>NC_090943.1:100236315-101543399 GCF_040807025.1 Struthio camelus | reverse complement strand
CTGACCTTTGCCATCTCTCCTCGATTTGGGCGCCCTCCTCTGAGTGCCAAGGTCATTGCTGTTCTTAAGGGCGTTGCAGTTCCAGGGGATTCTGCTATTCCTGCAGCCGCTTCTGCCTGAACAGCCCCTGCACAATATCCCGTGGCTGCTGTAGAAACGGGGCCGAAATTCCTCGGCTCCATGGTGCTCTGTGACATTTAAAACAAAGTCTCACAGGTAGCCTAAGGTCACATATCTAGTCATTGTATGTCTCTGGAAACAGGACCCCAGAGTCCCAGTTCCAAAACACAGGATGGGTTTCCAGGCCCAGGCAGCATCTCCACCACTTTTTCAGCTGTCGCTCTAACCTGATCGTGCTTCCACTGAATGCAGTGGATAACTAGTTTTGAGTCCAATGGCACGATATCAGGATCCATTTATATAATTTTCCCTTTTAGAGAAAATTATACTGAGATTACTTTGGGGGACCTGATCCCAAAGTTGGTGATTAAAGAAGGATAAGCCCTTAGCTTATGGCTCCAAAAGTCAACTCTGCTGAATTTAAGTGACTGATGGATTCCCTTCACCAGAGGTACAATTTTCCCTCAAGGAACACTTTTTAAAGACCATTGCTGGCTGGCTGGTATTTACGAGTGAGTCCAACGGGAACTGCAAGTAGGTTGTTAGGGTTATCATTTACTCACCTGTTTCTGCCAATATTCTAGTACCGGGATCCCACAACACTGCTTCTTAGTGTGAGATAAGTTGTGCACCAGGTTAAGGTGGGAGAGAACTGAGGGCAGCCGCTGTTAGGACAGCCTGTTGCCTTACTGCTCTCAATGGGTACCAGTGCACGCGCCGTGGCCAGCGCTGCTCCCACAGCCCCTGTGCATGTGCCCAAGTGCTCGGGAGACCTTCAAGGGGATGCTGCTCATGTGGCCACAAACAAGCATTGCTATTTCATTTCAGGCCAGCCCAGCAAGAACAGTCAGTTTTATGGCTCTGTTTGCAAAGCCTTATTGTGTACAGGCTGTCCCTACAGCCCAAGTGATTCCCAGTAGATCACTATAGTATAAAGTATCAACTAGAGGAAGTAACGTTGGCCCGCTTCAGTAGAAAGATCTGCTGTTTTGATCTCTCCCAAATCTGACTGTTGAGAGGAGCCAGCTGATGAAGTTTTGGTGCTATAAGATGTATTTTTGGATTAAAAAATAGATTATTTTCATTAAAAAAAGCTCAAGTGTTTCACATATCTTGTTGTGGGGAAAAAATAGCATAATTGGGAGATTAAAGATTTAAGTAAGTAGAAGTTTTCAGCTTAATATTTTCTAAGTGATTTTTATTTTGATTTGTCATTTTACTACAAACGTGATTAAACAGAAATAACTAAAGCCCACCGCTACCTCATGCAAAAAATTGTATCAGATAGAGTAAAATATCTGGCAGGACTTAAAATAATAAATTTATGTTGGTTTCGATTGACTGAAACATGTTTTAAAAATCAAGTTGTAATTTTTTTGGTTTACTCTTTCAGAACTGCAAGCCAAATTCATGCTCATGAATCAGCTGTTATCCTGCTAAAGACAATAGGTTGCTGGGGTTGTTAGGCCTCTGTTAACATCAGTTAATACTGTGTTGGATGTGCTGCCTGATTGGCTTTAAAAAAAAAAAAGGTAATCTTTGTATCATGTTCATTTAAAAAAACAACAAAAAACTCCCCCACCCAAACAAGCAAAAAATATTCCCCAGAAAACTCAAATAAAGGAAGTTACTGAACTCTAAAAAAAAAAACAATGCTAAGACACTAATCATCTAAATGCCCCCACTGAACTCAGTATGTATATAGCCTTGCCTTTACTTGCCTAGTTTGGTCAATCACATCCTTTAAATTAAGATGCGTCTCCACACCTTTCCATTCAGGCTTTGGATTTCCAGCACTTCTGTGGCTTTGAGAGAGTCCCTATTGCTGCATTTCTGGCTCCTCTGTAAAGAGCAGATGTTGACCGTGGATGAAAATGTTTAATTTACAGCTTACATTTTTATCAGTTCTTCCTTCTAATAACGACTTCCTTTCTGCCGGCACCTTCCTAGGATTCTACCTTTAAAAGGAGAAAAAACATTTCAAGCTTTTATTGTCTGTGGTTCATTTAGGTTCCTCCTTTTTGCTGTTCCTGTTTGAACCACAATAAATTTCCTTTCTCTCTTTTTTTGATTAAAAAGAGTTTACTGCAAATATGCTTTTATTAGAAAGCATTAACATGCTTAAAATTAAGCTCATTTTTATTGACTTTGCTTGATAAGTTACAATGTTCTTAGCCCTTTTCTATGTGCTTGAAAAAGTAGACAAATAAAATGATTTTTATGTCTACAAAGGTGTGAGACAATGGATGAAATAGGCTGGCACATGCTGCTACATCTTAACAGCGTTTCCCATAGAAATGGGAAATACCAAACCAGTTTCTCTTTTTGGTGTCTTTGTTCCTACATTCCCATTTCCCACTGAATGGAAACAGCCACATAAACACAGTCACTCATCACGCTATTGTAGACTTTGGTCTACATGCTGTTGTTTCCTTATGGACTTCCAGAGCTAGTCTTTGAGAGTAATGAAATTTTTAGCTGCCACCACTGGACAGTCAGCACACAGGGAAGCCCAAATCCAACTCCAGCCATGATGGAAAGTATTCCAGATGTCACCACAACCTCACAACCAGCTTTGCTTACCAGGCTCCTCTCTGGCACAGCTGCTCACCGCATGGCTTAGAAGCGGCTCCAGGCACCATGGTAGCAGGCAGCACCATGAAGGGGACTGAGCAAAGGGCCAACAGTAAGAAACAGGAAGGAAAACACTGTGGTTGTGGTCAAATCTAAGCCTCTCCTCCCTTCAAGTTTCCACTTGCAAAACAGACACAATAATATTCACCTGGCAGGGAGCAATGAAACAACTAAACAGTAGCTTACATTAACCAGTTATGCTGGTTTATAGAGCATGCTGTGTTCTGCTGTTTTCCAGCCTTTTCTGAGAGTACACCCAGCCATCGGTGCTTTGCTACCACTACTTCCTGCTGCGGGATTTTTTTAAATTACAGCGTTCCTGCTTCTCCCACACCACTGCTTAGCATTTACCCTGCTCGTGGACCCAGACCATTTCTCTCCATCACTTTTTACCTCCTGAAGATAGACCAAAAATAATAAAAGGTAAAGAAAACTTATACCTCAAATCAAGTTATGCAATGAGGCTACTTTCCTCGCAAAGTCTGCTTGCCACACAAGCACCATGTAGCCATGTGTCAGCGCAGGTTGATCTCACCCGCACGGTCCCATGCCTTCGCTCTCCGTTGTCTGCATCTCAGAGCTCTCTGCGTCCTGTCAGTGAGAGAGAGGTCCCAGTGTCCTGTCTCACGTCTCAGCTTCTCCACTGCTAGCTTCTAGGAGGACGGACTGGGCGGTGCCTACGTGGTGTGTATGTATAGGGAATTCTTGCAAATACCACTGCTCTACGCTCTCAGCAGTTGCCATTACGATATCATATCCTCATTCTGCTGCCCACGGCACTCTACTCCTAACGTGCACGCGGGCACTTAACAGACTTCGCTAACGTTCCGCATTTTCTCCTTGACACTACCAGCCACGGTGCATTTCCACTGACCCCCCTGGATGCAACTTCCTGGTACCAGGAACCTCAAAAATCACCACTGTTCTTGCCTTTTCCTTCCCGCTTACGTCCCAGTCCATATCCAGTCTACATACAGTGAAAAAAGTTATCTTCTCTACGAGAAGCTTTTGCACTATGCAATTTTTAAACAATATGGCCTCCAAACTAAAGCAGCACACCAATAAAAGTACTGAGCTGTACATCAAATCCTAAAATATGTATATGCATTAGAGACTGCTGAATCAATGAATGATTTTGATTGTGCATGATAAATATACTACTACTAAGGGGCTGCCATATGAAAAGGTAAATAAAAGGCTGCATAGATAGAGAACATTTACTATCTGTGAAACATGCCTGCAAACTTTTCAGTAGCAACAGCTCCAACTTTTTTCAAAAAGGTTACTTTCAGGGAGTAATTAGTCTGCATTAGCCATGGATTGTAGGGCTTCCTCATGAACTTCTACTACTCCTTCTCTGTTTTCAGCTACTACCACTGTAAAGAAAAGCCAAACACACAGAAATTAATTTTACGCACTCTACACTTTAGGGAATGAACCTGTGATTACTGGAGCTTCATTTTCCAGGAAAGTTTCATTGCAGACAGCACATACAATCTGTGCTAGGGAGAAGGTGATTTTGCTGCCATAGGCTAAAATTTTAAATAGATGTATAAAACTATAGTATTAAAGAGTTTTTTGGTCTACCTCTTCTCTTCTCTGAATCAAGCAAAAATACAAGCAAGGAGACACTGAAAAATACAAGAAAACGCATCTTGTAGTGACTCCCACACATATACCACCTTAGATATCAATACTGTTGTTAATAGATCAGTAGAGTTTGACTGAAAGCAAAGAGACAGAAATCATACCATATGAGTTATCCCAGAAGGAATACCTCTAGTGGTTCAAAATGTATTTCACTTGCCTCTAGCATGAGTTTCTGGATTAGTGTCATATACGTGTCAACATGAAACAACGTAGGCTATTTGTTTACACATTCATAATACTCCCCCTTATTTTGTTCTGTATTCCAGCTGACATTGACTATTCATATATATCAACATATTCAACCCAGTGAGTGCATTCTTCTGTCAGGTATCTGTTAACAAGACATAAACACTGAGCACAAATGAAGGGAAACTGAGGTAGCGATGTCTATAACTGAGAAAGACACACAAAGTAGAGAGGAACTTAAAAGCAATGTTTGCATACTACAAATTAGACAAGGTATTGTGTAAAGATATATTTTGATTAGTAAGTAAACAGAGCTGCAGCTTGGTTGTTAAGATCCAGTTTGCTGATAAAACCTAGGAACATACAGCCTAAACAGTCTATAACTCTTTCCATCAGTCTTCAACCAATAGAAACAGGAAAACTCAAGTCATGCTTGGCATATTTTAAACTGAGTACCCTCTGGTCAGCCTGGATATTTGCTAAGTTTCTGTGCTCCAACCCAAAAGCTAGCAATTGGAATTCTGACTCTGGGATTTGAAGTCTTGAACCAAAACACCCTTTGAAATAAATGCTAGTAATGTTTCATATATTACAAGTGAAAAACAGTCATTGTGAGACCTTCCATAGGCAAAGAACAATCAAAAACGACCTCATCGAAATTCATGCATTTTAGGGTAGACTGCATTTATAAGCAAGCTGAAGCAACTTCTAACCAATGCTTCTAACCAATGGAGAAGCTGTAAAAATGAGATGCCCCCCATGTGGCATCCCTATCATCTGATCAAGTGAAAGACTTAGCAAGCAATCCTCGGTGACGAAGCAACTCAGTAAGCCCCTGCCTCCTTCCCTTCTCAAGCCCTTATCCTACCCCCAGGCTGCCGTTCACTACATGCTCATTGTGCTGATGTAGCTGTAGAGCTGAACTGGGTTAAAAATAACCATTCCCAAAAAATCTTTGCCTTGTTATTATTTGCCTTTGCAGTCCTGCACATGACTGCACCACCACAACAAGGGCACGAGAAACGCCAGCAAGGAAAAAAAGGAGATCCTTAAGTGAGCTTTTCCATCAGAGAAAACCTACCCTGAAGAAACTGCGCCCTTAACAACATTAGAGTTTACTGCTAGCCCTGTTAACTAAGGATATGAAAACGGTCCTGTTCCTCTATCATCAGAACAAAATAAGAAATTATACTGATTGACAAGAGATCTAGAATAAAATCTACTAGCTCTTCCGTATTGTAATAGCTATCATCATTTTTTTTAAGGGGGAAAAGATTGCTAAGGTAAGTATGTTACAGTGACTTGAGGATATAGACAAGAGAGCATGTAAAGAATTTTGACAATGGAGATGCTACCTTGCCCAGCAGCACAGCCCACAGACCCACCAGCCTCAGGCAAGGACACCTGTGCATAGCATGTCCTCCCCTCACCTTTCCTCTGTCCGAGGAGGAACGGGGCAGCCCTGCTCCCTTCTCATGCACTCAGGTGCCATTTGCTCCCCAAGCAAGGCATTTCCTCACTCCCCACAAAGCACCCACTAGCTGCAGCCCTGCTGGATGCCTATGCAGCAGGGATGGGGGACAGTCTGCCCTGCCCCTGGGCTACTCGCTCAGATTCAGACTGGGGTGGCCTCGAAGTAAACGGTAAGGCAGTAGGTTTGCCGTTTTATAAAGAGTAAGCAAAAGGCTTAGGTATCAGTGAAGTCTTTCAAGGCTTTAAGGATGAATCAGAATTGCAGTAGCCTCCCAGGATGGGCCAGTATCACTTGGGAAGCAGATAAGCTGAGCCAGAAGAAGCTGCTTCCCCAGCGCTACTTGCTTTGTTGGAGAATAAGTGTGTTTTGGCTTTCTTAGCTTTTGCTAGCTTGGGTCACACCCCTAGCTCCATCTAAAAATAGCTTTTAATACTGTATCATTCACTATTACAAAAGTCTTAAAAGTTTTTAGGAAGAGCTCTACAAAGCCTGTCATTTAAGATACTGCAATCTACAGGCTCATCGTCTATTTAGGATTTGGTTTTGTTTCTTAAAGTACAGAGGATATTCTTACATACCCCCCTAGAGTGACTAATTTGGATGATTATATAATTACTCTCTATTTTGAAAAACATATTATGTAACAAGTGGAAGAAAATAACTGAAAAGGAAGCAGCCCAGTGTACTGTGTAACTAGATAGGTCCCAATCCTGACAAACACTTATGTACACACTCCTCTTTACTTGCATGACTTACTCCATTGAATACAGTGGACTAATACACAAACTTACTCCCAACTAAGAGTGTTTGCCGAGCATGCTCATTAGAAAGAGAATGTTTAAGAATTTCTACAGAACCAGAAAGGCGTGTTTACACTTGCATTATTTCTATTCCTCATCGTTTCTCCTCACTCCCCCCAAATACCAGATTAAGGACTGAAGGTTCTCATTCTAACATTTTCAGCAGTTTCACATTGGCATAATTTCACTGACTTGCAAGTGTTATTTCTCATTTACTGTGGTGAAGGTAAGAGCAGTTTCAGAAACAGCTGACCAGTTGTTCTTTAAAAAACTAAGAGCACTGAAGTGGCTTTAAGAGAGCTCACACAGTGAGCTCTTTTGCATCTGACATTTCAACCCGAGTTCATTCTTACTGTACAAAGCAGAGGCCTTCCTCATGCAAATGCTAAGAGCAACACAGACTTAAATAGGGTGCTGATATAATGCAAGGTAACATGCACTTTCTTGTTACCATGACTCGCTTGTGTAACTGATATGGGGCTTAGCTATTTAACCGAATCCAAAAATTATAATCAACAGATTCTTACCAGTGGTCTTTCAATACTGCTCCCGCTTATGAAGTGAAAGCTATGCTGGCCTGGTTTACTACACGTCGGCCAAGGAGTGGGAGATTGGACCCTGGTAGTTACTGAAACTCAGCTGAGCAGTTGTAACTTTCAACAGCTTCTCAGAAGAGACGAACTTTGCCATTCCAGACCACCCCGCCGTAGCCTGCGCGGGATGCTACGCAGAACGCAAATAAGGCATTGATGAGAAGACAAAGATTAGTTTTGAAAAATTTTAGCGCAGGTTGTCAATATTACAGAATTCCTGTTCAAAACTTAAGGAAGACCAAAAATCTCAGGAAATTCAGAGAAGCCGATAGGAACCGCAGAAGCAACTCTTTGTAAAGTGCTAAAACTCATACAGGAGCGTGTCTTAGGTGAACAGGCAACTGACAAGCATCATTTATCCTGTGAACTAAAATAAACATGGATTTTCTTGTGGGTTTTTCTCAGGATGACTGAAAATACTAAACACAGTCATTTCTGTTTTACTTCCTTCTCTGTATAGCCAGTTCACCTTCCAAACAGCTAACACCAACTACCAACAAGTATTTGCTTAAAGTCATGTTATACTCTCATAAATTCAGTCTTGCTCTCAGACTCCAGGAAGTTGTTGAAGTGGTAATCATAGCCTTGATCCACATGCAAGTGACGGTATGAGTCCGCACAGTGCTACCCTAACATGCAATATGCCGGAAGCATACACACGTCAGCAGCGAGACAGAATTAACCTCCTTCATGCTCCCCTTCCTATCCATGGGAACAAGTTAGGACAAAGTAGCACAACACAAAAGCATCATGCCCTGGTTTATACGCTCTGTAGGATCTTCCCATGTGTAGTGTTACGAAGGTGGAGATGGGAAGAGGGCAGCCCGTCAGATTCCCTGGCATCATCACCAGGGAATTGGTGTTAAAATTCTGAAATTCTAGTCTGCAGGCAAGCTTACCTCCTGCTCAGTGGCTTGTACAAAGGATGAGTTGTTGAGAGGCAGTCTTAGTACCACAGCTGCCTGATGTTAGAGTGGTTTCTTCCTCCACAGGTCTGGAATCTATTTGTATTCTGGATCTAGGGAGCTTGTATGCCTCCGGATCACTAATCATTATACTAAACTTTTCGCGTAAAAACTGACTGATTTCCTAAGGACTTAGAAGTGACCTTCAGCACATCTTTAGCTCCAACTGGCCCACCTTCATGTTTTCCTCTGTGCTTCAAGCCTCATAGAAAGAAGGTAGTAGCATACTGCAAAAACGTAGTATATATAACTTAGAACGCCCTTGCCAGGCTCTGGCTCACTGATGTTCTCTTCCTAGCTAAAACTTACTGTATAGCAAACGGCAGCTGTATCCCAGATGGCTGTTTGTCTCCAAATGGATACATTATTTCTTCTCTATTTTTCACTTCAGTCTCCTGAATGACATCTGAGTATAAAATTACTGATTTGCATATAGGTGAAGCCTTTGCTTAGTTACTTTGAACACTTGGTCTTTTCTCTAGACATGATCTTCATGGCAAAAAGAAAGGTGTTTGCCCTATTCTGCTTCCTCCTGATGCACAAAGAATACCTAAAAGATTTTTTTTGCCTTGTTTTTATATCTGAATTAAGAATGTCAAATCTTAAGTCTTCCAAGAGTTTTTGGAGATGCTCCCAGAGAACTAGAGAGCTGGATTAGGAAATATCTTCATCTCTCTGCTGAAACAGTGATGCCAATGAATCTTTCATATAATGTTTTCTTGCAACTGTTTGTCAGGTATTTGAGTTAATTAAGACCAAGGAAAGCAAAACAAGACATAACTCATCACAGGAGTTGATGCTGCAGTGAGTTGTGTGCGGGCAAGCCACTCCCCAAGCAAAATCCAGTAAGACTACACAAGATCCCAAAAGCCCTCCACAATAGCCTCATTGCAGGACTATGGTCATGGAGTCTATATCCTCTACCTGCCCAGTTGTACACAGTTCATTCAGCCGCTTACTTGCATCAGATGAACAGATTTTGGATGTTCAGCTCATAAGACTAAGAAGGAAGACGGGTCATTATAAAGCTTGCTTTTAATTCGGGAGGGCTTTCTCTTTTCCCTTATAACATGCCCTACCAATGTGTCTGAGATGGTCACAAATATCATGCAAGTACTAGGCCTCAGCAGCATGCTATAAACTTTCTAGTATGTTATTCTTGCCTTAAATACATTGTTTAATGCCAGTAAACTAGAACTATCTATGGTACTAAGCTAGAGATTTTGCAGTCCACACTTTTGGATGGAAGAAAAGTGCGCTGAGTCTTTAAGGTGGTATCTTCATGTTGTTAACAATGATGCTTCACTGTATTAATTCCATTTTTCCATTGGCCACGTACAATAACAGCACACTAAAACAACAAACAGTGGAACAGGACTAAGAGTCCTCTTGATTATGCCATCTGCAAAAACAATAAGAGTAATATTTTTCAAGAGCGTTATTTTGTCCTGTTATGAGAGCTATAACTGTGCTGTAATCTTTAATATTGAATTAAAAGATGGGTTCACCTTAACAAAAAGATGGATCCAGATTCACTACACCCCATAACCCACAACAAAGCACACTCAGTTACTCAGTGTTTCAAAAGCAATTTTTTTTTTTTTTGTGCAAAGGAGTCCAGGTTAAAGTTGTTCTACTTGGACTCAAAAATTTAGGTTCAATTCTTGGCGCAACTTCAAGTTTCTTTAGTAATTTTGGTCAAGTCTCCAGGCAAAAACTATAGAAGAAAAGATAAAAATCCAGAGCCTCCCCTTCCTACTTTGTAAAAGGTAGGGGAGAATTAAAACACAAGATGTCCACGAATGACACCAAGTTGTTAGAGATCGAACACAGCAGGGCATATAAGCAGACAGTTTCGTTGTGCAAACTGGAATTTAGACTGCCCAGAAAAATATGGGATTGGTGGGCAGGACAGGCATTAGGGAAGGCTGAGGTACACCAGCCAGGCCAAGGGTCCCACGTCATCTCTTGTATTACACCCTGTCTGAACCAGAGAGCAGATTTCCAAATTGCAATTGAGAAAATGTGCTGTGCACCAAACCTTCTCATTAGCTAGGTCAGCACCATGGAGAAGCTGCTTTGGCAGCTCAGGAAGGGCCACGACGCTCTGCCCCTGCTCAGAGACAGCACAGGGCTGGCAGAGATTGGCCCCACTGAACTTAACAGACATGAGAAGCAGGGCCTGGCACTGACACTGGGAGTCTTCCACTGCAAGGGCCCTGGTGGGAAAAGGGGATCTTTTCTCCCACCACAAGTCTTATTCCAGGTTTTTAAAAAAAAAGGCATTTTACAAGTGATATAGGAGGCAGGGGAGGGAAATAATCTGAAAAGTTTCAGGAAAACACAACTCTTTTGCTTCAGTTTTAACCAACAGAGAACCTGCATGGCATTCTTCAAAAAGAAATCCCAATCTGCATGCTGACATCTGGGTGCAAGCTGACTAGAAACATAGAACCCCCTTTCTCCTGAAAACCTGCAACGTAATTGCATAAGTCTCAATGTAAAGTTTACACTTCCTACTTTATTCATCAACTAAGAAACAGCTTCCTTTGGCACTCAGACAACAGGAACAGGCTGGTTTCATATCAGGGCGTCAAAGAATTTGCTTCAGCTCAGTCCATTAATGTTCAGCCTTGATGCTGACAAGACGCTTTGAGAGCAGCTTCCTTCACACTGTTTGCAATTGGTGCTACTGAATAACTTTTCGGCGCTCAGCCCAGGGGCACAGTTTGTATCTTAACATGCCAGAGTGAGGAAAACCTATTCCAGTGTCCTAAACCGATAGAACTACAGGTGCAGAAAGTTACTAAACACTAGCAGATGCTTTATGTAGCACGTGCTATCTTTTGAAAACTTGAAAGGAGAAGCAGAGGAAATTGAGAAATCAGGTGTGGGTGAGAAATAGGTTGCCATGATCTTGGATACGGAGAAAAGGAGGCTACATGAAACCCAATCAGATAGAGCTTCGTATCAACAGTGAATTTGCCTGTTCTTACATAAAGCAACAGTAGATGAAGGGAGGAAAACAGTGGATGTTGACAGTGATCTTGTGCCACATCTTCAGCCACTCTAAGTAGTTGCCCACACCTTTTAGTAGAACTGCAACATCTAATGCTAGTAGGGGATAGTCTCCAATTTCTGGGGGAAACTTTTTTAATGTAGTTTCTCCCTACAACCGTTACCCAAAGAAATTGTACTTCAGACCCCAAACGTCACAGGTCTGATGGCATTAGTCCCGGACGAGAACCCTCCAGCCAACGCTGCACGCTGTGTTGAACCAAACCCTCATTTGCATTTGGAGATGTGGAATTAAAATTCTTCACTTCTACTTGTTCCTGGTCCCATGTAACAGTATCTTAATAACTCAGATACTAAAAACACAGCCTGGCATGCGCTCACATAGTTATATTTAGATATTTTTATATAGAAAAGCTAAATAAAACTGAGGCAAAAATTACTGATAAAGATCTTCCCCTTCTCCTTTGTATTACAGCCATTAATACCGTAAGCCACTTACGGTATTAGCCAAATTCTAGCCAAATAATTTAGACTCCTTTGGGAACAAGTCAAACTTGTGCTCCTGGCTTTCCAGTAAAAATTGTCACAAGTCACAAGACTTGAATCCTCTCAGCTCTTCCTGCCACCTCTTGTCCATTATTCCAGATTAATGCCTATGCCTCCTTTGTTCTGCCAGCCTTTGCTGACAGATCTGCAGAAAAGTATTTTGCTGTACCACATGTTGAGAAATGCATGCCAGCAAATATCCTTCTCATTTAAATTACTATAGAGGAGTCACACCACATCGTCTTCTCTGGATCATTTGTGCAATGCCAGGTAAGGCAGGATGTGACTCACCTGTGACTAGGTTTATAACTAGGACTCTGTGAAACCTGCTGGTTTCAGTTCACAGAAGGGTTTTTTTCCCCAGATCTTCACTGCAAACCCATTATGTTGGTCATTTTCGAGGCTGTAGGTCAAAACAAAGTGAACAAAGAAAAGTTTCATGATAGCAGCTCTAAAACTTTTCCTTAATCTACCACATCTCCATCTATCCTTGCCTCAGAAGACACGAATCCTCCCATCCTCTGAGGGGGCAGAAGACTAGGGAAACTAATTTTCCCTCTGTTTCTAGTCCCTTTTTTCCCCAGCTCTGCAAGAGAAATCTGTTTCCTCCAGCTCATTACGGGTAACAGGTTGCTTAGCATTAAGAAGCGACAGGTCTATCAGCAGCACCTAGAGCAGCTCTCCCAGACCAGGAGACCATGTATCCTCTGTTCCTTCTGTTGAGGGTGGCTTGGAAACTATCCTGTTCTCACGAGCCATAACTTGGCTTTTGCCTTTGGTTTGAGACAAAGTCCGATTACACTTTGCCTAAGGAAACTCCCGATCTCCACTGCTCTGAAAGATGACTTGAGGCCTTGCAATTTCAAAAAAGACCTAGGACACCGCACGGCAGTGTTGCTTAGAGTTTCTAATCTCCGAGACATGCATGCGCACACACCCATATGCACACAAATCCTGGTCTAGGTCCTGCGAGGGCCTGATCTCTGCTACATCTGGAAGTGTAATATACAACCATAAAATACATATGTTCACATCCCTTTAGATTAGAAAGTCACTTTTTCCTAGTAGTTGAATGAATTCACAGCCTCTTTTACACAGTGTTGTGATGGTAAATGAATTTCACAGTGCTAAATTTCATAGAACTAAATTAAACTGATTCCAGTATGACTTGCATATGAAATAGGATGCCAGATAAGGCCACTTTTTAACCCTGGACTATTCATGCAAATGAAGAGCATACGCCTTTATCAATTCCACTAATCCAGATTATATTTTAGATGCACTACTTAGCATTAAGAGACAACATTTCATCAAAAATAAAGATCCATTTCTATTTTATACGTTATTTTAGCTCAGTGGCTCCCTCCCACAAGTATTCTTAGGTTGACATAGTTCACAAACAGCTTTCCAAATACAGTTCTCCCAAACATACCTACACGCACAGCACGATCCCTTAGAAAATTTAACAGATCTAAAGTGGGGGACAGAAAGAACACAAAGGAGAAAAATATTTGAAATGTCAGAGGAAGATAATAACTTTTTACAAAATTTGCTGATAATTTTGGCAGCTGGATGTTTCCGATATGAACACTTCAGTCATGCACAGATAGATGACACATTTGTGTGGGCAGAGGATGAAATTGGGTGTGGACTGCGTGCCTCGGCAATGGGTACAGTGATAGGTCTAACTCAGCACCAGCAGCACTGAGTCATCTTTTCAGAGCTTGGAGCTCCTTATTATTCCCTTACAGCATGGAAAAATCCTGACTGGATTGCCTACAAATTTATCCTCACTGACTGGAGCCCAGCCTGAGGGGAAGGTCAACAGCTCAGTCCACAGTCTGAGAAACCCTCCCTGAAGTCCACTGCTTCATGTAAAAGAGGTTTATATACCCTCATTACAACACTGGGCATTCAGAACAGCTTTTTTATCTCATTCATCCTCCTATACACGATGAATGTAAGTAAAAATAAACAGACTCTAAGTATCTTGAAGGTCACTTGAAAGATAAAAATCTGAACTTAGAAGCAATTTGCAAAACCCAAGCATAAAACTCGTGAGTGAAAGTGCGTAGAAAGAAAGCGTTACTTACCTTTGGGCAGTGATCGTTATGGCCAAAGATGTTTTCAGCAAGTACTAACCAACTCTGTGTTCTGAAATCATGCCCTGCATCACTTTTTCACCCTCTTTGGCTTATATTTTCAAAAGAAATTGATAAGTTATCTACATGGCAACAACCACAATAGCATGTCTTCACATAAATACTCTCTTATCCTCAAAACAAAAAGAAATAGCCAATTGCGGTCTAACTTAATAGCCTGAGCCAAAGAAAACCCCAGGAAATCTCACCAAGACATGGCAATACCACAGAACAACGACGGAAGGAATGTAGCTGAAGTTGCTTTATCTCTTGTACCGTTTGATATACTATGGCATAAAATGGGTACAAATAAGTACTGCTGCTGCACTCAGGAAGAAAGCAACTCTTATTATAGCACAGCATCCAGATACAGGCCTTGATCATGTTACCTAGATGGTCAAGTGTAGTGAGAAAGAGGAATTACACCTCCCCTAATAAAAAAGGTGGGTGGGGAGGAAAGGCACTTGTTGGAATAGGTGTTGCTCCCTCCTCCCCCCAGCAGAAAAAGCCTACATATTATATGGTAAGAGCTGATTTTAGAGGTGAGCAACCAGAGTGAGTGGTAGTGAAGAAGCCCCGCTGGCAGAGGAGCAACGATGTAATGTACCAGAAGGAGGAGAGCTCTAGGCTGGGCTGCTGTTGAGCCCTACAGTGATCCAAAAACGGCATCGGCATCAGTACGGTCTTTCAGACCTGATCCCCCAGATAATATAGGTAAGACAGGTGAGACAGCTAGCCTCCTAATAATTTCCATTGGTAGTCATGTTCTCAGAGAACTGTTAAACTTCTAAACTTTCAGTTGCTCTTTTGTTTCCTACTACAGTAAATTCCACATACTGAAAAACACAAAAAGTTTAAGTGTCTTCAGCCGTGAGAACTGCAGAGGGAAACATCACACGTGAAAAGGATCAAAAAGTTTATCAAAGGATCAAAAGCTTAAGAAAGCAGTAAGTATGCAAAACAGTGGACAGCCCAGGCTTAAACATCAACAGGATTCTGCATTTGCTTGTCTCATAATGCAAGAGTCAGATGATATTTAACAAAGTGGCAATGGGAAAAGTCAAAAATTAAAAAGAAATCCTTTCTGTGAGAAGTTAAAGTGGAGAATCACTTGACAAAGCATGTCATGAAGACAAATAGTCTAACAGAATTCCAAAAAGGATAGGATAATTACACAAATAGGAATATTCATTTGTTACATTAATAAAAATATTTTTTTAAAAATTAAAGAAATACTAAAGCATAATTTCTATCAAAGCTTAGGAAGAACTGCAGATTAACTCCTTTCTGCCTAATGCAGAATTTCTTTCTCTTCTCTCTGAAACAAGTGGAGATCATCACCACAGGAGACAGGATCTGAACTGGATGAACTCCGAATCCTATGTAATTGCAGCTTCTGTTCTCCTTAAAAAGCATGAACAAATGATTAATGAGGAGAGAGTAACTGAGACGGGGGCTGATCCCAAAAAGTGAGTCAAAGCTAAAAGCTCACCAACACAGATTTTCATACTGATACCAACAATCAATTTGGTCAGAGGGTTCTTGAAACAGAAGTCAAGGTGAATGAGTAAAGTCTAGGTAGACAAAATCCTGCAGTAGTCATCAGATACAATCAGCCAGTCAGCCAGCTAGCTGCATGTCCCAACAACAGCACCCCCAAAAATGCAAACCCCAGCTGCATGTAAATAGAGATTTTTTTTTCTTCAGATACACCCAAACTACCTCTTTTATTAGCAGCAAACATACACATATTACAATGGTTCAGAGGAGGGGTCTGACAACAGCAGCCCAACCAATATTATCTCAGGGTTTCCTTGAGCCCCCCAGGATCTCTCTCTGTATCCTCTGTCTTTTACTGTACGCAGTGGTTGGACTGTAAGCTTGCTAAAAGGGTAGGTGCCTTTTGTTCTGTTTGTAGGAAATGTGCTAGTGACGACAGCAGTAGGAATAATAAATACAAATGATATTACGCACACATGCAAACACCCCCAAGGAAAATTCAGCCATGGGGTAAATACTGAAATTTTACTTGTCATTTAGTTATTTATAAAATCAAAGAGACCCAGAAATAGCAAAAAACACATATCCTTGCCAAAAGCCTCTCTCAGAGTGGCCAGCCCCAGGGGTTGAGCTCTGCTCCAGCTGCAGTGGTACCTCCCTCGTGGGGAATTCCCAAAATGTGAAAGATACCCCAAAGCTGACACAAAGCCCATAGATTTGGCTCCCATGCCAAACTTCCTCCAGCTGTCAAGGCAGAGAGTGTGTCACGGTTAAAAACCTGCTGTGCTCTGGCTACTCCCAGCTAGAGCTGCGGCAGCCACGCAGAGATCAGGAGGGCTCTGGGGCTGCTCCTGGCCACCCTGGCCTTAGATCAGAGGAGCAAGATAGGCTCATCCACCTCGGTAGCAGCCTGCTCTGTACAACACTGCAGTCAAGGTCTTTATCAGGCTCTATGAGTCTTCTACCACCTTTGCTGCAGCAGTTCACTTCTCCCAAGTTATTCATTACTAATTCATCCGTTGCTTTGTCAAATGGACTCCTCCCCACCACTGCCTCCCACCCCACAGAGCCACAGCCGTAAAGTTACCATTTCTTTTGAAGATATGAAAAACAGTGATTTGGAGTCAGAAACTTGCTGGGGGATTATACATTTGCTAACTGCATCTTTAAACAAGTCCATGCACCACTGAAAAGAAGTTATATCTGTAAGAGATGGGGGAAGCCATCCGGAGAGGCAGTTTTGTCTGCTGATGCAGCAGTGGGCAGAGACAGATTATTTGCAAGCGGTTCTGGACCAATATAAGCCCAGTCTTTAAAAGTCCCGTATGCTTAAACAATGACTCACAGTTGATCCCTATCTTGCCTGTCAACATTCACCATTGCTTTACATCCATATCACTGCTAAAGCATGGCAGAAGATCATGAAAAGGGGCAGAAGCATACAAAGATAATTTACAAAGCATACAGCTCACTCAGCTTCTGTGCAAAACAGATAAAATCTTGAGGCAGTCAGTATTTTATGGTTTCTTAAAATACAATTTAAACAGAGCTCAAGTCTTGTTTTATACCATCTGTAAAAGACATTAATTGAAGAACAAACAGAACATCAGCAAGTTCTTTAAAAGAACTGTTTGGTTTTCATGAACATGTCTACCTGAAACAGTGCATATATACATATATATGTATATTAATATGTACATGCATTTTTAAATATATATATACACACACACACATATACACGTGCATAAATACACAGTAGATCATCCCTCTACTGGGGAATGCTTTCAAATACAGCATCATTTTAAAATCCTTCATGAGAGTTGAAAGAAAGACCCAACCTTACCTTCCTAATTCCCAGCTTCTCTTCACCTTTGGAAACTGTATCCTTGTGGCCGTCTCTATGGTGACGGTGACGTCCCGGTCCCATTGACGAGACGGCTGCTGGCACATGCGGCAGGTGCAAGAGCAAATCCGTCGGCACGAGAAACCTCTTCAGTCTTAGGTTTCTCCGTGGGCCACAGTGCTCTTCTTCAAAAGCAAGCCTGACAAACGCCTCGGCAAAGAAAACCACATGTCTGAGAGGGGGAAAACTGGGAAAATATGTGGACAAAAAGCTTTTTCTTTTTCTTTTTTTCCTCTTTAGTGATTATTTCTGTTACTTGGGAAATAAATGTAATAGCAGTGTTATTAAAGAGTGCATCTGGATAATAAACAGAATGAATTAACGATTGGCAATTTCTCCCAGAGTGTTTGATAGCGAGAAGACATTTGCATCATGAGGCGGCAGCTTTTTCATGACGAAAAAGCTCCTGCAATGCCCTTCCACCTGGCACGAGGAGTCAGCAGAGACAGGAAGATGCCTTGACCTCCTACCTGGCTGGTAGGGAGAGCAGCAGTGGGGGAGACGTTCAATCCCTGGTGGTGCTTTCCCACTGGATTCCCAAATGTGAGGAGACACGTGTGAGAAAAACTTGCTTTCTCCCACCCTCCATTGCCAGCAGCTGCTGATAGGGCATGCTTAGAAGATGCTCCAGGCTGTCCTGCTTTGTGACCAGTCTCTATATTTCACTGACCTTTGATACCTTCCCAGCACTCTGTCACTGTAACCCTGCTCCTCACCGCAGGGGAAGCAGTGACGCCCGGCGACGTTTGTGGCAGCAGAGCTTGCCCCGAGGATTTAACTACGACGTGTGATACACTGCTGGGATCGGCTCACCTGTGATTCCTCTCTGATAATGTCATCCACTAAAAATTTTAGGAAGCTATTCAGTTCAAGTAAATATTTGGAAAGTGAGAAACAGAGACACACATTAGTCTGGTATTCCCCTTTCTAAATTTCCGTATCGTTCTTAATCAGCCAGTGAAAAAATAAATAGCACCTCACCTAAGAGATAAGGATTTTAATATCCTAGTAGACATTAGGTACAATCCAGAAAAGAAAAGACACAATATGAAAAGTATATTACTAAAACTTCCGTTGCTATAACACACGTTAAAAATCTAGTCCTAGACTGAGCTACTAATGTGCCCATAACTACTGTCTTGAAAAATACGGCCATAATCTTCCCCCTACTATTCCTCTCTTGATCCTTATTCAGAGGTATCCTCTTTTCTAATGCTTGGACTGTAAAATGCCTGGAATTAGGGAATACATGTTGCTCTGTTTGTACTGCCCTTATCACGTAAGGTTGCTGGCCCCTGTCTGAGGGTTTAGATGCTACAATAACACAAAACCAAAGCAGTTTGTGAGAAAACTTAAGACAGTCCAAAAGGAGCCGGAAGTAGTACAGGACTTCATCATGTACCTAGCTCCTGAGAAGTGGGCATTGCACACAAATGATGCAATGCCTCGGTTTGCATACCTGGTCAGTACAGAGATCAGCTTTTTTTCATCTGAAGCAATGGAGTCATTTCTGTATTTTCCTCCTCACAGCATCCTGTGTTCTGCTCCAGCTACAGGTGCGATGCAGAAGCTGATACTTACTAGCTACTTTATAGCTTTCAAACACCAGCAACAGAAGCACAGATAAAGAGCTGTTTCTCCTAGTTCAGGCCAAGTTAGTTTCTATTTTACAGCAAAGAAATACAAAAAGCATGCCCCAGGCAAACGAGGAGATATATAGCCACTGGACTAAGAATAGTTCTGTGTACCAGTGTCAGCAGAGTTGCATAGGAGCATGCAAGTCCCTTTACACATATAGCCAGCCAAACCACAGCAGTGGGGAAAAGCAGATAGGCAAAGGAGACGCTACCAGGCACGTCAGCCAAGGAATATCAGCAGCTTCCAGGAAACCGAGGCATAACTCAAAGCATGGCTTCTCTTCTCGTCTCTGACGTCTAGGAGCAGAGGTGACCGTAGGGCACAGCAGCATCAAGGTGACAACACAAAGAGTAACCCCACAGTAAGAGCAGATTAAATTGCAGGTTGGAGTATTACAGAGCTCTGGGGCTGTCCCCAGGGTCAGTCTATAGTAAACACATGAGTTGTTATAACAGGAGAAGCATCACCAGAAGAGGAGAAGGCTTTAAAGTAACTAACGTGAAACATAAATAGAAGATTTCCACAGAGCATTTGGAATGAAACCTTTGATTATGATCATTCGAGGTCTGAATGCAAGAACTGATATTCACAGTAGGCATGCACATACCTTAAAAGGGTAAAGTAAGTTTAAAGAGGTCTTATATCTAGGTTTATAGTCAACATGGAGCTCTGCTAAATGAGCTACAAAGCCATTTTTCAAAGATACTTTTTTCTTTTCTCCCTCACCCCCAATATGTGGAGTCCCTTCAACTCGGTAGGAACAGTACACTCTCCCCTCTCAACTTCTGTCCATCTATTGTATCTCCCAGGTACTTAACAATACACCAGCTAAGCATCATACATCCAAGAAATACACGTCTCAATACAGATAAAGCACACAACAAGGCACCACACATCTCACACTACAAGTAATTACAGCTTCAAGAGCTGTTTTTTTCATTCTGCGGCCATAACTGTTGTGACAAAAATTGTGACTTTCAGGATTTTTCATCTGGGAAAAAAAAGAAAAAAAAAAAAGAAAACCCACTAATTCTCCCCCTCCCCCAGGGAAAAAAAAAAAAAAAAAGAGGAGAGAAATCCCTGCTGCTCTATTGCTACTGAGCCAAATAAGGATTTTTTTTAATAGAACAAATTCTCTGGCATTTTGCTGTTTTGATGCTTTTAAACTTTTAATGGCAACTGTTTAACACATTTCTAATTGGAAATGCACAATAATAATTAAAATAGTTTTTATATAAAAACAGCTATAATTATGTATTTTGCTTTGTTTGACAAAACTATGATTTCGACCAAAACACATGACCAGCCCTCGGGTGGTCTATTCACAGCAAACAATGTAATGTCCTGGGCACACAAGAAGAAAGACAAGATGTGGTTTAATCAAGCCTCCAACTTCATTTACTTAACTTTTATGGAAACTACCAGTAATAACTCGTAGAGGGCACATCATTATTTTGTCTTTCATCAGCTCTACATCATCGAATGCTGCCATTATCGGCTGCTGCTTTCTCACGCATTCAGCTACATTCTACCACTGGGACAATACTGTCTTCTCTCTGTATGAGGGTTAAAAAGCCAGAGAGAGGAAGTCGTTTTCTCACTACATCAGACATATAGAAATTCCACAAAAAGTTACTATATTTAAGATGTTTCTTCCCTGAAACATCCAACTTTTAGTGCTTAAGCCCCAAATAGTTTGATTGCTTTGCTCCTTAGGTCCTGAACCCATACAAGGCACCAAAAGATGGCCAGCTCTCTTCTTAAGATCAGCTAAAAAGCCTGCTCTACAGTCAGGAAATATCATGAGTCACATCATTTCTGGATAGCTTGGGTATCAGACATAATATTTTGTGAGTAGTGAATAATTTTCCCCTTTCCTAGAGATTCAGAAATCTTTGGAAGAATCTAGGCCTAGTCCTTCCAAAGTTGCTCAAACCGGTCTGGCACAAGGCCACTTCAAAGGAGTTACCTCAGAAAACAATATTTCAGTTCACAGTATTGTCTGAAAACATCTGCTGTTGAGCTTACTTGTTCGAAGAAATCCTGTTCATTTATGCTGGATTAGTTACACCTACTGCACAGCTTGAAATGGGAACTCATCCTACCAGCGATGGGATCCTTCGTGCTAGAAACGAATTCCTTCAGCTGCAAATTGAGAGAGTGAATACAGGACATGATGGGAAGGAAAAAACTAGCCAAACGATGAACAGGAGCTCTCTGGGCTTGGGGCTTTTAAGCAAGTAGCCCATTTCTATGGAGCTTAAAAGCCAAGTGAGGTAGGGAGAGTAGTGAGGAGACAAATCAGAGTGCCAAGGAGAGCATCCAAGACGCAGCTCTGCAAGTAAGCCATTATACTCTTATTTTTTCCTGCTTCCCTGTAGAGTCCATCAGCTCTTGCAATCACTCCTCTCTACCTGTGAGTGCCTTCAAAGCCCCTCCTCCATCCTTACCCTTGCAAACCTTATTCGGAGACTATTACTTCACCCACCCAGACAGAACAATTACATGGCATCTCACTTCTAAGCAGAAGACGAGTTGGCTGCGTCCATCTTGTCCAATAGCTGTGCTCTCTTCAGTTCAAGTCTGCAGAGCTGAGAGGACCAAGAGACCCCAAGCTCATCCTGCATGCAGCAGCGGAGGTGCGGTTTGAAGCTGTCTCTCCAGCAATGTCCGAGTCTTCCTGCCTGCAGAAAGGCAGGAATTTTGCTCACTCCTGACAGGTGGTAGCATGAAAACCAGTATGTAGCCAGTACGGGCTCCCAGAGACTTTGGACTCAAGACTTAGCCCGAATTACAAGTCAATATGATAGCATGAATGGCCCATAGCTTCCAAAGTCATGATCACTGTAGTTGTTCACCAGTGGTCTCGTACCTGCCAAATACGCCTGTATTTCACAGAAGAAACTCAGAACAACCATACACAGCCACATAATTATGCCTGCCCATAAAGACTCAGAAGCAACACATTCGCCTATTTACATTTTCCCATTCCACTAACATTATTGAAGAAACATTTCATTTTAAGCTGTGTTTGCAGAACGCTAACAAGAGGCTCATGAATACCATCAAAGCAAAGTCAGATTATTCATTTACACAAATGTTTCTGATTACTTTTCATTTGACCACTCAGACAACACTTTATTAAAAAGCTAGAAGAATAATGGACTGTTTTTCAGGATCACCTCTCAAAATCCTGATCCAATCTTGCATGTGCAGAACATCCACAGGAGGTGAAATAAAGCGCAGGTACCAGCTCTTTGCAAACCTGGGGCCTGCCAGAAAAACCCTCCTTCAACTGAGGGAGCCACGTCCAGCAAATATGAGTCAGCTATGAAAGCAACGGGAAGCACACTGCTCTACGTGCATTGAAGTCTGTTCCCTTAAGGGTTTTGCACAAACTACACCTTTGGTTCACTTCTGAATGGAGTCCCCAGGTGGTTAAAGTGCTGATATTGCATTATTTATTGCAACTGAAATACATCTAAGTAGTCCTTAGCAATAGAATTTACACAAAGTCACTTGATGGAAAAAATAGAAGGTGGGGGGAGGAGGTTGTTTACAAAACAAGTTACAGTAATAAAGCTGCTAGGCTGAGCCAAGAGACCTCTTAGTAAATCATTTATTCCACAGTTTGACAATATTTACAAAGGTTTTTACATGAATTATTTACTCAAGCTTTTATAACTTGTAACGTACTGTACACAAAACAGCAAAAACACATTAGAGTTACAAACCTGGGAACATACAGTTATGCAATGACAGATGGTGGAAAGGGCTCTGACAAAGGGAAGTTTACAGCTAACACAAGCAACAGTCTTTTCTATCTGTCATCAATAAAGGGATGAGGACTAGCAGGAAAATGTGATTCAAGGGAACAAGACAATTTTTCAAAAGCTACATTCTTTGTGACTGCTGGATTTAAAATGACTCCTTTGTTGTGAGCGTCTAGTTCTAAGAACTGCCATTTCAGTGAGTTGCCACCCACCAACGAAAGGCTGTATGGCACAGCAGCCAGAACGTACATGAAGGCAATCTCAAAATTCTGCTGCTTACCATATTAGCTTTAGGTCATCTCCATTACTATTGTATATTTGTCTTATAAGCCTGCCCAGAGATGTCATGTACGTTAGTGGCCTGTGCCAGGAAGTTTTGTACACAACACTCAGGAAGAGAGATTCGTTGCTCAGAATATTTCCAAGTGAAATATCAGTACAAGAAGAAAGAGGAAAAATCCCCTATCCCCTTAATACAGAGATAAGCACAAAACTTGGGGCACAGTGAAGACCGTTAAGCATAGGTTCATAGAGCTTTGTATATAAAATTGGCCCTTTCATCTCCATCCTCTACAGAATGTCAACGTCAGTCACTTTTCACACCATGGGAAGGTATCTCACATGACTTCAGCCTGCTCTCTTCCTGTCAGAAATAACAAGCAGGAGAACCCCACAATAAGCAAGGCCCAGGGTTTTCTTGTGCCAACACAGCACATTCAGTCATTCTTCCACACTATTCAATCCCTTGTAACACCACCACCTTCACACTACTCCAAAGATGGAAGGGGGACGGTATTCTATACTTGGTGTTACATCATGGGAAGACATGGAGTTATAATGGAGAACTGGCTCGAGAGAAGATTTTGCAGTTTGCAGGGACAGCATATCATCACATACTCTCCTACTTTCTGTCATTCAGACAACGATGTGGCATACAAAGGATCTTTTCCTCCATGTTGACCTAAGCTCTAGCAGGTTTTTATCAAGACAGGCCATGAGGTTGTGCTGCATACAGCTGAGATTGCTGAGCCACTGGAATGAAGTCTAAAAGCTGGGGCTTGGCCAAGACACAGACAAAGCCTTCAACCCATACAGACAGTATAGCTGAAGCTGTAACTATCAATGTAAGGAACCAGAGAGGTGTCTGTGTCCAGAATTTTGTAAATGCTTAGAAGTGGCATTCAGAGTAACAGGTAACGGTAACAGGAGTAACAGGAGTAACAGGAGTAACAGGAGCGGCACATGTGGGCACCCTGGTGTCCCATACAGAACTCAGTGAGGTCCTTCTGCCCATGGCAAAGGGCTGGACACATCACCACAGGGGACCGAGCCCGTCCAGCTCTACGTCCTGTTACAGAAGCTCTGAGCCCTCTATTGTTAAACAAGGTGTATAAGAAGAATATAATCATCTGCATTTTATTCATGGGGAAACCTCTCTAAATTTTTTTCTTCACGCTGTTTGATTTTTCATCTCAGAACAACTTTTAAGATCCTTTTCTCTCCCTTTGGAGAAAGAAAGGGAAAAAAACTGTTGAATTCAATTTGTGTTTAGCAAAGTCTTTTCCCAAACCAACAGCAGTTTCGAATGGGGGGGTGGGGGTGGGGGGGGACAGGATTATTCCCTTAAAAATGTTGTTCTGAGCTACTGAGCTAGGTTTTCAAAGAACAAAACAGAAGTTACCAAGACCACTCAACTTCAAGGAAAGCCAATGGATCCAGGTGAAGATTTAAGATGACAGAAAACATCAAATCAAAGTTAAAATTCTAATAGAAACACGAAGGTCTCTTTGTTTGGTAGAATTATAAAACCTGGCTGGACACAGCATAGGTGAGTCACTGTGCTATAGACTGTATAGTAGAGGTTATGATTAGGCAGGAATAGTCTCATTGTGCTGACACTGGCTACGTCCAACCAGCTCTTGATGGATGGCTAGGAGAGCAATTGTAAACACAGGCATAGCGGATTATCAAAACTGCTATAGAAAAATCAGAAAAAGGACAGAAAACGGCAAAGACAGTCAAAGATATTGAACAGTTTCTGTCTAAGAAACAATTAAGTAGTCTACAATTCCTTGCCTAAAAAACAGATCCGTAGGGACATATGACAGAGATCTATAAAACAGCAAGTGACACGGAGAAAACAGAATTGTTCACCATTTCTTCTAATACAAGAACTACAGGGCATCAAATGAAATTAACAGATAATAAGTTTGGGAAAAAAAAGGAGTACGTCCTGCCCATCAGATAGTTAAGTACTCTCTGTCACAAGATGTTATGAATGATGTAAATGTGCATGGGTTCAAAAATGGGCAAAATAATTCCTGGAAGACATGCCCCAAGCCTTTGACTACAAAGGTATCATCACGTGCTCAAAGAGTCCCTAAAATTGGGAGAACACACTAAGAAAGTATGTTTATATGCTTACTCTGTCTTTTGTAGTCTTTCCTAGACATCCTCTATTGACAATTGTTGGAGATAGGTACTCAGCTAGATGTATTTTAACTGACACAGGACATCTGCTCGTATAGATTTTCTTCCCTTCTTTACACACGGCTTACTTACAAAAGGCCTTTTAGGGCCTACTAAGAAAGTGCTCAGGCTCACACAGTAGCACAAACACAGGGAGATCCCTCCAGCCGTGTTGGGGTGTCCTGTGGAGGCCAGCATTTGTGCCTGTCCAAACACAGCTCCAGTACAAAACCCCTGCTATTGCCAGTGGGTACAATGACTCAACAAGAAAGCTGTCCAGAGCGAAAAAGTACCAACACTCATGTTTGTATAAAATTGACTGACTTGCTCTACAGTCCATAAGCAGCATAACATACTGCTCTGGCTGTTTGCAGAAGAGCTGAATTTAAGCCCATGATAGGGTTGTTTTCTTCAATTTAATGTTTAAAAAAGTGTAAGATGGCCATAGCTGCTGCTCCACAATCTATACTTACCACAAACATAACTGCATCTTGCAAGATGTCCTCATCTTGGAAAAATTTCAGACACTCCAGTCACTATTAGAACTTTTGAAACATGAAAAAGCAATGAGAAGGGCTGAGTAAGCGGATAATTCGATCTTGAATGTTCACTTCAGCCTTTAACATTTTTTTGAAGGTGGAATGAGTAGGAGGAGATGGGTGGTCCAAACAAGTCCAGAACAAAAAAAGGGCAGAGAGGGCATTTGTCAAAGTTCGCTATTTAAATCAGGAAGATTAAGGGGGTTTCTAGAAACATGCCTGAGTTTGGAGAGAGTCAATAAAGCAATTCAAATACACTGTAACTAGAGCAGATAAAGGGAATGAGGAAGCTAGAAACTGCATAAGAAAGCGCCCACTATTTCCCCATTTTTGTTACAAGATGAACTGTGTGTGAGAGACTGTCAAGTAAATGACAGAAAGCTCCAGTCACTAACTAAAGTTCACAAGCTTTAGTTAGTTTTCCTTCAGGTCTTAGCATGCTGTAGGTCTAATAGCAATGGATTTTTTTTTTTTTTTGACACTTCCAATTAGGTTTTCCTCCTGCTGGCTTCTGAGGATCATTCCCTGGAGGCAGACGTGTGTCCTTGCCCTCGTTAACTGCTTTTGAAATATTGCTACTATTGTCAGGAACTACGCTACTGAGTGAACTGCTCTGGAGTCCATTCAAGATACCTGGTGGACGTGTGCCCCTTAGAGAAGTTACTATTCCTGGGTCCTGCTCATCTACAATGAGAGATATTACTATGATTTGTAGTACTTTGATTTATACTTTGACTGTAGTCAAAATGTGCAAAGCATCCACTTCGTGAGCCAGCAGAAATTCCAGTGACTCCAGTGGAAGCCACAGATGTTCTTTGCTGACTTCTCCTAAGTCTTGCTCCTCGAGTGAGCTGAGACAAGTATTCACACATGTTCACACATCGCATAGGAATGGGCTACACAACGTGAGAGCTCTCTGAATGTTCACTTAACCTGAAGGTTTCAATACAAACTTCAGACCACTGCTTTTTAATTCACGATAAGCGCTTTGGAAAATCAAGGAGATGTAGGGAAAGGGACTATTTAGGGGTTAGGTTTAAGAAAGTGTGTGTACAGGAAACATAAGCCTAACTAATATACTAAATGATGTCAAAAATCTCTTCTGCAACTGAATTTGCTCCAAATAAAATTCTTGCACAGCGACTGTGACACAAACTGTAAACACAGCCAGACACCCAATAAGATATTCATTTGATTATTTCTATGAGTACATATCTATTCATATGCATATTTCAGATAATGTCCTTAGCGCTCCTGGTAGCATAATCTAACACTCCTACAACATCAGTTATAAGGACATCCTTTATGACAGGGACTCTCTTACCATACAGAGCTGCAGACGCTCCTTTCCTGATTTTGGCAGAAGTACCTGGATACCTCTATATTCAAGTAACTAGTTATTAGAAGGGCAGACCCTAAGACAATGTAGAATCAAATTACATAATAACAGTTTATATTATTGGCTATCACAGATTCAACTAGGGTAAAAGGTTGCTAAGCTGTATTTTTGATTGTTGATATTTTAAAGATAATTCATTTAAAGAAAACAGAGTTAAGTGTTATACCTCACATAAAGCCCTTTTTCATCCCAAGTTGGACTGCAAGCGTGTGTTAATTTCAGTGCAGTCAAAAGGAAAGGAATTTGCCAAGAGATTTTAATCCTGTAAATAATGGTTTCATTAAGAACCATACATGACTCCACAGGGAACTCTAAATATTAAGATTGGTAATAAAATCATTAGTTGTTCCAAGTTATTCAGCATATCATGGAGCCCTAAAAAGTTAATGACAGTTAGTTAAGAGCCAGCTACAGATAGACCAAACGTTAGCCGGTTCATTTAAAATTGGGTTGGAAATAGTACTTCACTGCGGGGAACAATCCTCAACAACAGGGCAATGAGCTTGAATACTTAAAGAGCCTTTTTGATCACTAATTTCTAGTCACAGTCATAAAATCTTTTTGTGAGGTCTAAGAGTTAAGGTTTTGAATGCATAACAATGACTTATAAAAGCCTTACCAAAACACTGTAGTTATTAAAAATAAAAGAAATGGTTTGGCCTCTGGATTTCAAACTCTCCAGATTTCCTAGAGCACCGTCCAGATAACTTGAAAGTTTACAGTGAACAACTTCCTCAGGGCAAATCTGAGACAAGATTTTACATGCGTGCGTGTGTGTGTACTTAAACATATATATATATAAAAAAAAATGGTAAATCAAAATCACCTGGATCCCAGCGCTTCAAACTAATATATTGATGGCTATCAGAAGTGTTATCTCAGCACATGTTCAAATGCACATGCCTAAACCATCTGCTAAATTCAGCCCTTCACAGCAAATCCATCGCAGCTCTGCCCATCCCTAGAGCTGTATGCGGTCTGCACGCACCACCACTTCGTCAGACACGCATAGCTCCTCAGTGCCAGGCTGGGGACGCTTCTTGCTCCCTCCTGACCCGTGGCAGCGCCTAGCCCTATGCCCGGCTGCACGGTGCCCATGGCACAGCACCGGCAGGCTGAGGCCCTGCCAGCCGTCCCAGGGAGCAAGAGATGTCGCTGCTGGGAAGGACAGGAAGGGAGGATGGTTATCCAGAAGACTTTCCCTTTCTGAAGGGTTCTGCAGCCAAAGAAAAAAAAAACAATTTCTACCAGGCGCCTGAATTGCACCTCACAGACAAGAACGCCCTCCTTCCACAAAACTGAGAGCAAGGCTTTTTCTCATTACTGTGCGGAACAAAACCATTTCCAGATCCTGATGGCTCTAGTGACAATGACTTATCCTCTTCCCATCTCAGACATACCTCACTGCAACGTTACCGCAGCTAAATATAAACCACTACTGCAACAGCCCCATTCTACCAAATACCATAAGACACCAGCAAGGTACTGCTATTTACACAGCAAAACTGCTATGAGTGTTTTACGCTGCTGGAGCTTTCCATAATTCTGAATACTTCTGATAGTTTAACAAAACAAGTAAATAGCACACACTTTGCCTGCACCCTTTTTGCACTTTTTTTATGGAGAACTTCTTTTGACAGGGTGTAGCATTGCACAGAAGCGAAAAGAGGACTCCTTTAACCCCCCATATGCTTTCTTCCTCAACTTTTCTGACTTTTCCTCATCAAAATCACAATTTTTAATCTAGTCTTCCCAAGGCAAAATACTGATGTAGAAATACCATTCCTAGCCAAATGCATGGAAAAAAAATCCCAGTGATTTAAAGAAAATATGGATTTTGGACTCTCAGATGCTAGTCTTGGACATTAACGTTTTATTTTTAACAGAAAAAGACCAGTAAAAGCCGTCCCAACATTGTACAGAAGGTTTATCTCATTTCTGCAAAAATGCATTCATCTAAAAACCCCATTCCAAATACACAGATAACATTAATTTCTACTTTTGTTTACAATTGCATATTAATGTATCCATTCTAACAATTAGCCTATAGAAAAAAAAATCTTCCCTCCCCACACTATTGTGTTAACAAGCTTCATAAGTGCATTGACAGTGCTGCTAAATTAAGTATACTTCAGGCTAATTTTATGTTTTTATCACAATACTGGGGAAGTATTAGGAAGCTATTATTTTGTCAGCTTTCTCATTTAGCAAAGCAGCTTCAATTTATTAACAGTGTGGAGTGTGAATGAATCAATATGTTTCATTGGGCAATGTGTCATTTGTTAATCGGATATTGATGAGATTATTGACGCACAGCTAATTAATCTCAAACCCTGTGCTAGCCTTCATATGTTTCCTTAATTATGTTCTTCATCTTAGTCTTCCAACTTTGGCATGCAGACGCTGGCTTGTAGACAGTGAGTGAAGTAAGCCGTCAGAGGGTCTTTTCACACATTTACAATCCCTTGGCAGCAAAATTATTTTCCTACTTGTAAATAGGTATCAAACAAATATTTAATAATATTTGCCAGAAGATTAATATTGATTTGGCAGGGAGTCACTCCAAATTAGCTTAGCAAGAGATCTTGCATCAGAAGAGATTTACTTACAGAGATGTATCTAATCAACATTAAACAATTATGGAACCATAAACCTGTAGTCATTGGGAAGTGCTAAAATTGGTTCTGTGCAGTTCTTAATCATTGCACTCCTGGCTAAAGAGACCTAATGTAACAGGAATCAGTTTTCCCCTACCACTGCAAAAAGACAATTTTTTTTTCCCAACTGGTCAAGTTGAGCAAAAGAAAAAAAAAAAGCCTTTTCAATGAAATACAAAAGACAAGAGTAATTTCATAGGCGTGACAAGCAAAAAGCAGTGGTCTGGCTGTGGAGGGAGAGGGGCAGGTTAGTTCATTTTTGAGCACCCCCTTCTGGCTGAGGATACAGCTTGTGGCAAGATGCAAAGGCCTGCCAAGAGCAGTTTTCCCTATTAGAGCTGGAGTCAGCTGAGGACGCTGGAATCACAGGCATGACGGACAAAAGGAACTACAACAACAGAAATGAATGGGGTGGCACCCAGCTGGAAACCCTTTGTGCTACCTACTGTGGGTGCAATAGCTTTAAAGAATGCATGATTTGCATCAGGCGTATTATTTTTGCATTTTTTAACCCACAGAAATACAACCAATGGGACTAAACAGTAAAGTAAACCCCAGTAACACCTCTACTAAGTAAAATACATCATATGTCTCCTATTTGAACAAAGGTGCTTTCTGAAGGGCAGGAACACAGATATGGAATACACTTCGATTTATGATAAATCCCATTCAACTCATCTACTTCAACCTTAAGCTCCATAACAATTAATATTGTTTTTTTTTTTTTTAAATAAGGAATCTAGAGCACTCTAGAGTGAAACTATCAGCTGCAAACAAATAAAAGGGCATGGATAGTTTTTATTCCACCTGCTCTCTTTCATGCCTGTGCTGACTTCCAGAGACTAAGAAGAAAAGTGATTTCACTGCTAGAGACAAGGTGGACTTGTGTTCCGAGTGCCATTAAAAACTCCAAGGTGCCTGGCATGTCCTGCACACATAGGACTAACTTGATTGCCAAGTTCAGAATCAGAGAAGAAAATCCCTAGCATCCATTTGGTCGCAACTGTTAATGTATATTTTGTCACTGCCTACAACCATCAAGGGAACCTACCCTAAAAAAATCTCCTGCGGTGGGCACTGATGGGAAGCCCTCCATTATACTACAGTGTCATGTTTTCTGTCTCAGGACAGTGTGAGCACAGGCACTTGGAAAACACATTTTTTGTTGACCCTCTGGATTAGGCGTTTGCTGTCTGTGATTATCAAGGTCTCATTCTGATAACACGTATGGCCCTTTCCAGTCCCCTTCCAGACAACCCTAAGTTTTAGACTTCCTGTGGGCTATTTGCATGACAGCCACCATGAGGTTAACAGAGGGCACGCCTGGGCCAGGAGCTCTCCTGAATGAAGGAATTAGGATTTAGGGGTAGAAAGGGAAGGTCAGACCAGCTAACGTACTGTGGTGTAGATTGCTTTCAAAGCCAGTTCAGAACTGGGCCTTTCAGATAGGAAAGGGAAACAAATTGTGAGGTGAAAATCTTCTGTAAAGAAACATGGAAACATTTCGGTCCATCTGCAAAAATTCAAGCAAAGGAACTATACTGGCTTTCAGAAACAAATGATTTCAGTGGCATATAGTACGGCTGAGGCAATCTGCTTTACCTATGCATGCATTATATGTGAGAATACTAAGACTACCATGTTTCAGCTAGTAATGTTTCTACTTATTTAAAAAGGTAGCCTTTAAAAACGTTATCACAGAACTCATATTTTGTATATATTGAAAGAAGGCCAAGAGTACAAATGCAACAACTGCAAAGCTCGCTCTTCCTTGCAAGCTAATCAAATATTAAATTGAATATTGCTCTTACCTTAAAGTATGTGGCTTCCCCACCCAAAAAAGGAAATCAATGCCAATTTTATTCCACATTTATAGAAAGGCTTCTACAGGGAATCAATGGGCCTCTAAATCCTCGATAACCAGCACTGACTTTGTCGGTAACCTCCAGCATCATACCAGAATGCACAGCTGTTCTGCTTATTTTTACAAAATGTTGACCAACAAGTTTACACTGTGGTTTATTCCATTGCTGAGAGAAAGAAAGAATGATAAAAATTTCATTTGATATGACACTGCAGCAGTAATCGTCCTAATTGGCCTTTGTTTCTGTTTGTCATCTGTAATTATTCTTTGCATAAATTATCACATTTGACTACAGCATTTGTTATCAGTGAGGGGTTCCTTAATAAGCCATTACTAAAATCTTAACAGCAATACGCTTACTTGGTAAATTGAAAATCCAACCTGAAAGTAACGTGAAAGTGTATTTTCTTAAAAGCTTTTAGAATTGATGAAAAATTTTAAAACTACATTATTCCTAAGAATCATAACTTGGCCAATTATGATCAGCACAAAATTCTACTCACAACAGAATTCACGGCATCTCAGAACAAAAAAATTAACTAGCTCATGCTAAATTTGGTTAGACGTTCAGCACCCATCCCAAACAAAATTGGGAAAAACAATTACAATGTTAAAACAAAGCAAAAATTTGGCCAAGTTTTAAAATCTGGTTTTAATCTTTTCAAAACACAGGTTATTGAAATCTTCATGTCAGCCAGCAAACCAAAACCATAAGATTATTTGCATTGCTCTATGGGGAAACATCCCATAGTAACAGAGCTCTAGAAGGAGGTGAGATTGGGGGTGGCATGTTTGGCAGACTTTCTAGTCCTAGGAGTGAGACATGCCACCCAATTGTCCCTTCCAAATAACTGGCTGAAAAATAGCACATTTCCAATGGATTGTCCCTTCTGCCTCATCAGAAGCCTGACACAGGGTTTTATTCAGATTGTAAGTCTCGAGATATTTCTGCCACCTTTGAACGCTATTACACTTCCAAAAAGTTGCTTGCAATTTTGCACAAATATTCCATAGAGAGTTTCTGTTTCAGGGGTCTAGTCTCAGTTTCCACATATTTCCCTCCAAATCCTAGGGCCTGCCTGTGTATTTGACTCTGTATTCATGGAGCGCTTTAAAAGACAGTTCTGGGTGATTATGTACTTTATTCTTAAAACACTATATAAACAGTAATTCTGTATAGTGTCTAAGGAGTCATTCTGTTCCTAATTCCCCATTAATGGCAAACTTATTTTGGGTTTGCATCAGGGAGAGAATAGAAGCTTCACATTTGGATGCTGTGGTTTAGCACTGAAGTAGGAAGCCAAGTATACACATTACCTGCTAAATAAATACCATTTTACATTTGATCACGGGATTTAAAAATCAGAGAATCAGAACTCAAGGGCCAGCCTGTGTTCTCATTTTTACCCCTGCATACGGGTTTAAAATTGTTTATTTTGCAACAGGGCTGCTCCAAAAGCAGAGTAAGTGACAGAATAATCATGCCCTATCGGCACTGTTGTCTACAAACAAAGCTCTTTAATACCCATCCTCTGAATTTCCCTACATGCTGCAGATTCTACCCAGCAAACCCTACATTTTCGAAGTCTATTCTACATTTTCTTAATTCTAATTAAACAAATCTTAATCTTGACTTTAATGGCTGCAATTATGATACTTCATTATGTTAAATGTTAGTTGCAACATAAGAATAAATTGTATAAACAGTTTAGCTGCAATTGCATGGAGTCTAACTGTACATTACTCATTAACAAGATGTGGGTAGCAGCAATTATAACATTTCCTCCTAATGTCCCTATTTATTGAGTCTCAGCAGCAAGCCCCCTTTTCACAACACACACTGATTGACGATAGCAGCTTTTGTACTTGTGAAGAACAGGCACAGTAACCTGCTGTGTGCCTGTAACTCAGATCGATGGAAGTACACATTAGCTCTTAGCCTCACAGGCCGGAGTTCCTGAAGGTCAAAATAGCCATCAGCATCACTGTAGGGTACAGAAATCATTTCACAAATTGTGAACAAAAACAATACAACTTGCTTTGCAGTTTGATTATTGTTTATAGATACAGCAAGCCAAGAATTAAAGCATAGCCTTGAGGCAGCATAATTATTTACAGCTGAAGACTCATATCATTATTAGCGTGCTCCTAATTGCTTGAAGTTATATCAATGTTCGCTGATTTAACACATTTTTGATAAGAGGCATGGAAATTGTTTTCTCTGCATATGGAATCTTAGATTGTTTCTCTGTTTTTAAGGTTTTCCCTTCTCCCCTTTCTTTCAAACTGTCCCTTGTTTGCCATTGAAAAAAGCCCCACACCCATAAATTCTCCTGTTTTCTGGATGTCTGTAACTATCACTGTAGTGCTTTGTTGTGTTTCTGTGGAATCAAATATTTGAATTTAGCTGGACTAAAATGATGCCAGGTTTTGGCTTCCACTAACAATGGATTTGATATTTTCACATCAGTATCAACTAACTAGAGAATAAATCACGCTTTGCTTTGGGTGGCATACCCTTATCTTTCATTTTCCCCACAGTAGCCGAGCTGAAAACCAGCTGAAGGAAAGCAAGGCAAGTCTCCTCAAGAAAGGGAACATGGAAAAATCTCATGGACCTAAATGACATCTGGATCAGGCTTCACATACACCTTTTTGAAGACAGACAAGGATCATTTACTCTGACATCATTGTATCCAGTTCCTCTGACCTACAGAAAATACAAATTAAGACTGCTATTAATAAACTGGAGCAATAAATGCTTTGGGAACTTCCCCTCTCACCCGAACTGTAATTTGTTGCTTAATTTGCTCTTTTCATTCAGACCAGAAGAACAGTCAAGAAGGGACACAGGCAAACTCTTACCGGCTTCTGGCTGAATACCAGCAAACGTGAGTTTATGGTGGCGAGCAAAGGGAGTAGGGACTCTTTGGGAAGCAGGGTGGAGAAGCTGCTGATAAAATAATAGCATGAGGCAAATTTGGTTTCCTGCACAACCTTCCCTCATCACCACTGAGTGAAGGTTGCGTGGGTAACTAACTTTGACATTGCTGAAGTTGGGGGCACTGGGCTTTGCTACCTTTTAAATGTTATTTTTAAGAGGGTACTTAAAGCAGCAAGGGCTTTTCAAGGGAAATCAAACACAAAGAAGGTCTTATTTACCTTATAATAACTTTCCTCACATCCCCAAATTAGGACCTTGAATTTTCAAGCTCAGCACCAGAGATATTTCCACCTCTTGAGTTGTTCCGGCTAGCAGCAGAAATAGCCTGTTCTTTTATGACGGGAGACAGGGAAAAGCAGTGGGTATTGTCCACGAACTTATAAAGGTCTTCATGTTGCTCTACAAAGCGGTGTTGAGATCTTCTTTGAAATACTACCTTTCCCAGAAGGATGAACTCAACCCACAGCAGAGGAGGAGAGCAGCAAAGAGCCTGCGTTACGCAAGAGGACTTTGAATTTCACCTGTTTACCTTAGCAAAGCCAAGGCTGAGGAGGACAGGATCGTTGTCTGTGAGCAGAAGGGTAGGAAAGAGAGCTACTGTTTATCTACACGTATTACATATACGTACCCTTTGCCTCTGTCCCCTTCCTCCCAAGCTTGCTCCTCTACCCATTAGCCTCTTGCTTCCATCTACCCCTTGCCTCTGAATCAAGCTGTCTGAAGACTCACTGCTTTTAAAATGAACACAGGTTATGCGTATGAAAATACAATATTCAGGCTAAGGAGGAGCATTAGAACAAGAATACACTATATAAAGACCACACAAGATAAAATTAGAACATTTCAACCGCTGGAAGAGCACAATTTGGGACCTGCCTCATAGCAGGAGTGGGAAGAGTAAAAAACACTGTTTACTGAGGACACAACTTTCCCGGCTTACAGAAGTGATCCTACGATGCAATTACCAGGAACGCTGGTGACCCCAAGCATTCCTGCGTGTCTCACTTAAGCATATGCTTAATTTTATGCACTGAATTCAAAATAGTTAAGTACATGCTTCACTGAATTGTGGCTCAGCTACCTGAAGAATCATTTAATTGGTCTAATTCTTTTATAGATGTGTAACAAAGACCAGGTCAAACAATTACAGAGTGGGCTATTTTAAAATAATGGTCCAATAGCCGAAAGTTACCGCATCCTGCTACTGACAGGGGTGATGCTGGTTGAATTATATATTACAGTTTCCAGCAAGAAAAATCTTCCATTTTTCTCTGTGAATGGGGAAATAAAAAACTGCAATAGCGTGTGAAACCATCATAACAGCTTTTCACAGTTCAGACACATTAAATTACCAGCAATCAATATCCTGAGAAAAACTTAAAAGAAATAGATTTGCTAGGAAGGAATAAAGAAGTGGATCTAGTTTTAACTTTGAGCTTTAGCTTGCCCAGTGCTACAGACCTCCTCACAGCTGTATAGACTGAAGCTGAAAGAAACTGGGGCGGGGGGGGGAGGGAGGAGGGAGTAGAGGTGGCCAAGCATACAGACTTCACAAGGGGCTTTGCCTGACAAGAGAAGGATGGAGCTCTTAGGAATTAACTTTAGTACACCTGGAATGGCATTCACAGGCAGAAAGGAAAACTGAGGGAGAAGCTTATGTAGGCCAAATAAGAACATGTCTTCAGGCTGCAAAAGACCAACTCTTGCTATTTCTCTCCTGTATGATTAAAAACTAAATGACTGCCTGTTGTTCCTCACTAGGTGCTTTGTAGTCTTGGCATCTAATAATTGGATCTTCTGCAACCCAGCATGATTTTCTGAGATGACAAATAATGGATCCTGCAATAACGCATGGGTTTTCTGCAGTGTGACTCATGTGCCTAGTACTTTTAACAGTTTTTGTTTTCTTATTCTAGCTGGAGTTGTACGGCACTGAAAGTCAAAGAAAGCTAATATAGTAAATGGAAACTGCTGTCAGTATGAACCAGATTAGTCAATCCTTATAGCACAAGTGAATTTCAGATAGCAGCTCAAGCATGACCACTATGATCACAGCCTAGTGTTTATGTATACACAGAAACAATGAAGTGGCCTGGCAATTACTGGAAATACATTCCTCAAGCTTTCAGGCTATGCCAAGCTTAAAATTGTGGTCAGATCATGTGGGAGAAACTAGATCAACTTGGATTGTGTTGCAGCAGTTGTAATTGAATTGTATATTTTGCCTTTCTATAAAACTTTCAGTGCTAAGTGCACAGCAGCTTAAATGACTGTGACAGATAGTGCTTTCCATGCCTTCGAATCTCGCAGGTGTACAGCTGTGCCTCCTTTGGTCACACTCATGCACTGCCAACACGGTGAAACACCACACACCACCCTGCCTCTGCAAAACCAGTGGAGTGCCAGATCCAAAGCCCACTGCCACCCATGGTAAAGCCCCTGGGACTTGCTATGACTAGCAATGCAAAAAAATGCAGGTTTGGGGTGGAATCTGGCCCTGCCAAAGTCAACGGGAGCTCTTCTGCTTCCTTCGGTTGGGCTGGGGTTGCACCATGAAACTCTGCACAGACATCTGAGAATTTTGTGCTTATAATATCTCTCATATTGAAGTCTGCAAAATAAAACATCCTCATTTTTTTCCCTCCTAACTAGCCTAGCCAATTTCTCCCTTATCATTTATTGGAACTTCTGGCAAGAAACGTCATTACACCACCCTTCCTCTTTATTACAGCAGTCCTAATTTAGCCACATGTTTAAAATACATATGTGTGCGTGCATATTTATAGCTATTAAATCACATCCTTACCCTCTTGCATTACCAACAGCATCACACAAAGCTGAAGATGAAACACATTTAAACTCCATTATCCTCTTTCACATCTGAGGGAGGCTCAGAAATCAGCTCCCATGGAGGCCCAGAGACCCTCAGCTGCATAGGGAAAGCAGCGCCAGGCAGCATTTCTGGCTTTCAGAGCAGTACGTAAGCTGCTGGAGCGACCGCAGCTCCCAGCGCTGCTCAGGACCGTCGTGAGCAGATACTTTGCGGCCCCCCACCCTGTCCCTGCAGCTGGGGCAGCCGGGAACCCGAAATGCTGCGCCACATTCTCCCCTCCGCTCACTCTCGGCAACCGGCATCAAGGCACTCCGCTTCAGCCGGGATGGCAATTACCTCGTGTCCTCCTACATAATTTTTCAAAATTGCTATCGACTTCTGCTGAAAATCATGACTTTCCACTCAACCAACATTTCCTAAGCTTTTTTCTCACTTGACCTGATGAAAAAATTGTGCAGAAAATAATTTGGCAAAGGTTCAGTTCAAAACCAACTTTGACACCAAGTGTCAAAAGCTGTTTTGAAATGAAGCTTTTTTACTCAGCACCTGCCAGTTTGATCAGTTAAATATATGTCTGTGACTCAGCTTCCCTGCCTGAACTACCAAGAGAAGAAAAAAAAAATTTCCTTATTTCTCACCAACAGATCCAAGACGAGACAAATGCACCAATGTTTTGGTGATGCATACAATACAGAAGTGAGCAGCATATACTACCTTTTAAACAGAATTACACAATGCTAGACTTAACGTTTCTGTGACGGATGTAGAAGACTCCTACCTCTTCCATTCTTATTTTCCAAAATTTCTACACTGTAGCATCTATTATGTTTTGCAGTTTACCCAGTTTGGCCTATCAAAGCAGTCTACATCATTTTTCTTATCTAGAATTCACTCTGCCTTCCCAGTACTCACACATCATCATGAGACTGCAATAGTTAGGCTTGAAAAACTGAAGGGAATTTAAACAAAAATTGATTAAAATTTTCTACTGTATAAAACTAGTGTTACACTTAATATTTTACTAGGCTTCCTAAATACTTAAAGTCATATTGGAGAGGAGGAGTGGAACAATGTACAAACTAAATATTCGGCTGACAGTATTTTAAAGAGTCAAGCTGGCGTATGCAGACTTGTTTATGCAAGAAAACAGGGCAACGTTTACCCAGACATTTTAAGACACTCCCAGTGTGCTTTAACTGGAATAGTTTTTTGGTTAAATAGCTCTTTTTTTCTGAATAGACATAAATATTTCTAATTACAAGTTATGTCGGGAAGAATGTTCATGTTGTTTACCAAAGTTTAGGCGACTTTTACTGGGCGAAGGGAAATGATATTTCAGAAATTGACTTTTCCTGTACTCTATCATTTTCCCCCAAGATCAGAACAAATAAAACATATTTTCACTGAAGCTGCTTCCTCCGGCCACTTTTTCTTGCAGAAATTTGTTCCAAGGCATTTCCTGTCAATGCTTCCCATCGTTCTACAAAGTTTGCATTTTTTTAATATATATAAATTTTACTGTCCGTAGCAATAAATATCACATCTGTCATCCACAGCTATCAATATGTCGCAGAGACTGCTTTTCCATCTCATGTGGTTGTGATGAGCTTTCAAATTTGGCTCCCAGCATTCATCGCTTCTTGGCTCAAGAGCAAAGTAAATCTGCAATAGCCATTAACTGTTACTTTAACCAGATCTGAGGTCCTGAATACCGTACTGTAGCCTCTTAGCTCACTGTTGCTCAAAGACCTGCAAATGCCAAAAAAATGATAACATCAAGTAAAAATGATATCTGCTGAAAGGTCCAGGTGTAATTGTCACAATCCTTTCCGTGGCATCGAACATTAATCTCGCAGACAGAAGAACGGGGCTGAAGTTATAGGGAGGGAACCGTATCTAATACTATAGGCGACGTCTGAGGGGAGGCAGGTGCGTTTCCCAGCTCCCTGCTGCCGGAGCGCACCCAGCGGCACCCGGGCTCCGCGTCAGGGTTGCGAGACTCCGGCAGCCGGGAGGAGCCGGGCTCTGTCTGAGGAAGAAGCCCGGACAGGCAGGGCAGGCGTGGAGACAGAGCGCAGCCAGAGTGGGGGCGCCCGATTTCTGTGAAACCCTTACCCCTAAAGCATAACAAAATACATGGCCACGTAGACATTACTATAGTCGCTCCTTCAAGAGAAGACGTGAGTTACACGATTAAGCGAGCAAAAGTCAGAGGAAAAATACCCTACAGTTTGAACCCTCTCCTCGTGCATGTACGCAGCAACGCTTTATTATCTTTCTATATATAACTTAACGCTCTTATATTATTCACTCAATAGTCTGTAATTAAAGATCAAAGAGGTTTCCCACAGCCTGAGATACACACATAGTATTCTATGTGTTGCAGTGCCTACAGAGATCAGTTTCTCAGCAGAAAGGCAGAGCACGTTTGCTAGAAATACACCTGTAATCCGCCCCAAGTTTGTAGCTAGGAAATTAGCTTCCTTTTAGCCTGCCTAGAGTAAAACTAGCTTTTATACCTGTGACACTCTGTAACTCCCATCTCACTGAACTCTAATAAGGAAGCTGGCCAGTCAAATGTATGTGCCCTTGCAGCGATATCTACATAGCCCTTAAGTGAGGCAAACACAACTCGTTTGAAAGAGGATCACAAAAAATCTCCTTTTTTCCTGACCAAAGATTTCTACAATGGGACAACTTTCTTCTCCTTGCTTCCAGAAAGCAACTTCTAGGAGGACACCTTGGCAAAACCAGTCATCAAAGAGGTAAGTCTGTCAGCTTCCACTGCACAGCCCGCAGCAGCAGCTGCTCTATTTAACAGCAGATAACTGCATTTTCAGTCATAAATTCTTGCAGCTTTTAAAAATCCTTGCACCACTTAGTATAGCCATTGAAACAGATTTCTGGGTAATCTCTGTAAAACGGCTGAGAAACGAACAGGGAAAAGTCTAAGCAACTGTACAAAATACACATCTCAAGCCACGACTTGTCATAGTGAACATGGATGTGTCTCAAAAAGAGCTCAGCTAGGTATTGTTAAAAAAGCACAACCGTGCTTCCGTATTTATCTGCTAGAGGATCACAGGTAATCTCTCCCCCACGTAGCTTATTCCAACCAGATGCTCAAATCAAAAGCCTGTGTAGGTAGAGATTAATGTCACATCATCTAAGTAGTAATGTCCAAACACGTGTTTATTCCCACTGCAGACGTCTCGCCACTGCAGCGCTGTGCCTGTCTATGACTCTTCAAAGAGGGCCTTAGAAGCCAGCCCTTTGTGTGGTGTGGCGGAGACAGTATTGTTCTTATTACCACTTGCAGAACTTGTATTCAGCCATTAAATTATACAGCTTTCATCTGTTTTTTAAGGAGACAAGGCTAATATGATCATGCTGAGAGCGTGCATGCGTGTGTCCATCCATATATCTCCTAATAACTCTTGAGCGTCCTGCCTGACTTTGATCAAAGCTGACAGAAGGTCAGAGACCTCAGCAACATCAAGTTCCTGCCAAGTCTTCATGAAAGCAGGCACCTGGTCTGAGGAGAGAGAGACTTAATTACTGTCCCCAAGAAGAGAAAGCACGCAGTCTGGGCTCACCCTTAGACTCCAAAGGATCCAACATGAGTCACAAAACCAGAAGAAACCAGGCTTCACTGGTTCTGCAGCTACTTTACACGTCACAGCGTAGCAATGAGAGCCACCGTGAGCCGTGGCCTCCCACGAAGCGCCCTGCTTCCCAGGGTCTGCAGCTCTGCCTTTGGGAAGGGCTTACAGCCCTTGGTCATTGCAGTGGCCCTGTACAGCTTCATAAAAGAGTAATTATTCCAAGCCGAGGGCAGGCACGGAAACATCTCTCCTGCATTCTCCGCAATATAGGGATCCTCTGTCAGCCATGACACGCAAGCCTAAGCGGTGAAGGTTCACACCATACCATTCACAGCCTACAAGGAAATCCTGATCTCACTGGAGTCAATAGGAGCTTCTGTTTCAACGGTCAGAGCCTTAAGGAGCACACATTTTAAGGAAGAGCTAATACCAAAATGGAGCAAACGATTCGTAGCAGGCTACCTTCTTGCAGTCGTCAATTAAAAAAATGGAATACCATGCTTTACTTAAATTCAATTGTGATGAGGACTTCCAGGAATAACATTGCAGCTCCTCTAGGTTCAAACTTCTAAATTCACACTGTGAATAGACTTAATTTTTTTCCCCCCTCTGTTCTCTGAATGGATGATTTGGTGAGCTGAGAGCTCATCCTGTGCACGTGCTATGATCCCACAAACACTGCAGTCCCTTCAAGTCCTCTTCCTTTCCCTGGTCTTAGAGTTGTATCCTGATTCTATATGAATTTAGAGCATTACAACTAGCAGAAGACCAACAGGTATGAAAGTTGTCTTAGAGTATTTTCTTGCTATTCAGCTTCTAAGGACCTACGCATCAGAATAAATCTCAGTGAATAAAATACCAGTCTGGAAATTCTTTGTTTATAAACATAAATATATTACAAGTATATGCATGTGTGTACATACAAACACTATACATATACTGTCTAAATACAAAAATGGCCAGAAATAAAAGCAGCTTGGATTGTTTTTAGAACTTTGTACGCTTAGACGCGTATTGGCATTTACAGAGTTGGCAAAAAAGTACCCTTTTCATTTACAAATTACAGAGGTAAACTTCAGGTATTCTTAATAAAATGCAGGTAATGCTGCTTCTGGCAAATACAGTACAAAAGCTAATGTTTAAACTGCAATGAAACAACAGTAGCAATAAAAGGTATTAGGTCTATGCTGTGGAAAAGATTTACATTAAGATAAAGAAAGCTGCTTTTTCAGGAAAAGCTGTGGTTTACAGCAATCACTCTCTGAGTGGCTACCTTCTGTTTGCTGGCCTGCAAACAGAAGCTGTTTGCAGCAGTAGCTGCTGGCTACTGCTTGGGCATACGAGCATGAAAACCTTTGTACAAAGTCAGAAGATTTTAATCCTTCTGAGTTGCGCTAGATCTTACTGTGTTTTTTATCATCTGAATAACGCATCATAAAAACATGTAAACTATCATGGCACCCTGTGCTTCCATCATTTCATCAGCACATTGAATCCAAGATTTTTCTGACTAGACTAAAAGCTAATTTTAAAATCATTAACCCATACTTCTTTTCTTAACTTTATAAATAAAATATTTTAAATGGTTTAATCTGTTCAATGAAATATTAAAAGTTTAAAAAAACTTTTTAAACTGTTTTCTTTAACTCGCTCGCTATACAAGACCTCAGAAAACACAACAGCTCAAGGAGAATTGCACAGAAGGACCTTTAAGTCCCAGTAAAATCCACCCACACAGTCTCTTGGCAAGCTGGAGCACCCTAGAGAATAGTTCCTAGTGAGTTCCCAAGTCCAGATACAAGCTGTACTTCCTCCTAGAAAACTGCTGGAGTATACTAATATTTCCACATGCAACTGTTGAGTCTTTCTATATAAGTTTTACCAGCTAAAGGCCTAATCCAAAGGACCTTAAACCCATGGTGTTCTTTCCACTGGTTCCAATAAAGGGGCTTTCGAATCTTTGGTGCAAATCAAGGAGTATATCTCAAATATCAAACACACACCAAAGGAAATCACTTTTGAAACTAACTCCGTACTATATCCCAGATACTAAAGGGCTAAGCCTTGCTGACGTATAAACTTATTTCTGAATAATAGTTTAAACGCTTTGCAAAGTGGCAGGTTTGAATTTTTTTTTTAATTTAATTTGTTTTTTTTTTTTTACTTTATAGTTACCTATTCTTAAAAAGCACTCATCAGCAATTGCTTTGGGATGTCTCTACATAACTTGCATAGGAAATTACTAATGTTTCTGAACTGCATTACAGTATCTAAAGCCTGAAGGGTCCTTTCCAAGCACCAGTGCAATGGCAGGGCAAGAACAGAGATGGAGTCTGTAACAAGCACAAGTTAGATACAGACCCATTTCTCAGACTACCCCCAGGAAGAGCACGTGCAGGACACAAGTCTAGTAGGCCAACCGGTGCAACCCCCATCTCAATACGCTCCACGCACTGCCAAGATACCCGCATGCAACATACGAACCCTGCCTCAGCTCCTGAAACCCAGCCCGGCACCTGCACCTCCTGCTGCACCATTTCCCCTCTCTGCATCACCTGTCATGGCAGCGACTCGACCTTTCTGCCTCTCCTTCCTCTTCATCTTTGTGCAAGGAGGCTGAAGGTGACTAGTCAGGGGTGGGAAACGCGGCAGCAAGTGAGTGCACGAGGCAGGACAGGACGAGTAGAAAAGGAGGGGTAGGAGCGGACATACGCTTAAACAGAAAGTATGAGGGAAGCAGGAGCCATAGGTAAGCACATACACTCGTCAAGCATCACTTAATTTGCACGTATATTATCACCAGAGCATGACAGGTAATTTAGCAGCTCTGCAGTATTTTACATGGGCTTGCGTGCTCTCCAGAGACCACCCTGCTCTTCTTCCTTCGGTTTCCCCTGCTTGATTACCAAGTTAACCCGACTAATACCATGTTCAGATTACGTTCTGAGCTACCATTAACAAGAGAGTCACCATAAAAAGGCTGACTTCTTTGGAGATGGTCAAATGCGAGAACATATGGAGGGAAATGAACCATCTGGCTTAGAAAAAAATATACAAAGGTGAAGGATGGAAACTCATTTCATCAGATAGGTTTCAACAGGTATCTTAAGACAGAAATCTATACGACGTCATACCAGCAAGAGCAGCGCACTGCTGGCTTCTTTCTTTCTCTGCTTTTATTTGTAGGATGCTAAATAAGAAGCAGGAAGTGTCAGTATGTATAATTTATATTCATAAATGCGATGTATCATAAACTGAGGAAAACAAAATCTTCACTTCCTAGGGAAACTGTGGCATCCAAGGTGTAGTCAGTGTGCCTGACCTCACAGGGAAAATTAAACTGATTGAAGGCAGATTAAAATTCCCTTGTCACGCTATTATCTCCATCTATTTAAGTTCCTATGAAGCCCCATTATTAACAACAGCTTTTCAATTCCAGTAAAAAGCAAAAGCCTTTTAGATTGTCTAGAAGAACTGAAATAACAAAAAATACAAAGTAATTCTTGGAGGATGTAAAGATTAAAACGCTCTCTGAAAAAAGGTGGCAAGTTTTGCCAAGACAAACCAGCCTGGCTGCTGCTAACACTGGAATACTCCCCACAACACGGCCTGCAGAGCAAGCGTGGCAGATTAAGACAAACATAATAGCTTGGAGAGAGACCAGAATACTTTCATTCATGGAACAGCCTCTTCTAAGAAGTTCAAAGTTAGTCATCTTTTAGCTTAGCTGACTCCTATGCGAAAGCATCTAGAATGGGTGCAACCGGTCTACATGGTGAAGCGCTCCAGGATTAGACAGAGGACTCGATAATGCAAGGTCTCTCTCTTCTCTTGTTGCTGAGGACCCAAGTCTTTCACATTACAAAGTCCCCATAAAGTCCAATTTATCTCAAATATGGGTGAAAAGCAAGGATGATTTTATCTTATGGATTCTATTTTATTGTCATATTCTTCTGTGTCCAGACAGATGCCATAAAGCTATGCCGACACACAACTTTATTAAATTAGGAGCTGCTCTCACAGCTATGATAAACATAGCGTAAGATAAACTGGTGTATTCCCCTTCTAATAAAGATTTCCAGTGTAACATTAATGGAAGTTCCGGTTAAAAAAAAATAAATAAGACATGTATCCTTACAACCTGATGCCATGAAAATTTTCCTCTCTACGTTCACTCGGCATTTTTGAACTAAGTAGAATTGGAGTATTTGAGAATGAGCGCTCTCCCAAAATAGCGTGATTCAGTCTCACTGCATAGAAATCATGGGTCTCTAAATTCTGCTGTGGACACGGCCTCTAACTAGGGGGGTTCAAGGCCTAAGTCTCCCAGCAAGCTTTAGTCAAAACATTTTCAAATCAAGACAAAAGTAAAGCCATGAATGCTCCTTATTACATGTGTCTCTGCTGAATAATTCGGTATTGCCCTATTCCCTGTGACAATGGAGTTAAGGGAATGAAACATGTTGTTTGGAAACAGCAAAAAGCTGTCAGCAGTAACCACTGTCAATACTCATGCTGGGCTAAGCTTGGTACTCCTGCTTGTCATTTATTTATTTACTTATAAAAGAATGTGTTTGATACAAAGCGCTTCTGTATGCCAGCGACAATGCCAAACTAATAAGTCAGTGATTAATTTTGTTCTTGTCCTAGGTTTGTTTTCTTCTTAATAATCTACATAAATACATTAGAGAAAACATTCATTTGCCTAGACTTTATGTGGTATGAAGCAAACCCAGAAGCATTTTGCAAAGGCAGCTAGTTGTCACAGAAAAACTGGGTGGGTGAGCAAAAAAGGCAGACATGAAAACATATTTACAGAGCGGCATGCAAGCTGTAGAAAAGCACAAGAGACATTACATAAAGCACAAAAGTTGCTCAGCACTTTTAACGACGCTGCCGTTCTGAGAAATGGTCTCACAGACTTCAGTCACAGCTACCACAGATGGCAAGAAATAGCCAGATGGGGAAAAGCAAAAGAAAATCCAGTAATAATTTTAAAGAGGAGGATAAACAGAAAGCTCTTAACAGTAATCTTCACTGGTCACCGCATAGACAGTGGTATTTAAGCTTTTTATACATTATTAACTGTGCAGTTTTTCCTCTAACAGCAAGCAAAAGGCCTAACTCATATACAGCAATCTGATATTTGCCAGAGATGTTGCTTTTACTTCTGCCCTGAGTGACGTTGTCTGGGCTGGAGAACAACAGTGCTAGTTGCAGATTTTCTCAGATTGTTTTTGGTGCCACCAACTGCCTTATTCTGAAACAGAGTACAGAGCGCACTTCTCCCCAAGAGCACTAAGGAAAGCCATTCATAGAATAAAAAAGGGTTGCTTTTTTTCTGTTAATGCTGTACAATGAGTCACATCATTCCAGATCTCAGACCGTTATACATATTTCTCGTGGTAACTGTTTTACAGACTAAGGAGAGAACTCATTTTGCCAAATTAAATCCCCCTCTTAAAAGTTGTTCCAGTTACAGCAAAGCTTGAGAAACAGAGAAAAACATCACGTTCCATCTTTCTTCAGGGCAGCAGCTACAGAGGACCCACTCCTGCTTTCTTCGCACATCCTCAGTTATCCAACTGCACATCCAACTGTAGTGGCAATTTGGGTCATGCAAAGAACACAAACAGAAAGAGAAAATGGTCATGTTCTCCATACTTGATGGTGTGGGATAAACAGTCCCCTAGCAAGAGTTGGGAGCAATAGTATCGCTTGCGAAAGGCGCAACCCCAATGCGTTAGAAGATAATTTAAAAAAAAAAAATCTATAAAACATTTATATTCTATTATACTTGTGTGTATTCTATTGTACAATAGAAAAAATATTGTGTATTTCATTTCTTGCCACATAGTATTGAAAAACTATTTCAAAAATGCTTTGAAGAACACTCCAAAATGTTGCTGGTATTGTTTTCATAATTCCAACTTAGCAGGCTACAGAGAAGAAAACGTTAATGAATAAATTAGAGAAACTTCTAAAAAAATGCCCTAAAAGTAACTTTTCTGAAAACATAAACAATGTCAGCCCATCCACCCAGATATTTATATGGCTTCCTCGGCCACATTATTGAAAACGTTCCCATTTAAGAAAATAGAAAAAGCAAGGTGTCTTAAATCTTTCCAACGGTTAAGAAAAAAATCAAACATGGTTAGCAAGGAGCAAACTCACTCATTGTGTTTTATGCTGTACATGTGAGTTAGTGTATGAGGTTCTGTTAAGAAAGAGAAAACCAAATCCAAACCCACGACCTTCACATCCGGTCTTAGATGTGCAGAAAGGCATGGGGGTCTTATCCTTTTAGAAAGATGGTTAATAGCCCAGGACCATCTCCTGCCCTAGGAGTCTCTCTCTACTGCTGCAGTTTCCGGTTCCAGTGAAGCGTAACTAGAGTTGGTAGGAAATTGTTGCCAATATTATCTGTAGTAACTAAATCCAGCCTTTATGTGGTTTTAACAGACAATTTGAGATGGAGACAGACAGCTTCTTCAACCAAAAGCCAAGTAGCTGACTTCTAAGGTGATGCAATCCTGAAGAGGTCATTGCAAAGCAAACGCATAACGGCTGCAATTTTTATTGGTTACTTTTTTTTTTTTTTTGCCCAAGGCATGGGAAATACGAACTTAAGCCTTCAGGCCTCGATAAGCTCACGGAGACCAAAGCAAAGCCTGGTTTCTCCAGATACACTGATACGCAAAACAAACAGCACAGGGAAAGCTAAGAATCTTCCGAAGTAAAATGACGGTTCCAGCTCTCACTCTTCACTGATACAGGGGTGACTCCTATTATTCGAATCCTGAATCATAGTCCTAATGACCAATTTGGACAAGGGAATTCCAGATATAGGCGAGAGGGCCTGCCTTCTTGATGCCTCAACACACCCGCATTAGAGCACAGAGAGCCGCAGTATATAAATAGAGATGAAGTGGGGCTTCAAGCCAGAATGACAAACCATTTGCCAGTGTCAGCTCTTTCCCTGGGTTTGCACCAAATGTATTTCTGCAGTAGTTTGTGTAAATAAACGAATCCAATAGGCACAATAGCACTTAAGGGTTCTACAAATTCATGTTACTCAAATATTTACCAATTCCCATGAAACCACCCAGATTCTATAAATAAAATTTTAAAATAGAAAGAAAACAAGGAAAGATTTAAGTTACGATCTTTGCAGTCTGCACTAAATAATCAATATTAGTTAAAATCTTCAGGTCTCTCTAGAGAATAGTGCCCTCCAGGTTTTATAATAAAATATCACAATGTTCACCAGTCTTGTATATCATATATATAGAATATATATATATATATATATATGTTCTAGGGAGAGCGAGATTGGGAGGGAGAGAGAAATAAATATCCGAGGGCCGCCATGATTGAATCTTAACTCCATAGAGTCAAGAATTTTATACTGCCTCTTAGAAAGCAGAGGATCCTTATTCCTTCCTAAAGTTTGGGCCTTGTAAATAAGGTTTCTTTTATGCATCCTTCCCTGGATTACACTGCATTGTTTGCTAGCCCTCCATGCTTCCTTATCTCAGTTTGCATGAAATGCAATCCTTCAAAATAGCAAACTTAAGTTAATTGCCATAGACAAGTGTTAATAGATTTTAATAATGCTTTATTAGAATTTATGTAAATTGGACTGCACTGAAAATCTGAATAAAATCCTAGCTTTAATATCTATTTTTCCCCTACGTTGCCTCCAAACGGAGTTGAAAAAGCAAGCTTTAGTTATTACTTTCTGATGGGATCTGCTGATGAAAATGCTATTATGAATAAATATAGGTGTCAAAGATAATCTTTAAAACTCTGAGTTTCATAATTTATTAATTAGCACTAAGGGCTTTTCTCAGAGGATGCTTTAATACTAATAATACTAGCATCCTTTTTTTTTGCATTAGAATCCCCCCCCTATTTATTTTTATCTTGATAAAAAGCAATACAGTGGCCATTCCTGGTTTTCCATGACAGGACAGATGTGCAAGGAGCAATCCCTGGGGCTTGTCAGCAGATGCAAATATATCTTGGAAAAAGTGTGGGTGATGTCACACAACAGCGTTATGTTGATTCTACTTTAGAGTATTCAGTTGACACACATTTTAGTATATAAACAGCTGAAATTACACAATTAGAGAGAAGCAAAAATAATGCAAGAATGGAGATTTTTGAACAATCGAATGAAAATAATTTATTCTACTAAGCAAGTTAGAATTAAAATGATAAAATAAAAATTTCAAAACTAACTGATGCTTTTTTTTGTTCTCTTTTGTTGTTGCTTTTCTCTCAGAACACAATCTTGCATTGTATGGAAGGTTTCTGTTCACAGGATAACTTGTTGATGTCAATGGGAGACACACCCAAATCAAAAACTGCAAGTGACCCTTATATATTACTCATAAAACAATATTTGCTATACCTAGATAATAAAAAGGAGAGCAATGACAGAACTATTTTTAGCTTGATTGTTATTAAGTAAATATTTTAGGCCAATTCTTCCTCTTTTGCACACCCATATTCATAGTTCCTATAATTTGCACACCCAAGAGCATATAAACGCACCAAAGTTAGACAGAGAATTCTGCCAAGGTAGACTTCCTTTGGACAAAAATGCCTTTTCACATTACTAACAAAGCCTTCCTCATTAACTAAAGTAACTAAGTACTAACACTTAGTACTAAGTGAAACTAAGTAACATAACAAATCTCTACTGTCATAATGAGCAAAAATAAGATAGCATTACTTCAGGTCTTAGAAACAGCCAACCAAAATATTTTCTGTTGACAAACTTCATTGCATACCGCAGGGGCCAAGCGTTACATCACATATGTGAGATAACACACTTCCTGTTGTACTATTCAGGCTTAGGAAGATCTGCCAGTAGAGTATTAATAGCTGCCCCGTTTAAAGATGAGATCAAGTTACCAAAAATCTTATAGTGATTTGCTCAAAAGGGGTGAAAGCCTGCCTATATTTAAGTCAGTGGCAAAACTTCAATAGAGTAGGATTTTACCCACATTTTTACCTTATTACTCACCATAAAGCAATTACTACTCACAAAACCGGCCCTTCCCTATTAATGCAATGCAAATCAATGGAACTTTTCAAATTCACGTACAAGATAAAGAAACATCATTTGTGGCAGATGTACAATGCTGTGATGTGAAGTGGCTGCAATTCAGAACATAAAATTAAAACAGAAAACAAAAAATAAATAAACAAAACCAGAAACCCTTCCTGGTACATGCTCCCAACAAGCTTGATTTTTAAGTTAAAATGGGCTGAGCACATCTTTAATCAAGAGAATACCAATTTTAATCATTTAAGGGGAGATGATGAAAAAGCACAAAGGAATATTATCTTTACAGTCCAAGCTATGCAGATACCTAGCATTTCTTTTTGCTTTTGAAAGTCTCCACCCACATACCTCAGCTAAGATTTATGGCCTATTTCTGAGCCATCTGAAGTCAGTGCAAAGACTGTAGTAGTCCTGTCACTGTAGCCAGATAGTCTGTAGGGTACAAGGAAGGTGTACAGCTTGGAAGGACAGCTGATCTCTTTTACTACCCACAAACCAATAGGGTGCCACTGAATTTGAGGCATATTAAGTCTGGGGCATTGGGGGTCTAAGACAAACGGAGGCTGCTATCTTGAAGTCAGGAAGCTGTACCAGAGATGCATGTGATTCAGTTGTTTTGAGGGCTCTTTAATTGCGTGTAAGCTGACAACACATAGAGCTAAAAATAAAAAATATAGGTTTTTCAAATGGAAATGATGACTAACCCTTAATGATAATTAATACCAGACATTCTCAAAGACCTTTTTTCACCTACAAATGAAACTAATTACTAGGATTTCTCGCTCATAGTTTGCTGTGTTGCAGAACAGCAGCAGCTGGGCTGTCTTTTTTATTTACTCTTGAAGGTCTTTCAATAAATCTGTTTCAAATTCTGTTAACCCTACTCAACCTCCTCACCCTCCTCTTTCTACTCCTTTACACCCCCCTTCCTCAAAAAGAAAAAAATACTCATTCATGAGTTACAGCTGAGTAGAGTGATTTACAATAGCGCAATGAAGTGCAAAACATGCTCTGGCAAAGGAGCAAATTCCTCTGCCTTTCCTCAGATATGATCAGGTGTAACTGCAAATCCTGCCACAGCCTGAGTGCTGAGAGAGAAGATAAGCAAGACTGTGACTTTTCCTCCACAAACTTGCCTGCCGGAGTAGGATGCTATGGAATTACACTCTCCTCCCCCAATACGAGCCCTGTCACGCCCGGCCCTAACGCATCATGGGAGGAGGTCAGCTAATCCCCCGGGCTTCTTTGAAATCCTTGTGGATAGCTGTGGAAGAACAGGGAGAAAGCCTCTTATCTGAAGTTTAAGTTTCATTTTGCAACCAGAAACACTGAGCAGAAAGCGGTCTGCAGGGCCCTCCAACTCTACGTGCACATATGAAATCAAAGTGGTGAGTGCCTTGCTTAGATACTTCTGTTTTATCATCAAAAGCTTCCCCCCACCCCAGTACTATCATGCAGTAACTTCCTGGACTGAAAAAGACATCACATAGTACTACAGCACAGCCCTCTCATTTTATTGCACACTTGATATTTCTTTTTTTTTTTTTTTGGTGCCTTAACTCCTGAAGCCAGATGAAATTCTCAGGTCTCCTCAAAATGAAATAAACTTTGAATTCAATGAGCTTTGGAGACAATTTTGTACACAGGAACCACAAACAACCAGCAACTGATTGCTATTAAGCCTCTATTGCACTATTGAAACATACAACTGTTCCTGCAGCGGACAGCACAGTGTGATTATTTTCACCACACAGTCTTAAAGGCAATTTAGATTTTAGAAGGAAATTGTTCAGCCTTTCTGGCTGGGAATAAGTCAGAGACAATAATGGTATAGCTAGAGTTATGCTACAGAAAAGGGTGGGTTGGGTTAAGATGTACTGATTTATTATGGAGGTAAATTGTTCTTCTTATCATTGTTTGCCTTTCTATACAGGGCCACAAGTCTTATTTTCTTGTAGGTCTGTGTGGGATTGTGAAGGGGCCTTTTTAAAAAGCAATCATGAGCTCAGTGTCAGCAGAGCTTTGGAAATTCTCCTCAACTAGAAAGCACAGCTTTTAGAAGCCTTCATGCTGCACAGGTAGGTTGCACCAGAACTGAAGATGTCAACCCTAGCTTTTATCAACATTAAAAAAATGCAGAGTTTGCCTACTACTGGCAATAAGGGAGGAGGCAGAAACTGCTTCCATCAGCACATCTGAACACAAATTGTCATGTTCACGTGAAATGAAGCTGAACACATTTTTCTTTTAACTGGGTGGTCAGTCATTTGTGTATTTTATTTTATTTATCATTAACTTGTTAAATAAAAGGGAGTCAAGAAAACCTTGCCTTGGTTCTCGATGAGGCATTTTGACAACTTACAGAAAAACAGAGGAACGTTTTGCAGAAGCATTCAGGAAAAAAAGCTCAGAACACTCAAGTGAGGTGATGGGAAAATTGGAAAGCCTTCAAAGTAACACATAGAAAATAGAAGGACATTTCTAATCTTGCAGACTTTTTTTTTTTAATCCTTTTTGACCAGCTCTTCTAAATGTACTTGCTGTTCAAAGAAGTCTCTATTCAATTATCAGGGTCTCCCCATGATAACCTCAATCAAGAACAAGAAAAACAATACACACTCAGGGAAACCTGGCAGGGCTGTCTGGGCCATCATTATAAGTTTTCACTTCCACTTTCGGAGCTCCTGCTGTTGGACCATATTTGCAATAGAGCTAAGCAACAACCCTTTGAGGAGTATAGAGCCCTTTTGAAAATTCTAGCTTTATTGCACTTACCCATCCTTGAAAAGCAAGCTTTAGTCCATGCTTTTTAATGTTTCCTTACAGCTTGATCAGCTCAGAAAAATATGCCAAGAGAAAAAGTCACTGCAAAGCAGATCTTGCAACACATTCCTGAAATGCCATCCCATGTTTTCATTATGAGAATGGTATCTTGTATTTACAGCATGCTTTTCAGCCCAGAGGAAGTCCAAGTACCTCATAAGCTCAGTCCTCAACCTGGCAAGCTGCTTTGAAAGACCCTGGTTCTGCTTGGAGAGAGCACTCGGGCTCCGTATGTGCAACAGAGCCTGTGTCCACATGCAAGCATCCTCAGAGCCGGAGACCCACACCGAACAATAGTGGCAAGACAGGATCACCTCCGCCTTACCTGAACACACAGCAAGGCAGTGCTGTGGCATCTCAGTAAAACCCAAGTAGCACATTTTCACTGGGCACAAAGGGCAGTTTTTCTCTGAGAAGTAACTCCGTAGAAGAAATGACTATGACAGATCTGCTTTGTGGCTCACAGGCTTTAGCCTTTTGCTTCCTAACCTCTGCAGAGCCAACACTTAAATAGATTTAAAGCAGCTGTTCTATTAATTTCAGTGATGTTCTCCATGATATCCACTAGCTTAGGTTGGAGAGACTCAGATCCAAAGTCTCTCCATTAAAAGCCATGAGCACACATGAGCATGAGTTGCAAATGAGGTACACACAGCAACCAGGACTGTTTATCACTGTTAACCTTAGGCGTAACATCTAGGTGAAAAATGCCTAGAAGATTCCAGCCACTCTGAGTGAATGACCAGTCACAAATAAACCTTTTTCCTTCCTTCAAATCTGAGAAAAGTGCTGATGTACGGACACATGACCAACATGTATACCCCTTTAAGACAAATTTTAAGATGCTCTGTGATCCGTAACAAGTACAGACACTTTTGCCCCATCTCCCTTCCTGCAACGTATAGCCATACTAGTTAAAACAATAAGACTCCAGGAGACAAAACAATGTTTCTCAGCTTTGTAAAACGAGCAGGAGAAAAGGTTGCTGCCACACTGAAGGAACTGGTCGCAAGCAAAAGCTTGAATGGTTTCCCCACTTGTTTACGAAGTAATATTTTACTCAGTTGTGCTACAGGATTCATTTTGAAAAGGAAATTCAAATACTGCACCCTGGAATGCAATTTGAGCATTTTGCTCACAGATAAAGACAGGATAAAGGAGGAACTGTGCAAGGAGGAACTTATTTCCCTTCCAACTACGACATCTACTTTGTTGTCAAACAACAGCCCCCAAGTGACAACCTCAGGACCAAATATGTTTCCTGTACTAACACTTTGATCTGCAATTGCAACTAACCCAGAAGGGTAATAGTTACATTTAAGGTCACTGGAAGGTCTTGACCTCAGTTATATCACCCTTCTCCAAAGAAACTTCCACTTTAATCATCAACTTCCGGGTAGTCTATTAGTAACTAGCATAAATCATACGTTAAAATAGGCTGAAGAACCTGTCACAAGTGCTAAAAAGTGATCTGTTAAACCCCAGTTTCTTTTCTCCCTAGATCAAACAAATGCTAGTTTCTAATTAAAAAAAAATAAAAACAATAAAAAGATTTAATTAAAATGATTCTTACACTTTCAAGGCAGCCATAATTCCTGTTAGTCTTCTATCCTATATTTATTCTTCTGGAAAATATGCACAGGAGAGGAAAGAGGGGAAGGTTAACCAAAGATGGCACTGTCCTGTAACGTTATGAATGCTGCTCAGTGTGATAAGTCAATGTGTCAAAACACACATTTGCACCCTCCCTTTCCCATGCCTTCTCCCTACTGCCATCCCAAACACACAGGAGCTGAAGACTGAAATGGTTCAGAAAAAAAAAATGGTGAGACTTGGCACATGTAAATTTTGCTGCCTGACTTCACCATCACTGATTACAGCTGACAGAGAGTTAATAAAAGAGCAAAGCTGGCTGTCAGAGCAGATTAGCGTGTGCAAAGGACAAGACAAAAGAATAATGCCATCATTATTATTTATGGTCATTAACTGGGTTGAGTTCACTCCTACAGTACCCTACCTGAGCAGTAAAAGTGATCATCTAAACATGAAATACTACATTTAGAGTTAAAACACTATAATTTTGTCTGTGTGGGCTTGATCCCTTTTATATGAGGCGTTTGATTCAGGAATTGGCCAGAGTGGGCAACGTATTTTGCCTATGCAAGTAAGATCACCATCAGAATTTTGACCTTACATAGAACATTGCTTTTCTGAAAGAATAAAAAAGCCTCTCATGTAATGATTTACGACTGGCCTGCTTATTCTCATCGATGAAGCTGTAAACATCCCCTACACCAAAAGAGGAGGCTGTGGGCTGGATGTAGTCCGTCGTGGTGTCCTGGAGGCCACAGTCACATACAGACTCCTTCCTTGCAGAACTGGAAACCATGTTCCTCATGAATTCTCATGGTGTCAAGAGTGTCCCATACTTACCTACCTCAGAGAAATGTGATAAGGGGCAAATAAGCTCACAGCCTCCTTGTTGGGACCTGTTGAAAGGGAGACACTGTAGGAGGGACTGGGTAAAGCTAGGGTGAAGTGCAAAGGGGGTAAAAACCTCTAACGCTAGCGAGGAAAGGGCAGCTCACAGGCAATAGGAGCTGGGGGGCAGCAGGACTCTGGGTGGGAGAATCCAGCAGCAGGACTCTGAGAAAGGAAGAGACAATGGAGATAACAGGGACTGGAAGAGGGGAGGAGAGATGCTGGAGTGCAGGCAGAAGGGCAATGCCAGAGGGACAGAAGTACAAAGCCTGAGGAAACACAACAGCACATGTATTTAGCACACGTATTTCTGGAGCCTGTGCCAGAAGAAAGCGAGATGGCCTTGAATGCTCCTAGCTGAGCAGCCATCCTGTGCATACATGCTCAGAGTATCTGCAGGAAGCCAGTGACTGCAGGTCAGGGAGCACAGCCTCCTGACTTGGCACTCCAGGAGCATTCAAAATCCCTGAGAGGAGCCTCAAGACAGTCCTTGCTGTCTGCCCTGCTGCCCCTCCTTATCTCATTTCACATTTTTTTTTAATATCTTTCAAATAGGTCCCAGTACCTCTCTTACAAAACCCAACAAAGTCTTTTTTAGCGTTTTTTTGGCAGAGTGGTTCATCTGACCATGATTTGCTGCCAGCAGAAGACCCGGAGAGAGGTCATAGGCTAGGAAAACTCTTTCCCTCCCTGACATCCTCTCATGAGAGCACCTCGAAACCCCTTCTCATCACAAGGCAGACTGGTGTCCACCATGTAACTGCAATCGCTGTCACCTGATTTTGTCACTCGAGACACATCATGTCATGACAGGGGTGGGACAGGGCACAGCTTACTCACTGATGACCCCTAATTTTTAGTCTAGATTTAAGTATAGTTATTAAACCAGAAGAAGGTTTGGAGGGAGGAAAGCTCTTTAGGAGATCTTAGGGTGTAGTCTGTCCTTATTATACTTACCACCACTACATCCTAATTCAGAGAATGCCTACCAATACAGAAAATGTGGGGTTTGACACTCATAGCAATGCTGCAATTTCTTATACCTGAGCTACATGTTTAAACACAGAAACTAAAGTTGCTAATAAATACAGTAGCATCTTGACAAGATTACTCAATGCCAGGATTTCCAGATCTGTGTTCATTTGCTTCTTTATGCATTTCCAGATCAAATTGTTAGTTTAGACCTATCAAGACTAAATGGCTCTGCCTGCATGAATTCTCTTTACCCTGTGCAGATGCGGCTAGCAGAGCAGTCAGATTCAAACGACTTTCCTAGATGCTAGAGAAGGAGATTGCCATCTTATTATCTCCAGTGATAGGCTCTAGATATTGGAATTGCATCCGAAGTGGATTCTGAGTAGCAAGATGAATAGATGATTTCACTTCTCACTAAGTCACTTTTTTTTTTTTTTAAACAGATATGCTTGGCCTTTGGATAAAGAAATCAAAGCTTTGGCAAATGTAGCCTGCATGATACTTCTGTACTAGTGACTAAGCACGTTATAGTCATAATGTATTTTTACATCCTTAGGTAATGTGTGAAGGGCTCAGAATCAGCACATTTTCTTTCATTACCCTTCTAACTAAAAATGATACCTTGAGTTACGATCCCTCACACTACAGCCTGAAATGTGATGGAGCTACAGAACTCCAGCCAGTGGTAGAGAAATCTCTGTGGTGGCACAGCAGGATACGAAGATAGTCTAAAATATCAATACCTACAACATTCGATCCCACTAGACCATCTCCTCACTGTATAGCTAAGATTAGAAGGCAGCTGTGGAATGCTGCATACCCCTTTACAAAGGACGGCGCAAGTTCAGTCCTTGTGGTGAAAACACCTCAGAGGGATAGAATATGTGACTAAATGGTCCAGATATATTTTAGTGAAAGATGCTCAAATTAAAATCTGGATCCTTATATGCTTCCCTACCTATTTTACTGAAAAAAATAAGATTAAGACAAAAGGTAAGCATTATTACCTATTTTTGGCTGTTTTGATTCAGAATATTATCTAAAGCCTGAAGAATTTTTGTTTTCATAAGAGTAATATGTTATAATGCAAATTCAGGTTTTCAGACCCAAAAATGTTACAAGAACAAATCTTAAGATATTGCTGATATCAAGTACCAAAACTAACCCTGGTCCAGCCCTGTATTCCCATGCACCATTGCCCGTAACTCCTACACTGAGCCCAAGTGATTGCCACAGCATTTCCTGAGGGTAACCTGACGGTTTCCAGGGTTTCCATCATTGATACAGATGATGCCAATGGAAGAAACGTTCTGGTAGATCTGTACATCTCATTAGATAGATTGTACAAACTGCACAAACAAATTGCTCCTTTCCTTAGAAAATGAAGGAAATTATTTCGAAATTTCACATATCTAAACAGCTTCATAAATCTCACAGTAGATGATGGTACATACAAATCTGTGAGCAGAAATTTCATATTTCTTGATGTCTTACAGCTCTGAACATAATTTAGCAAGCCAAACAGAAGCCTGAATGTATTAAAAATTTCTCTTTCATAATCTCACTGCACCTTTTGCTGAAATTTTTGGTGAAATTTCCAAGCTTTTCCAGTGTATCTCTCCTGCCATGGGAACAAACTTGAAGGGCCAAGAAACAGTACTTCTTGTATATAAAAGGTGTCCTTATAAGGTGTGACTGCACCTTATAAAAAAGCTAGGCAACACATTACTCAAAGGCAGTTAAATGCCATTGAACAGGATTTAGGCAGACCAGTGATGGCATTCTAAGATCTTTCTGAAAGAAGTTATATGCCCAGGGGACTTGCACATGCATATGGCCAAGCACATATTATAAGACACCTCTGCAGAAACAGTACACCACGATGTGTGAATTCAGTGTTTGTCTTCGGTTGGTGCAGTTCAATGCACAGGCACTAAACCTTCATATATCTTATGAGTAAAAAGAAATCCAGCACTCTTTCATTCTATGATAATAACATGTTGCTGTCTTTCCAAAGCAAAATTCTCTGAGCAGATACAAGATCGAATGGACTTCAGCTGAGTCACCACAGCATTCTTCTGTTGGTTGCTTAGATTCTCCAGCCATATTTTGTGAAGTAGCTCAAACTTTTTTAAAAGTATGACAGAGGGAAATTTAATCAACTCATAGTTTAACAAACAGATCTCAAGGCTTTTCAGTAAAATTTGGCTTCTGTGCAAGCTTTCAGAACAATGACTAGATGGAGCTCGTCTTTTGAAGTTTTGTTTAAAAAAAAATTCTCCCAGGCTAAGACCCAGTAAGTTACAGTTTAGCCTGGAGCAAATTTTTACAACCAAGTTATAAACCCCTGAAATAGGAGTTCATAATGGAAACAGCTGCTCAACCCTAACTATAGCGGGTGCAAGTATAATAAAAACTGCAGGAGTTCACATTAACAATGGCGTCCCCTTACACTCTTTCCTGTTACCCATCCATTAAATGAGCAACACTACTTAATAAAGGCAAAGGCAAAAGGCTTTTCTTTTCCCTACTCTCCTACCTCTTCCCCTCAATAACAAGCTAAGCAATTTATAGACGGTAAAGAGCACACTCCAAGATCCAGATCTCCTTCAGTAGAGTGCATTCAGGGTAGGGCTCTCTAACCCTGGTGTTAAGACAGCAGTGAGACACCCCGGCAGTTTATTTCATGCAAGTACTTCATAATATATTATGCACAAATACTGCATATCATGTGCCTCTGACAACCAGTGATGCCTGGGCCATGAAGGTCCCACCGAATCTTACCACCAGTGCAGCTCTTCATTTTTTTCCCCCTTTCAGTGATACTTGCAGCATTTTCATACACAATTTCACAAGTTCCTTGAGGGAGTTAAAATTTCCCAACACTTACAGCGCAGACTATGTCTATATGCATGTAATGCAAGCTCTGCACTACCATCAGGTTGCATCCATTGATTTTCTATATGCTTCTTTTTCTATCTCAGTTTGATTGCCTGTCTCTGATTTTCAGCAGGTTATGAAAGGACTTCCTTTCATGTACCTGTACTTTTAAGGGACACAGGTTATCCAAGCTGCAGGTTGTGGGTGTGAAAATATAGCAAATGGTTGAGGACTTGCCCCTGCAGTATGGGGGTAGCATCAGGCTAACATACAACTAAGTATAAAAACACAGGAGTTCACAATGATGGCAGTATTCCTTTACACATCTTTTCCTGCCCATTAACCAAGTGGCAAGAAGTTTTTGCATAGTAGTTGCAGATAAGCAGTATATCAACACGTGGGTTGTGATAGGCATAGCACGGCTGTCCCTTACCAAGTGGTTCACACCACGGTCAAGACATCTGCACAGCCAGAAGAAGAATCTGTGCAAAGGACATGAAGCCAAAGCTTCCTAAAGAGGTTTATGTTTTAATGCAACTAGGTTCAGGAGAAATATATCAATAATATAGATTTGTGACAGAAATGCTGCTAGGAAATTAACAACTTGAGAGAGAGAAAAGGCAGTCTCCACAAAAACACAAGCAGGAGGGAGCAAGGCCTGGGACACTAGGCAGGACTTATTAAAAACAGGACAAGTTTACCCTAACTCCCCCCCTTTATCTCTATGGGTTTATGTTGTGACTGTCACAGAAAAAGAACCCCATCTCCGTGGTCACAGTCCATCTGCAAGTAAGCACATTATGCAGCCTAGATATAGGCAAGAACTGAGTGGCTACCAGTTTGCTAAAATATTTCTTATTGTCAAAAAGAAATCTCTTCTTTTGTGACTTCTAGATTTGCTCTTTGCAGAAGAAGGTACATGTAGGGTCTGCTTTACCAGGAGTTTTTCTTTAAGCAAGTACAAGAAAATAATACATTCTCAATTTGTAACACTGGTAGCACTTTCTTATTTGCATACCACATCATCACAGCTAGAGGATTCTTCTCTGCATATGATCAAGCAAGAAGTAAAGTCTGTATCTTAGAAATACCAGCTACTTAGTAAGGAAACAAACCCAATGTCAGTGTCAAGTGATTGTAGAAAAGATATAAAAAGTGCTTTCGATAGCCCTGTACTTGCACAAGAGAGGGTCGGTAACATTGCCTTAGTCACAGCAAGGGAAAAAAAAAAATCACTCAAATTTTGATTTATAAAGCTAAATGATTCACCTCTCCAGATGGTGACAAGCCACTGTTTATTATGATCTAAATTACAGTGGAGCCTAAAGTCTCCAGCAGAGACCGGAGCAGCTCTTTCCCTGAAGAGTTAATAACCTAAGCAAGCAATACACCTTTCCATTACATAATGCAATAATTCAGTTTCTTGTACTAGAATTCAGTAGTACCGTCAACATATTATACAATCTAACAATACATCAGATGCCAGAGATAATACTGTTGTTATATGCTAAATACAAATACTGCTGTTCTTGGTAACAACTGCTCGCAATGCGGCTCGCTATGGCACACCCTCTCATTTCCTTCTAATGAGCCAGAGTATCTGGGCGCCATCTTCAAAATTAAGGTTAGACAAAGACAATAGGGCCCGTCCTCCCCCAGCAGAAATGTGGAAGTAGGAGTTTCTCTGACTCATCCTGGAGCAAGAGAGATGAGGTTTTGGTCGTGATGCCCTTCCCCGAGACCATCGGTCCATCCCAGCTGAGCAGACTAGCGAAGAGGGGAGGACTCGCCTGCCCAGCCGGGAGCGTGGGTCCTCCCTAGTTTTCTGTTTAGGAACCGAGGTAGGTGAAGATATCTGACATAACGTTTACTAAGACTGGCAGAGGACTGAAAGCCAAGTTTATCCATCTGATTTGTTTTGACTGGCCTGGCTTTGTCCTCACCGTCGACGAAGCCTGAGCACCTGCCAAACGCAACACTCACCTGCCTAAAGGATGGGAGGCAGATATCATCAGCTCCTTTCCTTCCTAGCCATCGCCTACAACAGACGAGGAGATGAAGGACCTTGCCGTGACCGCCCCAGTTTGGCCTTGTGCAACGCGCCAGCCTTTCCCTCGGCCGGTCAGCGAGCCGGTGCAGCCAGCACACGCAGAAGGCCGCCTACACAGCACCAGCTCCACAGGGCCGTACGGCACTAAGAGCTGTACTCCAGGCAGGCAGCCCAGGCTGTGGGATTTGAAAAGGCAGATTAAACATGCGTGCCTAAATAAGTGACCCTGGAGAGAAGTCAATTCTGATTTGCCTTGAAGTTAATTGAACATTGAACTTCATACTAAAAAAAAAAAAAAAACCACCACTAAACACCTGCAAAGAAATAACTGAAATAAGCATACAGCACCCTGTTAACAGCAGTGCATATTAGCAGGAAAAATTTCTCATAGCTCTTAAGTCAATCAGTCTCACAATGGACAAAATGCTGTCTGTTCCAAGCTAGCATAGAAAGTGCTTGCTTTTTATAGATGGCTGATGGGTCTCTGGGTAAATTACACTGAAATCCACTAGAGCAAATTACAGACTGTCATCATTAATGGTAAAGTATTCATCAGCAAAAGACTTTATCACCTTGGATTAATGCTATGAGTCAATATTTTTAAATGTAGTATATTTCATACATAGATGTAATAATTTTCCCTAGATAGACACCTATGATGGAGATGCTTTGATTCTTCTACAGCTAAAATGAGACCCTATTATAAAGCCTGTTCTAAGTCCTACTTTTGAGCCTGCATCTAGTCAAGAAGTCTCACAGGAACTTCATTTTGATAGGGATGATTTCTAGGCAAGAACCCATGGGGCCCAGAAAGAAAAAAAGCTGAAATTCTCCCAAGCTGAGATTTTACAGGATGTAAAACTAAGCTATTCACATCAGCTCCCTATAAATTTGCCACTAGCTGTTCCTGACTTGAGAAAATTGTCTTTTAACAGTAAACTTATTTCCTACTAATATAAGGAACAATGAAAGTAAAAAGCAACAAACACGACCATTCTTCTAATTAGACTCACAATTCATAAGAGACAGGGGTTCCTGCATCTCCAACTGATAAAGAAAAACAAAAAAAATCTAAGGAAATAGGTAAGATCTGCCAGGTAAGAGGCAAATTAACCTCAAAATGCCCCCCAAATCCTGCCAGATAAGTGACTTTGCAACTTATTTGGAAAGATCATAAGGCTCCTGTTTACTTCCATCCCCAAATCCTGATGATCCCTTAAGTTGTCACATTGGTTAATAACAGTTGCTTGCCACATCAGGAGAAACGCCAGGCAATTTGTCTGATCTAACCCCATGCAGCAGCACAACCTAACTGTCAAAGACCGAACTTAAAATAAGCAACTGGTAAATAACTCACAGAATACAACAAATTATAAACAGTTGTAAATTCCAACAATATGCATACAGGAGAAAATCATAACCTCATCACAGATGCTCAGTAAGGACCCTACATTTGCCCGAGTGTGTTGTTCAATCAGCCTACTGCTTTAAGTAATAATGAGCTATTTTCTATTATAGTGTAATATATCTCAAGAGGACTTGATCTGGAGTGATGTTGAGGACTTGGATCCCAGCTGCTCTCAATGGAAGCTGACTGAGCACAGTACCTATGGACTCAGCTAGTAAAATGCATCTAAGATATGCATGATGAGACAAGGTAAGCAATAAATTAGTTCAGATTCTAAAGTACTTAAAAGAAAAAAGAATGGGATTTTTTTTTGGTAGGTTGATAGCTAACAGGAGTCCCGTTGGACTGATTCTTTAAACGCTGCTATAGGTATTTTGACGCACCAGAGTGCACTACAAAACTCTAAAGCCTACCCAGGCATCTTTTTCTTATTGTTATTTCAAATACAAGTGAATACAAGGGTACATGTACACTTTTGCTAAAGAAATTCTTATTGCAGAATCATTCCATCTATAAGACTAAATCTGAAGACTCATTCTAGGCACTAACAAAGTTCTTCTAAATTTTACTTCTTAATCTGAAATGCTGACTGCCTAATTTTTAACAAGAAAAAAAAGTCTGAATCAAACATCACAAGAACGCAAAACATACTTGTATGTCCTTGTCCTATACATAACATAGGGATTGCCTGGACAATACTTCTGGTATAGAACTTTATACTCTGGGATTCACTTAAGGAAAATCTCCAGAGGAAAATTTTCATTCGTTTAACAGTTTGGCAAACCACAACCCTACTTTCTGCAAATGATTTTGAAAACCTGAATTAGTAGCTTACATATTACCAAATCCAGATAATTAGAAACAACATATAGTAGTTTTGATAATTCCTCCCAGTTCAAAATAAAATTGATGAATCGATATGATTTGCTACTTAATTTTTGCCCTCAAATGGAAGATATTCCATAGAAAACTGGAGAGGCATAAAAATCAAGATTGTCAGGGTGACAATTCAGAGTCAGAGTATCTACAGTTAGCCTAAATCTGTGCAGCCATAATTCTTCCCTGTAGCATACAAAATACACACAAACACATATATGTTTAAGGACACCATTTTTCCAAAAGTATTATTTCCAAAAAAAAAAAAGAAATAAAGAAAAAATACCTACTGTCCCCAAGCTTCATCAGTGACAGTGATTTAGGAGCTTATGACTCACTAAACAACAACAATTAAGGTGTACATACACATATTTTTAAGTGTTTATTTAGTTTGCAGTTATCTGAAAGTTCTCTTTGGTATTTTTTTCCATACTTTTTCCTGCCAAACTCTGAGCATTTCTTGGTAATATTTTACTCTGCTAAGAAGCTAAGTGCGACATCAATGGGCTTCTGCCATGAGTCAGGCAAGTACGTGCAACCCTTAGTACCGATTTCATTGCTATATAAAAATTCTTAATACATGTAAATTGTATATTATGGGTGCTTAGTTTAATGCATTACTTTAAAAACTCATAATACTATTTCTTCCTAGCAGCCCACTCTTTGGAGCAAAACCCTTTGAATTTCTCCTTACCAATCACATCGTTATCATAATGAGTTCATGTCCTAAAGACATTACATTAAAGCAGAAGCTCTCGCTGAATTCACAGATTTTACACAGTACTAATCCACTCATAAGTCTTAGCCTTACATTCAAAATACTCTCTTAAATGAAGCCTCAGGGAGAGGTGCTGTTTCCTGGGCTCAAACTACTGCTTCTCCCATTTCCTCCCTCTCACCAGGGGAGACCTCGAGACGTCCTGGGTTTCAGGCTTGCCCGCTCAGTTTCATCATATTGAAGGCTGCAAGTCATCCCGGGTGTGTTTTCATTCTGTAAAATCTAACCCTTTTGCCCTGCCTGGGCACAGTTTGGTAGCAGAGGTAACAGCTGAAGTGGCACACAAGGAATAGTTTACAGTGAACTTACTGCCAACCCCTGAAAGAGAAACACAACCTTACAGGGTCATGCACTAATGGGGGTGCCTGCATCCAAATCATCAGCTGTACACGTGCATCTCCAGACCTAAATTTGTTCACTATTATTAAATATTCTTCCTGGCCTGAAATCATGTCTGGCATACATCCGTAATATGCTCTAAAAGGGGTGCTGAAACTCTACAGAAGCCCTGGGTGTTTCAAAAAGCAGTCCACCATCCTTTCCATTCTGCTGTCTGAATAATGACTGTCACTCACAATCCAGATGCTAGGGTAACAGTCAATCACAGCGCTTTGCACTGGCTGAGTAAAAAAATTGCCCAGAACCTGCTTATTATGAGATTTATACACTAGTGAGCATAAACATATATAGGAAGGAATTTCAAACATTTCTTTTTCCAGTTTTAAAATTAGATGATATGTTCTTTCCAATCTTTTGCTGGGCAACTGCACATGCTCAGATTTCCCTGCTGGGTGCAATTCCCTCCACCTCTTTGGTTCAACAGCTGCTGCAGGGCATCTATACAGCGGTACACACTGCGCTATCATCAGTGCACTGATGACACCCAGCTTCATCTCCTTCTTTCCTGACCCAGACATGGCTGCTGCCAGCCTCAGTGTCTGGCAGAAATTGGTTGCTGGAAGAAGGCCAGCTGGCTGCAGCTCAACCTGGACAAGACAGAAACGATGCTAATCAGCAGGGGGAAATGCTTTGAGGACCTGGTGAAATTTGTAACTGCTCCATCAGCTGAGGGCATATGTCTGGCCAGCATCCGAGGAGGCATGCAATGCAAGCACTGCATTAGGATTCAACCTCCTCTCAGACTTAGTTGCTGCACCAGCCTCACAAATTCTTACCTATACTCACCAGAGAAAGCTTACTCACTTTTTGCTAGATACCTGTTTAGTTTTGGATGCCCATATCACCTTTCCTTTGAGCCTATCTGTGAAAATTGCATAGGGAGCCCAGATAGCTAAGAAAGCCACTTCTGGCCCTCCTTTCTACAGTGAGCCAAAATGAATGCAAGTCTGTTTTCTGCTGCCTGGAATATCCATCATTATATGAGATTTGATCATCTGGAAAAATAGTCACTTCTAAAAATGACATTTACTGATGCACTTGGTAGAACTTTAAACGGAAAACAATTTACACCTTGTCTATGAAAACGAGCAACTTGGCTACTTTAAAATGGAGCAATGACACAAGACCTATTTTCCTGGGCCATGTCCAAGGATTTTAGTTAAGAGGTCAGTTGCATGCACTGGCATTGCATTGGGAGATATGTTCTTTTACCTACTGAGATATTTCAGACTTCTCAGTTCTAGTCTTACAAGGGACAAATGATGAGTAATTCCCCATTAAAAATCCCAGAACTTTGCAAGGGGTAGTAACTCAATGACTTTAAATTTACTGTTTCAGTAGGAACTTGATGACAATTTTGGAACCCAAGACGCAAGAACAGATCCAACAGCAAAGTCTGTTACCCCTTCCCCTCCCTCCCGCCCGAAAAAGAAGGGAATTGACATTGCTGTTTATTATCTTAGATATGTATTTATGAATCAGGCTTTAGGATTGTCTTCTAAAACCATGTTGACCACTGAAGAGGTATTAGAAATTATTCTTTCCTGCTATTTTTTTACAGCTTTAAATGCCTGCCTACACACTCTTCTACCAGCTAATACTGAACCTGAACTCCACAGATCTACATGTTATTCCTGGTCTGGCCACTGACTTTATGAATACAGTACATCTTTGTTGTACTTTGTTATAGTACATCCACTATGCCTCAATTTCTTTGCAGTAAAATGGGAATCTTGATAAAGATTTCCTTTTTAAGGCATCTATTGATGGGAAGTGCTGAGAAAACACAGGAAATACATAGGAGAATAGCTGTCATGGATTTTCTGCCCAATACAAACAAAACTTAAGGTTTACAGCAGTAGGAAATACAAATTAAATATGCTGCATTCAAAGGGGAAGTAGATTTTTCCTAACTTGTAGAAGCTCAGCAACTTCAGCTTTCAAATAGAAAAGCTCTGAAACTTCCAAGACACCAAGTTCTCTGGCTGAAATTTTACTGTGGATGAGCTGAAGTGTTCTGGAAAGGGGTTTTGTCTACTCTTAGCTAGGATCATAACCCCAATGGTCCAGAGGCAAACCAGGTATTTATTGACACTTCTTTACCTGCTGGCTCAGTTGTCTCTATATCAGTTGCATCTTGTAACTCCCCTTATTAGAGTAGCTACACAAGCAAAAATCTCTGCAGTGGAGCAGGACTATGGCATGGGTTAACATTAGAGGTACCTGACTTGCAACTTGTTCTAAGCCAGCTATACTTCACGATGGCCTTACTTAATCCATTTGTAGACCACAGTAAAGGCAGTACTTTTGAAGTACTTATACAGCAGTGAAATTACAGCAGGAGGTTCTTTCCAATTAAGCAATGTGTATAGATAACAAAACTGCCTAGGACAGGTGCAATTTTGCTCAATGTGACAGAAGAAAGTATGATTTCATGGGTATTATTTGTTTACTTTACATGTATCTCCTGTTAGAAAACAAAGCAGACTTACCTGTTTTCCTTGCGTTTATTGCCATTTTCAAAGAGAGATGTGACAGCGTAGTAGGCCAATGTTAAAAGAGAGATTTCTATTTGTTGCTTGTATCTCTTTCAAATGTCTATTTGAAATGGTATTTGTCGATTTTTAAGCAATTTGGTAGAAACAACTCCTGGGTTTCATAGGAACTTGGAGGCTGGTTTTTGGTCAAATTTGATCTGACAGTATCCCTTTGAGGCTAAGCAGAGGAGATGATGTGAGTAAAAGCACAGAGATTATGTGAGGCTGAGCAGATATCTTCAGCACAGCGTGTATGGGACAGCAGTTTTCCAGGGTAACAGACAATAGCTTCACTTAAAAAAAAAGTACAAAGGAGAAAAGCTGTGGAAACAAATTAATTTGGAATACGTAAAGAGGATTATAAAAGAAAGCATAAACTTTTCTTCTCTGCCAAAAGAAGCGATTTACTGTGTGTACGTCTTTGCCTTGTTACAGTTTGTTACGGAGCTGGGTAGCTAAAACAGAAATAATTTAAATAAGGAGAGGCTAAAAAAAGGCTGGCACATACTGTGAACACAGGGATGAGGAGAACATGGAATAATACATGAAAAAAGCAGCTCATTGCAACAAAGTGACTTGTTAGGCCTTCAAAGTCTGTCACCACTGCTCCTCCAAGCAGTGTAACTGATTGTACAGCACATAGTAGGGGTGGAATGGCACATATTTCTGACCTCCCTTTTCTAAAAAGAAACGCTATACAGCCCAAATACAACAACCTTCCCCATGCACCTACGTGCTGCGAACACCAAAAAGCAAATCAAGTTGCTGAGTGCGGTACACGGCAGCATAACAAGTCGTCACGGGACGAAAGCAAGAACGGGAACATTTTAGGCCGAACATCAGGGAAAAGACTTTTGTTCAACTGTGAAAACAGTACAGGCCCACGTTAAAAATTAGCTAGACAAAGCACTAGAAATTACTTAGTATACTACAATTCTGCACTGGCAGAGAGATGGACCAGAACTAATTGGCCTCTGCAAACCCTAACTTCTTATGATCCTTCACAAGAATGGTCTACAACAGTTCTTAGATTTAACAAAGGCTTGCACTTGAAAGAGAAAAGGAAACTGTGAAAGCAGAATACCTCCTGCAAGCCTATTTCCACCCGGAGCGGTACAGTGTGGGAGGTAGCTGTTCACGCGCATTATGTTCTGACTGAAGTCAAGAGAACCACTTACAGTGAATAAACAAAGTGATAACTTTTTACCTCTTTTAACATCATAACTTTTCTTAGCACACCACGGTTCCAGGGGAAAAATATCAGTCTGCTTTTCTAGAGGAAAAATGGGATTGCTTTGCCCATCTGCCAGGTCTTCTCTGATTCCCCCATCCGTATTCGCACCCAGTCACCACTTCCACCAAACCTGAAAGAGGAGCGAATGCCTCAGAAATCATTGTATTACTATACATTTCATAAAAAGCAACAGCTGGATAAGAGGGAAAAATTCAAATTAATGTTTCCATTGGGTCAAAATTCATCCACAATCCACTTTTTCGACAGCAACTGTCGATCAGTAAGCTGGTGTGTCCTCGCCAGTAGGTCAGCACACACGTATTACTTGGCTATCCTCCATGGATCTGATCTGGGGTTACAGCTGGACTGACAGGAGAGGGACTTAGGAGCAAAATAGGCCTGATCAGATGCACAACTCTCAGAACACCTTGCTTCATAGTGCAAATATATCCACTTTTCATATTTGTGGTTTTTACTCTGTGGATGCTCCCTGCAATAATTACATAAATAATTCTTGATTTCTATCCATTGCAATTTGTCACAAATACTGTACGTGATTGTCACTGTGATTGGAGGCACATGTCACATTACGAAAAAGGCTCTGAATGTAACAGAAGTCACAAACAGAACTAAAACACGTCAGATGAAATACTGTTTGCTGTTTTTGGTAAAGGCATATGATTCCTATTAGTAAAACGACCAGCAAAACTTACTGCAGAGGAGCTGATTTTCCCTTGGTAGTCTTCTTCACTATAGATCTTCAGCAATTGTTTGCATTTTGTGTTATGTTTTCACGAAATCGCACTAAATGTCCAAGTGACGTCAACTGTGCAGGATTGGTTCCTTTAACTCCTCACATGTGAGGATGGAGATGTGTTCCATCTTATGAAAATATTAAAGGATGTCAAGTTGAAATTCAAATTTTCAGTATTATCCAAGACCACAAAACTCAACCTGCCTAATTCTCTTGCAACATAGATGCAAGCACCTGCACAGAAATGTTATTCTTAACCTCAGCAGATATTCTGCCCATCTCTGTTCTTGTCAGTTAGTACGTACCACTTAATTACTCTAACTTCTAGCTGGTGCACTTTACAAGCATTTAAATAATAGAGATGAAAGCAATATGGATTATGCCCTGATAACTGCTATTTGTAAATGATAAAAGACATAATTACTGGCAACATCCCCCTGAATTCTTAAACCCAATCCCAATAAAGCACTAGAGAAAAACTTGTTTCAATTTAACATGAGCACACAAGTACTTAAGAGTTGGTTTAAGTATCTTCCTTAGGCCAAGGCCTTGAGTGAGTGAAATATGATTTTCTATTTAAAATATTAAAAAGATACAGGCTGCCCAAGTGTTTTACGTATTTTTCCTTCTTGGCTGCTAATTCATTTCTGACATACTGTTTCCTTTCAGTCTCTTGTCCGTATCATAAATCTATCTGTGATAATTTGGCACAAGTTGCACACGTTGCATGGAAATTGATCTTATACCCTCCCAGTCAGAGGCTGTGGAAGACAACTTCCATAACAACTGTCATGTACAAACTACACTTCCAGTAACTAACGTCTCTTGTTCAGGCATTTGTGACTTTACATCCTATAGTGTATACCACGTATCATATTGCTGCTGGAATTAATTCTGCTGTTTGCACTGGAGTAAGTCAGTGATCTCCACAGAATTTAAGCAGTTTACCATCAAGATTAAATGAGACTAAAGTTAAGGTCATGAGATATAAACCTTGCCAAGTAGTAATATCAATTGTATTTAGCATCTTAGGGGCATATTATTAACAGTGCTGAGACACCTTACATTGTAATCACACATATGCATCCTAGGGGCACGAAGAAAGCATCTGAAACTTATTTTCAGAACCCTGCTTTAACTTTCTTTTCTTTTTAAAACTTGTGCAGAAGTAGCTGGCCTCTGTATGAACGTGATCCAAAATCAGGTGGGGAAAACAGCGAGATGTTCGTTGAGCTAATCAGGCCCTGGATCGGGCAATACCCAAATAGCTGACACAGTTTCATAGCACTATCTGGGTTTTGCCCGATTGCATATTATGTCTCTTATCAGGCATCCTGATGCAAAGTGGTAAACATCTTTATTAATTTATTCAGTAGTTGCATTTCAAGGCGACAGGACAGACATCCTCCAAGACTCTTCAGGTGCAAAAAACGTTTATAGAGACACACCCAAAATGCAGTCCCTTATTTTTTTAATGGAGACAAGAAATGAAAAGTGGAACCGTAACTCCCTGTATCTGTTCTCCAGCTGTTGATGTGCAGACCCATGAGGCGTATATGGCACGCTCACTGCATGCTGCTGTACAGGCCCTTCATATTGTGTCAAGTAGGATTATCAAGCTTTGACAGTTCAGAAGGCAGCAATGAGCAGATATCTTGACCTGTTAAAAATCAGTTTTTACATATCTAAGATCACAATCCTTTCTTCACATAATTAGGAATTTCTGGGGAACCTAGGTTTCTAACCATGCCTTTCTTTTCCTAACTTATTTATGTATGTTTTTTAATAACACCTTTTTTTTTTGTTTACAGCTCTGCTGTCAAATTTGCACAATAGTGAAATATATATAAAAAAGCAAACCACAAATAATTGATAGCATGAACGTGTTTCATAGAAACGTGCGTTATACACAGTATTACTTCACTGTCCTCAGAACCTGCAGTTTAGTACCATTGACCTTAGTGGCAGGCAGACGAATAGCAAAACCGACATTTCAAGCATAAAGCTAGACTAATTTGCACTCTTATATCCAGATCCTGAGCCAATGCACAGCAGCCACAGCTTCCCCAAGATCAATGGCACAGGGCCGATTTTTTATAGCTTAACCGATGACTTTTACTCTGAGAGCTGCCAGGAAATCAGAGAGAACATTCAGACTTTGTTAAACGACTGAATTAAAACTTCTGAGTCATAGTTTCTTTCATCTTGATACCCATGTTTAAACACCCATTTCATATTACTAGAGCTGCGAGAAATTCAATTATTTTAGATCACAGCTGTTTGGAGATGCAGTCCTCCTTCCACTTATTGATTCAGAAGGACTTCAGCATCTCCTGAAGCTTCCCTGTGGAGTTTGTGTAAATAAATGGTTCAATTGTTTGGTTCAAATAAACCCATATATTCAAAGCACATTTTACTCATATAGAATAATAAACCCTTTTCTGAGTGAAAAGGTGGTAAAAATCAATTCCCTTTCCCTGGATTTTTTTTTGAAAACAAATGAGGAGTCAAAGCCACCAGATACGTCGTACTCTTGTCATCGCTAAGGAAAAGAGGCTGTGCTACAGAAAGCAAGGTGAAATCTAGCTGATGTAGAAGTCAGTTAAATCAGTAAAAGTACACCAGCAAGAGAGGTGCATGCCCCTAAAAGCTTGCACTGAAAACATACACTGCCTTGACTTCACCTTAAGTGCTAACACTGAGTAAGAACACACAGTATATCACAGGACTTTTTCACTTATCTGACAAAATCCCTCCATCATTATGAGTTTCATACTTCCTAGTCTTTCTGTATTCGTCCCAGTTTGTCTTTCACCATCTCGTTCTAGTTCCTTGTCAGACCAGAAGATTTCTGTTCCTCAGCAGCTCTCCAGGACTCTACCCTGTTTCTCTCCTGTCCTTTTACAGCATTATGGGTGATCTCATCCATTCAAAGGGATTCAATTATCATCACACAGCCAATGCCTCTCAAATTCACCTCTTCACAGGTAACGTGTCACTCATCTCCCATTCATCAGCACTTGCTAACTAGACTAGTGATGCATATATGTAGTAGATGCAAATAAAAAGTTTGCAATAAAATAACGTATGTAGGACAACGAAGCGTTTCTTCCTCATGGAAGTTTGTTAAAAAGTTGCAATTTCTCTGAATTAATTTTACAGTGAATGCTAAACCCAGGTGTCAGAAAGCCAGCAAGGACAGAGAGATAGCTAAGATCTGGGGAGACTGGATCTATAGGCAGAAAAACTGCAAGATGAAATTCAGCTTGGAAGAAATATAATGCATTAAATAAAAAAACTCTAGAACACAAACGCAGAAAGCAGAAGTGGTTAAAAGAGACTGAGGGTCAGTAGCAAATAGTAAATTAGACATGAGTCCACAATGCAGTCTGACAGCAAGAAAGGTCACCACAATTTTAGGCTGCATATGCAGAGACAGCAAGTAACAGGGAAGTAATGGTTTTTATCTATATTGATTGGGTGCAGTCTACAATGGAAAAAACATGCTCAATTCTGGGTTTTGTGTAAACAAAAACTAATGGCAATTTGGAGGGAGTTCATACAAAACAGCCACAGAATAGCTTGGAGGGCTAGCAGAGCTAACCAGGGAAGATGAAAAGCTGAAAAAAGGAGAAGAAAAAAAACAAAACAAAAACCAACAACAACCAGCACAGACATTCTCTTGCAAACTAGTTAGTACAGTTTAAGAAGCTGCAGTCTCTCAGCTGAGACAGAGTAACTGATTGTTGAAGGCAAGCTAGGCAAATCTGCTTGCTTTTACATTGAAAGCATCTAGGACTCACTTTGAGCACTGAGAGTCTCACTTGGGAGGGTGTTAACATTAATAGGGCAATTATTTCTAAAACTCTCACATAATTGTACAGCTGCACCCTCAGAATTATTTCTGGCTAACACAATAACTAAGAATAGCTTAACATAAACATCCCCAAAGAGCAGATGCATCAAAGATGACGATGACTTATTTAGCCTGTCATGGTAAAAGGGGACTCCAGTAGAATTTGTGGAAGAGAAATTATGAAGTAGACCTGCACTAAACCGTTGGAAAACGTTTCTTCAGGCCGAGCTCAGTGAGTCAACAGAACGATCTTGTACAATCCTGCTCCAGCAACGCAGCCTGACGCAATGGAATTTAACGGCTTGAAGTGACACAAGCATGCCTTTTACTGCGTCGAGGTAGACACCCAAGGCCAATGTATTTTGATTGAGTGCCTCAAGACAACTGATGAAATCACCTTTTCACACTGTCCGTGGAGGTGGGATAGTCCTAACATTAACATCCAGAGAAAAGAGAAGGCTCTTGACACTATTAAAGGGCTTCCAACGTTGTTTCTGCTTCCCAAATTTGAGGACAGCGTGATCAGCTCATGCTCTGTGCTGGCCAGAAAGCCAGTGAAAGTCGTTAGAGCGCTTAGGAACTAATAAACTCCTGTAAGAAAGAAAACTTACATGAGTTCAGGCTCTGCATTGCACTGTCTTTGCATGGCCTCCAGCTGGGCTCGGATAACGGGCAGAGTCCACCCCTGCCTGCTTACTAAACAGCATTTCAGCAAACCCTGATCCTGATGAAACTACAAGGAAGTTAGTGCGGGTCCGTGCAACCAAGCACAAGCATGAAGGGGGAAGGCAAAGCACAGCAAGAAATCATTGGGCATCAGTAGGGACTCTCAGTATGCCATTCACAAGCAAATCCATCTTGATGTAGTATGAAACAGCTAGCGCAGGCAAGAGGACTGCTCTTTCTCAATATCCCGCCCCATTTCCAATTCTTTGAGGCAGTCAGTATATTTGAACACTACTTTTAACTCCTAAGCTGGAAATGCTTGGCATAGAATTAGCAAGAGTTAAAGGGGGAAAAGGAAGCACAATAAGAAAAGAAAGCCCAGTTCATCTTTCCAGTGAGGTGCGTTGCCTTGCTAACTTTGCTGTGGGGAGAAAAAAAAAAAAAAAAGCAAGCAGTTTTGAACAGCTGGTTAAAAGAAGCTGTTAATTTAAAATAACCTGTTTGTTAATTGCTTTCAACCCTGGTCAGCTGGTTTCTGCACTCTGAACCCTAAAGGTAGCTTGAAATGAATGCACCTAGGGAGCGAGAAGTAATTAATGCAAGCAGGCAGCCATGGCTGGAAGACACGGGTTGCGACAAAGGGAAGAAAGGTCAGACTAGTGTGTGCAACTCTTAGGGAACAGCCCCGATGCTTCCCCTCACCCTTTTTCCTTCTGCTGCATCATTGCAGGCCACAGCTGGAGCCTCCTGCCCAAGCAGGGGTGTCCCAACCACCCTCCAGCACACCACTGTGATCAGCAGATAAAACTTTTCCAGCAGCGATGGCAGGAGCAGCAAAGCAAGCGAGCTGCCTGCACGTGGCCCAGCAGCCGCGCTGGCTGCACTAACACCTCTCCACCTGCCACCACCGCTGCTAGGTCCCCCAAGGCTCCTCTCACTGCCAAGCGTTACGGTGCCTGCCTGACCTGGGGCTACAGCGCTGGGCTCCTTCCAAAAAGTTTTCCGGGTGGAAAGGTGCACAAGACCAAATGCTGCACTCACTGCCTTTCAGGCACTGGGGGAAAGGGACCTCTCCCCCACCCCCCAAAAAATCCCCGAAACACAACCTGTGCATAAAATTACAGCCTTAGCCAGGCCCGTACAGGCAGAAATGACCACTTTGTTTTCTTAGCTTCCCCTCCCCAGATGCAAAGGGAAGCCTGCCCTATGACCATCTTCAAGGAGAACTGCAGTAGAAAGAAAGAAAAAAAGATCAGAAATTAGTCACTCGCTTTACAAGCTGCTTCAGCTTGGTTTGCTGCACACTCAAAATAGAAAAATAACTGACCTATGAATTATTTAAACACAAGCGTAACATTCAGAGACACAAAGCAGCACGCACAGTTTTTATCTGATTGATGCCTCTTTGACCCTAGTGAGTCCTCAGGTGACCCAGGTACTTATGTCAACATAATGCTTCTGCCACTGATTCCTGTCTGCCCTCCCCCATCGCCATCCCCACCACCTCCCCGGGTGCCAAACGAGGACTTGGCACTAGTTAACGCTGTCTGAAGCATACAAGGAAAATCTCACCAGAAGTACAAGCAGGGCCAACAGGAGCCAGGCTTGTTTCCTTATAATAAACATGGCATCACCCTCGATAGATTTTATTCTGGCAGCCTCCTGTTGTATTTTCCTGTGACAGCAAAGCAGCCACTCAGCCTTTTGGTGGAGCTGGGAACTGGATCCTCAAAACAGCCCTTAGAGCATGGAGTATATGCCGGGACCTGCCGTGCTTCAGACTTGCAAGGAACGGTAAAGAAAGCTGTGTTCAGGTAGAAGGTGGCAACACAACACTCTTCCTTTCTCAGATCCCTCCCTTTGACTAATCACTACCAGCCATCTCTGTTATCGTTATGTTCTGGCTTTTTATCCTCACTAAAATGAGGGGCACATACTCACGTGTCTAGATTTTGTGATGTATATCACAACCATCTATGCCAAAAAATATGCTTGGGGGAAAAAAGTCCCAATAAGTAGAGATAGGGTCCTTAACGTGCCTAAGGAAATATATGCCTCTCCTGCTCTCAAAACAGGACTTAAGCATGATTTAATTCGGAGCCTAAAAAGACCAGCTGACTCTCTGCACCGCAGTGAGCTTTACACCACATACTTATGTTATTGCCCTGAACGTTCCCACAAGTTTGGCAGCTACATAGGTCCTTATTTGTACCTGGGACCACCAAGCCAGAGACTTGACAGTAGATTGTATGAGATGCTGCCAAATTCTGCTCCTATTTTAACACCTCACAAAAACTTACAGTACCAGAGTTATCAGTTTAAATACTGTTATGATTCCCAGCCATACACTCAAGCTAGAGTAATGTAAAAGCCAAATATTCAAAGTACAGGAAAGATCGCATACAGTAGTTCAGTCACAACTTTGCCCCATTAGGCCAATACTTTGAAACGCAATCTCTTCAAGGGATCATAATTTACCAGCTGTAGGAATGCAGCATATAGCACCTTTTATCCTTTATAATGAGGAATGTACACACATATATATATAAATATATACATACACACACACATTCTTAAACAAACATCATACCCAGTTCCTCTGAAGGAGCATAAACTTTTTGCATTGTTTCTTCTAGACACAGTATAGCTCCAGATTATCATTCCTCTAGGGACAAACATCTTCCCTTTCTCTCCCCCTGCACTGCTGAATCCAGTAGTGCCTTAAGAGACTTTATTTGAATAATTTTCTTCACCATTATTGATAAAGGAGGTGGGGTGGTTAGTTGCAACAACTCTAAACTCATGAGTTATTTATGAATGGCTGCTAATCTGCATCACTTGGATACTCTTGGTTAGGAGACACGCAACATCATGTAGCATTGCCTCTGAATCGTCTAGCAGAGATGCACACTGACCCCCATCAAGAGGGACCAGCAATACACACATTCCCCCCAGGGCATCAACTATAATGAAATCCCAGCAGTCCGTCAGTGACAGAGGCTGATGAAGATTCCAGCAGTCCGTGTTTGCCCTCTCACTGCTGACCCCAAGAACACCCTTTGAAAGGCTTTCTCCAGACACTTCTGGTCACAGTAGGACTATTTGGAAGAACTGAGAGGGGGGAGGTATTTTTCCAATGCTGAGAATATTTTCCCAGGGGAAAAACTGCTTCTGAAGAACCTAAATATGAGCCTAGAAGGAGCTTCCTGTATCTTCACATCCCATGCTGTCATAGGGCAGTCACCTCACCTAGTCCTTTTCCTTAGTTTCTAGGCTGAAGGGAGCAGGCATAGACTTCCTCCCTTTTGCAGTGGGCTAAACACCGGTCATTGCCCAATGATTTCCATGACAACTGCAAATGCTCAACATATCTTCAGATTTGGTTGGCTGGTTGGTGTTCATCTCTTGAGCTAATGCCAAGCTAACTCTAGCAGCAAAATTATCATGCAAAGGCATGTGGTCCATTAAAAAAACGAGTCACATAGAGTTGCAGGGTGATGTCACATCAGCTGCCCCCAATGATAACTATCAAAAGTTAGCACAAGCCTCCAAATCACAAACGCCCTGGCTCCAATCCCACTTTAATGAAGCTGCTTTTATGATTAAACCATCACTATAATTGGCACGGGAAGAGCGTTGGCAGTCTGCTGTGGTCGCCTTCCCTGCAAAGCCTGTTTGCGATGCTCATCTCTGAATGATGCATAGTGTCTCCCTCCCTCCTATTAAAAAAAAAATGGTATGAACAGCGGCTGGCAGGCAGACTGGTCAGCAGTGATTCATTCCCTGGCAGCCATGATGAGCAGCATGGGCTAAATTCAGCCTTGGTGGAGGTGGATGTTTCTCCATTTCCTTTCATGGCACCGCATCTGCGTTACATCAGGTATGAAGTTTGGCCTTCTATATTTAAATAAGTATAGTAAATGCCTTTTACTTACTGCCAGTTTTTTGCAAGCATTATGCTCTAGTTTGGGGAACAGCTTTTTACTGCAGCTGGAATTGCACCGCACGCCATAGGAAGATAGTAGGGAGCAGGCAGGGAAGAGGAAGAGACAGAGGGAACGATGCATCTTGTGTGCTTAAATAGCTGGTTTGTCAGAGGAAAACAGGCAGCGGCAGAAATGCACTGATGTCTAGGAGCTGGGGAGAAGAATTTACACACTTTACATTTTCTAATTTCCCTCTGGATACGAATCATATAGTTTATCTAGCCTGTTAGACTGTGGAAGAGGGGTGGTGTATGTGTATGGGTTTTTGAAGGCACTATGCTGCATGTGCCTGTATTATAAAACCTGTCTTTTTTTTTTTTTCCCAAGCACAAATGGTGGATAATTTTTTTTTTTTAATTAAGCTGGCATTGAGTATTGTGGTACACACAGTGCTAAACATTCGGGAAATTTGGTGAATTTATGTACATGAGAAGTTAACACAAGGCAAATAAAAATTTCTCCCCCTTTTAGATAACATGCAGAAGGGAGAAAGGGGTGGGGGGAATCTTCGAAGTTTCTCCACCCCTTTTGCTGTCCCCCTCCCCTTTCCCGGTATTGATATTGCTCTGCTTTTTGATCTCTGCACTTCTTTGTTTTGGCTTCACAGGTATCAAGGGAAAATGGCTAGCAGTGAGTTCTGTAGCTTTTCCTGCTCTGCAACCCCTCTGGCTTAGCCAGCTGGATCACACTGAATTAGTCAAGTACTTCATTATCTCCCTTCTCTGCACATTTTGCTCCAGGTAATAAAATGCCCAAACAAGAGAGCCAATGCCTTCTGCTGCACTGTCTGTGAAGTTTCGTTGTTTCGGCCAATTCTGCATATCAGCATTGTGCTATGGGAGGGCATCACTTTTCATCCCTCGCCTGCAGTGCCTCCCAAACTCCATTTAGTCACAGCAGTTAGCTAACCATGTAGCTGTTGATAACACAGCACAGTTTTGGAGCCCCTCAGCCCTCAGGAGGTCTGGGATTTCTCTTCGCACTGCAGGCCTACAGGAGGAACGGGGACTAACTGGGAGAGCCAGACCAATTACACTGTTGGGATGGATGTAGCGCTACGTGAGAATTGCTCTTATTAGCAGCCAGTGGGATAGAAGTTGTGCAGTGGGGCATTTTCTGCAGTGGTGAGCTGCTAACCAGATATCTAGGTCAGGTACACAGAGCCTTAGACTGAAATCGAGGATATTGCTTTGCCCACCTTTCTTTCATGAGGTATTGTTCTGCGGGGAGGGAGGACAAGAGTTTACTATTAGTGGTGGTAGTTTTATTTCTTTCCCCTGAATGTCTCAGATAAAACATCAGCTTCTTCACTGGCACTCATCAGAATGAACATTTAATAGCTACTTTTTAAAGTATTTTTAAAATACATTTGTCCCCTCCCCCTAGCTCTATGGGATTTTTTTCCCCCTAAGATGACCTTTAGTTAAAGCCATAAACTACCTTGAGGCAATCTCTGGCAGATCTGTCATGTGATGGGCAAAATGGGCCATATTTACATCGCATGGAAAGGAACAGGAAGAAAGAATCTAGTTCACTTCTTCAGTATTTAACCTTAGCCAGAATGGGCAGGGCTGAAAAATATGTAAAATGTTATCTGTTTGGGGGCAGGAATGTAGAAAATACATGCCAGAAGAGAAGTCTGCATTGCACTGAAACTGAAGTTGCAAGAAATCCATTTCCCTTGTGTGAATCAAAAGTATCTGAAAAATGAGAGCAAATACAGCAGATTTCTTTTCCTAGCCACCTTTCCCCTATTCGTGTTCCATCAAGTTTCCTTAATTTCTAGCCTGCGACATTCAGCCTACAGGGACACAGCGAAGGAGCATATATCTGAGCCAAATTCCATACTATGAAAACCGTGTTAAAGAAATTCAAATTCAGAAAACTCAAAGCAGAAAAAGAGCTATATATGCATATTATAAATTTGATTCAAAGACAACTGAAGTCAACAGCTGACTTCTATAGATTGCAGTGATCTTGGGATCAGTCTCTAATGACAAAGAGAAGGATTTCCTAATGATGAAGGTCCAGATTGCAGCATTTAGATAAAAATATTAACTGCAAAATGCTGCTAAATTAATCCAACTTCTTTTGATTATTGATGTCCTACTGTTTTCTGCCTGAAACAACATACACGATGCATCAGTCATTTATAAATTATTCATTCACAGTTATTTTGGCGGCAGCTTCTTTCCATTTATCAACTGATAAACATACAGGAGATAAGGGTAATTTTATAGCCCTTGACATTTACCTTTGACATGATTTCCATATTTAATAAGGTAAAATACTAATGACATTTTGGGGATTCCAAAGTCCATATTATAAAGCTTCACAATAACCCCCAGATCCATACAGAAGGATGACTGAAGTACATACATACCTCATGCACACACAAGTCCCTCTGAGCTCATTTCCCAATTCTGTTTTCAGCAGCTCTGAAATGTCCCTGTTGTGCCACCAAATTGCAGAACCTTTTCACAGCTGCGTGGGAAAGATGATGGCTGACTTCAGAGGCTTGGGTAACATCCAAGGAGCCACAGCTCTTGGAGCTGCTGAAACCATGAGACAGCCAGGTCAAGAATTCACTATTGCTTGTACTAAATTCTAGAGATCTCATTTGTATTCCCATCTGCTCAGCTCTTTGACATTTGAGATCTTTAGCCAGTATGGTCAAGACAGTAATTTCACTCAGTTTATGGAATTACTGCTTACATACTCTGGGGGTTAAAAGCGAGGAAAATTAGGCACCAGATTTTCAAAGTATATATCTGTCTCTGTATGTATACTCTCATCAGGTCTGTGACCCACCATGCCGCAGTATCTTAGCACCTTACATATGGCTGACACGCATACCCAGAACTGTAAGCCACTGCAAGCAACTAAGCAAGTGGAAAGACTTCCACCCTGGCAAAGAATGACAGAACCTTAAAAGGGCACTTGTGCTATTTTTTTTTTCCTCTCAACTAGGAGACAGTGAAAGAAAGATGTGTTTAAAAAAAAAAAAGAGAGAGAGAGAGAAAAAAAATTCATGCTATTTTAAAATAGCAGAGCAGGAATAAATTACAGCAATACCATTAATCCCAAAATCTACAGAGACTACCAAAATCCTCCACACCTGATAAAGTACCAAGAGACCACTGTGAAATTTGTATGCCACTTCTACAAGTCCTATAACTATAGCACATCATACATCAAGAAGTAATTACAGAACAGCCAATTAACTGTTGACTTACTCTTGTCCTGTAATCCTAGACAGTATTCTTTGAGGAGTTGTACTTCCAGGAGTAATATTACAGAAGAGACATTAGCCACTGGTACCTGCACATACTTTAATAGATCCCACTACTGTTCATTTGCAAGACATGAAGCTCTCCATAGTATTTGAAAGGACATAAGCATTCTGTGCTGACTGCCCATCGTGATGTTAAAGCGTCATTTTGCTAACGCTTTCTGTTTTCCCTCTCGGAAGAGGAAAAGGTCTCCGTTCTTTTCAGTTTCCCCAGCTGGGGAAAATTAAACATAGACATCAAATCAACTGAGCCAAATTTCAGGGGGAATCATCGGAGAGGAAACTAGAATAAAGCTCTGGCATTCTGGGATCGCAGCGTAGCGTGCTCACTCTACCTGCGTTCATTTCAACTATGCAGTGTCAAGGAGATGAATGTAGTTTGAGCATCTGAGAGTTGCATGAAGGGCTAATTAAGTGGTCATTCCCCCCCCAGCCCACTTCCCCCACCACCAGGTGGTTTTCACCACACTGTCCTCGAAAAGCTAAGCTGAATAGTCTCATGTTACTTGATGGATGTTAGAGTATGAAAGGTCAATTAGAAGCTGAGTTACTTTTTTTTCTGATAAGTGCCAACAGATTAATGTATTCTGCACTTACAAAAACAGTTCCAAAAAAAAAAAAGTCCCACTCCCAAGTCCTGGAGACACATACAGCCTTCACGTTCCCAGCTATGATGGAGGAAGACAGGGGAGTAAAGGTGATGAGATATATTTTCTGTCATCAAGCTGTTATACATATAATTACTATCATTTATTCTTAACAATACGAGGCAAAACTCTAGAGGTTCGAGTTAAATGTTAAGGGCTATCCAAACTCAAATTCTTACTCAAAGTCTTAAATTTGGGGAGATTTATTATCATTTGTGCTAGCAAAAGCTGCTGGACTGACAGCTCTAGAGGCAAAGGCCTCCTTGTTTCCCCAAGGATAGGGGAAACACAGGGAGAGCAGTGCAATTTTTCTGAAGAGGGGCAGTGAGAAACTAAGCTCTATAAATACAGATTCCTTTGCAGGAGCGGAAGCAGCAAACTAGGACTTACCACCTGGGTCTTCAGGCCAGGAGACATAAAGGTTAGAGAGATCCCCTATAACAACCACAACTTCCCATGCACACACCACGTTATAAAACACCTGCAAACCTCTCCTTCCTGCATCCTATAATAAACTTTGGAGATCCGCAACAAAAGACCAAATGCCTCAAAGCAAAACTACGTTTTGCTACAACCTTTTCTTTTCCGGGCTTCAGTTTTAGACAGGGCTTTGCCTGCAGAGAGATGATTTTTGATCCTAGTATGTTGTGGCTGCTACTTTTGGATATGGTTGGTGCTTCCATATTTGTTGGTTTCTTAAGTAAGACTTAAGTTTTATTCCAATTATATGGCAAGCCCCAGGGCTCAATTCAGATAAGCATGCTTCTGTTCCGGTGCCAAAAAAAATCCCTTTTTTTTTTCTTGCAGCCATCATAAACCAGTCACCCTAGAAAAACCAGCTCTTTGTTCTTGGAGAAACAGCTATTGTCAGAATATTTTACATGTAAATGAAACATGGGAGCTCATCTTCCTTTTATTTGTCATTGCAAGCTTTCCCCATTTACCATTCTGCTCCAATTTTCCCATTTAGCAGTGCATGGAATCGGCAATAGTGCATATTGTAATATGCAAATTGTATATAGCATTTTGGTGTCAGACACACTGAAATTAAATCAAATGGAAAAAAAAAAAGGAAAGAGAGTGTAATAAAGGTACCTTTATGGCCTCAAGCTGTAGATAAATTGTGGTCTGTGGTAGTTAAACAACAGCTGTTCAGATTTAAAACAAAATTATGATAAGGATCCCCAGAAGATAACACCTCTTGAGGTAACAGCATTTACCTAAATGCATCTGTTAGCAGCAAACACCGTGACTTAAGACTGTTTATGCGATTGTTTATTCCCATTTGTTTTCCTTCTCCTCCCCCACTCACGTTTGTTAGTGAAAACAAATCTTCCATAGCAATGCAAACCCCAGGGGTCCCCGTGCAACCCTTCCACCTGCGTCTGGCTAGGCTTGAAGGACAAACTACCTGTTCCAGTCGTCCACAGGTGGAATCGGGCTGTGATCCCTCTGCGCTTGTAAGTGCAAGGATTAAAGAACAGAAAGCAAGCAAATTGCTACAGTTAAAGGAAGAAAACAGCAGGACTAACACATTTTAGTAGGGGTGCATACACTCAGACTCAGCAATCTTTATACTCTTGGTGAACAGCAGTTCTTTAAGAGCTTTACACCCAATAAAATTTAAACTTTTATATATTTTTTTTCTTCGTTTATTGCACAGGGGGTTTTTATTGCAGACATGTAGCAAGCCACCCATATGGAATTTCAGAAAGTGGCAACCGCACTCGGCCTAAACACTCCAAACCTACCCAAACTAAACTTCAAACGGGCAACTTCAGAAAGGGATTTTTGTTGCTGTTGTTCCTTCCTCCCCTTCCCGCTTTCTCCCGGCTATGTTGCACTGATAATCATTTAAAAAAAAGGGGAATAACAACGAGAAGGAGAAAGCGTTAGGATTTTCACTTCGGTCCCACGCTGGGAAAATACAAGTCTACCTGCTGAGGGAGCACGGATAGCCAAGCGCCCCGCTTCCACCCCGTTCTCGCGCCTCTCGACCCTCTCGCAGCCTTTTCTCGCAAGGCAGCGCGGGGCGCGCTGGCGGCCACCTCCCTCCCTCGGTCCGTGGCGGACCGCCGCGCCGGGGAGAGCGCACAGCTCCTGCCGCCGCCGTGCGCGCGCAGGTGCGAGCCGGCGGAAACACCTGCGCGCCCCTCCGCCTCCTCGGAAAGCACGAGTTTAGCAACACTCATTCATCATTCAGCGAAACATTAATATTTTACCTTAGTTACCAAGTGCGCCCGTTCAAACTTTTATCTAAAACATTCTTTATCATCTTTTCATTAAGTTCTCAAGAGCTAATGGTTTCTGAGTTCCCGGGGTAAGGATGATGTTCTGAATAATGAAAGCTCATTATTTCTCCACAGAATGCTTGTTAATTCAAATGATGATATTAAAACTATAGTAGCCTTTAGCGCTGGGGTGATTTCTAGCATACTTTATCATGTATCAATATATACTCTGTTTGTCAAAACTGCCCAGGGCTGGGGCTGACATTCTCTCTGGAGGAGTCTAGTGCTTCAAGAGGCACTGAATACACCAAGGTGACAACTTGCAGAGTTTGCGCCTCTAGGAAATGGAAAGATGAAACTTGAAGTGCCATTGTCCCCCTTGATTTCCTTATTAGTATTCATAAAGAGACAGTATCCTCCTCTTTTGCTAGTCCTCACAGGCCTGCCTTTTGAATGAAATAAAAGGCGCACGCACAACGCCACACACAAGTTCTACATAAAAAACATAGCCCTTTGCTGCAATTTAAGTAATCCAAAACGCGTTTCTGTAGGTAGAGGTAGGTATGCCTAGCACTTGGGCATAATTCAAAAAAAAAAAACAAACCTTAAAAACCACATACAATTAAACAAATTTAAAGATGAATCAAAGACATTTTTACACCCTACTGTTTTCCTTGTTTTCTGCATCTCTTCTTCTACCCCCTCGCCCTTCTCCAAGCTATATTCCCTAGCAACTTAGCTACGAGCTTCCTGACATCGCTGCCCTTCCTTCAGCTTTGATCACTGGAGTACTGCAGATGTTGCTAAGGCCTCGCTCTCCTCCGCTCTCCCACCATCCTGCCCCCTTCGAGGGGAGACCAAAAAAAAAGGAAGAAAAATCTCCATCCATATGGAATCCCTCGGTGAAAGCTAAAAATAGACTCGCAGCGAAAAGGCCAATTAAAGTGGCTAAGAAACACCTTTCTCCAAACATTACACTGCCTGCACAATGCCTCCTTCCCCCACCTCCTGCAGCCTGCATAAATATGTATGTCCCTATCTGGCTGCAAATTGCATCACCACCTCCGCTCAGGTGTCTTGCAATAGCAAGCTTTAGGGTAGGGGGAGAGAAGATGCTCGGAGGCTCCAAATTGGTTGCAGAGCGCACCAGTACTTTGGTGACACCTATTATTTCCCCCAGTGCTCGAGAGCATAAAACGCAAAGGTGTTTAATTGTGCAAGCCCCTCCTGCCTCCATCCCCAGTCCCGCGGCCCTTCCTCCTGCAGCTTCCCAGAAGGAAATGTAATTCCGCGCACGGCGCCAGCCCCGCCGGTGCCGGGAGCAGCCAGGTCAGCATTCACGTGTGCGACAACACACACCGCCGCACCGCTGCCTCGTAATTATCTCTCCCGTGAAAGATTTGCTGGACTTTCGCCCACAGGCAAAAGATAAGAATATGGTAAACTTCTTCCATCCTCCCCTACCGGTCTATCCTTAGAGTAGCAATTAAATATTTATATGTTTTAAAACACCTAACTGGCCATTATTTTCTGCAGTTTCACACAGATATAGGACAGATCCGCGAGTTTATTGCACTTGGGGAAAAACCACTCCTGCCCAGGGGAGGCAGCACGGCCAGGAGCGCCGCACCACACAGGCCAGCTGGAAGGCGAAAGCACCAGCATCAGCTGGGAGTATTCACACCACGGCTGCTTTCAGGTGCCTTCTGCCCCTTCCCCACAGGAACAGAGCCTCCCACACCTTTTTTTTTTTTTTGTGTGTAAGACTTCATTTGAAAAATAGCAAAAGGAGAGGAACTGCAGAGGGGGAACTTCTGCAAAGCCAGCGTGCCTCCTCGGGGATACGCTGGCTGCCAACGCGAGGTTTTCGCGGCGCTTAAGGTGCTGCTCGTGCTGCAGCTCAAACCACGCCAGCGAGAGCAGGAGTTGAGAGCAGCTCTCGCCGCAGAGGCGCTAGCACAGGTCCCTGGACCGTGTGGGCTGGGGGGTGTGCATCGGGAGGCTGCCGCGCAAAGCCAGGTTGCCCTTGCGCACTGCTCGTGAGCACCAAAAGTCAGAGCCACGGTATTTTCAAACACAGTACTTCGACCACAGAAGCATCCTGTCCCGCAGTCCCTATGCAGCGCTTCAGGCGAAAACGAGCACAGCTGGGAGGCTTTGAGGGTGGATTGCAAACTCTTGGGTGCTTTTTTGGAAGAAAGAAATTTTTACAGGAAAAAAAAAATGGCTTCACTTTTCCTAACATTTTAGAGCAATCCACAAATATAGGGCAGGATGTGGTTTGGAATGTTAGTGCGGAGCACTGCATATTTTCAGTGAAGGGTTTACAAGTCAAAAAAGCTCAGTTTTCTCCCTCTGATTTTACTCTACTTCATGCCATCCTTATCAGGCAAAGTCCAATTGACTGGTAAAAATATGTCTGATGAGAACAGAGGTAGCGAAAGGGAATAAACCTACATATGCCTCTCAAGCTGTTCCTATACTACTTTCCGGTTTTATATACCGAGCTGCATGAAAGTGGCAAAACAGCCAGGCTAAGCTATTAATTATTTAGCTCTGAGATAAAGGATGCAAACCTGCAGATACACATTTGTGTAACTGTACTTGCATGAGCAGCGCGCTCCACACTTCTCACACATACATAAACATTTACAGAATCAAGTTGTCAGACTTTGCTTTTAGTGAATATCAATGAAACAGCCATTTCTCTGCAGGGCTGGGAAATACACGGTTCAGTGTTTGCAATGCAAATTCATTTCATGTCATGAGAATGTCAAAATTAAACATTTTGACATGTTCAAGTTTTCCAGCCAAAAGATACTGAACTTAAGTGAAATGCACAGCATTCCAGCTTTTGTCCCAAAGCTGGGCTGTTTCCAACAACTCCAAAAACACCTCTACTTCTTTTTTTTCCTTCCTACCAACCTCATTGTTCAAGATTTTCACATGTTTTTAATTATCCCAAAAGGTCTTGAGCAGCCTTCATTAATAGGATGAGTGCTTTTGACAGAGCGCAACACACTGAAACACGCTAGTTACGTACCGAACTGAAGGTGGTTCCTGCCACCCCTTCAGTTTCGGGGTTGAGTCTCTACCCATTAATTCCTCCTGGCATTGCTAGAATGCCGGGTTCGGCAGCAGGGAGCGAGAAGAAGATACACGTGGCAGTGAGATGAGGAAACTCCATCGCTAACAGGTCACGCAGCTGGCAGTCTTGAACTGACCCCCTGTCCCACTGTGATCTAGACTTCAGTTTTATGTGACTACACTAAATTCCTGGACTTTCAAGCCCATTCTGAGGACGATTAGTTAAGTAAAAAACATTTGCAACTAAGGATTTGGAAAGACTAAGGCCCTAAATACATCACTTTTCATTTCTAAGGGAGACTTCATGTCAAAGCTTAATTTGCAGGATAGACTCCTGTAAAAATTTGTCCAAATTTTCTGTGCACGTACATAACTACTGCAAAGGAAACATCTGCAGAAACAAGGCCCAGTTTTACTGGGAAGGCGTCATCATTGCCCTCACAGCATCACAGTGAGGAGGCGACTACCTGACTTGTCTAGTTTCTGCTCTAACAATTTTAAGAGCACTGCTTGCAGTCGCTACTGCGGCAGTGCCAGCTATTCAAAATGATCACAAGTTACCCTTTCAAAATGACCATTTAGAGAATTAAAGGATGGAGGGCAGATTTTCTTTAATTTGTAAGTTTTTGTGCTCCAGTAAATTTATTTTTTTCCTCACCACCAGAGTTAGAACCACAGTTAGTGCGATCTTAGATTCCCACATTCAGGAGATCCCAAGAGCTTGCACTTCAAGAAAAAACAGCAAACGCTTCAGTACGTGATAAAAATCAGGAAAGTTAGCAATACCACCCTGAGAGATTTACTAGAGAAGTAGGGGCATCAGAGGTCCCAAATCTAAAAACATAAACAGCAATGAAATAAAAGCTGCCTTTAGGAAACGGAGCTTAGCTAACAGCTCCATATCCATAGCTTGAAACTGTGGTCGGCTAGTGACTGATAACCCCATAGTGCCGCGTGGTGACAGCCCTTTCTCAAAGGGAGATGCTCTGCAGATGGCTGGGACTATGGGTAAAGACTCTGAGCTCCCAGTCCACACCCTTCCCACAAATCAAAAGCACGAACATGCAGCTACGTCATGGCCCCTTTCATGATAGACCTTGGCTCTGCCACGCGCTGGACCAGTGAAACTGGTTCTACACGCCCTGGGAAAAAATGACAGCTTTTCATTGCAAGCTGTTCGATCATAAAAGGTGGAAGAAGCTTCCATGCACGCCCAAACCTGTCTCTTTCAAAACACCCGCACACCCAGCACGGCAAGGAAATCTTCAAGGAGCACTCCTAGCTGCTCTCTAGATCGCTCCCCAGCTCGGTTCAGCGAAGGGCCCCACCAGATCACAGGTGGGGATGATGCCACGCCAGTGCTTGCAAGTTAGTGGCCTGCTTGTTCTGCAACTGTCTGCACCATCTTGCATGCTTATTCCTCCAGCCCCTCACCCTCCTCCTTTTGTAGCATTAGCCTAGCTTTGCAAATGTGAAGGAGGTGTCCAAAACATGGCAACAGGCCAAACTTGTTATGCCTTGAGGTAAAGGGAGCCAACTGTTTTTCCTGGAACATGCTCCAAATTTCACACCCTTTCTTCCACAAATGTGGGAAAGGAGGAGAGAGTGCATATACACAAAAGGGCATTTTCACACATGCAGATAAGGCACGCTAATATACACTTTATTGCTCAGCATGTCCTCCCCAAACCTGGGTGTTAATCACCTTTTGAGAGCCTGATTATGAAACTCCCTAAATGTTTAATTAATGTTAAATGCTGAAAATTCCAATCTAGCATGCTTTGCCCTACATAGAGGCTATCGACACAACTGAGTAGTCCTCCCATCACAAGATCAGCCACATCCGTTCCCGCCTCATATCAAAGCAAAGTCAAAGCACATCAGCGCTAAGGCACTACATGGATAGTCAGAAAATTTAGGTCCAGTCTTTGGCTCTGCTGGATTTTGCGCCTGACCTCCTCCTCCTGTCTGCAGCAAGGGAGGGCACAAATCTTTTGCAAAAACATGAAACTGAAAGGATTTTTTGGGCTGTGCAGCACAGAAGAGGAAAAAGTGTTCAAGTACATGACGAGGATGACTAGACAAGCACACAACATGATTTCACAAAAAAAAAAAAGCAACAACAACAAACTAGCAAGCTACCCTGAGACAAACAAACCTCATGGCCGAATTAACCTTTCCAAAAGTACTAGTCCCAAATAGAAACTTTACTTGAAAGAATTATTTGAAAACAAAATAAAGGCAAACAAGCAGTATAAGACAGAAGCAAACCTGGAAAGCCACAAGGTTTGGGGCCTTAGGCTATTCCTCAATATCCCTCAAAAGTTCTAGGCATTTTGCCAGCGTGAGAATCTACCTTCTGGTGTATCTTAGTTTAACTTTGCTTACATTCAACCCCATACTTTTACAGTCCTCCAGGTGCTATAGTGATTCATTTAAACACCAGTCCAAGTCTCCTAAGTTTTGATAGCCATGTTTACTCTAAGATTATTTCTCTAATTAATGATTCTATTTTTTCCACATTAATATAGATCATTTTTACACTGAATAGAGAATTTCTTCTTTAAAAAGTCCTAAACACAGAATGGACCGGAACAGAGCTAGCACAGTCCTCTGCAATGGCATTCAGGGGACCTGGAGATTTTAACTGAAAATGGAAAGCTGTAAATACAACAGATAAAAATAATCTAAAAAACATGTAAATGGATTTTCCCCCATCCCTTGCAATATTGCACATTATTGGCCTGTGGAATCTGCTGCCATGAAACATTAGCAAGGCTGGACAGCTAAAGGCATGGCCAAAGGACAAGGGATAAAAAGAATATCTAGAGTTAATAAATACTAGAGAGATAAAAGAGTGAGAGAGCAAGGCCGAGCCCAGAGCAGCAGCTCCTCCATCACCCTGCAACTTGCCTCCACGCACATGGAAAGGGCCACAACTGGTTTTCCTTCAAGCCCCACTTAAGGGACAAAAGCATGTTCCCTTTTCAACAAGGAAAGGGGAAAGCAAGCAATGTTGGCCGCCACCCTGTTATGTCTGCTGTCACATTGCTGCCAGACAACCTCATTGCTTCTCCTGCACGTCCCAAGAGGGAAAGGCAAGCAGTCCCTCACAACAGCTGAGGGTGATCACCTATCTGCTTCCCACGTGAGGCAGAGAAAACCAAGGCATTTCCAAAAGACGGTGGCTGTCATATTCAGGAAGGAAGTACCAACGTACGGGGTATCACCCATTAGTGTTGGGTTGTGAATTTGTTTTTCAGTATTAAGGAGACTGGCAGCAGGAATCATTTTAACAGCATCAGAGACAGGGTTAGGAGTTATCACACAGGGCGGGCACCAAAAAGCAGGATGAATAATAACTGATGGTGAAAAGGGCAGAGGCAGAGCCGGGAGCACGACATTTCAGCGAGTGACAGAAGTCTGTTACTATGCGAATTCAAAGTTTCTTTATTCAACAATAGCAGCTAACTAGATCACAGAAGAGCTCCTAGGAGCGTCTGAGGCAGAGAGTAACCATTTCCAAACTGTACAATGGCAGGACTTTTTGACGATAAAAATACATTTTGTGTAAAATTTCCACAGAGATTTCCAATGATTACGTTAGTTTTTTCAAATGAGAAACAAAGGTGTTTGGCCAAAATTCAAGATCTTCATTTGAAAAACTTAACAAAGTTTTTCCACACAAAGATTTTTTTAATACCTGGATAAAATACATTCTTTACAGGGAAAGATAGGAAAAATCTGTTTTCCTTCTAAGAACAATTTTTACACTTTTCAGCTCTAGACTATATTGAAGTGATCTCTTTGAAGGAATAGGAGCAAGCATAGAATCACTTTCAAAGGACTAAGAAGTGTTCCAATTCAAACATCAAGCAAAGTCCATCTTGCTCTGGGAAAATTATGTTCATGGCTTGCATGGGTTGAACTCAAGAGAAGAACTGGGAAGCCAAACATTAAATGGGCCCTTGAAAAAGGTTTAGGTGAGAAAGTTCTTGGGAGATGGGTAACAGAAGTAGCAAACCAAAGACAAGCAAGCAAGGTGAGAAGAGTAAGAGGAAGCTGGATCCAAAAGCACAGTGGATGGGTAGTTCAAGGGCTAAGAAACTCTACAGGAGCAAACAAAAGCGAAAGCATTTGCAAGATGGAGATGTTAACACCAGGGGCAATCTAAAAGCAGGTAGGACTAAGGTGACTTCATTCATTTACATTGATACATTTCCTAAAATTTATGAAAGACATGGAAACTGCAGAAGAAATCTAGGACTCTTAGAGGAATTTATTGTGCTATGATTTGTGATGAAAAGAATGATGGCATAATCTTTAATATGCATATATGTATAACAGCACAAGAAAAGTTTTCATTTAACAACATTGGAACATACTCAGAACGATTAGAATTGCCAGACCACGGAAGCGCTTAGAAGCTAAAGATTAAAAGGGGAAGATCAGAATTTTCAAAGCTCTTTAGACATTTAATAGCGTTAGATGTCTCTTTCAAAGCACCTAAGCAGGTGAGGTATCCTAACCCTCACTGAAGTCAGTGGAGCCGGGTGCCTGTCTCCAAGGCAGTTTCGTAATTGCTCTTAGGCACCTACATGCACTGAAGGAAGCTAAATAACCTTGTAAACCCGGCGCTAGCTGCTGCAGTTAGGCATCAGCAGTTAGCATCCATTGCTGCGCTCTTTCCAGCCTTCTCCCGCGCAGCCGAAAGCCAGGCGGCAGCTCAGAGGCTCTTCCCTCACCTGCTGGGAGGGGAAGGTGATGCCTCCGCTTCAGGACTGCGAACGTAATCGCCTCGCTAGAGGTGCTAGATCCAAGAACTGAATTCAGGTGACATACGTGCAATCCTAGCAGCCAAGTTTCTTCGGAGTTGTCAGGGCCTGATTTTTTGGGAAGGTTCCGTAAGTACATGCTCAGGGAGCACCTACGCAGCACGCGAGCTGGCCAACCCCCCCCCTCCTCCTCCCTCATCCCAGCGCAAAGTATCAGGCCTGCGTTTGGCCAGGAAAGCACAGTGCCTGTCTTACACAAAGCCTCGCTTACTTTCCACACCGTTTTAAATCTCACACGGGATTAAAAAAAAAAAAAAAAAAGAAATAGAAGTAAATCTGGAGAAGTACTACGTAGAGACCAAGCCATATGTAACAATATCTACCAGTTATTCTTACATGCAAATTCTTTGAGGCATATTGCTTCCGCTATGATAAACCCTCTTTATAATAAATTAGCACTGCTCAGGTATTCTTAGCTTTTAGATTAAAAGTTTAGCTTCCTGTCTTCTCTGCATTCAGTCTGCAGTCCACCCTGTGCAAGCTAAAACAGCTGTGAATATTTGCAGAATCTAAATTTTTCACACATTCACCCTATCTAGCATTGTCATTTTCACATTGTGAATGTGATAATTCAGGAGTTGCACTGCTAAAAGTCTAGTTATGGTTCATTAGATCAGTCTGAAAAAATTCCAGTGTAACACATATCCAAGACTAGAGAAAACAGTCATTTCCCCCAGTTTTCACAGGCTATGGTGCTGTTTTGATCACAGCCTGATCTGAAGGTAAAGAGAAGCTGATCCAGTAAGACTGACTACAGAGACAGCAAACATATGGTGTACATCAAGTGGTTCATTTTTAACATTAATTTTTAATATCAGCTATTTTGGAAGGAAGAAGGCAGCATTTGCAACTGCTGTATTTGGTTAATTTTTGTTTTTAGCAACTATGATTTTTTCTTAAATTGTTTCTCCTGTATTCTCACTTTGTATTCTCAATTAAAAAGATGTATTCTCATCTAAAGTTGAGTTTGAAACAACACAAGCCCGCAAATAAAGGATTTAAGTTGGAAGTGTGAACCAATACCTAAACAGTAAAATGACAGCAAAAGGAAAGTTGCAGAGATAAGGCTGAAATTTTCAGTACACATCTGAACAACAGTTTTAGTGTAAGCCCCAGACAACTCCTCACTGCATGAGGACAAGAGGCAAGGTGAAAAATGGCAAAATGCATGTTGTCAAACGCAAAGTAAAAACTTCTCCTAGCTGCTGTATGCTGGGAACATAAAAATAATATATTAGCAGGGAAAGTAACAACCAAAGATGGCCTCAATGGTTGTAAAGGATGATTTTGACTATATTTTTACTACAAATTAATTTTCTGGCTTGCTTAACAAATCACTACATGTAATGGGATAGAGTCTGAAGATCTTATGGATTCTGAAAGTAGTTACAGAAGATAATACAAATAAGGACTTCATAAGCAAGCAGTTAATTTATTAGCAGCTTTGTGGGCTAATATATGTTATCAGTCACAGGTACCTAAGAGTTACCCTACTAAAAAAAGGCGATTTTTCTTTATCAATTGCATGATAATACAAAAAAAAGCATTATCATATATCAAATGGAGAACTAAAGGCAGATTTAGCATGTCACCTTTACAGAGAATGTATAAGATAATCTACCCTCAGTCTTTCAGTCCAAAATATTTTTGTGGGGGGAATGTCTATTCACAAAGCAGCCATAAAGTCCCTGACAACATTTTTTAGATAGTATACCTGTGGCATAAGCCAGAAAGCTGAAGGCAAAATCTTGGTTGCCCTTCATGAATTCACCTTTTAATTGGAAACTACGAGACTACAAAACATACTATCAGCACATGCATTTCCATGCACTGCATTTAGTTTGACATATCCTTTACATTTACACCTATGTATTCAACGTCTGCTCGACACTAGTGGAGCTGAGGGCAGACAAGTAAAAGAAGGGTTGCCTACTTCAATTTATACAGCATAAGGTTTATCTACATCTTGGTGCCAAAACCTCTCCTTCCTGAACTCAGGTGTAATGAAGGTCCAGGAAACTAGCTTTCATAAGCTTCATCCAAAAGCTCATATTGAGGGCTCCAACTCGCAAGGTCTGATGAGTGCTCGAGGGCAAACGCAGCCCCTGGCCCTTGCTATCAGTTCAGACACTGAAAGTTGCATTTAGCCTCAGGTTGCCAGAAATACACTGCAGCGTTCAAGAGAATGGTAAATCAAAGCAGTACTACTGGTTTCTTTAATCAGGCCATATGTGAGCGCTGCTTTCAAGATATTATCAGAAATGACAGAGGGCCATCAGAAAATTAAGACTTTTTGATGAGATTGGGCAAAAAGCTAAAGCTGAATCCCAGTGGCCTGATGTCAGCAAAATCTCCAGTTTACTGATCATAAAGTGCATTCAATTTCTTGTTCACCACTGTACTGCTGTTGATAAAAACATCATTTCAGTACTTTTGGGTGACTGCCACTTAATTCATTAAATAGTTGCAGCTAACCACCTCAGTACTACAAATTTGACTTCAGTTTTCATCTCCAAAGAGATTATCCTGCTCCAGGAAAGTGAGCTATGCTCCAGTGATATAACACTTACTGCCCTTTAAACACACATTTCCAATTGATTATATATTGCTAAATGCTACTTAAGCTTTGTAGGCATTCTTTATTCACTCAGGTCACATCTTTCTGAAGTTTAGGAAGTTAACAAAATATTTTTCTTGAATTACTATTCGTTCAGAGGGCTATGCATTATTTCAAATCACTAGATGTTTTGAAAACATTTACTACTAAACTGCACTTGCATCACACCGATGGGACAAACTCCTTCCATGCAAAATTTGCAGTCTAGTTTTCCGTTGCCACTAAGAGGTACTTCCAGAGGCACTGTACAATTTTGAATTGCCAGGAAGCTCAGAGGACAAAGTAGGCTTGGCGGGAAGGGCTTGTTCTTTTCCAGTTTGAAGCTCTATAAATGCTGAACACATGCTTTTCAGTTCAATTATTTTTAAGCATTTCAAAACTTCTCCTTTGTGAATTTATGTTCCTCCCACATAAAGCATTAAAAGTCCATTAGAGATAGTCCCCCTTTTGAATGCTTAGTGAGTGCTCTTTAAGTGAAACTACATACAACTGTACCTTGGCTTATCCAAAGAAACTGTTGACACCTATATATTATTCATGTTTCACCAAGACATAAATAGCAGGTTTCAAGTTGAAACACGGAGTCACCCGACAGGTAGGCCTTTCCACAGCAATACAGCTCCCATTGCACAGCTGTCTGAGGCACAACACAAGTGTTTTAACACTCAAGAAGTGTTCAAACAAATAAAGCTAAATTGTATTTAATGGAACAGATTAGGGTCTTCAGTGCAGGGCTTTAAGGGAGACAGGGTTGGGCTGGTTACTGGAGGAGAAAAAAAAACAAGTGATCTCAGCACTTGGCTAAGCCCAAACCAAGACCCCTGAAACAAATACCTCCAGGCCTGGAGGACAAAGTTTTCTAAAGTTCCCAAGTCAGCTAAAAACCCCTTCTCAAAAGTGATGCAAACATACAGGATAAGATTAATTTATTCAGACATTAAACTCCAAAACTGTAGGTATTTAAATTGTCTTAAGTAACTGGTCCATTGGAGCCTAAACCCTATTGTGAATTACTTCAGGCTAAAGTTCCTGCAGTACTTGAAAAGTATGCTGAAAAGCATAATTTTCTCCATACGCTTCAGGATAGAGTCAACCCTTTGGTCTCTATTGCTGCAGCATCTAGAGGAAATTCCAAAGCGGAATAGATCTTAGAGCTGAAGTTTCTGCACCCTGCAGTCAACAGGCTGCTGCAAGTTACAGCTACCTTGTTTCTTGGGGCCTGAGAATCAGAATCCACTGCACTTCAGTGTAGTTTCACTGATACGTAATTACTTGAGTAAAGTGGTAACAATCAAGGTCCTTCACCTGGAGAGGAGAGTCATTAGCTGACACACCTCAAGAAGCCAATTTAAAAAAAGAAATCAATTAAAACTATCCCAGAGAGTAATTTTTCTCTTAAAGGTTTTCAGACATGAAAAGCTGGTGACAAGGAAAACCATGGAACAAAGTATGCTGGAGGATGGCGGAGTTCGTGGCAGGTATGAACCAAAAGATACAAAGCGTTTGTAACAGCTTGTGTATTGAGTTAAGTGTTGTTAGACTTCACTGGTTGAACTGGGCACAAAAACGGTACCTTTAAAACAGGCCTCCTTAACAGAGAGATCTTTAAGAAACTGTATTATCCTTACATAAAGTTTAAGACATTTAAATTGTGTCTATTTTAATTAAATTAAAAAGAGATTGTGCTGATAATATATATTAATAAGTAGTTGCCCATAATGAGTCAGGTGCTTTGTCACTACATTGCATTCAAAAGCAGCATCATTTCTGCATCTCCTTCAGCAGTGACATCTAGCCAGAGATAGGTACAAAGAACATAACACACCAAGCAACAAAACTGGACAGGACAATAGTACAAGACAGAAATAAGAAAGATTTGTGCACTCTACAACATAATGAAATAGATAATACCAAAAGAAAAATGGAAAGACAGAAGGGTGAATGTAGAAGAGAACCATAAGAAATAAAGCCATACATAAAGTCTAATCAAGGAAAGAAGACTCATAACACCAGAAAAAAGTTATTGTTGCAGTGCTGGAATGATAATTCTTCAGCCTTAATGTCCCAGTACTATATCACATGCTCAATCTGCTCAGACCTGAAGCAGTGTGATAAATGACACTAGTTCAAATACCAGTCTCAAAGTATCTCATACCTGCATGTTGAGTGTGTGATTTGTGTTCTCTAAACCACAAACACTCTGCAACCAAACTTGCTCTAACAATATTATTGCTTTTTGTTTCCCAAATCATCTTCCCTGCTGGGCTCACCTAGCAGCTTTCATTTTTACACTTACTTGTTTGAATGTAAGGATGCACAGGGGTATACGTATACATGCATGCTTTTAAGGTATAGTGGATGGCACAGAAGAGACAACAGTTAATGTAACCAGTTAACTCTTCACATCTTTTGTCCCCCAAATTCCACCCTCCAAAATAATCCTTATTCCCCTTTTTGCATCTTCACTGGGCACAATGCAGCATGGCTTTGTCTGGAGCTAACCACGTGCAGCTCATCCTACCATTAGGCATGATATTTAGTAACAAAAAAACAGTTGCAACTTCCAGAGGAAGAGCTGTTCTGATCTAATCCACCTCTACTAGCCGGAAGAGATGACGTCAGTACTCTGCCCCAGGAGCGATAGCATCACATCTTTGTATGTGTGCCTCATCACTCACTCCCTCTTGTCACAAGACAGACAGGAAAGGACCAGAAGAGAAGAACCCAAGAAAAAAATAGGATTCCCAGCCACCTGCAGTTCTCTTCTGTCCCTGATGTTACTTCTGGCTTCGCAAATACTACTTCCTATTAGAGTATTTCCCTTCCCCCATTCCTTCTTCGGTTTGGCCACAAGACTAAAAATCCATTATTAACACAGCTTTACTCATTAATCAAGGTAACTTTTTTTTTTTTTGCTTTCCAGAGTTTCTCATGTTCTTATCTTTGCATAATTGAGCATTTACACTTCAGAAGAACATCACCTGAGGGAGTGGGGGCAGATTTGGAAAGTTTTTTTTCTTTTAATTTTCAAGTTAAAAAAAAAACAGAACTTTGAAAGGGGATGAAGTTAAATTACCAAAGCCTTAAGGCAGAGTAACTTGAAGAGTGATAACGTGTAAGAGTTTCTCTCATTCACCACAGAAGCTAACATTTCACATGACAGGAAATCAACAAGCAATAGAGTTGTAATGTTTTGCCCTTATACAGTAGTATCTTATCAAGAGATACCAAGCAGCTTCACAAACTGTAGTTATTCCTTTGCGGTGGAGACAACAGTGGATTTTTCCCAAATGCTTTTGTCAGAAAACCCCACCTCATCAAATCTGGCTGTTTGCATAAGATAACACAGGTTTGAGCAACTTCTGCCAAGTCACAGGCATGGTCCTAGCAGAGCCCTCATGGAAAGGCTGCTCCAGGGCCAGGTAGTCTGGCCTGCCAGAGCCTGGGGCAACCTTACCAGAAAGGCCTTGCTTTAAACCAGGGCTTATTTCACAAGCTGAAGGCTCTAAAAACTCCAGATGAAACTAGGAGTGCCAAGGCTCATCACCCCTCTGCTATGGAGCCCGCAGTCCTGGGAGTCCAGGAAATCCTACTAGAGATGAATATGCTCACATCTTGGTTTACAAGTCCTGACAAAGGACCTGGAAACCCTGCCTCATGGCATGGCCCTCAGTGCCTCCTGACCTTGCTACGGAAAGTGGGAAGCCTTTCTTATTCCCAGAGTCTAGGCTAAGAGCCAGAGTCTAACTCCAGTGCAGAAGTGCACAAACAAGTCTAAACTGCTCCCACACGTGTACTGGGAAGTTGGCACTGCCCTCTACCACACCAACTGACCAGTTCAGGTCCGTTTCCTCAATGGTCTCTACAGGGCAACCTGTTGCATAGTATAGACATGCCCTGCATGCCCCCAAAATCAGGAACTTCCCTGAACTTTTTGTAGTGCCCAGATCTGGACTGAAACAAGCCCACACAAGCAGCCCAGCAAGCCAAATGCCTGCTCGTGTGTATGTTTTGTGTATCTGATACAAACACATTGCTTCTGAAAGTAGCCTGCTGGTTAAGGCTGCACGCAATGGTTCTCATAAGTGAATTGTTCTTTGTATAAAAAAAGTTTTACAGTAGCGCTTTTACACTCACTTTTTCCTATAGACCAATATAAGAGGTTTACTATGGAAAAAAGGGTGATTAGGTATTTTACTTACTCCTGTTGTCCTCCTCTATAACGGTTGTCTCCTATGTTACTGTTTTATCATCAGCCTAAAAAAAAATTAAAGCAAAGGTACACTTCCAAACATCTATATAAATCTATTTTTAAGGATGCAGCTTTCCCCCCCCCCAATAAAACTGTTTTTTTTTTTTTTTTTAAAGCTTGATTTTCACGAAGAGTAGTGTATTTCCTGTTTCTGCTACTGGTGGTGTTAACATAACAATTCACTGTACACAACAAAATCTTGGAAGCAACTCACCCATAAAAAGCTGACTGCTGTGACCAAGAAAAGCTATAAGGCATTGAAGAGAATCAAAAATAGTTGCCAAAACAAATAGCCTACATTCTTTATTCACCAGTTACAGAATATTTGAACATTAAAACGGTCATTTTTCATCTCGCCAGTTGATTCAAGGCATTCCAGAACACAGGTCACATGGGTGAAGTTTGGGCCCTAGAGCTGCTGGGAAGATTTGCCATGAATTTGAGGGAGCAGGGGTTTCTCTCCACAGAAGCTGGTTTAAAGATAAACCCTGGCCCAAATCCTGGCCCTGCAGAAGCAAGCACTTTAGAGAAGACACAGGCGAAATAGCACAGCCAGGAACAGCTAAATCCTGCCTCAGCACGACACAAACTATGGTTCTTTGCACTCCCAACACCATACAAACCTTATGTGCTTTCCCCTCAGTGTAAGAGTACATGGAGGCAGAAGAATCAAGCCCTGTTAATGCCCTGTCTAATAATCTTGGTTTTGCCTCAAGAACAGTTACTGAAGGCTGCAAGCTTTTCCTAGAGATGCATACTCTCCTGCTAGTCCTTAGTCTGTCCTTCCCTCGTCTTTTTCTGTTTACTTGTTGAATTATCAATGGATATCCAGGCTCATATCTAGAGGAGACATGACTACTGGGGAGAGGCTTCTGACTGAAAGAAGTTTTAAAGCTGGTCAGTTCTGGAGTCATGGTTAGGAACTTCTCTCCCAATATATTAGATCATAGAAGAATCTTATTCTCCAGACACTAATTCACCACATACTACCTAGACCCAGACCAAAGTCAACATCCACCCTTCTTAATGTACATATTGTTCAAATCTGTTTGCCTCCCAGCCCCAAAGTCACAGCTTGTTTCTACAGGGTGGGAATGGCCCAACTCCAAACAATTTTCTGTTCCCAGTCAAATATTCATAGACCCAAATAATACCAAGATTTATAAGCAATAGGAATCCCGGCAACCCTGGCCTGGATACGTATTGACTGTGCAGAATAACGGCAGCAGCACCTTGAATCAGCAGCTCCAGAGACCAAATAAAGCTGCATATAAGGCCAGATGCAGCCTCCAGACCTTTCAGGCAACTCTCCCTCTTGTTGTCTACATGAAAAGTTTCCGTAGATGTCAGTTCCTCCGCCAAAACAACCCCTCCGCCGAAACAACCCCAGCTATAATGGCAGCTGTTTGGTAAGGCTTGCATCAGAAGTGGTCCAAATTTAAACTCTCAGACTCTTAAATCGCCCATGTCAGCCCCTGAAGAGAAACCTTCAGTAGAGAGTTTTTCTGCGTTGCATATACTCTTACTAATTCCTTGCTGCATTCTGCAACTTCTACAAAGCTTCTTACTGGACTCTGTCTTAACATACCTTGTTTCAGAAAGTTTGGAATACAGGAAAAAAGCTACAGAGTCTAGACTACTTTATTTTCAAGACAAAAAAAATACTCAGAATATCCCAAGCCCTGCTACTGCCACTATTTCCTTTAACGCATACAAGAAATGGTTCAATTTGGTTTTAGTTGTGTCTTGCACCACTTGGGCTATGCTTTTATTCACAGATAAAATTTACTGAGCATTGGAAGATTAGAAAAAATAAGATGTGCTCAACACTCAATGCACTTTATTGAAAATTTAGTAAAAGCAAGGCTTAACTTAGCTCTAAAACTAATAAATACTTTAGTTGTTTTGTGTTATGGGTAGCATTCAGTAGCTTGCATGACTAATTAAACAATCTTGAGTTTGGTTTGAAGGCTAAGCCATCCTAAATGGCTTTAAATTACATTCTATCAAGCTAAGCTTAGAATTAAAAAAAAAATGTTCATTTGTAATGAAGAATTTTACTGTGTATAAATGCTATTAGAGGGGATGTATTGAAAAGTCTAGTAATCTCGATGGTTTCTCACCCTCACTGCAGACATACAAAAATTCCAGCATCCTCACAGATGAGGCCTCCATCAGAGCTAGAGGTGAAGCTCTTCAGGGAAGGTAGAGCAAGAAAAGGGTTTCAGGTGGAGTTTCATATAAGATTCCACCTCAAGGAGGAGGAAGAGATGGCAGTCAAATTGGGGAGCAAAGGCAGCCAGCCAGGGACAGGCAGGAGGCAGTCATGGAGGAGAGCAGCAAGAAAGGGAATACTCATCACATAAGGAAAACCACGCCCCAAAAAAATCTCTGCTCCATGCTGCCTTTCACCAGGACTGGGAAGATTCAGCTATGCCTCATGGCTACTAGCACTGTAAAATAAGTTACCAGTGCCTCCCACATGCATTTTTGTTTATGGAGTCATAGAGAAGCTATTTGAGATCACAGCTCCTCCTCTGCATGCAATGCTCAGGTGTGTGTTTCCTCAAACCGTAAAGCACATCAACAACAGTACTTTTTCTCCCACAAACGTACAACAGTTACCACAAAGCATGGTGTGAGCCACTAGCCAGCTTACAGAGCGAGGTCAGGTGCACGTGCACTGCTTGGACTAGAGATGTCATTTTGCTGCAGAGGGTTAGGGCCACTCTTACTAGTTACACTGACAATCCTTCTTTGTGAGGAAAGCAAGAAATAGCTGTAAGCAGCAAAAGCATCCCACAACTCAGTCTAATTCATACCAGGAACAAGAGCCAGCCCTTCATGGCAGGCTGTCTCCCATGCCACCTTTCTGAGATTAAACAAATAACCCACACCTGCTGCAACAAGCATGCTGCAGACTTTTTTCCAAGCACAGCAGTTTTGATCCCAAACCATCTGAAGTCAGTGGAGGCATTCCAAAAAACAAAGTTTTGAAGCAGGCTGGTTTCCCCTTCAACTAATTTACTCATCTTTTTCATTCATCCAGTAGCACTCGAGCTGAGCCTGAAGTAGGAGATACATAACAGACCATTTGGCCTTTTGGCCACCAGCACCAATCCACAGTCCATGTGGCGTTTAGACAGTTTAAGTCACTGCCCATTAAACAATAGTTTCTCCTTCCCTTTCATTAAAGGCATCTTCAAATTTTTCCTGGTGTTTTTTAGCCATTAAGTAGATTTTTGGGGTGCATGCTTTGCATGTGTGGGGGGGGGGGATTTTTGCTACGATTACTTTCCCCGCTGACAAGCGGGGTGTTTGAGAAATATCATACATGCTCACTGTTTGTCTTTACTTTCTGCTCTTTCACAAACCGAGATGTGAAGTGATCCATGCTCTCACTGGCACAGCTCGGCCTTGTTTTTTTTCCCCTCTTAACGGGGCCATTCATGTGTAGGAGGCTTTTGATCCTGGGTTTAGATATTCATCCCTACTTTACATAACCATAAGGAATGGCAAGTACTTATGTAAACTACAGTTGTGTCCTGTGCACAAGGGGCAAGAGTTTTTACCATCAGAAGTAGAAGTGATGAACAGCTTCTCTTTGCTTCTGGCAGCCTGTTTGCCAAATAAGGCACAAGGAGCATTGACAGAGAGAAATAAGATGTGTATTGAGTTTTACAGTAAGCAGAGGCAAGAAATCACATCTAGGTTCTCCCATCCCTCCAATTTACTTGGCAGGCCTTTGAAGTCCCCCACTGATATGCAGACTGCTGACTGGAGACCGAAGTCACAAGTTACCCTTGGCACACACCATCACTTCTTGAACTGTCCACACTACAGCTTGAAGCTGTGGTGGAATTTCTTTCTTTTTTGGGGGGGAGGGTGGGGAATGGCTCAATTAAAATCTGGTGAAAAGGAGAGGTTTGGGGATTTTTTTTTCCCTTTTCTTTTTTAAAGCTGCTGGTTAGTAAACAAGTGATTACCTGGAACTAGAAATTGAGGTTCAGTTGTTTTTGAATTTAAGCTCAAGTCTGTTTCCTAGGAAAAATTCCCATTATCACAACATCAGCAAGGGACCAGGAAAGGGTGAATCTCCTAAGGGGCAACAGTTATTGCTGGGCCACATAATCACCTTCAAAAGCAATTTCAAGTTTCTCCTCTCCACAACAGTGGATCCAGTTAGGGGGAACACAGATTATCAGGAATAAGTGTTTTATACTGAATATCTTAAGCAATGACTTATTTTAGTCACTTCAGTACATTAACTATTCTATATAACTTTGTGAGCGCTCAGGAAACTCATCTTTTCCTCAACTTCCACTCTGGGGAAGGCATGAGGCTCCCCACACACACACACTTACAGTTCTCCCAGCTCAGTCCTGCAAGAGGAAACACAGAGCTTTTCACACTTTATCTGCAGACAAAAGACTACCACCACAATGTAGTACAAAAGATCAGAGTTACTCACCACTATGGCTTGAAATCTCCAGCAAGCCCACTGCTGAGTGGGATCCCTGGGCTCTTCTGCAGGCTCTTAGTGCACAGCTGCAGGGCAAGAAGGACCTCCTGGAACTGAAACTTCAAGAGCACTAAACAGTTTTCAGAGTCCTGCCCTCTCTAGGAACAGCAAGACTCTCCAGACAGACAAAGACACAGATCATTTATTTTCTGGAAGAAAGCATTCGGAGGACACATGCGCCATAAAGCCATTGCTGAGCTCAGCCTCCCGGTGAAGTCTCAAGGCAAGGCCACAGATACATTTTACACACAGAGGAATTAAGCACAATAAAACCAAGCAACTTCCACAGCACAACAGAGTCAGTGTGATGCAGCACCCAGCCAGAGAAACCACCTCTCCGTAGTCCATTTTGCAGTAAGCATCCAAAGTAAGGAGAGCCAGGAGCCCACAACAGCTTGGGGAGGAGAAACCTACATCAAAGCATGGATAAAACAGCCATCAATTTTTTTTTTTAAAAACAGAAAAAAAAAACCACTGAATAGCCAAAGAGCAGCTCCCAATTCTCCCTTAAATGCAGCACCTGATGGCAGGCAATGGGATGCAGCTGTGCTGCCAGGCGCACAGGAGACTTCGGCACCTGGGCAGGAGCAGCCAGCTCGCCTGGCAACACTAACGTTCAAAGGCAGGATCCCCCCATCCGCTCTTTAATGTCAAATTTACATTTAATCCCCCTGACACTGAGGCACAAAGCTAAAGCTTTTGTAGCTCCTAAACAGCACTGCACCTTGGCCTCTTTTGTTTCCTGATGTATCTCCTTTAATATCTGTTGGTGACATCCTTGAGCACCTGTAAAACCAATGAGGGCTAAGAGGAATCAGTGTGTTACCTTCAACTGCACAGCAAGAAAAAGAAAGAGGAAATAAATGCTGTTACTAGATATGGATTTACTTAAGGAAAATATTGTTAGAATCTGAACAAACCCTTACAGTTCTGTGCTGTGGAGGGTGCAATAATGAAAAATATTATTGGCTATAAAGGAAAGTTGTAACACTATAATGTAACTCAGACAAGTGAGAAGACGAATCAGTCATTATCTAGAATACAGGGGACTCCCGTGGTTTCATTTTTCATTACTAATTTAATGTACTTACAATGCTACATGATAAAAACTGAGAAAGAACAATAAGAAGTGAGTACTATGAGAACAAAATAGGAACTGTAGAACTCAGAGATTTAAGTAAGTTATTTGAAAAAATGTCTAAGCTCCCTTGAGATTTGAAAAACATCCATTTACATCTAAAAAAAGACCTAATAACAAAGACATAAAAGAAAAACAAAAAGAATTTTTTAATAAACACAAATTATGAAATATATTCCTTTGCATATTACAGTTCTGCTATAGAAAATGATTCCATAAAGACAAAAATTCTGTTTCCCTGCGAATGGATGCTTTGCAAACATTAGCTCAGCAATCATACTCCTGTGATTCAAGGAAAGTAACTTATTCTCCATTCTCTTATGAACTCTTAACCCTTAGAGTCTTGCAGTAAACTCTCTTGCAGTGATATCAATGAAAAATATCCCCATCCAAGTAAACAGTCTTACACCACAGTAAAGCTGGCACAAGAGGCTAATAGCACCTTGCATTGTCTGTTGGGAAAATGTTTACAGATATACTATGTGTATGTTCTGGGGCAGATTGATAATGTAGCAAATCTAAGCCAATGTCATCTATAGCTCGGTAGCTGGGCTCAGGTCAAACAGGTTTCCAAGGTTAACTAGAGTTAACTAGCATATCAGTCCATCTAGCCACAAGTTAGTCATCAGCAGTACTTTACTTTAAAAAAAAAAAAAAAAAGGAAAGTATCATGGATAGATCAGGAAAGCCTGAAAGCGGTGAAACACTTGCATAGGTTGCCTTGCAAATGTGCAGGACTCAGTAGCTTCTTTTGACTTGAATGGGAGTTAATGTGTCTCTTAGGTTTCTGAAGAGTCTAAATTAAGATTTATGAACTTCTGTTTTTGTAAACACTTCGCCGTACGTCTCATAAATTAGTAAAAATCAGTAAATTAGTAAATTCAGGTGACTTTATAGCAACCTTTCAGTGATATTTGGGTAACAAACTTCCCCCTATGATCTTCAGAATCTTAGACATCCATGTCTGAAAAACTGGCTACAATCCAGAAAGCCACAGCAGAAACCAGTATATCCAGCAAAAAATGCTGCCTATTTGTGCATATGGAAACTGTATGTACGGAAGCTGACTGAGAGCAGAGAGAAGAACCTGTGTTAAGAGAAATGAAGGGAAGCTCCATTTGGCCACAGAATTATCCCCACCAGTAATATTTCCTTCAAAGTGGAAACTTTCCCACAGCTGTTTTGACCAGCTTGTGCTGCACTGATACGTCTGTAAAATGTAATTAAGGACTGCCTGCTCAGGGAGAAGTGAAGGGTTTGATTAAGAGTTATAGAAAGGAATGCTGGGGGGAGTTCAGGTTTGGGATGGTTGCATTTTGCTGGGAGGGGAAAGGGGTGCTGATCTATTTATTTTATCCAAAACAAATAAAATAATACTCCCAGTCATGTAGCCTTTTATAATGGAACCAGCTTCTCTTCTTCCTCTGTGAAGAGATTTTCTCAAAAAATGAAGTCTCGTGCTGGGGAAAGGTCAGGAATGTTGTTTTATTCCAGGTGTGAATGATGCTCAAGGTCTCTGAAAATACACCCAAGGTTTTCCCAGATTACCTGCAGCAGAGGCAAAAGCCCTTGTTTTCTTGGATACCTTTAGACATCTTATTTCCTACTGATTTCTAGTGCTGGTTTTCTCAGTGTTTTGGGACACCTGAAGCTTACAGTATTCATGCTGGTAGATGCAAACTATGTCCCTACTTTTCAGAGTCAAGTTTTCACTCGCAACTCTCCCCCTTCTCTCTTTCTCATGCATTGAGGTAAATTTTCACCACCTGAATTTTGCTTCTCTTTTTGGCTTTATGAGCTGTATCATCTGTGACTGTATGCCATCAAGAATCCTTCTCTACTTCCACCATAAGGAAATATTGGAAAGAAAAACTGTTCAAAAAATACTCTCTTATCCCCTTAGTAATGCAGAGCTTGATTTGCAGAAGTACCAAACAGGAAAAATTCTAGCTGGAATCAGTAGGAGTTAAGTTTGCTTAGCATCCCTGAAAAATCTTACTTTGAGGTTCTTGGATTGAAATCCAGGAATGGAGGTAAAAGCACATGCTTTTGGAAATCTACCCTTAAATGCATTTGAGGCTGAAAATGTTCATACGGGTTTCTCCCTGAAAGAAAAATTTCTCCAGAGAGTTTTACAGTATCCTGTCAGCTGTTTGGTACTTAGAGAAGATGGGAAAAAAAAAAAGTCTACTATTATAATAGAATATTGGGTTGTCTATTTTTCTTGGAAAAGCATGTTGAAAAGATAACATTAAATGAATCTCAATGGGCAGTACATGTGTTTGGTGAAATCTTTTTTAAAGATGGATTTAATTGACAAGCCTAGCACTATTTGAAAAAGAATGAAAAACACATGAAGCCAGACATCTTTGTTAAACTGTTAACTGTGAATTCATAGCTGCACATAGTGCCTGTGTATGCAGAGTTCATTAACTGCACAGCTATTTGGTCCAAGGCATTTACAAGCTCTTCTGTGGAAACTTGAGGAGACTGAACCTATGAAATCTTTCAGATTTGCAGAGCAGCGAGTGGAGCTTTTAAATACAGCCAACTACTCAACTTCAGACTAAACTCCATAAAATGTGTTTGCAAATCCACATCCCCAACAGGTAAGGACAAAGAAGGTTCCCCTGGCAAAGCGTGTGGGGCTTTTTAAGTTGAAACAAGCTTTTCAATTGCGGGTCAAGGACTTAAAGGCTATGCTGGTACCAGGCAATAGAGCCGAGGTTCTTCTCAGCCACGCTTCAAAAAACAAAAAGTTTAAGTGCGAAAATAGCACTGGTGAAAGGCAAAGGCTACAGAATAGTCACATGCCCATAAATCAGGCACATTAATGTAGTCAATTAACTGATTTCACAACAAAAGGACAGCGCTGGACTCGGGGCTGTCCCACTCTGCTGCCGTCCCCTTCCTCAAACGGTGCTTTGCAAACTCGGGCACAGCCAGGAAGCACGGTCCAAGCGTTGCCACGACTGAGGGTTTGAGCCCGAGGAGCTGACAGCAGAGGCACTGCAATCAGGAAAACTGCAAATCTCGCGTTAGTGGGCTGTGGCGAATGGTAGCGCTTGGTTCAGCTTGAACCATCCAAGGGCAGCCTTCCTCCCAGCATTGTGCGGTTAATATTTAGAGCACGTGCAAAACTCGAAAGGGACAGAAAGTGCAGAAAGAGCGCCAGGGTGCCCTACAAGACTGGTTTGCAATTCAGATAGATAGCTACGTTTTTATTCTGACGCAGTGTCCTAAGGAGAAGGACCAGGTGCTAAAAATGTGAAATCTCATCCGAACTGAACTGAATATATATTCTTCTTTTTTTAATTCTTGCAGCTGACTGAACTGAATATATATTCTTCTTTTTTTAATTCTTACAGCTGATCCCTCCTTTTCCATTGGTATGGCTGGAAGTTGTTAAAAACATATCTGTGCTGTGACTTTGGACTCTCAAGGGCTGACACGTTCCCACTGAGCCATAGTCACACCCCTGTACCCACCAAACGCAAGTATTGTACAGGTGTAACATTAGAAATCCCACACTCGGTCCTCCCTTGATGAAATATTCAGCATCCTTCTCACTTGCCTATTGACAACATGTTTGCCTGTTTACTGCATCCATTGTTTTCTTTGTTAGACAGATCACATTTGTTTAAACTAGTTCAGAAATACTACATTCATTTGAAGCTGAAACAGTTTTCATAAAGAATGCAGCTAGACCACACATTTACACACAGAAACCAGATTTGCATTTTGTATTGTCTGCATATTTACTACAAATGTTCATTTTCTTCTTTGAATAAAAGTGCAGATTTTTTTCCTCAGTTATTTGCCAGAATTATTAACTAGCTGCATTCTTCCTTTCGGTTATATAATCTGTGTCCTTCTCTGATCCTCTCCAAAGTAAACAAGTCACTTCTGACTTGTGGACACTGTGCCACCTCCACCATAAGCTTTCTTGTGCAGTAACGGTGCCGTGAGTAAAAGCACTGTTGCGTCTCCAAACAGCTATATTTTCCACCGATGTAAGTCAGTTTTGCTGTTTGGGAGTCAAAATGTTGCTGCTTACCCCGGCCGAGCTACTACGCTGCGCCCTTAAGTGCATGGTAGGGACTATCAGTGTCCAAGACGCATGCTAACCGTGCGCGGGCCAGAGGATGGGCTCGCACTGCTGTCCAGGGAGATGCTGGAGGAGCCGGGGCAGGAACAATACCCCGGCAGCACATGCGGTAACCTTCCTTGCTGCCTGTCCCTGCCTCCGGTCCAGCAGACTAGGAGAGAGGAAGGGCTCTCCTCCCCACCGCAGATTGGGAGCGTGCAGTCTGCACGGCGCTTCAAGCTCGTGTCCTTCAAGCCGGCCAGGAGACTCTGCGAAGGAACGCAAAAGCTGGGTTTAATGGACTTTGTGGAGTTTGAGAGCAGGCTCAACTGCCTGTGTAAACACAGCCAGTAATACCAGTGATGTAAAACTCATGTCGTGAGACAAGAATCAAACTCTTTTTACTCCCCCTGTACCTTGTTTAGAGTTTTATCACGCAGATGAATCAGATCTCAGTTTCCTAATGTCACAAGCACAAGATTTCGTTGAATCGCCTACTGTTCCACAGCGCCAGTAGAGCAAGAAAGGAGCATATCAAATCATTGCCACTCTTCTTTATACTTGCATTGTGCATAGAGAATCCGACCGAATGTTATTTATTCCCACTGCAGGCACTGCAGGCCATGAATAGGCTCATAGTTGCAAGAAGAGCGCTATCTAGGAGAATAAATATGCAACTTCTTGGGGCTGTTTTGAGAAGTGCTGACGGTTTTCACTCTGCACCTGCATGTGCTGACCGGATATTGCAGTCACACTGATCAGGTGCGGAGTGACATCCTCGCTTTGTTGATAGTCCCCAGATTCCTGAAATCTAAGGAATTCAGGGATTCTCTGGGGTGATTTTGGTGGAGTGCTCTTCCAGATCCAATAGAGGATACTCTGCCACAAAGTACCAAAATGTGTGACAGCAGACAAAAGAAAGAGAAACGTCCATTTTGGGGCCTTTCTCATGAGTGAACCCATTTAAGGACATCTTGTTAACTATGAGAAACTTCTGATTTGAGCTGTTCCCCACTACCCACTCTGTAATCTTCCTGGCTTCCTATTCACTGGTGGTTTTCTTAGGGAGCTGGGTAAATGTGTGAAGACCAAGTGTCCAGCTCTCCTGGTCCCAGAGAAGAGATAAGGAAATCAGCACTCAAACCAAAAGAGCTTCAAATATATTTCCAAACATCCAAGATAACTGATCCATCATAAAAAAATAAGACCATTATTGTTTATGAATGGCTGAGGTACCAACTGACTTATCAAATGAGCAGGAAACCCTGCCAAATGAGGCTTGAGACTTCCAGGCAATAGTTGCTTTCTTCCTTAAGTCTCATTGAAACGATGCAGGGGAAGAGCCCTCCCGTGCCCCAGAGGACATCAGTACCACCCCTGCCAGCAGCCTCCAGCTAGGCAAAAGCTGCCACTGATACTACCTCCCAGGAGAGCTTTAACACCTGAACAAGGCCCAGGAGGGCCTATTTTTGGAAGAACAATTTCGTTGCTATTTTTGGAAGAACAATTTTGTTGCTATTTTTGAGGCACCAAGCACAGTAGCAAAATTTTTCTCCTTTGACACAGCTTTTATATAGGTTTATTAATACAGCTTGGTATCACTACAGGTAGAGGGGTGACTTATTCCTAAACCTTGTAGATGTGGTGTGGTGACCTGGGTTTATGGCTTGCTATGGCTTAATCCACTGCAAGTTGATTCAAATATTGTGTGTTAAAAAGATTGGAAAATGGAAACTAGGGCAGAGCTGATGATACAGATCTTTTTTCAAAGACAGGAATAAAAAAAAAGTAAATGGTGTCACACAGGTAAGTCTTAAAACAAAAGGTGTAATTTCCATTACTAAAATACTCCATTTATAATCTGAAGTTTGACACTAGGATGTGCATAGCTCAAAGCCACTTGTGCCTTTCTCACTCTTTAGACAGACAGATAAAATTCCATTTCATTTCAATAGAAGGTTTTCTATTTAGGTCCTGTTGGTATAATCAGTCTATTAAAATGGGAGGTGTTAATTTTCCAGTAATCACTACACTTTCTTTCTCTTCCTGTCTCCCAATTGAAAGGACAGCCTCATCCTGCATGGTTAAAATGTAGTAATGCATTTAACGCCAGGCCATGATTTTAGACCTCCAGCTGTTTTACTGGTTGTGTAAGTAAAAATAAGATAATGTTATGCTTGGTAACCATGGTTTTTGTAGGCATTCACATTTTACAAATCACTGCACAGTATGCAAACCATTATATATATTTAAAATGTTTAAAATCAAGCCTACCAGGAGTCTACCACTTCCATTATTCAAGCAGGGGGACTGCTAGACTGTGAAGAGTGATATATTCTATCAAGCTACTCAGTAGAGTTATATTATCAGTGCAAATCATGTGAAAACATGTGCTTCAGCAAGACAAAAAAGGAGTATTCTCTGCTATAAAGTGTACTACGGGAAGGTAGACAGAGTCATTGGTTTGGTGTAATATATGAGTAAAATCTTATTTGTTCAAATAATAATAAAAAAAAAAGAGAGTGCAGAAAGAAGGCAACCACAAAGTACTTGTTTATTCTATCCCTGTGAAAAGCCTGCCTCTACTTCAAACAAAGGATTTGATACTCATCTCCGACAATTTCAGCCAGGTGTAACCTCATCTAAGCAGAGCTCTTCCTGACTTATACAGGCAGGAGCAACAGCAAAACCAGGGCCATAGAGAAGAATCTTATTGATTTGTTCCATGCACACAGGCAAAAATATTACATCTCTCCAGCACGGTCATAAGCATTTAGTTAAATCGAAGTAAACCTCAACTGGAATATGTATTTGTAAGAAAATACTGGTAAGTGGAGCTATTGACAGCTACACTTTCAAGAGCATCTGCTTTCAGAAACAGCAGCCATTCGGAAAAAAAACGTTTTTGGAAGCAGATTGTGCTTCTCTGATTAGGAGTACAGGCAAAGATAATGGATAGTATTCAGCTGCACCTGAAATTGCCTTTAAAGTTCAGTATGAAATTTGTAGCAGGAGTAGAAAAAAAATGGCCTCCGCTTATGCTGTAATTTTTCAGAGAACACACAAGCAGCACTCTGGACAGTTAGAGCTCTCAATTTTAATTAAAAAATGGCAAGTATTATGCAGTACAGTCAGACCTGATTAAGCAGGGTGGAGCTGGTTTATGCATATGTCTGGGAATACAAATGCTTTGGGTATTAACCAGGCTGTCCGTATTTATGTATTTTCTATATTTATTCAGATTGACCCCCGTTTGCCGACCTCCAGCATTCAAATTCATCAATCAGGGCAAAATCAAAGCACTGACTATAAAAAAAAAAAAAGAAAGAGAGAAAAAGAAAGGAAGGAAAATGTTATTTTTAAATCATGGTCTTTGTATTCTTTGTTCTCACCTCCTGGTTTTCCATCTTTAGGATGCATTTAGGTCAACTTGGGACCTCTTTTATCACCACTGAAAGAAACAGAAACCAATCTCCCCACCCAGTTAGAAAAAAACCCTCCAAAGTTTAAGCTAATACCCTGTCTTCATGAACTGGAGCTGTAATTAAAACTTTGACTTCAGCAAGAAAAGCATACAAGACTGGTGGCGATATGGGATTTAATAGGCATCTTCTGAGCCATGCCCAGAAGGTCCCCCAAAGGTTATTCTCATTCAAGAGCTTAAAGCATATATTTTACCAACAGTGTTCTGCATTACCTGTTTGAAGGTAAGTTTTGACAAGGTAAATAGCCCATTTACTTAGCTTTAGAACAGGAAAACCCCCAATTGCTGCTCTTCATCAGAGGAGGGTTTTCAGCTCAGCATCCTGTTCATCTTCCTGTTTCCTTGGGAAATGAAAGATTGGCAGGATATGGAAAGCTCCCCTGAACTGCTCCTGCCTCTGGTGTCATCTGTAGTTTCTCTCCTTCTCCCAGCAAAAAGGGTCTGACATAAGAAAGAGGAGTTGTCAACAGTTTCAGTAGCCTGAGCCAAAAGGGAGAAGGAGTAGGTACAGCCTGACATATCAAAGTGGAAACAGCTCCGCAAACCAGACAGAACCAATTTCTGTCATGAGTGCCCACAGTGGTTCCACTTCACTGGGATTTTTTTATTATTTACTTAGGATTAGTACATTCAACTATCAAGTCAAATATCTTGAAATGTTTCTCTTCCCAGTGGACAATCTAGCTTGCGCAGTTTGTGTCAAAAGGAAAACCACCTATACAGCTAAATTCAAATTATGACTTTCTATGTTTTGACCACAAAATAATGATTCTAAAAATCATTCACACCCTATTTATTCTACTGGAAATGTCTTAGAAATGCTTTAATAATAATTTTCACACACTACATCTGTGAAAACCTGCTGTACAGGTGTTATTCCCTTTTAACAGACATCTGACAACTTTCCTCAACAAATGCACCCACACAGAGTGGGATTTCATCTAAATGCTTTGCATTCATGAATTCCCCAGAAAACTAGGAAATAACTGCTTATATAAGCAGTTCCGCAGTATCACCTTCCCCCCTATGCACACTCTTGTGGGTAAATCTGGATGATAAGAAGAAATAACAGTTTGTCTTCTACACACTATTTTCAACTAGAAAACAGTTTGCTGCTTGTAGAGTAGTAGCTGTGTCTTTACATTTATTCCATGCCTTGCAAATGTAAAAAATTAGAAGTACTGTCATCAGAGTAAGTTCAACTTCCCTCCCAGAGAAATAACACCCGCTAACGAGATGCCTCCACGTTGCAGATGGGCACCCACTTTCAAACTCAGCTGTCATTGTAAAATATGTGTATATTCACAAGTGAACAAAAATGTGGTCTTTTGTGTCTGTTTTAACTTCAGTTGGAATCACTGACAATTACACAGGTTTCAGACTGATGAAACAACGTGGTCTCGTCACTTTGTATTTGCTGTGTTCATGCGTTTTTGTGTGCCTGAAGAAGGTGAGAAATAAAAATGCACATACTATTTCTAAGACCAATAAGAAAGGTCTGAGCTATAAAGGCCTCGAATTTGAATCCAGTCTTTTATTGGCCTACAACTCATCACTGATAATCAGAATAGCTTGTGTCATCAACCTCTTTAATTAAAAAAATAAGATTAAAAGGCCAGCTTATCTTCTTGAGTTCCCACCCTGGGAAATCTAGGCAACTTACAGAGCCCCCAGAGGATCTCTACAGGCTCCTCCAGGGCTGTGCTGCAGATGAAGAACCTCGGTACTTCAGCAGCCTCCTGCATTTGGAGGAGTACCCTGCGGATAGCTCAGAAAATGGATTTGTCCTCTGATGTAGGCATGCCTCTCCTATTGGCTTCAAGAAACAAAGAAAACCCACTTCTTTTTCTTCTGCTGAAGCGTGATGTGAATTTGTTACAGAACGACTCTGCTGTGCACTGTCCTGCAGACAAAAGGGTAGTCAGGATGGACTCGGGGGTAAAGTCTGCACCCTGACTCTTGGTCGATATTTGGGAAGTGTGGGGAAGGGGGATCTCACCTAATTCTCCTGAAAAATTGACCTAAACAGCTACCCATCTCCTAGCTAGCCCCAGCACAGAGGGCTTTGCCACACATCTTAGGAACACTAAACGCATGAACTCCCTCTGCATATGCAGAGGTTCACTTTTTGTGCAGCAACAGGACAAGGAGATGTTCGGAGCCTTCTCTGACTCTGAAAACTACATTTTCTCTGCAATGACCCGAGAGATTGCAGAGCTGTGGCACAGTACAGCAATGACAAAGTCTGCTATGGGAATCCCCCGCAGTTCGGGCCACGGTTACAATTTTTTAGAGACACGTGGCATGCTGCGATTACACCTATCTGTGCCCTCATCTCTCCCAATCACTTCTGAACCTGTTGGCTGGGTTCAGCCAAACATGACAGAGAAGTAGAATAAAAGTGTCCCTATAAGTTTTATGGAAATAGATGGACAGGAAGATGCAAGAACTTACTAGCGCCAAATGAGGGAAAAGCTAATGAGATCTGTCTCTTAGCCAGCGGAGGATCCACAGAGAAAGGAGCCATTGGAAACCAGGCTTCATTACTCCTGTTCCTCATGCAACTACTTGTTTAATCGTATTTTGCATTCATAAAGGATTTCTATGCAAAAGGCTAATACCAAGGCAACCCTTCTTTTGCAACATGCTCGTTTTCATGAAATCCTCATAAAGACTGATTGTATTATTTAATGTGCGCACAATCGTCAGTTTTAGATCCTACACATAACATCTTGCCATCAGGCTGGTAACTTACAGCTTTTTAACTTAGACCATTGCTGATTCATCAGCTGACTGAAGCAGTCAGCTCTGCTTTGTTTACTGTGACTTCAGCCCTAACAATTAGATCTGTTCTAAATATTGAACTTTTAGGAACAATACAATCCAGAAACAGGGATACAGAGGGAAACAGTGGGGTTTTTTTAAGCTGAATTTCTGTTTTCTTTTTTTTTTGATTATCAAATACAGAGAGAAATCTCCAACACCACTAAGCCTATGTTACACATAAGTACAGGAAAGTATCTGAATAGAGTGGTTGAGGTTGGAAGGGACCTCTGGAGATCATCTAGTCCACCTCCCTGCTCAAGCAGGGTCCTCTAGAGCATATTGCCCAGGATCACATCCAGACGGGTTTTGAACATCTCCAGCGAAGGAGACTCCACTACCTCGCTGGGCAACCCGCTCCAGTGCTCAGTCACCCTCACAGTCAAGAAGTTTTTTCTCAGGTTTAGATGGAACTTCCTGTGCTTCAGTTTCTGCCCGTTGCCTCTTGTCCTGTTGCTGGGCACCACGGAGAAGAGACTGGCCTCATCCTCTTGACACCCCCCCTTCAGATACTTACTTTAAAAGCCCAGTATAAGGAGTTCCATGCTTTTTTCAGATACACCTGATTTCTTCTTCACAGATGACCAACCCCTCAAGATGGGTTGGTCTTAATCCTCTACCAGCAACCATATGGTGTGTTGAGCACAACAAGTAGTCCCTTGGGCACAGGAGTCCCCTGGGGTAAGGTAATTTTTATCCAGGGAATGCTGCAACAAAAGTATTCAAATAGCACAGACCTGTTCAGTAGAGAACCTCTCTCTTTGCCTAGAAGCCTCTTGGAAGACATGGTTAACTAGACAGGTAGGCGTTACCTCATCCTGATATGGGAGAGATTTGCTAATGAATGGGAACAGACGCAAGTAATGTGTTCACAATAATGCGATTGTTTTGTAAGCCGGTGCTGGCCCCTTGTTTGCACGTTGGCACCGGTCAGCGGGGAATGACTTACTGTGGCCTTGAGCAGCATATAAATTTCAGATCTCCACCTCTCAATGTCTCCCATTCGGGCCCTGAAGAAGGAAGAAATGTTACCTGCTCTGCCCTCAGAGGAAAAAGGGAGACAGTGGCCCTTTTAAATTAGGAGCAGGGAAGTCACGGCACTCACAGCATCCCTAATCTGAGGTGTGTTAGGAAACCAAACAAGACAGCAGCGTAGCATGGTGGTATCCTTTATCAAAGAAGCTAAGTGACCTCGTATGGAGCTGCAGAGAGCTTCTCCTTCCAACTTTATGTTTTTGTCATGAGACTAGACCTAGCAACATTACTGGAACTGATGAGCAGCGTTTGTTCACCAGGGTTTACCTGAGCTCCGCTGCCCTCCACCTAACAAAGGCTGCAAGTCGTGACTGCAGAGACACCGCTCATCCCTCAGCTGTTGCTAGCTTTAAACTAGAAAACACCAAAAATGCTCTCTTGGATGATTCCTTAATAGAAACATTTGTCATGCTTTGAAGATGTTTCAGTGACAGTTTTTCCCCTCTATAAGCTAGCTTTTGTTATTTTTTGCAGTCCTGGGTATTTTGTAAGGTGTTCTGCAAAAGTCATCGCTAGGTAAAATTTCAAGCAAAGATATCAGTAGTCAACACCAACACCTCTTGTGAAAAGACCTTCCTCTTGGGTGTTGGGGGCAGCTGAGGGGGGGAGGCCGCTGGCTTTCACCCACGGGCTGCTGAACTCAGGGCCTTGTGAGACAGTGCCTCTCTGCAAGGTGCTGCTGTGGATTTCTCACCAGATAAGTGGATTATTATCCTGGCTTGCAGCTGCTTCACAGAAATAGGTCAGCCTCAAGAATAAGCTTTGCCTTCCCCTATTTGGCGTCAGAACCATCCAAGAGGAAAAGCTGCTGCTTGCAGGGTCCTTACCCAGGGAACATTAAACTCTTGAACAACGGGTTGCCTGTGTCAATGTTTTGTAAAGAAGGAAATCTCCTTAAAAGGTTTCTTTCAGCGCCTGTGGTTTTGATTGTGTTACATTTAGACTTAGGTATAGGTCTAATACTGGTGAGATATTTACTGCATTTATACCTCCTCAGGCCCTGCTGAATTCATTCTGCTCTAAGCGAGGGAGATATTGTTTATTCACGGGTAGCACTTCAGTTAAGGGACAACTAGATGCCCATACCTTTGCCTTCCATCCACTTTGGACAGAAACTCTTGTGCCCAGGGAGCGTGATGGTAGCATTGACACTGGACTTCCTGAAATGGGAGCGAGAAAGTTAGGCTCAGTAACTATAGTTAATCCGTGATCTCTGAACATCTCCCCTCTCTCTTTTCCCACCACGCATTTGCGCCTTGAAAGTGCTTTTAGCCCAGAGTTCGAAAGGGGGTTGCACTGTGCGGTAAGAGGGAGCCGCAGTGGAACCCCCTCAGTGCAAACTTCAGATCTAACCTCACGTCAGCCTCTCCTATCAGCAGGGAAAAACATAACCAGTAAAACTGGCAAGAATAACAGAACAAAACATTGAAATTAAGAATACACAACTTGGCTTTGATATGAAGATTTCTCTGCCCACCCCCCCTTCCCCCCTTCCATGCCATTATACCTCAACTAACTACTTTGGAGCACAGAAAGCTTGCAAAGTTTTCGTTATTGCCCCTTTTTTTTTCTCCCATTCCTTTGCCCACCTGCTTTGTGGTTAAAATCACTAAAAAGTGTTAGGATAAAAGCCTTTTCCCCTTGTATTTGGTATGACTGGAGAAAGACACAGGGAAAGTCTTACAGGAAATGTTCTTCTTGCAAGAATTACAGATCAAGAAATTAGGGTAATTTCCCATTTTTTGGAGTGCTTATCCAAGCAATCTTTTTTGCACATTTAGCCCCCAAAGGCATTTATGCAGTAAGGTCTTGATCGTCAGCTGGTGTAAACTGGCTTAGCTCCATGAATTTTTAAGGAGCTAATCCAGTTTCCCTCGGCTGAGGAGTTTCCCTCAGCCCCTGGTTCCTCACTCAGCGTATCCGAGTTACTCGCTTTTAATAGAGAGGTTCTGCGTACTATTTTCCCCGGTGAAATCATAAAGGAGACAGACGTCAGGAAAGGTATCTCTCGCCGTATATCACGCAGCAGCAGGTCTAGGGATATCTGTCGCTCAGGCCTACAAACTAATTTGCCTCTTAAAAACGGACGAACGTTGCTGATGCTGCTGAAGGCTGCATTTTTCTGGAGCAGCAAGGCAGATTGCGATCAGGCTCCAGCCAGCCCTCGTTTCCACGTTCCAGTAACCACAGGCTGCGTGAGGAGTGTGGGAGATTCACAGGTGACTGACCCCAGAGAGCGCCGCGGAAATTCGCCCCGGAAAGGCCGACAGCTGGACGGGGCCCGGGCCCAGCTGGAACCAGCGGAGGAAGCAGCAAAACAGGGGAGGAAGCGCGGCAGGAGCGCGGAGAGCCGCTCCCTGGCCTGCAGCGCGCCGAACGGGCTGCTCCCCAGAAAACGGTTTCGCCACCGGATTGAAGCGGCGGATGAATTAATTGTGCCGTTCTCATGACATTCTGCTGTGGCGTGAACGTATTAATAACCGCTCATCCCAGAAACAGCTTTTTCCTCCCGCGCGAGGGGGAAAAATATCCATCTGAATTTTTTAGATTATGTGACAGGCTTGCAAACTGTTGTTAACTTTATCATTTGGGATATGGATTAGACTGCAGCACATTAATTTATCGGGAAGTAGGAGCTGCCTGTTCATCTCTTTTCCGTTATGACATCTGCAGTGAAAGCACGATGGGGGCCAGACAGACAGTGAATAATAGACTAGAATATGAAGTTTGGTGGGGGAAAAATGGCAAGGTTTGCTACAGATATAATTGAACCCATTAAGCAAAAAATAAAAAAAACAGTCAGTGGTCTTTTCAGCAGATATGGTTCTTAATGAAACTGCAGATAATGAAACCTGCCAGTTAAAAGTGATATCAATTCACATCTACTACAGGCGGCGCAGAAAAGTCAAGCAAAAGCTGATCTGCGATTAAACACCTTTTGCCGCAGTCCAGAAGGCTCTGCAGCCGCATGCCGGTCCTCGTGGCCGACGGCACTTCGGGCCGGGGAGCCCGGGGGGTTTGAGCCCCCGCGGGAGGGTGCCGTGCCGCGCCGCCTCCTCCGGAGCAGGGCCGGGGTGAGCGGGGTTTCCTCCCGCCCTTTCTCTTTCGCTCGCTCCTGACGGATCTGCCCGCTGGGCCGTGGGGGTAAAACGGTGGGAAAGTGGAAGGGCTGCGATTCGTGGGCCAAAAAAAATCATGAAACATTAAAGAGAGCCCTGTCGGTGTCCTGAACTGTTAGTGCAAACTCTCCAGCTTCGCAGAAAACATATTCCTGTTGTCATTTTTATTCCACATTGGCCTGCTAGTCGTCTGATTATGTTAACAGCCACATATGAACAATTATACAGCACAAAAAGTGCAAGGCTTAGGTACTTAATTTTGGCCCCTTAAGGCCGATGGACAGATCTATTTACATTATCTGTGTAGTATGTAGGGTCGGCATCCATGAACTTCTAGTCTGAAATTGCCAAGTCATGACAGTATGGTAACGCTATCACCTCACAACCAGTTATAAGCCTGGCTTTTATTCTAACACTTAATGCTGCAGACAAATCAGCTACAGGGCACAGCGCTCTCTGCCACTCGGGGTGCCACTGCTCAGCCTTATTTTCCAGCTCTCCAGGGACCAAACATACTGTCCCAAATCCTCCAGGATTTCTCTCCTCCTGAAGGTATGTCTGGTGTGCCTGGATGTGGCGAAATTCAGCACATGCTGCTAAAAATGGTGGGCAAACATTTACTCTAAGTAAATTCAGTTAATTCATGCTGAAGGTATTCCCAGGCCCTGTTTAATTCATGTTATGTAAACAATCCTAGCAGTGACTTTTTCCTTTGTTCATAACTCACTGAATGCGTGCGTGGCAAAGATTTATGTCAGAAGCATTCACACTGTTTTCTTGTAATCTCTTTGATTTCCTTCTTTTTATTTGTCAGAAGTATCAGTCATCCAATCCAGACGCAGAACAGTACTGTGGGGGAACAAAGGAATTGCTGGATACTGGATCAGACAATTGTTCTGTCACGTTCAGCGTCCCATCTCTGCCAGTGGCCAATACCAGCTGCTTCAGAGAATAAGTGCAAGAAATCCTGTAATGAACGATAGTGGGGTAATCTGCCCATAGGGGAAGGTTTTTTCTCTTAATTCCCATCAGTCAACTGTTTCCTAATGTCATGAAGCATGAGAGTTTGTATCCCTTCTATTTTTTCAGCCTAGTCTAATGTAGTTCTCATTATCCCTACAAATGTCTAGTCTATTTTGAATCCTGCTGGTCTCTTCAGCTCCATGATATTTTGTGGCACTAAGTTCCCAGGGTTAACTAAGTGTTGTCTAAAAAATATTTCTTTATCATTTTTAAATCTTTTTTTCTTACTTTTGTGTTTCCTCATTGAGTGACTCTTACTCATGACTTAGGGAAGTGGTTCAAACAGGTCATCTTTTCTAATCTTTTCGTTATTTCTCATTATCCTCCCAGATTCTCTCTTTTTATTTACATCACCTCTAAACAGAAACGGTGAGTACTTTTCTTATATGGTCTCCTCTCATACGGAGCCCTTTCCAGGCAGAAGGGGCCATTCCCAAGCCCTCTGCACCATTTTGCAGAGATCACACGCTTTTTTTTGATATAGCACCAATAACCCTCATGTCCAGTCGTATAGCCTGACTCAAAGAGCCCTGAAAAGTTCCCAGTGCCATAACAAATAGGTCAGAGAGCAAAGAAGTCTCTACAGGTGAAGGCCCACAGAGCTGAGCAATTCAAATGCAATCCCCACAGTTGGATGATATCCATCGGAAAAATCAGTCATTGCTCTCTTGGGAGGAACGAGCCCAAATGTGTCAGAATCAACAAGTTTGCGGAGAACTCACAAACAAAGCACCAAAGCTGTAAAGCAGTCTAAGCTTGTCAATAAACCCACCAGAACCGTTCGTCCAGCTTTCTTCTGGTCCTGCAGCTTTCCCAGGCTGCGTAATTGCAGCCTTTTCGAAGAGGCACAAGCCTGCCCGTGGAACAGATGCAAGTTTCCCGTGCTCCGGTTCAGCTGGGAACGTGCTCGCTAAAGCAGAAATAAATCACGGGGAACTTGCTGTCATTTCTCTACCTTCCCACAAAACCCTCTGCTGCTGCAGCCTTGCTGGCTCGAGCTGGCGTAGTTTTTAAATGAAATCTGGGAGACTGGCATCAGCAGCCTTGCCTAATTTTTAGCTAATACCTTGGTGGGTTCTGCTTTCGCATCTGGCCAGCGCCGCCACGCTGAGCATGATGATAACAGGCTGCTGCTCTTTCCCGAGCAGGAAGCTGGGGTACTGCTACTGACAGACTAAACAGAGGCTTGTTCCAAGCACAACAGCACATCGCAGCCAGCAAAGGGTCTGTGGCGCGGGACTTCTCCCAAGGCATAAAAAAAAAAAAGAGAGAGAGAGAGAAATGTGTTAACTGTGCTAACAGTGCCAAGTAATATGCTTCGTTAAAAATTTAATCACCTGCAAGTGCAAAACAAGTGCAAAGCAATCATGTTGTAATTAGCACAGCAATTAACACCTCCCTTTTCGATAGCACATGCATCCTAGGAAGTGCATGATTGCAAGTGTTTATGCTGCTGACAGACTAAGTTCCTATAGAGAGGAAAAAATTACTTAAATAGATTTTTTTCCTTGTCTTTTTGGCGTTTGAGCTGTTATGTGTCCACGAAACCTCAGCACCAGCTGCCATGTTGGTTTTGTGTGAGTGCTGCTCCAGTGCAGAGCGCACCTCACAAACACAAGCTGATCAGCAGCCTCCTGAAAGACGGCTGCAAACCTCTACAGCCCCATTGTGAAGCAAAGACATAAATACTTTGTCACCTAATGTGACACCTGTATTAATATTATGAGATGCTTTTTTTGCAGGCTACCACGTGACAAAGAGCAAGCACCGAGGCTGCACTGGGAGTTCTGGCTCTGGGATGTAGCAGCAAAGGGGACAGGACGAACCGGCATCATGGATTCAAATGAGTCTGTAGCCAAAATTTGCCTAAGTGCATGGTACCAAGGTCTCTTTCCAAAGTGTCCCACAGCACAGACAGCAACCTCCCCCTGAAGGCCGAGCTGGAAGTGGTTTGATTCAGTTGGATAAAGTGGCTGCTGCAGAACCAGTTATGAGAAGCCACCTTGCTCAGTGAGTGCGGCTGCCACTCCTCTCCTAGCGCACCGCAGTGGCCGTGCTCCTTCCCTGGGCTCTCCTGCCCTCACCACCCACAGGGGACGTGGGCTCTGATGATCCTAGTCCTGTCCTGTCCTGTCCTGTCCTTCCCCCAGGACAAACTGATGATTCCTCATAAGAGACTGCATGAGGAAGGATAACTGACTCTCAGCACGATCTTGGTTAAGTTATATAGGCTTAAATGTTTGAATACAGCCCATAAAATGCCCTTATTTAGGGGCTATTCAACTTTACTAAAAGGGTTGTGCTCTTAATGGGACGCTGCATTCAGCATCCTGGCGTAAAATCAAGGGCTCTTGAGATTGCTCAGTGCAGCCTAAGAGTTGGCCTGTGAGCTTGGCATCCAAAATCTGAGCTCCAAAGGTGAAAGCCATTTTTGCAAATATAAACCGTGAGGCCCATCTTGATGAGTCCCCCTTCCCAGACAATGTCATTATTGAAAGGTATTTCCATCACACGGTTCATTACTGGGGTTCATATCTGCAAAATACTTTGAAGATGCTGGAGCTATGAACAAAGTTGTTATTAACAGGTATGAACCAAAGCAATGAACAAGTCTGCAGTAATCACAATTTCTAAAAATGTCACTCCCTCTATAAATTTGCTGCATACCCCCAGAAATTCACATTTTCTGCACAGGTAATTCCCTGGATGTACACAGTATTGGAGCACAGATTCAACAATTACCGTAGAGCCAAGTAGAAGGTACGTGAAAAATAAGCTGGGGAAGAGTGGTGGTACCCTTGCTATTCCAATATATTCCCACATTTCTTGACCCTCTTCCAAACTGAGACAGAAGCCAAGTCTGAAATGATATCAGTTTAAAGATGATTTGAGTACAGTTTCTGACAACACTGGGGGCTACCTTTCACTCCCCTCCCTCCAGTGAATGGGCCTGTGTTTAATTAGAGACTGTTGGGTATCGCAGTTGGATTTTATTTGCGTTTCTGTTCCCAGCTTTCACTGGCCTTCTAGCACCATTTCGTGTCTGCAGTGAGCACTTCCTTGAAGTAGAAGTTCCATTCCCTTCCCTGGTGGTAACACATATTCATGTTTTCTTGACATGCTCCCCCTATATCCCCAGCCTGCTGTTCAAGCTAAACTTGAGCCTGCCCTGTCCTACTGACCACCATTCAAGTGTCCTTTTTTTTTGATGCTTTCAAAAAGCAAAAGCAGAGGCAGAGGCAGCAAAGGCAGAGGCAGGCACTTTCTTCTATCACACAGCATATTTTGTTTTGCTTTTACAGGTCTCCAGTATGATACAGGCTGTAGAGACCCGCAGCGCATCCCCTAGTGCTGCCGGAGGCAGTGAGAAGCAGCTCTCAGGATCTCTGTAAAAATTCTGCCACTACCTTTGTGAGAGGTTTTGGGTGATTTCCCTGCCTCTACTGGAGTTCACCTTCTCAAAGGCATGCTGCTAAATCATCCCTGCCAGAGATGACTTACCCCTGAGGCTCATAAAAGTACTTCTGAAGTGCAGTCGTGCTAGTACTTGAAATACACTGAAGCAAGCCATGTTTGAGGGTTGGGGAGGGGGGTTTCCCATGAAGGATACCCCTGAAACATTGACCCAAGATCATTGTCTCAGCTGACGGCAGATTTCAAATGACACGAGTACAACACTGTGCTGTACTATAAATACACACAGCATGTTTTTGAAGAAGATCTTGTACAACATACAGCAATGGTTAACTAATAAGGTAGCTAAAAGCCATCTGAACACTAGAACAGTATTCATCAAGTACGGGACAAAAGTTTGTGCAAATTTTTTGTTAAAATGTTTTCAGCACAGTAGAGAGTTTAAATCACGGGCAGCCCCCATTCTCTTCAAACCATGATTTGTGATTAGTTATCACAAATCAAAGGCTAGGAAAATCAGTGAGGGTATAGGGGAGCCTCATATACATACAAAATCACAGATTGGTGTAACAAAAAGCTCGTGGTTCAAGATAAAGGCAAAATACATCACAACCCTCTTACCCCAGAAATAAGGGAAACAGTTCATGCTCATGCAAGGCCAGCATGGGGGCAAGAATCTCACATGGACAGAAGCCACCACCAAAAAAAATCTTTGAGAAAGGATACTGGGCTAGTCATGTGCAAGCAGTCATCAGCAGGGAGTTATAAGAACCAGTGGCAGCCACATGGCTTTGGGTCTGAAAGGAGAAGATAATGGACCAGTCAGCAGCACAGACTGGGACCCATGATCTGCTCAAGGACATGATCAATAGGAAATCATCAGGTTCGGGAATAGCTCCCTGGAGTATGGAATCATTCAAGTCTCTCAATGGCCTGAGCTGAGTCTAAAATATCTCCAAAAGAAGAAATATTTGGCTTTATCAAGCATGAGCAACACAGCTTACAGTGCTAAACTAACGTCCTCCACTTCCTCACGAGATGATGGGTCTTTTTAAATAGACAGCAGAACAAATCCTCACACATAAACAACCACCATGGCCAAGTATTACTAGTGGGATTCAGCTGCTTTTGTCAGTGGTGTCTACTTCCAGTGCACTTGCTCCCTGGACTGTCAGGCCAAGTCCAGGGAACCACTATGTCCCTCGAGTATTTCTTGAGTATAGCTCTCAGCATCACACTAGAGATGTTATATTGAAGGCATTCAAAGGGATAAATGTGGGTGGTGAAAGATCACCAGGGTTATATAGCCCTTTCAGTTAATAAGACATGAATCTTAGAAATAAGAGGTGAGATGGGAAGGAAAGAGAAGGAGGGTACGAAAGCAATGAAAGGAGATGGGAGACCCAGGAATACCTGAACTACATGTACAAAAGGCTAGGGAGACATTTAGGAAAGTTAACAACCTGCTCTGCTAGTATATGCAGCAAATTTTACCAGTGTAGTGAATGTTAGAACTGCGAATCCAATCTCAACGTCTCTGGCGTGGCTTACTCTTAGTGGGAACCGTGCAATTTAGGAGGATGAGGCTCCCACCCCCTCACTACAGTATAATAACCTATCTAACCTTGACAAGCACTGCTCTCCCACAACTGGGAGAAGATAACCCTTCTCATTGATGTTTCTGGAAAGAAAGAGGGAGAAAAACCCAGAGAAAAAAAAAATCTCAATTCCCACTCATTTTGCATATCCAGGTTCCCAGGCACCCATCCCTTTTTTACTAAAGGGGGGAAGAAATATATTTAATAAAGATCTGGCAGGAGTATGATGAAATAATGAGTAGGATGAGACCATGTTACATAAATTGGCAAGGCTCCAGCTTGTAAATGATTAAAACAAAGGAAAAAGGGAGTTTCCATGAAGACTAACGTAAAAAGCATTTTATAATCAAAAGGCCTGAAACTATGGGGGCTGATGGGAACGTCTAGCAAAACAAGCCTGTTCCAAAGCTTCCAGATGATACAAGGAAACTTAATCAGCTCATCTCAGTCAACCTTAAATCAAAGAAAAGAACTGATTGGAGGTTCAAAGGGAAGAGTGGTTTTGTGGCTCAAGTACAGGAGCGGGACACTTTCCCGATTTTGCCACAGATTTCCTTTGAAATCTTGGGTAAGTCACTTAATTTTATGATATTTAATTTCACAGCTACTGGGTACAATCACTTGGCATATGTACATATTCCAATTTGTCCCTGGAAGTGGACAATTATATTTATACCTGCCTGTTTACACCCACATGTACCATTCATGGAGCACCGCTGCTAACAAGCAGGCCTTGAAATCTTCTTAGATAATTTTTTTCCTCTGTAAAATGTGGAGAAGTCTCATACACCTTTATTGCAGTGCTGTCATACTGAATTAGTGCATAATATTCCTAGAGATCTTTGAGCAGATAACCTTATGGGAGAGAGAGAATTCTCTATAATTCACTGCTGTTAGATTAAGAGTGAATGCTTTCCTGTCAGGTAGACACCAAAAAAAGGAAGTAGCAAAATTAGTTACAGTCTCTCTTCTACTAAGACACGCATCCCTGAACAGTTTACCAGTAGCTGTTGCTTTTTTACCAAAAGCCAAAATCCAGTGACTGTAAGCCTGAGAATTTTAACTTAGGAGAGACACAGGTCTAATTTCTGTTGGAATAAAAAAATTGTTACTCAAAATCAAATGCTAATTGGCTCTAGCCTTTTAGACTAAGTAAGCTAAGAGCCCTTGAAGAACTTACAGATTATCAAGGAGAGTTCACTAACCATATGTAGTCAGAGCCCAACCTTAATGTCTTTTTAGCTTCTAGATTTACAAGTGTGTGTGTGAGTGTGTGTATGCATTTTTGAAAGCCTATTCTTCTGAACACTGAAAATTCAGATGAAAGTCAAAAAGAGGAAGGTTAGATCAGGGAAGCAGGACTCCTTTATACTGTTTCCAAGTTCTGCCCTGATGCATTGTGTAACCTTGGGCAAGTCATTTAACTTGTCTTGCTCATCCATCAGATAGAAAGATGATGCTTATCTGTTGCATGAAAATGAGTTAATTGCTGTTTGCCAACTGCTTTCATCTCTTTTGGATGAATCAGATTGACTCCATATATGTGAGTGCATATAATTTAGCATATATATTTTTATTTGGAACCTGCTTATGTCTTGGAGCATAACTTCTTCAGGTCAACACTGGTTATCTGCTTGGCAGAGAGCCCCTATTGTACGTTTCTGATGTAATGCAGATCATAGCAATGAGAAACACAAGGGAAAGGTATTACTCTTATCATCATCATTAGTTATTATTGTTGTTGTTGTTGTTGTTACTATTATAGTTTCACACTTAGAAGCTGAGATAGGACCACTTTAAAAAATATGGCCCCGAGAAAGAAGTCTGCTGTTCATGGGAATAAGTTCCTAAAAATAAAAGGCTTGAGAGAGGCATAGGCCTGCAACTGTCTCTACAAGGATATCTTGACTTAGAGTTTCCCAGGGACATCAAAAAACTTCTAAGTGAATTCCTTGATAGGCTTTACCACTCAGGAACTGACCTATGCAAGTGCTTGGCCAGTGGGTGGTTCTCGCCAAAACAACAAATCTCCTCCCTGAGGGAGGAGTCATAGCACTCAGGACTTGTTTGATTTTTCGAGACAGAAGGAATTCGGGGTAAGAGATTCAGACAGAAATAATAAGGAGGAATTCTCTAAGCCATGACCACTCCTCTGGAAAGGAGTCCAAGGGTTGTACAATCCTTGAGGAAAATGCCTTTTCTTAACTGTCCATGGATGCATTGCGGATCATGCCTCATCTATGACTGGCACATGGAGTAGATGCTGCTGCTTAAGGATGGAGGGATGCCTGCAGAGGCCAAAGGGGCCACCATCGCTTTGAGAAGTAGGGACAGAATGAGCAGCGGTCAAGAGCAGTCTCTGGTGTATTTGAGAGGTATGATCTTTAAAAATATATGACTGTTAGCTATAAGCTCCTGAGGCTCTTTCATGCAAGGCACTCCATCGTCAGAAAGCTTCTACAACTGGAAAAGGAGGACAGGTTCTTAATTCCTATCCAACCTGTGTTCTCCCTACAGACGCTGCCATGCAACCAAGTGGATCAGTACCAGTTACCCTGCTTTGCCGTGCAGTTACAGTCGCCATTGCATTTCTGGAGAGGTACCACGAAAAACGCTAGCTCTGCACCTGTCATACAAAAAGCTTTAGCCTAGTGACATCTCTCCCTGGGCAAAAACTTATCAGGCAAAAGGAGCAAAACCAAGATTCTCTGATATCTAGTCCTGTGCCCCAAACTTTAGGCCATCCTTTCTTTGGGATGAAATCTCCCAGTTGTGTATCTGTATTTGAAAACACTGCAGAGAACATGTTTGACCCCACAGCAGGTCTGTGAAGCTTTGAAACAGTGCTCATTCAGGCTCATGGACCACAACAACAGCTCAGCATCCTCCATATCAAGGTGCTGATACCTCCTACATGCATCCATTCCCTGGCCCCACAGTTCTGCTGTCCCTCTCTGCCTTTGAGAAACACATACTTTTCCATAAATGTTTTCTATGCAATATCTCTTCTTGTTCTTTCTTCCACAGGAGAGAAAGAAAAGGGAAGATTTTATCCAGTCTTTCTATGCGTGGCTGAATATTGCCCGTAAGGACTTGTTTTTATTCTTCCCACACTTTTCGTCACATCAAGTATGAAAAACTTAATAGACTGGTGCCCATTGTATATTTATTGGATGAAAAAGCAAATGCTGTTAAAGTGTTAACTTGCGTGATTTTTTCGTTATAGATTGCAGTGCTTGTCATTATTTAAGTTAGATTGGTTAGCTCATTTTGTTGTTTCACTCTGCTTGCTTTACTTGCTATTTATTGGTTGAGTTATATAATGAGTATGATTAAATTAATAGATTTTAGAATGTAAATGAGTTTCCACTAGTGTTTATTAGATACATTTACGGATAGGGTTTAAGTAAAAACACAGCCTAGAATCGGAATTACAGTGCATTCTCATCTTAATGGATGGCATGGACCCAGCTTGTTCTTTGTTAGAGCTGCATATCTGAAACTACGCTGTTTATTCCACCCGGACTCTGAAAACCATTAATGGCAGATGTTGACACAAAGTAATTTTTCTTTTTTTTAAAGGGGTCGAATTCTACCCAGACACAGACATGCAGCCCTCAGTGAAGGGACCATCTTTGACTGGCTAATGAGGACTTATGGTTGTAGAGGTTCCACAGACGCACTAATTAAAGACGAGTCTCTTTTCCTTGTCCAACATGGGTTAGACAGGCCAAAGACTAGCAGCAAAAGATACCAGTTCCAAAAGCACAGAATAATTCAGAAGGTGTCTTTTCCCATGCATCCTATACTTCCCAATGCCTTTTATCTGGCAAGAATGTTCTGCCTTTGCTCCTTCTTTGAAAGAGGTTACTATTAACTGACTCTGTCACACAAGCATTTCAGCTCAAAATTTTTTTTTTTTGGGGTAGTAAAAAGGCTAGTGATGTTAAAATGGGTGGCTACCACAGGTTAGGGGTACTTGCATGTTTCTCTGTTGTTTGCATGTAGTCACCCATTACAGGCGGTGGCAAGATTTTTGACTCCATGAAGCAGCTGAGCGTTATGCTCATTTGGCTGTTCACCTTTGAAGACATAAGGAAGAAAGTGTCTTTGTAATTATTTTCAGTTATGGGTATGATAACCATTCTATCAGGATTTTAGGAGCTACATCCAGGCTGTCATACCAAACTGGACCTTGTCCTCCCCAGAACTGGCTTTCCAGTTTAGAGTGCAACCACTAATGTCAAACTGGAAAACACAAAATCGTCCCTTGTGCTGCCCTGTTCACAGGGAGCTAACTCACCACTCCAGATTTACTCTGCCCCTGCCATGCTGTCCTTTCATACAGCCACATCTGCCTGGATTTTTTTACTTTACCAAAGGTTCTGCTCCTTTAAAAACAATTACAGGGGGAATGTTAGTGATGTAAACTTGTTTAAACCTGAACACGCAGTTAAGTCAGCTTTGTAATTAATTGCCTCATCATTTTAGTCATACTTCAGGAATGTTGCACTGCTGGTTCACAATAAAATAAAAAAGGGCCGGATCCCCAGTGGAGATCCCCTGCAGCAAACGAAGGCACGCTGATCTACAGCAGGTCAGGCTCTGACCCAAAAAAGGACGAGGAAGGAGAAGCATCACCCGGCCTCCAATCGCCCGAGCACGTGGAGGAAGGCAGGGACGCGGCCGTAAGGGCAGGCCGCAGCTCCAAAGCATAGCCCACGGTGAGCTCTTGGCTGCATGTCCAGGAAAAGATTAGTTCCCTAAGGCACAGACTTCGGCAGACGTAACCGGGGGGTGCTGTGTCATTACATGACCGCTTTCCACTGGGGTCATGCAATGGTGCCACATGGCCCTCCAGGGCTCACACTCATCCCTACTGGAGAGAGGAAAACGCAAGTAAAGCACCCACTAGCAATGTAGAGGTAATGAAAATAGTGCGAGGCTGAAAAACATGTTATGGGATGTCAAATGCCTGTCTAGGAACATTGGAAAAGGATGCAGAGGGATGACAGCAATACCTTCTCCCTCACATATCTGTGCTAAGAACTAATGAAGGTGCAGCAGGCTGAAACTATAAAACTCCAGTTACAATTAAGTTCTTTTTAGTTGCTTCCAAACACACTGTTAGTGAGGGTTTTCAGAAGGCAGTGTTGTCTACACGCTCTCTTGTTGAGACTGGTCTCTCCTGCAGATCAAAAAGGGAGAAGGGAAGAAAAAGGAGAGCCAGCCTCTAAGAAAGAAAAGTAAAGGGAGAAGAAGAAAAAAAAAATAGTAGAGAGAGATGAGAAAACAAAGGACTGAGTGAGCTGTGCCTGAAAGGAGAGAGTATAGGGTGATGGAAAGAGGTACCAAACAGAGGAGAGACCTGAACAATTTCTGGTTTAGTTCATTTCCCACAGCTGCCCTCTTTTCATTCATTATATCTCTTAGCATTATGAAAGAAAAAGGGTTTGAAAGGGAGACAGCTATTTCAGATATGAGCTGCTATTAATACTTGTGGCCACTTTATAATTGCTAGTTACAGTCTAATTAAATAATTAAGTGGAGGGAAAGACCAGGATCTAAAGGAATGCCAAGCTGAACAACATAACTAGCATAAACCTCAGCACAGGTCCTTTGTAGAGAGTACCCCAGGACGTATAATACAGCCTTCATCCCCACTTCTGCCAATGACCGGTACAGCCTGTAGGTTAGATGTGTCCGGTGAAGAGAAGATACCTTCTGGGCAGACTTTCCACCACTAGGGGAAAGTGGCTTTTGCCAGTGCATCTGCATCATTATCGACCCGTGCAGAAACAATGGTTCACAACCTCTCCTGTGCCGGCAAGCGGCAATTCTGGAGAGATCTGGGGGAATTCTAGCAGAAGGAGTTATAAAGGGCAATGCGTATGATAAGATACACTCCAGCAAGCCCTTATAATTTTTCTCACTGGGTTGCAGATGACCTAATAGGCTCTTTTCCCATCTCTAATTTCTATGAATCTGCAATCCTACTATTTATATTATATCTTGAGGGTTTCTTCAAGAGTAAATGATGTAATTATACCCTGCACCATAACATTTCAGGATCTACTGTAATAGGACTAAATATGCAATTATGTGGTTAGTAAATGTAACAATACAAAACTCAAAATCTATATCCATGTACTGTAGCTTCATAAGAAGAATTAGTTTCCTGTTATGTACACAGCAGATATAATGTAATTATTGCTAACTGAAAAGTATCACCAGACTTTCATACGATACCAACCAAAAATGCCCCTCCAGCCAGTTCTTCATTCAAACATATGAAAATGAGAGAATTCTTATAATTCTACGTTATCAGTGAAGTCCAGGCACATGTATTTGATCCTCTATATATCAAATTAATACTTCCCAGGCTAATATGTTCCCAGAACCCATAAAGAATACACATGTGTTCACAAAGTGATGTATTAGATTCACCTCTGGTGTTGTTTCAGGAGTTTCATCTGAATTACAGGACAGCAGAAGAGAGCCCATTGTGCAACCTCTGTTGATTACAACTGGTAGAAATAAAATTGGCCCCTGACGTTTATACAACACTATGTGACGAAAGAAAAGCAACATGAAAGGAAGCGCAGCCTTGCAGTTAAGGAGCTAAACTTGAACTTAGGAGATACGGTTTCTACTCAGAGGTTTGCCACAAGTTTCACATATGATGCAAGAAAATGAAAAAGAAAGGCAGGAAGAAGGGAAGGGAAGGGGAAGGAGAAGGGGAAGGGGAAAGAGAAGGGGAAGGGAAAGGAGAAGGGCTTTATCTTGGGCCTTGTCTGCAAGAGGAAACTGTACCAGTTTAAAGTGTGATTTTTTACACAAGTTGCGTTCAGCTAGTGCAAATGCCCTTTTAATTCCACTTGAAAAAAGAAGTGAAATGGACTGAGGCGTACCAAAGGAAAGCACTTTCACCAAATGGTCGATTACATTAGTTTAAAAAAAATTGATTTAAAGGGTTCTGACAGAGCTAGCTTTAAAAATCACACCTGGGTTCGGATTCCCCTTCCCTTGAATATGCCAGCTCACTGCTGGTTGAGTGGACATGAGTCCCCTCCGGTGAGCCGCTCCAGCTACAAAAGCCGGCTGTGAGCAGGGAGGCCCAGCTGAGGCACGTGATCCCCTTTGCCCGCCCCACTACCCCCCAGCGGAGGGGTAATGTCTTATACCCTGAGAACAAGATTCATTGGGACGAATATGCCAAAACCTAAAGAAATATGAATGTTGTTTTCCTGTTGTTCCTCAGTTATCCATGCATAAAAAACAGAGCCAATACTTCAAATAAGTGTTTTATTGCTAAGCAAACACCCGTCAGGTTGTCAGCTGCTACTGACACAAGGCCAACTACATCCCTCAGTAAACACATGCTTACATCCCCACGTATATTGAATCCCCACTAGACCTATCCTTAACATGGAGTTGAAGCCTGATAAACATTGCACACCACACACACATTACACATTGTCCAGGTAATCCGTGCTTGCTGTACAGCAGTCCATGTTTAAAGGGATGTCATGACATACAGCTATTGGCATGAGAGGAGACGGTCACAGTGGAAGGGTCAGGCACTTCAGCTGCACCAAGAGGATGTTAAACCCGCACGAATCTTGTATTTCACCTGTAAACACGGAACAATACTTTTTAAAACTTTGTCCCTAGCAGCTAAATTCACCACAGCCTCACTAGTAATGTCTGGTTTCATTAATCAAAGCGCCAGGGCCATCGGACCTCTTCATTTCATGTTCAGATCATGGACACAGGGAATTCTTTGCGACTTTGCCACCACAGAACAGGTTTGCTCAGAGGGTTGTTTAGAAGCTGTCATTATTTGCAACTCTCTCCTAATTTTTCTGGTACTTTCCAAAGAAAGCAAAGTGGGAACTGTATCGTAACACTAGAAGTGCAGTGGAAGAGGTCACAAAGCATCAGGGTAAACGGGACAGAGCTATGACAGTGCCCTAGTAAGAGGATGAATTTTAATGTGTGCTCGCATTACAAGGTGCTCAGGAGCCTCCACTTTGGCTAAGAATATTCTCTTGCTGCTTAGAAGCTATGTAAATCAGCCATAGAAGACCTCCAGGCAGTGCACGCGCCAAAACTGAAGACCACAAAGGAATGCTGAAGTTTGTTGCATTTTACTTTCCTTTACGTTTATTTCCAAACTTACTGGAGAATAAATAACATATCACCCCTGCCACATAGGAACAGTTTGGTGCCTGCATGGCTTAAAGAACTGTCCTGGTCTTTCTTGCCTCCTCTTTAGTCAGTTATAGTTTCTGCTTCATACAGCTGAACCATTAAGATGAAGGTTGACATCATGTTATAACAACATCTAGTTGTTCCTCTTTGAGCTGAAATAGTTAGTTATATCCCCCCTTGGCCCCACTTCTGTCATGTTATTGGCACAGGAATCATTAGTTTTGTAGTCACAATTACATGAGAACTAAGTAAACTGTAGAAATTTGTAAACTGTTGCATTGCTAAATTAAATGCTGTTTTAACTAACAGTTAATAGTGTTTACTGCTGTGTAATAGTAATTTTCATTTTTTACTGTATCTAATGACTTTCTGATGACTCAAATTCTCTGTAGGGATACCAAATCATTACATTAAGGATGAGTGATTTTAGTATGCAATGACTGATCAGTACAATAATACGTAGACTCATGCTTCAGCTAGTAAATTAAATCGTTTACACCAGAGCGTTTATCAACTAGAAGAGGAGTTCTGTTACACTGCTGCATTATAATTTAGAGTCTGCTCAAAATAAAGCACATGCTGTATGAAATCTGTTCTACTTTATACACAGAACCCTTAAGGAGCAGGGGGTTATCATACAGCATGGCCACGGAGAAGGACCCTTTTCCACATAGAGTGAATGAATCTAAACGCTGTCATGAGTTTGGAAAAGCAGCACAGGAAACATAAATGTATAAGCCTACTTAGTTGTATTAGGCATCTAAATATCACATTTGAACACTTCGTTTGGTATTTAGACCTATGGTTACCTTGTGAACTTTTAAATAAAACATGCAGGTGAGTCAGCATCAGGACTCGATGTAATTACCCCACCATCCCCAGCCATGAAGAATACAAGGGCAGTTTGCCTTCAGATAGAAAAGTTTGAGAAGTCTATTGCAGTTGAGGGGTTGAATATTTCATTGGTGAATAGCTTAGCACTCTCTCGTTTTAATAGACTATATCAGCTGACTGTTTGGGTAGGACCCAAGATGAGATCTGAATACAGTCTCTTCCACCTTCTAGCACAGTCTCCCAGTACAGGCTTTGGTCTGAGCCCAATAATTATACATATACCAAAATATTCAGAAGACCTGAGGAGAGATGCTTGATGTTTCAGTGATTTGCTTGAGACACCAAGAGGCCTAGTTTCCAGAAGTGTGAAGGCATCAGTCTCCATGCACTGTACTTTGAACAGAGAGTGCTCTACTTTCGGAAAAAATCAGATCCCAAAATCTCAGGATTATCTCCCAAGGCCAGAGGGCATGCACCACAGTTAAACTATTGTAGCTCCATTGACTTTGACTGCTCATACTCATGCAAATATATGTGATGAAATAGAACCCAGTTCCTATCAAGATATAATAATGCCATTCAGAAAATACTTGTAGGGAAATAGTACTTGCTTGAAGGAGTTTCCCCTGCTATCTTGTGACATATTTTGTGACACTCAGGCTAAAACCTCTGGAGGGTAGTGGGAAATGCTGCATCATGTTTGCTGAGTTCATCTCACTGATGCGGCAGCTTTGCTGTCAGAGGAGGACTCTGAACTTCTCATAAAGGGAGAGTGTTGTGATAAGGGGAAAAGCTCACTTTGTAAACATATTTAAACCCACATGAATATATTGCTTTTCAGGAACTTAATGACTCATTCAATATTTACCTCTGGGAAATCCAGCATCACGAAAACAGTGTATTTTGACATGTGAAATCTTCACTGTAAAAATGTTCTCTGTGCTACTGCATAAGGATTTGGTTTCTCTGGCAATGGCTGAAAATCGAAGTTATCCTGATTTGTTTACTACTTGGTATGCTTCACTGGAAAAGACTTAATGGATGAGACTGGTAGCAAGTCAACAGTCTCCAATGAGGTCTTAACACCTAATCCAGTGAGCATCTCCAGCTCAGAGCATGATGCCACGGGTGATGGCTCCACATCCATAGCTCTACGTGAGGCATCTGGGTATAACACACACTTCTTCCTCTGTAGGACTCTGCCCAAGAGCCAGCTCCAGCAAGATTGGCCCCTTGGATTTTTTGTTTTTGTTTTATTCTCCTAAGCATCCTTTAAAAAAGTCACAGCAAATGCTTTTGAGCCTTCTGTTTAAAATAGAAGGGTGTTAAAATGTTCTAATAATCTGGAGGCTTGCCAGTTTGTAGGCAGGCACTAAGTGAGTTTTAATTTTTGCACAGAAATCAAATATTAGCAAGGGGAACATGAACATATACAAAAAGACTGCTCATCTGGCCAACATCTGGTTTGATGGGGCCATTATTTCAACAAGTACTTACAGGCACTTTTTTGTTGTTGTTGCTTCCTCCCAGAGCAGCAACAAACTACTAGTAGAGATTAAAATTTCCATATCATTCCCACACACACAGTCAAGCTGTACAGTGCGCCCAGAACTCCTAATACTTCCCCTTTCCTTTTTTTTTGGTTTAAAAAACCACTATTATATCTAACTAGGTAGGCGGGAAGAGGGAGGAAAGCCGTTAAAATTGTCACTTTCCAGTACATTCCTGTATTACAAGTTATGACAGTGTTTATTACATGTGTTTAACGAAAGAGGTAGAATGCAAACTCAAAAACAGTTCTGCCAGGTGCAGGCTGGGAGGTGAACTCAGTCATATTAAGACTCAGTGACTCTCAGTTACGCAAATGCACCTGTCTTTTGGAAGTTCAGGGCGTCCCATTGCGCGTGCTGAGCCTATTTTCCTGAACCTGGGGGGACATGTCCCTTTTTTACCCCACCAGAAGAGATGTATGCTTCCTAGAATTATTAATCATGAATGGACAGTGCGGTTTGTGTAGATGCGTGTGTGCTTGTTCCCAGAACCTCTCCTCTCTTCCTCAAGACGGTGCTGAGAGCGTGCACCGATTTAGGTAAAGTTACTAGTCCTGTGGCTAAACTGAGCCTGCGATATTCACGTGCTCTGCTGGATGATCCATGCCTAGGTCCACGTCTTCTAGCGTGCAAAACTTTCAATGGTTTCAAACAACAGTCATGCTTTCCAAGTTGGTCAGCGACAGAAAAGCAACCAGTCACCCTCTACACAAAGAAAAAATATAAATCCAAAGAATTAAGAAGTAAATGTGAATCTGGGTTATAAACTATAAACTAGTGAAAGAAAGAAGCGCAGTGCTGGAGCGCATCTGTATATAAAAGTGGAAACGAGAGCTGTACTTCTATTGCTGCCCTGATTATGTTGCTCTTAGTGGTAGTGTCATTTCTTCTGCCTGTAGCTTGACATGTCTTTATGATGCTTTTCCTCCCTGGTGAGGCTGTGACCATTTCTGGGCTGGCCCTAAAGCAACCCAATACCTGGTGAGAGCCTTTGCTTGCACACTCACTGAAACACAACCAAACCTCCTGGTTTGACTGCTGCAGAAGCGAGTCACAGAATCACAGAATCACAGAAGGGTTGAGGTTGGAAGGGACCTCTGGAGATCATCTAGTCCACCTCCCTGCTCAAGCAGGGTCCTCTAGAGCACATTGCCCAGGATCACATCCAGGCGGGTTTTGAACATCTCCAGCGAAGGAGACTCCACTACCTCGCTGGGCAACCCGCTCCAGTGCTCAGTCACCCTCACAGTCAAGAAGTTTTTTCTCAAGTTCAGATGGAACTTCCTGTGGTTCAGTTTCTGCCCATTGCCTCTTGTCCTGTTGCTGGGCACCACGGAGAAGAGACTGGCCTCATCCTCTTGACACCCCCCCTTCAGATACTTGTACACGTTGATGACTGCACGGTAAGTCAGGGTGACCATTTACTACAGTCGAGCCATTCCACACAGTTTACAGATGCAGGTGATGACAACGGCTAGCCTGCCTTACCATGACAGCTGAGGACTCTCGCTTAAGATTTGAGCTGAAAATCTCACCTTCTGTCTCAAAGGCTCATCTCACCCAGAGAAAACCCATCGGCTCACCAGGACAGTGAAGACTGCCTGAGCCTTGCCCCTACCATCATTGTGCACGTGTAGAACCATTTGCTTTTACTGTCCAGCCCAAATTCTAGAGCAGCTGCTAAAAGCAGTATAGATACATCTGTAGGCCTCATTGTAGCGAGCACTGCTTGATGCAAACCGTGTCACTCTTGCTGCGCATGGTAAAGTCCTTCACTCACAACCCAAGAGTTTCATACAACAAGAGTTTTACCTTTGACTTTGAATTTTTCTCTCTGGGCTGCAAACTTTCAGCAATGCTCAGAAGAATGCTTGCTGTCAGCTGATGTAGAGAAATGTGGTAAACAGAGACAGAATGTGACTGCATCATTATTTCTCTTTTTTGATTTTGGTCTGTAAATAGCTTGCTTTCTGAAGGCGCTGCTACTCCCCTAACTGGTGATATTCTCATGTTTTGGGGAGAGCTGGCGGATGCGTGTTTGTATAGAGAGACTTGCACAGAGCAGAACATGGAAAGTAGGTTATGTACTGCCAAAGAACATGGGAAAAATAGGTGATATGTTCTTTCTACCACAACCAGGGAAGAGGTAGACTCCAGCCGGGAACACAAAACGTAGGAAACACATGCAAGAGCTGTGACAGCAGGAAGCAGATAGTGCAGCAGAGACACTGAAGTTTAGAAAAGAGCTTTGTGGGTCTCTCTGCAGGCCCGTGCAAGGCCCTTTGCTGCAGGCCTGCAATGCACTGGAGGAATTCAACTTTCACCCTTTTCTTGTGTAAATAAACGGCTAATACAAGAGGCCCATAATACACCTGGGAATTGGCTTTTCTTCAGCTATCTTCATAAAACTTGCTACCCTTTCCTCTCTCTATATGCATTCAATAAACCTGCATCTCTGTTTAGAGCAACTTTGGCAACTTCATCAACAGCCAGCTCTACTTTCTGTATATTTGAGGTGATAATTAGTTGTTTATTCCTTGTCTCTGATTGACATGCTCCTATTCCAACACAACACAAAACATGTTTTCGTTACTTTGTGACTTTCTCAAGATGCCATGAGTGGGCAATATGACACAATGCAAGGTAATTCACACAACACGGTAAACACAAGGGCAGGGCCAGATTCACTGCTCCATCATTTCAGTTTCACTTTATAGTAATTCTGTTGAAATGAATCTAATCACATGTGAAAGCAGAGATACATGTTAGGCCCAAAGTATGACCATGAGACAATACAAGCGAAGGTAATTTGTTTCTATTACTGGAGAGCCACATAATTTATGCAACTGTATTTACGATCTGTGAACAATTAAAAATAAGGTACACACAGAGGGGAACAGAGTTGGGGTTTCTATGGAAACTCAGAATTTTCTGACTTGTAGAGTTGAAGTCAACCATACCCCTTGTTAATGGAGTTGTGAGGATAAAAAAAAAGTTTGTTTTTTTACATTATGACATGTGAACAATTTCAGTTAACCTTCTCTTCTCTCTTCACCCTCTTCACCTCTCTCACATGCTCACGCACCGCTTTCTACATTGCATATGTTTCACATACAATGTGTGCTGTGTATCTTTCCTGGTTCCTAATAATAGTAACAAGTGTTACTCACATAAATCTCCCATTCATCATTGGGACACTGAACCTCAGACTGTGAAAGCACTCCATTAAACCCTTTTTTCTCAGGACTGATATGTATACAGGGTACTAACATTCAAATGAAATAGCAGGCATAAACCTAAGGGACCGCTGTTGCTAGATATCACACATAGTACACTTATCTTTCTCTCACATGCAACAGTGTGAGAGATGTTCCTAAGAAAATACATTCATATTTCCCAGAGCACCATTTCTTTCTAGGAAGGTGGTAGCAGTACCAGTATTTAAAAGCTTTCCACACTAAAACACCCAACGAGTGCCTGTAGCTTACAACCTTTGGCTCCAATTGTGCCATATATCATGTACTAAGTAGAAGTGGGACTGATCAGAGCTTGGATAGAGGACCTCTGATGAAAGCCTAAATACTGCAGAACATGGTATTAGTGGCTCACTGTGCAGCACATTTCCCTGTGACTTAATATTGAACCAGTACTCCAGCTGTGATCTACTGGTGCTGATAGAGGGGCTAGTTTTTCGGGGAAACATAAAATCACAGTCTCCATCATTTTTTTGAGGAGAAATAGTAATATATTGCTTCCATTTTTGTGCAGAGTTTGGCCTCAGTTGCATTTCCACATATAACTTACAGAGTCAATGCACACAAAGTCCACTACTAACTACAAACCAGTGGCAAATGGGAAGTAAACTTAGAAATACCATTGTTTCCATCAACAAATAACCAACAGACAAAAAAACAAAAAATCAAACATTAGAGGTTTTTAGCATGCTGAAGCTGGGAAGGAGAGCATTCTTCCTAACAAAATTAGAGACATGGTCCCATTATTATAATGAGGTGGGATGATAGCCTTATTCCAACCCCAAATGGTTTATTTCAGCAGTGGGCATAAAGTGAGCCTTCATCATACCATCTGCCAAGTACCTTTGGGATCTGACAGCATGGAAAGATCATTAAAAATGTAAGAAGTTGCTGTTTACATTAATAAAAACACATATTCAAAAATTAGGTTGAAAAAACAACAACATTGTAAACATGCCTTTAAAATGAAAGCCATTTCCTCTTGTAGGGAAACACAAGGTTTATTTTCATCTGTGAAGATGCAACTAAACCAAATCTGGCTTCTGCGTCCTCACTGTGCCACTATGTAATGAAAATTGCACCCACAGAAATAAAGTGTGCATTGTACATAGATCTGTCTCTGCTCCGTTACCTGAACAGAATTAAAAATAAAGCTCTCCTGTAACTGTATTTCAACCTCTAGACCATTACTTCCAGCATTCTTATAACGAGGGTTCAGTAAAATTGAAGCATATAATAAGAGCATGCTATTCCTTTTTTAAAGGCTGACCTGCAGTTCTGGTTTAGAAACCAAATGACTGTAGTCAGGCATATTAGTGCTTTAACCTTTTTATTACATTACATACATGAAAACAATTAAGGCTGGGATTCTTTCCAATGTATTATCATTTGCTGTTCCCTCTGGCCTTTTTCCATCCATTTCAAAGAATGTACATAACATCAACTGAACATTCTCTCATGTTTTATTTTTTTGTTTCTTTTCTTAAGAACTGTCACGCTTTCAAGACCAGCCAACTATAGAGTATCATGCAACAGCAGCAGCTGACAACAGTGGCAGCAAAAAAAAAAAAAAAACCAACAACAACAAAAAGTTTGGGGGTTTAAAACTCCTCATAAAATTAAATCTGAGATTTAAATTCTCCCTCATATTTTATTGTCTTTTCTTTTCTTTTTCCTGTGGTAAATGGTAATTAGAGTCAATAATCTTTTGCTGAGAGAGCACCTTGTCCTCACAGTGTTTATATCATCATCATCAAAGATCTGCCTTAAGGCCCTGGCGTGTTAATAATTTAAGGTGTGCACAGCCTAGTTATAGCAGGAAGCCTAGTTATTGAGTTTGTAAACCAGCTGATGATTTATGGGAACACCTTGCATGAGTCATGCTCATTAAATAAAATACTTCAGTTTAATAAGGAACATGGGGTAAACAGTTCTTCCCGTTACAGGGTGACTGTGCAATTGGAAATTGCCGAGTTTTGTCACCGGCTTAGCCACTGCTATTTTGCCTTAATTGTCATGTCAGGGTCAGAGTGTGTGTGTGTATGTGTGTGTGTGTGTGTGTGTGTGTGTGTGTGTGTGTGTGTGTACATGCGTGTGCGTGCACACACATTTTTCCCTTGAAGTACAGATAGAAAGTCTTTCACTGATGCCATCTTTTTTCTTTCAACCTCTCCGTCTTGAACTCTCTCCCTCTCTCTCGCTCTCTCCATACAGCTGTTTCATAAGTTAAAGCCTCTGATAATGAAAATGTTAAATCTCTCTTTAAAAGGCTACTAATTAAGAAAACAGAAATGTTCACGGAAATAAAATTACAAGGGAAAAAAAAATCAATATATGGTTGTTAAATGTAGCTTGCATTTTAGAGCCATAACCATATTTTACTTTTAAGCACTGGAGCTAACTCTGACTCATTAGAAATTCCTTGGGATATTAAGGCAGTAAAAGCCCTACATATTGGCCTCTTCTGTTTTACCAGAAGCAAGCATTCACTGCCCACAGCTTTAAAAATCTACTGTATCGCAAAGAAATTTCAGTGGGATAAGGTAAAGTGTCAGCATCTCTCCTCCTGTGGTCAACATACAGACAATGACATCATCTGCTACTTCTGTCTGTATTTTGCAGTTTTTTTCAGAAATAGAGGCCTCTTTCCGTAGGGAAACAGAAATTCCTCCGTTCCCACTGAAGCAGATGGCACTTTATTACCAAGAATGAAAGGAGTCAATATCTTCAGGGAACTCAAACATCTAGCAGTGGTGGGTTCACTAGCTTGGAGGCTGCTCCTTTGGCAAAAGTACCCTCACTGGGGGTAAGATGGGACTCACAAAGCTACAATGTCTCTTTAGAACAAAGAGAGTAATAAACTGAGTAAAAATATAAAAATAGTACCTTTACTTTTCTTGATGGATTTCAGTGTTACCACCCAAAACCAGAGGCAATTTAATTGGGTTTACTTAGCTGATAAGCAAACAATAAGAAATAAGTTTTCAAAAAACAGCCAACTTTTCCCAGCAACAGACTATTAGCAAACATCCCATTACCCCTACAATACTGATTTTCATGTTCTTTATGGCTTCTTTCAGATGTACTTTTCTATATGCTTTTCACATGTGTGACATGGCTGTAAGCTTAATTTTCTGACTAATAGCTGAGCATCCTAATATAGACAGCCTGTCAGACATTATTAAGAAATTTGTTAAAGAATATTCGGCCAAATGCACTTGTGGTGTAACTTTTAGATTTAACAGCACTACACAAGTAATCTGACCGTCAATTTGTAAATAATAGTTTGAGTCCTCCTTTTTTTCCAGGGAAAGTAAAGCATGACATAACAGAGTATACACACCACTCAGGCCATCTCCTTGAGGTATTTAAATGCTTTCCATTGCTGCAATATTTGCATTTTGCAATCTTTTGTTTGTTTTCATGACAAACCGGTGTAGGGGAGTACCACGATCTCGTTTTGCAAAATGAGAACAAGGCATGGAGACGCTACTGGCTAGACCCACAGACGAAATTTGGCACCACAACGTTGAGTAGTTTCAGGACTTTCTGCCAAATGACCCCTCACAACCCCTTTGCCTTATGGCCAAGCCATGTCGCAGAAAGCAGATGAGCCCCCACACGTCCGACAACGCTCTGAAGTCTGCTAAATAGGAGAAAACTTGAGGCAAGGTCAAATCCCCTCAGAAACGGCACTCACACTTTCAGCTCCAGTGGAGGAAGCACAAAAATTATGGGACTAGCTGATGACAGATGCAGCTGCCACCAGCCCATGTGGGATGAGCCCTGTCATCCTGCTCCGGGGCATGCACCACATGTCCCCAGGGTAATGGTTAGGGGAAGGTAGAGCAGGTGAAGGCTCCCTCCAGATTTGCCCCATTTCCTAGTCTCTTTCCCTAAACAGCCACTACTTCTGGTACTTAATAGTGCGCTGAGTTGGTTGGACCTTCAGGGATTCGAATCCTTCCTGTAGGCATATGTGCCAGAGGGGGACCCAAAAGCTGGCATCTTGGCACACATGAGCCTTAAACACCAAAAACAAAAGGTCTACCTGCACAGCAGGCTCCCACAGGATCACTCAGCCCTCTCTGCAAAGGCTGCTGGTTGCCCAGCTGCAGCGGCCCAACATGGGGGCTTTCCACCCCTGTGGTTGGGCAGCCCTGAGGAGGAATTCAGAAAGTGCTCTGAACCCTGTCATGGTGGGGTGCACTAAGGTGTCTGTTCTCCAGCAGCTATGCTCCTCAACGCATCTTTGGGTTTTTATTCCCAAGACAGGTGGCAGCTCAGTGAGGTCTTTGAGAACATAAATTTTGCAAGTAGTAGGAGTTAGGCACGTCCTGCCCTTGAAAAACGTCTAAGCGTCTCACTCGGACGCATGCAATGAGACTGTGGGCAGGCAGAGAGAAGAATCAGGTTCTTCAAGATCAAGAAGAAGTGCCCTAACTCATTGGCTTATCTTCCTAAAGGGAGAAATCTTTACAGTTTCTCAACCATGATATTCCTTATTCCTGGAGACTACAGCAAAGATGATGTGGAAATAAAAGATGCTGGACTGGGAAAGGAATATTCCTTTCCTAGTTCTTCAAGATGTATAATGACTGACTTACTTTGGATTTTTTTTTTTTTTTTTGGGGGGGGCGCTCTTCAGCTTCATTTAGCATGGGTTGTGGTTGCCTGTTCATAGGTGGACAGAAAGCAGGGAAGAAAATATCAGAGTTTCCTTTGTATCTTTATGCTGTATTTAGCAGACACAGGAATTGCACCATCCAGAGAGCTCCTGGAGACTGTATTCAATTGTCCATTGCTCTGTGAAGGCACTGGCAAAGCACATTCCTAATATTAACTCTGAGTGCTATAGAAACTACCACCAAATTCAGAAAAGCCACTTCCTAGAGTAATTTCTATTGGCACACTGGTCTTCCTTCCAGTCTGAAGGCATAACAGGGTGAGGGAGTGCACCTGGACAAAGGATTGAGAAATGCTCCCACGCACGGTAGTATAGATCCAGATGGAAGTATGATCCTCATGACCCTGTGGGCACTTCTGCCACCTTGATTTCTCGGATCACGTACAAAAGGTTTAGATTCTGTTGAAGTCAAAGAGATATTACACACAAGCTTGACCTTAAGGTAAGATGAAGCAGTACCACAGAGCATGTCTAACTTTCCAGCACCCTGCTCCCTACTGCTTTTCATCTTCTCCTCCCTTATGCTGAGACATAGTGCCACATCTTAGCCCTTAATACTCTGAAAACCATTGGGTATAGGAAAAGTTCTGTTGTTTTCCATTTGAAACATCAAGGTTCTACTTCCCTCTTTTTGGCTGGAGTCCATGGCAAGAAGTTTGGATGACCTAATTACTGATGCCATCCAGAAAGAGCAGCGATCTGAACTACTTGTATCCCTCCCATAACATTAGCCCTGGCCATCGTGGGTTCCTCACCCCCATCACATGATATCTCTCATAAACACCAAGAGGCTGGAGGCATGATTAGTTCCTGCTCTCTTTCCAGAGCAAATAAAGTAAATTGTTGGCAAAAAAAGGACCAAAACCTTTTGTATCTTTCTATCCAGAACTACCAGAGAACAGTGAAGAAAACCATGCCTGAATTGCAATAAAGAGGAGTACTTCTGCTATGGGTTGTGAGTAAATGTTTTTAGCCAGTCTGATTTGCTACAGGAAATATATATTATTACTTCTTCTCTTCCCCTATTGGTAAATACGGTATGTGAGCAAGTAGCTTCCTCTGGAGATGGACAAACTGTTAATTTTCATAGTTTGCATTGGAGTAATACCTAGAGATCAGCTCTCTACTATTCTAATCTATATTGCAAACAGACCGTCCCTAACACAGAGGATTTTCAGCCTAAGTACTGAAACATGATGTCTCCAATCTTGGAGGTTTCAGATGAGCTGATACGATTTTGGATGATGCTTTGATTTGAGGTAGAAAATGATCACGCTACAGAAGAAGAGGAACAAACGCGAGTATGGAACTCGAAGCATAATAATAAGAAAAACTAAATTAGGCCATAAGTGAATGGAGCACATATTTGATAGGAAAGGCATTTGACAGGATCCCAGTATACTGTACTGTATGTGCATATAATGGAAAGATGCCGAAACAAGGAAGTCTCCCATAGATTCACAGACACGTTAACACACCTAAGCAAATTCATCCTCTAATTGCCTTAAGTGCTCTATTCGGAGCATGACTTAGGGACAATTCAGAATGGCACTAGGACGCCTGGCAAAGAAAAGCTTCTGGGAATTAAGGGAAAGAGTCACAGAAAGATTCCTAATGAAACATCTTGAGGGTAACAAAGAACCTAGTACAAACTCACATGGTTCAGGAGGCTGTTTTACTGCAAGGCACAGCCTAACACACAACGGGACTGCACTCCGATTTAAAAAACAAAACAAAAACAAAGAAAAAAAGAAAGAACTGCTGATGAATCTCTTTGATTCATGAGTATAGACAGAAATAAACCATGGCAAAAATGAGTTAAGTTCATAAAACACTGGAAATCATACCAAGGACAGCATCATATCAAATTCTACCTAAACTGCACAAATCTATCAAGAAAATTGCAAAATAAGCTCATGCTAAACATTCGGAAAGCAAGTGATTTCAAAGGACCAGTGTGAACCAAATGTTAGCCCTGCATTTCCTTGTGCCCTATTTGAAACAAAGTCGGTCTTCATCTGCACTGGGAGAAACGCAGAACTTGACCCAACCTGACTCAATTTTGAAAGCATAGTTCTACAGACAAGGTCTACGTACCTCCAAGTAAAAATTATCTCTTGGTGAACAGAAGATAAAGCTACAGAATATCGTGTCATACTAAAATAGTCAGAAATCTTGGCCATAACCTTTAGTGTTCAGCTGGAAGGCATAAAAACAGACTCAAAGACGTTCATTTGTAGATAGCAGTTCACCCAGGTATTTTGTTACATTTGCTTTCAAGATAACCACATGATTCTGTAAGAAGCAGAGAATTAATGAAGAAGAGAATAAGTGAAAACAACGTGATATTTTGATACATCATTGGCAGATATCTATCCGAATTTAACTAGAAAGGTCACAAAGGGGCCTGCCGCTTATTTGATGCCTTCTTTTGGCTTTGCTTCAGTTTGGGGTGTTTTGATAAGATGTTGGACAGGACATCACGAGGCAATGAATTAACCAGTTATGAATCCTAATTTGCTTCATATGCATTTCCACTTAAGTTAGGAATAAATAACATAGATAGTAAGTGGTTCATCCAACCAATTCTCTTAAACCTATCCATATCATTCAGGAATACCATGCCAAGCCCGAGCTGTGCAAAGTCAAATAGGCTGGTAAATGATAAATAATAAAAAAGTCTTGGTAGATTAAAAGAGATGGATATTTGTCATTGCTCACCAATCTGGGGCAAGTAGGCAGAAGGCAAAACACCATCCTGCCAACTTCTTGAGCAAATACAATTAATCCTGTGGTACGGTTACGGGAGTGTTATGCCAGGGCAAGAGAAACATCCAAGGATGCCAAATAGCTGCTACCTGAACGGGAGATTTCAGCAAGTAAGTAATTTGGAGCCTGACATAGTTACAACTATTCTGGCTGTGCCAAAGTCGAATATCAGAAGCCTACATTACAGTGAGGCCTGCAGCAGGAACTGGAGCTACTGGCTGTACCTTGAGGACATCCCAAAGCAGTTGGCATTGCTCCCGTGCTGACAGAAGCGAAACATGCGCACCCTGCTACTGACAACAACAAAAAAAAGGTGAAGTCGATGCAGGTGCCAGGTGCTCCTGAAGAGATGCTGGAGCAGAAGAAGAACTGAACACATGAAGAGAAAGTCACTGAGGTGCTCAGAACGTGGTTACTGACCCAAGCCCTGTGATGCTGAACATTCTCCTGGCATCAAGGGCTTTCTGGTCTTCTCTCACACCCTCCTCCCTACACACACTATATTTATGCGTATTTGAGGCGCTTGTTTGGGAGGCAACAGAAAGAGGTTGTTGGTATTTTGTTACATTTGCTTTCAATTTTTTTTCCTCTTTCCCAAGGAGTGGTTTAATGGCAGTCACTGAAGTGAACAGATACTGACCCCTGCCTTGTATTAATACAATCTTAGTCTCCCTGGCTTAGTGCAGCAGTTCGGGACACAAATTTAGCAGAGGTCCTCTCTGTCAAAGATATAAAACATGGCATCTTCCAAGGGCTGGGTGAAAGGCATCAGTGCAGATGCTAGAAGATGCAGTGCAAAGATTCAAGGCCTGAAGAAGAGTTTATGTCCTTCCCAGATGAGTGAGACGTCAACAAAGACCAGCTATTGGTAATGGGGGGAGCAATCAGAGAATACAGCTCTCAGCTGTTACTATTTTAAAGGACATGCTTATACCATGACACGGGATATAATGAAAAGCGAAATATAAGTTTTTGTTTGTTTGTTTGTTTTAAAGGACCTTGAGAAGGCAACATTATCCCAATCAATCAGATCCAGCCCGCTCTTGAGCAGGCACAATCCAGACGCAGGTCAGGGACAGTGTTGCTCCTACGAGCCACATCACGGACCTGAGACGCACCGACTGATGTGACACCTGCACAGCTATGCCTACAAAAATACCAAGTGCATTGTAACTCACTTTGAACGATCTGCCTAGAGATTTCTGAAAGTTTGAGCTGTTCAGGGAACAGAGAGGAGACAGAGACAGGGTTAGGCTGGGGTCCTGCAGGGAGAGCAGCCGCACAGCATTGCAGTGGGGGCAGGGAACGGCCTTCTGCGATACCCAACTGGGGACCATGTCAAAAACCTTATACAACATGGCAGCGTTTGCAAAGGAAGTCTACAAAGAAAAAGAAAAGCAACTGCATGGGGGTTGTCCATGCTGCAATCAGAATACAGTGCCTGAAGAGGAATGAAAATACAGTTTCACACACTTTACAGGGGCCTTCCAGACTTGATGGGAGCATGGCTCTTGGCAGCTGAAGCCCTTGCTGCCATGCCACAGCAGTTCCTGGCACCCAGGCTAGCAAGGTAGAAACTAACACGCAGCACTTGCGCTGAGGTCAAATTCCTAGGTGCAATGCAGATGTGGTCTGCCTCTGAGTGGGGGGAAGACATTGAACAGGAAAATTATTGGACATGGGAACAATAATGAGAAAATCAATTGCCAAGTCAGATAACATCAACTGCAATGAAAATTTTGTGCATGGAGGATTTGCAGGATAAAGACCCAGGTTTTCTTTCAGGATAGGTGAGTTGGAAGAGATAAGAAAACAGATAGCGTGGCTAATCCTGCTGCTGTCCTTGTCCCCTTACACTTCCAGCTGGAACACAGAAGGAATATGGCCTGATGGCTTCCCAAGGTGACTCTTCAGCCAAAATCTTCAGCTACTATTTTGTAAACTCTCAAAGATGTGAATGATTAAGACTTTGTGAGACTGTGACATCATGTTAGTGCTCTGGGCCATCACAGAGGTTCCTTAGAATTAAGGTTAGAGCTAACATATCAGCAAAAAATATGGTTCAGTAGTGTTACCCTGGAAATCCAGGCATGTGTGTGGGACACTTCACTGCATAAGACCTATAGTTCTCAAGCAATTATTTGCAGAGGTTTGCAATGGCACTCAAAGCCTTTAATCAGTGCCCCATTAATTCAGGCAGAGTCCAAAGCATTAAAAAAAATAATAAAAACAAAAAAATTCCCCAAAATATATACAATCTAAGAACATCTAATACCACCATGAGCCATTCATTCTGTTTTGCATGTTATCTTCATTTTCTGTCAACAGTATCTATGGAAAGATCATTAGTAATCTTGAAGAAATGTTTATTATTGTCTTATCTCTCACACCTGCCCAATCATATGTTTGCTCTTTGCCTCAAAGGCAATAAGTGCAGCAAAACTGCAGAAGATCCAGGTCTTCATGTTATGGCGGTATATTTTTTGTTGCAAGATTGTAGCGCTAGTTAAAAAACAGATTGCACACACATTACTACCATTAAGCATTTCTCAACTTGGAAGAACAAACTCTTTCTACTCCGCAAGCCCTCTTTAAAAGCATATCTATACATAAACGTGCATGCTTGACAGGCAAACCCAAAAAAGTTCGAGAGGTGACTCTACCCCAGAAATATTTTCAGGGGCTAAAAAAAAAAGCCAAAATTAAAACCTTCCCAGGGGAAAACAACGCTGAATGGCAACAGCTAGCATTACAAGGTAGTAAATACAAGGCAGTAAATATTTGTGCGTGTGTACCACTTGAACAAAACAAGCAGCCGGAGGCTTCACCTCTGCTTCAACATGGGCTCAAACATGCCTTTCCCCAGAACAAATGGACAAGCCTGGGTGCCAGCTACCTGCAGGGCCCTCCCGGGAGGAAGAGGAGGAAGAGGAGGAAGAGGAGGAAGAGGAGGAAGAGGAGGAAGAGGAGGAAGAGGAGGCAGCAGCACCCAGCCAGAGCCCCGCGGCAAGCGGCGCTGCTGTCCAGGAGATGCAATCAGCCGGGCCCAGCCCGTAATAAGGGTTAATCAGCTGATCGATTGGTCCCCGAGCTGCCCGGACCTGGCTCCTCTCTGACTGGCTCTAGCCTGGCCTTGGGGCAAGAGGTTGGGAACTTTTAATTATCAGCAGCAGCTCCTGCACTGATTGAATGGTCAATGGGTTTACTACCGCGGCTCCGCCGCTTGAATGATAATGGAGAACAATGTGAACACAGAGGAGCCCAAACGCTGGGCCGGCAAGAGGCATGGATATGGATAATGTGAGATAAGGGGGAGTTAATTACCTGGCAAAAAGCAAAATGTGAGGGTCAGGAGGATGCTTTATGCATGCGTTGAGGTTTTGTTTACTTTGTTATAATTTAATCCGCTGCCATTATTGTCGCGTAATTTAGCTGCAGAGCAATCTGATAATCCACTTACGGGCAGAAATTATCACAGGAAAGAATTTACTGCTTTCGCACTGCAAAAGCAAGCACAGATGAACTGGATAAACAGGCAAGTTACCCCCAGATTAAACATACAGCTTTTCTACGTAATGAAGAAGAACGTTTTTCACACAAAGTGTGCAGCTCCCCTGAAATCGGTGGCAAATCCTAGGAATGATGTAACCTTATCATCAATATATTCTTTTTAATTAGGGAGCAGTTAAATGAAGAATGATGTTGAACATTGAGAATATAATTATCCATTGTGCTTCAGAGATCTACGTATAGATTTTTCCCCCTATCTGAAAGCTATGAAGAACCTGGGGAATTCAAACAATCTTCAGATCCCTCTGCATGGAGTCTGTCAAACCCTGTGGAAGGGCTAGTGACAAACACAAAGAAGCAACAATAACTGCATACCACTTACAGCACTACTAGACTTATCCATTCATTGTACCATAATAATTTTAGATGGTCGTTGAAGAGAAGCATATGTTTCGGGCAGACATCAAAAGAACAACCAGGCATTTAGATAAGACAACTAAAACTCAGTTTTAAAGTTTCAAATCTAATCCTGGGCAAAAGACCGAACAAAGAGTCAGAGAGCAGAAATTATGTTATTTAAACTGACACCACCTAAATCAGATCCTTTCTTCTGCGATCGCACATAAACACAGCGTGTTCATCACATCGAGCCAGCTTCATTACTATTTATATTACCATGCACTGGCTGTGTGCAGTCAATTCATAATTGTCCAGTTTTTTCTAATTAATCACAAAAGATTTTTGTTTTGCCTACAGCTACTTCGGGGGTGACTCACAATGGCAAGCCAAAGCTCATACATCAAACGCAGCCCGTCTCGGCTGCAGCCGGCTGCCGGAGCGCGCCGCTCCGCGCCCCTCGCCGCGCCGCTGCGCGCCGCCGCGCACGGGGCATGCGCGGCCCCGGGCGAGAGCGGCGCGCCGCGCTCCCTCCTCCGCCGGCTGGCTGGTTATTTTTATCTGATGCTTGCATGCTCAGCCCGGACCAGGTCCAGCCATTCTAGCAAAGATTGCTTAAGCCAGAGCGTTTGGTTTCCCCCGCTCTCGCATGCACGCGCGTGCTCTCCCCTCTCTCCTTTTCACGCTGCTCCAGATCCGCGCAGTTTCAAAGCCAGCGAGCTGCAGCAAACGTTGCCCGAACTTCTGCGCTGTCGATATTTTCCTAATGAGCACGACGTAAGCGTGCTCGGATGCGAGCGGAGAGGCTGAGCCAGCTGCTGGCTCTCTCTGAGTCCAACAATGACAAGGGTGGCTGGAGACTTGTGCGGAAGGCCAGCTTGCTCGTGCCTCTTCTGCCCACGCCGAGAGCGGCTACTCGCATGAGTAAGACCCTTCGCCTCCAAAGGGGCTACTCGTGGAAGCAGCGGCTTGCCAGTCTGAGCCAGAGGATGGTGATCTGAGCTCTCACTCCTGTGCAGCCAGGGATTTAGGCACGCAGAAGCTATTCTACAAAGAAACAGCAATTTGTCTGAGAGCAATACCATGGTATGCTCCTTCTCCACATATTAAAAAAAAAAACCATGACTCTTATTAAAAAAAAAACTTTTTAAAAATCATTGATGAAGATTCTAATCATCAAAGTCAGTCCAGTTAAGATCAGTTTGATCCGCAATCAACAGCAGACAACGAGAGGCCCATGCTGTTTCCAAAGTGCACTCCAACCTAAGGCCACTAACTGTACTCTTGTTGACTATGTGGAAGCGTTCTGGTAAAATGCATCTATTGATGTAATCTTCCTTGATCATATTCTGCCCACTGCTGGGTTTGCAAGGAGTCAGCACAGTGGCAGGAGAGGAGCATTTTGCTAATAAATCCTGCACTGAGCACTGCGCTCGGGCTGGGCATTTTGGAATGAAAATGCCTGTGAAGGAAAAGCTGGTTTCTGTACGAGGAAGCAAGCAAATAGCTAGAGAGAGCAGAACAGACAGTTTTTTAACAGCAAGGAAGAGAGAAGCACGTCTTCATATCTGATGACGTGAGGGAAGGGGAATCTCTTACCAGTTATAGGAGAATTCAGATGGAGTTGTTTGGGAGAAAGTTCATTATGTTTAGAAAGGCTGAAAATCATGAATTAAAAAAATAACAAAGATTAATGTTTTCATGATTTTCTGGCAAGAAGATTATTTAGCTGGGAATAGAACCCTTTCTCTGCAGACTAAGAAGTCTAAAAAATTGAGGGCTGGGGGAGAGAGACTACTCCTTTTCTCAGGGGATCAGAGGGATAAATTGTAATGTGGGATTTGTGCATGAAGAGCAGCATCTCCTAGTGTGGCCCAGTTGAAGATATGCAGCTCTCTCTCTTCTCAGGAACTTAAAGCACCACCAATAATCTGGTCTGATGGTTAAAGACAAGCAGGAGAAAAGTATCATAAAGAAATTCCTGCCGGTCCAGAACAGGACTTATACCTATGCAGATAAAATAATCTCTCAAAGAGGAGATTAAAAGGATAGCCCATGAGAAACATTTTAAGGGATCAGGCCAAACTGTGTTATTCATAGTGCCAGATCCTAGTTTTCCCACTGCAATATTTGCTGCTGAGCATGAAAATGCACGCTGAGTACATGTAACAGGAACACGTCTGTCAGCACGCTATAGCTGCGTTTCAATTACAGCGCTCTTAGGCCAGGGCTGGTCTTTTGGGTGCCTGCAACCACCGCAAGCTCTGACAATGCACTTCTCTTTCCCCTTTCCCACCTCCCAAACCTTCAGACTGAGCATGAATTAACGTTAAGTGGTCACAAAGCCCCCATTTCGCCTTGGCAGTCCCTCACTAGGGCCTACCTTTGCCATGACATCTGTCAATCACTACCACCCGGCACAGGTTACACTGGCAGCCACCTACGGCTACCGAAACCACGGCGGCAGCAGGTCTGCAGAGGCACTGCTTGTTCCCACTGTCCATGTGCTCCCTCCTTCCTCTTTACCGTCGCAGGGAGCCAGATCCAAAGCTCACTGAACCTGCTGGAATTTTTTTCCATCAACTTCGGCAAGCAGGCGAGGATCCCGTGGCCTACTGCCATCTCAAAGGGGCAAAGACTGTAATTTTGCTTGGACAGGCTGCTTATCATGCATTTGCAAGCTTAATAATAAATATGGACTCCGATTCCTCCTAAGGAACCGAGGATTTTGAATTAAACATTATTAATATCAACAACATTGTGTTAACATGGGGAGATGAACAGTATTAATGATAACGCTATCTTAATGGTAGTGTGAATACAAGGTACTCACTGTACCTGGGTTCTGAAGCGTGCAACCAAATGATGATTTCCTCTCAGGGCAGTGCTAAACAATTCGGTCATACCTTTAACTTTACAGTTTTAGTAATAACTGGCTTGAAGAAAAAAACAAAATCAAAGTGCAGTCACAGGTTAACTGCATTGTAAGTGCAGGGTGTAATTTCAGCCCCTGCCTCTAGATTGGAAGGCACAGTTTTTATCTGTTCAGTCTCTGTGAGTAATTCCCCGCTAGGTTTGGGGCTAAGTATTGCTATACCAGTTTTAAAAATGACTAAGCTGATACAGGGAGAGATTGCAACCCGCCCCGGGTCACGGCGAGTCAGTGGCAAGCACAGCAGTGGGACCTAAGGCCACAGACACACATTCACTGCAGCACACGCCCACCAGCACCCAGCAACTACCCACATGGCCTAGGCAGGCTTTTTGGGGCTTTTTGCGAGGATTTTGCCTGGAGTGGCTTTAGGAGTGTTTGCACTCCACTCCTCCGTGGGTACGGTGGCCCTGGCCAGCAGCAATAAGGGTTTCGGTTGCCCTGCTGGAGCTGGAAGAGGGAATCTCCACACAGCTTGAGAAATCCTGGTGACGAGTCACCTTCTCAAAATACCTCACCTTATCCATCCCCAGAACAACAACTAATTGGAAATGCTACATTGTCAAAAAAAAGACCTCCAAAAGGCATTCTTTGCGTGTAGCTGCAACATGCCAAATTAAGAGATGAGAGCAGAATTAAGGGACCAGTCTTGACTTGAGTGATATCTTCTGGGGAAACAATAGAAAGTCGTCTTCTGTTGTTGTTGTTCTTTCTTGAGTTTTCACATATACACTTTTTTTTTCCCCACTGGAAAGCTGATTGTGAAACAAAATTCCAGAAAGGGGAGGAGGGATGCTATTTGCGTTTTTCGGCTCACCAACTCCTCCCTAATAGAAATCTGTTCAGCTTCAATAAGGGTCTGTCTAAGCAGGGGGAAAGGTTCACTCTTTTTCCTTTTGTGAGCTGTTTCAGTTAAACACATTTTAGTTAAGACAGCTCAGCTCCCTTTTAATGTGTCACCGGGTGAAGGGAATCCGAAAAGAAACGGGTCGCTTTTTTTTCCACGCCCTCTAGAAAGTCTCAGTTAACTTACTTAGTCTCCCATGGTCTGATGCATGCGACAATAGATACTGAGTCATGACAACCGAAATATCTGATCATGCTCCAATTTCATTAGCTTGTCCCATGAGCTAACTCAAGACATTGAGCAAGAAAGCTGAATGTTTTCTTGTTATACAACGAATGTTGCTGTTTTTCCTTGGGGGAAACATAAATGTTACAAAGCAAGGTGTATGGTACCAGTCCTCTTCTGTCAAACCTGAAAGCTCCGTGTCAAAAGAGAGCCTTCTGCTCCTTCTCACTCATGCCTCACGCAGACCTTAAGACGAATTGGAGTAACACTCATTTTCAATTTTGAAAGGGCTGAAAGGAACAAACAATTCAGTAAGGAAAAGAACCATGATTCTGCATTGCTGGATGTGGAATGCTAGAAATGCTGAAAAGTTTAGGGAGGAAAAAAAGCCCCAAGTGTTGTCCCTGTGGGGCAAAGTCACCATTATTAAAGCAAAAGCAACAGCTGTATCTTTAAATAAATTGCACTGCAGATGGAAAGGTCAGTTGGGAACCACTGTAATTGCTTCCCAGTGGCATCATACTGCACCGTTAAACTATTCCCTTCAGCCTCTGCATAGGGTTGACTTGACTCAGTGTTGTCCTTCGGGGTGCCCAGGGTCCCTTCTCAGTCCGTCAAGGCAGGTCCAAGCCAGGAGGAGGTATTTTGACAGCATGAAAAAAGTCCCATTTGCTAATGCATGTGCTTTAGGACCATGATGAAGGTAAAGGTTTCTCCCAGTGATGTGAAAGCGACTCTCCACTTCCAAGCTAGCTCTGGTGATGGCAAACCCGTGGGCAGTGGGAGCAAGAACAACATCAGGGCCCCCAAGCACAGAGGAGCAGAGGAGAGGGTGCCGTGACGGAGTCGTGCTGCTGGGGAAGAAGCAGGAGCGAGAAAGCACAGAGTTTGCTGAAGGAGCTTTTTTTAACAATTTGGAAATTTCTAGCACAGACTTATGTGAAGCCCACCTCTGCATCTTCTGGACAAAAGTATCTTTCGCTTGCATTGTTAAACAGGGATCAACCCAATGCTATGTGCATGCTAATAATAGGTATGTTTAGTCTCTACCATACGTGCCTGTACTTTTCCCCCTCCTTCCTATACAATGGCAAGTTTCTGGGGTTTTGCTCACCTCCTCTTATCTTTTAAATCACTTTTCTCTCAATTTTCATTTCTACTACAGAGAGTTTCCATTAGAGTGGGATCATTATGCCATTTATCATTACACTTGTTAGCCTATTTTGTGAAAAAGACATCAAAGATTAATACAAAGACATCGTTATTTTGAAAAAGTCATAGCTCAGTCAGAATGAGAAAACTTACCCAAAACGGTGATATTTACTCACTTGAAAAAGGTATTCCGTAATTGGTGAATCATACTCTGCCGTAATGCTATCAGAACAGTGGGTTTTCTGTTATTTCTGTGAAAGTCTTTCACAGGACTCAGGTACTTCAAGCAGCGGGGGAGGTGGCTGAAAGTGACTTTCTGTCACTCGTATATTAATGGACCAGTAAGACGAATGTAACATCGTGACATACCAAACATTTTTGCCTGCTGTAATTAAGCCGGCTTGCTTTTAAGCAGCTTGCCATGCAGAGATTGTTCTGAGATACAAGTCGCATTGTGTTTCTCCCCGCCTTGTCTTTGCTTGTCCCTATCTCGTTGTCCAGTTTCCCTAACAGATCCTTAAAAATTCAGCATTTTAGTAAAAACCTTGGTCACATCCAAAGCATATTTATACTCTGTGATGCAGAATACAGACAATTTCAGAAAGATGCAGTGACTCAGGCAAAGCCATGTCGGACTTCGAATGAGGTGGCTCGAAAACACCCGTGTCAAGGTATGGGGCAGAGAAGCCACTTCCCCCATCATACTCAAAGTGGATTCAGACCGATGTGTTTTCCCAGGTCATCCCCAGACCCTATCAGTCAACACATTACCAGTTCACCACGTGCCCTCCATGCACCGTGCTAGGGAATGAAACTTCAGGGTGCAATCCAGCAGCAAGGGGATCTGCTCCACTTCGGTCCCACCGTGCCTGCTCCAGCCCCAAATGCAAACACGTGGTTCGTTCTTCCATCTGCTGAGCTGATTTCCACAGGGAGCTTGCCCTGCATGCATCTTGGAAGGGAAAAATAAATGAGAGAGAGCTGTTGTTCTGCCCTAGACGTACCCTGAGAACGACGGGGTGTAATTCTCATTGATCCCTGCATCGCGCGCAGCACGCGCAGGAGACCCCTTGCTACACTCTGTGTCCTTCTTTTGTGAGTAGGCCCTACACTGTGATTTTTATTTTTTTTTATCAGGCTAAAGAGGATATATTTTATCATAATGGTTTCAAATCCAATGTGTACAGGCCAACACAAATAGGGTATTACAAGTTGAAGAACTGTACCTCAGGCACCATTTTATTAGAACTAGTGTTTACATCAAACAATACATCCTAAGTACTTCATATTAAGCTTGGACAAATCATTTGCCTGAGGATTAGGGTGTTGTGCCATTGAAATGTAATCCTTCTGTTGATTTTTTTTAACTACCAAACCAAACGTGGTAAAATCAGTAACTGTTAAAAACCTAAGAGTGAAAATCTTAGCTTCAATTTGACATGTAAAGTAAAACAAAGGAAAAATCGCCAAGGTAGGTTTGCGGACAAGTTTCTAAACAGCAGATCAGATTTTTCCCTTTGCAGATCAGAAAAACTTTGTAGGGAAATTGAAAAGGTAATCGTATCTTTTTCAGTTGTTCCATCCTCGGGGGTGAAGAGAGAAGAGAAGGCTGATTTGGCCTATTCCCCCTACTGTTGAGGCGACCCTAGCATGGGGCCATTTGTGTTGAGTGTCAGTGTCAGGGGAGAGAGCCAATGGCATGACTGTGTCCCATAATGTGCATCCCCCAAGCAGTAGCCACCACCCCAGCAGAAGGGTGGGATGGCACAAGGGAGATCCCCACAGTTCAGGAGAAGAAAGCTGTCTTGGCTCCCTTCTGTTGCAGAAAACGGAGGAGATGATGTTTAGACACCACTCTCAGATGCTTAACATCACCTCTGAGGAGCAGTGGGCTGCAGAGACCCACGCAGGCCAGGACCAACCCAGCTGGCTTTGTGAAAGTGAAATGCAGCCCCCCTCCACACCTCTCTCCTTTCCACTGGTCAGGAATGCACATTTCTTCCTGGGTCTTACACACCCGTTATATTTACTTCTACATTTGTGTGCCCCTTTTAACTAAAACACCCCTAAATGGTAAGTCCTGGGCACACATGTTGTACCTTCAGCCTCTGATGGGAATTGTCAGAATATATTAGAAAGCAAAGCTTGACCCCAAGCTATTTTGCCCGTGCAAAATTCTTGCCCTGTAATCTCAAAACGCTTTCCTTCTCCTCACAGGGATTTAAGATCAAATTAGAGGCAATGAGACTCTAAAACAGACATATTCCCCTGAACCGGAAACCAGAGTAATGCTGTGGAGATTAAACTCAATGGAAGCCAGATTACGATGGGCAAGGAAAATATGTTCCCAGACCAGGTGAGAAAACATGCAGCATTTAAGATGTAAATGGCTACGTTTTTACTCAGATGATGCCCTTTAGAGCAAGGATTGGGACCCTGGCTTTGCTGAAAAGGAAGAGAGAGAAAGCTCCCTGGACTTCCACCGGGCTAGCATTTCACCTGGACAATGTCCCTCACCTCCCACAGGTGGTTCTCATATGCACACATACACCTTGGGCGCCTCTTCCCTTGCTGTCTCTTCCTTCATCCTTCCTTTGCTCCTTCCAGATTCAAGTCACCTTTGCCCTAGTGGTGCCATCCTTCCACCTCCAAGCTCCTTCAGGTCTCTGGCCAGGTATCGTCTGGCCATTGCTACCAAACTGCCAGTCAATCAAAGTGCTATGGAAGCACAGTCGCCTCGCTGGGTGAGAACAGCCCGCGGGGCCCAGGTGCTCTTCCTTTTGGGTCAAGAGGGAGCACAAAGAGGCAGCAGCTCTCTTTCCTTGCCTTTGCAACCCCTTTGAACATCTGTGACGAGCAGGTTCAAGCCATTCAATGGCCCGGTTTCTCTGGAGAATCAAGATGGAATAGGTGCAATGCAAAAGTCAAGATATCGCTTTACATAGAAGCAGTTCACAGCCAGATGTGAGAGTCACAGAGCTATACCATGCACCTGCCTGCTGGCCAGCCTCATGAACAGCCTATGCATTGCCAACTGTCTGAACATGCATGGACCCACAAAGTTGCATTTGCTGCAGAGAGTGCCCAGTATCATGTACCACATAGGGTAGGACTGCATTGGACTTCTGGATGCACCAGCTTTTGTGTAAAAGCATAAAACTGCCAGTTCAATAGAAAATCCTAAAAGTTCTGCTCAGGCAGCATTCCTAGGAAGGATCTAGATGCCTAAGTGTCTGAAAGTCTTGTGGCTGGGATCATGCTTGCAGGGTCTCCATCAATATGGGCAACAAGTCTGGTTAGAGGAGGATTTGCAAGGTGCAGCTTAGACACTGCCTGTTCCCTGCCCTTAGATAAAAATTTATTGATTAGTATCAGGGAGTAAAAAGAACTGCAGTGGTGGCAAGTGCCATAGTTCTCTGGAAAGCAGCACAGTTAACATTTCTGAAAACTAATCTCAGGTCTCAAAATTACACTCTCAGGCTCCTGGCATTTTTGAGATGAGTTGGAGCTGCTTTGTGCAGCTCAGCACTTTGTTAAACCAGGTCACGTATGGGAAGGTGTCTTGATATTTCCTTTCCTTATGGGGCATTCTAGAAAGCTGTGACTCCCAAAATAGCAGAGGAGAAGAGGAGAGCTGGCTCACTGAAGCAGGGTTCCTACTAATTGGATCTCCTAGTAGGCCCCATCCCGTCTGCAGTTTCAGCCTAGTACCTCTGAACAAGACGTTGGTTTAAGAGTACTGATTTACTGGGACTCCAGGTAGCATTGGTGGCTGCTGTTAACTTTGCTTTAAGCAGAAATTTCACAGAGATCACACCTGGGTGAGCAGGTTCAAAAAAACAGGAGGTAGAACCTGAAAAATTAGGAAATTATAAGCAAATAGGGAACACAGGCGGGACTATTGCACACAAAGGGCAATAAACATATGGAATAAATTACTGGAGTAGGCAGTTGAAGCAAAGCATGTAAATGAGTTCCACAGACACCTAGCTTTGTTACTGGAGAAGGAGGAGATGGGGGAGGAGGATGAAAAAAACAGGAAGGTAGAATTAAAAGGGCCTTTTCCTGTTCCCATGGCCTTTACTCGTGGTTCTTACATTCTCCGTATGCTTAGGTATTGCTGAGATCCCGGATCAATAAGCATGTGATGTTTTGAAGGTACCATATATACAACAATATCTAGGCACACTATTTTTGTTGGTTTACATCAAAATCTCAGCCCATCTTCAAAGAACAGTGTTAGAGTCTCTGTCGTGAATTACAGTATGCATGTCTTAATTTCCCTGAATCCTTGAACTCTCCCTACTGTCCTCCTGAAAGGATAGGGAAAGCGTTGCGATAGCCGAGAAAGAGAGAGAAAGAGAGAAAGAAATTCACAAAAGCATGTTCTGACTTGAAAGAGCAAAATACAGTATGCCTATTCATGAGAGGGGAGCAGCAGATTTTACAATATTAAAAATAGCTTGGTCACAAGTTAGAGCTGCCAGAGGTAATCTTACAGCGCTGGTTTTACTGGCACTTTGATGTCTTACCCAGAATTTAACACTACATTATTGACTAAGAGGTTTGTTCCCTCTGCGGGACCTACAAACATAGCTGCTATTAGCACTAACAGGAGAGCCACATAAACACAGCAGAGAGAATAGCCCCTTGTGCATGTGTATTTTTTATGATAATGCTGCAAAGTTAACTTTCAGCCCTGATTTTTTTTTCCCTCCTCGAGCCCACTGGGTTCGCATGCGGTTGCAGGGTGGGTAGTTGAGGCCGCGTCTGGCTCGCTGCCCTGTGCCCCTGCGCGCGGCCAAGGGGACGTCATCTCGGCGGTGCGGCAGGCTGTGGCAGAAAGGAGGCACGACAGAGGTGCCTGCTGTGGTGAAGGAGCGCTTAAATATACATGGCTCTTCCCCTGGGTTGTACAGGCATTTTAATTCATAGCTGTGTTTATAAAGCATGTACTGTGGCTCGAGCACCAGACAGGGCTGGGGAATTGCGGTGGCGGTTGGTCACTCCCGAAAGAGCTGGACAAGTCTATGTAGATCGAAGGTTTCGCATGGTCTGCAAAGAGTTTCGGGTGAGCTATATGGGGCTGGGAGATTGTCACGGGCACCCTAATCAGCACCTCACACCCGGGGAAAGTGGGGGCCAAGGCAGGGACAGCTAGATGCTGCGAGGCAGCCGGGCTAGGGAAAAGGCACGCGAATGCGTGGGAGGCATTTCACCTGCAGCCCTTGCAAGGGCAGCGTTTGTACTGACCGCCAGACTAGACCTGTGTCATCTGAAACATGTATGACCAGCGCTTGACACTTTTCAGTAAACGCAAGTCTCACTGTGGGTACATGTTTCCATGAATATTTTTACTTTCTTTTGCTTCTAGGCGATCTTGGGATAAAACATAGGGCATTTTACTAACTCATTTTAATCACCTCTGTAAAAAGCAAACAAAGGAAAAGAAGCAACCCCCCGGCCATCTAGACACTACAAGTTCACACATCAAGTAGGAACTAACATTGAATGGAAAATCTACATTCTCATCTTTTGCATTTGCAATGTCGTTATATTTAACTTCTGCATGTCCTGAGCAGTGAATTTATCCCTGTAGTCTACCCTCCTGATATCAGCAATAAAAGCGCACAATAATGGCATGTTAGTGGAACTTAGTTAAAGCAAATTTTGCTAACGATGCACGGATTTAGGCCAAACCCTTCTTTGCATCCAATAATCTAAAAAAGTAGTGACAAGTAGCTTGTAGATTGCTTCCTGAAAATTCATACTCTGGGGCAAACTTCTTCATATCTTCCTTTTATTCTATATGTTCATACTATGTCACTTTTCCCCAATGCACTGGAACGTCTATACTGCTCTGTAGGAGGGCAGCAGAAAAGAGTAGTCAACATCAGGACTTGAGAGACACGAGATTTGCATGTCTGTCTCCAGCTCCGTGTGGAACATGATGTTTGGCCTTGAACAACTCCCTTAATAACTTGATTCCCCTGCTACTAAAGGAGTAACAGCAGCAGTCATTGTCCGACTGTCCTGCAAGCCCAAGACGAAGCTGTCGTGTGATGAAAATGCAAAGCGCTAATATGCTTATAGACAAGGGACCCATGAAGTTCACTGAATTCACAGCCTATCGATCTCTTAGCCCCTGAGATGATCAAATCCTAGAAAAATGGACACTGGTATATGCCCCTAGACTGACACAGGCAAACAGATACAGATAAACCTAATGAAAAGAGGACAGAAACTTGTGTTACCCACTCTACAATCAGTTTTAGGCAAAGACGAAAAGCAAAAGTCTCTTGCTGGCGAGACCCTCCTCTGGCCTGAGCCAGGCTTTTCAGCTAATGTCCTGGGAGATGTCCTGGGAAAGGAAACAATAGCTATGTTGATGCACGGCTGACCTTTATTCTATGTATTATTATCTCAGGTGCTAGGTGTTGGGAATAAACCCTTCCTGCACCCCAGCAGAGCGGAGACACCCAGACACATGGCTCCAGAAGTGATTTTCTCTCACCAAGCAGGGCCGTGAGGGACACAGGAATGCTGCCAACCACTGCTCTCCCCCGCGTCGCCAAGCCTCCCCTTGCCAAGCTGACTTTGCTGACTTATCTGACTCACTCAGAATAAAATTTGGAGAAGAGGGCCTGATCATGCCCTCACTTGCCCAGGAGGCATTGCTGAACCATCATCTGAAATGACCTGATTGCTATGAACAAGGGAAAGCACACTTTGAAGAGGCCGAGGCAGGGATGCCAAGACGTATCACGCTGCTCGGCTGTGCGCGGAGTCCTTCTGTGGGAGTTTGCAGGAGGCGCTTCGGGACAGGACGAAGAGCAATGCCTGAGGAGCTACAGGTCTTGCCATCATTCAGAGGATGCTGTGGAAAAAGCCAGCAGAAAGCAGTCCACCTGGAAGATTCACACCCTGAGTTTCAGAGACTGGGTTTGGTACAGCCCACTGAGTTTAGGAGCAAATGACCCATTTGAGGAGTAGCTGTGAGAGTGACACCAGAGAAGTGCTTCAGTAGCTGCACATGACTGTTCCCACCCTGGACCCTGCCCGTGCAACAGCAAGCAGGGAATCTGAAGTGACAGTGTTGCTTTCTTGCTGAACCGGGGAATCCAGGACACAGGCCCAGCTTAAAATGCAAGTTTCCTGTCTCTTTCAGTTTCAACTTTGGCATTATTTATAAGTTGTGGGTTTTACTTCTTTTCCTTGAGAGTTTTCCTGCTCGTGAATTTTAACAGTAAAACCAGAACAAAAGAATCTGTTACAAAAAGTATGAGGGGATGATGCAATGCATCAGCTTGACCTCTTCGTCCAAACCTCCAAATGCTGAGGCGCAGGAGTGGCTTTCCTAATGTGAGCTGTCCCCCCGCACTTGACGGGTAAAGACAATCCCATGTATCATTATCTGCAGGATCCAGCTCTCCGTCTGGCATTATTAGATGCTCCCCTGGCAAATGCAGGCTTGAACAGCATAGGCTCAAAGTATCCTTTTTGTCCCTATCTCCTAACTTATACTTAGGAACAGGCCAGTGAGTATTTATGGCAAAATTTCTGACTGCTTCCTAGTCAGTTAGGCTGATTTTAAGATAGGGATGGCGACACTCAAGGATCAGATTTTTAAAACACTGAAGCACCTAAAAGTGCAGAGAGACACCTAGCTGTTTCCCATTGCTCTCAGTGCAAAAGAACTGAGCACAAACGAGTGAATTTAATCGCAGTACCTCTTACAGTTCAAAAGTGCGAAGAATGAGCTGTAGATTACAAAAGGGATACGGTGCATTTCAGTCCTCTGAAGTGTCGACGGCTTGCAAGTTATGTCTTGTAACTTAATCCACATCAGGCAGGCCTCATGTGGGGGATGATATTCGTACAGGAGCCTGTGCTAATCAATTATATCACAGGACTTTTCCTTAAACAGACACCAAAAAGCATCCTGCATGTGTATCATGTCTGTGATCCCATCTCCTCCCACCTATGCCCTATTACAGAAATAACAGAATAGGGCAGGGTGCAGGTTTCCCAGTCTCCCCACGACCGTCACCTGCCTCCCCGTCCCAGCCCGCCCATCAGCCTGGCCGAGAGGTGCCTGTGCAGCCCCACTGACAATGCACCCGTGCAGAGCGTGCAGTGAGTTCACAGTAGCAGGAGTGAAATGTTAACATGTTTCAGCCCTAAATATGCCAGCTTTCACTTTTATGGCTTAACCAATCATTTTTTTATAATTTGGGCTAAGAAAATCAGCGCTTGTGAATGGAGACTCTGTAAACCAAGACTCACATGAGGGCAAATTTTTTGCAGACAAACCATAAAGCGCTTCAAAATTATACTGCAACAGGCATGGCAATTAGAGACCATGTTAATCACATATGAGCAAAATTGACCAGAAGATTATTTTATTAGCCTAGAAAACATGGCCAAGCTCCTTCTGACTCTCATTTAAGATTTCGTTTAAGACAATGATGATGATAATTTTATTATTAGATTCATACTTCTATTGTTGTTTTTCTCTCCAGAGTCCAACTGGCTTTTAAAATAGGCTCACTATTTAAGTTCTTCTCTCAAGGAATAAACTGTATACAAAGCTGCTGCTGCCCTGAATTGTTTTTCTTTTAAAATTCCTCTGTCCATTGCTATTTTAAATGTACATATCCTGATGAAAACTCCATTCACACCACCACGTCATGCATCCCCTTTTCATACAAAGGGGAACTAGGGGAATAAAGCTCAGCTTCTCCAAAACCAGTACTCCGAGCTGTGGACTTCACATAAAACCTGTCCTTAGGAGACTGTCCACTGGCAGGGTACTGTGGACATCCTCACAGCTTTCTGCTCAGCCCCTAAATCTCCTGAGCACACTGCCATGAGGAAAGCCAGCTCAGGGCCTAAGGGATGCTTAGAGCTCTACTAAGTAGGGCTTCTTCCCATCAGACCTGATAATAAAGCTTCCTTCATCCAGACCAATACAAGAGACAGCCATCCCCAGAAGGATGCTGAGCAGTGTCTATCCCAGAGGACAGCTGAGGAGCATCCCTGAGATGTCAAATATTGGGATTCAGTCCCCCAGCTGCACCATCCAGAGACAGTCTTGCCACCTCGCTGCTCAAGGCCGCTCTGCTTTGCCTCTCTGATTAGACTGCTGTGAGAGCAAGCAGCTCAAGCCTACATTCGCAAGGGGGAAATGAGCTACAGCATCAGTCTCTATCCAGTCCTGCAAGCAGTCCCTGCAAAGAGAAGCGGGATTTCTGTGCAGGTGTTCGTGGAAAACAGCACATAAATGTTTCAAACACCGTAGCATAGGTGTCATTCCAAAATCACAAACAAAATGGAAGGCAGAGACGTGCAGCTCAGGCCCTGAAAACTCAGCTATTTTTTTCCCCTTTTTATGATTTTACAGGCTGAGGAGCGATGTTAGCCAAAATCTCAGTTTAACAACTTTTCTTTGAAAACTCAGTAAAAAAAAAATTCTCAAAAGTATTATTACTTCTGTTGTCTGGAGAAGACCTCTTGGATTTACAAGTAATAATTAATACTTAACCTTTAGCTCCTGTGAGGCAGCTGTGGTATAGGGTTAGTAGGAATCACTGTGCTGGTAAAAGATACTTGCACTGTACATGCACCCCCACGCTAGACACCCTACAGTTATGAGAGAGGGGTTCCTGGGCCTCTTGCAGAGGTCCTCAGGTTGGACAAGCCTCCCCAGGGAGGCTGGGAAGAACCTTATTCTCCTCATCACATGGACTCCAGGATGGGAAGGTCTGGGCCACTGAAGCCTCTGAGGACGAGGAACAAAAAACCAGGCTACTTCTTTATATGCTGAAGCATATATACAGTACTTTCAAGGCAATCTGAGTTAGTCCATCAGAGTAGATGGGAAGGTGGGAGGGTAAGGAGAAACCGAGCTCAGGTTTTCCTCGCTCTTGAGGAGACCAGCCCTGTGATTGCTGTGGTGTGAGAGAATCGTAGCTCCCCTGTGCCTCCTTTCCTCATTGCGGAGGGAAGCTTTGACCTCCCATCTACACCTGCACTGCTGGATGGGAATACTTTGGCTGCAGCCCAGTGACCCTACTGGCACCAGGAAAGTCTCCTGCCAAGATGGAAGAGGGTCCATGGAGAGCAGCAGTGCTGGCGATTCCTCAGAACAGACCTGTCCTCTCGACGCCTGGCCCACTCTGGCTCTTCTGGAAATAAAATAAACAAGTGTTAAAAGAGACTGTCCTCTGTATGAACCAGAGGACAGGCAGAGTCTGCCTACTGTTAATTACCAGTAATACCAGCCAAACACCACTACGAAGATTGATAAGGAGCCAAATCACAAAGTCTCCCAGTCATTCACGAATTATGACTGGAAGGGCCTTATCTAAGAGCAACCTCTTGCAGAGTGCAGGCCATCACATTTCACCTGGTTACCTCTACACTGAGCCCAGTCACTTGGATTAGATTGAGTCACATCTTCTGTGTGAGCATCTATCTGCTCTTCTGCCAAAAGGCAGAAAGGGAGGGGAAATCTGCTGCTCCCTCAGTGGCTTGTTCAAGTGGTTAATCGCCTGCATGTGCCTTATCTTGCATTTGAATTTGTCTGGCTCCAGCTCCTGGCCTCCAGTTCTCGAGGAAGGTCCCTTCTGTGCAGTATTTTCTCCCCAAGGAGGTATTATCATGCAGGGCACTTGTTGCTCGCTGCAGGCTTCCCCTTAATGGTCAGTGGCACCAGCCCCGAAGACAAAAGTGGAGTCGCGGTCTGAGACTGGGTAAACCCCACGGCTCCATTTGAATGGAAGGACAGTGCAAAACAAAACAAAACAAAACAAAACAAAAAAGGCTCTTGTGGGGATCTGCAGTATATTTGTTTTAGTTGTCCTTTAGTTGTCCTTTGTGCCATGCCACTATTGTTTGGGGCAAGGAGAATGCGCAGTGCTAGACAGCAGGGACTGCTGCAGTTTCCCCCCCTTCTCCCACCTCTTCAGACCCTCGCCAGGCATGCTCCTGTCCCACCCTCGTCCCTGCACCAGCCTTTTGGCTTCCCTGGAGCTGAAGAGCAAATAAGACCTCCAGGATCTGGCCTCTAAGCTGATAATTGTAGACCCTTCATTGGCACAAGGCAGCTCTCATGCCATTTTGACCCAAACTACGTCTTCCTTCTGTATATTTTAATTAGACACAAGAATGCAGAAAAACCAGCGTGAGATCCTTTCATTACCCTTTGTTTAATATCTGTTATTATGACATTAAGTGTAGGTTTTTGTTGTGGTGGAGAGTTAAAAATCCCCCTCAGTTCTGCTGCTGTAGCCATGGGTTTGCAACCGTTTTGTGTACATTAAAGTGGTCATTTTCGGATTAGCTCTTTCTTTCCCTTTGATGCATATGAAATGCTTCGCCAGTTAGTTGGAGAATGCATTTTACCTCTTTTGTTGCCCTTGCTCACAGCCAATGGGAGGGAAGGGATGAAAGCCCCCTGGCTCTCTCTTTAAATCATAAAGGAATTTCCAAATGCTTTAAAGCTTTAGTTGCCACTTCTGTCTGGAGTTTCCTGACCAAAAATAGATCCTGTTTGTTTTCAAAGGAGCAGGCAATGAGGAACTTCGTATTTGCTGTTGTTGTTGCTGTTAATGTGCCTCTTTTCCTGGGAACTCAGGAGTCCCGAGAGCAGAATCGGGGCTGAGGCAGCAGCACAGCTCGAAACTTTTCTCCAGGATACTCCTGCTTTAGTGACAGGAATTACCATTTTCGGGACCACAATCTTTTTTCCTGTTTCTCATCTTTTCTTGTCTTATTTCTTTTTTTTTTTGGGGGGGGGTGGGGTGACTTGGCAGTTAATGGGCAGCGGAACGAAAGTCTGACTGAATAAAACCTAGATTTCATGTATGCTTCATATTACACCAACAGCCCTGCGACTTTTTCCATCCACACAAGACCTATGTTCTGCGCCGTTATTTCTATGGGGTGTTTGATGCTTTCTTTGGAGCGGAAGAGAGATCCTTCCAGCCCTGAGACTTCCCATCTTAACCATTCATATCATTACAATTAATCCTAAGGGCTTTCGGTTCAAATAAAATCGAGTCAATTAAAAAAAAAAAATTACACACACACGCACACGCACAGACACACAGAGACAACTTTTCTGTCGCCCTATAGATCATCCCAAATATTCACGTGAAAGCGTGGCAGAAGCAGGAGGGAGAAGAGCTCAGAGCGGAGGGGTGTTTATGTCAACGCCGATGCGCGCTGGAATAATGCGCCCCAACGTGAAGTCACAGCCCCGGGGCATGTGAAGTCACAACTTCTCCAGGTGACAGGTGCTGGAAAAATTACCATGCGAGGGAGCCTCTCCCGCTCTCCTTCCTCCCCCCTGCTACAGGCATAAATAACAGGGGAGCAGCGAGAGGAGCCTCTGGATCTTCCCGGGCAAATGCAGCTCTTCTCTTTTACATACAAATAGAAAGCAGGGCTCATGAAATATTCCTGTTCCACCAGAACTGTTTTTACCTAGGGAAACCAGCTTCCTCCTCTTTTCTTTTTTTTTTTTTTTAGGCACTAATATGTGCCTAATCAGCGCGATATGTTTTAATTTAAAAGCCAGTAGACAGCAGCTGAACTACACTACAAAAATCCGATGTAAGGATAATTTGGAGTATTCGAAAACGCTGAGTCAGCGACGGGTCCCATCTCCGTGGCTAGAATATTGTTTCTAACTCCCGCTGCTGTGTTTCGCTTACTGTTATACCGATTGGATCGTGTAATTATTGTTTGTTTTCCAAAAATGTAATTACATTGTTTCTTTGTTTCCTTTGCAACGTTAAATCTGCCAAATGCCTGACTAAAACAGCTCCAGCGAAAAAGCTAATGAAAGGGGAGGAGGTCTCTTCCTCTCTCTCTCTCTCTCTCTTTAGTCAAAGATTTTCTCTCTCTCTCTCCTGTGTCGATGATTTAATAAAAAAAAAAAAAACGGCACGTGTAGAACAAAACCTTGGAAAGCGCCCAGCCCGTTTTCGGGGAGGCAGCAACTCGCAAAAAAAAAAAAAAAACAAAAAACAAAAAACGAAAAAAAAAAAAACAAAAAAGCCCCACTCCAGTCCGGGATGCTCCGCCTGAGGTGACTTTCCCTCCTCACCGCAGGCGGAGGTTTTGAGGGACTGCGATTTGGAACCACGCTTACACACAGAGGGCGGGGGGCGATAATAAAAGGAATAGTAAAAAAAAAAAAAAAGTAAATAATAATAACAGTAATAGTAATATTGACAAAAACGCTGTTTGCAGCCTGGCGCTGCCGGCGACGGGGTCCGCCGCACGGGCGGGCCGCGGGCGCGGTGCGGTGCGGTGCGGGGAGGCGCGGTGCGGGGAGGTGCCCACGGCGGCGCCCGCCTCCCCGCGCCGCGGAAACCCTGCCAACAAAAACACCCGCGGAGCATCCCGCGGAGGGGAGAGGTGGAGTTTTCCGTAGCTAAAACTAGTATCGAGGGAAGGGGTTGGATTATGCCCTCAAAAGCAGCCGGTCGCGCCTTTGTTGCTGGGACTAAGTTTTCTGTTAGTATTCAGGCTAAATAAAGGAGGAGAGCGAATTCCGCCCTCCTCCAGAAATGTGTAATTGTTCTTCTTCGGGCAACTTTAAAAGATCAGCCGGACAGAAAGTGCCTGGCTCAGCCCGAGCTTAGAAAGGAAGGGAGGAGAGGGACGGGCATGCTGGAATACAGGGCGTCCTTTGGTTTTTATAACGCCGGAGCCGTCCTGATGAAAATCAGACGGGTAAAACGTCCGGGCTAGTTGTCAAAATTGCACGAGGACATGTTATTCGCGTTTACCTCTTCAGTAACGTAGCATCCCGGAGGAATGAAACTGTATAACCTTATCCACACGTGAGGATCAGCTCTCCCCATAAATTATACCTGCTTCGGTCAAAACGATGTAGAAGGGATGAATCCTACTCAGGCAAGCAAACCTCCCATTGACTTTTCTGGCGATTTCGCCTGAGCAAGGGCTGCAGAAAGCGCTCAGAGATGAGCTAGCTAAACTCACTTCCTACCGCAGCAACGCCAGCTCTTGCTAAGGTGCTTTGCAGGGATGGTTTTTAAAAGGGAATCGAAAGGGTGGAAATATATCCCTGGCCTCGCCGGGGTAGGTGGGTCAGCCGCAGCAACTCCTGTCTTCAGGAGCGTGCGCCCGGAGTTGCTCAGCTTGGAGAAACAGAGAGTCCCTTCACCGGCAGATTTTGTTTCTAGCCAACAATACTCCCCCAGCCAACGTTTGTGTACGAGACAAGTAATTGTGCTCCAACGCTTAAATAAATCATTGATGGGTGAAATTACACATGCTCACTTAAAATGTAATGTGATTAAGAGATTATGGGATCGCAGTTAATATGTTGCCTCACAGCTTCTGGACCCAATTCGTGACACCAGAAATCTATCAGCCACAACTGTCCCTCCACGCAGCGAGACAGCTCCCCTTGCCAGCACCAGCCGGCAGGGCGGGCCGGGGAGGGGGGGTCCCCGCGCTGGCTTTCTGCGGGGACGAGAGAAGGTGAGAGGGAGGGTGAGATCTGCGTTTAAACAAATAAATAACATTTGGGAAGGGGGGGGTTAAATTGAAAAGTAGGGGGGGGGGGTGCGAGTGGCTGGGGCTGTGCTTGCAAGCTGATTACCTCTCATCTGAAAGCTGCTCCATTTCCTTACACGTCGGGTAAGTCCTTTATCATGAGGTGGCACGAGCCCTGCCGGGGGCTATTGGTCGCCCCAAGGTAGGAGCCGGCATGGCAAGCGGGATCCTATCATCAGGCTGCATAATAACCCCGGGCTCGCCGCAGCTGCGCTGTGACCCTTTGTGATGGAGCCGATACCGCTCACATGAAATAATGTCCTCCTTTTGGGTGTGAAATTACCATGTTTATTAATTGAGCTAGACAGGAGGTTTACCTTTTTCTTTTTCAGCCATGAAAATTTGTGATTCAGGGCAAATGGCTCTCTCTTCCCCCCCTCCCCACCCCACCCCTAAGTTGTGTTGCCAAGAGGATGAGGGCAGGACCAGCTGGGGGGAGCATTGGGGGGGGAGGGCCGGGGGGTCCCCGGTAAGTTCAAAGCAGATTCACCCCCCTCCCCAAAGCACGCACGCACACACACACCTCACACCCCACCGAGCTACCAAAGCTGCCCCCCAGTAAGGCCCGCCAGGAAGCGCGGCTCGCTGCCCCAAATCGTTGGGGGGGGGGGGCAGGGGTAGGCAGGAGGCTGCGAGCCCGGTCCGCCCCCGCGCAGGGCTGCGCGGCCCCCCGCGCCGCCCGCCCGCCAGCGGGGCAGGCCGGCTCCCAGGTGAGCGCACTGGCGGCCGCGCCGCGCACTCGCCGGAGGAGGCGATTCGTGCCCAAAGATTACGATTTTTTCCTCTCTCCCCATACACTTTTCACTTTTTTTTTTTTTTTTGCTCTTTTTGCTTTGCAATTAGGCTTGTAACGAGCTTGCTGCAGTATGTGTTTCTGGGCCAATAATACTTGTATTTAACCTAATTAAAGACGACCTTTTAAAAGATCCGAAATATAAACACGCCTTTTTTTTCCTTACCTCCCTCCTTTCCTATTCTGATTTAAGTAGTTTAACGTTTGCATCTCTGGGCTGGAATATGTAACCTTTCACCAGCGCACGGGGCGGGGGGGAAGCAGGGAAGCAGCAAAAACCTGCGGATGAGGCGGAGGGACTGGCTTTGCCTGAGCATCCGCCACAGCCTTCCAGGTAGGCAGCTACATCCAGCCTTCCTCCTCCTCCTCCTCTCGGAGGTAGGTACGGGGGCAGGAGGCGGGGAGCGAGCCTGGGGGGTCCGCGTCCCCCTGGGGGGGGACCCAGCGCCTTGCAGCCCGCCCCCGGACAGTGCGGGGCTCCGGCTTATTTTGAAAAAGCTGCGCGATTTTCAGCGTGGCTCCGCCGACTTTTACGTCCCGGCGAGAGCTTCGCGGAGGCTCTGCTTTTAGCGTCACCCCGCTTCCTCTGCCCACCAAACCAATGCATCCCAAAATGTGCTTCCCGCTAGAGTCAGTCCCCCCCACCCCGCCCCGCTCGGTACTTACGCCTTCCTTGCAGTTTCCAATCCGCACAAGGTTAGGCTGAGAGGCTTGGGCAAAGCCCACTAAACAGTCGGTAACGTGTATATATATTAATGCCTTTTATGCCCTTCACGTATGAACTGAACAGGCGTGCTTCCAGCGATAGACCATCCTCTGAAAGATACTGTGTTTTTCCATCAATGGTCAATTTAGACTTTTTTTTTTTACAGGGCAAAGTCGAATGTGCTAACTTTTTAAATTTTTATTTCACTTTATTTTATTTTTTTACTGGGTAATCAAAATTGTCCTGGGATTCCCCCCCCCCCGCCCCCGAATGACATTACAAAGAATTTTGTTAAAGAAAGCCAGACTAATTGCTGCCAGAAGAGTCTTTTCATAGAAAAGTCTGGTTTTCATAAGGGAGTTTCTGTGGGTGTTGCGGTTAAATCTAAACCTAGAGGAGAGGGGATTTTTTTTTTTTTTGTTAAGGCGATTTTTTTTTTTCTCAGCAGCAGGAAAGACCCATGTTTTAGTAAAACTATTCAGAGCCGCCCAGGGAAAACGTGCGAGGAGAAAAATGCCAGCGCGCTCCCGAGCCGCACCACGTCGGCCAGGGCGTTTCTACCCGCTCTCCCGGACAGACTTCTGCGCTGCCCGCCCTGCCCGGGGCCGAGGCTGGGCTCACGGCGGCCCTTTTGCCCCGACAAAGCTCCTCGCAGCTGCAGCCGCAGTTTGGCCCGGGTCGGGGCTTGGCGGCGGGGGCTCCCTCGAAGCCTGGGCGGGGAGGACGGAGGGGCTACGGGGATGGGACTTGGGGGGGTCGGCTGGGGGTCCCTGCTAGGGGTCCTAGCCTAGGGTTTGATGCCAGCCCTCTGCCCCGCCGGGCGCCCGAAAGTCGATGAAGGGGAGAGCTGAGACCCAGCGGGGTCGCCGTCACAGCACAGCCGCGGCCCCCAAAAGCTGGCACCTTACCCCCCCGCACACGCCTCCCTCTCCATGCAGCCCTGCTGCCCAGCAGCAATAAGCCAGAGGGTGTTAGCTCGGTCAGCCCTCATTGGGGGAGCGGAGAGGCCTCCCTTGAAAAGCCCTCGGCGAGAGGAGGGACACCCCCCCCCCCAGCTGGGGGGTCTCCTGTCTCCGGAGACCCCCGAGGGCAGGGGCCGCCCGGGCGGGGACCAGCGCCGACACATCTTCCCCCGGGCCCGGGTGGAAATGTGGGTGCCTGGCCCCCATCAGCCACCACAGGCTGCCGCGCAAGGGAGGAAAGAAGAGGTGAGAAAGAGCTAAACGGTCCTGTGAAGACCTAAGGACCACGCACAGCTTTCTCATCCCTTTTTCTTCTAATTTTTATCTCTTTCGCTTAAAGGTCTTGCCTTCCTCTCCTTTCAATCCCTCAGCCCAGACATCCCAGGAGGAAATTTTAACCCACCCCCCACCACCACCTTCGCAGCACCCAGAAGGCGAAGGGAGGAAAATAAACGAAAAAAAAAGACGGCACCCGCGCGGGTGCCCCGACAGCCCGGCGGAGGCTGCAGCCCGCGGCTGCCCGGGGGGCACCGCCTGCCCCTCGCCCCCTCCGGCCCCTCCGAGGGGCCGGGGCCCGGCTGGGCCCCCTCGGGCAGGAGAAACCCCGGCGCCGGCCGGGAGCTCAGCGCATCCCTCCCTGCTCCCTCGGTCCCCAGCGAGGCCGCCCCGTCCGGTTCGGCCCGTCTATCCCGGGCGAGGGGAAAAACCCCAGATGGAGGGGTGGCGGGGGGAGGAAAGTGGGGGTGGGTGGGAGAGGATTTCTGCAAGATCCAACTTTTAGCCAGCCGCTAATTCCCAGCCCGTGCCCTGTCACCAGCAGCACAACTGCCGAGAGGTGGAGGTGTAAAAGACACCCTCCCGGCCATCTCCCCGCTCCGGCGTGCGAGGTTTGGGCGGCCGGCCCGGCTCCCCGCCGTACCCGCGCCAGGGACGGGAGCTCACCCACCCTGCGCCCTGCGCGCTGTCCTTTTTTTTTTTTTTTTGGCTTTTCCACCAGCGACAACAACAAAATTACTCAAACGCCTTCGCAGACGGAGCAAACTCAGCGGCCCTTTTGTTCCCGGAGCGATGGCCAAGCGGGGTCGGGGCCCCCCCAGCCCCCCCGGTGGCGGTGGCGGTCGCGCACCCGCAGGACCCGGCGCGGCGCGGCCCCGGCGGCGCTGCTGGCAGGGCGGCGGGGCGCCCGGCCCTCCCCTCCTCTCGCCGGAGCGGGGATGTGATAAAAGGAGACAGGGCTCTGAAAGGATTTGATTGAAATGGCGTGTGCCAAGCTGATGGGAGCCAGCGAGGGACAAAGCGCCGAGGAGCCATGGACACTCGAGCAATTATTCCTCCACGCTGAAGGTGGATTAGTGCAATGGAAAGAAGCATATGTTCGGCCTGGGGCGACACTCCCCCTGGCTGGGTTTAGAGAATGAGAGCGGAGAAAGAGGCTGAACCTGGAATATCAACTATCCGGGAGACAGCCCACCCCACCCCCTCTTCTCCTAGCCTCTCCAAAAGTCTTAGGGATGGAGAGATAAATACACGCACCCACGAATAATAGATACATATATACACACGCGCAGGCGCACACGCACGCACATGCGCGTGCCCGTAAAGCTAGAAATGCGCACACACGCACCCCTCCATATACAGCCACATACATATACATCTCTGTACACATGGATGGAAAGAGAGGAGCCCTAGGTGAAAAAAATTTCCCCCTTGATATGACAACGTGAACAAATAAACAGCTGGGCTCCAAGAGGGTCTTAGCAGTAGCTGGTTCTGCTTGGAGGCTCCAATTTCCCCAGCCCCTTCCCAGGAAACTTTGCAAACAGAGCCACAGCAAGGGATGGGGTTGTCCCTGTCCCTGCTGCTGGAGCCCTGCCAGGGCTGTCCAGGCTGTCTTGGAGACCCAGGGCAAAAACCTGTGACTGCCCTTTTCTTTCTGATTTTTTTTTTCAAGCTGTATCCATCTCCTGTTTTCTCTCTCTTTCCCCAGCTCTCCACAAAACCCAGTGCTTCCCAGGGAGATGGCTGCAGGGGTTATGCAGCTCTCTTGCTCTCTCTCTCTCTCTCTCTCTCTCTTTCTCTCTCTCTCTCTCTCTCTCACACACACACACACACACACACACACACACAGAGGCATGGGGATGGGGATGGGGAGAAGACCCAGTTACCAGCCAGCTTCCACCCCAAACACCAGCACCCCAGCCTGCATCCTGGCTCTCTAGTGGTAGGAAGCCCATCAGCTTCTGGGAGATCATCCTCCCCCCCCCCACCCTGGCCCACCCCATGCTAAGAGTAAATGTTTCCTAAAACCAGGGAGGGTTGGCAGGAGGCAGGGGAAGCCGAGCACCTCATTAGCGCTGGTTTACCATAACGTCCTATGGTCTCTGGCACAGAGAGGAGCGCTGAGCCCAGGTGCAGCCCCAGCCTTTCCCCAGGCACGGCTCCTGCCTCCCTTCCCCTGTGGAGACACACTGGGATGCGCAGCAGCATGAGGGAACTTCCCCAGACATGGTTAAGGCCGCCCCACTTGCAAGGTGGAAGGATAACCTCCGCAGCAGGAGAGGAAAGGCCACAGCATCTGAGGATAGCCAGGCCTAGCAAAGGGAGCAGCCTCTAGCAGCCAGGGAGAGGGCAAGGTAGGACGTGCTGGAGGGAGGGGAGGCTGAAAGCAGCAGGAGAGGGAGGGAAAAAGAGAGAGAGGAAGGGAACTTGGTTCTCCCCTTCCTCCTCAGAGCTCCAAGAAATGCTGTGGCTCTACAATCAAAAAATGAGCCCCAAATATTGCCCACCTCCACTTCTTTATTCTTAGCTGTGGGGATCAGGCTGGATCTTGCATGGGGTGGGGGAGGTGGCTGCACCCAAAGCAGTGTAAAGGCAGGAAGTTTTACACAACCAGCAAGCGAGTAGGAACATAACCCGAAACATCGTGATTACGTAGAAGAAAGATACATCCCTGAGTTTAACTGAACGGTCCCGCACTCCCACTAGAAAACAACTCTCTATTCAGAGCCGCTGCATCTGCTTTCAATAGAATATTACAAAGGGAATTAACCATACCACAGGCAACAACAGCAATGTGGTTTGGGAGCATCTCTGGACAGCAAAGGTTTTCGTGTGGATTGCTGTAGATCTCCTATGGAAACTAGGATTTGTGTGTGTACACATCACACCCAAGCCATAACATGGTGAAATAGCTCACACTTCACACCCAACAGTCCTACCCTTCACCTTCTTGCTTTAAGAAAAATGCTCTTCTTTCTTCACCTAGGATATGCTTTTGCATTGTATCTTCTCACCCTTGTGCAAATGAGCTATGTGACTATAAACAGATTAATAATGATGACGGAGCTCACAGTAACCTCAGGGCCCTGGTTTAGAGAGGGAGACATTTGCGTGCTTGCACAAGGCACTCAATTACAGACCCAGGATGCTCATAGCTGCCCTGCAAAATCAGGGCCTAAAAGGAAAGTGCTGCCGGAAACTAATGGTTTTTTCCCACGCTATGAGAAAGCCCTCTCGATAGTATTAGTCTGACTTTCACATTGCGTTTGCTCAGTGAAGGTGCTCTAACCGCTTCCTTGCAAAGATGTTAGAGAAGAATTTTTGGCCCTTTAGTTTAATTTGGGCCACCGAGGTTGAACTCAACAACACAGAGGCATGACTACACTGGTGGTGAAAGAGGGAATACAAGCCCACAGATCTGTCACCGTTACACCTACAGCATCAGGCATCAGAACAGAGGAGCAACAGTTTAAGGACATAAACATTCCCCTCTGCCATAAACTGCTCCTATTTGCTCTGCCCAAAATATAAGCTGTTCTACACAAGAAAATCTAGAAACTACAGTTAGAAGAAGAAAGCAAGGCTATTTTAAAGTAGCCTTTCTGAAGTCAGTAAGGCTCCACCAGTGTCATGAAATGGTCACGAAAGGCTTTTACTTTTTCTCTCCTTCCAATTGCTTGCTCTACGCTAGTTATCTCTTGCAGTTTGAGGTTACTAAGCCAAATATTGCAAATGGAGAGGCTGCAACCTGCGTAAAATAATCATTTGATTTAAGAACCAGGCTCGGTGGATTCCTTTTTCCCTCCTTAGTGGAGATAAAAAGAAGGAGCACATTCTAGCAATCCCTGATCATTTTCATGGCCATTCTTGCACCTGTAACTCAAATAATGAAGCCATTTGTTATTTATATTGCAGTTTCCCCTCTATTCTAGATTTCTAACGATCTGAGTCTGTTTTACGGCCCTGACACAGCCCGAAACTGGTGCAGAGTTCCAATAATTGAACGATATAGGGAAAAATCTTTAACGGGAATGAAGCAGATGTTAGCTTCATGCAGTCCTCTAACTTGATTATTCTTTGGACACGTTAGACAAGCATTAGTGATTGATAATGACGCTAATTAACCCCTTTCCTTTCCAAAACAGCAAACCAGTGCCAGCAGGATTCTGCAAACAACACATATAAAGCACTGCATATATCAATATCTGCTTAAAGCAGATCAGTGATGCAGTTTCACTGCCCTCTGTTCCACAACATCTTCTCCCACAGACACTGAGCAGGGTCCAAAAACGCTCCAAGAGTTAACAGCTCCTGCCACTTGCAGCGCGCGGAGCAGAGACATAGCTGTTTGCTTCAGAAAAGGTGCACAGGACGGAACCAGACGCCCGATCTATTTTTCACACTGAGAACCTCTCGCGTTCGGTTATTGAGCTGTTTAAGTCACTTCGCCCTTGCTGGCTGGGATGTGCTTCGCGTTGCTCCCTGTCAGAACGACATTTATTATTTTAGCTACACTTTTTGAATGCAAAGGCTGCCACGGGGAGGAATCTGGTTTGGGCTGAGATATGTAGATAGTGATGAGGGAGAGGGAAGTGCCCATTGTGGAATTTAGATATGAGGTGGAATACGCGTAAACAAACAAGGAGTTGATCTGATTGTGCAGTCAAATTTATCATGGACAATAAAAAGATTGCCTTTAAATGTAAGGGTCTGGATAAATGAATACTCCTAGCAAGTGAATAAAATGTATTCAATTAACTAAAAACCTCGTGCACTTCTGAACTGAAGTGGAATCGACTGTAATTGATTTATTTGAAACCAGAGGTTAAGGACTGAATTAGCTAAGTACAACTGGGTATTTCAAGCCACTGACTTCTCAAATGTCAAATCCCTTCTATTTTAAATATTATTTCAGCTGCAGGGCATTGCTGTCCTGATGGCTGTTCCACCAGTTAAATCTCAAATTATATTAATATTCGATTTTTGGAGGGTGGGGTAAATTACGGTACAAAGAGGAGGGTTCTCCTTATTCATGGTGAAAGAGCACTGAGCTGCATTTTGGTTCACATGTGGAAATTAGCCTAGCGTGGCAGCAGTGGTCTAACATTCAGCCACTCTCCCTAGTTTCAGCCAATCTGGGGAAAAAAAACGACAGCACATTTTTTGTTAGTATATAAAAGCATGACCTAGAATTTTACTGTCGTGCATTGATCACACGCTAAAAACGCATCCAAAGAATGCTAGAGTAATTAGCACGTTTTAGCAACTGCACATTGGTCACAGCAGAAGAGGCTAAACTGAAGCTAGTCTAATTTCCATTATCGCCTGTGAAATCCTTCCTTCGAAATAATAATAATAAAAACATCTATGCAAGGTCATTTCGTTTCTGTTTTCTGGTGGCTTGCTAATGCAGCAGAAGGATACTTAAAATGTGCTCTCCTAGCATAAAGCAGCTAATTATATATTTAAAACATTATTTATTATGACCTTATAATGTTCTAGCATAAGACTGCTTTATACATTGCCCAGTATAAAACGATTATATTGGGTACAGGTTTCAAAAAGTAACAAGCATCTGTAAATCCAGATATGAATGAATGGTATTTAATAAGATTGTTTTCGTTTAAAAATGAGTATTTATGTGTTGCTGTAGAAAGAGCAGCAATGTATTGCTGTTTATGAATGCTATTGTGCCTGAGGTTAGGATCCCACACACAATCTGAGATGCAGCCAAGAAAAACAGCCCTGATAGACAATGCTTCACTTCACCTGCTACAATACTGTGCATTTCATTTATGTCAAGAATATGTACAGTTAGGGTTCATTCACCTCATTATTTTGTTACATCTACTTTACAGTTAACCAGTCTCTCTTGGAAATAATAAATAACTGTTTTTAAAACAATTGCAGCTTTGCATTCAGAAGATCCACTTTCAATTTATAAGAAAAAAATATCTACCATTTTTATAAACTGGCTGGCTTTCCAAAATAGAATTTAGACTCCACCAACTCTCTTTCTGCTTGGCAAGATTGATTTTACACTGCCTTCCATAAGTAGATTACCAAAGCAAAATGAAACATCTTGGGCTTTATCTAATGCTTTGCTTCACCAGCCCTACCAAACGTCAAAATATATAAGCAAATGTTAATTCTCTTTGCAGCCTCATTGTAAACACCTCCCTTGTAACCTCCTCAATTTCTGCCTGACTAAAAGAAAAAATGAGAGAGAGAGAGAGACAGAGACACACAGAGAGAGAGAGAGGGAGAGAGAGAGAAATCAGCCACCACCACCAAAATATCATCCGCACTTAAAGGAGACCATCTCTGTAAAATGCCTTCACATTCTAAACTGCATCAGCCTCTTTCTCCTATGATTTAGTACAAACCAGTATGATTCTGACTTCACCTACTGCTTGGGCCAAAGAAAATGGATTCAAAACCAAAATCCTCACATGTTTTTACAGCATAACTACGAGATGTACACTCCATTTTTAAAGCAAACTTCCCTATTGTACAACGAGTTTCCACAAGAAGGAAGAAACTTAAGACAAAAATTCCACTTCCTTATAAACTGACACAGCCTCCTCAAAATGTCAATCTGCGCGTTCCACTAAAACACAAACCGTCAGTCAGAAATAATCCGTCTCCCACAAGATTTCACTAAAGTTCAAAAGCGTGAGATGATTTTGTTGGCCATAGACTACGGAGCTTTTTTTTTTTTTGGAGGGGGAGGGAGCACCCAGTTCTGATTTGCCAGTGCATCATTTTTTTAAAGCATCTGATTTTCAGCGTTTGTTCAGTAATGATTTATTCTTTTTAAAATGTTCTTCTTGAGATAGTTAATATTTTTATTTATCTCCACTCTCTGTTAGGACAACTACATGTACAAAATTATAGGCTTATAATTCTGTACACTAGATATAAATAAAAACCTAGAGGTCAACATAAATAAAATAAAACTTTATTTTTTAAATAAAATTATGTTTTGGTTAAAGAAAAGATAGTGTGTCATTTTGTTAGTAGTACAGACAATTTTTTATCCAAAAGAATACATTGTGCTTTATTGTGTCATTTGTCTGAATACAGACTCAGTGGAATATCTAAATGATACCCTGCTCTGAACTCCAAGTTGAAAGTAAGTTTTTATTATACTTGAGGGAAACAATGGGTTCAGCTGCTTATTGCAAGGAGCAATTGTCAAGGGAGAGTTAAACTCAATTACTGTAACCATACTGAATAAAAAATACTGCCAAGAACAAAAATACGCCTGGGTAAAGACAGCCACTGAATAAAAAAATCGACATAAAGCGTATCAAATATTTATTTATCTGGGCAACAAAGGACTATGATACATTGACAGGCATGGAAACTACTGCCGGCACAACTCAATACAATACAACTATAACTGCTTCCAATATGGCCAGTGGAAATACAGGAAACCAGGTGGTCCCAAATGTTTGAAGTTCTTTGGAAAAAAAAGAAAAAAGAAGAAAAATAAAAGAAAAGGGGAAAGAAAAAAGAGAAAAAAGGGAAAGAAAAGCTAAATCTTGATTTAAAAGACAGTATTAATTTATTGCTCTGATGGTACTTTCAGGAGGAGGACTGTGGATGAAAATAACTTCTTCTTTTATTTTCCACAACACATAACGGTTGTAAAACCACTAACATGTTTAAAAATCTTGCCGGGGTCCAACATCACTTAATTTTTTCTTCAATGAGAAACTAAATGATACTAATCATATATAAAAATTCATGTTTTTTTATTTGTTCAGCTGCTTCATTGTCGCCTTTAACATGCTACAACAGGGCTAAAAATGATGAATCCCAGAGAAAAACCCCCAAAAAACCTCTGATATCTAAATAAGTACCATGAACCACATGATGAACTAAGAGGGGAAGATTTAAAACCCACTAAACAAGAGGTAAACGAGATCACCAGATAAATAAAAAAGGCTTAAAACAGACTCACCATATTTACAATTCCCATTAAATTACACATAAATAAATATATACATACATGAACACTGATTCCCTTATATAATAACCGTGAATCGTGTTGCAATAGAAAGTTCAAGTTGGTCGCTTTACCTTGGACAGGAAAAAGTTCTACAACTGAAGATATGACATGGAACTGCTTGTATTTTGTGTTCAAGTTTATTCACAATACTGATAAAATGTCATCAGTCCTTTTTGCTTTTGTTTGTTTGTTGTTGCTGCTGCTGTTGTACTTTTTTCGCTTTTTTCTTTTTTAATATGGCTACAATCTTAACTGAAGTTTATGTAAGGGAAGGTGGTGATTCAGTCCGGTGAAGCTCATAGAATTTTTAAAGTATTATTTATTTCTTTTTGTTTTTTATTTTTTTATATATTTTTAGAAAAAAGGTCCTTTTCTTTTTTGTTTTGTTTTTGTTTTTTTTCCTCCTTTTGTTTTATTTTAAAAAAAAAAGTTCACAAACTCAAGACAGAACTTTTTTCTTTGCTGGCTCCGTCCCCCTGTTCTGTTCTCTTAGGCTCCAAACTCGGGTAAAACGACGGTGGCGGTGGGGGGGTGAGGGGGCGACTTAAATGGGAGCAAATGGAAATGTGGATGCTGGGAAGGGGTGTGGGGAGAGGGCAGAGCAGTCTTGCAGAGTCAGAGAACAGGATGGGCAGAAGGACACTGATCCTGTTGCTGTAGCCTGGGGTGCTGGGTGCAGGGAAGAGGGAGGAGGATTGATGGCTATATGGGGGAAGGGAGAGGAGTTGCAGGGGGGAGGGGGGGATCCTCACTTTCGGTGCTTCTCCTCTTTGTCGCCGCTTTTGGTGCTGTTGTCTGTGTGGCTGTTGGGATTGTTGCTGAGGTACATTTTGTCCATGGCCTTGAGCGCCTCAGTGAGATAGTTCTGCAGGGCGGTGACTGCAGCGCACACTGCCGGGCTCCCGAAGCCGTGTGAGATGAGGTTGAAGTGGGTCAGGCAGCTCTGGATGCCCGGCTCCAAAATGGGGTTGGGCCGCGAGTTCCCCAGGGGAGATCGGTCCTGAGCCAGCAGGTCGGTGAACTCTTTACAGATCTGTCTGTAGCACAAATGGAGCAGAGAGACAGAGAGAGCGAGGGAGGGAGGGGAAGAGAGAAGGAGAGAAATGAACCATCACTGTCGGCTGCAAAGCCCATGCGTGCTCCCTGCTAGATTACACAAGCCCCTGGATCAAGGGGACTACTGCCCCTGAGCGCACACACGCACTCCTCCTGACACCTCTCCCTCCCTTCTCCATATCCTTTCCCCTAATTCTCACACCTCCCAGGCACGCACAGACCTCTTCCCTTCACCTCGCATGCACCCACAACTGTGCACAACATCACACCCCAGTCAATACGCTGGCAAATACACACACACACACACACACACACACACACACCCCTTCTGCCTACCCAGCTGACCCCCGTATCGCTTCCCCCTGACACATACACACACCCATTCGGAGTAGGATTTTGGCACAGAATCAATAAGCAGTTTAAAGCGTCCCAGCAATATGGAAGAGAATAGCTGGGGTGCAATAACCATAGGGAGGTTCAGGCATTTATTCACATTTTGGAAGATCCCTTTTTGAAACTGGAGAAACTCAGACCTCTCCCTCCACAAGGCTAAAATACGCTTGTGGGTCAGGAAAAAAGACAAGAGTGAGGGCGGGGAAGGGAATCGAGGCTTTAAATTAGGGTATTCCGAAACATTTTAATGTGTACATCTATATCTCCAAATCCAAAGGGACCTTCCCACAGAGGGGAAGGCTGACGCTAACTGGGGTCTGGAAATTTCCTTCCAGGGAGGTGGAAAGAGAGGATAGAAGGGCACGGAGCAGAAGTTACATTTTATCATTTACTTGCTGTTCAAACGGTTGGGGAAATAACACACCTTATCGCAAGAGCTTAGAGGCGTGCTGAAACAGTGTGTATTCTAAAACCGGCATTAATGTCTTCCAGCCATAAACTGGCTCCCATCTTCTGCCTGCGCCCTCTGGCACTGTGCCCTTTGGTGACACCTCCATTGGTAATTAAGGGCTACTAAACAACCCTTTTAATTTCCAGCAAACATATCAAAACAATCATTTTCTTTTCACGCACCACCTGGAAGTCTAGTCAGCCCCACCAGTGATAAACTCCACTAGCATTTTAACTGCGTACAGATTGCCGTTTAAAATATATTTTTAATATCCCTACACTCACTAAGTAACCGAGCTGCTTAGGAAGAAAGAGCCATTGCAGATTTCAATGAATCGAAATCAGCTTAACGTGCCAGTTTTATTTTACTGTCAAAGGGAAGCCTTCCCCTCCTGTCTACATTGATAAGCTAAGTGAAAAGGCCCAGAAAATGGTTGGCTTTGAAGAATTATTGTTTCTTCTTTAACTAAATATCTATCCACAGTTTTCACAACTCACTTTCAAGGTAATCTGCATAAGCTGATGGAAACCAAGCTGGGCTATACAGTTCTCCTACAGCAAGAGGATAGATACACCCCCTTACAATTTGCAAGGCCATTAGCCACTGACTACGTGGCAAACACGCACAAACATAAGCCCCAGACACAGGTTTGTCCCCCTCCCCTCACAACTGAATAACATGCCAGAAAGGTAGATGTCTTACTTTGTAGCTAGAAGCATGTTTTTTCTTGTGACTTGCTCGTTTGGATCGGAATGTTGTCGGTTGAGAAATTCAGCTACTGCTTTGGCAGGAAATTCTGTCTCACAAACGTACCCAAAATCTCTAGCTAGATGTACTGCTTCTCCTGAAAAGGGAGGCGTGGGTGGGAGTGGGAGGGAAACATACATCCGATCAATATACATAGCACAAAGGCAAACAAAATCCATTAGGGAAAAAAAAAGAGCTATTTTCACCTTGAACGTTTCTTCTAGAAAGATTTGGACATTTTTCTTTTTAAAAAGGTACGCAAGAAACAATAATCGCATCTCATGTTGTTAGAATTTTATTTGCTTCAGACTAGGGCCAGGCAAAAATATATGTTCAAGACAATTGTTACGAGTGAAATCACACATATGCATTTTCTAAAGTTCCTACTGACTAACAGATACTTCTAGACAGGCATGCCGTATCCACCTAGAATGTGTGCTTATATTTACATGTAAATATGTAAGCACACACACCCATCCATACATTTCATTCACAGCTATTTACTCCGGAGATACTTATTTGCCTTAAGTACATGCCTCTGTATTCTTTTGCAATGCATCAATGATTAATATTGATCATAATTACTCCTACAGCTCTTCTAAATAAAATGCATTAAACAGCTAAGTGTTTAAAATTTAACTTGATCGCATATAATTATACGTTCACCCCCCAAACGATTAACCATGAGAATTTTAGGGTCATTCCACCCAGTCTGTCTGTTTTGTTGATTTTCAAATCTTTGGTTTTAATTTCCTGAACCAGTTGGTTTTTACTGCAGGGCTTCCTGCCATTAGCTCTAGCTCCGGAAGAACGCATGCGCCAATTAGAGCTTCAAAGCCTCAGTCCAGTGAGCTTGTTTCCATAAAATGGAGCGGATCATAAACAATAACAGTACTCTAGAAACTGCCTCATCGCTACAGGACTCAAAGCCCAAGCACTGCTTATACTATCATCTCCCCCAAAATTAGCCACCATCACTAAGTTATCTGGAGATCAAGCCTGCCTGTTTTGTTTTCTAAAAATCATTCTTTTAGAGCCATTCTATGTGAAAGCCAAACAGAACAATAGATTACCATAAAACGTTCTCCATATTCATTAACATCACAAATACATGTTAAGCATCTACCAAATCTAGACTTTTTACAAGTTTTTCCCTCCGGATTTTTTACTATAGTGTGTTGATGCAATTGCAAAGCCTTTTCAAAAACATGAAGACAGTAATTTTCACGTAGTATAAATATAATGCAGCTAATAATCTGAATGCTAAAAAAAAAAAAAAAGAAGTCTGGCCTTGTGCAGCACTTCTCTCCCCATCCTTTTGAACATTTAGCGTTTCTAGCAGAATGCAAAGTGACAACAAAACAAAGCTACAAATTCCCTCCTACGCAGCCCAACTCAAGCTAACCTGCGCATCCAGGCTTGAGGTTAAAAGCACTTTGCAGATTAAATCACTCTAAAATGTTGTCAAATCAAAACCAAAAGCAAAGAGAAAGGAGCAGGATATATTTCGCGGACTCCGGTTTACCTTGCGCCAGTAACTGTAATGAAGTAACTGTTTTGAAATAAAATGACTTTGAGCTCCACTCTTTGAGCTCCCCACATCTGAGTTCCGAAAACAGGGGACACCTGAAGGCGTTAAAAGAAGTTGCACCTTTTCTTGCCAGAGCAAAGTAGAGGAGAAAGATATAATGAAGGGAACATATGTTCTGAAAATGAGAACCAAAAGGGGGGGGGGGTGCAACTTTGAGGCTTTCAGGACACCATTAATTCATGGCTTAGGTCAAGGATTCCCAAATTAATTCAGGAAGTAATGGTCACGCATTTCTCAAATGCAGATGTCAGAAATCTTAAATGATTTACTGTTACGTTGTTGGGGGGGCACTAAAAAATAGTTAAAAAGGTAAAAAAAAAAAGTTAAGAAGGTAAAAAAGTTAAAAAGTTAAAGTAAAAAAAGTTTAAATAGTAAAAAATGTTTTAAAAGTGTAAAAAGTTAAAAAAAAAAGTTTTTAAAAAATAGCTGAAGTTTTTGTTATTTCAAATCGCTTAGTTGTCCACCGGTGGAAGGAGGACAGTACTGGAAGAACTGTAGTTTCTGTTCCCTGTCACTTTCAACTCGCGTTACATTTCTGGGTCTGAGCCTGCAGCCCTTGTTCTCATGGATCCTTCCTATGCTGCTTCCAATGAAACCAATTTACTCTGGGGAGGGATTACTCACTTGAATAAGGGAGCAAGACGGGACCCTGAAAACGTCTAGTTCAAAGACTTAAAAGCAAATAAACGGTGGAATGCAATGCTGAGCCTGCAGGATTCATTTAAGTTCGTTTCAGGTTAAAACAAAAGGCAAAAATACACAATTAACATTTGTCTGAGGCACAAAGATTAAACCAAATAATGCCCTTCAAATTTCAAACACGGAGCACCGACTTGAAAAAAAACACGGAGTCTTATCCCGTTAGGCAAAAAAAAACACACACATTTTCCAAATGAACCCTCTCCGGGCTTTGAGTCACTTACCCTCCACTAGCGATGTGAGTAAAGTAACATTAGCAGCTTTGCGTCTCCCGGCTGGCAGGTTTAATCCTATTTTGTCCAGTTTTTCTCTCAGAGATCTCCCTCCATTTTTAGACTTCGCCCTGTTTCACACATAAAGCCACTTAGAACAAGACTAACAGGGCACCAGGTTGTATTTCAGTTCCCTTCTGTAAATCACCCCAAAACATATTTGAAAAGCATGTTTCCCAGGGAAAGATACTGGGAAAAAGTTTTCGGGGGACGGCTGGGCGGGTGAGCGAAGAGCAAAAATTGCTGAAAGCAAAATCGAGTATACAGCGTACCTGTGCTGATCTAAGGGAATTGGGCTGACTTCACGCTTAAACTAGCGTGGATTTCAAAAGTTTTAATGTCTGGGTAGTTATTTACACCTCCGTGTAATCACCACAAAAAAAAAAAAATCATTTTTGAACTCTCAACACACTACAGCCCCAAAAAGGGAACTTTTAAAGCCAGCTATCTTGCGAGAGCTATTGCATTATTTAGAAGACTAATTTGAAAGGTCCAAAGCCTACATCACCATTATGGGACTTCACTGAGTTCGGCAAGTAGATTAATCTCTAAATAGCTTATCTACCACTTTTCGACAGAGATGGGTTAAGACAAATCATTGAAATGAAAGTTTTGTTAATTAATTCTGGATTTTATTCCCTACCCAAGTGCTCTTTAATTGTCTGGATTAGATTATAACCCCTAGGTAACTAGAAGAAGGGACGCCTACGGAAGAGCGTGTGTCACTTGAACACATATCGGAAACTTTTCGATTTTTTTTTTAATTATTATTATTTCTTTAACTGTTGTTATCAGAACCATTCGCTCACCGGGGGTAGATTGGGGGGGGGGGGGGGAACTGTCCGGGAGACAACACACCTTTCCCAAGCCCCCTCCCGGCTCCTACAGCCCGGCACCGCCTAAGGCGGGGGACAGCCGAGAGACCGGGGAAAGGGGAGGGGGGGGAGGACTCGCGTTGCTATGGTTATAGCGCCCCCCCCCGCCGCCGCGCGCCCCGCCCCTAACGGCCGAGCACCGCCCACTCCCCTCCGCGTCCCGCGGCGGCTCGCGCTGCCCCTCGCGGTGTGGCGGTTGGAGGTCGTCACTGACTGGCCCGCGTGAGGCGACGGTTGGCCGCGTCCGTTAGGGCCAGGGGAGGGGAGGGGGGGGGCAGGGCGCTCCCCCTCCCCGCGTGGGCTGTCCTCTCTCGCTCCCCCCCCCCCAACCCCACGCCTCCCCGCCACCCCGGCCGGTGTGGCGGCGGCGGGCACCACCCCGCCTCCTGCGCTGCTCCGCCCCGCTCGCCCGCCCCTCACCTCCGGAGCACTCCGCCCAGCAGGGAGGCGTTGAGGCACTCGGGCGGCGAGAGGCGTCTCTGCACTTCCGCCACCGTGACCTTGTACTTGGAGGTGGAGCTGAGCAGCGAGAGGCGGCCCGGCACCGAGCAGAAGACCTCGTTGGGGTTCACCACCCCGCCGAAGAGCGTGTCCTTGTTGATGGGGATGGAGGAGACGGCGTTGTTGTTAGACTTGGAGAGGGACACGGGGCCTGCAGGGAGGGAGGAGCAGGGAGGTGAGGGTGAGGAGCGGGCGGGGAGCGAGGGCAGGAGGAGGCGGCTGCCGCCGCCGCCGCCGGGCACCGGCCCCGGCTCCGCGCCGCGCAGCCGGTGCGGCCAGCCCCGGGGTCCGCGTCGCCGGCGGGCTGCGGGGGCCCCCTCAGTTTGCGGGGAGGAGGAGGAGGAAGAGGGAGGGAGGGCGAGGAAGCTCCGGAGGGAGCCGGCTCGCCCTGGGCGGGGGGGAGGGGAGAGGGGGGCCAAGCACGCCCCGCGGGGACACACGGCCCGGGTCAGCGGCTCGGCGTGCCGCCTCCCCCGCCGCCTGCCCACGCGCGCCTCCGGCCGCCCGTGGCCGGGTGAAGGCGGGCCCGCCGCCGGGCGAGCGGGCGCACGAGCAAAGTTTGTTTAAAGCACGTCAGTAGCAGGCAGTATCTGGGTTTGGGGTTTGTGCAGACGTCACGGGGAAAGGGCCGCCCGAAACGGGTGTCACACATTGCTGAATACGTTACAACCGGAGGGGAGGCAATTCACAGGAGAGTAAAACAACCAGCCCGGCTGCGTGTTAATATAGCACAAAAGGCAACGCTGAAATACGCATTCGGGTACTAACAAAACCCCCTGAGACACTTGAGGACGGTGTCATTCAGCCTGTGCCACCGTGTTTTCAGCAGATAACTTTTGACGTGGAAAACCACAACAGATGAGCCTGCGCAGCGTTCCTCAGTGACAGCACGCACCGAAAAGCAGATCGCCGCCTCTGCCGCAGGCAGGAAGCCGCAGAAAGGGCAGCCGCCGGGCACTGCAGCTGGGCACGCTTGAGTTTAGTTAGAGCAGCGCGGCTCCCCGAAATCAAGCCTCGTCACCCCCCCCGCCCCGCACCCCGGCCGGGCAAGCAACGCGGTCCGCCTGGGGCCGAGGCCGGGAAAAGCGGGACGGCAGTGGGCAGCGCGGCGGGCTGGGGGGTTGGCGGCCCTGGCGAGGGCGGCTGCGCCCTGCCTGCCCTCCGCCGCGCCGGCTGCCTGGCTCCGGCCAGCCCTGCCGCTCCGCTCTTGGCGGGCGCAGGCCAAACGTGCGGGGGGCTCTCCGTTTTGGATAGATCACTTGTGACATTAATAGCTCTGGGAAGGCTAATAGATACAACAGGAGTTAAACGAACTCTTGAGATTACTAATAAAAGAGCCAATTATCATGTCGACTTGGAAAGAGCATCTCTTAAGATTTATCCCTTGCACATCTAATTTGACGTGACAAAGGCTTCACAGATGGGGGGGGGGAAATGAAACTTTAAACTGGCTGACTGTACAGTGACCAGGGTTAGAAAGGAGAACAGCTTTATATAGCATCTCTCTCTGGTGGTGTCCAGCATACCCAGACAGCAGAGCGTTGCCAGCGTAGTGTGGATGTGGCACTCCTCGGAGCAAGCGCTAGCTAAGCATCCAGCCCAGTGAGTTTTACTCCAACAACGGCTCGCTACACCAGATCCAAATGCAAACCAATCACTTTCCACCTTTACACCAAGAACCTCCTTTGCAAAGTACCCTGTGCAATCCTTCTCAGTCCTGCAGCCCTCTGAATAAAGAGGTGAAAACGCCTTCCAGGCCTGAATGAAAGCCCACCGTAAATATTTTGCCCGATTCGGGGACCAGTTTCGAAGCACTCAGTTTCAAGCGAAGCAAACACACAAAGCCAACAAAACCGAACCGCCTCGGCAGAGATCAGTTTCCAGCAACTCGCCCCCTTTTCTCCAACAGCCCATCTAATCACCGCTGTGATTTAAATACGAAAACCCGAAGAACAAGGAACAGCGTTTTCTCTGTCAGAGCCCAGTTTCCCGACAACGATTAAACAGCTTCACTCAGCCGGACGCGCGGTCAAACCACGAAACCGAATTGTCTGCTAATGCCCTCAAATACTGGGGCTGCTCGGCTAGATCCTCTGCTAACGTTTCCCGCGTTAACCACGACAATGGTAAAAACGCCCCGCAAAGGCGGCCGTCTAGAGGAGGGCAGGTTTCGGGCCGGCTCGCCCGCTTGCTTCCCCTGCCTCCAGCCGGTGCCATGGGGCACAGCCCGGTGCCCTCCTCTCCGGCAGCGCGGAGGGGCGCGAGGAGACAGCTTACCTTTCTTAATTACAGTTTGGTCTGGGATGTTAATGCCGGGGTCTTCTACGTGCTGCAACAAAAGGAACACGCAGGGATGTAAATGTACGATGGCAACAAAAGGAAAGCGGTGCTGGCCTGGGGCTGCGGTGCCACCAGCTACCCCCGCTCCCCCTCCTGCCCACATGCAGGGAGCCATGACGGACCGCCGGCAGGGAGAAGGGATTTGGGGAGGGGGGGTCCTCTATAAGGAAGAATCCCGCCTCCCTCCCCTCTCTCTCCCCTCATTCTCCAAGGGGGAGGGAAAAAAAAAACCCGACTTCATCCCCTTGGGCTGGCCCGGGAGGACCCCGCCGAGCCCCGCGCCCGGGCCGCCCCGCAGTTTGCCCTCTCCTCCTTCCCCCGCTCCGAAAAAAAGACACCGCGCCCGCCCCCCGGTCCTTGCCGCTGGCCCCGCTGCCAGCGCGGCGCCGGGGCCGCGGGGGGCAGAGCACAAAGGAGCCGCCGGCGGGCGCGCCCGCTCCGCGCAAAGGCCGCGCAAAAGGCCGCGCAGCGCCGGGCGCTCCCGCTATTGTCCACTAGCAGGTTGCGCTGCTGCTGCGCTTACAGATGGGTTTTGTGCGCCGGAGTCAAAACGTGATTAGAAAGTCAAATGAAATCATGTTTTCTAATTCGAAAAAACTGACAGGCAATATAATGTCTGGCTGTGTTTACAAATTAACACCAGTGCTGCTGAGATAGAAGATTTCGCAATCGCTACAAAACACAGGCATTACCATTTAAAAAACTATTACTTCCTCCTCTAGTCTTTGTCCAACAATAATACCGATTCTAACATTTTCCATTCTGTCTTGGATTTATGCTCCTGTTAATTGTGCCTGATCTCAATGATTCCGGGTGGATGGTACTAAGTTGCTTTATTACAGGTTTTATTATACTCAATGCTCTCATTTGTAACTTGCCTAAAGTGCTTCTGGATTTAAGTATAATTAAATTGAGAAATGTTCAGAAATGACTACTGCTGCAGTTCTTGTGTTTTAACTATATGGGGAAATATGATCCCTTTATGCATGCACCCTAAACCCATAAAGTAAATGTAGTGTGGCATAATACTTTTATTTGTGTTATTTCTACACATATTCCATACAGGGAGGACTGTTAAGTTTAAAATCCCACAGAGATATTTATGATTAAATAATTTTCACCATCTACTTGATTTTCTTAAATATTTAGCGGTCGCTTTTATTAAAGGTTAACTGTTGCAGCAACGGGAATATTCAGAAATGACCCTTTCCCTGACCCAAATTTCTTTAAAAATTTTTTTTTTTTGGCATAACTAAATAAATCCTCTTAAAAGATACATTCCCTTGTTTTTATATTTTTCTTCATGCATCCTGCTGATTCAATTTTACAGAGAAAAAAGAATTGGCTGGGTTGGTTTAAGGATTTGAACCAGATGGCATTTGGTTTTCACAAAGTATAGCAATGCTATTAATTCACAGATCCTTGAAAGTCGAATAAAATGATTTGTACTTAAAATATCTGTAAAGGAGGCTCACCAATTCAGACCACCGCAACCGAACACAATTGCAGCGAGGGAGAATTCAAAAGAACGTTTTAGGTCATGTTCCTACAGCAATCAGGGGCTTGCAGGCAACAAATTAGTTTATTCTTACTGTTGCCTCCATGTTATTTCATATCAAGTTAAGAGAATCGACCTGCTTTTAACGGATCCGAATTGCTTACTAAATCCTCCACTTTGGGGAATGCATGCATTTATTGCAAAACTGCTAAACCTAACCAGCAATTTTCCGTGGCTAATTTAGCCAGATGAGGGCTGTAATAAATACACTATTTTCCCCAAGTATAATTTGCAAAAGATTTCAAAATGACTCCCCCCCAAAATAGGTAAGTTCATCTGAGCATTATCCTTGCAACACGAAACTGTAATCATTAAACTGTCAGCAAATATATTGTTGCAATATTTGATCCTGTAATTTGGGATGGCATTTCAGCAAAAATCACATCCAGATACCACAATTCCCTCCTCCTCTTTCCTCGTGCAAGCAAAGCAGCTTTGGTCCCTTAGCACAAGGTCTGTGGGCTTTAATAAATTTATTGGCATGTTCTAATTCTATTTTCAGGGAGAAACCCAGAAAGATGAACTTTGATCACAAACAGTTGTTCCCATCACATTGCATAAGGCCACTTTCCTAACTGAACAATAGCCCTGCTTGCTTTGTAAATAGCCCATGTGCTAATGTCATGCTTAATTAGAAATCATTTTTTAAACTGTATTTATTGATAACAGAATTAGATCCCCAAAATAATGCATCACCCATTAGGCTCCAAACATTTAATTTAATATAGGGTGTAGCAGGTCTGGCTAGAATTTGATAACCTATAGCTAATGATTTATGAGGTCATCCATTTGCACTACTGCTAAAAGAATACGGCAGCGTTTTAATATACCTCTTCTCTGATTTGTCAATTAATTCCTTTAGAGGAGAGGATCTGTCTGTATCCTCTTACAACTTTAGATGTCATTATCCCATATGCCAATTCCGTAATCACGGGGAACTGATTTTTCCTTCTTAGGCCACTTTCACCCACTTTTTTTTTCCTTCCCCTCCCTTTACGTTTGCCTGGGAGGACATTTAATGAGATCTCGCGTTTCAGACTAATGTTTTTCCCAAGGCAGCGAGAAATCCCCAAATGCACGGCCCTGTGGTGATATTATACATTCTTCCAATCGTAACAGCTTATTGTCATTGAGAAGGAAAGATATTGTTAACGATGACAGTAATTTGATTTATTTCTGTTTTGGCGGGCACGTTCGCGGGAGGCGTCGCGTGGGGAAGAGCTGCACCGACCTATTGTTCTAGGTGGGGGCTTCGCCTATTCTTTCCCCTCCTCCCCTCCCGCTCCGCTCCCCCCCTCCTCCCCTCGCGAAGTTTGGCTCCCGAGGGGGTGGGCGGGTGAAATAAATAAATAAACGAATGAATGAATAAGGGAGAGGGGGGGATTTTTTCCCCCCCTTTTCTCCCACCCCCCTCCTCCGCTCCCGCTGCAGGGGGGAGGCCGGCCGGCGGCCCTGGCTTACCGGCACGTCGTCGATGGCGTGGGGGATGGCGTGGAGGGGCAGGTCGGGCAGCGCGGCGCCCAGCCCGTGCGGGCCGTGCAGCAGCTCCTCGTGGCGCCGGTAGTCGCGGCGCGGGTCCAGCCCCGACAGCTGGGGCGGCAAGCCGCGGTGCGTGTGCAGCAGCCCCGGCTCCTGGCTCTGCCTCTGGCCCGGCCAGCCCGGGTGCTGCGGCTGAGGCTGGGCGTGCAGGGGGTTGAGGCTGTAAGGGTCGTTGACGTGGGAGTAAGGGTCTTGGGACTGGGGGTAAATGGGTTGGTAGGGTGGGGGGAAGTAGGGCGGCTGGAAGTCGGCGTTGGGGGTGTGCGAGAGCGGCGGGGCGCTGGTGTAGGGCGACTGGCCCACAGTCCCCAGCTGCGGTAGCCGCGCCGTCCCGTTGCTGGTACTGTCGTGGCGCTCCTGGGATAAGGGGGGGTGGGGGGGACGGCGGAGGTGGGGGGGGAGAGGAAGAGAGAGACAAGAAAAAGAAAGATCAAATCAAACTGTTTCTCGGCAAAATCGGCTTGTAAATCTCACCCCGCGGGGCGAAGCTTGGCCGGCCGGCCGCTCCGAGGTGCAGCCGGGCAGTTCTCTGCCTCCCGTCTCTTTGCACACGAAATTACGAGGCAGGCTTGTTTTTGATAATAACGATAACAGCAGCGATAATAATAGTAGGGCTACTTATAATAATAATAATAATAAATAAAACATTGCGACGATACAGCCTGGATTCCCAACAGATCGTGCCCGTAGTTTGTGCCCCGGAATTTCAGGAGCAGGTATGACCCGCAGGGCGGAAAAAACCCCCATCATTTTAAAACGGGCATTAATAAAATAATCATCCAACCACGACCCAAAATGCTCCCACTGGCTCCGATCAGAACGAAGATAAATAATGTCGCTGAGGTTACCGCTAATACATCCCAAGAAAAACACGGAAAATCAAAGACCACTGCCATTTTGTTACCAGAAGACGCCGAAATAGGCTCCAACAAACCCGCCGCTCCCATTGCAAGTTTTGCAAATGTTGCGGGGCGATCGCACGGCCACGTCCCCCCAGCCCACGGGGAGAACCGCGCCGCTGCCCCGCCGAGCCCCCCTGCTCGCCGGCAGGCGATTTCCAAAAAGGAAAAAAAAAAAAAAAAGAAAGAAAAGGAGGTGGCGGAGGCGGCAGCGCGCCGGGGGAAGCGGGGGAAGGCGCCGCGCCGAGCCGACGGGCGAGCGGCACCCCAGCGCCCGAGCGCGTTTCGGCACGGCTCGGCCGGCTCCTGGCTAGCAGAGGGGCACCCGGGCAGAGCAGCCCACAGGTACGTCCGGGAAAAAAAGGCACGGCCTCCGTGGAGGAGGAAGAGGAGGAAGGTGAGAGGGAAGGAGGTAGGATCCCCAAAAAGGGAGACGAGAAAGCTGGAATTATTCCCATTTGCAGGTGGCAAGGTGAAGAAATTTAGGCGGCAGGGTGCAAGCAAAGCCTTTTGCCGTTCGCTTGAAGGAGATTAAAAAAAAAAAAGATAAACTACCGACTTAAAAAAAAAAAAGAAGGAGGAAAGAGGAAAAAAAAAGCCCTCTCAAGAAAGCTGGGTGCGAAACCCCGAAAACCACCGCCACCGCCGACAACAATAGCAACACCCAGCACACCAAACCCCCTCCGAGAGAAACGTGAAGCAACTCACCATAGCTGAAAAACTGTGTACTAACATCTGCGAAGAGTCGGGGGTAACAAGTCAGGGTAGAAAAAAAGCAGAGGAAAGTGACCAGAGGTGCGCGCAGCCCCCGGCGGAGCCGCGCGGGCGCGGGTGCGGGCGCGGGCGCGGGCGGGAGCGCGGCCGGAGCCCGGCGCTAGGCGCGGGCGGCGGGACCGGGGCGCCGGGGCTGCTCCTGCACCGCGGGCGCGCCACGATAATCCATCAGAACTTGCACCGATTTCTGCTGCCCTTCATCTGATGTTGCAAAGGCGAGCTCTCTATCCTGGCGTGATATGAGGAGTCAAAGTTGGTTGCTTTTTTTTGTTTTTTTGGCTTTTTTTGTTTTGCGCTTTTTTTTGGCTTTTTTTTTCTTTTTAGTGTGTGTGTTAGTTTCTTAATCCTTTTTTTTCCTCTGTCTCTTTCTTTCTTTTTCTCCTTTGACTTAGCTGCCGCTTCACTTGAGCTCCTAATAACAGATCTGCTGCCTTCCTGGAGACTCCTAATAGCAGATATTCATGACTATTAATATTACACGAATACTTAATAAGGGAAGAATGGCTGGAAATCGAGCGTGAAGCGAGAAGGCAACTCAAGGCAGAGCCTGTTCTAAATGACGTCCATTGAATGAAGAATCAGTGTATCTAATCAGAGATGGGGGAGAGGGAGAGAGAGAGAGAGACAAAAAGGGAGAGAGAGAGAGGGAGAGCGAGAGGGGGGACATGCCGCTGCGTCTGACGAATCACAGGAAAGGGGCAACATTTTAAAAGGTTGCAGGGCATGCAAAAGTGAAAGAGAAAGAGATCCGGAGAGAGGGAGAGGGTGGGAGCCAGAAAAGGGGTGGGGGGGGAGTGCGGAGGGGGGCGGCGGGGCGAAAAGGAGAAGGGAGGGGGAGAGGGATCCCCCCTCCCCGTCTCTCCCCGGCCGCCCCGTTTCCCCCCCCCCTCCCCGCGCCCTCCCCAGCCCGGCGGTCCGGAGCGGGGCGCACCTCGGGCTGGTGCTGCTGCGCGTAGCCGGCCTCAAACGCCAGGGAGAAGAGCGGCTGCTGGCTGCCCGCCGCCGCCGGGCCCTTGCCGCCCTCGGCCGCGCTGCCGCCGCCGCCGCCCTTGCGCGGGGTGGGCTCCGCGGGGGCGCCCCCCGCCGCCGCCGCCCCGTCCATGCCCCTCGACGGCGCCCCGCGCCCGCGGCTGCCCGCGCCGCTGCCCCCGCGGCGGCCGCCCCGCCGAGCCGCAGCACCTCCGCGCCCCGCGTCCCGGAAACCGGCTGGGAAAGTTTTTTTTTCTTTCTTTTTTTTTTTTTTTGGGTGTCTCCCCGTCTTCTGATTACCCCTCCTCCTCCTCCTCCTCCGCCGCCGCTGCCGCCGCCGTCTCCCGCCCGGCGGCAGCCCGGGGCCGGGCGGCTGGGGCGGCAGGCGAGCATCCGCCGGGCTCCCGCGGCCCCTCCCGGGGGTCGCGGAAAAGAAGAGGCGGGGGGGTAAAGGCAGCGGGGAGGGGCAGGGTGGCAGGGCCGGGCAGGGGGGGAAGGCAGAGGAAGCCGGGGGCAGAGGCAAGGCGAGCGCTTCTCCCGGCCCAGACAAGCCGAGGCTCCGGCACAACCCGTCAGACTGGCTGTGCAACTCCCGGCAGCTCCCCCGACCGGCTCCGCTCCGCGCCGCTCCGCGCCGCTGCCCGCTGCCGCGCTCCCTCGGCGCCCGCCGCGCTCCGCGCACCGCCCCGCCGCTCCTGGCCCCGCGCCCCGGGGAGCTATGACCTCCCCGGGCCGTGAGGGGGAGCAGAGGGCTCCTGGCCTTTTTATTCCTTTTTTTTTTTTTTTAATTTTTTTTTCCTCCCCGAAAGCAGGTCCTACTCCCCGTCAGGGCAAAGCCACCCGCTTTTCCTTCCTCTGCAAGTCAGCTCGCCGCTCCTATCTGCTTCCAAGCAAAACCCCGGCGACAAACCGCACACGGACACACACAGACAAAAGCCACCGGGGCTCCCGGGAAGCGGCCACCGCATCGTGTTTGGTAGCACCTCGGTGCAAAGTCCCATTAGCACAAGGCAACAAAAGCCATTTACGATGAAATCCGCACACTCGCACGTGCACACATAAACACCGATCCTGGGGAGAAGAACGGGTCGAGACATGGCTTTCTCCCTAAATCCAGCTGAGGATTTTCTTTTTTCGCCTTAAAAAAAATTAAAATAAAATACCCTGACACCTCGTTCCTTGAAATCAAGCATCCGACAGCCGCTCGATCTCAGAGCTCAGCTCCCATACTGGGAAACAGCTTTATCCCGAACTGCTCGATCCAGGGCTAAAATACTGAATATTTTAGTCCTCGCTGCGTCTGACGAGTCCTCGGTCCCTTCCCTACCCTAACGGCATCACAAAAAGCAGCAGCGGTTTCGGATGGGAACGTGCCCCCCCTTCTCCCCCGAAATGTGTGTCGGAAAGGCTGCCGCCGAGGCTGGAGGTGCCTTCCCGCATGGGCTGCGACCAAATAAATACATTCATTTGCAAAGTGGAATCCTTTATTGCGGGGTTTAAATGCACTGCACAGGCAACTTTGGCGAAACGTGTGACAATAATATTCGTTGGTTGGAGGCTAGGCATTTGTCCTGGGCATCACTCTTCTTCTTTTTTCGTCTTCTTTTCCCTTTTTGTCAGATTAATAGACACTCGCCTCGCTCTAAAAATATGGATGCACGTACACACACTCATGCACACAACCTGTGCTGAACGGCTCCAAAACCAAATTAGGTGATTTTTAATTTTTCGAGAGTTTAAAATATTACTGCTCAAAGCCATGGGAGTGAGCGCCTGAAAATTAGGAGGTTGGGGGAATATAGCTCCAAACCCCCTGATTTCACTCCAGCAAGTGACCACTGAAAAAAAAAAAAAATGTACAGCTCGGCATTACCAAACCAGCAGCTACCTCCAAGATGCTTACTTTAAGCGCCGGTCCTGAGCCAATCTATTGGGATGCCTCGGGTACCTAGCATGTAAGAATAATTCTTTTCCCTTTGTCTTTTTACCCTTTCATTCATTCATCCGTCCATTCATTCGGCCATCCATCCATCCATATGGATGAGTGTAGCATCCTACAGAGCCTTATCTATACAGGATCTACCTATAGACAAGGCTGCTGCTGCATTCTCCGTCCTGTTTTTCTTTCCTCATATACTTCCGACAAAGCCGGCTTTCCACAAGCCCCGAAGTTCCTGGGGAAGGATCCCCAGCCCCTTTCCAGCTGCAGGACTGCAAAGAAGCCTGGCGAAGGAGCAGAAGTTTTCCTAAACGAAATTCAGAGATCGATGGATGCTGCAGCGTCCCGCTCCCGGCTGGCGGGCCAGGGCTCTGCCCCAGCCCAGGAAAGCGCTTACCTCACATTCCTCATACTTGATATTATCCGTCAGTTTCCAAAGCATTTTCATGGATTGGCGTGAGAGAGGATTTGTTTCTCCCTGTCTTTCCCTAAAGTGGTGCCTCTCTGGTATGCAGAGTGCGGCTGGCGGAGGCTCTGCCGAGCTCCTGTGCGCGCTCTGAGATCTCCCTCTAATGGTAGAAACTTTTCCCTTTTCCAGCTCTTTACCAACAGCCTAATCGCCTCATTAGCATATCAACAATAGTCCAATTGCTCTCCAGCACAACAACCTGCAGCAATGGACACAGGTATAAAGGCCCCACGAGCAGAAAGGCTTTCTGCCAGCCGCAGAGCCCGGGCGCGGGGGGAGCCCGCCCCGGCGCGGCGGCTCGCAGCCCACCGCCGCCCGCTCCCACCGCGCCCGGGGCCGCCGGCCGGACACCAGCGGGCGAGGGGAATCAGAGAGGCTTCATGTGCACACGGTTTGGGGCTAGCCATCGAGCCACCACTTTTTTTTTTTTCTCCTCTCCCCGGGGTTTAAAGAAACCAAGGAGAGGGGAAATGAAGCTCTAACGGGGTTACAGTCTGCGGAGGCTTCTGTTGCCCTCTGGATTTGATTTGATCTTTTAGGGGGGTGTATTTGGAAAGCGTCCTTCTTCTGTAAAATTTTGTGTTCCTCTCGGCTCTTTCGGCTATTGATCTTCCAAAAAAAAAAAAAAGATATACAACGTAACCTCCCTGATAAAACTGGGTGCGCAGCAATGCGAATACATCAGGAGCCAGAAAGTCTTTTGCATGCACTTCAGCAAAGGGACAAAACAATGACCATAGTAAAACTTTGGTCGTTCCTGAGGTGGAGCGCTTCGTTTGCTTAACAATGTGCAGCTCAATGAGCGTTCATTCTGCCCTCCTTTAGGGTTTCTTTTCCACCCTTCTTTTCTTTTTCCCAGGTGCCCAGCCTTGCTCCATGCATTTTCTCTCATTTTCCTCGCCGATCCCACGCCGGTTTAAACAGCTGGGCCGAGCCGCGGTGAGGCCCAGGCCTGCCAGCCGCTGAGGCTGCCCCAGATCTGGCCCAAGCCCGCCGGGCTCCCAAATCCGCTGAGGAGCAGGGTGCCCCCCCGCTGTCCCGACCCGGCTGGGAGGGGGAGCGGGAGCCCCCGCACACGCCCCAGCTGGCTCCCCGCCCTGCGGGTTTCGGCTCCCCAGCGTGCAGCGGCCACCTCAAAATTTCCCGGTGCCAACGGGAAACCTGCCCTTTCGGTCTGGGAGCCCATCACCCGGGGCTATCCACCAACGTCGAGGCGGATTTAGTGCCCCGCGGGGCCAAGAGCCCCCGGCGCGGATGGCCGCGGGGGGAGCCGCACCTCGGCCCCAGGGTGGCCCTGGCGCAGGCGCTCCCCAGAGCGGGGAAGGGCCGCGCACACGCCTCTCGTCGGGCTCCCAAAGCCTAAGGGCTCCGGGGCCTGCTGGTTCCCCTGCACCCTCCTCTACCCCCTCAAAAAAAAAAATTTTTTTTTTCTTTCTTCTTCCCTGCCCCCCCCCGTCCCCGATGGTCTTTTTGACCATCGCTTTTGTCTGCAAGTGGCAGGAGAGTAAATTGTTGTTTTTACTCCCATTGAGGTTCAAATGGAGCTGGCAGATTAAGCCTAGTTAATACGGGGGGTGAGGAGGACTAGGAGGCGGGGGGGGGGGGAATAACGCATGGGGCCATCACGACTTAGCGCCGTCCCGGTGGAGCCAGGGGGCGGCCGGAGCGGCACGGCCCGAGGGGGCGACTGCGGCTGCCGAGGGGCCTGGTCCCCCCGGGGCCGGCTCTGCCCTCGGCCCCGCTTGTGCCCCGGGGGGGGCCTCTTTTCCCTCCTCTGCCCCAGGCTGGGCTGGCTCAGGCGTAGCGGAGAGCCCGGCTTCCTCTCCCCCCCCCCCCCCAGAAACGCGTCCCGGAAAAACGGGGAGGCGACGCGCAGCGCGCTCCGCGCAACTTGCGCGCCCCGCGGGGGTCAGCCCGACCCCGCCGCGGCCAAGCCAGGCGGGTGCCCCGGCACCGCCGGGGGACGGGCAAAAGCGAGGAAGGGACGTAAGATAAAGTCGGGAAGAGATTTCAAGGAAGATAGCCCGAAAGTGGGATTACATAAGAGTTCACTTCAGTACAAGAAAAAAAGGAAAAAGAAAAAGCGCCCTCTCTTTCGGTCACTTCAACGCACCGAGCTGATAAAAGGACGGCTGCTTTTACTGTAAAAGTGCATATTTGTTCACTGCATTTTCTTCTTTCTTTCTACTCTAAGAAAATCGATGCGGCCCAGAGAAAGACTTAATTGTGGCATTCGAGAAGTAGAGAAGAAGGTGGGCTCCCATCTTGCACCGGACTGTCCTGGAAAAAAAGTCGTTTTCGCTAATAAAGACCTAGGTGTTTGAACAGGACAGTTCATCTTCTGCTTCGTTAGTTGGCAAAATCTCGGCGCTCCAGCCTGCGTGGCTGCAAAAACCAGGAAGCACTAACGATTTCGGGGTGTCTCCATGTGGGAGTCCGCTGTAAGTCCACACGTGTCAGCTTGCCTTTGGCTTGCGGTGGTTTTTTCCTCCCCCTCTCTGGTGGGACCTTTTGGGCGGTTTGGGTAAGGCCCAGGGAAGAGAGGCACCTACAGCCCTTTCCTCTTGCTGCTTAAACTCGTTCAGCTCATTTTTTCTCACGCCACTAGGACCGTCTTCATCAGAGGCTCCCGACACTTATTCCGCAGCGTGGGATCCGGGAGCGTGGTTTTCGCCGAGGCTGCCCCGGGGGAAGCGCTCGCACACCCGCCCCCCCCAGCCCTGCCCCAGGCCCGCCGAGCGCACCCCTCGCCCGCCCCGGCGAGGCCCCACTGCTCCCCTCGGTACTTTTAAGCGATCCTGGAGACGCTCGGATCAAGCCACAGGACTTTGTCGCCGGCCCAAGGGATCACACGCGTCCCTTTGTGAGCCCCGACGGGGCAGACTCGCTGCCCCCGCCGAGACCGGCGCAGCTCAGCGCACCCCCCACGCCGGCCCGGACTGCCGCCGCTGCCGACCTGTTGCGCCAAGGCCTGGCCGGAGCGAGGGGCCACCTCGGGCCACAGAGAGCCGCAGGCGAGGAGCCCCGGCCCCGGCTTTGCCCCCGCTCCCTGCCCGGCCCCCGAGCGGGGCTCCGGGCCACTCACCTTAGCGGCCGCAGCTCTGCCTCCCTTCCCAAAGCAAAAATTAAAAATAAATAAATAAAAAAGGAAGGTCGCATTACCTGCCAGTCCCCCATTTTGGCAAGAATAGACATCCTGGCTGCGCGTTGAGTATCCCCAGCTCCCTGACGGTCATGGACTGCGAGTACGAGCCGCTCGCCCGGGCTCCCCGCGGCTAAATCCTGCCCTTACCTGCACCAGGACTGTCTCACCTGGCCATAAAGAGCTGGGTGCTCCCTGCCCGCGCCTGCGCGCTGCCTGCGCGCTGCCCCCCGCCGCCTCGCTCCCAGCGCGCCCGGCCCGGCCCGGCCCGAGGGGGCGGCCCGGCCCCGGCCCCCCAGCGCTACCCCCGCCGGGCCGCCGAGGGGGGCGCCGGGGAGGGGGCCCGTGCAGGGGCGCCTGGAGGAGGAGGAGGAGGAGATGGGGAGGAAGAGCTGTCGGCGGCACCTCCACGCGTGCCCGTCCGTGCGAGGGGCCGGGCGGCGGCGGGCAGCGCCCTGCCCCGGCGGCACCCCCCGGCTCCGGCCGTGCCCTGGGCACGCTGCCCCCGGGGCAGCTGGCGCCGTGCTGCCCCGCTGCTCCCCCCTTTCCCCCCCCCCCCGCAGCACCCTGACGGGGCAACGCTGCCCGCCGGTAGGGGGGAAGGTGAGGTCCCCCCAAATCTCCCCTTCACCCCTCCCCCGCCCTGCCGGGCCGGTAAATTTTTTTCGGCGGCAAGTTGCAACCGAGTGCGTGTCCGCCGCCAGCTACAATAGTGATAATAATAACAATGCCCCAACAATAGCAGCCCCAAAGACAAAGTAAAGATGTCCGGGGGGGGGGGGAAATAAACCAGCACAAGTAGGGAAATGGAGATGCTGTGAGCGGGGGGGGGGGGGCTAGGGGGAAACAAAGAGCGGCCAAATGAAGACGATCTCCCCCAACTCCCTTCCGTGTTAAGAGGGTCGGGCAGGGGGGGGCAGCCACCCGCAAGGTGGGAGATGGGGCGCCGGGGGCTCTCTGCGCCTGCGGAGCGGGTCCAGACGGGATGCCCTCGCCGCGCAGAGCCCCCCCGGGGCCCCGCCGAGCTGCCCCGGCGGAGCGGAGTCAGCGCAGGCTGGGCCCTGCGGGCTGAGCAGATGTAAAGGTGTGGGGTGAGGGATGCTGCAGTCGCTGCTGACGATCTATGGGGCTCTGGGGCCTCCCGGTGCCACCCCCCCTCCCCCCAACTCCCTGGTTGTTCCTTCGGGGACTGAAGTGCCAAATTGCCGTGGAAAGTTGCCCGGGTTTAGCGCAGCTCTGGTTTCACACCCCTAAGGGAGGGAGCATGGCCCCTGCCCCGTCTCCAGGGGGGCTGGGGGCAGAGGAGGGGGAAGTCTTCCTGCCCCGGCCACGGGAACGGGGGGGTGCAGCTAAACTCCGTTGTGAAGTTGCAGGGAAAGCCTCTCGCATCGGTTTCACAGGCAGGGGGTTGTAGCATCTTGTCACAGGTGTGTGTCACTGAGGCCTGGGGCCGAAACCCGCTTGGGGGGCCGTGAGGGGGGGGCTGTCAAACGCAAGCAGCCCGCAGCCGGATCCAGCCTCCGCCGCAGGGCCCGAGCTGGGGGTCTGCGCCGTGCTCGGCGCTGTACGTGCAGCAGGACAGCGCGTCGCCGGCAACCCCCGGGGCACGGGGCGAGCGAGGGGTGCAAGCCTCGGCTGTCGCGGCGCTGCGGGGCTCTGCACCCCCCCCGCCCAAAGAGTAGGGGCTCCACGGCGCCCTGGCCCCTTCCGCGGGGATATGCGGCTCCTGCGCGGAGGCGGGGCGGGGCGCGGGCGATGGGCCGGGAGAAGCGCGCTTCACACCGCTGCTCCCAGCGCCTGCCCGCGGTGTACAGTTAGCGTCAAATTACAGCAATTAGCCGGGCACCGGAATTTAATTACCCAGCCCTGCCCCTTTCCCTCCCTCCCTTACCCCCCGAATTTCCCCGGTCCCGGGGAGGCTCCTACTCAGGGCAGGCACGAAGCAAAGCCAGCCCCGTGCGAAGTGGGAGACGGAAGATGCACAAAGGTTTCGTGGCTTCTCCCCCTTCCACACTTCCCAGCAGCCGGGTCCCTCCGAGCCACCTCTGGGAGACTGCAATTTTCCCTTCATTAAAACTATTTAAAATGTTATTTTTTATTTTTGCGGGTTGCTTATGTTATGGTATTTAGTTTTTATTGCTGCTTTGCTTTAACCAGACGTGAAGTTGTCCTTTAGCGAAATGTTCCTGCTAAACTTGAGTGACGCATTTCTGTTATCCTCCCATTGGGATCTTTTCCTTCTCCTTGCCTGCATCGCTCCTCACCCTCGGGTTAAATTTCCCCCGGTCAGGACCCGTGCCTGGACCCGAGCTCCCGCAGCCCATCTCTGCCCCAATGAACTGAGGGGGGGGGTAAGCTCCAGCCCGGCAGAGACAGCCCCAGCACAGCCCACCTGCAGGGCGGCAGCTGGGGATTTGGTGGGAGGGAGCCGATCTGGCTCGGATCAGTGTCACTCCTCTTCTTTTTTTAGCCCATCGGGGAGCAGGGCAGGGACTCGGCATATACCAGAGCCCGGGGGCTGTGGGATTGCCCGCTTTCCCCTCCCTGAGGCTTTCGGTGACCGCACTGCAGGTTTTGATCCGGATTCCCTGGCCCTGGCGCTTGCAGGACTCCTCTACCCAGCAGCCTTGACGGGAGCTTTCGCGTGCGAAGGTGCAATGACCTGAAGCACTCATCCACCCCGTTTGAAGCTCACCCCTGAGGTCCCAGGTCTGGGTATCTTCCCCAGTTTCTCTCGGCATCAGCCTGGACCAGGGCCCACCCTCCTGCTTACAGAGCAATTCCGGCATCAAAGGAGTCCATCCAAATCACCCCTTATCACAACTTGACACGGTCTGTACCTGCCTTGGAGAGAATAAAAAATCGCATCCGGTCTGCAGCCAAAAGGATAACGGGGGCACAAACCTCCCTGCCCCGGCCCTGCTCCCAGGGCGCCGGGAGAAGGGAGCCCCGCGCCGAGCCCCCGGCCCGGCCCGGCCCGAGGTGCGGGCGGGCGGGCGGGCGGCTGCCGAGAGCGTCTCTGCCCTTGCAGGCACCGGCTCGGGCTGCAGTTTCCCTCCTGCCGCTCCCGAGAGAGGATCAGGCTGAGAAAACGTCTCCCTCCCACCTGTTTTGGCCCTTCCCGCCCCAGACAAAATCGCCTCTTTTAAAAGAAAGACACGTGCAGGTCTGTTGTTGTTGTTTCCCCCTCTGCCCCCTCTTCGTCGCTCCGGGTGGTTTTCGGCTCGGCAGTGCGTTCCGCGGGGAAATCTCTGCTGTCCGAGGGGAGAAGCGGAGGGGGTCGCCGCGGAGCTCCTTCCCCTTTGATATGTTTGTGATGGACACGGCGGGTCCCTTCCCGCGTGTCACAACACCGACACCAGACGGGGCAAAGCCCTTGCCAGCTCCCCTTCCCCTCTACTTTAAACTCGTGTCACCGATCTTTTTGCCAGCCAGAACGTTTTAATTGCTCTGAGGGGAGACTCGAGGCCTTGGGGGGCTTTTCCCCCGGCCAGCCCCAGAGCTGCCTTGCCCGGGTTTAGCCCACGGGAGCGATGGAGGAAGCCCAGCTCTCGCCGCCGTGGGGGAGTTCAGGATTACTCTCTGCCCCGTTGCTTTCTCGTGTCTTCTCCCTCCCCCAGTTCCCTCCCTGCTGGGTACACGCGGGGCTGGGCTCGAGAGACTGAACTCCCTCAGTTCATTGACAGATGAATCGCCTTTGGCCATTTTGGGGTTTTTTTTTGGGGGGGGGGGAAGGAGGGCAAAGGGTGGCTGGCCGGTCTCCCCGGTCCGCTGCCCCCGCCGTCCCGGGGCTGCCACCGGGAGCGGGGCACCGCAGGGCTCTGCCCGGGGCACCCCTCCTGCCCCGTCGCGGCGGGTTTTTGCTCTCCGGCAGGGTGGGATAGGAGCCGCTCCCCCATCCTCTCCCCAGCTTTATCTCCCGGCGCGGGTGAGCTGTCCCGCTTCCCGGCAACGATGTCAGAGGCGGGGGGGAAAAAGAGAAGTTCAGGACTGGCGTTGCTCTGCCTCGGCTTCCCGGGGGTCTCATCCCGCTGGATGCTACGAAGGAGGGTTTCCAATCCTTGTGCCCGCCGGTGTCCCCGGAGGGGCCCGGCGACCGCCCCGTCGCAGCAGCCCCGGGCTCTTCAGCCCTGGGGACCAGCCGCCCTTCCCCGGCCACCGTGGAGCAGACAGGGGAGGGAAGGAAAGGGGCAAAACCTGGCAGGAGGTAAAAAGTAAAACAAAACAGGGAGAAACGGGGAAAAATGAAATGAAGCGGAAGAAAATAGACGCACGCACACACATGCGCCACCGCCCTTTGTCACCTCGCACTTTGCGGACCAGTTTGATTCAATTAGTTTTGGGAGGCTGGTGCCGGAGAAGGGGAGGTGCTGTGAATCGGTTTTTAGGAGAGAGATTTTTTTCTTCGGTTGATTTCGGGGTGTGTTTCTTGTTTTTCTTTCGCCCTGCAGGGGAGCCGTCTCCCAGGACGGAGCAGCCGGGATCCTCTCCGCGGCAGGACGGCGAGGAGTCTTTTCCACGAGCGACTGCGGAAGGTGCGGAGAAGAGAAAAGAAAAGGAAAAGAGAGAAAAGAAGAAAAAGAAGAAAACCGCCCGCTTCCACCTGAGACTGGCCTCCCCGAAGTGCTGTTTTCTTGGCTGTTTATTCGACGAGAGTTTATTTTGCTCCGAGCCCGTTTCCCACGGGATGGACGAGCAGGGAGCATAGCAGGTCGCCTCAGCGGCGGATGCGGGACCTTGCCGGGCCCGCCCTCGCCCCCCGCGGCGGCTCTGCTCCGGGCCACGCTCGGACGAGGAGGAGGATGCTCGGCACCTGGGACCCCCCTCCGCATCGCCACCGCCCCCAGCCGCAGGCTCCCCCCCCCCCCCCCCCGCACACACCGGTGCTGCCCAAGCCAGAAACCCCCCGGGGCACCGGCCCGGCGCTGTGAAGTCCCTGAGCTCGTGTGCAGGGAGGCTGCTGTCAGGGGGCTCATCAGTTTGGAAATTGTCTCTTTTATAAATCTTTCTCTATTTTTTTTTCCAGTACCAGATGGACAGGCAGGGGACATCCGGGTGCAGCTTTTTGGAAGCGCAATGAAAGCTCTTTTTGGGAGGGAAAGCAACGTTTTTCCAAGGAGCATGCGGGCCTCATCTCCCCCTTTAATATTTATTTGTGAAACCAACTACACTAAAGCAACTAGAAAAGCAAAACCAGGAAGTAATCAATAGAGTTAAAGCCGAGCAAACACCGCGGTGCCAATGCAAGGCACCTACTGAGGACTATTCTCCCTTTGCATGAGCCACCACCTGGTACAAATTCCCATAACTAGGCATCATATGGAAATGTAACAGGTACATGCTCAGTTCATGCAATGCCTCTTTCCCAAAGCAGGCCCTTTAGTGCTAGGTACTACTATCATTGCCACCACCAGAAAACAAACTCCTAAAAAAAGCAGACCTATGAGTAAAGCAGTGGGGGATTAAGATTCTTTGTGCCTTGAGATTTTTTTTTTTTTTGATTACTCAGGGAACAGTTGTTTGCTCTCAAATATAAGTGTTTGTGAGGAATTTGTCTCTTGTAAAGCACAATAAATCCCTGCTAAACCCACCTCCATTTGTCTTCAGAAAAAGAAACCTAGCCAAGATATTATTTATTTATTCCGGCCTGCTCACATTTTTATTGTACATTTCATTTGCTTAACAGAAAAAGAAAAGAAAAAAGAGGTAGTTTTAAGAAAATAATTGCAGGTGTAGATAAGACTTAAAAATCAGATTATTTTCTGGACAATTCTAACTACTCCATGTCCTCCAAAAAAAGCTTTTGGATTTAAAACACAGGCAACCGTTTTGCTAACGATCTCATAGCTGGAGTAGATTTTATCTTCACTGATCAAACCACCCCAAAATAATTACAAATTATTTGGCATTTATTTTTAATTTTTCCAGTCAACAAACATAGCAGATGAAATTCAGAAAACAATATGTTGTCTAAGACCCCTCACCATGACCTGATCAAAGAGTTATTCCTTATATAAATAAATTGCTCTAGGAAGGGTTGCTCTTCTTTAGGCAAAGTTTCATTCGCTTCACTCCCCTGTTTAAAGCCTGCCCTCAAATCCATTGATACAACCACACATATCCATCCAGCTGCACATAACCACCAAGCTGAATACGAAGCCTGCCCCAGTGTTAAGCCTTTATGTGGGGAGTTTTGCTTGGATTAAGACTTCAAAACTGAGCCCTTAATAAGATATGCCATAAAACCTCAAACAACCCTCCTCCCCCAGGGATATTTATCTTAAACATTTAATTGCTCAGTAAAATAAATTCTGTATATGTATACTTATACAGAGAGGATTTTGATCCAGCAATTTCTGTGTATCTTCTCATCTGTAGCAGCTTAGAATGAGTCTCTACTAATGTCCTTAGACAATGTGGAGGGACACGCATGTCCCAAGCAGAAATTGTGCTCTGCTAAACAGTACCTATTCAGCTGCTAAATACTTACACATAGGCAGGAATGAGCTTCCCTTTTAATGCTATCTCTTAGCTTTATATTACTCTTCAAGAAGAGGATCTAACACAAGTCACTTAAGCATAGGCCAAACCTCTTCTTCTGCTAGAGCAAATAACAGAGCTCCACTAACTTGCACAGAGCAGAGTGGGGCTCCTTCATGTTATAACATCAACACTGTAGTTTTTATAATGACTTTCCTCTCAAAGCAGTTGCAATTGTATAATAAGCTTCAACAAACCCTCAAGAGGTGCAATGTTATTCATTTATCCACTTTACAGATAAGTTACCTGATGCAAGGAGAAGATAAGGAATTTCCCCAAGGTCTTGCAGCTGGTTTGCTGAAGATCAAGGAAAGAAAACCAAGATTTCTGACTGAACTAACCACTAGACCCATACCTGCTCCTCCCATTGCTGCTGACAGTGCATCCCATAGCCAGGAAAGTGATATTAAGACAAGCAGCAGGTGATCAGAATCTCTATAAAACAGGCCATTTTCAGGCAGGTGCCTAATTGTGCTCTTTGATATCTAAACTTAGGCACCCACGTCTGAAACTCTTGGCTTCACTCTCTAAGGATACTTTGGTGTTGCATCAATCAAGGCATGATATAATGCATTAGAAGTGAATTTCATTCTTTAGTGCATTGAATAAAACACCCTAATAATTCCAAGACATATTTATAAAACAAAACCTGGTATTCCCCATAGCAGAGTTTAAATAAAACCTACTTTGATATGTTGACGCTAACATTAGAACTGCTGTCTGCAAGGCACGTATTTTAATGTGTCAAATAATTACAAAAAAACATATTACTCAAAAATGACTGTTGGAGGCTCTAATGTCCATAACAGTATTAATCTGCACACACAAACACAAAACTCTAAGTGACTTTTTTAACAAGAAACTTCCAAGGCTGTAGTCTTTAATCTAGACCAGCTTGCATACAGCTGCAACGCATTTAGCCTTTAACATTAGCTCTAACCATTGTCCTAACACATGCCTACACCCCATGACACTTCACGGCATTAAAAGCAATGCTGCACGGCTTGAGCAACTTGTCACTAAGATATATCGCTTGGCAGAGAGCAAAACAAAATAAAACAAAATAGTGAACAGGATGCTTTTTCGAAGGCAGCCTATATCACGAGGCTAGTCTGTAGATTCAGTTGTGCTTATGTGGTGTTTTATACCAGCATTACCTGCCTTCCTGATGACTCTCGAATAAAACCCCTGGAAGTGAGTGAAACAACAGGCCACACACTGGACAGTCTGGTATAATCTTTCCATATAGCAGTTAAAGGAAGACCAGCCCGCTATATGTGTAATCTAATGGCAATCAAGAGCTGATGTAATCGCTCTTACACTAGCCTCCTCCCTGTGTCAAAGAGAAATGAGGGTGCGGTTGGAGAACTGAGGTTATGGCTGATGTACACCTACATAACACCCATGTGTGGCATTTTCACCTTAGTATCCATTACAACTGTTGCAGACCATGCCAGGCCCTGACTGAGCTCATGGGGACAAAGTGACTGGACAGATTCGGACCACCAGATCATCATCTCCAGGAGAGCAGCAGTTACTTGATGCTGAACTTAATATTTTCCAAAGAGTTATATTATCATACCAATATTATGGTGCTTTCCCAAATTTACATCTTTGTACAAAAAGGCTGCACTCTGTAGAGACCCAATCCAGTAAGCTCCCAGAAGGGGAAGTCGTTTGAGGGGTTTAGTGCTGAAGGTCTAGTACAAATGAGCCATTTGGGAAGTAAAGAAAAAGCTGGGCCTGGCAAACACCAGAGCTACACCTAGGCACTAAAAGTTAGCTCAAAGGAGAGAGCAGGGAAAGAAACTGCCGGGAGTTAGAGCTGTGCTGGGGAGTGCTGGGTAAGAAAGGCAAAATGATGCAGCAGTCTGTCAAGGAAGTAACATCTCCCACATCTAAGCACGCATGGTTCCTCCTTTGGGAACTCATTACAACTCCTCTTGCAAGCGCAGCAGCAAGCAGCCACGTATCCTGTTTACAATAGGCAAGTTGGGGTGATTGCGAAGCTCCAGTGCTTTTGCAAATGAAACCACGCCAGGGTTGATAACCTGCTTCAGTGCAGCATTTACCTCTGTCTGAATTGAAGTGCCAAGGAGGCTTCCCAGAAAGGAGCTACATGAAAAAAAAAAAAAAAAGATTCATGCCTAGGTTTCTTTTCCTAAGCCTTTGGCGCCCCTGTGTGTCTCCTGTCTGGCGAATTCAATGGCAAAACAGTCAGGGATTTTTCCCTACCGAAAAGTAGTGCTAGAAACCTTGTGCTTAAACATGCTTGGGAGGTATCCACCCTAAGAACAGCCTGAACAATGATGCCCCGGCAGTGACACAGACTAGCTCGAGCCTCATTTGAGCTATGCGGTTTCCCACTGTTTATGCATCCTTGTTTATACTCTAAAATTGTCAGCTCTTGCAGTTTTATCCAAAGGTTTGTGACAAAGTGATGAACATTTTTTAAAGCTCCGTTTCCTGGAGTCATGACATTTCTCATAGTCTTTTCTACATCTATGTATCTGCCAGTATACATGAGTGCAGATTTTAAAGATCCTTAAACAAAACAAATAAAAACTATACATTAAAAGTATCTGAGAGTTTTAGGGGGGAATCTGACCTACATATTGGATCGGCAATACTGTACTTGTGGGAGATATGAGTCTGTTAAGATTGCAATATAAGCCTCAGTGTTCCTCAAAAGGTAAGGCAGAAGCAGAGGAAATTCAGCAGAAAATGTAGGAAAATCCTAACAGGAACTATAAATATTTTCTGTGAGGTAGATGTCATTATTTATCCTTTATCTTGGAGATAACTGGGACACAAAGGAAAGAAGTGAGTTGCCTAAGGATACAGTGACATGGTGGGACAGCTGGAGAAAAAGGAAGAAAACCAAACCAGCCTCAGTTCGGGCTTGATTTATTTAGTTGGCGGTCCTGATATAAAGGGGCTCTGCAGAACCTAGTCTCCTAAGTCCTTGCTCCTCTTCCTCTCTTCTAGCTGTCAGTACTTATTTCAAAACATGTAAGAGATGTGCACATTTAAGGAGGGCAGTGTTTATTTGGGGCTATTCAGAAAACAAGCACATGCTGCAAAGTGTCACTGGAAAAATACGGCATGCAAATACAGACAGGCCATCACTTGCCCCAAGAGTCAGCATCACCTGCTTTGCACTTAACCTCGCTAACCTGAAACAGGCCCTCTTCTGACACCTATTCTACCCTTCCCTGCTATTAGACAGATGGCCCCAGCTGTAGGAAATGCAGGTCTGCTCCGCCTATATTTATCGGTGGGTGGTTGCGCTCACTTTGTTTCCCACCTGGACTGCTTATTACTCCTTTTGGCAGCTCTTCCACAACAGCCTCCCTTGTCACAGGTAAATCTGCCCCCTAAGGCCACAAGTTCCCCACACAAGGGGGAGGCATCCTCACCTCCCTCCCTCGCCCCTGATTTCTTGTTCCTCTTCCACCCTTTTCCTCCTCTCACTCAGTATCACGTTGCTCCTGTACAACCTGCGTTGCTGAAATCATTAAAAATAAAATAAAATTCAAAATAACTCTGGAAAGAAAAGGCAGGGAGCTGCCTTCATCAGGGCATTTATCTAGTTTCAAACTATCAGGGTAAGGACGTCTGCCCTGCTGCCCACTTCACTGCCGCATACAGATACAGGCGTGTCTTAGCCCCTGCCAAGTCTCGCAACACACTGTGGGTTGTATTTCAAAACTTGTGAATAAGTCACTTCTTAATCTTCTTTCAGATCCATTAAAGACACCGAGCTTCTTTAATAGGCCCGTGCTCACCCGGAACCACCCCGGGAGGAAAGTGTTTCCCAGTTTTCCTGGGAGCCCCACTCCCAGGCAGTGTCATTCCCATTTTGTCGGTCTCCGTCTTGAGGGGGTGAAGCTCATTTGCTTACCTCCATTTTGGGCTTTTACAGGAAGGATATGTGGGTTTTTTTTTTCCCTTTCGGAAGGCCAAGGTTGATTGCAAAAGCTGGTGGCTGGTCGAGTGGGGGAGTGTGAGGTCAAACTCAACCCCGTGGTTGTGTGAAATCGCTTTCCAGTGTAGAAATATTTCTCCCTACAATAATCCCCGCTAGCCAAATCGGGGATATATCCCACTTGTGCGGGAGCACAGCGCAACTATAACTTGGAAGGGCTGTAAGCCTGAACTGCCTGCATTAATGGGTCATGCGCTGACTCAACCCGATTTACAAGCTGTTGATTGGACGTAAGAATTTAGAGCAATAGCAACAAAACAGTCCCATAAATAGGCTGCCTTTAGTTTTTTAACTAAATTAGCCCCACAGCGAATGGCCTTCTCTACTGAATTACAGCATGACTGAGCCCATATCAGGGACTGAAAGAGATTCATGTGGCTGGTTAAGAACAGCATTATTATTATTGGAGGCTGGATCAGGCCCAATATGAACACAATTATTCAATACCTTTAAGCTACAATTATGTGTGACAGAAGAAGCCTAAGTGGCTGATGGCAGAGAGTATTTGGCCTTTATGGCTGTGCAACTCATACACAAGCAGACAGGGCTTAGGGCATTGACAGACGGTTTGTGGTGAAGCTTGCTGTGCTGGTTGAAGACGTTTCCATCTCCAGCCGCGCGCTCCAATAAAAGAGCCGGCAGAAGGGAGTTTTCTTCCTGAGCCTCAGTCCCTCCAGGGCAAAGCCCAGCACCTCAGGCTCTGCTTTCACACTGCAGAGAGTTCAGTGACAACAGCAGCTTTAAGTGATTCACACCCTCCTCCTCAGCTTCATGTCAACATTTTGCAGACCCGGTCTATGAAGCTGGACTGTTTCAGTTAAAAAAAGAAAAAATATATTGACAGCAACTTAACCAGATCAGTTCCTGAACTGGATCCTGAATCTAGGCTTGTCTGGCCCACAAGCTCACTAACTATGGAGCTGAAGGCATAGCATGGGGTCAGCCAGCCTTGCTGAGGACAATCAGCAGTTTGGAAGACAGGGCCTTACCTTAAACTGCTGATAACAGTGGGTCCTTTGTGCTTCCTTCCACTCCTGCCCATGCAAAGCAGCCCAGGTCCTGCTGGACAGGCTCTCCTCATCCCTCCTGGAAACCGGAGCACTCATAGCAGCAGACAGTCTCTTCTGGCTGGACTGTGTCCCGCAAGCAAGGAGGCAGAAAGTAGGTCTGAAATTAGAGTGGAAACACCATGGAAAAGAGTGCTTGGAACAATGTGAAATCTCACATGCATTTTCAGCTGCAGGTTTGTCCCAGCCAGCCTACATACAGCCAAAAAGACTACCTTTTTATAATGGGTGGCTACCTACAATTTATTGGAACTGAGCTGTTGCTAAACACATGGAGTAGTAATGTATTAACACATTGTAAAAGGCTGTTTGATCACCATGGGATTCCAGATGAGCTAACAACAGAAAATAAGCCGTGATTCACAAATGACTCATTTCAGCATTTCTCTTTGATGCAGTAGTTCAAGCAAGTCCTGTCTATGCACATTCAAACGAGTTCGCTGAATAGTCACTGAGCCCAGCAATGCCATGCTTACAAAGTCATTTTTACAAAGTATAAGTACATTTTTAAGTATAAAATTGGGCAATTTCAAGCAAGCCACGCCAATGCATGACTCTACTAGTCATTCCTGTAGGTAACCGTTTCTATGTTTAGGATGGCGGCATCACACATTACTTTTGGTGATTCAGTTCTCCAGATCTAAGGGGGTCCTGATAAATCACCGTGTGTTTAGGTGGGGAGGTTCAGCTTTCCTGCATTTCCAGCGAGTTTTAAAATAACTTCATACAGTGTAATATCACAATGGAGTGCATTTTCTATGGAGGAACACTATAGTGTCTGCACCTTTGATGAACTCACTAACTCTTACTCCACTGAAGACCAGTCTGTATATGAGCATTTCAAATTATTATTCTCTTTACTCAAATGTCTGTTATTCGGAATGAAAGCTTGGCGATACTTTAGCCAACATTGCCATCCAGCGGCACACAGGACAAATGACATCGGAGAGTCTCAGCTGCCGACTACGGTGAAAAGGTAGGTAGTAGGAGGGATAACCTTAATTAGTTTAGTTAGTATATCCAGTGATAAAGCTGCTGTACAGGTTAGTCTAAACTTTTACAGCAGCATAATCGTTGGATATAATTAAGTATTTTTTGGTAGCTTGTAACATTTGTATCAGTTATCTCTGTTTAGCAACAGCTTGCTGTTAATCAGGATGTTGTGGAAGAGACAATGAACTTATAATGTAATCAGGAGAGAGCGCGCTAACTGAATGGCTGTCAGCGGATCCGAAATCATGCTTGAATTTGCAGGTGAGTTTTCTCCTGGGATAAATTCATGGTGCTTTGGTGGGCACAAGCATGCTTTACTATTGCCCTACAGACTGTAGGGCTGAATTACAATAAAACGGTCTCTTTAATGCATTCATCTGGCACTTGCTTGCCATAGAATTTTCTTCTGAGATGTTACTAGGCAGAATGCCCCCCCAAACCTCAGGCATCAAGTAGCTAGTGTGGAACGTTATTGGGAAGAATCATCTGCAGAAATATAAAGTTTTTTTCTAGAAAACCTGCAATATTTACATTTGTCTGCTCTGGGCTTTGAAACATGTCACCCACTTGCTCTTTATGCCTTGCCACCTGCCATTTCCTACTGCCCAGTGAGAAACCCTCTGAATCAGCTGGGTGTCCCCCCCAGTGCAAAGAAGCCAATGACAATCATTTTCCATGTCTGTAACTGGAAAAAACCTGCTTGGGTTTAAGTAATTACATAAGATGAGTCAAAGGGACTGTTTTCTTTTTGCAAAAGCTGGATAGCCTTGACAGTGCGGAGGTTACTACACAAGCCCTGGTATAACTGCCAGCCCTGCGCTGAAGCACTGCTGCCACAGCAGAAATCACCACAGTAGGACAGAAGGTACTGGCTGCTGAATGCCAAGGACAAACTGTTTGGGGACACTATGGTGGCCTGCGATAATTTTGCCACAAAGAGCTGATACATGACCTCAAATGTCAATAAAAACAAAAGCAGGATGGAGTATATGATACTTAAAACTAGGCTGCCAAATGCAAAATGAAGGAATGGCCATGTATAAGGGGACTGTTCACAGTGGCTTGCTTCCGCACAGCATGACTGCTCTCCTCTGGGCTCCTTGCGAAGGCAGCGGAGGGAAGGGGTCTTCTCCAGTTATCCATAGCAGCATTTATCACTCTAAATCACAGACTTAGTCACTCTGGATCACCCTCATGGTGTCCATGTGGAAGCAGTTAGTTCCTGGCGGAAAGTGAGTACTTGCAGTAGCTTCAGTCACAGTTTCCCCACCCGGCCACGTGTCTTTCCTCCAAGAGAAACTCATCAGTGTGACAACAGCAGGACAGGTTGAAGGAAGAGAGAGTGAGCACCCGCCTTTGCAGAAGAAGGTAAAGCAGAGGGACACCCAACAGACACGGTACAATTACAGACCCAATAGAATAGGAATGTAAAATGCCACAAATTTCATGCTGTAGACACAGTGGCATCACTAGACTTCAGTCCCAGAGCAGGCTGGATATTAAATTGATCAAACTGGTAATGAAAGTGGGAATTACTCCATCTCAGCTGACACAAGGCAGGTGACCTTATTAAAAAATATGCCAGTATATTTAATGGGGTAGGGCAGTTTCTTGGGGAATTCATGATTAATGTGGCTATAACTCTGGAGATCCCACAGCTAACGACCCTGGAAAAAGTCTTACTTCCACTATGAGATGGTCGGGCTGAATTTTTTGAGATGGGACCGTGCGAATGCAGGTGCACGAGTTCAGCCATTACTGTCTAGCAGAGAAGCCAAGTAACTCAAGAGCTGCTGCAGTGATTAGCAGGCCTTATGTTGGAACCAGCAAGTCTGGCATGTAAGAAATCTCAGATCTCGCTGATGAATGTGCTTGCTGGAGTCTGTTCAGGCTAACCGCTGGGAGCAATTCAAAGTCCCGTACCACTGAGTCACCACTGAAACAACAGAAGCCACTGGCCAAGACACAGAATGCATGTAATGTTTTGAGCAAGACCTGACTTATGCAGAAACCCTGGTATCCACCAGTAACCAATGCTCTGGAACAGCAGCTCTCTTTATGTATGCAAAAAGAATCAGAGAATGAGAAAAGCAGCTGCTTGTGTGCCTTCAAGAGAGAGCAGGAACCTAAGAGGGCCATACTGGGTTATGACATTCAGCTGGTATTGTGACCCAGCAGTCGCCAGCAGCTGAGGCCTCAGCAAAAGAGCAGGGCAAGCATATATGGTACTTTTCCTGACACTCTCCCTGCCTCTGAACATATGCAGATGAGGGTCTTCCTGAGATAACTGTGATTTCTGTGTATTCAACAACGGTTCTCTCTCTCATGAACTTGCCCAGACTCCTCTTGGACAGAGTTTGTGAAAAGATTGAGCTAGCTGAGATTTAGCTGTGAAACAGCCCGTCTTCTTCTGTTTGTCTTATAAGGTGTGGGGGAGGACAGGCCTTTGTGCACATTCTTTGCAAATAAAAAGGAGTATAGCAAAAACTAACCTAAATACAGGCTAAGAGTTTGGGCCAAGGAGCAGTATCAGCGTGAGCAACAGACAAGAAGCTGGAAGTAGTTCCCAAGCAGAGAAACTGGCTCTCCTGTTGAGTCAAGCTGGAACAAAAGAAATAAGGACACTTTCTGAATTTAGAGACTGCAGAGTGGAATTACATTTTAAGACAGGATCTAGGTACTTTATGAAAGGCAGGTACTAGAAAGCACTGTGAAATAACCCATCACAGGAGAGAAAACTGATGTCGAGGGTACCAGCTGCCAGGCTTGTATGGTAACTGGGAAACACGGTAAGAAAATCTTCGTCTCAAATGGTAAAATAGATCACTGAGGCCACCAGTGACCTGAGCGACTACTAGAAAATAGGGGAAGCCAAGACACATTCGGCCAGCTTGAAGCTTGCTAACAGAGAAGCATTTTAGCAGGAAGGGGCCCGACAAAAGGTAGCTGGCCATAGCAGTCGAGGAATGCAATGTTGTGCAAGATGGGACATTTTCAGTAGCTTTCTAGCCTCTTTGTAACCTTCCAGTGACCCAGCATGGTGAGACTGGATAGTCCCAGCTTCAGTAATTCCATCAGCGTCTGGGTTCAACCTCATGGCGACAGGTGATTGTTGCTGCTGCCTTTCCCGTAAAAGAGCCATAAAATGTTATTGGATCACAGGAGAATGACAACCCAAAACATAGGCACTAGCCTCTACCCAAACAAAAGTAAATGGAAAGGTCCTTGGGAATTTGAAGCACCTGAGAGCTGGAGGCTTTGGCTGAGTGCTGTTTTGGATGGGTGTACACATGTAAACACATAAGGCAGGAGCTCAAGCAGAGAATCAGCAAAGAGCCGTGGAAATAGATGTGAAATCTTGATGGAACCTGAAGCAGGACTGATTCTGAAAAGGCTGATATTGGTAAATTGATATAGATGGCAAGGACAGGTAAAAAAAGACTATTTTTCACAGCAGGACAGTAGCAATTTTTATCGCTAGTGGGGCTTATGCAATGTGAGGCAGATGGATCACCAGCACAGTTTCCTTTTCCCAGACAGGCGATTATGCAAAGAGGAGACGACAGTATGCAGTAAACGAGAATGAGATAATTTCATACATTCTATGGTAAGATGGAAACTGACAGCCTTAGGCCAAACCCTTAGAAAAACAATGCACTTTGGTCCACAAAAGGAAGAATTTCCACTGCTGGAAAGAAAAATTAGGCTGTGCAGAACTGGCCAACTTCCTCCAGATGTGGGCAGCCAGCATTTGTCACTAGTCACAGATTATATTACCAAGTGGCTTGTTACTACTCAGCAAGAACCTGATGAGCTCTAACAGCAGCAGATGTCTAACAGGCTGTTTCCTTAGCAGATCTGGAGTACAAAATGAGCTGTGCACAGAACGATGGGCAAACTTTGCATCCAAAGGTGTTCTGGGAGACTGTGGAGTAATACAAACCAGAGAGCACCTCGCCACTCCTCACAAATGGATAGTGGGGGAAGGAGACTCAACCAGATTCATGGCTGTCTTTCTGACTCGGCATCAAAGGCACTTGGATCAACAGTTCTCCTTGTTACCAACTTACAACAATCGTTAATGTGCGTAGCAAGCATCCTTGAGAACTTTATCTTTGTGTGTGGGCATAAAGAAAAGGGTCTCAGCCAACTTCTTGTATGGAGCTCTTGGAAAGAGATAAAGTGGGTACGTTTGAACTATAGAGAAACCCAAGAAACAAACAAATAGAAGCTCAAAGTGCATACTCTGGACGCGAGAAAATTTGCAGCTTCTAACACAAAGACTCAGAGAAGTAAGGGCATGTGGGAGAACTTTTTAAAGACAAGTTCTGGTTTGGTTCTACCTAAACCTAATAAAAACTCTGTCCCAGCCGGAAAGACTCTCTGAAGACAACAGATACCTACCACAACCCTCTGAAGGAGGTTCCTAATAATTCACTAAAAGAAAACTAAGCAAAGAGATGGAACAGACAACAAACGGATTTGCATCGATGATGTGAAAATACATGAGAGGTGGGTCAATAGGTGAATAGCTACAGATCTACAATTTATTAAATGATTTTTCCGCATGTTTAGGGTGAAACTTTTTCCTTCCAGAGCATTCTAGGACTATCCTGAGCTTACCAAAAAGTATGTAAGGGAAACCAGCAGAAATGAGAAGCATATTTGTAAATGATGACAAAGTCTTTCTGTTTTTTTTTTTTTATATACAGTTCCTAAGCATAATAGGACCCCTAGCCCATCTAAAGCCAAGCTAGGTGATACTGTAATACAGATACTCATAGAAAATAGAGCTAGAAGAGACCCACAAAATCAATTAGGTCATCTGCTACTCCAGGTCTGGACTAGTATGACCTGCAAAACTGCTGACAAAGCTATGCCTAACCTGCTCTTTCGAGCTGTCACTGGAGGAAATTCCAGCCTCCTCAGACAATCTAATCCACATTTAACTGTTTAGCACTACAAAGCTCCCCTAGTGTCTGATATTCACCTCTCCTGATGCTATCTAAGTCTATTACTTATTGTCCTGTCCACAGAGAACATAGAGAATGCTGTGTCTCTCTCTCCCCATTTGCATCAGGATTTGTTTCTGGGTTTGGTTTTTTTACATATTTTAAGACTCTCTATAGATGTCCTTTTCTTTTGGAGGGGTGAAGAAATAATCTTAATTCTTTCAGTCATTCCTCATATGCCATGTTTTCTAGACCTCTTAGGACTCTCTGCTCATTGCATACCTAGAGATAAACTATATCGCTAGAATAAGGAGCAAGGTAATGTTAAGTGCTTGCTGGGCCCATTTGAAATATAAGGACTGATGCATTTAGCCACTCTCTCTTGCATACTCAGACATCCACACCAGCAGGTTACACTTACGGCTGGCCTTGCTCTGCAGAGCAGGTCACTCACATCCTGCAGATGGGGTTGTTTGACTCCTGTTGCTGCAAAGGCACCTTGAAGAGGAATGTGGCTGGAGGGCAGCCCTTGGCCACGGAGGGACCTGGCAGAGTGCGCTAGAGGAGAAACTGCTCTCACCTGGCACCTTAATAACGTTTGGGTACTAAATGGTACATTTTCCCTCTGCTTCATGTTTTACACATTTCCTTTCCTTTCCGTTAATATACATACATCAGGAAGTTATTTTTTACCCAGCAAACTAGAACTGAAATTGGGTTCTGACAGTATCTTTAACTGACAGCGCTTAGTAGAAGACAAAATCTGAACACCCGACAGTGGGCCAGACCAGCAGTGTAGCTTTACTGATCGGCAGAAACTCCTTGGGTTCCTGTCCATAAAGTTAAGCAAGTGCCCACACATTTGCAAGAGCCAGTATGAAATACCTTTGGGCACTCCTCTAGTGCAAATAATAGCTGCACGTGTACACTAATGTACATTAACCTGCAACTAGAAAACGGATCTCTCTCTGTGCCTAGACTATACAAGTATTATTTATAAAATCCAGTCATATTTAACCAAATAAAGCCAACCTCTCCATCAGAGCTAGCCTGTCCTCTATTAAAACATGTTTAATTATGGCCTACTTTCTCCACATAGGAGGATAAACGAGCAACGAAGAGAACGCAGTGCTGTTGCTCTTGAGCAGCTGACAAGGAGTTGTTTTCACAAAGGTAAGTACACATCCCTGTTGGAAACGCAGAGATTATTCAGAAAAGTGAGCAGAGGAGTGTTCTGCTTTGGAGCATTATAAGTTTGCTTTCCAAAATGTGCCCTGCTGGAGACGAGGTAGTTTACATATTCCTGCCTTTTTTTTAAATCTAAAAGTCTGCTGCAAATTCAGATAAAAATGAAGTCCCCACAATGTAAGAGTCTCTATGTCTGAAATTTGAGAGCATAGCAAGACAAAAACAGATGAGGTGGTGTGCTGTCTGGCCTCTGCTGTTTGTGCAGACATATGTGTCCACTGACTGTGTACGGCTGGATTAGTTGATGATTTTACTGTACCATGTGAGCTGAGCTAGCATTTTCCTTGATGTGTCATTTCACCTCTCCTCCCATTTGCTGTGAGTGCAGATGCGTTGTGACTCTCCGGTGTCAGTGTGTGTGCCTGGGAGCTCCTTTTCCAGGTAGGTTTGTGTTTTCTTCTCTTTGAATAGCCAAATTATTGCTGGCTGGGCACTGCAGGAGTGGCAGGGACTGCGGTGACCTGGAAGAAGGGGAGGACAGAAGAGAATATATAGGAATAAACTTTAACTGTCACTGTGCTGAGACTCTGCTTTCTCTTTCCCTGCGTTATAGATTGCATAGATACCTTTCAGGTCAGGTGGGGCATGTGAATAAGGCGCATGTTAGAAACGATCAGTGCCAGGCAGGGCTGCTCAAAGAGAACAGTATTTTGGAAACTGTTTGCATTGCACAGCACTCAAAGAGCAGCACAAGACCAAAGCATTTTCATCACACGTTACAGCGAAAGCCAACCAGCCAGCCAGCCAGCCAGCCAGCCTCCCCTGTTCGGCAGTCCCTCCTCCAGCCAGAGGACCTGAGCTGACAACCCTCCCAGCTCCCCCAACTCCAGCTGGCACTAGGTGTAAGAGATGGGGAGATCCTTTACTTGGGAACTGTGGCTACCTATACTTCCTAACGAGAAAAACCACACCGAGGAGAAAGTGTTTACTTGCAGCAGCCTCTGCTGTGGTTGGAAAAATAGTGCCAATTCAAACCGATAGCTTTGCGTATGAGGGTCATGGAAAGCAATGTTATGATATGGATGGTTTTGTTCTAACAACGGAATAGAAAATGCCAAGTGACTCCAAGTAGACATGAAATGCATTTGGTAGCATTTGTGACTACTGACCAAAGCCACATAGGAACTTACATAGGAACACACAACCTAGGAACACATAGGAACATACAACCTAGATGTGCAAATCCTGTGTATCTTGTTTTTTAATTAGCTAACAAATGAATTGAAACAAATTACCTATACTGATTAAGGCCAGGAGCAGTTTGCTAAGTACTAACTAATATTCCTAACATAATATCTTTGCTGGTTGGAAAGGTCTATTCACATTCATCCACACGGAAGTCATTTCAATTGCTAATCTTACTAGGGAGTGTGTTTCCACTACACGGTCCGTACTAAAAGCTCCTCTAATGCCAAAATGAGAATTGTCACAATGAAAGTCCAGGGGAGAATAAAAAGAAGCCAGACTGCAAACCTTATTCAGCAGTAGTTTTCGTTCTACCAGCACAGTATTTTCCAGTTGATTGGCCAGCATAGACCCTCTTACATAACCTCAGTTGAATAGCACGGTAAATCTGATCTTCTATTATCTTTTGCCCAGCAACTTTTTTTTTTTGCACCTAAAACATGCTGGGGTCCAGTGTAATCTGCAATAGGAGAAGACAAGGGCATCACGAAGTCTCCTGCCACCCTACCGTTCTTTCACTGATATTTGCCATACGATGGTTCAGATTCACATCTAGATCTGACTGCATCTCAACTTCGTTTCAGATGAGTTTGTAAGATAAACAACCTATTAATATTTCAGAAAGAGTCCTTCCCATTAAGGCAGCCCACGTGCCTTGTATACTCTATTTCTTTGTTTCCTTGCTCTTTTTTCTAAATTTTGCCTATAATCCAAGGCATGGATTATACCAGATCTCATTTCACAAAGATCAGTACAAGGTAGAGCTAGTAAAAAAGAAAAGTTTTGAAAGCATGGTCTTCCAGAGCAATCATTTTGTATATGTGTTTTCAAATTTTTAAATAATACCCATGACAGAGAATCTAGGCACCAGGATTAAGTAGTAGCACAAAGCAAGTATTCTTCCTTCCCTGAAGCCAGTAGAACCAAAGGATCACGGACAGCCTGGATTGCTGCAAGCATGTTGCAACAATGTCTGTGCATAAAAAAAAACAAACCACAGAAAAGCTAAATTTAACACTAGAATTTTGCACTTCATTCCTATGACGAGCAGGCCTATCTCTTGTTTTCTGAATGTAGCTTTCTGTTTGTTACAGACCAAATTAGCAATGCAAAATTCTAACACCTAAGACCATATAACCTCCTTGAATACAGTTCTTTTTTTTTAAAGTTCTTAAAAGTCTTCCTAGCTGTGCAGCAGTTTACATAGTGCCTAAAATATAGAGCATTTGGGCAGTTTCAAAGGCTGTCAGCTCAGTTGTCTGCTCATCTCTCTAAATCCTCTTTTAACGATCTGTATTTTTGGGCTTTGACAACATTGTCCAGATCACTTCTTGGCAGTGCCAGGCGAGTAGATGTAATTCCCTGGGACTCTGCACACTTGTATTCCAGCCCCTCAGCTCCATCACAGCAGTCCTCCCTCCTTCACCTTCCTTACGAAGAGGGTGTTTTTGCAAAGACGACTGCGTGGAAATCCCATTGTGGCCACAGCTATCCCTATTTGTCCTAGCTGACTTTTTTTCCTGGAGCTTCTAAAAGTGTCAGCTAAGAAGCTGTTCACCTTTCCTCAGTGCGGAGCTGCTTGTCTTTGAAGAATCTCCTGCTTAACATCACAGGGCAAGCTTGACACGCAGGTCTGTCTTGCGTCCTGCATCAGTGCCCATCTTGTTGGACCATCTGGCCACAAATCTTTACAAAGTTTGCTCAGTGCCTCTCTCTTCATTGCAGCTTCTAATTATAGCTAACGGGCTGGAATCATAGCCTGCAGCCTTCAGTCTTTTTGAACCAAGTCTCCTAGAGACTGTTTGAGGCCAGGATGGGAGAAAAGCACTGGACCTGCCACTGCTTGTAGCAGCTTGTCTGCATGAACCAGGATGTAGATGAAAGTATTCTCTCCTTTGCTTCACAGCATGCTGGATTGCCCAATAAAAACATGTATTGGCATAACCTCGGATCAGCTGATACTGCCTCAGTGTTATTTCATGTTGGAGCATAATGACATGATGTTGGAAAAAGCAGATCCATATTAACAGACTTACAGTTCTCTCAGACAGCGGTCCAAGGCAGCTTGACTCCTGGAAGAGAGAGTTACTAATTATTTTGCTTTAGGCAAAGCTGTGCCACAGCCTGTCGTTGTACAAGCATGTTGCTATATCAAATGCATGCAGAGTTCCTAGAAACATGGATGTCTTATTAAGGAGGCTAAGGTTAGCTTAAATAGTTTAAACAGTAGGTTTTGCTAACCCGGTACCTTGTGATGGATGTAAGCCAGGAGCTCACCACAACTCATCATTTAGCACAAACTAGTTTGCTGTATAGCAGCAACAGATTTCAAATTTACAAATGAGGAAAATATTGCTGCAAAAACCTGATGGCTCTGATATAACTTTACACAAAAAAGATTCTTCTGCTTTTTATAGATAAGTATTGTTGGCCTTATATGGTACTATAGTGTGCTGAATAAACCTTTCATAATTATGAAATAGCAATGGCTGATAAACTTGAATCATTCAGAAAAAAAGTCCCTGAGACATCAAGTGAATAAAAAGACAGAATTACACAAAATGCAAATATGAAGTCACACAGTGCACATATAGGAAGTTTTACTGCTGTATACTTCATGCAGGGAAGGGAGGGACAGAGCAGTTCAGAACATAATCACAATTTGAATTCAGGGCCACTGTGAAATATATAGCTGCGGATGTTCTTTGCCAAGCCTGTAATATGCATTGTCTGTTTAATCTTCAGGGTGCTGTGCAGCAGCTTTCATCTGCAAGTCATTCACTACTTATGCTGTTATCACATCAGTGATGACTAAGAAACTGTATTAAAAGGTCAACAGCTGTATATTATGCATCAGACGGACACGCGTACTCTCCAGCAAGAAGCAAATGCAGCCAGCAGAAAAAGCCGTTGTGTGGTGCTTGCTCTGACCTCTTTGCAACATTTCAGGTGGGATTTTTTTTTCAAGTAGCAATGAATACACTCAGACACTGCTTCTTTGCTGTTCTGATTCTCAGTGTTTCACTTCCATTTGTTTTCTATACTGTTAATTTGCATGCACAAAAATCTCTTAGGATACTGAACCTCTCAGTGAGTTCAGAGTTAGCAGAAGCCTGTAAAGCACTTAATGAAGGTAAGGCATTCTTTCTGAAGCAAAACACTTTGAAAACATCATTCAAAAAATCCAATTGCACAGAGTACGTCCTACAGAATCACTACATCACCCGCGCCCTCTCGGCGGAGGAGGCCGCCTTCCCCGTCGCCTACATCATGACCCTGCACAAGGAGTTTGAGACCTTCGAGCGGCTCTTCAGGGCGGTGTACATGCCCCAAAACGTCTACTGCGTCCACGTGGACCAGAAGGCGCCGGCCGCCTTTAAGCAGGCGGTGCAGCGCCTGGTGGGCTGCTTCCCCAACGCTTTCCTCGCCTCCAGGATGGAGCGGGTGGTCTACGGCGGGATATCCCGCCTGCGGGCCGACCTCAACTGCATGAGAGACCTGCTGGCCTCTGCCGTGCCCTGGAAGTACCTGCTCAACACCTGCGGGCAGGACTTCCCCTTGAAGACCAACCGGGAAATCATCCGGCTCCTCAAGGCCTTCAGAGGCAAAAACGTCACCCCCGGCGTGCTGCCGCCGGCCCACATCACCGCGCGCACCAAGTATGTACATAGGGAACAATTATATACTTTGTTTTCTTTCATGCTGTGGACATTTGTACAGAAAGCACCCCCACCTCACAACCTTACCATCTACTTTGGCTCGGCATACGTGGCCGTCACCCGGCCCTTTGTGGAGTTTGTACTCCAAGACCAGCGTGCCATTGATCTACTGGCCTGGTCCGAGGACACCTACAGCCCTGATGAGCACTTCTGGGTGACGCTCAATAGGATCCCAGGTGAGTACACCTTTATTTTTGTCTTCTATAGATAAATAAGCTCCACACACACATGCACATATGTGAACCTGCACACACACACACACGCACGCACACACACACGCACGCACACACACACATCTCAGGCTGATTTTGATAAAGCCTAGACGAAAAAAGTGAATCAGATCTTGATTTATATACTAGGTTGATCTATAAAACAAGCTTACTTGCCCTTCGTGTCCAGCTTTCTGACCACTCAGGGAGATATTATTCTGTGCCATGCACTACATGCATCACCTCTTTGCATCTGAGCAGAAGCCCAAAGGATCTTAGTTCTCATTGAAATCTTTGGAATTTTCAGCTGGTCCAAGCCCTGTAAAAATTTGAAATAAAGAAAAAGGAAGGAACAAAGAGAAAGATAACCAATTTAAGCTATGTATGTATTATAGTGAAGGTGTTCTCTACAACATGTTTTATTGGGGTGGGAGATATTTTATTTTTCCACAAATAGAAGCAAATTCCTCCCTCTCTTTCTCTGACTCCAGAGCCATAAAATCTGATTCCAGACCCACAAAAAGAATGTGGGAACCCTGCAGCCTCAGCCCCTTTATGGACCACGCTACAGCATCTCTCAGATACTGATTTTCAGAATTCCCTGTGAGGCTGAAAATGGAGGTACAGAGGCAGTAAAGGATTTAGGTGCCTAGGACATGTTTATGCCAAAGAGTTAGGCACCTAAAAATATGAACCCCCACCTGACCAGTGCCAGCCAGCTCCCTTACTCCAGAGCTAGGGATCCCGATCAGCCAGAGCAGCCCCGCTACCAGCCTGCTGGTGTAGCCCCAGGTGGGGGCCCTGCTTGGGTTGTCCAAGACCTGCAAGTGTCCCAGAGCCCCAGGATGGCTGCCCCAGTGCCAGGCAGAGTTACGGCTTGATATTCTTTCTGCCTCACTGAAATGCAAGCATGGATACCCACAGGCTTGGAGAACACACAGCTAAGTGAAGTTTTCTGAAAATCTGAGCCCTGAGAGACAGTGTGTTCTCTCTACTATGTAAAGACTACATATATTCCTGCCTTGTACTAAGGAATGATTGGAGAAGCAGGATATTGTATAAACAACATATACCTATGTATCACTGAGGACCAGCAACGGGAACTCAAGAAACTATTTTCTTCATCTGTGGTTCCATAGGGTGAAGACTAGGCATTGGTATGAAAAAAAGGGTGCATGTCTGCAATAAATTCAGTAAGCCTGGGAACTGGAACAGCAACTGGCAGGGTATTTTGTGTTTGCTCCTATTCTCTTCTCTCCTCTCCAGCTCCACAAAGAGAGGAGGAAAAAGTACAGCTGTGTGTAAGGATCTGAATCTGCTTCCAAGCCTCAAGGGCTTCTCTGTGGGCACAAACACACACATCAGCTCTCCTATAACACCTACAAACAACATGTAGGTGCTGTACATAGGTGCTGCCTAAATTCCATTGTACAGGCTCAAGGATTCATTCAGAGAAAGAGAATTAGAGTTAATATTTTCATCTTCTACCTTATGTGTTTCTAATTAGTTTTACCTTGTTCATATGAGTGGGAGAAGGGTTGGAAGACGCACAGGACTTCTCCTCAGTTCACATTGCTTTTAAAAGCACCAGGTAGTATCTTACTGTTCCTGAGTCCCTGGAGTTTCATGGCAGCCCAAAGTAGAGATACGAACAATGGAAGCAAGGATACATTTCTTCTCTTGACTTTACAATTTTCACCCTCCCCCTGTTGTAATTTGTGGAGAACAAAACTGGGAGCACTAACAAAGAGTCAGAGCAACTCTTTAAGCTAAAAAGCAGACTGTAGGTGTATCTTGCAAGGCCAGTCTGCTTTGAAATAACCATATAACTCTATCTGAGAATAGTTCTTGCTCTTTGATAACTAAATTTTACAAGTGGCATGCACAAGATAACACCACGTGATTACTGAACTAGATATTTACTGTATAATCATCATCATCATCATCATCACCATCATCATCATCATCTACTATTAGTTGGTAGTTAGCTGACTTTTTCAGGAAGCTGATTGCTGTGATCTTATCATAGTCCGTTGCCTCAGAAGCAATAAACCTAGGCATGGATATATTCTCCAGAGTCAGGGAGCTTCAGATGGGCATCATTTGTTGTACTGCACCGTTTGGTTTACACAGACTGCGTATTTTATTGTTTTTTTCCATCATTATCCTCTTTCCAGCTTTGTGCACTGGCATAGCACTTGCTGGTGCTTGTTCTCTTTGCGTCTGAAAGAGAAAGCTGGAAAAGATGGAATGTTTCCACATTAAATGTTTTTTTCCTCTTCAATAATTCATCTTCCCTCACATTAGCATGACAAAAGCGACCAAGCAGCTTTGATGGACGTACTCTAGGGGCTGCTGTTGTCCAGAATTTTGAATGCAAGCTACTAAGTGCAGCACAGGGTGCCAGACCTGAATGTATCTGAGTCAGATCCAGAGCGCTGAGTGACGCTTGCAGCGAGAAGTCCCCTTCAGTGCGTGGGATATTAGCTTGGGCTTATTTTCTGGTTCTTATAAAAACCTTCTGTGCAAATTTGACCAAGATACTTGCTTTTTGCTTTTCATGCATATTAAAGGGATGTAATAGCATCGGCGAGTGGTCTAGCTGGAGGCCTTCAGGCAAGAATAGAGACCATTTATGGACAAGTTTGGATGTACACCATATTGCAAAAGAACTAATCCAAGCACATATTTGTAGCTGCAGACAGCCATCATCTCCTCAGTTCAGATAAATAATAAGAAAAGGTTGTTTGCTCCCCAAATCTGAAAATAACAAGCTTATTACCCAGAGCCATAAAATGAAGACCAGGATTTTCTTAGCCCCTAAATACTCTTGACTTTCAATTCCCATTCGGTTGGATTTCAGATAACAGTCATAACTTATCTTTGGTATTTATCTCAGGCCACTTATCTCCCACATGACTCCTACGTGACAGAAGAATCTTGAAACTCATTTTTCAGATAAGGGAGAGAAATACAGAGAAATTAAGGGAAAGTATTTACCACCACTGAAGTAAGTAGGCCTAAATCACTTCCCCAAGGTCACATAAGAAGCATACAATGCCTCAATGCAGGTTAGTGGAACAAAACATCTCAAGTCCCAGTCTAGCAGCACAATCACGGCTCCATCTCTCCCTTCTGTGCTCATGTAGAGCAAGAAGAAGATTCTGGAAGCCATAACAGAGGTGTACATTCACAGTTAATGCCACTGAATTCCTCGATGTGGCTATACTGAATCCTGTTCCAAGCCAAAATACCGTTCCTACTGTTACGCAACATGAGCAAAGCATAAACAAGGCTTCTGGAAGTTCTGCTGGGATTCAGGCTATCTCAGGGGACAGTTCTTCAGGATGCAGGACTATAAATGTTCGGAGAAGTAATACCAGCACTTTTTCTTCACAGATACCAACAAATTTTACAAGAGAGATCAGTGTTATTTCCAGTTCACAGAAGAGGAAGCAGGCAGAGAGAAGCAAAGTGATATGCCCAAGGTGACAAAATGGACCATGAGCAAAACTAGAATTAGAGCATTGGCACCTGCTTCCTAGTCTAACGTTCTGTCTACAGGATTAAACTGCTTTTTAAGAATAGGCTCACCTGCAGCGAGGTTGCATAGTTTCTCTGGCACCAGTCCTGCTTGTTTACTAAGGGTCAGGTTGCACAGGACAGCTGGGCTCTAAAAGTTCATTGCTACCAAAACGGGAATTTTTCTCCTGCCTCCTGCTCATGCCTTCCTTCTGCCCTTTGTGCACGAACCCTGTGCCAAGAGCTTTGTCAATTCAACTCACTAGCCCTGAAGAAAAAAAAAAATCTACTTTTATTCTGAGTCAGTGAGATGAACTGGCTCAGGACATACTCTCACCAGCACTAAATCCAGTACAAAGAAAAGGGAGGGGGAACACAGAGATATGGGCAAAAGGCTGAGGGAAATGGGAGGGAGAAGACAAACAGAAGCCAGACCTTCAGTGACAGGGAGCCACTAGCCTGGCTCAAGCCACCATTTACAATTCCACCTGATTAAAGGCAGCGCAGGGGGTGGGACTCAGCGTGTCCTCTACACACAGTACAACTCTTATTTACTTCTCTCTTCAGTTTGACACGGGAACATGCACACGCAACACATGTAAATTTAACAGTCAGTTGCTCCAGTAAGAAAAATGCCAATTGGAGAAGAGTTTGCTAATATGCAGGTTTCTGCTCTGGCTCCAGGATTTTATTAAGGCTAGTGAGTAGGGAGACACTTTTGAAGGGACTTAGGCACCTTGGCATCGTTATGGCTTTGATCACTTGAACGTGCCAAGCACTTACAAAAATCAGAGCCTGCTGCCTTAAGTTGGAGGCCTAAAGCACATAACGTCTTTCACAAGTGTCCTATGTGCTTCAGTTCTCAAGTAGTGATAACATGAGCTTTGCCAGAGCTTGTAAAAGTAACTGTCCTGTTCCTCCGTCAGACATTGAAGGACATTCACTTTGGGCAAGCCACAAGCGGGTGACTTACACCTACCTCACAGAGGGGAAAATTTCAGGCCAGTGGAGAGGCTGTGAGATACCAACTCAGGGAGATCTACTTCTGCCTGGCCTATGCCAGGCCCCCTTTCTTTAATTCCAGATGCCAAAGGGACAGTGGAAAGCAAATTCAGCTTTCCACATTTTCAGCCTTCATGTAGACAGCTGAGGGCAGCTTGATCTTGAAAAGGCAAGTGCAGCCAGCAAAATCCTCCCAGTGACCCTGAGGTTCACTTTGCTTTCCAGACACCACTGGAGGTTTTCTTTCCTCTGTGTGCTTTGAGAGAAGGCATGTCCTGCCGCGGCAGGTTCTGTTCCCACTAGAAGCTTACCAGATAGACTCTCTGAGCCACAAAAAAATCCAGAGGTCAGTGTTTCTTTTCATTAATGCCAGACAGAATAACCTCTTTCAGCATAAAATAAATCTCATCTTGTTGAGATTATCACTATTTGTCCATTTGTAAAAAGGAATAACTGAATGCCCAATAGCCAGATGTTGCACTGCTGTCTCTTGTGGAATCTTTACGCTTGTGTGAAGGGCGTACAAAATGCAGAAAAGAAAGACAGAATTTCATACTCACTGGTCACAGACAGAAACGATTGCACAGTCATGCAAAACAGTGTTCCATTATGCCCTATATTTTTAACCTAAGTACAGCAACCATTCATGAAGACAATACCAAAACTGTATCCAAAAAGCTTTTCCCTCATCTATTATAAAGCGGTTAATATCTTCTAAAACCTAAAGGTTATTTTTTTAGGGGAAGGTAATTAAGTGAAAGTTAGGAAAAGCTGAACCAATGTAGTTAGTTAAAGTAATATATTCTTTACACTTGACAAACAGCTCTTAAAAGCAAGTTAATCTGGTATACAGAGAGTTGGAACTGACAGAGTTTTCCTACTGTTTGGGATGATCTGCAGAAGTGGTACCACCTTGTTTATAGAGCAGAGAATTATTTGCGATTTGCTGTATGACATTCATAACACAGCACTTGTAATGGGTCTAACCCTCTAAACAGCTGGATTAATTAAATTGCATTTTGTGGAACTATATAGTTTTGTACAAGCATAGCTTTCAGTCTAGATCTATTTTCATGTCTCTGAGAGGCATTGGTGCAGATTCTTCCTCGCCTCACCCTCGGTAGACTCTTTAGTATCCATGCAAGTAGTCAGACATCTCTATCCAACATTAAGTAGCAGGTCTGCTTTTCAGAGATGCTGACCGCTTGCAATGCCTGCAAATCTAAGTAGAGTTGCAAGTACTCCACTCCTCTCAAAATCAAATCAGAAGAGCTCAGAGAGGCATTCTGGTGGCATTTTTAAACATCTGAGCTTGGACGTGAAGACCAGAATTATTTAAAGCTATTACAAGTGTTATATCACTACGAAAATTCATTGACATTTTCTGTACAATTTTCATTCTGCTATAGAGATGAGATGTATTTGGGGAATGCAACAATGGAATATTATTGTGCTAATTGTATCAGTAACAAAAATATATTCAAGACATATATCTAGGGAATGAGGACATGGAGATACGAACTTTAAAGGAAGTCCCATTTTAAAGTAAGTCCCCTTATAGAAATTCTATCTGTTCAAAAGTTGTGTGCTCAGCTCTTTGTGCTGAAGCTCTTATAGACAGTACGTTCTATTACATTAATCATAATGAAATAAACAGGCTGCTTTGTCTGCTACACCTTCCAACTAATAAGTAATCTCTAAGGAAATATTCAAGAGTGCATCCTCAAAGCCCAGATAAGTACCTTAAAAGGACTAGCCCGTAGCCTGAAGAACAAATGTCATCTGTGTGTAACAGATACATTATTCCTGGTTTCTGCAAGAAGCCTGCAAAATGGGGACCACTTGGGGGTGATGTGCCCCAGAGATGGAAAAAAGCAAGAAAGGAGCACCATCTCACTTCTGCCATATGCTAGCCCTGAAGGAACACTGGGTATACAGCCTGCTAGGTCACTGCCTGGTACAAAATAAGACAAACTTTTGCATCAGCATGACATCTCAGTAGCTGACTATCACAGGAGGCACCCCATAGCGTTCTGTGCAAGCACTATGGCACACAAGCCCTGACTGCTCCTTGATCTGACCAGGCAGTTTGGACAGAGTCTCAGAGCCTCCAGGCAGCTCACCTGAGAGCACAGGTTATCTGGGGACATCAGCAACCTCAACCTGGTATCTTTGAGTGAAGTTCTTTCTCCTGTTGCTGCTAATCTGATATGGAGACTGGAAAGCCATGGAAAATGACTTTGCATTCTACCTTCTGCCTGCTGTTCCAAATATTCATCCAGCTGTGTCCCTACCACAATTTTAAGTGTTTTTTTACATAATTGTATATTGTGTCTACCTAAGGGCAAAGAATCAGGCTCACCTTACCTCTCTCTGAGTTGGATGGCTAACGTATTCCTTCTGTGCAGGATCAGGGAGGAGCCAAACTGACAAACAATATTGTTTGCAAGTGGAGTCTTAAACTACCCTCAAACTTCTAAACTATATATATGCCATTCTGATAGCAAGCCCTTAGCTGAGAGCTGAATGGCAGACAAAAAACCAAGAAAGATAATTGGCATACAATATGTCTCGTATAATGCCAGATACGTGGCAGGTAATGCTTTGAGTTAATCTGGTACACTTTCAAGACAGACAGATATTCTCTTTGTTAAAAATCCACTGCAGTTAATCTGAAGCAGTAGCTTCATATTCACATTAGAGGTAGTGGCTCTCAAGGAACACTTCATTTGCATCCCTTGGCTGCGGGTCAGAGATACAAGAGTAACACCAGGAAATTCTGAGAAGCATTGCTAGCATATTAACCAATCGCACTTGACAATTCCATATTATAATTTTTGTTACATGGACATTTGTTTGTACAAAATACCTGGTTTTTATTCAGACAATTTAGCCCACACTGAGCTTCTTGCTATAGCAACTTAATTATTTCCACTCACTCACAAATATTTCAGTACCTCTCCATTCCACTGTCATCTGTGGACAGATTTTTAGAATAATGTTTTCTGCAACGCATCAAGCATACTAATACACATCACTGTGGCTGTGTTTTGCCTGCTGAAATTTTCCTTTTCCTTAGGTTAGTGCTCACCCTTCAAAAGACAGACAGACAGAAAGGCAGAAGCTTTTTTTAAATGATTCCAAAAAGTGAAGCTAGTTGAATAAGGTATGTTCTAGAAGAAAGTATTTGGTACCTATGTATACAACATTACTCATATAAGTAATATTTGTTCTCTTGTTCATATTCCGTATTATTTTAATGAGACTTCCTGATCGAGTAAGAATTTTTCATAGGAATAAGGTATACAAAACAGGGACTTTCCTGTGACTGGTACCAAGTGTTATGACAGCAAAGCTGTTGCAATCTAGTAATCAAAACCTTCCTCTTTTGCAACACCTGCTTAAGGGAAGGTGTTGCAATACAGTAGCCGCAATCACAAATACACCTGCTACATGGCAGAAATCTCTGAAAAATTACTTTTGTCCTCTATCCACCATTCAGAGATTACAATTCACCTGTAAATGATATGACTTAAAATACGATTTTGTCTTAAATTGCAATGACTGCATATTGCATAAAGTACCACCTTCAATACGAGCAGCCATTTGCTTCATACTAATTGTTTGCTTCATGCAACAGTAGCTCTTTTTTGCTTCGCACTAAAAACACTACTTACTGATGACAGTGTAAGGACATGTCTTCAAAAAGGTTTTTTGAAACGCCACAACCAATAAGTGAACTTGGAGTCCTGTGCTTGATTCTCTTCTCGTTTATTTTCACATTTATTACATACTTGTGTAACAGGCTTCAAACAGCCTGACTCCTGTAAGAACAAAATTACATGAGAGCAATTTAAAGAAATTTTCTTTTTTTTTCCTAAATTCTGGCATCAGGTAATGCCTATCAGAATTCATGCATGTAACCAAGTAGATTTTAGCCCAGCTGCAGTAACAGAGCCTTTATCTCGAATATAAATTCCTGGGAGATACTGAGCAGCCTACAGCCCCTGTTTTTGTTGGAGGCAAACTTCAATTAGTGACCTAAAAGTGTCATCTCCTTTCATCTATCTGCAAATTCACTTGGAAATTCTTTTAACCACACCTAAAGTTAAGGGACAAACCCTGTAGCCAGCAGCCAGTCTGTGCAGCTGGGATGGTGGTAAGTGGAACCATGCAGGAAAGAGTGCAAGTGTAGATGTTCATGGTTTCTACAGAATGGCTCTATTGTCCCTGAAGCTCATGAGTCTCCGCAGATTCAGCTCACTCCTACTCAGGGAAACGGGTGTTTCCTGACCAGCCCTGGACAGTCCATCTCCTTCAGTGCAGGACTGCAACCTTCCCCATGCCAAACACACTAAGGTCAGTAAAAACTCCGAAAAAACTCTTCAAAACATACTGCTAAATGGAGCTACAGTTACTGGAGCTGACGTCTTTTCCTTATTATTCCTCAAATGATTTAAAAAAGGAGGTATAGTTCAGCTCCTTGACGATCGTCAGCAGCCTGTGCTCAAGGAGAAAGCATGTCCTGCCTTAATTCAGACCACTGTCTTGAAAGAAATAGTTTTAAATGAGCTTCCTTTCCCCCCCTCCCATCTTTATTTCCTTCTTTACAGGTTTTGAGATCTGCTTTACGACTTGCCAATCTTGAGTTTACTTTAGTTAGCCCCCCCACCCCCTCCACACTTTTCATGCACTCAGATCCCCCACTGAAATGAACATCTATGGTGAAAAACATAAAACTGAGCCCTTGGGTGTTTTTCAAGGAAGGTGATGGGGTTTTCTCTCCATTGTTTCCATCTTGTTTTGAAAGAAAGTCTCTTCTTCTAAAGACTCCCCATATCCTTAGCATTACCGCCCTGCCAGGGACAGGTGGGAGAACTTGTCTTGCAGGACAAGCAGGAGAACAGAGGAATCAGGATTTCAGAGCAGATGGTTCTTGCGTCTTGTCTCAAGAGTACAGGTCTGAGAAAGCATTAGCGTTGTTGCTGTGCAGGGTTAAGAGGTTACCGTTCCCATCCTACCCACCCTTGCTCATCACTCCCTCTCTCTCCACCCTCGTGACAGCGGCGGTTTAGCTATTTGATCTCTCCCTAGTGCAGTTCTGTAAAATGGCGCGGGCTGACAAAACAAATCTAATTTCTCTTAGAAAACCTGGGCAGGACTGAAAAAAAAAAAAAAAAGAGTAGGTGAACGTGAACTGATAGCGTTAGGTTCGGGGAGGAAGTCTGGCAAGGGCGCTGCATCCATGAGGGAGGTTTCTCGACCGGCTAAAATGGAGCTGAGCTCCTGCAGCTGGTGGAGGACGGCTTGGTCCCCGGACCTGCCGCTGTCCCCTTCCTCCTCCTAGAGCAGCTGCAAGCGGTCATGGAATAGTATTTGGTGAATATGGTTCACTGGGAAGGTGTTTTTCCGAGGTGGCAAATACCTTGACCTGTTTATAGGAAACTGTGTAGTCTGCTCATCGATCGTTTGTCATTCCCATTTTTCTTTGCTGGGGGAGGAAACGAGGGGGGAAAGGGGGCATGATCCATTCTGGCTTATTATTCAGCTGCTTTTGAAGCCATCTTGGACTCCACAAGAAACGGGATGAAAAAAAGTCGCAAACGCGCGCTCAGATATGACCAGAGCGGACCAAGCGTCGAGGCTCCTCTCCGGCTGCCGCAGCACCTGCCACCGGCTGCCCCAGAGGAAGACGCAGCTCCTCGGGGAAATGATTCTGCGAAAACCTCCCGTGTTGCTTAATTTTCCTAAGTTTCCTGGTCCCCCCCCCCCCCCGTGTTTCCAGTTTCTTAACCTTTCTGCAGCGCCCTCGGGACACCCCTCGGTGCCGGCCGTTGCGCCGACATGGCGGCGCCGCCTCCTTCTCCCCCCTCACCCCCCGCCCGCCCGCCCGCCATGTCAGGCCGAGGGGCGCCCCGCGGCTGCCCCACACACGGCGACGCGCAGCCCCGGGCCGCAGCGCGGCGGCGGCGACCAAGCAGGGCCGGGCCGGACCGGCCCTTGCCTTCCTCTGCCCTCCTCTCCCCGCCCCGCGGGCCGGCCGCGACGCCTCCTCCCCCGCCGCGGCCAGATGGCGGGCGGCGGGGCACGGCGGCGGCCATGCGGCGCCTGCGGGCGGCCCTGCTGCTGGCCCTGGGGCTGCTGGGCGCCGCCGTGCTGCTGGGGTGGCGGCGGCGGGCGGCGGCGGGCGGCGGCACCGCCGAGGGCGCCGAGCTAGAGCGGGCCTGCCGCGGGCTGCTGGCCGGCCAGGCCCCCTTCGCCTGGGGCCGGGGGCTGCCGCCGGCGCCCCTGGGACCCTCCTGCAGCGAGTACGTGGCCCGCAGCCGCTACATCACCCGCGCCCTCTCGGCGGAGGAGGCCGCCTTCCCCGTCGCCTACATCATGACCCTGCACAAGGAGTTTGAGACCTTCGAGCGGCTCTTCAGGGCGGTGTACATGCCCCAAAACGTCTACTGCGTCCACGTGGACCAGAAGGCGCCGGCCGCCTTTAAGCAGGCGGTGCAGCGCCTGGTGGGCTGCTTCCCCAACGCTTTCCTCGCCTCCAGGATGGAGCGGGTGGTCTACGGCGGGATATCCCGCCTGCGGGCCGACCTCAACTGCATGAGAGACCTGCTGGCCTCTGCCGTGCCCTGGAAGTACCTGCTCAACACCTGCGGGCAGGACTTCCCCTTGAAGACCAACCGGGAAATCATCCGGCTCCTCAAGGCCTTCAGAGGCAAAAACGTCACCCCCGGCGTGCTGCCGCCGGCCCACATCACCGCGCGCACCCAGTTTGTGCACAGGGAGTGGGCCCAGCACAACGCCTTGGGCATGGTCACCCCCCAGGTGCACAAGGCACCCCCACCTCACAACCTTACCATCTACTTTGGCTCGGCATACGTGGCCGTCACCCGGCCCTTTGTGGAGTTTGTGCTCCGGGACCGCCGCGCCCGTGACCTGCTGGCCTGGTCCGAGGACACCTACAGCCCTGATGAGCACTTCTGGGTGACGCTCAACAGGATCCCAGGTAGGCTGCAGGGTTCGGTGAGGGCTTGGGGTCTCCCTGCTCAGTGTCTGTCACCTTGGGGCTAGGAGGAGGTCTCAGTAGATGACACTAATTGGCCGTTATATGGTGTGGGCTGATTGTTGTGGTCACCACAGCTTGCCCCCCCACAGAGGTGTTTCCACCCGTAGCTCTTGGTGGTTCCTCGCAGGGGGTTGTCATCACTTGTGTTGTTTTACACAGAGAAACTCCCAGGCAGGTGAAGCACTTGCTGGCCAGCAGTAGTTTCACATCTAGGAAGAGGTAGCAAGCCTCCTTGAATTTGCCTTCCCGAAGAGTTATTCACTTGGCCAAGCTGTCTTCTGGTGGAAATAGCATCTCTTAAGTGTCAGGAAGTTATCAGAGATCTCATGTGCTTTGGGTTTTGCGAGGTGATGAGTCCGGGGGAGTCATGTCTTCCTGCTTAGGAGTGGTAACCTGTCTTGTAAGATCCAAGGATTGGGTTTGCATCATCTGTTGCGGTGGTGATGCTGCAAAGCCACGCTTTAAGTGAGCGGTTAGTAACAGTCGCAGCTGTCATCCAGTCACTTTTAATTCCCATGCTATTTTTCCTGTGGCTCTTAATTTTGAGGGGATTGTGTAGTAAAAGAAGAGATAAACAGCTCTTTCTGAAATGCTGTGAGACGGAAATGAATGTAAGGCACAGCACTGTTCCCAGATAGTGGGCTGTGTCATTCCTCCCCTTGAGCCCACTGTATTACCTCTGCCATCCTTGGGCGAAGGAAGTGGAGGATCCCTACCATGAGGAATGATTTCCATCCTTTTTAGTCATACTATCTCCCTAGTCCAAGATATATTTGATTGTTGTATTATCTTTTCACTCGAAAAGCCGTTCTAGGGGTTTGTGCATTTCCAAATCCATCTTGAACTGCAGAGTTCTGCCGGACTGCATACCTTCACTTGTAGAGGACGGGGTATGCATTTGCCCAGCCCAACGTGTTTCCCAAACAGAAATATCTGGTCCCAAAGTCCAGCAAAAGTTGTCATTGGTTTCAACAGATCTTACAGAATAATAATCCACCCCAAAGGTGACTTGTATACCAGTTTGGGCGGATTTATGAAGTATAGTTTCCTGTGCACCAGCTTATGAAGTGCAGAAGAAAAGCTTAGATCAGTCTAGTGGCATAGAAGTGTAAATAAATTGTCCCCTTCCCTAAATAGAGATGCAAACGAGGAAGCGCAGACTGCTTCAAAAGACTAGTAAGGACTAGTCTATGTCAGTTTGCCTTTAACGGATGCATCGGTGTGATCCTGGAATTACAGGTACAGGACTTGGAAGTTCAAAGCAAATCAGCCAGCCTTTTATGCTATAACATTTCCATCTGAATATCAGTTTATGTATCAAGAAATGCAAGCACAGTGTTTCATTTCATGGAAGCCATGGGTGTCTTGATAATACAGGGTAGCAATGCAAGAAGGCAAGGGAAGGGGTTCCCTCTTGGAGCCAGCACGTGCACATCAGCTGTCATTGGAATTTCAATGAAAAACAATTAAAAAAACGAAAGGAAGAGCCTAGCAGAGAAGCACATTGTGTTACCGTCGTCCCGTGGATGAGATCCAGATTCTGAATCAGGCGTTTTGCCTGGCCCCGTACCGCTTTCTTTGAATGAAGGGTGCTTAGGATTTAGCGTTCCGGCTGCAGGAGACACGCGCTGCTCCGGGGGAAGGAGCGTGCCCTGCTTCCCAAGCCGGGTTCTGCAGCCACCAGAACTGCACCGACCGCATATGTAGACGGGCACAATTGGCTGGAAAGACAGGCCAGCCACTGCAATGCCTGCAATTTCATTTCTTCCCCTGGTGCGTATTTGAAATTCACTTCCTTTGCTGTGGGCACTTTGAAAATCAGAAAAATAAATTGTCGCAAATAAGGGTGATCCCAGTGGTGTGATTTTGTTTTGTAATTACATGCAGTCAGAAGCATTTCGCTTCCACCGCCCACCTGTCTTTCCCTCCAGCAACCAACAATTACAATGTGGAGATACTGGTCATGCTTCCCTACCTGTGCTAAATGAAAAGGAATCAAAGAATATGCTTGTCAGTATTTTAGTTTACAGCGTTCAGTATTGCTGCCTGTGAGGCTGCTCTTCTCCTCCATGTTTTTGGTGATAAAATATCTTTAATATCAGCGGAGTGTTAGATGGGATCTTAACAAAAGTAGAGCAACTCATGCTTCAATTTATCTTTTCACCATCAGCATCACTTTTCAGGCCAACCATATTTATGAAAACAGGTCTCAAGAACAGGTTCCACATCTGAAATGAATCAATAAAGTTGTAAGAGAATAAACAGATACTTAAAGTGTGGTGGATCCATTCTACTTTTTTTTTTCTTAGTGCTGAGCTACATTTTCCCCTGCTCTTTGATTAACTTATAAAAATGCCTAGTTTTTTTAACTTGGGAGATGGTGAATAAAGTCAGTAATTTTGTGTTCTTATAAGGCGGTGCCTTCCTTTTTTTTTGCGGATATCCTGAGGTTGTTCCTGTTTTGTCAGTCATCTTTCTGCTTTACCACAGTGTCAGCATTTTCCAAGTTTTTCTTCACACCACGTTTACTGCCATCTGTTGTGAACAGGTTTTTAATTTGGAACTATAATGCATGTCGCAGACCATTTCAGTTGTTTATCCCCTGCCATCACTGCCCCTCCTTGTCTTTTATAAAGTGTTATCTTTAGTTTAATGCTTTTTCTGAAAGAGTAACATTTTTTTAATTCCCCCCCACCCCCAGGAGAGAATCACTCTTTTTGGAATGTTATTTTATTTGATAATGGCCCAATATACAAAGGCGGGGAGGAAATAAGAAGATTGTGAAGCCATGGTTGTTGCTGCCACATGTTTGTTCATGGCAAAATGCTGTGGTGGTTCTGTTGCTGGATCTTACGGTCTTTTTGCCTCTGATAGAAGAGCTGTGACTGAATATTTGTCAGTCATCGTTCTTGTTTATGAGGGAGAAGCTATACTTAAAAACACAAAACAAAGCAAGCAAACAGAAAACCTCTGTTACTTAATTTTCCTTCTATGGAATTTCTCAACAAAACCCCCGATCCCCTTGTCATTTTACAATGTCTTAGGCTTCTCTTTTCACCTTCACTGTGCTTCCCTTTAAGCTCACAAGCAAAGTAGTTATTAGGCTACAGTAACTATAGTGAGACTGTGTTTGTTACCATCCAGAAGGGGACAGAAAAAAAAATAGTAACAAAACCTTCCTTTGGTGTTGCCTTTAACTTGTTGAAAACATCAAACCTGGGATGATCACACTATTTCAGTTATTGCTTTATCACCTCTAGTTTTGTAAATGATCTGCAGTAGCCAGCTGAAATTTTGCTTTACAGAACTGCTAGTGAATTAGCCTTATTAGGATTGTTGTTGACTAGCAAAATAATTGTATGTACGCACATTTTAAATGAAATTAGGAAAACTGGAAAGAGGGTTGATTGACATTCAAGGGAGAGGTCAGAACTGGAGATTCAAGTGTCCCCTTAATTTTAGTTAAAATAATCTTTGAAGGGCTTCTGTTCCCTGCCTTTGCACAGGCCCTGCAACTCCAAACCAATGCTGTTGTGCATTTTGTCAAAGCTGTAGAAGATTAATCTCATTGTAAATCAAGAAAAATTCTTCTGTTTTCCATATACAGAGTCAGTGCAGATGACTGCTAACAATATAAAAATTACAAAGTTTGAGCAAAAAGAAGAAAAGTTGCTTTCATAAAAAAGCTTCGTAATTCCCTCACTTTCCGCTCATATAGTTGCTTCCCTAAAAAGGAAAACAGGAGGAAGTAGGAATAGCAGATTTTAAATACTCATATACAAAATCTGGGGCAGGGGGGAAAACTCACCTTGGAAGTGTTTAGCTGTTAAAGTATCTTAAGCGTCGCCTTAAATATGATTATACTATTACTAGTGGTTATGAGTATTTAATAGTAGTAATACTGTTGCTACTGTTAGACACTTTATACATGCTAAATAGACATGCTCCCTGTGTGTACGGTAGAGATTGACGAGATTCACAGACTGCTAGAGAAGAGGGCGATCCCTTAGGGAGAGGCTCTCAGAGAAGGGGGCTCAGGGGCAGGAGCGGTGCTTCAGCTGCCAGCGCGCAGCACCTAGCTGCCGGCTACCCCCTCGGCTTCAGCCTCTTGCAGCGTCGGGGGGTTGCAAGGAACACAGAGGTTAGTACACATCCTCTCCTCCCTGATCACCACCACCTGTTAGCATTGTCACTCCTGCTTTTAACATTTGTCAAAAGCCTAGAGTCACTCCTCGGTGGTAACACTAAACGAGTTCTTTGCGTTTGAGCAGGCTGGTCTTTTTTCTTTGTTTTCAGCTTCGTTAGGAGAAAGCAGAAATAACTCCTGCGTTTTTGTACCCGCTGCCATGCATGTCGGCTCCCTGAACGTTGCCTGTTCTGCCATTTCGTAACGCAGATGCGATGGCACAGTAGTCATGTACTGAGCCTGGAAGAACAAAACACATTTAGTCTTTTCAAACATGGAAATAAAATTATATAGAAATGTTTGTGCCTCAGTGAGAAGTTGGTGCTTTTCAGCTTTTCTTTACAAAGGGGTTTGTACATCAGTTACAGCAGTTACAAAGTCTGTATCGTTATTTTGTTCTTAGTTACTTGAGCCAATAAGAAAGATAAAATCTGCTGAAAGCAGTAAGTTTATAGAAAGCTTTTATTATTTTATGCAACGTGCTTTTTCTTTTTTTGCTGTGTTCTGAAGACAGTTTTAAGAAGTACTTTAATAAAGTTCTTTCATTGAATTCAATACAATATTGCAGTACAGATCAGCTGCAGAGATTTTCCTGGCTATATCTACATGGTCAGCTCTTGCTTTCAGAGGGCAAAGACTTCATGCCATGGCAATGGTTTGTTGCAATTACTCCTTTTATTTGAATATACTGAAATTCCCTTGACTCAGAAGAGTTGCCCACAGACAGCATAAGCAACACCTGTTTACTCTTCAGTAAATACCAAATACTGAGTGTTCCGCATTTTCCCTATGCCTTAATAGCTGCAAAATGATGTTTTCCTGGTTATAGCAGGACTTCATTGTTTATTGACTAGGAGACTAGCCGTTTATGACATGGATAGGTCCTGTAATCTGTCTAGACTTACATATATTAGTATATAACATTATAGGCTATTTTTCAGTTTCAGCACCTCTGTCTAGCTATGTCATGCTTGAATTTGTTCTGTTGGCCTCTTTTCTTTTTTAAAAAAGAAAGTATTTACTATTACCTCATATGAAGGTACTATGTGTCAGTGGCCTAGTGTTCAAAGAGCACTTGGAGGGCAGTACTGGTTATGAAAGCATCAGGAATTATTATATATGCATGCATTATCACACTGAGGCTGTTGCAAAAGAAGGATTTGATTTCACAAGTGAAATTATTTAGGTCTCTTGGACCGTCATCTTGTTTATATCGTGAAAGTTGCTTTCAGCTAGGAAATTTTACAGGTTAGCGTCCAGAAACATGCTTGGCCTCTGTTAGATTTGTATATTACTAGGTATTTCATCCTAGTTCTGTAGAAACAAAAGGACCCAGAGAGCAGACATAAAACTGAACACATAACTGTTAAAGGACTAATTATTTAATTTTTTTCTGTTACCCAACTGCAGGTGTCCCTGGCTCCATGCCCAATGCATTGTGGGAAGGTGACCTGAAAGCTGTGAAGTGGATTGATATGGAAGAGAGCCATGGAGGTTGTCATGGTAGTGTATACATTTTTTCCCCGTTTCATTTTTCTGTTTATACAGTGAAAAACAGTTAACTGTTTTTCCTCTAGTCTTACAGCCTCTAATCATAATGTAAGACAGCCTTTAAATAGCACTTCATAGGGGGTAAGACATGAAAAAGGAGTCATCTCCTCTATAGTCCTTATACAGTGAATGATAATAGCCACATAAGCAGTGAAAAAGGTGGAACAGTTCCTTCTTCATCAGAAACTTTTATAGAATATATCAGCCTTGGAAAGGGAGGATATTTGGCAATTGAAGTTTCACAAGAGCTAGCTGACTGTTGTAGGCCCTGGAGAGTTTTCATGTAGGCGGGTAGGAGTAGCTTATGTATTCATAGCCTTGGGACTCAGAACTTCTAGAGCCAACAGCAATATAAATGATAGACTTCCTTGTGAGCTCGGACAAAGCACAGCTCTCAGCCCTGGCAACGCCAGTTAGAGCCACAACTGACAAGAAACATGAGGAACTCACAGCTCATGGAATGCTGTTCCTGTTTGCTCTCTGGCCTTCTTTTCCAAGAGTGGTTGCCCTCTAATGTGGGGGTGACTGCACAGGTCATAAAGCAACAGGTAACTGTGGAGTTTTTCAGCAGAGCACCTTCAAGTAAGCTGAAATAGAGTTTTGGTTCAGAGTTTGATTCCCAAAGCCGTTCTGACAGTTGGAAGTTGATTTTTCCTCTTAACTGGAATGAGGGGTTCAAACTTCACTGTAGGACAGTTTATGAAAAAAAAAATCACATGTAGACCATGTGATTCACATGTTTTATAATTTCAAATTGTTGGAATTTTGAGTTTTCCTTTTTCCTATTGTTTCATGAAAGGGCATTAGCAATATATAATCTGCTCTACGGAGCACTTAATTTTTGGTCACTGAGCTGTACTTTATACGCTACTACATCCAAAATAGAAAAGTAGGAAGAAAAAGGGAATACTAAAATGCTAAACATGTAAATTTTATTTCAAGAATTTGTAATCCATATGATATAGTTGTTTGTGCTGAGAAAGTTTTTTGAGAATTTCAGTCAGCTCAAATTACAGCAGTTTCACGTCAGCATAATTACACTAAAATTAGTGAAATTGCACCAGTATCAACCAGAAGTACTCAGTGGAAAACCCGGTACAAGTAAAAATATCAGTTTCTCTTCACTGACAGAAGGAGATTCCCCTCTCTGTTGTGTCAGTCTTGTCTCAAGAAGAGTATCAAGTAGTAACACTTATTTTCTGACCTGTCTGCTTATTCAGAAATTTTATTCATTATCTGCTCCTAAGTAACTGTCTTGATTTCACCTCAGTATTCATAGGTATTCCTGCTGTACATCCAGTGTGTTTTTTAGCATGTTTAATGGTGTAGGAGATTATTTATAGTGACTTTTGCAGATAAAACTTTTCAAAAATAATGTTTTGGATTCTGGAAGGTGCATGTGGGGGGAAAAAATGGATTCTCACTTTTTTTTTTTTTTTTTGGCAGGTCATTATGTCAGAGGCATTTGTGTATATGGAACAGGTGACCTCAAGTGGCTTTTTAACTCCAGCTGTATGTTTGCTAATAAGTTTGAGCTCAGAACATATCCACTTACTGTGGAGTGCCTGGAACTGAGACATCGAAAGAGAACCTTGTCCCAGAGTGAGATCCAGGTGGAACCAAACTGGTATTTTTAGTTAAGAAAAAACCAGGCTACAGGCTACAAAATAAATAAAAATGGTCAGAAGAATAGCAGCAGAAATCTAATTTCTGCTGTGCTGGAAGCATAAATGCACCAGGCAGGTTTCTTTAGGATGTTCTGTATATGTAGTTTGAGTCAACTTGTCTCAAACTACCTTCAAATCTAACCTTCCATTTAACATGAGGAGACCAAAAAGTGAGAGATCCGAAAAGAGAGACTAGGGTAAAGCTCCTCCTGGAGCTGCTCTGTTTGCGTTTTTGCCATTTTTGACAGAGTATTTTCCAGCCCCGACTTTTGTCTTGCTGCAGAGTCTTTGCTATCTTTTTCTATATAAACATACATAGAATCATGCATTCCTGGAATTTCTTCTGCCTATCAGACAAGTCGTGCACACTGATAAGCAAAAAGATAACGAGTCACAGCTAGCAAGATCTTAAAAGCAGGAACACAATGTGTGGCTATACATACAGATACTGTTTTGTCAAAGAAACTGATATTTGATGCAGAGAAGCCAAAGGAAAGTACTGGAAATAGAAGAAAGACTCTGCACTTCCAGATCTTGGCTCCTCTTTAAATATCTGTCAGGACAAGGTTTACAAATCAAAACAGCATCTTTCACTAGACTAATGGGTGGGGTTAGAAAAATCAGATAGATTTTCAGGCTTTTCATGGCTGAAAAACCAGGGCTTGCATATTTGGTTTACTTGGCCAACTAGTAGAACTGGAAAAACTAAAAAAAAAAATTCTCTTCGTGTAGACTTTGGTCCACCTGGGTCCTTAGAAGATCACCGTATCTGAGGACACAGAGGGAGAGATAGGGAGCAGGGAAGGGAGTAGCAGGATAAATATTTTCAGGACTGAAAGAGCAGTGGCTGAGCTTTGGCAATAACTCAGTAATTCTGTCTCTTATTTTGATAGGGCAGTAGCATTCCACCCAAGTTTATTTCCTTTGATCCTAATATAATGGTTAATACACATACTTAACATTGGGGTTCACTCCATCACAGCCTTATTTTTATCTTCCAGTAATAGCCACGAGAGGGAAGGCATCAAGTATCTGAACAGATTTTCCTATCCAAATCTATATAACCCTCTAAAGCATACATAAAAAACTACATAACCCTGCAACGCTTACAAAGTCTCAGCACGCTAGGCGTGTCATAGGGAAAATTAGGTGCCCAGGAGTGTTTTAGTGTGGCAAACAGAAGGTAAAAGTTACAGATATCAGTCATTGTGTCCTGAAAAACAAAGCAGGGAGGCCAAACTATGAATGCTTCTTCCTGTGGTTCTGACAGGTTGTATTTGTGAGGCATTTTAGCAGCACTGTTGAATGACCTGGTCAGCATGCACTGAGGCAGTATAAATTGGGATGCCTGAATCTCGGAATACCGTCTGCTGCTATCCTGTCTCTTTCCGGAATGAGTGAAGATGACTCATTTAGTCATTCTTGTAAAGCAGTAAATTACCCCCAGCTTTATTAAGCCTGACAAACTGAATTGCAAACTGCAGCAGTTCAGAAAGGACAATGCTTCATTTTCAGCTGCCCTGAAGCATGGTTGGTAACCTCCAGGGAACGGGCTGAATGCACAGGATCATCTGCTTCAGTCTATTTATTCTGCACTTATAGCTGTCAACACCTGATAATGCAGGTTCTGGCACAGAGAGATTGAGAATTTATCTCCAGAGCAGAACTTTAGTGGAAATCCTGAGCAGAACTTTAGTGGAAATCCTGTTCGTTTTGTGGAGGCAGAGAAGAGGAGGAGGGTTTTACTAGCTTGCTGCCATGGTGGCAGCTGAAGGGAGAAGTATGCCAGAGAGAATCATTCTTTAAAGAAATAGTTTCAGGGTGTCCCATTTAAGAGAGTGCTGAAACCAGGCCCCCCTTGTTTTGTCAAGCTGAATATCCCCCCAACAGAAACATTCTAAATACAAGAAAGGTGTTCTCACAGTTTTATGTGAATATTTAAAGCAGCACAGAGTATGGACAAGATGAGACAACATTTCATTGTTCAGACTCTAGAAAATACAGGATAGAAATAAATGACAAAATATCTCCAGTAGCAGAAGCTTGGCAAGTTGAAGCCACAGAAATAAAGGAGTATTCTACTCTGAGCCTGAAAAAATAAAAATATTTTAGGACTGAATTAAGCAAGTGGTTTAAGTAAGATCTCAGAAAAACATCAAAGCTGGGTAGTTTATTGAGAGATCTAGATTTCTGTCCAGCCATGACTTAGGTGTTTTGAAGAATGCTACTCCATGTTATGTTTTTCTGGAAATAAATTATTGTGTGTTCATTATATGACTGATTTTGGGGGGCAACACACGGATCCTTCTCTTTTTTTAAAGAAGAAACATTACAGTTAATCGCTTTCTTCTAAATGACATAGGAAGAAAGAGGGAAAGAACAACCTCTGGCAGCCAAGCTCAAGAAATGGGTCTAAACCAGCGTGACCTAACAGTATTAGCAGTACTTTAGAATAGCAGTAAAAGATAAGAGGTGATGAAAAATTGCAGCAGGCGGCTGGTAAGAATGAGATTAAGGTGGGTTGGATTCCCATGCAGAATAATAACAGTGATTAGTTGCGCAGCAGTAGTGCACCACTGTAGGTGGACGTGATTCTCTGAACAACCCGTGCCTGTACCTCGTTGTTTTCTAGAATTACGGTGAGGCAAAAAAACTGTAAACTCCCCCCAAAACATTATGAACAGCGGAGCAAAGTTTTCAGTTCTGTTTAGTAATGCACTCCAGAGCCTACAGGCACTGGACATGCAAAGAATATGCTCTCTAGAGGGATTTACAAGCTTATCAGACTTTTCATTGAAATCAGTTTGACTTGCTTAGAAAACCTGCTGGATCCCTTACTGCTTCTTGAGCTCTTGAAAAGCTTTATAAACTTTGCCCAAGGAGCTGAAATACTGTATGATTTAAGGCACCTGGAACTGCAGCCTTTTCACCATGAGGACGGTGAAACAAGCACCGGACCACTTGGCCTGGAGAAGCTGTGCAGTCTCCATCCTTGGAGGTGCTCAGGATCCAACTGGACAACCCCCTGAGCAGTCTGGTCTGAATTCAGTGTCGACCCTGCTTTGAACGGGGGGTTGGATTAGGTGAACTTCTGAGGTCCCTTCCAGCCTGAATGACTATGTGATTATATGATTCTTTTGTAGACAAATCCAAAGTACTTCATTCAGATATTGAAGTGTAGTAGCTAGCACCTGCCATACTACTTATAGTTGTTTGAAGTCATGACAAGTACCTCTGCACAGGCTGCCCTCGCTTTTGGATTGCAGGTTAGGATTTAGGACTGAAAGGCATGCCTATGGATGAAAATAAACAGGCCACCTTCCTCAACCTTTCTGTATTTCTTACAATAAGGACATTTTTACATCCCACACGATGCTGTACAAGCAGCTCCATGACCCTGCAAAATTATGTGCCTGTCTTAGATACTGCAACACTTTTTCTTTATTCCCTAGTGTCTCAGGTGTTCGATATTCTAAACATGAGCAAAAGAAGCACCACACATTCGTCTTTTGTCACTCCATGTAACCCATAAAGTAGGAAGGAGAAAACATTTGGAGAAGCTGACATTACATGTTCTGTCAGTGCTGGGAACAGACTTGTGACCATTGCTTCCCTCCTTACTTGCTGTCATCTTAGCCTAGGACAGATCTTGGATTCATCACCAGGGCTTGTTTAACTAGTCTACACATACAAGCAGGTAGTCATTCAAAACATGCATGTAGTATGCTATGCAGTTGTACAGTGTAGTACTGGGGCTTGCAATGAGATGTGTGAGCTGAAGGGTCGATGCTGGCAAAGTCTCAAATGACTACAGAGAGTTTTACAGTATATGTTTGATGTGGGAGTTAAGTGTTTCTTCCCAAACTTTCATCTTCCTAAGACACATTATTTCTTCAAGTTCCAGTAGGCACTGTCAGGTGCTGTTTCCTTCTGTCAGTGCAGCACCATGGAGTTAATATGTGAGCTGAGACACTCCCAAGCCCTGATCCAACAGCATCATTAAAGGCAGCAGAAAGGCTTCCTGCTGCTGTAAGTGGGTTGCAGATCAGGCCAAGCTGGAGCAGTCAGCACTCAACATGAATAGCAGAGTTACCACTGACTGAGGCCTTAAAACAGTGCATTACCCTAGTGCATTTAAGTTTTACACAGTGTGCATGGCCATAGTTATTTCACTTCCAATTGCAGGTAATTTGTGGGTTTCATGCTATATCCTTTTCAGTTGAATGCACTCAAACACTTCCAAAAATCCCTTACCCCTAGAAGATAAATGTTCTGTGTATGCCTGAAACGCTAGAAGTGTTCACAGCAACCAGAAATGTTAGGCAGCTTGTGCCAGGTTACAGCAATTGTGAAAGAATTACCAGGAACACAATTGTCACGTTCTATCTGAAAAAAAAAAAAAGCAACATACACAGTTGTACCTCATAACGTTCATGTGGTAGTTTGAGCCTATTGCTGAAAATCGGGCATCTGTACAAATGCTACTGCAGGCCTTTGGTCTAGAGGTGTACAGTAAAATTCCCTGGCAGCAGGTCCACGAGCAGGATTTTGTGGAGAGAAGGGGAGAGGGAGGGAAAGCTTTAGGTCTAGGTCATGGCTTGATGTCTGGCAGCAGTGCTGCATAAATCAGCTTAAAACAGGAATCATCTCCTCCCAGCCCTCCTATTCATATTCCTGCTAGGCTTGTCTGCTTTGTTGCTGCATCAGTTCCCCAGTACTCTACCAAGACACCAAGAAGTACTTGTGCCAGGCCAAAAGTTGGGGTGACACAGGTAATCCCAGGACTAGGAACCAGGCAACTACTTAAGTTGGCTATAGTGACAAAACAAAAAGAAAGAAAGAAAGAAGTGACATACGAGGGTATCTCTTTAACTTTACTTAAGGCATGAAAGTAATTTCAGTATTTCTCCATGAATAAGTAAATAAGGTTTTGCAGACAGTCATCAGCACTATACCGGGCCCTAGATGCTTCAGGCACCATTGCAAATTGTACATGCCTACAGAGCCAATATTTGCAGTGCATCTAGTGGCACAAAAATGCAAATCAAGCTGTCTCCACAAAAGAGAGAAAACTTCGGCAAATGTGATCCATATTCTTATTCTTTGCACACTCCTATTATTAAGGGCAATAGAAGAGATCTTCAGAGGATGAAAGCTAAGAGCAAGGGGTACTGGAGAGCATGGGGACTAAGAGGACAGTTGGAAAGAGAGAGAAAACCTGAGGATGGAAGTGCAGAGGGGGCAGGAAAAGGAAAACAAAAAAGGGAAAAGGAAAACAGTACTTGAGAGAACGAGCTGAGAATGTGAAGACCTGATAAGCTAAATAGGATAAAAATTGGATTTTGATAACAGTGTCATTCATTCGGTGTAAGCTTTCTTTTCTAGATAACCTGAGGCAAACTGCTGGTTTGCCACAGAGCTCAGGTCCCAGAGCAGTCTCACTCTTCCCACTTTTGTATCATCTGCAAACTTGCTGAGGGTGCACTCTTTCCCATCATCCAGATCATTAATGAAGATGTTACCCAGTATTGACTGTGGAGGTATACCACTAGCGACTGGCCTCTAGAGGGACTTCATGCTGCTGATCACAACCCTTGGGGCGTGGCGGTTCAGCCAGTTTTCAGTCCATCTCACTGTCCACGTAGCTGGTACTTCATCAGTTTGTCTATGAGGATGTTACAGTGTGGAAAGCCAAGATAAACAACATCCACTGTTCTCCCTTTGCCCACTGACCCAGTCATCTCATCGTAGAAGGCTGTCAGGTTGGTTGAGTGTGATTTCCCTTGACTACTGTCAATGAGCTCTCTGTCCTTAATATGTTTGGAAATGGTTTCCAGGATTATTTGCTTCATCGTCACCCAAGGATCAAGGTGAGGCTGACCAGCCTGTAGTTCTCTGCATCCTCCTTCTTCCTTTTCTTGAAGATAGGAGTGACATTTGCTTTCTTCCAGTCCTCAGGACCCTTCCCTAATCGCCACGACCTTTCAAAGCTAGTCAAGAGTGACCTCACAATGATATCACCCAGCTCGCTCAGCACTAGTGGTTGCATCCCCTCAGGTCCCACAGACTTGTGTGCCCGGTTTGTTTAAATGTGTTAAATGAGGTTTTGTGTGCTTGGGATTTGAAAAACATGTGTTACACTCTACTAGGAAGCCAGGAAGCAACTGAAATGTGACCAGTTCTCCCCTGAGACTCGGGTTAGAACTTGCATTGGGAAGTGGGAAGTCGCAGGAGGTAGTCAGCTCCCAGTAATCCTAGTATTTCAGATCATCCTAAATGAGTCTTGCTCTGGATGCAAAGACGCTCTCTGCAGACTCTGCGTGCTTTTGGTCCTGGGCTGATAAGTCCGGGAGAGACCATACAATACTGTGGCCCCTTGCTATGGATCAGCTTAAACTCTGGGACCAACTGTGTCCGTGGCCTGTTCCATCCCTTCTTTTCTGTCTCTATATATCTAGATAGTGTTTTAACTTTATTCAGGTTATCTTCTCTGCACCCTCTCACAGACTCTTCTACCCTGGATAACACTGAGTAAACACCTGTAGGGAATAAAACCAGAACAGAGGGATTACCTTTTCTTCAGGGAATTAAATAACTATGCAAAATCCCTGAATTCAAGGCATTGAGATTAGGCGCACAGCATACTTTATCCAATTTCCAGCCAAACTCCCTAGCAAAAGGTATATAAATACCTTTATCACAGAATTCATAAGCCCTACTTTCAGGTTTGCATGAGTGTAACAGCACAATATTTTCAGAAGTTGCTTGATGGGGTTGGTCAGGCACAGTAGATACCTTCAGTGATTAAAACCATTCTGTTTCTCCCTTGCCATGTATTTGACCTGAAGGATCAATCTGATACTCTCCAAGCCACCCCGATCTCTAAGACCTGGTGAGAAAAAACAAGCAGAAGGAACCATGATCAAGATACAGATTCCCTAGTTAATCTTAAGGAGATAAAAAAGGCTGTAACAGATAAAGAAACAAGCCCATAAATGCAAGTGGTCAAAGCATTACCAGTAGGCTTAAAAAAGAAATGTTAAAGTGAAAGGAATAAAATTGCTTGAGGGAACAAATGAAGAGTTCTATTTCAAGAACAACTCAGCACACATTTCATCTCCTGACGTCCCTTCCCCCATCGCGGATCGCTAACCTAACCTATGAACCAAACGCACTGAATCCGAGGGAGATCAGCCGACCCCTCTCAGGCTGCGGCAGGTAAAGGCAACCGGGGGAGCCCGCTGGTGCTCGGGGCTGCACCTGAGGTGGGCGGGGAGGGACAGCTGCGGCGGCAGGAGCCCTTCTGAAAAGGGGTGAGGAGGGCTACGCGGGAAACGGGACGGGGAGAGAGGGGAATGAAATAATCGAAATAAAAGGCAAAGGGGGGGGGAAGGAAAAAACGCCCGCCGATTTCTTTAATTCTCATGCTTCCAGGAAAAACAACTAACAAGAATAGTTTCATCCCTGATCTTAGCCGGGGGCGAATACTCGAAGCCTTTCTCCGGCTAGCTCCGTCCCGCTGGCTGCCTGGCGCCGCTCGCTCGCTCGCGGGCCGCCAGCGCCGGGCTGCCGGCCGCCAGCCGCCCCCTCGGCCGCCGGACGTTCCCTGCCCTGAGACGAGCAGGGTATATCCGCGGGGCGGGGACTGGGCGCGGCGGCGGCGGGGAACTCCGCGGAAGGCGCCGCTCGGCCGCCCTTCCGGGCGGGGCGCTGCTCGGACGGCGCCCCGCGGCACGCCGGGACGCGCGGCACCAGCCGCGCCCGCCACCAAGGTCAGTGCGGCGGAGGGCGGGCAGCCCCCGCCGGCGGCTCGCGGCACCGGTGGGCGGGCGCGCGCCCCCCCCCCCCCCGGCCAACGGCTGTCCGCCAACGGCTCGCGAGAGAGATGGGGAGGGGCGCCCTCCCCTCCCCCGCCAACGGCCGCGCGCTAACGGCTCGCGGAGTCGGGTGGGGGGGAGCCCCAACGGCCGCCCGCTAACGGCTCGCGGAGGTGGGGGGGGGGGAACGGGACGTGCCGGCGCCGTCGCCAACCGCCGCCCGCTAGCGGCTCGTTGCGGGGCGGGGGGCGGGCAGGGCTGCGCTCCGCGCGGGTGCGGCGGCCCCTGGGCTCGGCCGCGGTGAGGAGGCGCCTGATGCGCTCTCGGTTTTTTGCTGCCCGCAGATGGATTATGACTGGCTCGGCTTCGGGTACGCGGCGCTCGTCGCTTCTGGCGGCGTAATTGGCTACGCCAAAGCAGGTAGGGAGGGGGCTGAAGAAACGCCCGGGTAATCGGTCTTGTAACTTGGCTCGAGTAGCAGGGCCCGCCGTCACCCATGGTAAAGGGAAAATGAATTTGGGCAGTAAGGAAAAGTGGAGGTAACCCAGTAGCATTAGGGTAAATATCATTCTTAAGGCCCAAGGGAAAGCAATTTATATTCTTTTTAAAAATGCCTTTTAAATAGAGGAGGTAAGTTGGCATCAGTGTCAGCAGTGGTTCTGAGTGCTGTATTTATTCCTGTTAATAAAAGCATTCAGCTGTCACTGAAACTGCTGAAGCGCACTGAGTTCCAAAGTGATCACTTTTGACTTAATATCCAGGTTCTCTTGTCATGTAATACTGCTGTAATCCATTCTGTCTAGTCTTAATTTGGCTGTTTTTACTCCAGATGTCTAAGCGCTTCTGGAAGACTGGTAGTTGACTGACTGACCTCATGAACTTAAATCCTGCCCTCTAAAGGCTTGACTCGGAATTTCCAATGTAAGCTAATCAGGAAGGTCAGAGTTCAGTTTGCATTTACAAGAAATTCAAATATATGATCTTGACACGCTGCAGAAAGTGATTTCTGTAAATAGTGCTAAATCCTTGTTACTTGTAAATGGTACTTAATTAAATGCTTTTAAGCATCGTATAAAAAACAAGCAGTATCTTTTTCTTTGGTTTAGCTTTTTTTTTTTTTTATAGCGAATGTGACATTTGCAAGTGCTCTTGTTTGGTTTATGGTCTTTCGCTAAATGCTTTTTCTTTCACTTATTCAAGGGAGTGTCCCATCTCTAGCTGCTGGTCTTCTCTTTGGTGGTTTAGCAGGATTAGGGGCTTACCAGCAGTCCAAAGATCCAAAGAATGTGTGGCTTTCTCTTGGTAAGTTTGCTGGGCACATAGGTACTAAACGTTACTGGTAGCCATGTAAATAGTAACATTTTTTTTCTAGTATGTTTCAGCCAACTTGTACCATTGTATTTATACCAGTGCTTGTAAAGGGTGGCAGAGCATCTTGCCCATAGCAAGGAAATATTTGCGTAAGAACACGATACCTCATTCTAAAACCTAGGCTGTCTCTCTGGAAGCCAGACAGAGAGACACATCTATCTCAACTGCCAGAATAGGTACTGTGTCAAACTATCATAGGCACATGGAACGCATGTGAAAGATGTTTGGTTGTGAAGGAGCATTTTCAGTCTATGGCCATCGAATAAGCATGTTTGCAGTAGCGCAGATATTGTGACGTAGCAGTATATGGCTTTATGGAATATTGATTTCCGCACGCATCTCAGGTAGAAGAGTGTATGTTTTAGCATATCATACAATGTGGAAGAAATAGTCTTCAGTATGTAAAGGAGGGAATGTTCTGTTCTTCATGCTCCCAACAGATGGGACAGGAAGTTGTAGGTTTAGCTTGCAGCAAACCCTTCAGGTGAAGCATAAGGATAAAATAACAGTGGAAAGTATTATGATGCACTGGCAGAGATTAGCTGGACCTCAGGGAATTTCCATCATTACAGGACTAGTTTTAAACTGGTTAGACCAGTGTCTGTTCGGTGCTGATCTTACCTTTGGGCACTGAGCTAGTCTAGATGATCTCTTGAGGTTTCTTCTAGTTCTGTAGCTACATAATAGTATTATTAGCATTGTGATACTATAGTATTATAATGATTTAAAACTATTTAAAACCAATGGGACTTGATCATATAATGTGTTGAAGGACTTTATGAAACCCCTGGCAAAGACAGTAGAGGACCAAGCCATCTTGTCGATATGAAATCAAGTGTAAAACACAGCTCAATGTGAAACCAAGTTTCTGCTTGTGAATTCTCTGTGCTGGTGTGGTATGTAGTAGGTGTGGCTATATATCTCTTGCACTTGGTTTCAGGCAGTGTGTTGATAGATAGATAAGCAGCTTCCATATATCCTGGTTTGGTGCATGTAGACAAAGTGGAATTCTTCAAGGCACGTCATGTCCCAGACTAGTATGATTCTCTGTTCGTCCATTCCTTCTCTTCTCTGCTTTGTCTTGCAGTTGTCGCTCCAGCTCAGCTTTAGATTGGTCACCGTATATCAAGGCTAGAAGTCTGAAAAAGAACCTTGGCATACCTTTATAGTATCTTTTACTCTGTTTCCAAAGCTGTTGCACGCAAACTTGAAGTTTTGGAAAAAAGGCATACAACACTTCCACCTGCCTTTCTTCCTCAAAGAAACAACAATTCTGGAACTTTTATGTGAAGATGATGGGATTTTTTTTTTCAGACTTAATTAAATAATTTGGAGTCATGTTTAAAATGTTATCACTGTTTCAACTTGATCTTTCAAATTGCTTTGATCCTTCAGATTGCTTTCTATTTGCTAATTCATATTTTCAAATGCAGGTACTGTATTTCTAAACCTTTACAGTACTTAGCCATTAAAAAATTCAAATACACTGTAGGCCAAACTTACTGTTGGCTCTTAATGTTGAGTGTTAACATCTTTAGAATGAAGATACGTAGGAATGTAGTGTTCAAATCAAATGTCAACGTGCAAGTTTTAATTTAGTTCCATCTTTCAGTTCAAAGGTCACAGAAAAACTGGAAACATAATATTTGGTTCCCACATAATTATTTTTGACATCAGCCTACCTTGCTGGCAGTTTTGAGACTGTATTAAAGGAAATAATTATTCCTGTTCTGCAAATAAGGACAAGCTGAGGGAGAGTCTTGGTGACTTGTCCAGAGAGTTGGAGATTGTGGGTGGTTAGACAGTGGTCTTAACTCTGACTAGAATTACTCATTTCTGATGAGTAGTGGTGCATGTTTACTAAGGCTGCTCTAACAGCTCTTCTGTTTAACAAAAAAAAGTAGAATGTTTGCATATGTTTCCTTAAGAGGAGGGAAGCATTCCTGTCTGTAGGTGCTCGCCTTTTTCCTTGGTGCTGTTAAATGTCCATCAATGTTGCTGTGCTGGGCTGGTATTTCAGACCTATTTTCCCGAAATAGTTGTGGCTGGACTTTCTTCTTTTCTTCTTTTCTTCTTTCAGTGGCATCTGGAACTTTGGCTACAGTTATGGGAATGAGATTTTACAACTCCAGAAAAGCAATGCCTGGGTTAATTGCTGGTGCCAGGTAGTCACATTTCCTTGTTTTCATCTGTATTTTTGAATAAGCCTTTTGTTTAATTTATATGTGCATTTTATTGTTTTAGAAATGTTACATAGTAAGTTCTGTGAAAAATAACATGTTAGAATTCAGCTAAATGAAATCATGTCAGTGTTTCCTTTTTCCTTCTTGTTTTTTGTGGGGATGTTTGCCTGTTTTTTAAACAAATACTCTGTTCCACAGTTTATTCATGGTTGGGCGGCTAGGATTACAGATGATGGAAAAGCCTCTTAAGCCATAAGTCTGCAGCAAGTCACTTGAAAGTACATGGTTGAGAAGCATGAAAATGCAACTGCCTGAACATATTACACAAACGGAAAAGACACTGCTGTCTCTGCATTGTGTTTTTCATATCTTAATGCATGTGGATTGTTTTTTTTAAAGGACAGAAATTGAGAGCCCTTATGTTGTCCAGAATGGCATTTGTCTCAACGTCTTCTGCATTGTGAAGCAAGAAAATATGGGAATAGCATTAGTTTAGTTTCTGGTCCTGCAACTGACTGTAGGCAAAGACCTCTTAGCACTTGCATGCAAACAATTGCAAGATTGAAGTTTTAAATACACATTTGGATTTGTCATTCTGAAATCCGTTATACTTCTAAAACAAGGGTAGAGAAGCTGCCAATTTGTCATTAATATTTACTGTTAACAAATGTGCTCATTCTATTACCTCTCCCCCACCATTTTTCTGGCAGTTTATCCTGTCATCAAGTTTGAATTCTCTCGATCAGGGACTTTGTTCTTTCAGCACTGTATGTTAGAACCTTGGCCCAAAAGACACAACCATGGAGCAGGGTGTCAAGGTTCTATGGCAATGCAATGAATGTAAACCTGTTAACTTAGAATCATGAGCAAAAGCACCCGACTAAATGTCATTCATTCGACTTTTACAGACTATTGTTCATAAGAGAAATCAAAATATGCTTCATTTGATAATACTGAATTGTGCGCATGGCTCTTGCATTTCATGAAAAGTAAAATGTTACTCTAAATAAACTAATAATTATTACAAACTTTTGCATTCTACACAGTTGTTTTTTTCTTTTTCATCTGGGTTGATAGTTTGGTGCTTTTCCTGCAAAGTACCTGGGTACATTTGTGAATACAAATTGTATAAATTGTATCAGTGTGCATTCTCTTGACTCTAGCCAGTGACTTGTAAATATAAACATTTCATGAACGGAAAGAGGGGAAAAAAGAACGAATGCATACAGACCACATATTCAGGCTGGTGTTGCATTACAGTCTAATGTTTTTTTTCCAAGATGAGTGATCTATTTCAGAGTTGAAAAATTCTCTGTAAGTTTATTTAAACACTAGTGAGCTCAGCTGATGAGTCTTGGTCCTCAGGTGATTCCCCAAGTCCTCTGTTGCCTGAAGTCATCTTAAATGTAAACCTGTCATGCGGAAATAATCGAGCTTACCTCCCTTTCTGCATAGAACCTTAGCTTCAGTTTCCTCAGCCTTTCTTTGTTTGGCGACTTGTACTGGCAGGCAGAAGCAAGGGGATTGATGCCTCAAGTCAGTGAGAGCCTGGAGCCTCATATGCTGAGAGTTCTCTAACGAGTGCAGCAGGAGGGTGATGCATCTTTTTCCCTTCCTTCTATCTTGCTCCAGTGTCTGTCTTAAGGAGATGATTTTCAGCTCTGGACACAGGTAGAGAAAAAAGGGCCTGTGGGGGAGCACCAGGAGTGGGGTGCTGCATAGGGGAAGGTGAGCCTGGAGCTGCAGGTCGCAGCAAAACAGGCAGGGCAGTGACATCCCTGAGAAGGATGTAGTCTCACTGTACCCAAGCAAGAAGCACAGAGCAAGCCTGGTGATGACAGCCAGGATCAGCCAACAGCATGGTGACTGACAGGCAAGTCATAGTGATGAGGCAGGGCCAAGGCCATGCCAGGAAGTCAAGTCAGCAGGTTGCGATCTGTATTAAGAGAGACAGGGCCAGGCATGGACATTACTGCAGCGTACCTTGGGCAAGGCCCTTGGCATCACTGCAGTTGCAGAGCACAGGGAGCCAGGCCCCTGCTTCCCACAGCTGTATTGCCAGCAGTTTGATCCCAGGCCACAGCTGAGTGTCAGAGCTGGCCTGGAGCACAGGCAGTGAAATCTCTTTTTTTTTTTTTTTTTTTTTTGGGTGGGGTGGGGAGTGGCATGGCAGTCAGGGCCCTTGCTCATGCACCTAGAGAGTTTAGCTTCAGGTACTCATCTGTACCTACTCTGTCCTTTCCCCTCCCTGTGTAGAAACAAGGGGGGGGGATGCAGGAAGGCAGATGTTTTGTTTATAAATCATTCTTTTAAGTGCTTGATTTTGGGCTCCAAACCTAATGCTGATGGCCAAGTGTCTGAATGTATTTACTCTGACTTGAAAAGGTTAATAAGCCATGCTCATTAGCATTTAAGACACCTCTCTGAGCTGGTGTGTGAATTATCTACCTCTTCACATTGCTTTTGCACCAGTTCTCTTTTGTGGAAGTAAGATGCATATGCACACCTCCTGCAATAAACTGAGGAGAGCCAAGATACAGCAGTCTTCAAATTGTGTAACTGGCCTCAAATCAGGTAATCTGCAAGTTTGGGCTGCAGTTGTCCCTGAATGGAATAAAGGCAACGGAAAGCAGGGAATTAGACTAATAAGGTTTTTAAACGCTTGGATTAGCGTTAAGCCTCCCTGCTGTTTCGTCAACTAGAAGTTTGTCTCATAATTGTATCACTGGTTTAACTTCTAAAGTCGTTTGGAAAGTAGCAGTTTGAAGTCAAAACTGCTGCTAGAACTCTTTGTTACTGCTTTTCATTTCTGCTGAAGCAGAAATCCAAATGAAGGAAGGCGAGAAAAGCTTGAGCTTTATGTGGTTTCCCCCCGACCCTGGCAACTTAATCAGCATAAACTAAATTTCGTAAGCATTAGATGGCATTTCTGCTTCAAGAGTCCAATAGGTATCAATGAGTCAGAGTTAAAACAACAGTACAGAGCCTTTTAGCCTCTTATTACTGGTCCTGAAGCTGTTTCTTCTAGCCATATTTAATGCAACAAAAATGATCTATTTATTTTTCTGCTCTAGGTGACTTAGGAAGCTATGGATAGAGGTTGTTAGTTAATTCCTTGACCAGACTGTGATCTTAGATAAGTCACTGGCATCTTGTACTCCAGAAGAGTGATTTATTTATTTTGTAATCATAAAGCCAGTGCATTTATGAACCAGGGCTATTCTAGAAAGCCTGAGGTAGTCCTTCACTACCATAACCAGTTACTGATATTCTAAGAATAGGACACATTTAATAGCACAAGGACATTTATTAGTACTAAGGGAATGAAAAATACTTAAGAGTAGACCATGGCAACTGAACGAAAGCCTCTAGTGCTTTACTGACCAGATATCCCTATCCTTATGCCTCTCTTCTAGTATTAAAGTGGTGTTTTCTTTAGGTGCAATTTTCATAACAAAATACTAGATTGTTTTGGTTCAACTGTTTCAGACTAAATCACCTTCCAGTAAATTACTTAACCCATATATTATGGCAGATTAGGTCAACAACAAGAACTTAAGTTTTTATGTGCAGTTATAAAAGCCATACAAACACTTTTCTTTTTACAACCCTTAAAGTAATCATTAACAGCTTTACATCTTTAAAGTGTGTACCCATTTTGCACTTTAAAATGGCAGGTTTAGTGTAACTAATAACCCTAAAGCATCTGTTCTAAATACAACTATTAAGAGAAGTATCCTAGATCGGTATCTTAAAATGATATATTGTACAATGCAAGGTGCTTTGCAGGCTATGTGAAACTCAGTGTAGAAGCCAGGAAAAGCATTGAATGAGCATATAAACATTGAGGTGTTGCACTAATAGAGTTTGTGTATGTTCTCAGGGACTGAAGCTAGCCTTTAAGATAGAAAGCAACCTCTTTGAAGAGCAGCCTAGTTTCCTCTCTCACATAGTTTATTGGCCTCCTATAAGAAGTCTGTAGTTTAGTTTGACAATAACCCAATAAAGGCATTCAGCACAGGGATTTACTGGTCATTTATGCCTTTTTGGTTAATTTACCCCTAAAATGACTATTAGATTGCAGTGGTTCAGGCTCTTTAACACTTCACTGTGGCACTCCTTTGACAAAGGAGAAATAAATCCCTACAGACTTTCAACCAAATGTGGGCATAATATAACTGTAGAATGCAATTTTTAAACTTCATTACAACTTGGCCAGGTAAGTGTGGCATTCAGTACTTTCACTGTACTGTTTTCCAGTATTACTATATCATTATGGACCAAGTTTTTAGACCTTTCTGAGGTAGTATTTGTCTGTGGATTACTTATTTAGGTCCTACTGGAAGGAATGAGTTCTCACAATCATTACAAACATTTGCACATTATAGACCCTAACTGACTCTTAGGTAGAGGAGCGTTCTGAAATCCTTGTCTGACAGCGTCGTGTTCTTCTCTGAGTCCAGTCTGTGCCTTCACTCTCACCCTCGTAGTAAGGAAGCAGCACATCTCCTGAAAGTCTGGTGCTTGCGCTAGTTTAGCCCTGTTTCTTGCTGCTTGTGTGAATGAAAGCAGGTTGCCAACGGAGGACTTGCATAAGGGAAACAACCATAAAAGTTGTTTTTAACAGTACACGCATACTAAATCAATCTATAGAAAAATGTTAGTGAAATATTTGCTTTAAATACTCAGTAGTTTTGCCAAGATGTGTTATACAATACTTTATGAAATCCTACCTTACAACCAGTATTTTAACTAATATTATGTGAAATATATTTTTCTTTCACACAAATAGAACACAAGGTCTTTTATTATTTTCTAATATTGCATAGGCTTAGGAAAAGTTAGAGCAAACAGGCATTTTGGGTTTCCAGTGCAGGAGGACTGAATGCAGCTCACATAATAACATCTCTACAGGATGGCACTCTCTATCTATGTCCTCCATATTTGGCCACCCAGTCTGTTCTTCCATGTACTGGCTGAATTGTTGGTGGGCGAGTTAAAATATTCATGGGTTTTGTTGTTGAATTGTAAGTTGTACCTGGTAACTGAGCACGAGCAGCTTTGGTTTTCCAGGGATAATCTGAAAGGAACAAGAACCCAGAATCAATTACAGTTAAAAAGTATTTTACTAATTCATAGATTGAAGAATGAGAGCTTAAAGATGACTTGTGAAACGCCAGCATGCTAACAGCCTTAGTGTGGTCTCAGAGATGCTGCCTATACTTGCTTTCAGATAAGGTTAGTGTTTCCAAAAGTTTCTGCATCTTACTAGTACTTTTCATCTCCTAGACATGTATTTTGCAACAATTCCTGTTGAAAATACTGAAACTAAAATTTAGTGAAAAAGCTGACATGAATGTACACAAGTCTGTACCTCTTAACACAATACCGCTATAGAGAACAGGTGTTTTTCCTCTTTATCTCAAATATTTGAAAAACGTCAACATTTAAGGTTAACGCTGATAAACTTGGTAAGGCCCAAACACTGGACTGAATCATAGCTTCTGGAGATCTTTTTTTGAGATTTTTATGCCTTTTATTCCCCTCCTGTTTAGCAGAGAGCTCCTGCTGTACCTGCTGATGAGTCCTCTTCCTCCCCATTTCCTAGTTCTGTCTTCATTTCATAGGATCTGTTTTAAGTCCTCAGTCTTTCTTCCTTTATATTGCCTTCCACCTGGTCTCATAAGCATTAGTAGGAGTGCACTAATGCATTCCTGGCCTTCCTACATGGATTTTTCCTTCTTCTTGCATTTCAGGTACTCACTACTTCCTCATGCTTACTATGATTGAAGTAATTGCACTGTTCCAGCAGTTGACAGCTGTTTCTTTTCATATTCTTCACCAATTCTTCCATTTTCCCAAGCCTTTAAAGTCAGTCATTTGGGATCCCTGTTATCCCGACTTCTGCAACACCTTATTGCGTGTGTGGGGGGGGGTGTTTTCTCTCGCTCTCTTTTTTTTAAAGCATTTCCAAAGTATGTCTTGTCCCTTGCATTCCTACTTTCATAGTTTAGCATTCTGTTATTATAGATTACTGACACTTTCCTTTTTTTTTTTTTTTTTTTTAAATCAACATGTTGTGGATAAAATACATAATTCTTTTGTTGTATCTACATATCATTCTGTTCCTTATGGAAAGCCACCTATTTTTTCTGGTATTTTTCAACAGTAGAACCTGTTTGGCAAAGCTGAAGATCAAGGCATTTAAAAAGGGGGAATTTGAAGAACTGAAACTACTGAGGGTTCCATCTCTTTGGAAACTAATGTTGTTCCCTTTTATTTTAAGATGGCCTTCCCCATCTTTCAGTAGCAAATGATTCCCATCTGCCCTCTCCAGGCAATGAAGGTGACTTTTCTCAGGACTCAGCATAGCATTTTTCTTCAGAGAAATTTACTTTTTGTACTTCATTACATTATTTAAATTATGACATTAAAATACTTAATAGAACAAATGAAGAGAGCAAAAGAAAATGAGAGCATAACTTTTAAAAAAGTAAAAAGGTAACAAGAATAAAAATTTACAGTTTAGATAATAGAAAGCAAGGGTCACCAAAAATGTTAATATTCAAATAATGACAGATAAAACCTGCTGTTTACTTCATCTTTATCTCTCTACCCATGCAAATCTGCAGTTTTTAGTCTCAGTATGAGGGGTTTAAGCAATAGGATTCTTCCTCTTCTCTAGGACACGAAATAGTCTCTTAATTGACTTCCATCTGCCAGCCTTTCTGACATTTACTACAGATTTCTCATTTCTAATTACAGATTCACAATGAATTTACTTCCTTTTGGATCACAATCATTTCTTTTCATTCTCACTATTCACAGTAGTCTAAGGGTAGCTGCAAATTTTGTCCTTCTGTGAACTTCTTGATCTACACACTGACAAATCAAAACTCTCACTGCTGTTTCAGCAATGAATCGATAACATAATGAAGCGCAGCTCCAGCCTTCCCTGGTGGGTGTCTGATCAGCCCAGATTCAGTATATGCATACTTTTAGTTATGCATATTTTTAGTAAGTGTGCTGCCTTCTTTGTTCCTTCCCCCTCTCCTCATCAGTCACTTGCAAGATGCTTGAGAGGGAGCAGACAACGGAAAATAGCAAGTCAGCAAAATAAGCAACGTTCTTAAGCAGGACCATAACAGACTGGTCTGCCGTAGGCCACTTAATTAAGCAATTCACAGTTTAGGGCCTTACTATATCCTCTGAAATAACTAGACAAATGTTCTTGGAAGGTTTACTCACAAACCAGTTTCTCCTGCAACCTGAGCACTTTTGTTCATCTCTGGATCAGAAATGAATCAATAAAGAAGGTGCTCAGAATATACATATCTTAGAGGATAGAAGGTAACAGTTACTTTCAAATAGATTTCAGATTCCTTTCAACTGATAAAGGAAACAAGATTTTTTTTTTTTTTAATGCAATGCTCAGCTATGCCATTACTGTAACTATTCAGAATTGGTCATTTACCTTATAGAAAATAAAATCCAAAGGAGAATGTAGCAACTTTGAAACTTTCACTTCATAAAACACTCTCTTGTGACATTTAAAGGGTGGACGAGTTATGTCATCTTAGTATCCACAGACTTGCATAGCCAACACAGTGAGATGAAGACACAATGAAAACCCATCTTACACGACCGCAACAGAAGCTGTAGACCAGATGGGGCCATTAAATAAGAAAGCAATGCATTTTAATTTACTGCTTATAGGTTATTTGTAAAATTACTAGGTCACTTGAGGAAGGTCTTTGCCTTTTTTGACATTGTTGGGGCTGCTGTTAGCATGGATCAGTATCATTCCTTTGTATTAGGTGAGATTATACTGATGATGGACCCATATATAGCAGTAAGATTTCTGCCTGATGCTTTATTTACGTTTAACATGGCCTCACAAAACAGGACAGCTCCATGCCACAGCAGTTACTGTCAAGAAAGTTCCTCCAAATCTACTGAACGACAAGATGTTTTTGCTAACATGAATTATCTAGTTGCATATTTATAACTGGTGACTACCAGTTCTTACTGGCTACATAAATCAAGCATTTGTATTTGTGTAAATTCTATATGTCCGTTTACTATCAAATAATTGTGGAGTTATATAGTTCTACAACTCTGTTTAGCCCTTGGCTAATCAAAACCAGTTTAGTAAACAGTCCAAACCTTCTAGAATAACAAAAGGTTTCCACCTTTATTTTCTTCTACCTAACAATAGTAACAATAGCTTCTTTGGGTATGAGGATTGCCTCTAGATACCTGTGTTCAATTCACTTATGTTATATAAAAGTCTCAGACATAACTTCTTACAAAGCTTGAGGAAAACCTCACTAAAGACTAATAAATCTCTTTGGAAGCATGGGAAATGAACACCTCTCTTTGCTTCAGATGTGCATGACAGGTAAAGGGATGTTTCTTACCTGAGGCAGATGCACCAAAAGGGGCTAGCTGCATCCGTTGTCCAGCTGATCCAACTTCTTTTTTATGAAAAGAAGGGCTATATCCTCCTGGTGTGTTGTAAGCTGCACCTCCTACAAAGCCAGGATTTCCTGTTGATGTTACAGAGTTTAAATATTTTCAGCTGCACTCAGAAAACCTTGCCTGTTTTTTATAGTCACTTTAAAAACATATTTACGGTACCACAAGACTACTAAGTAGGAGTGTTCTTCAAAAATTCCAGCTGTTATCTGTTGAGAAGAAGCGTATATTCATTCTTCGCTTTGTATGTTAGTTGGACCCTTTAAAGCACCTAACAAAGCCTCTAAGTGTATGCTCCAGTACGTCTGATGCTGCAAATTAGAAGGAGTAAAGAAAGCAAAGCAGAAAAAAAACATTTCACGAGTACTTTCATTGAGCTCAGACCTTATAAAAAGGTTTACGCTGAGTTTTAGAGAAAGCAATATCTTTATGTTTTACACAGCATCACAGAATGGTTGAGGTTGGAAGGGACCTCTGGAGATCATCTAGTCCAACCCCCCTGCTCACGCAAGGTCACTTAGAGCACATTGCACAGGATCATGTCCAGGTGGGTTTTGAATATCTCCAGAGAAGGAGACTTCCGCAACCTCTCTGGGCAACCTGGTCCAGTGCTCAGTCACCCTCACAGTAAAGAAGATTTTCCTCAAGTTTTCACTTGTAGATACTTTTTTGACTAGACGCTGGACTAAGTGCTTCAATATTCAAAAATCAGCAGTCAATAGTACTCTTATACTCCACATTTTGGGCCTACATCTATCTAAAAATAGGTCTAAACTCCTCCAATGTAAGTGGTGGACCACTTGAAGTTAACTTTGCCAGTCCACAATTAAACACCTGGTTTGAAAGTCAGAACCAGATCCCCTCTCTCTTCAACTATGTGTACAATTTTACTGTACCTGGTTTTGGTCCAGATTTTTATTTACAGCAGTGCTACCTTGGGCATGTCGGCATAATCCCCCCTATTTAGAAGTCAAGAAACATCCTATATTTACACACAAAATTAGCACTGAAATTATAGTTAAATGACAGAGGGTTCTTCTACAATATTCAGACCATCCCTGCTCCAAGCAAATTTCTCATCCTCTCCATGTCAGTCATTATTGGGACAGTGCTGGACTGTGTATGCTGGCGCAATGGCCAGAGGAAATCTGTTTTCTCTGGTGTGATTCCACATTCAGTATTATTAAACTTGTGAACTACGAGTCCATACACAACTGTTTTATTTTGACCTACAGCAAGTAGAGCATTTTTATCACAATAATATTCAGGATGGTTTCAATGGTAGCTCTGTCATATCTGATTTGACAAAGCTTCTCTATTTCCTAAATCTGTGGCTTCAGTGTAATCCTAAAATGCTCCTCTTCATGCAAACATTCACACCCTCTCCCTCATGATAATTTCAGAGCTCAAAGCAGTGGATCTATAAGCTGTAAAATTGGTTCTCTACGAACCCCAAATGATTCCTCAGCTCATTACAGCTCTGTTGGGTCATACTATATCCTCCCTGTTCAGAAGCATTAACAAAAAGTGTTCAGCTGAACTCAGTTTTGCCAGTCTCCCCAGACTGCCACTTGTATCAACCCTGAGAACAGCTGAGTTTGTATTTGGCTTTCCTGTATCGGATTTGACACCAGTTCCCCATACAATAAAGAATGATACAAAAGTCGCAACGAAAAATAAAGCTTTAATGAAGCATTCCAATAAAAGGTAACTTCTTAATCTTTTGTTTTTCTTCCTTTTCAGAAATGTGCCTGAAAAACCAAAACAATACAGTTTTAGTCGTTCATTCACCTGCCTGTGCATGTACACGCACACACATACATTCTCCTCTTCCCTCCCAATTATTATACCTAATTATTTCACTGGGAGTGGTCCATCGGTGTCCTTTGACAGCTCAGCAATATTCCTTACAAACCTGAGGTCTGAGAATAAAAACATGACAGGCCTCTATTAATACAACGTCAAAAAGACTTCTTCTGCCTGCTTCTTATCTACAATTCAGCAAAGCTGCCTCTCAAAAATGGCTCAGCCATCTTTTGTCTTCCCTTACCTGTCAACGTCCAGTGTTCTTTACAAGCCCTTCTGCAGGAAATTGAAGAGGGCAGCCAGGAGGAACAGTCTGGGAGAAACTGAAGGAGTGATCCTTTTGCTGGATGGGAACAAGGGAGGAAAAAAAAAAAAGCATTTTAATACAAAACAGAAGAACAACTCCAAACAAAAATCAAAAATCTATTGCAGAGAAAGCCATAAATCATTTCTTACCTCTGACCACTGCTGTACAAAAGAAGGGGTTCTCACAAGAATACCCATCAGGCATCCAGGTGGTCTGGCAGCAGTTGTACAGACAGATACTAACAGCCATGATGTCAGCAAGCATAAATTTAGTTTAGGCAGTAGCCCCTGCCTTGCACAACGCACACCTGATTCTTCATAAAGGATGAAGTTATTGAATCATTTGAGGTGAGCAGCCAGTTAAGAAAAAACAATGAACGGTTGCAATGAGGTATATCACAAAGGCAGTATGTACCTGAGGTGCCAGAAACTGTGGGAGAGGTGAAACATTCCAGCAGCTTTACAATGCTTGCAGTGAACAGTATGTTTAGATACAAACTAGGCTACCTGGAAACCTGATTTTCTACCCTGTTACTCTATAACTCCACGGAAATCAATGCAATCACAGCACTGTGAAATCAGTGTAATAGATGGAGAATCAGAATTCAATCAATAGTGCAAGTCACAAATGCTATTGTGAACAAACAGTCCTTCAGCAGAGATGCATACGTTTCTCCTTTAGAATCAGTTCTTCAGCATTATCCAGTAACAGTGCAGTTACATGCTGTGGCTCATAATTAGGATAATAAAATATTCTCTGCCTTTAAAACAGAACAAGTGCCAAGGGTTCAGAACAAAAGTTAGTCAGTTACTGCAACACTCAGATATTCTTTAGAAGGAATTTAATAATTCAATTTCTTCTCTCACATTTCAAAGAGAGTGCAATGGCGTAATTTAGGATAGTCCTCAAGTTGGTCTGCATATGAGGGGAATGACTCCTCCTCCTTTGCCGTAAGAGCACCTCTTCACTAACAGTTTAATTCTCTGCTCAGTGAAGTTAATGGTGAAGATCCCATCTCCTTTAAAAGGCCAGAATCAACAACTGATCCTATTTGGTTTCAACACAGACAGAAAAGTGCATTCCAGTTTTGTCAGTATAAAAAGAAAAATAAAGGAGTCCTTAAATACACGTATTTGTTTTACTTGAGTTCATCTAGCTGACAATCCAAAGAATAAAATTCGCAGTGGAACCAATTTTCCATGCTGCTTTACACTGAGATAAGTAAGATTGACCTAATCTCTTTCCCTGCTTCTACATGTCACTGAAAGAGAACTGTTAAAGCGTAACTCATTGGTAAGTAGACCTCTGTCTTAACTCACTCAGCCCAGAGGGTCTTGGTCTAAAGCAGTCACAATAAAAAGAGTAAGGTTTGACAAAATAGTATTATAGCTGAAAATGATGTACCCTTTTGGAATCTTCATTACAATTGCAATTTTTACAAGAAAATGTGAAACATAACTATGAAATGTGCAAAGAACCAAGCTAAAATGGCTATAAATTACCTTTTGGATCCTCTAATTTTTCATTCAGCCTTTCTTTGCATGATAACTTTTCAATTGGTATAATTAAATTCTCTTCTGTAGAGAAGGAAGATGAAAGGAAGAAAAAGATGGAAAGATAGTACTTTAGAAAAACTGGGTGAAGAACCTGGCTAGGTGATGTAAAAGAAATGAGGAAAAACAAAGCAAGAATTTCACTCCTATGTTTTCTCAAGCAGGAGATGTTATTCTCTAACTTGTTACTTTACAAGGTCCTTTCTAATAACGAAATCAAAATGTATTTTTCCAACAATGCAGTCACACTGTAGTCACATGAATACATAAATCACACAAGTTTAAGCACTCAGGCATATCTGCCAAGTTGACTGATCATAACCTTGTAATTCTTTATAAAGAAAGCATTTGAAAGTATTCGTTGTTAACTTATTTCATCTTAGGACAATGTTGTGGATAAGGAAAAAAATGCAGGCACTTAAAGAAACCAAATTTAGTTACATAAGCTGTAAATAGCAGCGTCAACTTTCAATCCAATTAATATGAAAAATGAATACGTATAGTTTACATGTGCTGCATTTCCCTGATTTGTGCCCCAATTATCTTGCATTTGCATTCATCTGTCTCAAACTTTGTTGCCTCCCCATTACATGAAAGATCAGAACATCCAGTTTAAGATACTGGTAGAAATAACGCTAAGTATTTTCAAACATACAAAATACTCAGTTTTGGGTTGTTTTTCTTTAAACTTTTTAGCAGATAGCCCAAGTAAGCCATTGTGTACAAAAGCAGGATTTTTGACTAACAGAACTCAGATGATTTTCTTTTCAGTCCAATTCAGTAGGTAGATGCCTAGCTTCTTGATATGTACATTTGGGAACTGAGCCCTTTACCTTTTTGAGCCTCATTCCTTTGCAAGAGTATTTTATGAATAAATTAATTATTTCTGAAACATGCAGACACTATATATTTCTGAAACTAAAGAGGTACATACAATGACCACGTAAGCCTCTTCAATTCCATCAGAATTCTGGTAGGTACTGTAATTTTTCTACTTCCCAATTTCTTTTGCATAATTTCAGATAAGCAACTCATACCTCACTGGGAAAAACAGGTTCGATGACAGTGCAGAGTGGCCACTAAAGTTCTGTTAAAAAGGGGTGTAATATCTGCATGTAAGCAAGCCTCCTAGAGTTTGTCTTGTGCAAGCATGTTAGGCTAGGTGCTTTGTTGGCATTAATGCATTAGGAGTGATTTGTGCCAGCTGTGCAATGGGTCCTAAGTTGTTAATTAGGTAACTTCCCATTCCAGCGGGATAGGACTGTGTAGAATATAAAGTTTGGTGGACAGAAGATAAGGCTTTTTTAGTTGTAAGTCTGATGTTTGCTTACTGTAAACTCCTTAAGTAAGTTACTTGACTTGCTTAAGTCTCAGTTTTAACCCTATAAAATTGCAATAATACAACAAAGTAGTACTGAAAGGCACCTTATTGCAAGCCCCTTGCTGAAAATAATGGAACTTTTCATGCAGCAAAGTATTTGAGACAAGGTTTGTAGATTGTTAAAAGACATGTTTAGGATATTAGGCAAAAATTTCATCATATGAGCTCATCACCCAATATCTTGTTTTCATATGTGGGACTGCTGTTTTAGTGTCCCACGTCACACTGATCAAGCAGTAGTGAGGTCAAACTAGTTGCTTAGATTAATGGGGTATGACAGTGGGTCTAAGAGATTTACAGACAAAACCTGTCTTGACAGAGCTTTATAATACGAACTAGTCTGTGCTTCCTTTATGCTCTGGAAGCAAAACAAGTAGGTTACATTTGAAAAATGTTGTCAGTTTAAGAGTATGTGATGAAAATAGCGGGGGAAAAGGGGAAAGGAGGCACAGAAGATAAGCCTAAGATAGTAGAAGTTAAACTAGAAGGCCTTAACTAAATTAATTGCATAAAATATGATGTGATACAATGTGACTGCTTTTAATTACACCTTTACCTGTATTTTTGTTGAAAGACAGTCCTCCTCCAATATGTCCTAGTGGTTTAGAAAAGAAGTGGTTGTTCCAAGCTCCATGAGATCCTTCTTTACTTGCTGCTACTAAAGAGACGCTCTTAGGGTTTACACCTTAAAAAATAAATTATGTCAAATACTGTAAAAATCAATCTCCAAGCATAACAATTTAAACAATGAAAAATGGACATTTCTAAAACAGTAAAACAACACTGAATTATTCCTGGTGTAATGTAAACACCATTAATGTGAGTCACAAAACAATGCCCACTGATTAGATTAGATTGCACAACTGAGCCATGAAAAAGGAGACATTTATTTAAAAACAATTTTTTCAGGTTTTAAGACAACAGCTTTTAAAATCTATTTAGTATAGTCACTTGGTTTCCACAAAACCATAACCTCATTGATATTGTGACTTTCAAACAGTTAATACACATTAAATATACATATCAAAAACTGGGCTTCTCAAAGTTGAAAATAAACTATTTCTTCAACAGATAAGTTTAGAAGTAGGACAAGGAGTTATTTTCACTTCAGTTGTTAAGAGGATTAAAAGAGTTAATGGGATTACACAGCTTGAAAGCAGCTCCCAGATCTAGTGGTGACAGAACTAAGAGTAATACTGATAAACAACACATATGCTCCTTGGAGCTATTATTGGTTTAAATGCTGATGTTAATTATTTTTCAATTTATTTTTCAATGACAACTATGCCATTCTCATTGAAAAAAAATACTAAAAAGAGAGAAGTATTAGAAGTAAGTTTTTAAAGAAAAGATAAGAAATAGATTAACTTTCTGTCTGTGTTGTCTTTAGATGGAGAAATATTTTTTGTAGACTTAAACTCTTGAGTCTCCGAGTATCCTATCTGACATTCAAGAAGTGCCTTTATTCAAAAGTTATGTCCGGCCTAATGAATTCCTGGGAAATTAGTGATACATTCTGCGAAATGTGCAACAAAACATCTTGCCTGGCAATCAGGAGTTCCTCTGCGAGCCGGCTAAGTTCTTATATGTGCATTACAGTAGAAGTCGTAATACAATTACTGCAATTGTGCAAATCACCACAGTAATAGAGAAAAGATAGTAAGTAAGGCACCAAGAAAATCATTTTGTTACAGAGTATATTCAGAAAACTAACTGAAGTATATGGTCCCTTTTCTTTCTCCCTCTTTCCATTCTTGTTCCTATCATGTTATGTAACTCACTAAATCACTCAGATTTAGACTAAGCTATTTATTTATTCCTAAGGAAAATGACTGTCTTCTGAAGAAGACAGAATGTGTGTGTGAATTCCTACCAGTGTGAGTGTACGATGTTTTAAACACTTCCTACCAAGAAGAGCAACTGTGCTTTTCAGAACTTGAAGTCCAAAGAACCCTAAGCCTCCTGATATTGCAAAACTGAGAACTGTGTGCTATACGTAGTTTCCTCAGTCCTCAGATAACCTTGCTAATGGTCAATAAGGATATACTCGTAGGTGTCCAAGAGATCTTAGATTCATATCACTGAGTGTTTTATATGCTAGTGGTCATAGGAGCACCTGTGAACTATTATGCTGTACAAGCAGTGCTGAGCTCTCTTTCACCTCTACATAGTATCAGACCTTCTGTCTCAGTTGTGGTGAGGTATGGTCCTGGAAAACATTTAACCTAACACTTGAAAGATTAGCCGGGTTATGAAAAGAAAAATTATCCAGTGTGAAATCTAAAGTTTAACTGTACTGCATGTAGATTGTTCACGGCTTGTTTTTTCCTTAACATACTTTCCACCTTACCAGGTAGATATCTTGATTGTCTCAGATAGTACTGTTTTGCTGATGTATTTGATATTCCAGAATCATTTCGCACTGGAACCTTATTTTCATCTCCTGACTGGATACAGCATGAAGCCTTTGGATCTGGCACACTGAAAAATCAAAATGTTCATATGACGTAACCAAAAACTTCAGCTCAGAATACCACAAGCTGACACTAGCCTGAAGAGTACAGTGCTCTCCTCTCATTCTGCCTTCATCAGCAGAATAACGTAACAGCCAAATCTCCTATGTCATCAGAGTTTGACTGGGCCTTAAAGAAAGAAAAAAAAAAAAGTTTCCAACACTATTTAATGACTGATCATGGTGTTCTTTGAATGTTTAATTCAATTCACACAGAAAGTGTTGCTAATAACAAAATGAAATATACAAAAATATATCCACTGATTAATAATGTTTGCAGTGCTACTTTAGGAAGTACAGAAGAGAGTAATTGCTTTACAGGTGAAAAAGTGCCATACTAGGGGAAAGTCTGCAGAATGATTCTCCCTCGATTCAGATATCCTATATGCTTCCTCAGTTAATAGGAAACAGAGAAAAATTGATATGTATTTTAATTTATGAAAATTCTATGAAAAAGCAGGACTGTATCTCATTGAGGTAGTTACTGAAATCAGTGAAAGTGGAACTGTGTATATGAATGGAGAATTTGACTTTAAATCAAACTTTTTATTAAAAGTAACTAAACTTTTTAAAAAAAAAAAAGCAATAATGCAACCATATATGCAAACTAGGAAGTCACATCACAGTAAGAAGTCTTTTTATCAAATGAAAAAAGTGGGAAGAGAAGATTAGGCAGAAGAATTAAAAAAAGCAACTGTGAGATCATTCCTCAAAAAAAGAAGGGGGGAAGGCATTCTGAACAGTTATCCTTCCATGAAATCTCATTCAATCTCGTAAAGAAAGAATGTTTGTTTATATTTAGAAAATTTTTTTTCAAAAATCAATGAAAAAAAATTAAAGCAGACAAAACTACATAATCAGAGTGGTACATGAGAGGCAGCATATGCCACCCTTCTTCATTTCCTCGTGCTGTGAACAAGTTCAGAATAAGTGAGATTCCCCTGGAAAAAATGTGGTAGGCATTTGTAAAGGCAAACATGGATAAGTTTTGCAAAACTTTTCCCAACTTAGATGACAGGGGAAATGACATTAACTTAGCTTCAGCAAAACACACAGGTTTCTTAAAAACAAGACAAACATCCATACCTTAAATGCCTGAAAATAAATTTGATTCAGCTTGGATATTACTGTTGTTATATCATCACCACGCCCAAATTTGGTCTGCTTACATACGTATTTGCATCCTTGCAGAGCTTCAGTGACTTAAATTTTAGATTTGTTTCATCAATGCATACATCTATTGGACACTGCGAACCATGCAAATTGTGATTTTATAATTATAGGACTTACCTAAAAAGACATTCCTTGTTTTTCTTTTCTTTTAACAGTGCAATGCTTGGCTTCTTTGAATATGACATTCCAAATTCAGCATCATCCAAGTCATCCCAGCTGTCCACAGCCTTTACCAAAGTCTGACCCCATCGTCTCCTGCAGCTTTTAAGACCTACTGCAACATTCTGAGGGCCAGTAGCTGCTTGTTTCTAGTTTAAATAAGGAAAAAAAAGCTTCAATTCAATTCTCAAACTTCATATTTTGCATCTAGCTTGCTTCCTGAATATACTTGAAGAACTTAGAGAACTTTCCACTTGTGTTTTGCGCCTATTTTGGTGTGAGTCTCACAGTGATTTTAGATGCAAAACATACAACAACATGGAGAGGTAATTTGAGTGTAGCTCAGTTGGATTGTCAATCTTAAATAGCCTCACTCTATCTGAAAACTAGTGGAGTTAATGTTCTATTTGCAGGCCCAATTTAGCCCTCGGGGTCTACTGCTGGTATCCTACAGAACCTGTGTTCTTGACTGTGGAATATGAACTGTCAGGAGTAGGGTAAAGCAGTGCAGACCCTTCACGGCAATCACGCTCAGGGTTTGGAGTGCCGATTGCCATGGCCCCAAAGTAGATACATCTTTCAGAAGTCAGTTAAGCCTTTCCTTAACATTCTCTGCCAAACAAACAATTAGATTATAAAGCTGTCCTTTCACCTGACTGTATTTGCTTTCCAGTATTTTCTGAATATCTGTTATTTTTAACAAACTTAACATTGTCGTTCAGTAAGTATAAGTGGAAAGTCAAATGAAGGGCACCTTTCTATATTTATTTTAAAAATCATTTTAGATACTCATAAGATTTCAAACCAAAGTTTAATAGGCCTCTTGCAAAAAATCTTACTTTTAAATTCTGACAAAGTTTAGGAATTTAAAGGAAGTGGTGAGTTCCATGTGATCTACAGGTGCTCTTCACTTTGCAGCTATTTACCAATAGCCAATAGGTGGTAGTGAGAGAACTAATGTTCTAAAAAAAACCTCTAAGCTTTCTCAGGTACCTTTTTGCACGAGGCAAAGGAATTTCTAGCTTTCCATTTTTTAATGTATACTAACAATATTTTGTGAATTGTTTCTCAAAGGTTAATGAGTGATAGCTGTTGTAACTATGTTACTGTATATGTCAGTATAGGTACTATATAGGGTATTATAAATACATACACATTGCTGTTACAAGCAATCTATTCTTCTGATGTGCTTTAAAATTTTAATAATGGCTAGTTATACTCCTAATCCCTAATTATCTATTTGTAATTCCTCTAATAAGGTATATGACAATTTTCAGAGGATCTACTGGTTGTATATAGTAAGAGCTTGTAACAGAACCACCTGTCTAAATTAGTTATTACTGAAAACAACTTACTGGTGATAAGTTTTTACTTAGAGTTGGCAAAAACGGTTGTGCCTGTGGCTGCTGCTGTTTTGATATTTGCTGGTTAGCTGTATTCTGAGGCAACTGAATTTGCTGGAGAGGCACGTGGTCAACCTTTGGCAGGGACTGTGGCTGTGTTTTGTCAGATGCATCAGGTGAAGACAGAGGTTCTAGCTTGGCTACAGCTTCCAGTTTGGATAGAGTTGGCTTTGGCTCTGTTGGCTGAACTGGTTTAAGAGGAGTCTGCTTCTCCAGATATTGTGAAGGAGGACCTAGGACTTGCCCAACTTGAAAGTAAGGGTACTTCAAAGCCTGGAAAAGAAGATATAACATACTAATTATACTTCAGAAAGTTAATTTCAGTAACCACATCAAGGATCTAAGCAGGTTTTTGAAGTGTTTGAGGAAGCTCCATAGCAGAGATGCAAGATGCATGCATAATGAGATCATATGTAAACAGTATTTACAGAAAGCTGCCAGTTCTGTATTTTAAGCTCTTCTCAGCATATAATTCAGTAAGATGAATTCACCTGTACAAGTTAGAGCGGTTATGCCCTTTTTTCCTCCCCTCTGCTTCTAGGTTTTGTGGGGTCTGATTTTTGGGATGCATACTTAACAGCTGATGCTTATATATTATGGAACTAGCCAATCTAGAAATATTTAGCATAAACAAACAGTTTACTAAATTAAAGAGGATTTCTACATTCATGTAGTAACATATTTTCCTCCAAACTTGTAATTGCCACTACAATATTAAATCCTCAGTAGTTTATTGCATATTTCCAGTACTTTCCTTTGTTAACTCCTGATACTTCCCTGCTACTCAATGAACAGCCTGTTTTTTTTTTTAATAGAAGTGTGATAGTTGCTATCGAATATTAATGTGTGGGTTTTGCAATTAGAATATGTTAATGATTAAAATTTCTTCTTCATTTTCTTATTATCAACTTTCTCTATTTTTGTTTAACAGGCTTTGAAGCATATTCACTGTTTGCTGTGCCTTCATAGTGTTTATTAGGAAACTATAGTGTTCATTTTCTTGCCAATGCGTATTTCATTTTTTTGTCTGACCTTTTCATATCCACCACTAGATGCACAATATGCACATACTGTACTAATGCATTAACTCTTCCTATATCCTCGTAATACACTATGCTACTCTTTCATGGTAGAATCCTACTCTTTAATAGGGTTCTAAAAGAGATTTTTCACTTCAGCTGCACTTGAGAGTTGCTGCCTTTGTACATATTTCCATGAACGTGCATTAAACTCTCCCTTTTGGCTATGAACCCCACAACTGCTGCAGCTGCTTCCTTGACAACTCACTTGAGCAAAACCTGATTATTTGCTTTCATAAAAGGCCATGTGGCATCCTGTGTACAGATCTATAATATTAGACTACAGTTAGACCTCAGTGACTTTAGCAATAGAAGTTCTTGCAGCTTTACAAAAAGAAAGTTTAATTTTAAATATCCCCCTTGCAGAAAGGGAGGAAAATGAAGCATGCAGAAGTGACTTACAGTAACAATTCAGGAAACTTGTAGCTCAGTTTTTAATCTAACCTGTACAGAGATAGTTTCAGTACATGCTAGTACAGAAGACAACATTGTAGAAATAACTTAAGAGCTTATTATGTCAACTAAGCTACATTTAGAACATTTGCTCCTCACTGTTTATTCTCATTCCTACGCAGGTCTTCAAAATGCAAAGACTTTTCTCTGACCTTCAGTACTGTGAAAATCAATTTCTTTCTGAATCTAAAATATTTTAACAATGCAAGACAATTCTGTCTTATACTTAATCACTCAGGGGCTCGGACCTGACTTGCTGTAGGTCTTTTCTTTGGATTCCAGCTCAGCATATCACTCATAAGCTGTATTGCTTCACTGCTTGCGTTTGGGATGAGAGTTTTTAGGTTTATAGGGACACATTGTGGGAAGCGGAAATTCATGGCGGAAGCAAGGTGATATCCTTCTGGCCAGTCACTCTGTTTAAAAGGAAAGAAAAATTAGTACCCAAAAAACCCCAAAACAATAAGAAAAAAAAACCCCAAACCTAAGACTATATATCTTTGAGGTATTAGATCAAATCAAATCTTCTGGAACCTGAGTCATGCTTGGTTTGTGTAGCTCCTTCCTCAATAGTGAACATCAGACACTCCTGTTTTTCATTGCAATTGCTATGACACCCATGAATGCAGCATCAGTCTCCAGTAGCAGCCCTCCTCAAGCTCTCCTGTAGGTAAGGGTGCAACTGTCAATGTGGATACTGCACTTAAACATATTCTATCTGAAGGAGGAGAAAGTGCAGCACTACCAGGAGCAGGAACACATACCACTGAAATAACCTCAAACAGCTGACTTCAATGTATGTCCTTTATGGGAATACCAGAGGTGAGGCTTTTCCATCCAGTACACCATGTTAGGATAAACATGATGCAGCCTATATCACGTACCTCTGATTTCACCATTAAGAAATTCAGTGATTAAAACACAGCTAGACACTACTGCAACAGGAAAAAAACATGACCACCAGATAAAAACTTCTTTTTTAATGCATCTAACTTTCAAGAAAAAAAGCACGAAACCCTGAGTTGCTTGCTAATTGCATTAGCTGGATATAAAACTGTAGTGTTAGGAAAGAACTCAAGAGATCATCTAGTCCGTGCCCTTGTCCCTTTCTGACTGGTATTTGTTTCAAAAAAATCTCCCTGTCGTGCCATTCCATGACCCACCTAAACAGTCCATTCCAGAGCTTAATTCATCTTGTGTTTAGAAAATATAAATCTTCCTTGTAGCAATACACGACCATTGCAAAGTGTCATATCATCCATAGATGCTGAGAAGAACTATTTCTTTTCTCTCTAGAGCAGTCTTTTTATGCATTAGAAGATGCATTTCTTCTCCTTTTCTCCAGTCTTCCTTTGTATAAGCTAAAGAAGCCCAAACAATTCAATTTCTGGGTCATGACTTTTTAAGTATTTGCTCTTTTTTGGACTCCAATTTTTCTTTCTTGAAAGCAAAACTTATAACTGGACACAATGACGCAAATGGACAAGAAAGATTAGTTCATATGTCAGTGGACTGTACTCCTGTTTCTTACCTACTGGTATAGCATTTGTCTTTCTTGCAACAAAACATTGTCAGTGTGCAGTGTACTACAGCTCCTACATCCTTTTCTGTAAAAGTGTTACTGGATAGTTATCCCCAGATATTTATGCAGCTGATTACTCTTGCCTAAATATAGCACTCTACATACTGCTAAAGATTTTTTTAAAAGCTACATCACTAATATTGTAAGAAATTCTACATTTTAATCCTCTCATCTAACCTACTCAGTTCTTCTCAGCCTGCTATTTGCCAATTTAACAAGTAAAATCTATTCTATCAATCAGAAGGTCTTTAGTACTATCAACAATTTATATCGGATCCAGAACCACTCTGAGTCCTATTCACACTCAGAATGACAGAGTTATTGAACCATGGAGACTTATTCTCTGAGTAACGTTTTCCAAATGGTTATGCACCCATCTTACAGTTTGTCCATATTAATATGCCGATGACAATGCTATGAGGGCCAGCATCAGAAGCCTTAAGTCAGTGTATTATATTGCTTCTCCTCCATCCACAAAGTTTGTTACACTACTAAAGGAGTAAGTTTGATTTGACAGGTCTTAACACATCATGTTGCCATTACTCATGTTATGTGCTTTAACAGCTTACAATTTTAGCTCTGTTAATGCAATCTATGGCAATCGCAGAGCCAGATTATAGCTATAAACCGAGTCTGATTAAAACAAAAAAGTCTCAAGATTTCAGGTGACTTGCTATTCCACCACAGAGAATAATTTGTTCATTTAAATGACCAAAGGTAGACTCTGTCCCTCTCTGCTGCCTCTTCCTCTGTTACTGGAGCTGGTGACATTTTGTCTGCCAGAGATAAGGGTGAAGAAACAATTTAGACCTGAGAAGCAAGCGCTGAGTGTTGAACTAGTGAAGTATAGGGATAGAGTGAAAGCAGAGTAACTGAAAAATGAAGAATGCATTTCAATTTCTCAAAAAAAAAAAAAAAAAAAAAAAAAAGGAATCATTTCACCACTGCCAACCTTCAGTTAATGAAAATCCATTTCATTAAACTCTCCTTTTCAGACCGTCATTAGCTTTTTCATTAAATTAGCATATTCTTAGTGCACCTCCAATGCCAGTTCTTGAATAAGGTAACAGAAATGTATCTGTAGCAATGTTATAAGCCACGACTTAAAATAGTTGCTTGCCACAATAATCATTGGAAAAACCAACACACAAAGTCATTAATATGGTATGGTATTACAGACTTGGACAACTAACAGGAAGGTAAACTGTAATTAAGACATCTTCTGGGCATAACTCCTATACTTACTTATTACAATACATGGAATGAATAAAAACGTGCATTTCAACAACATACAATTTGTGAAACTTTATCTGCAGACATGGTCTTATAACATAATTGCTTGTGGTTTTTTAAGGATGCAGAAAAATACTTCACCGGTAACAAATGCATTATTTGTTGTGCTAATTTCTATCATAAAATTTAAGTATTCTTCTTAGGCAGCGATCTCCCTGAAGAATGCCTTAGCATTGTCATAAGGAGATAAAATTCCCAAGTCTGCTCAGCAGATGACAGAGCACAAAGGACCTAATTACTGCTTCCTGATCCTAGGGCTAATTTACAGGGACTCTAACCCCTAAGGGGTTAGAAGAGGCTACAATTTTCTCTGAAATATTAGCTCATAATGCACCCCTCCTTTACCAAGCACTGAGCTTGCTAGTCAGGGAGTGGTAGAATGTAAACAGTCTTGATTTGCCTCTTTACAACCACTAGGGCTACCAAAAAACCACACCAGCTGATGCTCAACATCCCTGTGCCACATGTTTAGAAATTCTCCTTCTAATCTCCTTTTGCTCCCAGAGCTTGTGCTATACACTGAAAATGTTCCAGAAGCTAGAATGCTGTTTTCTTTCACAAGTATAGTTAATATCTATCAAAACATTCTTTGCCTTATGCTAGACTTGTGAGCTGCTTAAGGAAAGCATCTTTTAACAGCAGGCTTTGAAAATTCAAGTCTTAAAATAATGCCACATATCACTCATTATTTTTAATTCACAATTGTCATAGAAAGCACTACTTTACGCATAACACTTTTCACTTAATCCTCCAGATTCGATTTCCACTTCCACAACATATCATATATAACTCCCAACCCCTGACCTTTCATTCTCTGCTCCGTTATGAATTTGCACCTGTTTCTCAGTATCGTCTCTTGGATGTCCTCCCACCACTTCAAGCTCTGCATGTTCCTAGCTAACCTTATTCTATTTCTGTTTCAGGTTTTCTGTTCCTTGTACTTCTGTTGCTAACAGCTTCTTTACTGGACAAGGATTACGCTTTATCTTATATTGGTACAACACCAATAAAATTCGTGTCCTCCCACCCCTTATTTTTTCCAAGATCTAGAGTCTCTCAGCGCTCAGCCAATTATTTCCCAAAGTTCTGTTTGCTCCCACAGATGAAATGAGGATCCAAATCTGCCAGCTCTTACCTTAGCTACTATAATTTCTTATCTAAAAAAAAAAAAAAAATCGTATTATGTGATCTTTCTTGCATTTACACAGAAGTTTGAAGGTAAAATCATTTTTTGTCTTTTATTCTTTATACAACGTTAATTCAATTGATTCCTGAAATTTCTTCACCGTCTCTTCACAGCTTCATCAGGCACCTTAATTTGAAGACTTAAGACAAGTCTATCCCTGCTTACATGTTCCTTTTTTCCTAATTGTACGTATCCTTTCTAAATTTACTTTCCTACTTGGCCTTTTTCAACTCAAATCATAGGTTTTGCACTTGTTTCAAGCCACTTTCTAGCAGTTCATTTTCCTCTAAACTTTCTTCAGCTTTTCCTTCAAATTCTTCTTTCATGAAGCTCTCGTCTGTATGCATATCTGCACGTGTTTCCGTTTGCCCCAATAGTTGTTGCATTCCGATTAGTTCATGTCTGAATTAGTCAGCTATTCAACACAAGTAATGTCGTTTAATATTCATAATTCAAAGAACTGTGCATGTTTAGTTGGTATGAAAAAAACTTGATGTTTACTTACAGAAAGCAATGGATATGTAAAATAAATTCTTTTCTTGCTTGTTCATATATTTGTTTAAACAAGTTGTTAACGGAAGTAAATATAATTCTGTGCATTTTTATATGCACTTGCCATGCATTTTTATATATTTTTATACCCAAACCTCCCTTGTAAATTTGAAATAGTATTTAGGCTTTTCAGGAAATAATTGAAAATAATTCTGTTTCTCTATAAAATACTACACATTTTTCTCCACTACTTTTTATTGCTAAGAATATATAATGAGAGATTTGTGTTCAAGCTCAAATGTTCCTTTTATGCTTTAAAACATGTAACTGGAAAAGTGTAACTTGTCTTATAGTAACTTCTACAAACTCTAAATTCTGGGTGCCAGCCTAAATGAATTATGGTTTCATGAAAGGAAAACAAATTAGCTGTGCCAAATGAAATCCTAGAAAGGTTTGGGGCTTTTTCCTAAGATGTGTGGCTTTAAATAATTAAGTCACACAATTTTATCTGGCTTTCATCACAGAGGAGAGCAAGGTTACACATAATAGTATGATATAGATCAGACTACTAATATATAACAAAAGACTACTATTACATGCCTCAGTAGAAGTTTAGAAAAATAAATACTGTTGAGAAAACCTTAACAAGGACTTCTCTGCAGAAAGGTCCATGACTCTACATCTATGTAGATGCAGCTGGCTGGCCTGTAGTGTGCTTGACCAGATGAACGTGGCGTGTCCAATACCAGTACAAGAGAAAATTTTAAGTCTCCAGGATATTTACTAAAATAATAATTTATATGTATGTTCTGAAATTGAGATAACATTCAACATTATGCAATCATTTTATTTCACTTGATTTTATTATTATTATTTTTTAACTATGTGAAGTGTTCCAAAAGTCTTACCTTCTTTGGAGTCCCTAATACTTGGCAAATTTTGAAGATTTCATCTACTTCACTTGTCCCTGGGAAAAGAGGTCTTAGTGTGTACAGTTCAGCCATTATGCTGCCAACTGCCCATATATCAATAGGAGAGCTATAAATTGATGATCTTAGCAAAACTTCAGGAGCACGGTACCTATGGGAATGGAAAGAAATTATAGGTAAGCTCAGAATGGGAAGCAGTGAAAGGTAACTAGTTAAGATCATATATTAACTCCAAAATACACTTACCATCTGGTAGAAACATAATCTGTATATGGTGGCTGAGATCTTAGCTCTCTAGCCAAACCAAAATCAGCTATTTTCACAAGTTCTGGACCCATACATAGAAGGTTTTCAGGCTTCATATCTCTATGAAAAAATCCTACAGAAGATAAGACAGAAAAGAATGAGAAATAATTCTGTTATCACTCCTTAAACAGCTAGCTCTAACGGCACCATACAAAACTTAACTTTGGGATGTTTAGGAAGAATATAACTTTTTATTTTACCATTTTTATTCAAAATAAATGAATGCGTTTTGAAAACAACAACATACAACATATTTTCTCCTCCAAAAATTATTAACACGTATTTTAAAGTTAAAAAATGAAAACTGTTATTAACATGCTAAGGAAAATGAATTAGCTGTTGTAGCAGTATCAATCAAACCAGTTTTAGAATGAAATATTTGACAAAAACTACAACTATTTCATCAGCTTTGTATTAAGGAAATGGGAGCATCTGATACCACTATCTAGTTTATAAAATTCCTTAAATAATTTAAACTAGTTTGTTTATCACTGTGACAGCAATTTGTACATACAAGCATTTAAAGGAGTTCAAAATTCTGCTTTGAATGCTAATACTAGTAATGCAAGAACATAAAATTTCGTTAATGCTTAGTGTTGGCTTGATCTGGAGTTCCTAATTTTAAAATCATTTTTAGAGGTTAAATCACTGAGGAAATCGATTCTGCTGTTTAATTGGAATATACTATTTGTTATAAATCAATTTGAAATTCACTCACTACAACAAAGCATTCCATTACTGCATGCAGAAACTGACAAGCAGTGTAAGCAATCAGCTGAAATTATTAAAGCAAAATGTCATTTTTCAAATTTATCATACCTGTCATTCCCAAATACCTATGCTCAAACCAAAATATTAATACAGTAATTCAGAAATGGTAGATTTTCCTCAGTTCTAATTTTCTCAGCTATTTTATGCAGAAAGAAGGCAGGAAAAGAGGATGCTAATAATCGGAGAACAGTATATGATCTTGCTCAGAAAGACATGAAATAGCAATTTATGGGTATCGGATAATACTAGAAAACAGAACAGGTCATTTATGTGAACCCACTAACAGGCCTCACCACAGCATATGACAACTAATCAGAAGTCACTGTGACCATTGTTTCTTACTTCATTCTCAGTGACTATTTTATTCTCTGTGGAAAGTTTTAGGGATTAAAAATGTGATGAGAAAGACAAGTACAAAATAAATGAGTTAAACAGGAGAGCAAAATGCTACTTTTTTAAATGTGAAGGAGCTTAATATCAGTATTTCAGAATGCAGTTTACAGATAGATATTGAACATGAGAACTAAAAGTTTTGTAAATGCTATGAAACATTGCTGTAAGCATACAGCACCTCTTCTTTATAATGAGCTGTTGGTGCTTGAAATTGCCAAGAAAAAGCCCCATGTCTTAACATATTTGTATCCAGATTGTATTTGATAGGGAGACTGCTTGGATTTACTTAGTAAGCAAATTATTTTAACATTTTTGTAGACTTATGGCACCATATTAATTTTAATATCTTTAGATAGGAGAAATTGCCATCCATAAAGTATCAATACTCCTTAAAGAGATCCTTGTCTAGGAAATAGAGAGAAATGCACAGTATAGCACAGCATGCAGGTTTTCTTTAGTTTGTTTATTCATCTGGCATCTGAGGTAGAAAAAGTGCTAAATAGCCTATGAATTTTTGAAATATTGAACTGTAATGCTTTCGAAAGGAAATGGGAATATCTAACGGTATAAAAAACAAGGTATAACTTCAGGTATAGTTTAAAAAGGCACTATACTCGAAGTAGAAGATAATAATTTTTATTAGAGATAATTAATAGCCTTTGCCAGATTTTTTTATTCACATGTTATTACTGTGCATTACCCCCTTTTTTTAGAACAGCGCAACACAGTTAAACTCTACTATGAAACCTACCGTGTTTATGGATAAAAGCTAGCCCTTGTAATATCTGATACATAATGTTTCTGATGACTGACTCAGGGAACAACTTGTTTCTGTGAAGAAACAGATTAACAGCTTCATGTAATGAAAAAAAAAAGTATAAATATATTTCTTCCTATAAGGTAAAACATTTATTTTTCTTCATTTTGCACCCTACATCATACACAGATGAAAATAGACCTGCCAAGTCTTGAACACAAAGACAGACAGACACAACTAGCTCTTGTCTCAGAACTGCCTTGCTGCCAGGCCTTAATCTCACTCTGTCTGTGCTGCACAGGGACTTCTCTGCAGAAAGGTCCATGACCCTATTTGTTGATGCAGCTGGCTGGCCTGTAGGGTGCTTGACCAGACGAACATGGCACACACGGTATCAGAGCAAGCAAGAGATTGCATGGCACAGCACTGCAGTGGATGTGCTATGCTGTGTTACCCTCAAGGGAACCCTGTTTGAGAGCAATGCCTCTCAGCTGTAGGGCGACACTGTTCTAGTACTGCTAGTAAGCTATCACAAGAGGTGAAGCTTGGAGTGCTGCCCATTGAGAGATTAGGTGCATGCTAAAGTCTGAAGGGAACAAATATTAATAGCAAAAGTATTCAGGAAAGAAAAAAGTATAACAACAAGGCGGATCCTCTAGCAAAGTCCACTTTTCAAACCTTGCTATGTACAGTTTATCCAAGATTGCAACACCAGACAGTCCATGTATAGGTCTTTCTCACTGGTATGCATGCATGCAGGTGACCACCCTCACCTTCTAAACCCAATCCAAGAACAAAAGCCGTACGTCCTTCAAAAATTAAAGTGAAGGCTAAAAATAATGGTATGTGGAATTTCTCTCACGGCTCAATACACACCAAAGGCTTGCAATTTATTGCATAACAACCGAATAAAGTATTATTCCCGGAAGTATTACAAATTGAGCAATGCAGACTACTACCCTCAGTATGAAGGTGCAGCAGCTCCTGTTCACACCAGTGGGGATGCAAAAAGAGCCTAAAACAGAAGTTCCAACATGTTCCTCAAGATAGCATAAAAATTACAAAGTAAAACACCATAGCATACTTATCCGTTCTATGAAAAAATATACCTGTCCTTCATTAACTGATAGAGATTTTCCTTCATGTATTCAAACACAAAGTAAAGGTGGTCATTTTCTCGGATGACTTCTTTCAGTTTTATTACATTGGCATGATTCAGCTTCTTCAGAGACTGTAATAAGCAAAATATGGGTTTAGAAAATTTGACAGTGAATTTCCTTACCAGAGCTGAATTTTTACCTATGAAAGTTTCTAGTTGTGTTGAAGAGTAACACACAAAAAAGTACAGGTCCATACAATGCAAAACAGTTCTGAAGCTGTAATAGCTCTCGCTTACAGAACTGAGTAAGCAAATCTAGTTTGTTTGCTTGTTTGTTTTTTAAGATGCGGTCTTTTTGTCATGAAATTCTCATGAACAAGGACTCTCTCTTATAGGCTTTCTTTCTGGAAATGCTGATTATGTGCGACGTCCAGTAATTTAAACCTAAATTATGGATACCCAGCTCATCTGATGGGCAGTTTTGTGTGTCAAGCAGTTTTGTGTGTCAAGCACTTTTGTGTATACAGAGAATAAGATTCCTGAAACACGGGATGACTTGAAATCTAAGTCCAGGTTTCCAAGTGTCAGGCCCGGTCCTCTCACTTGGCTCGCCAAAACTCCCACTGCTTTCTACAAACAGCCCCAATACAAGATATGAGGACTGGATATACATCTAACAAGCTACCAGTAATGAAAGAACAGGCTGGTAAAACACAAAAATAGGATGGTTATCAATTTTATTATCCTCTATCAAAGATAGGGGGGCTTTGCTACAGGACATAGCCACTGCTTGAGGACGGTGGGATATTCCACAACTCAGGCGCTGCTCTAGGAGTGCCAACAGCCCATGGTGACTGTGGAACCTGTCACCCTGGTTCCAAGATTTCTGCTCGAGTTTGGCCTTATGCTTGGACATAGTAGATGCTCTTTTCCTTCATGCAAACCTAATCAGATATTTTGTTAAATGGGGTATGCTCACGGTTTTACCTTGACTTCTCTCAAATTCATACATTCATCCCATGAATAGAACTTTCTTTTCATTCTGAAATGTAAGTCCACAACAAAGTATTTGAAATGAACAGTATAGAATGCTTTTAGAACAAAATATGACAATTATGTAGCACTTATGTAAATTATGTAAAAGATGCGTAGCATTAGCTGTACTTGGAACTAAATTTCAAACATATTAGAATACCCATCAATAATATAAACAAAACAAATTCAACTCTTCATTTGGCTCCAAATTTAAGCGTTCCGCGATTAATCACTGCAGACATATATTACAGATGTAATCAGCCAGCCAGACCATGATATTAAAAGGTATTTCTATAAACATCAGGGACACAAATTCTTATTGTATCATTTGAACTCTGCCCTTAACGGCAAGGGAAACAACACCACTGCATTAAATGTGGATCTTTGAAACAAGAGAAATCACCTGTTTGTGCCTTAGTTACAAATATTTATGAAAACAAGAATAATTACACTTTTGAAATCTGAAGAGTATTTTAAGTGCTTAACACTATAATTAGCCATCTGACTTGATCAGTCATTTTTACAAAGCTTTTTTTACAAAGGTATTTAACAGAGAACAAAAATTCATTTAGTCTTCCAAGGAATACGCATACGTACAGATAAACAGAGTCTCTAAATTAACTGCTACGTGTAACAGTGTAACTTATTTATTTTTAAGTCTTGCATAGATAAAACATGGATATTAGGTAGTGCTCATATCTTAGGATTTGGTTGTGAATTTCATGTAGTTTAATGTGTTTCTGAAAAGTTCTACTTCCTAGAGTGAATCTATTTAAAACTGAGATTTTCTTTTAAAATTAATATATCTGCCACCTAAGTTGCCTCCCCACCACAAACTTAAAATCACACAAAAACATCGCAAACGCTGAAATCAGGGGAATGAAAAAAATAGAAAAATATTCCCCACAAAATGTTGTTCCCTTTGCCTAAAAATTATAAAAATAATCAGAGATTTTTTTTGAGTCTTGATTCATTTTATTAACTTTAGGTAACCGTACCAGTTGTGTATGGAGAAACTCAAAACCACCTGCAATTCTAACAACAGTGCTGAGTCAATTTTATTCCAATTACCTTTCCACAGTAAAGTCATAAAAGGAAAAAAAAACCTCAGTAACATTGAATTTCTGGTATTTCTACTTATGTAGTGTCTCTTGCATTGCAATTCTGTAGGAATAAAGGGGAACATCCCTACTCCTCTAATGCAATTTCTGTTGTTTTGTAATAATCTTTTTAGGTAAATATGACAATGCTGATGATTATGCACAACATAACTGTATTAGATCCAAGGAGATCTAGCCAGATGGTTACCTGGCATTTATTACTGTAGTAATATCTGATACTTGCACAGTACATAAAATGATTTGCAGGGCAGAGAGGAGGGCAGGGGGTTTTAAATCTACCCATTAAGAGGGATGTTATCTGTTTTTACAGTTCATATTATGGGAAAACAAAATCTCCCTAACCTATCAACTGTACATTCCATTTTGCTTTTCCATTGGCATTAGCCTAAGAACATTTTAGAAGGAAGTACATTGTAACTGAACAAAAGCAGCATGTAATTTTATAAGCCAAAAAGTAACTTAGGCAAACTGATGTGTCTCACTATTGACACCCCAGCTGGAAGTCTGAGGCAAGATCACTTAGCTAAGCACCTTAACAGAAAAAAATATTTTTGTTACATTAATTTCCTTGGGAAAAAAACAAGCTGTCCTTTGTTCCTGTACAGAGATGGTAAACCACATACATTATCATAAAGCTCTTCCAAGTGTGTTTACTGAGTAACACATACCTTTTGATAGCCACGAGTTCTCCAGACTCGTTGCTCTTTCCCATCAACACACTGCCATAGGTGCCATCGCCCAGTTGCTTCATGGTTGTGTAACGATTCATTTTGTAAGGCCAGGATAGCCAAAAGCTTTGGAACTACTAAATGCCTTCTGTTTTACTAATGGATTCTGCGCTCTTATTTTCTTACAGAAATTTTTTTCTTCCAGACTGTTTTATGTTGATGAATGTCTTCTCATAATTGAGCAGGATATTCACTGGTCTGCTCCAAATTATAGCTATTCTGAGATCCAGATATAAAGTTTAAGAAAGAGAAGGGCATGGTCATTCTCATATAGATCCTTAAAAAAAATAAGAGAATAGGTAAACAAGTAATTTTACAGTATTTTAGGTAACAGACTGTACTATTTGTATCTAGCAATAATACCTCCAAGATATCGAAGTATTCTCTAACTAGAACACTGCAATAAAACTATTTCTTTTAAATCCTTCAAACCACAGAAGGCTGTGGTTTGAAGGCTGTGGCCACAGAAGGCTCTAGGATTAGAGTAAGCAGGGACCAGAGAGTCACAATTACTGTCATAATTCGCTAGAACTGCAGAGGTGTGTTTAAGGCTGACGTCCTTTGACAGAACTTCTTATTCTGAGTTTGCAGACAGCAGTAGGTTCCTAATCTGCAATAAAGGTAGGGCTGAGGTTTGGGATCACAGATAAAAGAAGCCAACTTTTGCACAGTGTGCTACGGGAAATATAGGGCTGACGCTTTTTGGGTCAGAATGCCGTGATTTGATTTGGCAGTGCAAGCAGGTTAGCTAGGCTTAAAGCTAGTGAAGGAGGGAGGTGAAGAAGCAGGATGAGTGCACCTTCCCCAACGCAAATCCCTGCATTCTTCCTCAAAGTATAAACTTATTTGGCTATCTCACTCAGAAGTTCACACAGTTCTTCATCTATAGCCACAGTTAGGATTAGGCATAGTAATGGCTGATGAGTTAAGTTTATTGTTCAGTTTTAAAAGGCCTATAGAGATAAGTATAAGGCTCACATGCATTAATCTGGAAGCCTTAATCCGAATTTTCATCTGGAGGAGAGTACACATTAAAAATTGTTGGTTCTTCATCTTCTATTTACCTAAACTTTAATTTGAATCCTAATTCAAACTCCAACCCTAACTTTGGCTATACATAATATTATCTGTCGCCAAAACTTAAGATTAAGGAATTCTTGTCAGCAGACAGCAGCTTTCATCTTACCCCTAACGGGAAAGCAAAGTTTGGCAAAGTCTTGTTTTTATAGGTCTTATGCACAAATCCTAGTTCTAACCTTAGCCTTGGTTGTATACTGGCACAATCCTAAATATTGATAATAGGCAATTGTGCAATATGCATCCACTTATTTATGTAGGCCTCGGAAAATTTAACAGTCAGTCACCACAGCATTTATTCACCATAACCCAAACGCTTAAATACAGACAAGTCATCTACTGCTAACCAAATTCCAGCATTGCCTCTATTTTTGCCCCTGCTAATGCTAACTAACACTTAAATCAACTGACATCCACCCTCAACCTACCTCTATCGGAGATGCAAAATTTAGCTGTAAATGCAACTCTGTAGTTCTTTGTGCCAGAGTAAGCTACAGGCTGGTAAAACTGTCCAAATAGGTTAAGGCACTCAAATTCAGCTGGTAACACATTTCAGTTTACTTTTACAGGCCTGGCAAAATTCAACAATAAAGTTGTCCCTTTACTACTGTGAACACAATATCGCAGAGTAGATGAGTCTGCTATGTAAAACAAGCATCTGCCTAGACAATACACTGATGTTTCTAGGCTGTTATTACTCGAAATGCTGCTTCCTTGGAGAAGTAGTGATGTGCACCTCATCCCTCACTGCTGCTTCCATTACCGGGGGGAATCTTATGACAGCTGTCAAGATGCCAGTAACAAATGACCCAGTGGACATTCTCAATTTATAATCTTTGCACTGGACAACAACCAATTTGACAACAAAAAATATAAAGAACTTTTTATCTATCCATGAAAAAAAACCATCTTTACAATAAAATAAGATCACCGTTTAACAGTATATTTTATAACATCTTACAAAGCAGATTTAATAAGAAGTAAAAAACATAGCCAACTAAAACAATAATCAGAGTCTTATTTTGGACTTTCATATATTTATATTTTCTGCCATCGTCTTTTTGAGAATTCAGCTTTATAACTTATTCCTAAAAGTGCCTGCATGCCCTCCGGTCTTTATTACCTTGAATAATGCAATTTCTTCAACAAGACCACTTATAATAGTAATAAACAGATGAACAAGTGTTTCTTTCAAGCTAAAATACATGCTAAATAGTCATATCTTGTTGCTTACCAATTGTTAGAGATACTAAAAAACCCCACTGTCTGAAGGTATTCTAGTACACGTTTTAAAACACAGCACCTATAGCATGAGCAGTGATATAGTGCATATGTATTTTATGAATAGGCAACCACAGCTTCATATAACACAAAGTAAAATTAAATGTAACAGGATTTGAATATCTGCACTTCTTCGCTTCAACAAATGTAATTGCGCCCTGATTAAAACATGTTTTCCATGGTCTCTTTCTGTAAGACCTGCCAAAGATGGCCCTAACCTGAACTTCTGGAGTTAAATACTTTAAAAAACTTTGGAGAACTCGCATGTGTATCTACATTTCACACCTAACTTTTTGCTAACTAAGTAAACTAAAGTAATAGGACAGGAAATTCTGCATTTGGAATAAGCAAAGACCCAGATCTAGGTACAGACCTCACGTTTTAACCTTTAAGTCGCCTGATTTTGGTGCCTGAGTCCTATCAGCTTTTAGAGTCCGTTTAGGATTCTAAGATAATTAAGTTATTTTACAATTTTTCCTTTCATTCAATTCTCACTATTATTTCAGCCTGGACACTTGAAATAGCATCGCATAAAGTGTTTCTTCCCTCTAAAATTCCTATGTAATGTAATATATTGTAGCCATAATAAACATGTCTTTTGTCTGTTCTGTAATACATTTGGTTATATTCCTTCTCTGCTGTATACTGTAATTTTTTAGGGTATAAAGACACTTAATCTACTAAAGTACAGAAGTGTCAGCACATTCTCCTGGGAGTCAAATGGAAATGTCAAAGTTGCTCTATAGAAATGCATAAAATCAGATGTAAAAACAATGTATCTTGACAGCAACATTTAGGTACCATCATAAATATGACATATTCAACCGCTAGGCGATTTTTGCTGATGACTCTCTTGAAAGAGTTGTCTTGGTCATTTAGAAAGGCACCTGAGGGAACTCTTAGTGAGACATCATCAATGGAAAACTAACTAAATACAGTAAAAAAAAAAAATGACTTCACGTATCGCATTTGACTCTAGGCTATTCTGCAGTTTTGTTACCACTGTTCCATTATTCCAATTCTATTTAGAGAATTCACCAGAAATACCAGAAATATCTGAAAACAAAATGCAGTTCTGTGGACAACTAAACAGTTAATCTTACAGCAATGATATACCATGTAGTGGTCCATAAGAAATACTGAAGGTTGACAGAGCTTTGCTGACCAAAACGTACAGACCTGGATCATGCAAGACTCTGACCACCATCATCCACTGATACTAGAATAAACGAAACTGCTAAATATTTGTTTTTATCGGGCTGCGATGATATCAGGATCAGAGGCTTCTTCTGTTCTGTTGAAATTAGAGAATATAATGATATAGAATATAAACCAATGACGTAAAGATTCATACTTCACTACAATAGACATTTGCACATTTCACATTTTACACTGCACCTACCCAAGTAAGGTTAGCAAATTTTTCCCTGTGATCTCTTCTATTCCAAGTTTGATGTTCAGCTTCCTCTTTTGTACCAACCTTGAGAGAACAAGGGTGCAATCTAGCTTCTCTTGGTAACGCAGGCCTCCGAAGCGGCCTTTGCCATCATACAGCTTATACAATAATATTTCCCAAGCTATATGCAGTTCTGGAATGTAAATACGCCATCATAGTCTTGGCTACCAAACTGAAAAGAGAAATCCTATTGTAAACAACAGCTTGTTTTATATTCTTAGTAACATATTGGCAATAATCTCTTCACACAGGATTAAGGAAGGATTAAAGCAAAAGGAAAAAGGACAAATAGAGGGCAAAATGCAGTAACTAGGAAGAATCTAACAGTTTGTGCAACCTTAGAGAATCTGAACAACTATTAAATATTTTAAACAAATTCTACATTTACATTGTTACTGGTGTTATTTTTGTAATCAATAGTAACAATTCTAATTCTAATCTAATTCAGATTTAAAATATCTGAATTGCAATTTAAAATATTATAATTAATAACAGTGAATCATCTGCCTCTCTGCTGCACATTTATAATGCATTACCAAGGAAAATGTTTTACACTTGAATGCTAAAGAAAAACAAGCTACCCTCCTATTGAAATACAAACTGGAATATATGACCTGATAAAGACCTCCAACACAGATAAGCAAAACACTTATAACCCAATTTCACCAACCTATTTACTGTAATTGCTGAAATCGCCAAAAATATTCATCGAGTACGGTACTATTCTCAGTGATCAAAACTGGCAGAATAGCACAGTCAGTGATGTATGCTGATGCAAATTTTAGACGTTAAAAAAAAAAAGTTACAAGAACCTTCTTTGTAATGTCTCTACGTTACATTACTAGAGCTGACAGTAATCAGGTTCCAAGGCAGGTGTGTCTGGTTCTCGAGTTTAGACTATAAATCCATTATTCTCATCAAAAACCAGCAGTTATGTATAAGTAGCTGATCACTACTACAAGCAAGTTTCTAATATCATGAAGAATATTTGTACTTTCAAATATACTACCTTCAATAAATAAAACAAAATTCTCTTTAGAGGTTTAATACACTGTTTCACTTATTTGTGACCAGCATTCAGAATATGGCATATCAAAAAGCAGGAATTCCAGTTTGCTGGAAATACTTGTCCTCCTTTTGTTCACAATCAGATTTTGTTTCAGTCCAGAATTACCCACACCAATTTTTTCAAGGTGTCTAACCAGTAACTTCTTGCAGTGTAAGCAACATTGTCACCACCTTCCCCAGTAATGCCCTCAACAAATTAACAGTAATGTTGGTTTCAGTGAGCAGCGCTTAGGGACTTTCAAGTCTCCAGCTTCCAAGGGTATTCAGAAGGAACAGAGACTACACATTTCTCAATGTCTCCAGACCACTATAAATGTGAATAAGCGTCCATTTTGGCTGAGTAGAGCACCATTTCCATGACAATTTCAGTTTCATCCGATGACTTTTTGTTATCTCTTGAGTGCGCAGTTACCCCCCTTAAGAGAGGCTATCCTTGGAAAGGGGAGCACAACTCTCCTCCCATTTATTCAAGATGTGAAACTGAAGACTGCTCAGCCTGGAAGTTTCACCTTAGTTCTCATAAATAAAAACTGGCCTTGACTCATCAGTATTGAGCATTTAAGATGATCAAGGCCTCATCCTGTCTCACTAGGACCAAAGTGGGCAGGACTCATATCCCCACACATGGTACCTTTGACCTAAACAGAGCTTTAGCTCTTACATCCATCACTAAAGAACATAAGCTGGGTTCTGATATATGCAAAGAAAAATCACTCATGACTCGTTTCCTCTAAGATGAGAGTAAGGGGGTGCAGCAGGGGGAAGGGGTGACCCCGTTCAGGGACAGATGACAGAACCGGGGTTGCTCCTTTTCCAGCCTCAATCCAGCTCTCTTACTGAGGGAAAACCTCTCCAGCTCTGCTCGCACCCGGCTGAGGGGCTTTTTCAGGGCAGCAGGGGCGGTGGCAGGGGAGCTCGATCCCCTCCCCAGGCCTTTATAAGGGAAGGGAAAGAAAGGGGGGCGGGTGAGTGGAATCCTGCTGGACACACACACGGACACACGCACACAGCCGCGGCCCCCCCCCTCCCGCCGGCACCGCAGCCCCGCTGGGGGTTAGGTCGCGAGGCCCCCGCCCCCGCGGAGCGCGGCCGCCCACTCACTGCGGCGCTCTGGGCGCTGCCAGCCAGGCGGCCGCCCTCGCCGCCGCCGCCGCCGCCGCCGGGCCCGGGGCCCGCCCGGCGCATCCCACCGCCAACGGCCAGTGCCAACCGCCGCGCGCCAGGCCGCCGCGGCTCGTCGCCTAGGCGACGGCGCGGGATTGGGCGGGGCCTGCCCCTGGCCCCGCCCCGCGCTCGGCGTTGCGAGGTGACGGCCACGTGACGCAGCAGGCGGGCGGGAAGTGGGAGCGCGCGCGGGCGGGTGTGCAGGGTGGGAGCGCGCAGAAGGGTGCGGCTGGGTGCGCGGGTGGGAGCGCGGGTGGGGGGGGGGAGCAGGGCTGTCCCACGGGGGTGGGTGCGTGCCTGCGTGCTTGTCAGTGTGCTCCTGCGCGGTGCTGCTGCCGCCCCGTTGGCGCCGCGAGGGACTGGGGTGAGGCCGTGGCTGCCTGCAGAGCAGCGAAGGCGAGCTCCCTGAAGGCAAGGAAGGAGGCTGTGGGCAAGGAGGGGGCTCGGGAGCGGTTTTCTTCTCTCTGAACAGCTTTCCATCCTGAAAGCTGGCGTGCGTAAATTAGAGAAACGCATTTCTGATCAGGAAAGATGGTTAAAACTTGCAGAAGCCAGCTTGGTGTGCTCAGCTGGCCAGGTGAAGATTTCAGCTCACTCCTAAGTGCTTTTAACTGGGCTTTGGCCTTTCAGCAGTAGACACTTAGACCTGATGTCCTCTTCTGTTCAGGCAACTTCCCCATCAGCAGCTGGGTTTGTAGAGACTGGAATTTGGAAAGAATCCCTCCCTCCTGCCAGCGCTCTGCAAAACCCTGCTCCTGAATTCAAGAGGAGCTGTTAATGCTCATCTGATGGCCCCCACGTTTTTGCTCCATTACCAGAAGCACGCTCTCCCTATTACCAGGCACATTGCTGAGTAATTGCCTATATGCACATGCACAGCTGCATATACATGTAACCTGCAGCCGGTGTGAGGATAGGAGGACGCTAACCGCGATATCCAGGGTGCTGCGGTCTGCAGCCAGCAGCATCTCGGGACTGGGCATTTGCCTTTCCGCCCCAGCCTGGCGTGGCGAGGTCGACGGCCGCTCGCAGAAACGGTGACTTCAGCAGCACCAGCGACGTGCTCGCGTTGAGTGGGATTCGCAGGTGTGGAGGTGAGAGGAGGCACCGGCAGAAAGCATGCGTCTCTGTGATCATCTCGAAAGGTGAGGCGAGTGCTCCCTGCAGTTGCCGTGGTTCTTTCTACCGTGTTCCCTCCAAATTAGGGCACAAACGTCACCTTGGCAATCCAAAAGGGGAAAAAAAAAGACGACCTTAAATATTGACAAGTGCTACCACGTTCAAGATGCCAGAGGGCCTTCTTGTGGCACGTGTGAAGAAAAAGCAGCCTTGAGACTCCTTTTAACCCCACAAAAAAGTTTTAATTAGCCTGGCTGCTGTAAGAGAGAGCTACTACTTAAAAATCAAATTTCTCAGTTGGTTAATAATATCCCTAATGAATCTTTGTGCTCTTTTCAAAAATAAACAGATGTTGCAGTAGATGACCCTGTGACAAAAATGTAAGATGCATCACTTCCCTTTTATTATGTAACAGTTACCGATGAAGTCATAAAAAAAAAAAAAAAGTAGTTTTCAATGAGTTTTGTAGCCGGAAGCATTGGAAGCATCACCCAAATGAATATGAGTAAATAGGAGCAATTCCCAGTCTTTGTTCATGTCTTCCCAGAGCTGGGATAGCATCATGTCGTAGCAATATCATCATTTAGCATGATATTTTCACCTTTACAGGCTGGTTGCAGTTACTGTGTAAGGCTTTGGGGTTTTCCCTTTCTTGGATATTTCAACCCGGGGATCCATCCATGGGGTGGTGTCGACTTCTGTTTGATCTGGGTGTGGGTCTGCCTTAGCCCAGGGTCTTGTTTTGGCCTAGAGATCCATGTCTCGTCTCTTCTGTGAACTGTTCTTTTGCTTTGGCTCCTGTTGTTTACATCAGCATTGGCTGACAGCTTCTATTTTAGCATTAAAGTGTTTTGCAAATAGTAGTCCATGAGAGAAGAAGTTAAGTAGGATTTTGGCTTTTTGGGGTGGGAGAGTGGAGAACCTATGCTCATTTATCAAAGGATCTACATCCTATTTAGGATTATTTTCATGAAAGTAAAAGTAGAAAGAATGAGTAGGGCCTTGAGAATATATGAGGAAAGATATTTACAATTTTTAAAAATTAAGAAGGACTTAAGGAGTGTTAGTAGCTTTTTATTTTGGAAAAAGTGGGAATTAGGTAATGCATCCAAATGCAGCAGTGTTCTGGGTCGCTTCATTGGGACCTGCTGTATACGTAACTAAGAAGTGATATAACAGCACAGTCTGATAATCTCATCTCGAAGAAAATTGTTTGCTATACCAGTCAAGCACAATGTGACAGCTAAGGGACATTTTTTCCACTTTTTGTAGAGTAAGAAATACCTTTACTACTGTTTAGTTGTTTTTATTCATTTTTATAATGAATAAAAGCTTCCTTAAAGGGTGAGTCGGAGCAGGAACCTGACTTACGGTGCTCTCAATTGCCTCCAGAGGGAGCTCAGAAAAAAACACTTCTTTCCTCTAAATACGCGGAGACAGAATTCTTTAATTATACAGCTAATAAAACTACAACCGAGCTGCAGACTTCTCACACGTGACAGGAGCTTCCAAAGCCTGAAGAAAGTGATTACAATTGCATGGCTGGACAGCTCGCTCAGCCTGAACCGTTTGCATATACAAATCCATCCATGAAAATGCAGAAATAGCATGAGGGGGAAAAAAAAACCAAACAAACTGATTTTCATGTATGACTCAAGTCTGTCAGAAATTTAAAATAAATATATATAGTAGGCAGTCCTGTTCTGAACAAATGAACAGTATTACCTAATCAGGTCTTCACAGAGCAGAGATCAGTGTAGTTTGGGGAATAATTTGAAGTCAGTGCAGCCACACTGATTTACCTCAGCAAAGATCTGGTCCAATTTTTTTAAATGTCATACTAAAGATAATTTTACTCTACCTTCAGACACTGCATGCCACATGACGAAATTAGTGGCAGCAGGTAGATACAAAGCACCACATGAGATTAGCATTTCACAGACACAGTGACACAACTTTGAACAACTTCTTGCTGCTTTCCATTTTTACATTATTTTTGGCACAAAGGGCATGATGCAAAACAGTATCAAAACCAACCACTTTGGAAACGCTTTTGCTGCTGCCTCCCATGGAGCTGCAGCATCCGAGATGATTATTCCTTCTGACAGTGGTGGCCTTTTGCTGATTTTTGGTGATTGCTTTATGCCTGTAAGCTCAGGCTTTCAAAGCGAGCCCTTGAATGATTTAACCAACCAACCTTTTTTATGGCAACCTTTCTCGTTCAGGAGGGTATTATTTAGACTTTCTTTCATCTACAAGTCTACCAAACCAGCAACAGAAAGCTCAGATGTTTGTACACTGTTTGTTTTAACCTCTGAGATAGTGGCAAATACCAGTCCGTGCCCATTCCCTTTTTCACTCGCTTAGGAAGAGAGACCGGATGAAATATGCTACCTGTGTATAGAGCGAGGCTGTCCGCTGACCTTATCCGCCCAGGGGCACAATGATTGTTTTTTCTGTGTGACTGCAAGATTGGATAGTTAACGTTTTTGCCTAATGTTTTGGAGTCTACAGCTGGCTGTTGTGGGCCATCACAGTAAGAAGTGTATATGCATACAAATGGCGTCGTTGAACCTGTTAAGAAATGGTTAAAATACAGAAGCGACTGTTCGCTTATAAGGAGTGGGAAAGTTTAGTGGAAGTCAGCAGGTCCAGACTAGCTGGTGATGCGGCCTGGTGTAAATCAAGAGTAAGAGCACGGAGAACCTGCACAAAGGGGCATCGGGTCTGAACGATATATGCTCATTTTGCAGCTTTCACCACTTCTCAGCGTTTTCTTTTAGGTATTGCAGAAAGCCTGTTGCCATCGCATGTGGTTTTCAGAGGTGAGTAAATCTGATCAATTAGGAAAAATTCCTTGGGAGCATAGGCCTGGATAAACAAACAAACCAGCTATCGTCAGACAAATGTATTTAATATTGCATGAGGGACACCCAGCTGGATTAGAGTAGATATTTTCCAAGCTGCAGGTCAAGCTGAAATGTGCATTTCCAGCAGGTTCTCTGTTACAGCCCCAGATCTGCATGGCATCTTATGAAACTGAGCCTACCAGCTGCTAAACCTTAGCACCTAGTCTTGGTCTACAGCCCCAACAGAACAATTTAAATTTGTAGTGAAGTGTAGAAGTGCTTTGCTCATCAGAGACATGGGTGTGAACAGTAGACACAGCCATGTGGTTTGGTTGTGTTTTTTTTCCTCAGCACAATTACCAGAAGCTCCTTGTTATTTAGTTGCTCCGGAAAATTACACTTTACTGAGTTAGTGCTGCTAAGGCAGATAGTTTTGAAGACTCGTAATATGAGGGCAGCACTCTCAGTGTGACCTCTTTAAAGCCATAGAAAAAAGGGAATAGAAGATATCTTTGAAATCAGCTGCAAACAAAGAAAGCAAAGTGCTGCCAGCTATTTTACTGCAAGCACTTCTATTTCAGCCACTTTATACCTGTAGCAAAAACAGACTCAGGAGCAGCATTGAAACTCAGTGTTGTCCCACAGTCCAGACAAGCTGTGGCCTGATTTAAAGGACAAGAGAAGAAAACTGAGTATCAGCGCCACCCGAATCCTCTGCACCCGAGCACAGCCTGTGCATCTACCTGTTCCTTGCCTCTGAGCAGCAACGTTTCTAATGGCAAGTACGTGCTGTTTGGTGCAAAAAAAGAATTTTAAGGAAGATATTGTGTACCAGAGGGATGAGCTGCCTGCTTTCTCTTAGCCTGTCACCTCTGGCGTCATCTGTGCAGAAAGTGTGCAGGCCAGGGAATGGTATCTGGTCCAGGGAGTATATCCGATTGCCCATCGAGTACATCATTCATGAAGCAGCACCTTAGCTGCAGCCTGTTTCTTAGTGTGGCTTAGGATGGGGAGTTTTATACCTGCTGTTTTTTCATCTGCTAGGCTTTGCGCATGTGCACTGGAAGTATTTGTTGATACTGAATGATTTGTTTCTGTGGACCGCGAAATTTGTAAAAAGGTGATGGCGTGGCTCCTGCCGAGGCAGGCGAGGGAGCTTCTGCAAAGCCTTGCAGCGAGCGCTCTGAACAACCGGCAGGGCACCTTTAGCTGTTGTAAATCAGGATAGCTCCTTCAAAATCAAAGCTGATGTTTCTGGTCAAGTGGCTGAAATTTTAGCCTGACCTTAGGGAAAAGAGCTCAAGCCATCACACCTTGCTGTACGTACACGTGCATCCATCTGTCTCCCTCATAGCTTAATGTGAACAAATTTGAAAAAGAGGTAGAGAGTTTCAAAGCTGCGGATATCATGATTGCCAGAAAAAGGAGAGAGATGATATTAGGCTGAAGGCTACAAAATAATATAGAATAATATATTCTCTGTGTTATCAGAGAACCTACAGGAGTTAACCACTGAAAATGGGATTTCATTAGTTTTGTTGTTTGCTAACTGTTTTTTTTTCCTATAGTTGCTTTGAATTCCTGAATGATTGGTTACCTAGCTACACAGAGGAGCTTCAGGTACCAAACTGTATAAGCCCATACCTTGCTATCTTCTTCAGTGCATACAACAACAACAGTAATAGAGGAGGATTTTGAAAATGGAGGGCAGTGAGAAACATTATGGAAAGCAGTGACAGTATATAAGAAACTGAGTACTGTGAAAAAACCCCCTGTGCCTGAAGACAACAGAGCCATGTGAAGTATTTCCTGAAGGTGGCACCATAGTACCTGAGCTCATTTTGAGAGTATCTACTATTATTATTATTGTTAATAATGGTAATTATATATGAAATGGAACCACACGCTCAGCCACTGCCTACTTAGTATTTGCCCAGAAATGCGTTATCTGCTATGAAGTCTGAAGATGTTTTTCTCGTGTTTTTCTTTTATTATTTATTGTAAGCAATTTATTAAAATGCCTACTGGTAGTATTGATGGGGGAAAAAGTCTGAATGCTATATCTATTCTAAAATATATTTTTTATATTATAAAAATAATCATTAAGTTTCTTCCCACTCCTTTGTAACCAAATTATTCTCAATTTGTATAGAAGACATAGTTAAAAATATATATAGTTGGTATATGAGCCAGAGAAAAATTTTGACAGTGAAGTCTCATTTTAAGCTTTAATGCTCAAGATTTGTATGAATTTCCTATTTTTTAGTGTTTTTGAAGGTGAGGGGCAAGAAAAGGAGATATTTTCAACACTGTAACTACTAGTAGCACTCTGGAGGGAAAGGCAGAAAATTGTTTTAGAAGTTCAGACTCGTATCTGCTTAAGCAAGCTGACAGCTCAGGTACACTGAACTGAAATGAGAAGCTATCTTAATTGCACTTTTTTTTTTGTTCTGTGTCTCATTAACTGGCACAGCAACTTCATGATCGTTTAAGCACTGTTGACAGATTAATTGATTCTACTTCAAGTCAACTGTGTGGAACATGAAGCTATGGGAATCGGTTTTCTGGAATCCAAAGGATTCAACCATTCACAAACAGTTTGCTGAAATGAAAGTACAAGAAAACAACGTTATTTTCCTCTGAAATAGAATATACCCGTGTTCTTTATTGAAACAAAAACATCAGAGGTGCCTTCCAGGTAAAACGAAGTTCAAAGGTGGGACTTCAACTTGAGAAGTGAGGAGGTACCGTTACCAACACGATCCACGCAGGGAGAATTCAGGCAGTGATTCAACAGAAGTTGATCATCTTTAGCAAAGCATTTAATCGTGCATTTACCTGTAAGGATGTCTTTGAACGTTATTGGCCTAGATAATGTTTAAGCGTATGCATACAGTTAATGACATGCTTTCCTGACTGGAAAGGAGGCCCTGGGTGTCCACAAGCCTAGCGCAAGAGCTAAAGCTTCATGTCACCTTTGTCACAAGCTGATCTCTATAAGCCCTCTGTTTTAGATAGCTTTTAAAGGCTATGATTAAATGATGCTTTGCAATTTGACGGTGGTGGTTGAGTCTTTTAGGCTTTAATGGGCTATATAACTCTGCTGTCCTCTGCTTACCTCTATTTTACATCAGCAGTGGTGTGAAAGCAAAGTCAAATCCTTAATCAGGGCAAGATTTTGAATTCAAGCTTTAAAAAAAAAAAGTATGTACCATGGGCTTATTTTTAGAAAAATGTTACCTAAGATAACTCATGATCAGCATGTCACAATAATTTTTTGCAGTTGGTGAACTGCTTGGTCAGGGTCAGGATGAGGCTCACAACTCTGTGGCACACAACTAAGTGGGAATAATTTATTTGCTGAGTTTGATGCTGAGGTGAGCCAGGTTGCCTGGAATTGCCTGCTCTTTCACAAAGGTGCTCCTCCGTTCCCTTCTGCTTGAAGGAAAAAGTTCTCAAAATTAATCTAAGGGTGAAACATGAAAGCAGTTTTGACTCTGCTTGTAATAAATCCAGTAAAACAGAGCGTGGAATAACGAGACGTTGCTCTAGGCAGACAGTACTGGGAAATGGGTAGAAAGGAGTGTTAGCATCTCAATTGGACAGACTGCTCTTTCTGTCCCTATTCTAATGAACGGGCTCAGAGTTCTCCTACTGATGCTGTGGGATTGGTGCCCAGCGCACTTGATTGTGTGCTGCGCTTTATTGTTAAAGAAAAAGTAAAGAGTTCTCTGTCATTGCTTGTCTGACGTTTTGAGAAGACCCCGACGCAAAAAGAAGCTCCATGCAAGAGATGACCTTGAAGTTATTTTCCAAACTTGTACACCGCAAAGATAGTTCATTGATTGTTTTTGCTGTTTGGTACTGCTGCGTACTCATAACTGACTCAGCAAACTTTGACTGTAACATTACTCAACCCTGACTTCGTGCTAGACAGTCTGTTTTTTGTCCTGGTTATTTGTCATGGGAAGTTCCTCCTGTTTCTTATTAGACACCTAACAAATAGAGAGGAGCAGGAGCTGTTCTGAGTACTTCATTTATCCAGAGGTAGTCCCTGTTTCTGCGGGCAGCCATGAGCTCTGAGTGGGCTTGGAGCATTGTGGCATACCCTACTTTTTGTTATGTGCTCAGAAATACCTCTGTATGGTCAGTGGGAACGATGCAAGCAGTTACGCTAGGGTGGCCCCCCCCCGGTCTCATTTCTTTTTCTCTCAGTCTCTCTGGCTTAGCCATCTTCTGCAACCACCCTTGTTTCTTCTTGTCAGTGATGGGCTCCTTCACCCTCCTCTCAGGTTGCCACATAATTTCTACAGATAACTCTCTTGCTGCCTTCCTTACGGAGCCACAGGACTAACGTCACGCTTGCTGTAATCTCACTGTGCTTGCGTGTTTGAGTATTCAGTGGCCTTGTGCCTGTCCTGTATGCCTGTCTTATAAAACCATAATCCCATCTCCAAAGAGCTTAGACTGTGGAAGAGAAGTAGGCTACACCTACCTTAATTCTTTGTGTCTGGGAAGTGTGCAGAACAGCAGTTTTGGTTGATTCTGGAGTGTTTGTAGTCTAAATGCAGTAACTTATAAGAAAGAGACCTGGCATGGGGCAAGGGGTCTGGTATTTAAATGATTTCAATGTTAGTTTTACAGAACAATTATAAGTCTAAATTCTGCTACGAGTATCATATTTCTGTTAATTTTTGGTACTTTCTGTGCCACTCCCCAATATTTCACATGAATGGAGGCAGAATGGGCGCAGGCAGCATTGCCAGTATTAATGCCAAACTGCAAGATGCTACAAAGTTGTACGACCAGCGCTGCAACCCAGTCAGTTAACACCTCATTTTGTCATAAAGACATAACAGAGGTGCTGTGCTTTGCTCTTGCTATGAACCAGGAAACTGCATGAAAGGCAACAGGCTGGAACAGAGAGGCCCAGGAGCAGCAGTGAAGTTTGTAAATCTTGCATAAGGACCTCCAAGATCATCTTTGTGCACCTGCATCCTACTTGTTTTACACAACACCAGGAACTACACAACCCCACTGCTAATTTTCTGTTGAAAGAGTCCTCTTTGCTTGTGGTCCTTAAAGGTATCGATGCTTTGCTCAAATGCCGGGCTACGTACCAGAAAGCAGCTTCTCACAAACCACATTACAACAAGTGACAGCAGGTATGTTGAAGTGAATACAGGTTGTGTACACTTGATTTGGTTTCTGTTTGTTTGAATGAGTTTGGTTCAAATGACCTATGTTCCTGCGTGATATTTATTCACACGTGTATCATCCCACAGATCTTCATGTTGCATGTGGACTCTTGCAAGCCCATGGAGGTGTCATGTTGAAATGCATGCTTCATTTTGCGTGATCCTAAACACAGCACTGTATATAAACAGTAACTGGTTCACCCTACCTTTGCTCACAAGTGATAGATAGGCAGATATTTACTTTATGTAGCTGAAAAACCTGAGGCAGTTATCCAGACATGGAACAACACAGTACACTGTTGTGACTCGTTCTCAAGCAGACAGGCTTTAACAGTTTTTTGCTCTGCCTGTTAGGAAGAAATATGCTAACACTAAAGGTCCTGGTCCTTCCCTTTTCTTTTGCATGTGACTGTAATGACAATGATGGGAACTATGTAAGCATTCCCAAATGCATGATTCATCTCAGCAAGGCAATCAACCCTTCAGAAGACCTGCTGCATCTCCAGACACACTTTGTGCATTCTGTTAAATGCTCTCACATGACAAGTGAGATCCTTTTCCATGCACGGGAATAGCTCAGTCATGTTAGGTAGCTCCCCCCAAAAAGACAGAAAGAAAAACCCCAGAATAGGCTCAGAAGTCATATTCTGCTCTATTACATGATCAGTGTCCATAGAGTAGCTCTGGTTTTCACCAGCAGAGCTCAGAGGAAAACTTGCCTATCTTTTTAAAGAAGATATTCTGCGCCTCAGACTGTGAAATCAGCAACTCTGAGCTCAGTAGGCCCAGAACAGCCAAGTGTCCGAGCACCTTGTAGTATTTAGCGTATTTAAAAAGCTGAGAGATGCCTCACTTACAAAGGAGGAACGAGCTCTGAAAGAATTGCTCAGCCGCTCACGAGAGCTTTGAATCCCCGTGAGGCGGGGCGCGGGCTCGCGAGCGGTCTGCCCTGCCCAAGGGGAACTCTGCACTGACGGCTGCAAGGAGAAGTAGCTGGGACCACAAAGCAATGCCCACGTATCGTTGCACCAGTCGGGTATGTGACACATGGCTGTGTCTGGTAGGTACGTGTGTTTAAAAACAATACCAAGCTGCCTCTCGTCTGTGGGAGGGCTCCATTCAACACTCGGGCTTTTAAACTCTCCTTCAGGAGACTGCTTTTTTCATCTAAGGGGCAGGCTGAGTATGGGGACAGATGGTACTCCACCTCAGCAGGGCCTTTGTAGTCCCTGCGGAGCTGGAGCCACAGGTGGCTGAGGTTTGAAAGCGCCTTTTTTCTTCGGTGGCTTTGCCATAACAACTGGCGTTTGTTAGGTGCAGATGTATGCGGCAGTGCACGATGCAGGCTAACGAGGTGGTCCTCTCACGTCCTTGAGGCAGGACCAGAAACCAGGCTTTAATGGGATGATTAATGGGAGAGAAGCTGCTTGCTTAGGGACCAGAGGGAGCACTTCTTTTTTTCAGGATGCTGCTTTGCTTGAGAAACATGCTTTTAAAGTCAATTCACAAGGAAACATTCAATTTCAGCTTTCTGTTACAGAAACTAGAATCACCCTTACATTTAGATGTTTTGGAAAGAAAACCATGTACAGCACTAGGCTTTATCCATCCAATATTTTATCCAAAAAGCTAATACACAGCTATTTTGAGTGCGGCACTCATGCACGAAAGGGAACAAAGTGGAGAAAGACTGCAATAACCTTCAGAGGGTTTTTATTTGTTCTAGTGCTACAAATGATGTGGTAAATAATTGCTACTGTACCTTTTTTGCTGTGCTTAAACGATTGTTGTGTTTATTAGAAATAAATACCTTCATACCAAAAAGGCGACATCTTTACAAAAGTAGCCCAATTTTCTCAACTGAAGTACAAAGTTATACTTAAAAGGTTGTGTTTCAAGAGCGCGGCATAATGATTGAAGCATACAGCTACAATGACAATTTTTGTACCAGGATATCAACAGCACAATCCTCCACCACCACCACCACCTCCCCTGCTTGTCCTATGTCCTAACATGCTTGAAGCTTGAGTTGTAGTGGTCTAATTTCTCTAAAAATCAATATAAAATGAAGCAGCTTACATCTTTGTTTAAAATTTTCTTTATGATTTGGAACTTGCTGTGACTTTCTCTCCAGGCGATATAGTCCTGTTGCTTGGCCTTACAATTTTTTCCCCTCTCAATATGTCTCTTTTTCATTTTTTGTTTTCTTTCTTTAATTTAGAAGGACATAACTCTTACATTTTATTCTACACCACAAATAAGTCAGTACGCATTGAAGTAGAGGTGAGACATATCAATTCTACAAACAGGCATTGTGTTGCTTATTTTTAAATGCTAAAACTTTGGATCAGTCTTTCTGGGTGGTAACTTGTTTTCTTAGGTTGGGATATGAGCTAATGGGCAAAACTATATTGCTCATCTGAATCTGTTCTTTTCTGTAATCTGAAGCACCTGGTGGAAGAATTGTCATAGAAATTTAAAAAGAGCCTTGTGAGGTAGACAGCAAATACACTAAAAGTCAATGTAAGCTTGATGCTGAATTTGCTTAAATCTTTTTGTAAATTCCAGCTTCAAGTGGCTTGATTGTTAAAAGTGCTGAACAATCCACGCCTGAAACGGGAGGCTATTGGCTGAATTTCCATGAATTTAACTGTGGGGGCTCAGTTTCAACAATCAGACCATATGCATTGTTTTTGTAGAAATATAAAAGGAGAAAACGAAATAGAGCAAAAATAATTACTGTGAGACTCAGGTATTTGTACATGGTGCTTTGCAGCTACAATTTCTGTTTGCTGATTTGATCATAGCGTTACAAGGTTGTGTATGTCGAAGCCAACTAACCAGCTACTCATGTTAGTTTACATGTTTTTCTGTTTTTGATCAGGAGTTCATATTTATTAAAAGCATACAGTAACATGCTGTTACTCAAAACATAGCAAAAATATACAAAAGAGATATTTCCCAAATATTTTTTAAACATTCAGAAAGTTAAAGGTATTTGTTAACTAAATAACAACAACAACACAACATCCTGCCACCATGACTAAAATACTCTTTCTGCGTAGCCTTTTTGTTAGTCTATGTTGTTTAGGTATGGGTTCCCTTCCACAGTATTACACCAATTTCAAAATACTTAATTAAAACAATATGTCTTGGCTTTTTTCTTCCCAGCCAGTCGGGTGATTAGTTCAATTTGCTTATAGAATTTGGGTATTTAAGTCCCGCCGTTTCCTTTGTTTAGCTCAGGGGTCTTTGTAAGTCTTATTTTCTGCACTCCCATTTTATTGGTTTTTCATTTCCAAGAAAAAGGTGCTCTCATACAGGGTGATGATTGCAAAGAGAGAAATCGCTGGGAGGAATCCCTTGGAGGAAAGGAAAAGATGCAATGGTGAGGCAGAGCGATGAACGGCACACTGGAAAAGCATGGCTGCATTTTACCTTGGATGGAGTTGTATTCTGAGGAGAGGCGAGCTGTTAGAGCAGCAGCTGTATGGTATCGGTTTAACCAGTTTGCCTGACTCATTTAGACAGAGAGGGGTTTCATTGCAAACTGTTTTCAGGATCAGATATGCTACCCTGACATCTACCCAATGCCAGGTGTGCCTGCAGGGAGTCGGTGATGCAGACCGACGCCTGGAGGGCTGTGGGGAAAGCCAGCCTCTGGGCAACTGAGGCATGTCCCCTCCAAGCAAGGTGTCACAAGGGGCAGTTCCTGACGTTAGTTTAGATATAGAGACCTCTATATCTAAACTTTTCCTTTTGCATAGAAATGCTGGGGAATCTGTGTACTTGATATAGGAAATCAAAAGATAGAATGAAATTACTGTGTAGGTTTTTCTTTTCTCACTTTAAAGAAGCCTAGTTAGTCATGTATAAATGGATCTTGGCGTTTTCTGGTGAAGGGTAGAATTACTCTGCAAACTATCCTACTGTGGTTTCTTTCAGTCAACTGGAATCTACAGTCACCTTCATCTTTCTTCTGTTATCCAGTGCTTTTTTTTTTTTTTTTTTCTTTTTTTTTTTTTACAGATGGAGTATTTCTCTCAGAGCTTGAAACCTCTGGCAGGAGTTTTGAGTATAAGCAGATTACATCCTTCTTCAAAGGAGGCTATTATTTCCAAACACACTGCACCTCTACTATGCCTTCTCAGGCATGTTTGGGACTGGATTCCTTGTGCTAGTTTTGAGATTAGTTGGGGCTGGTTTGAACTTTTGTGCGAGGTGCACTTGCCTCAGCACAGCTCCAGAAAGGCAACTCGCAGGGGTAAGTTGTCCTGATGCGCTGCTTCCTCATTTATCCTCAGATCCCAAGCCTCTGGGCTTAGCATGCGCACCGTCGGTACGAGAATGTATTCTCTAGCTGGGTTTAGTCGTTCTAATGTCATTTAGGCAATGTTTACTCAATATTCACCACTCTCAAACCTTAAGGCCTGTCCTTCATGCTCCGCATAGCTGTTCCCCGGCAGAAGTCCATACCGATAGCTATCCAGGCTCTCGGCTGGCTCAGACTTTGTGGGAATTGGGTCATGCTGGTAAAGCAATGCTGACTTTATCATCCCAAAGTCTTCCTGAATCTTCATCCCTGAATAGATGGTGCCTGAGACGTTTTCTGCCACGTGGGTATAGCTCTGAAGATTTTTCACGTCGCAGAGGTTGTCACTGTATTTCACCACTGATGGCTTGTAGGCCTGGTAGGACACTTTAGTGGTGGTGGTGATGACGGTTTGTAATGGTGGCGCTAGGGGAGAGGCACTGTTGCTGTATCTGCAGGGATACTCCCCGCTGTAGTAAGGATGATTCGTGTTGGTTTGGATCTGTCCATAGTCACTCCTGTCTCCACTGCCAGCTTTCCCCCAAACTGGCTTCAATCCATAATGCCTACCAGTATTATCAAAGCTCTTATCATGAGTGGTCACAGAGTTACACTGGGATCCATTCAGGTCGGTGTCAATGGGAATATCTGTGGTATCTTTATAAAATGTTGGATAAGAAGTGGAACTTACAAAAGTAGGAACTCCAAACTCGTAGCTGCAGGCCCTAGGCATGTAGATCCTTGGGTTAGGATACTTTTGGTATGGTGATAGCTGGTCCTCTTGGAAGCTGGTTGAGTCATAAGAAGCTTTGTAGAGATCAGCATTTTGTGGTGAAGGATAAGACTGAGCAGGAACTGAAAAACTGGTGTCGGTGATGATACTGACTCTTTCTGGGCCTTCCAGGCAGGGCAGATTCTGTATGTTACCGATATAGCTGCTGCTGTCATGATGTCTTCCTACCTGAGGAGGACAAAAAAAAAATAGATACCTGAGGTTCAGGAATAGATATGGCACACACACGTGCCTTGATAGTTGTGTTATTGCAGTCGCCCTTGCCCTGATCCACTTGGCACAGCTGAATGGACAGATGTAGCACGGCATAAAGCTTTGTTTTGCTCTGTGATTCCTCGTACACGCTTATGCCATCTTTCTAATTAACTGAAAAATCTTGACTTACGTCTGAGTTTAGAGGTCTCTTTTTTTGGGAATGGTGAGAAGAGGACACTTGCTTCTTAATTGCACTTCTTCTTGCCTCTGCCTCCAGTTTACTCTCTGGCCTGGGGTGGTCATGGACTCCTTTAGCCTAAAGTAAGGTTAACAAAGAATTGCTTGCTTATCTAAACAACACAAATAAGCTGATAAACAGTGCAAACACTGCAGTTATTATTTTATAGGCTTCCTGAGATTACCAGGAACTAGATTCATCCTGTCTTAATTTAGGCACCTGACTGCTGTGCCCACATTAGGATCCCTGTTATCCTATGCTGTGCCTGCAGTTTCTGAGGCAGCACTAGGCATGAGGCGGAACAAGGTAAGATTACTAATAGGGTTCAAGAGAAAATGCAGTAGAATACAAGTAAAATGAGTAGCAGCCACAGCGCGGACCGTGGTTGAGCACAAATAGACTACGAGAAAAAAACTAAAGCACAGGGAGAATTTAAATTAAAAAAAAATTGCGACTTGCAGATATATAGGAGTAGAAAGTGAAGGAGAAGCTAGTGGTGACTGCAGAGCTGTGAGCCTGGGTCATGAAGGAGAAAAGATTTTGTTTACTTCCGTAACATTCAGGAGTAGATGATTAGAACCAAGAAAAAAGGAATATATATTTAATTTGGTCACTTCTCTGCAGTCCAAGATCTCGCTTCTGCTTTGTAACAGCTGCCACTAAAACAGCATAAATGGGCTTTAAAGAGACTGCACACTACCAGATGGCAAGTGTTCTTTACTCTAATAAGCAATAAATACCTTCTTGAAGAGGACTGAAGCATATACCTGGAAAGCCATCCAAAGATACTCTCCTACTGAAAGATCTATGCGTGCATGTATGCAAAACTATGCTGATATATGGTAAAGTACTGTATGCCACATGTACTTACTCATTACATTTTCCCATGTGTGAGTGGACTTGAGCATAGTTCCTAATGCATACTAGGAAAGTTGACTTTGCTTTTAAAATTGCTTTCATTTTCCCAATAGAAATTAACTTTTAAGAGAGGATTTATCACCTATTTTGATTTTTAAAAATTGCTTTACAGAAATGCAAAATTTATGTCTGAATAATAACAATATTCTATAACAAGTGAGAATTCAGAAGTGTGACCAGTTTGCTTCTTTTTCCGCACTGGACAACGGAGAGACTGGAAACTGGGTCAGAAAAAAAAAATCCAGCAGAGCATGTAATCTCATCAAATGGAAGCTTTTTGTGAAGTTTTGTCCTAATGCTGCTGAAAATAGAATAACAATGTAAAATTTCAGAATTCAACTTTTAAGTTTTCCTTTTCTGGCAAGTTTCTAAATTATCTTAAAATTCAAAGGTCAATTTCGGATTAAATGGAACTTTCACAATCAAACTTGCCTGGTTTAAGTCTGGCTTTCCTTCCTGCCCCCCACCCCCCTTTTTTTTTTTTTCTAATAGAAAAATAAATATTAGGTCCTTAGTTCAGTTGTCAGAAATGTGCCAAGGTCCCGGACAGACTTCTCTTCGTATTTGTACACTGCAGTCAAGAGAGTTTTAGGTATCTATGATGACATTAGAAAACATTTAACCCTCAAGTACTGCATTAAAAAAGGAAGGCAAGTGCCACTGTTTATTTATTATTTCCATTATTGTAATATGGAGGAATCCAGTCATAGGTCAGAACTCCACCACTCTGTCTTATACAAAACAGTGAGAGGAAAAAAAAAAGGCGGTGGAGGGTGGCTTTTTACCTGGAAAAATATCGCTTTACCATCCAGCCTCCAGAAGTTGGTGACCGGGTAGCCGCTGTGTCCTCGGCAAGGAATCAGCTCAAGGGCTGAGTTACAGTTTGGACAGGCTTTCTCTGTAAACACGGATAAATTAACACTGGTTAAAAGTGAAGGTGGTGTGCAAGAGTAACACCGATCTCAAGAGCGGTATGATCAGTCTTTCTCTGAAATTCAGAAAAAAGCATGATATTCAATTATAACATAGACTACCAAGCACAGCAATGATAGGGACCAGAGCTTTACATGCAATATAAATGCTAATGACTGAAAGGCTTGTAGGTCCATTTCCCCTGAGCTACACGTTGATGAAATTTGGAGCTAAATATATGCATCATGCTCTTTGCGGCGATGCCTCCGTTGGCGTGGCAAAACTCAGAAAGGAAACAAGCAAGGAATCCATGCAAGGAAGTGAGCTTGGTCTCAGTTAAGCCATCAGGACCAGCTGGAAGAAGCAGCCACCCCTCGGCATCCCTCACTTTGTTGCTTCTGCCGAGCCTTGTCGCATATGGCGGGGCGAAGCTGGAGGCGGGTGCCGCCGGGCAGCGCGCAGTGGCCGGCGCACACCACCACCCCCAGGCAGGACTTCTTGAGGATCTGGCAGTTGTGGTTGTTGGTGTTGCGCATGGCCCAGCCGCTGAGGTGCCGCTGCGCGTTCTTCTCCTCGCTGGAGTAGACGAGCCGCACGTAGCCGTCGGGCCATTCTTGGAAGCTGTCGAAGTGCTTGGGCTCCTGCGGCAGAGGAGGGAGGGTGGGAGAGACAGGTAGCAAGCAGGAGAAAGGGAGAGGGAGGAAATTGGGGACAAAAGATGGTTATCAGGATATTGCAACCTGTTGGTTTGGTCCTATTTCAAAATATTTAATGGGAGAAGAGACTTTCTCTATGATCTTCCAGGGCAGCAAAAGTCAGAAACATCAGAGGAAAAAAAAAAAAAAAGCAAAATTTTTTTTTTTAAAATAACTTATTCAGACACGTTCTACAAAAGAGGAGAGGTGTTTTGAACTTCCATGCCTCACAAGAAAGCTGTGATCCTTTCCTCTTATGCATCACGGTCAGTAATAACACAGCCTCTTGTCATTGATGCCTTTTTTTCCGTAAGGTTGCCCAGCTGTTGCAGACTGGTCTTGTTACCAGAACTTACTGTCTAGTGCTGCCCTGCTTGGACTTGCTATTGAATACTCCTTGTTTTACACCTGCAGGCTGAAAACTAGAAGTTTTGGCTAAGTAACAGTTTAATGCACCTAATAAGACTTGAATAAGCATTCTGGAAAAAACAGAAGTTACCATTGTGCCTATACCTCCTCTATATGAGCAGAGGTGTTAAGAGAAAGAAATTTTCATTATGGGATGTTATCTCTGGCTTTCTGGAGTAATGCAGTGGATGCAATTATAAAGAAAGAATAAAGGATGCGAGAATAAAGAAAGAAAAAGAGGCTGACATTTTTAAACTCTCTGCAGCACTTTTATATTTAACATATATGTGTACATACACGAACAATCCTAGTGAATTCAGTAAAACCATCAGCATTTACAGAGTTCAGCCATTCTGTAAGTGCTTGGCCTCTGATTTGTTAAATAATAAACTCCAAGGTGAAAAGAGATGTTAAATAAAAAAAATGCATTTAGGGCTCACTTAAAAACCAATGGAATGTTCATTGACAATAAAATGGATTAATCAGACACATCAACAAAACTGATGAAATGTTTAGATGGCTTGAAATAAATTAGCAGAAATCAGTCAAGCCATACTGCTTTTGGCATTTCTTTGAAAGGGGGAGAAGGGAGGAAGAAACTGGTCCAACAGTGGCACTGAAGATTGTTTTAGGAGTTCAAACACAGCTAGCCAAAGCTGTGTATCAAATCCATCTTTTTGTTACAAGTTATTCTGTAAGAACTACTGGACAGCCTTAAGACTTCTGTAATTACATTTAAAAGGTAAGAGATTTTGAAAGGTAAGAGCCCAACGCTGCCAAGAGCGAGGCTGGGACTCCAGGTCCAGGAGGATTAAACCAGTTGTGAAATGAAGTGCTTTCCACCTGCTGGAAAGCACTGCTTCATTTGGAGGTAACACTTGTTCCCTCGTTAGACTAAAACGCTCACAGCCTGTGAAAGTTTCATGCATGGCAGAAGCAAGAGACGCAGCCAGGCACCCAGAGGCCAAGCTCTGGGAAAGGGCTGGCGCAGCAGGGACCCCGCAGTCCCACCTTGGATGGGGACACACAAGCGGCATCACCAGCAGCGTGCCCCCAAGTTTTAGCCAGACAGCAATTTGGGGAAAACCAAAAAACCGCATTTCTGAAACAACTCCGCAGCCCGGGCAGTGCGTCCCCCGTGGCCTGGGCCCCCCTACCCCGGTACCTGCGGCAGCTGGGGGTCGTTGATGTCCCAGGTGAGCTTCATGCCGAGCGCTGGGGCAGGCTGCGCCTCACGCTTTTATGCCGGCAGAGGCGCCCCCGCGTGTCCGCGGGGCCGCGCGTGGGGCTGGCCCTCCCCCGACGGCCGAGCTCCCGAAACGAGGGGCGGCCGGGGGTGGGGGGGAAACGACTTTAAATCATAAGGGGTGGAAAACGGCTCTGGCCGCGCCAAGCAGGGGGGCGGCGCTGCCTCCGCGGCCGCCCCGCCGCCTTCCTCGGGAGGAAGAGGAGCAGCGCGGGGCCCGGGATTTCTGCCGGCTTGAAGCCCTGGCGCTGCAGTAACTGGGGCTTGCTCCTCACTGCGGCGACGGGGCGGCATCGCCGTCTCTCCCGGCGGGTCTCCGCGCAGCTGAGGCCGCTCAGGGCGCTAAGGCTGGGTGTCGGAAGCATGGCTCCAGGCTGGGGAGACCTTCAAGGCAGTCAGAGGAAGCGCACAGATACCGCGCTGTGCGTTCAATGCACTCTGCTCCCTGAAGGTTTAGGTGTAAACGGGTTAAATCCTCGGCGTTTTTGAGCGCCTTCTCCCTACGCGCCGTGCGGTGGGACATAACGTTAGACACGCAGCCAAGAGTCAGCAACGTTATAGTGAGCGGTGCGTTTCGTTTTGCCGGAAAACCGCAGGTAACTTTTTGTGGGGAAATGGCTGATGTGCCTTCTGAAGAAAAAAACTCGCTCGTAGCTCTCGGAAGCAGACCGAAAGAAGTGAATACCTGTAGCATTACAGAGATGGAGCCGCTAAATACACCGAGCTCCTGCGATCTTTAAACGAGCCCACCCTTCCCAAAGGTCATCTCTGTCGCTTCACACCCCTTTTATTCCCCCCTGGAAATTTCCCGGACCTTCACCTCAATGAAAGAGCATCTCTCCTTATGCCTTTAACTTTGCAAAATAGAAAACAACCTGCAAAAAACCGAAGCGTTTGTGGAAAAGAGACACAGACTGCCGTCGGGGAGTGGGGGGATAGGAAACAACCCCCACCGAGGCGCTGAGCTCCTCTCTCGCAGCCATCTGCTCGGCCGAGGTGGGGAGCAGCATCACCTGGGCGTTGATTAAATGCCCGTTGCACAGGTGGGACCGTTTTGCCCATTTTCTGCTGCGGGGGCCGCAGCCGCCGCCCAGGATTTTCCCGTGCAGCTCCCGCCGGGCCTGAGGTGGGGCTGCCTGTTTTGCTAGTCCAGCAAAAAAAGGGGTAACGGTAACAGGTAATAAGGCTTTTGTTTTAGTCTGTAGCTGCCGGTTGGCTAGCGCGGTGTTGTTCGTGTTTTTGCATCCCCCGGTGCCGGGTCGGTGATTCCCGGGGGAAGCGGCGTTTCCCAGCTGCTGCGGCGCGATGGGGCCGGGGCCGGGGCCGCCCTCCGCGCAGCGCCCTACCTCGGCCTCTGCCTAAAAACCCGGCTTGGAAGTCCGGACCTAGTCTTGAAAGTTTAGCCTGAAAATAAAGGAAGCGCTTCATGAAAGACTGGATAAGTAAACGGTCTTTGCTTTTTTTAAGCTCCTCTCCTCCCTCCCCCCCCCCCCCGAAAAAAAGTCTTTTTGCTTGTATTTCTCCCCCCTTTCCTTTTAAGGGAAGAAAAACGTGAAGAATGGAAGAGAGAGGTACATGACACCATGGCTGCCAGAGCAGAAGACTATGTAAATATTTCTTTAATAAATCTTTAGGTTTGGCTTCATATTGCAAAGAGCTATTTTTGGGATGTGATCTTTTGTGGATCTATTTCTATCATGGTATCAAATATCTAGTACATTTGGATTTCAGTATAACCATAGGAGCCGCTGACTTAAGGGTTATGGCAACGATAGTGTGCGTTTTTAAAAGTTTATATTTAAAAAAATACATTCTTAAATAGTAAGTGACACGACCTAGAATTCTTAATAACTTAATGTAACATTTTAAGTAAAGCAGATAACTTTATCTTTTCTTTAGAAAATAGGAATAAATGTTTGTAGGAGTTGTGAGACAGGATAAGAATTGAAAGTGACTCCTTTGGTCCTGTTGGTTTATTTCTTTAATTGAAACCTTTAATGTAATTCAGCTGTGAAGTCTCTGTAATCACCAGTCTCTTTTTGAAACTAAGACCAATGTTTCACCTTCAGGTATAACAGCAAAATAAAAGTAGAAAAACAAATGAAGAAAAGCAGACAACCAAAAAAACTTTCTAATCCTCACCCTTTTTCACATCTCATTACAAGCGGTTTCTGATATATGCTGCAACAATTCAAATGCTCGCCTATTTTAGCTTCTGGAGTGACTGCCCTAACACTTGTTTGTTCCTCTCCCCACAGCTCGAATCGCTTCTAACTGATGCTTTTAAGGGGAAGGGGTTTCAGAAAATAAATGAACTGCTTCAAGAGAAAGAAATTGAACCTCCCCAAAAATACAGCGAATCTCTCTTTAACCAACTTGACAAAGTATTGAGAAAGGTGAGTACCACAGTTCAGCGTAACCATCTTAACACCTGCTTATTAGATGCATATTAGACAACTAATGAAGCGTGGCAAAAATATATTTTTACAGGAGTTGGACAAGAATGAATTCCAGAATGTTTCACTGTTGTTGAAATGCATTCAGCTCTACTTTAAGAGTGATCTTCAGGAAGGGGAAAGCTTATTTATTGAGCAAGGGCTGGTACAAAAGATGAGTATGATACGGTATTTGAGTTACTAATGTAATTTAAGGTTGTTTACATTGGGGAGGGGGAGGAACTCAAAGGGAGTAAGCATTAGAGTATGACTTTTTAGCCAAGCATAAGCAAAATATTTTTTTTTCATGTATGTCATGAGCTTGGTGAAGGAACTATTTTTTATTTTCATTGCATTGCCTACAGTACAAAAGCTAACGTTGTGATTATGGTCATCATTGGACTCATGTTTGTGGATTTTTTAAGCTGCCAACGGAAGCAAGGAGAGGATGAGTTTAAGCGAGTCCCATCTATGAAATAACATGAAAGTTCTGAATATCTTTTAAGTGCCGCAGCAAAAACACAATTATGGTAATAAAATTCATGGGAAGATTGGTGTGCTTTTGCAAATTTATAAGCTGACGTACTCTTTATTATGCTACTTATCTAAGAAGGCGCCTTCATAAATACATTTAATCTCTAACTGTGTTTTATTTTCTTGCTGGCACTATATTGATTTCAGTTAATATATTACTTGTAGTGTAGAAATGCACTTGTGTGTCGCACCACGTATAATGTTTATGAATATGTGTTTAGCAACATGCACTCATAAAATAGATCATGAAAAAGCTTGACGAATCTCTTAAACTTTCTCTCGCTCTTAATTTACCCCCTTGAGAAAGCTCTGGCTGCTGTGATGGCACCAGCAGAGCCTGCTGCACCAAAGAGGCCCTGGGGGTGGGTGCTGGGGGAGCAGGGAGGAGGAGGACAGATGGGCTGGGGAGGAAGAAGACCTGCTGCCTGGGTGCAGGGCTGGGGGTGGGGGGGGGGGGGGTTCCACCCGCCACTGGCAGCCTTCAAGCCCTGTAATGCCACGAGGCCTTCGGCATGGTCTGGTACTGCCAAGGTCAGGGATCAGAAAACCTCACATGTCTGCATAAAGTTTACTGAGGATGCATTTAGTTTAAGGATTATTAGCACTTTTTGCCAGATTTTAACTGATTCTTTCAATTTTTACATGGTATCTTGGTTTGAAAGAACAAGAGCGTTTGTGATCCTTATAGACCCAAATGAAAACAGATCTTTGATGATGCTTCTTGAAGACTTCTTTGACTGTGCGTTGGTATGTATGTGTATTAGAGGGGGAGAAGAGTTGCCTTTATTGTATAAGAAAACACTCAAGAAGTTCTGATGTGTTGCTTAAACGAAACCTTTTGTATTGAAGCCCTTGTTTAAAAACACAAATAAGATATGCCAGTGTTTCAGAGGCTGAGTTACAGGTTATGTGCAAACGGCTCTGCTGAGGAGGCTCTGGGTATCTGTTCCTACCTTGTTCAAGATTGCTAGTTAACGTTTAAAGAACGATCTGAACAGCTTATAGTTTTCCTTTAGATTTCTTTCTGAAGTAGGTGCTGGAGGCCCAGTGATAGAAAATTTGCAATGGGAAGAAAGCTTTTTGCTTCTTTCCCCCAGTCTGTTAAGAAATCCTATTGTCTGTAGCGCTATAAACTTTCTGATATGTGTGCGTTAGCGTATGTCCGACTAAATATCTCTGCTTAGTGGAACTGTGTGTCAGCCTGTGCATCAGGGTCTGCTCGAATACTTGTGACCCACTGGGAATTCATGACTCGGGCTTAACTTCTAGGAGAACGTCAATGCAAACATCTGAGAAAACCACATTTTCTTGTTTATCTACGAGCTAAATTGAAATTATATAAAATGTTTTATAAGGTACTTATTTGCCCAAATTTGATTCCTGTTTCTTCCTGCCCCATCTCTTCTATGTACTTTTACTGTGGAGAATGACAGCTTAAAAAAAAAAAAAAAAGCTCTGAAGGGCTTTAATACTTTTCAGATGTCCATATGTTATCTAGTACTACAGTGTTTTAAAAATAAAACATATTTTTACACAGGCCCATATGTATAATAAAAACAATGAAGCGATGCCATGATGTGGGTTTTTGAAGGAATCTGAGGGCGCTCTGCTTGAGTGCTACCAAAATCCCTGGAAGGGAAGTGGGTGCTTTGCTCTTATGTTCCCTGCATAAAGCCAACCTGTATGAGGGGGGCCGCTGTGTGTGGCATACCTGTAGCGAGTGGCACTGCCATCCTTGCCTTGGGTACAGCAACATTTTATTATTTTAGCCTTGGAGAGGTGTGACAGCAGGGGCATAATCACATACGTGCTTTGGCTGCTGTTTGGGGTTGTTGTGTTGATGAAGACTTCACTTACCTTTTTAGGTGATTTGCAAGTGCAGTAATGAAGGTCAGTATTTTTATTTTTCATCCCCCAATAGCCTGAATTGCTGTATCGGGAGACATTTCTTAATTCTGCACAAACTCTGTCTCCTTTTCTCCCCTTCCTGCTCACTACCTCCTCTTCCTCCCTGCAATGTGTTTTGTTTTTCCTGTTTGTTTGTTTGTCTTAAATATGCTAAAGATGTCTAGCTGTAGTACCTTATTTACACTATCAGCATCAAGTATGTCACTCGGAGTAAGTGGTACTTCTGAAAGGACTTTGGAGGTGGACAGCCTGCTCTTGCACGCTGACCTGAAGTGGCTTCAGATGCTATTTCCTTGCTGAGGTGCAACCACCTCAGCAGAGTAACATAGTAACGGAGTAAGGGAGTACTCCTACTCTATCCCAGGGCCAAGGGCATCGAGTTATTACCAGCAAACACAGCTATAACTTAAGCTAACCTGACCTAGAGATCTGCCTGTGTGTGCTGAAGCACCGGTTGCAAGTTGAGATGCCGCTGTCTCGGGGTGCTGTGTGCAATAAGAAGGGCTGCGACTGCATCTACTTGCTGCAACTGATGCTTTGGCGAAACTGTGGGGGGGGAAAAAAAAACTTAAATGGGCTCAGAGAGCTGCTGTAAGCTCTCGGCTACCAATCTGGTTAGGGAGCTGCTGGCTTTCTCGGCCACTCTGGCCAGGCATGGGGACCTGCTTCTTGCATTGGTTTCGGGGTTGGGATTTCGTCTCTGGCTGCAGCTCTCTGTCACTTGGGTTAGGCAAACAGACACCTGCAGAAGGAGCCAAGTACCTGTGCGGAACTGTAATTTGCCCAGAGATCTAGATTTACGAGTCATGTAAAAAGGAGGCAGCATGTTGGGTGCTAGGTAACCTGAGCATATTCGTCGCTGTAGCTTGTCCTACCCGAAGCAGAGCAGGCACCAACACGCTCTGCTAATACTATGGTAGTTTGCACTGTATTTGTTGGAGTGCTGACCTTTTTCTTTTTAAAAAAAAAAAAAAACAAACAAAAAACCCAAAACAAAAAACCCCCTGTATGTTACTGGTTTATCTATTGTGTGGTTAGTGAGTAGCTTCCCCTTTCTGTATCTATGTAAGTAGGCACCCAGGTCAGCAGTTAGCTTCTCTGTAAAAATAGCTGAAGATAAGTCACCAATTCCCCTTCCTGTATAGGATTAGACTGTTTTGTTTAAAGCTGAATCCATGTACTGGGATATTTTTACTCCTTCAGCGACAAAGTGTTGCTGCTTCAGCTGTCTCTTATATGCGGATCAGTTCACTTCTAGCTGTTGTAGAAGCTGTTCACGCTGTTCTTGTAGGGAAGAAAGAGCTGGTGAATTTATTTCTACCTGAATTAGGGCATCTTGTGACAGAAGCAAATGTTTGCTGCGCCCTGCGGCAGGAGGTAAGATTCACAGTAGGAAAAGAAAACAAAAATGTTTGCACGCGTAAGTGTGCATAAATAAAATAAAACAATGTGAAAAAATCTTACCGACTTATTTCCTTTCCTGTTCTGCCCCATCCTCTGTCGGGGCGGGGGGGGAAAAAAGGCTTTGAGGACTCTCAACTCTATACTAGACAGTGTACCGCGAGAGGAGAGAAAGAAGTTTCCTCTGTCCGAAGAGATGTGTTCACTCACGTAAGTGTTCCCCTGGCAGTGCTTGTTGCAGGGAAGACGGCATTTAGTTGTTAGAAGCAACCAGCTTTCCAGCTCTCCATGCTGGTAGTGTTTGCTCAGTTGGGCAGCAGAGTCTGATTGTGCAGGCATGGGCGAAGCCCTAGCCTTGCTGTTGTATTTCACACGTGATCGTTATCATGAAGCGTGTGTGCTCCTATCCAGTTTATTAATTAAAATTGTTTTAGTGTTTTGGGGTTTTTTTTTTCCCCCCTCACTTTAATTCATTGCATTATGTTGTTTCAGGAAAGATCTTGCAAGAAGTATTCTGGAGGTTGGTGGTAAGAAGTGCTCAGTGGTTATTTCTGTGAAGCTAGAGTTTTCTACTGTTATTTTACTTGCTTACTTGTTATAGAGGAATTATAATTTAAATAACTTTCTTTTAGATACTTGATTTCTCTAGGAGGAAAATCAGGGAGTCTAAACATTGTTAGATATAGCAATCTGTTGTTTGTGTTTAGTTTTAAGTGTTAATTAATAAAAAAACTCAACTGTGATATGAATAGAAAGTTAGTTATATCAGCTTTATGTATATGCCTTCTAAACTATGCTTGCTGTTAATCTTAAAGTAAAGACTGACTACTTGACCAGGATGGGGATAAACTACAGTCAATAGGGATTTATTGCCTCTTAAATTGCCTTTTTTATTTTTTATTTCTCCTAGCAGTAACACTCTCTGGATAGTTATTGTGGTACATGAAAAATGAGTTAATCGTAGTGACCTAGTTAACAGTGCTCTGCAACCTGTTGAATAAGGGGAAGTAGCTACGTGCCCTCTGACGGCTACAATAAACAGTTGGCTGTACCCTCCACTATAACGCAGTGTTATTTTCCTAGGTGAAATAGAAGGTAGCTGATTAATAAGATTTTTTGGTTTGTTTTTGAGAGTATATTAATAGTAACAATACCAACCCTCTGTTATGTTAGGGGGATATTTATTCCTTTCTTATGTTTATCATATAGACTATGACCTTCAGGTTGCTCTTTCAGAAGCACTTTGTAGGCTAATGACAAAAAAATGGAGAGATGACCTTGTTCACCACTGGTTTGAAGATAATTATCTTGCTGAAGCTTTCAAAGAGATCAAGGATAGAGAATTTGAGACGGTAAGGGTCTTTATTTTGAAAACAACATACTTGACAAGTCTGCATAGGGGCTAGTGTTGTTTGAGTTCAGCCAGGATGTCCTTGCAAGAAGTTCCTTCAGAAATGATGTTATAAATGCAAGAAGTTATCTGGAGGTTGTAGGGGGATTTTTTTTTTTTTTTTAACCTAGCAGACATAAAATGGCATATCATTAAAATAGCTCTTATTTCTAAGATGTTCTACTTCTAAAACATAAATATATATATATTTGTGATTTCTGTTTGAAGGCCTTTGGCATCTTACTGACTATTTAAAAGCTTATAACTGGAGTGGAAATGCATCTCCAGCAAAATAAGTGTTTCAAAGGAAATGTAAACTGATTTTTGATAAGTTGTTATTTGTCTTGAAGGACTGCAGAAAATTTCTTAATCAACTAAATGAAAGGCTTGGGGATGAAAGAAGGTAAGCTGTGAACCAAGAATCTAAATTAATGCTGTCATTACTGCAACCTCACAGAAAGAGAGGGAAAATTAGAGCTGTAGATTGACTTGGGTTGTACTCTGCAAAATGATTTATGTCATGTATGTGAATAATTTTTTTTAACTTTAGTGATGATTCTTTGAAAGTAAAATTAGTGAAAACAAGATATTGCTAAGTGACTAAAATGACATTTTCTATAAGCTTCTCTAAGCTTAGTTTGCCTCTAGGCAGTTGTTAAGTTTTTGAACAATAAAGTTAGTAACCTATACTCAGGATGTTAGCTTTCATAAATTCAGATTCTGACTGATGTTGAATGGATCATGTGCAAGTGTGCTTTTCTTCCAGAGTCTATTCATTTCCTTGCATATCTGCTTTTGCTGACATGAATGAGGTAATATTTCTTACCGTGGTGGCACATTCCCTACAGTGTTACCACTGTTAGTAAGGTTAACTTCTGTGTGGTGTATGGGTTCTTCTCCACCCCTCCACTTTTTTTTTTTTTTTAATAAAAGGACTTACTTTTTTTGAGTGCAAACTATGATTTTCTGTTCTAGTTTGAAAGTTTGTTTAGTTATGTCATCCAACTCCTAAATAACTGCTGTTGACTTTCCTTTTGTATCAGCCAGATGATTAGAAGCAGCCCTTCTCTTCATGGTAAAGGAAGAGATATCTTTTTAAAAGAAACAGGACAGGGGAACTCCGACTCCTCTGGAAGAGTTGCTCCCCGGCTGCCCGAGACAAAGATCTGCTTGGTGGTTACAGATTACTTTGTGTTTTCTGTTTTGTTTTTAAGTCAGCATTGTATTTGTGGCACTCTATTCCCGATAGTAGTTTCAAATCAAAACCACGTTGCTGAAGAGCTTTTATGGGAACTAGTTCCAGTGCTTCTGCTGATAAGAAGTGCTCAGAAATACAGAAGCCTTCGTAGAGTCTTCCCTGAACCAGGCGCATAAGCAGTTGCTTGAATTACTTCCTTCTTGTTGGCTGAAGTACAGTAACAGTCTGACCTGGCTGGTGTCGTTGGGTCCGTGGCAGGCTGGCAACTTGCAGTTTGATTCCCAGCTTTTATTTCTGCGTGGTGTGTGTAGGGCGACTTGTTCCAACTTCATGTTGCAAAGAAAATAGGGGATGATAGAGCGGTGTCCAAACGAGTTTGTTTTCTGGAAATGGCAGCGGTGGCTGTTGTGCTCCCTCAGGTGAAGAAGCCCTCGGACGAGAAGCTGGAGGAGTTCTGGATCGATTTCAACGCTGGGAGTCAGAGCGTGACTTTCTACGTAGACAGTAGTGAGGTGGGAGCAAAGCCCAGGTGGGCTTTGATTAGTCTGATGTGGCTGGTGCTAGCTCAACCCTTCTGTTGCGGTTATTTTGTTTTTTATAGGGTGCTCTGTGGGACTCTGTGAGGCTGTCGAAAGAAGCAGTCAGTAGTTACAGCCTGAAGGGTAAGACTGCGCAGCCGGTGCTACCCTCTGTCTGGCTCTAGTTTCACAAGATGCAACGAGCTGATTTCAAATCTCGCCATCACCAAAAGGAGCTCCGGCCACTTCCTTTCTCCCAGCTGTGTGCTTTTAATGTTTGCGTTGCACCAGCTGTGTTTGTTGGACCTTGTTGTGGGCTTGTTTAGCGCAATGCCCCCCCCCCCCCCCAAAAAAAAAAAAAAGGCAAAAGAGGATAGCCACCTGCTGAGTTAGCAAGGGGGAAATGCTTGGATCTGGTCATCGCCACAGTAGGTGTGGAGGGAAGGAGTGGGATTAAGGCCACTGGCAGCCCCAGAGGAAAGTGAAGGGGTGGCAGGAGCGAGAGAGCACCAGTGCCTTCGTTTAGCAACAGTAAGGTGTTAGGTTGGCTCAGCGTGAGAAACTGCAGCCTCTGTAGCCCCAAAGAAAGAGTCTGTCTTGTCTTCGACTGAACCTCGCAGTCTCCAGCAGGATCGGAGCTGCCAAGAGTAGCTGTTTCCTGAAGCCCTGAACTCCACAGCGTGACATCAGCTTGGGATTGTAGCTCCACAGACTTGTGCTAGTTCAGTTTTTTGCTATGCAGTATAAATCAGCATGCTAACGGAAATGGCACTGTTTTTGTAGTTACAAGTGAGTGATCTTAACCACTAGCTTTTTCTGTACCAATTTAGTATACAATTACGTTGAAAATAGGTTCATTGATGGCCTCTTACACTGGCTGAGCAGTGGCCACAGAGTAGTGCTAGTGAAGATCCATGCTAGCTGTTTCAGGCCCTGCAGAGATTTATTTTCCAGATGGTACCCTAGGAATGGCTTCAGTGCCCAAAAAGTAGGGCCAAAACAACAGTTGAATGTGTGCTGGGCTGGCAAAGCAATGAGTGCTTTTTGGATGTCATCAGGCTCCTGTGCGTGTAGGTGATTTTCTTCCATGTTGCATCCTGCAATGGTGATAGGTGACTCTTCCATGAGGAAGAAAGACTTGGTCATGTTGTAGAAAGCGCAGGAAATCTGTGTGCTACAGATTGCAACAGTGCTGTACTGGGGGGTCTGCAACCTGCTGTGGGTGGGACAGGTGGCAACCTTAAGGGCCCCCTTCATCAGGGCAAGTTGAGAGGTTAGTTTATGGAAGTGCTAGGAAATAGCATAATCTTCTAAACCTAATGAGGAAGAAATGGGTGACCAGTGTAACTGGAAATGCACAGGCAATATGTAAAAGATGTTGTCTTCAGGTTTAAAAACAAACCGAAACCCTACCTGAATGGTTTTGGGATAATAGAGTGAATGCCTTGCTCTAAAACAGATTTAACTGCTTTTTTTTTTTTTTTTTAATGCAGAGGAAGGTGGGGAAAAGATTGTTAAAATTTACATGAAGATTCCTGCTATTCTCAACAAAAATGAAGCAACAAAGATCAAAATATCCTTCAGTGCTGAGTTTGAAATCTTAGATGTAGTCAGAAAAGTCCTGGGAGATGAAAAAATGATGGTAAGCTCTTGGTACACGTTTTTCTTTCATAAACTATTTTTTACTTAAAACACACTGTCAAAACCAGTGCTTTTTCTCCAAGTATTACATTGTACTAGATGAGCAAATTGAGGCAAACGAATGGAAAAACAAAAGGAAAGCTGCTTATGCATTTTTATTTTTTTAATAGTAATTCATCCACAATCCGTGGGATTTGCAGAAAAACTTGCATGAGAATAGTCACAGCTAATTTATCCTTGCAGGAGCAGAGAGATTTCCAAATAGTTAACCACTGGCTACAAATAATCAGATGCTAGTTAAGAGCTGTTAGTTATGTTAGTAAGTAGCTGACTTTATTGAATAAAAGATTCTACTCTTTTAAGGTCGTTTTCACATTGGATTAATTCACATCAACAGATAAATGTGGCTGAAGAGGAGCCCGTCCGTGCTGGGGAGCAAGCCAGGCAGACTGATGCAGGTGACACTTTTTTTTAAATATGGAATTTAGCTTGATCACATTTAAAATGAGTCTTCACTCTCACTCAATAGCTTGCCATTAGCCACACTTAGAAAAGGGAGGTAAAACCAAACGAGTAGCCCTCCCCCCTCAAGACCACCCCTTGGTCTTCTGCTATTCCCATCTTGTGAGCTTGTTAACTGCCTTTAGTGGTGGGTGCTGAGCCCCTCCATCCTGGGGGAGAGGAGGGTGGCCGTTAGCTGAAGGGTTGCACAGGCAAGGAGTCACTCTCACGAAGGCTAGGATCAGCGGGCTGCTGGCCAACCTGGCAAAGCAAACCTCGGTTGCTGACTGCTCTCTGAAGTACGAAGAGCATGTGATAGTGTTTCTCCACCTACGGTTGCTGTAGGGGCGTCCTCCTGCGGCTCTCCTCCCCCTTTCTTGCCCCCTATGTTGCTCTTGGTGTGGGGGTGCTGCGGGGATGCTCGTGGGAGGCTTCTAGAGGGAGATGATGCTCTGCTCTGATGCACCCGTGAAAGCAGCAGCATCGTGAAGAGCGCTAGTCCTCTGACGCACCAGTGCTTGTGTCTTGGCGCTTACTGTGCTTCCCCTGAGGAACAGTTGTGTCTGGAGTGACGCGGCTGGTACCGAGGCTTCCTGCAGGGAAGTGATTTTGTTGCTTCTTGACCACATGCTCGGCGAGTGGATGTGTGAGATACTGGGACTAGAGCATGCTAAGCTAGCTGAACTGCTGGAGAGCTCTGGTGCCACGGCCGAAGTGGAAGCGGAGGAGCCAAACGTCCATCCACAGTCCGTCCGTGTGGACAGGGCAACGAATGGCCACAAAACTGTGCTTCGGAGGATCTGTGGTAGTGGCACAAGGGTCTCAAAGGGGAGAACTGCCTCCCTCGGCAGCCTCCCCTGCTGGCTGCCCTCCTGCTGACTGGAGGGATTGGACACACTGAATTGTTTGTGAGGAGATCATATGGTACTGTCCTTTCCTGTGCTGCCTGTGATAGTCTCCTACAGGATGTTATCCTCTAGTATCTTTTGGCTGAATTTAGTTTGTACTACTGCAGGCAGGTAACGTAATCCAGTGTGTAGATGGCGTGACAGACTTGGAGCCTGGTTTAATCTGAATATGATGGATGTTGAGGGAACATGAAGTCTGAAAGGTACAATGTGATGCTTGTGCCTTATGCAAAAGAAGGTCCAAGTCCAGCGATAGGGGAAGACAAAGTAGTTTCTTCTTCCTTTTCCCTCTAACCTGTTTTGAGCGCCCTATCAAGGTTGCGATCCACAGTTTGAGGAAAAGCTCCTTTGAATCAAAGGCAAGCAAGAGACAGAATCAAAATTTATCTTAAAAGGGAAACGTTTCTTTAGCTCAATTTCAGTATCAAGCTATTGGGGAGGTGACTTACTTTTGTGTAGCGGTATCTTCTGTTTGAAATCTGGTATATTTTCTTGTTAGAAAATAGAATTTTACTTCAGACAGTGGTGAGCGTATATTAGTGTGATGTCTGCAGTCAATGTGAACAAGGACGTAATGATGTAGAATTCTATGGCTCCTTAATACACGCTGACGGCAAACGTTTAAAATGTGACTGTATTTTAGTGTAGATAAACCTTTGGTGTAACTTGCTTAAGAGATCTTTCTGTGTTTTCTAAGGCAATGAGCTCAACTTTTTTTTTTTTTTCTCCACTGCTACTATCCACCATCTTGGATAACGAAGTACAAGTTGAAGAGCACTTATTAGGTAGCATGCTTTCTACGTCCATGATGGAAGCAAACTTTTGCTTTTCTTTTACTTATAGTAGATTTCAGATTACTCTGGGAGAATATTAGGGTAGATTGTAGGTTGAGCGAGGTGACCTCCAGAGGTCCCTTGCAACCCCAACTATTCTGTGATTCTGTGTAATACCCTAAACAGTTATTAAATTTTTTTCTAGCCTTCAATGTCTGAGAGAGTACCTTGTTCAGTAGTTCTTTCATTCCCCCAAATTATTACCCAAAACAAGCTGTAATGGAGGTCCTCCAGATGCTCAGGAGGATGTCCTTCTGGAAGCTCGGGAGAAAGTAAGAAAGGGAGAAGCTCTGCTTCTTCAGCATCTGTGAAGCACACGCGGAGGTACAAGACTGCATTACTACTCAGAGCAGTCCCGCAGCACAAAGGGTGGAAGGTCATACGTTTCCAGTGAAACATGTTTTGCACTGCCTAGCTGATATTCAATCCAGTGAACCAGAAATGGTGGAAGGTCCCACTGGTCCTTTGCTTTAGTCAGACATAAATGACTGTTTTATGCTTTCCTGAGCAAAGAGTTGAGATAGCAACAGGATGATAAATGTATACATCTTCACACACTATGAGGGACTTTCAATGGGTAGGGTCAAGATGCCATTTACTTAGCATTACAATTCTGCACTGGGTAATTTGGAGATGTTTCATGTTTTTGTTTAATAAAACATGATCATGAGAAGTTTGTCCCTATTAAGTCATATTGTTATGCCTTTATGTATGTACTTAAGAAAAGAAAGGTCTGGATGTTCAGTTACAGCAAAAATATTCTCATTAAGGTTGTTGTTCTGCAGTAATACCGGAGTCCAGTAATCTACAGAGGAAGAAAAATCCTTCCAGCTCTGAAAACACAGACTCCCTCTCAGACATCCTAGACTCTCGGCACAGAGAGCAGTTAGCTGACACCGTAACAGTAAGTGTTTCGTGTATGGTGAAATAAAGTCTTTGTACCCATTTTCCCCTCTAGTCTGCTTTTTTCAATAGGTGTAGTTAAAACTTCTTTTAAAAAATTAATTTGTACCCAGGTCTGACAACATCTTCCTCTCAATCAGTGGGAAGTCGGCTTCCTAGATACTTGCTTCCAGTGCTGCAATTTCACAAAGCAGTTTTAAAAAGGAAAAAAAGTTGTACTTTGGTGCGATGCTTTTAGTGTGAAGCATTCTCTTTTTAGTGAGATTTTATAAAAATATAAAAAGTTTCAGGGGTGTGTGTGTCTGTGTGCATATCTGTGTATGCATATATAAATATATATATATACATATAGCTAATGAAAGATTTGTGGTCCAGCTGCTGCCACAGGCTAGCACTGAAAATCTCTCTTCAAGTTCTTAAACTTTTTTTTTATTGATTACATGCATGCTCTGTTTATGATTTCATGTCTCCAAGCAGAAAACGGTTAACTCCAGTGTCACCATGATTACAGTGAGCCAGCAGACTGACATGGAGGATGCTAACCCAGGCCCAGGTCAGGCCCGGCTCCTTTCGGTTCCTGAAGTCTGACCCACTTAAGTGTTATTTGGGTGATGCTCTGCGAAGGCTCTGCTTTTGTGGGCCTTCCAAAGAGAATAGACAAAGAATTTAATAGTACCTCCAGAGGGTGAAGCTGTAGTTTCCTTGCCTCCCTCAGCAAAACAATCCAAAACTCCATCTCCAAGGACAAAAGCTAAGCCTAGGTAAGTGTCTTGAAGACAAAGAGTTGCAACTCTTTCCACCCCCTCTTCTCTGTCAGGGTTTTAATGCATGTGACTTCTAGGATTACCCTATCAATTATTAAATTAAAAAAAAAAATCAATTTTGCCACACTGACTTGCAGGGTGGTTTGTCTGGTGTTACAGCACTTCAGAGTTACAGAACAGTCATGCTTGGTTACTGGCTTGGCTGCTAGCTTGGTGTGACCTTTCCTTCTCATCTGTGACTTATTTCAAACAAAAGATGAACATGCACCTCTATTACAGAGTCTAACTTCAGCAGTGTACTCGGAGCTCCCCAGATATGTAGCTGTTCAAAAATGACAGTCACGATTTTTGTGTAGCATCATGTGAATATGGGTCCGCCTTGGCATTATACCTTTCTTCAGAGCTAGGCAGGATGGCAGTTCTTTTGGTTAACAAGTTGGGCTAGCGTAGAGCTACTTGTTAGATTTCTACTTTATGTACCTCTTAAATTGCCAGTCTGATGCTAGTAGGCTTATCAGTGCAAGTTCTTTTCCTCTTAATACTTCATAAACTGCCTGTCTGGATTTTGAATGAAAGGCCCTTAATCCTGTGTTCCTCTAATGTGTCTGGTTGTCCCCAGTGAGAAGCCCCTAGAAGAAGAGCCCGTAGAGGAATCGACACCGAAGGTGCGTGTGTCTCGGGGCCGCCCAAGGGAAGGGGTCTGGTGCAGGGATTAGGCACTCTCGTGGAGTTGCAGGAGTCATCTGGGCTGGGTTGACCCAGTCCTGCAAGTGAGCAGTGTCCTGAGCCCGTGTGATGTGGTACCTGGTGTAATGTGCTGTTTGGCCCTGGGATCGTGCTGCACAGGCAATGACTGTCTCCTGCAGCCTAACTATGCCAAAGCTGGCAATTCAAGCACCGCTGAATTTGGTCAGTATATAACCTGCCTATGCTCGGGATACAGGAATACAGTGCGTAAGTAACCAGCCTGGCTCTGTGCAGGACAGGCTTGTGTGTTGCAAGATTTTAGGTGCAATGTCCAAGAGCGAAGAGTTGCTTTCTAAAACGAAGCAGATCTTGGAAATGTGCAACCACGTTTACTCAGTTTTTCAACCTGAGCCCTGATCCTCTCAGGTCAGATCTCTGTACTCCTGGCACAGGAGCTTGCAACCTGGGTAAACTAACCACAAGTAACAGAAAGACATCTGTAGCTGCATTTCTCTCTTTAGACTGCTTGAACACTTGGAAATCTCTGAAATCTCTGTCCAAATACAAAAATAATCTGTGCAGAATACAAGAGAAAATAAACTCCTGAATTTAACAATGAATTTAATTTCATGAATGAGGTAGATACTCAGCTTATCTGTGAACCTGGATTTTAGACTTATGTCTTGGTTTACATTTCCAAGTACTATGTTTAGATTTTTTTTTCGCCCCTAGACTTACCGTTCAAAGGCTGCATAACCAGTGCTCACTGCATAATTAATTCAATGCTTTTAAGTTACATTTCCTCCGTATCCTTCCCTCTCCCCTCATTTTACCTCCAGGACTCCCACACTTCCTGGTAGGAAAGAGCTACAGGAAATAGTTATAGCCAGGTGGTTGTTGTGATTAAAAGACCAGATGTTTCCCAATATTCCTTATCTCTGCTTTTAGCATGATGCTTTTAGGAATAATGTTACTTAGCATATCATAGTTTGAGATCCTGGAACTCCTTTCTCCTTTTGAAGGATGATGCCTGGGAAAAGAGAAATAGAAAATCAAGTTTGGTCAAGCAGAAGACTGAAGCCAGGTATGATACATAAGGCTTGAGCACGTATTGGGTTTGGTGCGCCATGCAATTTTTAGACTATTTCTAGCACTATTGGCGGGAGGGAGAGGAAAAAAGTGCTTCTGGTATGAACTTTATCAAAGCAACAAGCAGCCAGCTATAGAGTTGCATTTAGACAGTTCACAGCTCATCTCTCGTGGGACGTTTGGATCCCCACTGCAATTAAGACTTGAGGAGAAGCTAATTCTGATCTGCCAAAAATGCCCTTACCTTTGTAATGCTATGCCCTGTTAGCCTTTCTATTTTCCTTGATCCTCTGGAGGATGAGGGGACTGTGGCCATGCAGAGCTATGAGTAGCAGTTTGATTTGTGGGTATCTAAGCTGTTCTGATACTGCCTCAGCTCTTTGGTGTCCCACGACCTAGACTTCCAGGATGGACTCTTTCTCTATCTGCTGCCCTCCCCTACCCCCATCCAGCGGTCTGCTCACACTTTAAAGTTGGTGGCACTGTGGGCAGAGGCGCTCCAGAGTTTTGGAGTGATTTACGCTCTCCTTGGTCCTGGAAGCTTGTCCTGGCCCTGCATGTTGCACCCTCCTCCTGTGCACTCTCTACACTCTTTGCCAGCAAAGCTGTGTGTGCAACTTAACTTATCCTGCTGAGAAGGAAAGCAAATGGCCCCTACACCAAAGACTGCAGCTGTCCCAGTTGCTTGCAGCGGTCCGAAGCAACTTTGCCTGTTAGGGGTACCTGGACCGTGCTGCAGCATCAGCAAGGGAAGGATAGCAGTGGCATCTTCCAGACATGGCCATCATCTTGCAACCCGTGACCTTCTTGGACACTCTGATTTTTGGGAGATGGGTCTCTGGCGGCAGCTCATGCAATGTGGTCTTTAATCTGAAGCTGGACAAACATAGAAAAAAATATTAAAGCTCAATTTTACCTCCCACTTTTCAAGGGAGTTGTTTTAAGAAGGTAAGAAATCCATTGCTACTTGCCATGGACAGAAATAATAGTACTTGCTTTCCAAAGGTTGCATTCTGGATGTGATCTTGCAAGATGCAGCCATATCTGGTAGGGATAAAGCTCTGAAATGTTTCAGTGTTTTCCTGGGTGTCCTAGTTTAGTCTACTGCCTCTTTTTTTTAAAAAAAAAAAAAGTTTAGATGACTTTTTGTTTTTTGTATTGGTCGTGGACGAGAATGGAAGAATTCATGTACAACGTCGTCGCTATAAGTTCTATGTCTTCAGATCAAATAGCTCATACAGCACAGCGATTGTAGAACAGGAGTGGCAGAGTAGAAGTTAGAGATGGAGAAGGATGTCTTAGCTCAATCATTCTGCTCCCTCTAGTGTTTCATCTAAAAATGTGTATTTCTCTTTTCCTTTAGGAAGCTTTAAAAGAAAGGGAGTCTGATTCTTAATATTTCCTCTACTAGGAAGAAAAGGAAAGTCTAAATTATGCTGAGCACTAATTTTTAACTTTTAAAAAATAGTTGAGATTTAGAGAAAGAAATTGGGATAATCTTTATTTTAAATTTTGAAAGGCGGGGAAACAAAATCTGAATGCATACAGAGAAGTGATTAGAGAGCAACCATTGAATGCTAGAATTTTCAAAAGTAAATTAAATTATTTTTTTTCTTTTAAATATTTCTGAAGTCATTTTTCAGTGCATTCATGATTCCTACCTACCACATACTGTTATTACTGATTTGTCTGCTACATAGTCATACATAAGCTGACTTGCTTATGTCTTTTGAAAGTTTATCTGAAAATAAAAAAAAATACGGTTGAAATAAGGTGTGAGAATGAAGTAAGACAATAACGGAGACTGAGTAGGAAAGCGACAAGTATTTGTTTAGGATGCTGTTTTTTCAGCTCAAGTTTTAGGCATATAAAATCTTTAAGTGTTTGCTGTATAACAGGGTTTATACATGCTAAAAGTAGTATCCTCCCCACCCCACCCAGTGCTCTCAGTGAAGTTCTATAGCTTGATTGTTCATGATGGTATGCCACTGTCTCTTGTACCTTGCCTTGCAGGAGCGATTTCTATGACTTTGAAAACTCGGACTCTGCAAGCCATGAAAAGGTAAAGTTGAGGCAGAACTTGTCAGGAGCCTGCTAAGGTCCCACATCAGCAGCTGACAGTGGTAACTTGGAGCAGGTTGTATCGCTTACTGCAGAAATGCAATAAGGGTGGACGTGCTGCTGTAACAAAAGTCACAGATAACTGGCAATCCAAGGTTCTTGTTTATTTCTGTAAGGTGTATGGAAATGTTTTGCCCCCAAAATTGTTGATAACTTCTTGAATTTTGTCATGGCTGTGGTATGATAAAGCTAGTTGCAATAGGCATTTGAGCTGTTGCTCAGATGAGGCTGTGGGATGTCTTTGCAATGGAAGGCCAGCATCTGTTCTCATTTTACTGAATACTGAAAGAGCTGTGCTGAGTGCCTTCCATGTTGTGCTAAAAGAGAGGACCCAAAATCTGTTTCCAGCAACACTTTATGTTGGGAACCTCTGTTTAAAGTCAGTTGTCACATATGTTTTGTTTTTAATTCTGCTTGACTGATGTTTGCAGATTGTTAGAGAATCAAACAAAAATTTGCAGTTGTGCCTGCTCTGAAACTCTGACCAGTGCAGCCTTTCCCAGGAGGCAGAAAACTGGTTTGTAAGGTGGCTCTGCCATATAAACCCTTCAGCTTCCAGCCCCTTCCCTGGGCAATCGGTGCTTCCTATTAACCAGGAGATGGTGGGTGCTGAACTGGACATCCCAAATTTCTGTCAAAAAGCTGGGCATCGCCTGCTCCTCAGTACTGCCACGGGGTGTCAGCATAAAAACCTGCTTCGTGGCATGCTTAGCAGTGTTTAAATAGCCCTGTCCAAAATCTGTCTAGGTGTTGCATGGTATATTTATAGTGCACTAGCACTAGTGTTGTTATCGCTGCTTAAATGAGGTTTCCCCTGAGCATTATTCATAAAGGGGAAAGAGAAATAGCACTACTTGAGAACACAAATGTTTGTCAATTATCACTTACGATGCTGTTTCAATCAACAAATCCCTTACAATTAAAAGGGGAATCTCCATGCTGGACTGCTTGTAGTCCGCTCCTCTGTAGCCCTCCCGAGTGAGTCCTCGGGCATTTTAGTTTTGTAGATTACTTTGTAGGGTACTTAAACTTTAAGACAAGTTGTGCTTCTGTTTTAGGTCGCTGAAGCCAAAGGAAAGATCCTTGGACAGAAGTCGTCCTCACAAAATCAGAGGTATAGACTTGTACACACACCACTTAGGCTCTGTTGACCTGAATTAAGAATTCATTGCATTAGTTAAATTATTTTAAGTTAGGATTAAGAGGGCTATGTGACGCTTCTAATAAAATAGTTCTTGGCTTAGCTGTCACAGTAGCTGCGCATGTTATCAGTACTAAAATTGTATCTGAGAATGCGAGAGTCACTAGAAAGAAAAATGACTTCTGTCTAGTCTGACAGTAAAGACCTGACTTCAAAAAAATGCCTACACCTATAAATATATGTATGTGCACCTATACAACTGATTTTGAGCATTTTTTCAAAAGCCAATACCCTGCCTTTCCTTTGCCATCTCTGGTTACGATAAAGCTGCCAGGGAATTGCCACTTTGAAGTAGGTAGCCTGATTGTTGTTGTTGTTGCTAAACTTCGGGTATTCCTGGGTTGTTACTTTCAAAAACCAACCAAAGAAGAAAAACTTGGCTAATTACTGCACATTAATAATTTGGCTATCCTGCTGATCTGTCGAAGACCCCTTCTACCGCTATTTGGCTGCGTCTCTTCTATACGACTGTCATATATTTTTACACCTTCTATGCTGCTGCGATGAATTATCGGACCTCCCTCTAGTCCAACTCATGTCTTTATGGGTTCCTTAGCAGGAGTCAGGAAACAGAAAACAAGACTCGGGACTCCAGCAAGCTCGAGAGAAGGCGGGTAGGTCATGCGTGCTTTACCGTCCCTAGAGCACGCGGCGGCCGTGCGTGCGGGTGAGGACGTGCTGGTTACGCCCTCGAATAAGCCTGAAGTTTAGGCTTATTCAGCGCGGGCTTGTATCTCTGCTAGCCACTGCTCCCTGCTGAGCTGAAAACGTGTTTTTTGTGCGTCCCCGGACCTGCGTGCTGGCGAGTGGTGGGGAGGGTGAGGAGCAGCTGCACCTCCTCCAGCCCTGGCAAGTGCGCGTTGAAGGCATCGGTGTGCGAACCGGCCACGCGCGTTCAGCGCTAGGCAAAAGCCCCCTCGGAGGGAGCGGGATGGCAGTAGGCAAGTGACATTTAAAACAAGCCAGGAGCCGTCTGAAGCATCCGTCCCCGTTCCCGAGTCTGAAAACAGGCTACTTGCTGCCACTAAAAGTAATGCACGGGGTGCACTGAGGCTGTCAGAGCAGTAAGTGAATGTCTGATTTCTTTTTTTTCTAGCTGAGCTGTTGGCTGCAGCTCAGACGTTTTAGGGTTTTTTTTTCCCCTCCCGCTTCCCTCTCCTTACCCCCCCGCCCCAACCCCTGCTGAAAGCTCTTTAATCCAGAGCAGAAGGGAGGGGGACATGAGGAAGGAAGACACTAAACATCCCACTGGCAAAGGGCAGGTGCCCATCTCTTACTGTTTTTTACGCTGCTGATTTGACAGTTAACAGTTTAGTTGCTGTTTTGGCAGGTTTTGCAGCTTAAAATACTTTAGGTATTGCACTGTGGGGAGGAAGAAAGGGGATAATTTGCTAGTAAACAAGGGGAAAGGGCTGGGGGGCTTCCTGGGTGGAAGGTGGGAGCCAACTGACTGAGCAGGGCTCACTGCTAATAGTGTCTTTAGTCTGATTACAGGAAACATCTTTTCTCTGAAAGTAACAGTGAAAATGCAAGCACTGGTCCGAGTGAGAAAAGCTGGATCCTTGACTCTCAGAAAAGATCGTTGCCAAGATCTCTTGATTACACCCGAAAAAGGCCCAGGGTCAGAAGTAAACTAAAAGGTAGGTTTAGTCTGCTGTTAGTGCTTTGCTGTGCGCAACATACTGTGTGATGAGAGGGTGACAGGGCAGATAAAGAAATAGCTGCTGATGGGTTTTGTGTGGCTCGAGGAGGAGGGTTGGGGGATCCCCAATCCCAGTGGGATGGGCCGAGCCACAGCCACCTCCCTTCACTTTCTCATCCCTCCTGAAACCTAGCTGGCACGGCAAATACGTCTTCAGCAGCTGCTCAATGCACAGACCAAGGCTGCCCACTTCCCTTTTATGCTCCGACAGATGCTCATCCTGCCAGCGGTCTGAAAACTCAGCTGCGGTAAAGCGCGAGAGCATCCCTTGCTCAGAGCCAGCAGGCAGCGAACCTCCCCGACAGCTGTGCTCTGCAGCTGCCGGGGCCTCTGAATTTGAGCTAAGTTGCCCTAAGAAGAGTTGGGATCTCTCTCCGCCTCATGTGGAGGATGAGCCTCGCTGTTGGTCCCTGCTGGGAGTAAAAAGCTAAAGAAAAGTGAGGGAGAAATTATGCTTTATACCATAAAGAAGTTTTTCTCAGGTTTAGGTGGAACTTCCTGTTGGTCAGTTTCTGCCCGTTGCCTCTTGTCCTGTCGCTGGGCACCACGGAGAAGAAGCTGGCCCCATCCTCTTGACACCCCTCCCCGCCCCCCCTTTCAGATACTTGTACACGTTGATCAGATCCCCTCTCAGTCTTCTCTTCTCCAGGCTGAACAGGCCCAGCTCCCTCAGCCTTTCCTCATAGGAGAGATGCTCCAGTCCCCTCATCATCTTTGTAGCCCTCCGCTGGACTCTCTCCAGTGGTGCCATGTCTCTCTTGTACTGGGGAGCCCAGAAGTGGACACGTTCTGCAAGAGTTTGCTTTTGCTCCTGTGTCAGCCCACGCTTCCCAGCTGAGGCTTAGGCACTATCAAAATGAGCTTGCCATACTTGCATTTTTTGGGGGACCTGCTTTGGATGCAGTGAGTCTAAGTATTGCTCAGTTCTGCACCACTTGGGAGCTTTGTAAGAATGAATTGTTGGAGCTCTGCACAAATGTTGTGAAGTTTATTCTTGTAAATGCACAGAAAATCCAATTTAAAATTAAGTTACTCTTAGCCATGGTGCAAACTTCTAAGTGGAAAAGACACACAATTACGTTGTCAGTAACCAGGAAAACTTTTCTCCTTGCAGTGCTTCCAGTGTCTTCTGCAAGTAGTGGCAGTGATTACCAGACAAAGAAAGTAAGGACCTGTAATGTTTACTGTGCTTTAGAATTCAAAGCATTGCATATGCAAAACACATGTACAACTTAATTGAAATTAAATAAATTGGTGTTATCTGTCTTCTCAAATGTTTTAACCAACTAAATGTTTCTGAGAATGTACTGGTCCTCTAGAGGTTGGAGAAATAAGGAGATCTTAGCAGAAGATGGGGAATTTTATAGAAACAACCATACGTGAGCTCTACACAAATTATTCTTAAACTATTATTATGTTTCTGTGTGACATATTGGGCAGGAACTGGCATGTCTGGTGTGACTTCTGCTTTAGGTAATGTGAACGTAATTACAATGGTAACAAGTTTGGCTCTAGATACATGCCAAAGAGTTAGAGCAGCCTATTCAAATACCTATAAAAATCCTAGTTGGGTCCTACCGTGCTATGTCTCTACGCTCTCCTCTGGGCCAGTCCTGCTAGCCAGTGCCTTGAGAAACCTCCTGTTCTTCCCTGTATGTCCTGGTGGCAATTTTCAGGTCTGTGTTGTCCAAGTCCCGTGTGTCCCCCTGGCTCATGCTCTGAACTTCTCCACTTCCAGAAAACTAACCATGAATTATACTGGGGGGAGGAGAAATGATATGTGGACCATACACCAAGCAAAGGAAAATATAGTTTAACAATGCCAAACTTTCCCAGTGCCCAGCTAGTAAGCGCTGTATGTTGAATGCCATAAAGTGTTTTCCACGTGAATACAGAAAGTTTGGAAAATCACTGTAGAGCTGGCAGCTGTACTAAGCACTTCTTTCCCCAAAAGCCTTTTCTTTTCTTTCTTGACTAAAATGCTGTGATTTTGCTTACGAAGAATGTCATCCACTGTGTAATTCTACTGATTAAAGAGAATATTTTGGTAACCATCTAATTTCAGGGAAGAAATCTCCTTCAGCATTGGAGAGAGCCCATCAGTATGTTAGGCATATTTCAAAAAGTGTCAGCATTTTAGTTAAATGCTTAAAATATGCTTAAATAAAAAATACTTAAATAAAATTCACACTTGAAAGTGGTTTTTTTATTATTATTTTTTTAGTTGGGAGTTTCAAGGCCAAGCACTCAGAAGGAAAAGTTAAAGAAAAAAGGCACATCCAATGCCAAGACAGATGATTTACCTACTGTGGAAGTTCCTGGTATTTCTCTTTGCTTCTTGTTCAAGTATTAGAAAAGTTGTTTTGGTGGGTTTTTTGCTCAAATTTTGCCTTTTTCCATCACGCCTTGTTTGTAAATGTTCTGCTATGTGATAGCTCTTGTAATGGCTATAAAGTTGGGTAAAGTTTGTGGTAAAGCCCCCTGAAGAGAAGGAGTGTTAGTTGGGGGACGAGGGCTGTGCAATCTAGTGCCTAAATCATGTAGCTTCGTGGGGAAGGGCGGCTCGTCGGTGCCCTTCCTTGGGGGGCTTTCTTCTGTTTGCAGTCAAGCTACCCTCTTCATTGAGGCTAATCTGTTATCTGCACCTAAACCTCTATTTTTTGTGCCTTGGAGGAGGGGGGGAAAAAAGATTCCCCAGAGCATTATGGTTGGTATCTTAAAAGGCAGGGGAGAAGCTGTAGATATTAATGTGTGGGATGCCTAGAAACTGGAGTTTTCTTCTTTTATGTTGTAAAGCGGTTACTGATACAGATGCAGACCGTGCTTTGGATGAACTTGGTTGAAAGTGTTTTTCTCTCCTTTTCTGTGATTTTAATAGTCAATTTTTTTATAGTATATCTAAAGCTGCAGTGTGAGCGAAAATGCATATAGTATTTACACTATTACAAACTTCCACAGTACTATCTGTGCTTCCTCAGCCAGTGTGAAGCTACACAAACCTGCTGTGAGTGATGTTAAGGGATATAGTATGTCCCAATACATTATGATATTTCAACCTCTGGGCTGGGGATTGCAGTGTAACTTGGGTAGGAAAAGCTTGTAACTCACAAAAATATTCCACCAACACTTAAGTGGCCTATCTTCTTGGTCTGGTGTGTGGGTTTTTACACTGAGATGGTTGTTTATTTTTTGCTATTGACTTCCTGGATGTTATTCTACTGTGAAGTGTATTGTAAAGGTCAATTTTTTTCTGCCCCCACTTCTTTCTCCTGAGAATATCTGTGCTGGAATAAGGTGACATTAAATACAGTGTTGCAGACTTAAGTCCTGCAGCCTCAATGGGAGGTGAAGGAATGATCTTAAAGGGAAGCCAGAAATAAAACAGCCTTTGGATTGAGTTTGAGACACTGTCTCTTCCCTTTGTACATGTGGAAAGATAGAAAAGATGGTGTTTGTTTCCTTCTTTTTCTTTTTCTCTTCCTTTTTTCTTCCCCTCTTCTTGATATTTAGTTAAACTCAATGTTTTAGTGTTTTGGTCAATACAGGGTTCAAAATCAATTGCCTGCATGGTTTGGCTGATCTCTCACGCAGATGAAATGCACTCGGAGCTGGAAGGGGATCTGGCATCATTTAATGCTTCTGCTGAGGACTATTCCAACACTGAAGAGAAGCCAACACAGGTGCAATATGCAGTACTTCAAATGTTTTTTGATCTGTGGCCAGGCTACTTCTCATGTGAAAATCGGAAGCAGTGCATTGTGTTTACTTATGCTGCACATGAGCTGTCAAATGGTTACCTCTCTCTTATTTATTTATTTATTTTCTCTTCTCTCTCCTTAGAAGTTTCCTGATGCATCTGACAAATTGTTGAGAGAAGAACAACTGTTTAAGCGGAAGGACTCAGGTACGTTAGTCTCAGTAACGTGGAAGAGACGTTAAAAAGGCAGAAAAGGATGTTGGCCAAGCTGTTTTCTTTCAAAGACGAGCTGGCACTGAGCTTTCTGAGATGCTTAAGGATATTTTTACACAAGAAAAAACTTCCTTTTTTCTGTTTTATATATTATGGCAGTATATGTGGTACGATGTTTCTGTATACCTTCTTGAATTCATTGCTAACAGTCTTAAACCCTGGCCTTGATCAGAGGGACAGAGGATGTAGCTATCGAGAGGTGGGATTTTACAAACTAGTGGCTCTAAGAGTTAAACATGTGAAATGGGTAAAAGAAGAAACCCCCAGACTAATTCTTAATGACTTGAAAGTGCGGTGAGGCTTAAATATAAAGAAGTTTTGAAAGAGGCTGCCTCTATATCTGAGAATATAGAGATGGCAACGTGTACAGGTGCTTTTGATTATTGTAGGTTTTTGAAGTAATGGTGGCCTTTAACAGTGTAGGTGTATTCTTGTTTCTTTTTTTAATGAAAAATGCGTCTGCGTAAACTAACTCAGAACTGCAGTGCAGTCTTTTTGTGATTGGGAACAACTGAACTTCATGGAAGTTAAGCAGCAACGGGCTGCTTGTGCGTTGTGTTCACGCTCATGTTGTTGCTGCTGATCTAGTTCAGAGAAAGATTGTTTTCAAGTTGTTGTTGTGTCTGTGCGTTGAGTTACTAAAGCTTTGGGCCCAGCCAAAAGCATTCCCTTTTTCGTGAGGTAGCTACGTTCATGTTCCAGATACAGGTCTCTTATCCATCAAGATAGCTTCAAGGTACCAATGTGTTAGCTTAATTTTGGGGAAGAAAAACGCTATGATTTTAGGTTTATCACTATATGCTGTGCAGCATTACAGTTGGAGAGGAGTTGATACTATATGAGTACAGAAGTAAGGTGCTGTTCAGGAGTTTCAGGTGCAGATAATGACTGCATTTGAATATTTAGTCCATGAACCCTAAATCTACAAGCTTCCTCAAATGCCACTTCAGCATGCTGCTTGCAGTCCAACTGTCCCTCCGTGTCCCGAGCTCCACCACCTCCCTGTGTCTTGCCTTCTGCAGACTCCTAGGGGCAGCTGTTCAAACACAGCCCACTTGCTGAACTCTTGCAAGTGGACAGCGAGACACAAGGGAATGTGTGTGTTTTTTTTCTTTTGGGGGGGGGGGAAGTTTTCTTTAAATATGGCCTGCTACCTCCTGCTCAATGTTCCTGAAGAAGGTGAATTTTTTGATGGTGAGCTGGGCACTACCTGCCCCTTGTTGTTTGTACCCAGACAGGCTGGGGCATGCTGACAGCTCCTCAAACCTCAGTGCACGCACTGCAGGCAGCTTATATACACTGGGCAGGAGGACTGTTTCCTTCCACCTATCTTTGGTGCCCTGACCAAAACGTGGTTTGATTTGGCTCCCCATAGTCAAAAAGGGTGAAGTCAGGTTGGAAGAGGTGCTGAGGAGAGCATGAGGAGTGAGTGAAGTCACTCACAAGACATTGAAAACATGAGACTGTGGGCCTGCACTTGAGCATCTGCATCGCTGTGCGTGCCCTACACAGCTGGCTTTTATGTGGTGTCTGGTGGCTGGGAAATCCGGGGAAGTACAAAAATCTTCAAAATCTGTCAGGTAAGGATTCCAGACACAGAAGGAGACATGGATGTGGCTGGGTTAAAACACAACTGTGTGGTAAAGTTGGTGAAGATGGGGAAAAAAGAAAGCCATTAAGGATGATTAGTTTTTCTCCCTCTGATGAATTTATGCAAAAATGTTGTGTTATATAGCTGAAAGTAGCTCGGAAACAAATGGGCAGAGACAGATGGTAAAGCTTGGGGCTGGAAACACGGCGGGAAGAAGCCAGATAATGGTTTTCTGGTGGGAAGAGTGGGCCAAGGATCAAATTGTATTTAAGTTGGAGGTATGGTGGCTTTCCAGCTATCTGCGCAGCACGAGGCAGTGCAGTGGCCTGCCCTTGCAAAGGAGGAGACTTGCTGGTGAAGTCTTGTGTCCTTTCCTGTTAAAATGTGTTGCTGGCCCCTCAAATGAAGTTGCCTGCTCTTCTGCAATACTGGCAGCTCCATGGTGGTTTTTGCTTGAGGGAGCTGGTGGGTAAGACCTCATGGGAGAAGGGGGGGGGGAACTGAAAAACAAAACACCCCCCCAAATCAGATGTATTCTGAAACCTCTTTTCTCCTTTTAGATATTTTAGCTGGCACTGTCTTGAAGAGGCCTAAACTTTCCAGTTGGGAAACAAGTCACTTGTCTTCTGACTCTTCTTATAAACCAAGGAGACTTTTTGATTCAACAGAGAAGGAAAAGGAGACTGAAACAGGTAAGCTAGGCTGGCAATTAAGGTGAAGTACTTAAATATCTTCATGCATTTTTTTTTTTTCTGGCGATAAAAATCGTAGTCATGTGGAAGGTTGAAAGCAGATATCCTCTGCAGGGCATTGTCTCCAAAAACCCAAACGTGCCATCTTGTGTGGTGCTGTTGTTGAAAGCAATGCGCTTTAAGGATGTGAAAAAGGAAATTCGGGCTCCTTAATCACAAGATGCGCTCGGGAAACTGCTAGGTGATGGTAGCACTTTCTAGTCTTTCTGAACAGCGATTGTCTGGAGCTATCAAAGAAAAAGTTTGTAAATAATGGACAAAGGAACTACAAAACACTGTCGCTTCAGAATGAAAGGGGGTTAGACTTGCATCACACTGAATAACTAGACGACAGAGGGAGAAAAAATAAGTGAAAATTTAGCCTGATTTGTCTATGTGCGTGTGTGTGCACACACACATGCATCATTATTTGTAAGTATATTGCTCTTGATGTTTGGTTCATGTCATGTCTGTTCTTCCATGCTGCTTTCTAACAAGTCTTTTGGGGCAGTTTCATTCCTATTCCTGAGAATTCTAGAAGAGCAATCCTTAAATTCTGGCTCTTTAGCAAATGTTCCTGTTTTTACATCTTGCAATAATAGTATGTGTATTTATTTTTTAATGAGTTCTCAGCAAGGTACTAACTGGGGTTATACTTTCTTATAGGCCAGAAAATGGTTGAAATGGATGACGCGTTTTTTTCCAAGATACTGAGCGAAGATGTCAGTGATTCAGGGGTTATTACTGCATTTGAAAGCTTTACCAGCCAACTAAAGAAACTGTTCTGGGTAATGTGCACTCTTCGTGTATTTGGTGTGTGCCATTTTCTCACACTAAATGAAATTATTATTTAATCAGCAGGGGAAGTTAGTGTAAATATTCCATCTATATTTTATGCCCAACAACAGAGTTTTGGCTGCGCTGTCTGCAGCCTGCAGCTCTTCTAGGTATTTTGCAAAACCTATATGTTCTCCGAAGTGTTATAGGAAAGGCAAAGAATGACTTCTAAGTGAATTTTTAATTAGGTTTTTCCGTTTTGTTAGGGGATCTTATTTATATGTTGGAAATTCAGATTTGTTTACGTATTTCAAATACTTTCGTCAGAGGGAACGGATCAAAGCTTTTTGAAATATAATCCAGCACAGAGTGATAGCGTACTTAAACTGGGGACCTAAGAGGAGACCTGGCAGAGCAGATTTGTACTGGATCAGCAGTGCATGGTTTTTTGTTTGTTTTTTTTCTTTTTCAGTTGGTATTAGATTTTCACAGTAAATTTGGCTTTAATCCTTGACTCACAGCTGGAAACGGTTGCCTTTACAATGTAAATCAGTTACGATTAAAGTGAACACGGTTTGCTTTAATACTGATCTGAACTGGTGCTAACAAAGACCTGGTTTTGTGCAGCCAATAACAACGTGTCGGAGTATAGGTGAAGCTCATTTCTTTGCTGGTCGGGATAACTTAGCCCTGACCTGAGGTCACATAGGCTGCGTAAAGATCTGGTTGTTGTAACTAATGTGGCCGAACACGTTGCTTAAGTTTAAATTTGACTTAAACCAGTTTCAGTTAAACTGAGAGGCAGCCCATGGAGTGTTTGTTCTAGGGAAATGCTTTGCAAACAAGATTTTTAGTTTTTAGTTTGGGCTGTTGCTCTTCCTTGACAACACATACTGTGGTTAGTCCAGGTATAAAAGGATGGAGACTTGTGCGCAGAACGCGCTGAGGACCTCTGAGAAGAACGTCTCAGCCTTATTGAATCAGATACATGAGTGCAGGTAAGCTATCCCTGTTTGCTGAAAACAAACCTTCAGCTTCACCTAAGTCTCTGAATGACGTGAGAAAGAAATGCCTTTTCGTGATAGAACTCGACAGTAAGTTACTGCGTTTATCATGGTCTCTAAGGCAAAATAGCCTCTGTGCACTCTTTTCCCTTTCCGTAGTAAGAGTCTTAGAAGCATTGCTCCTGTGACTTATCCTGCTTTTCCTGCAAGGGGAGGAGGGATATATTAGTGCAAAGTAAGCTTGAGTTGAGTGGATGATGAAGCAGTCCTTAGACTGTCTTCTGACAGTCACCAGTGTTCCCAATTCTGTTTAAATATATACTCTATACTTAGTAGTTTCTGTTACTATGTATTTTAGAGCATAAAAAAGAAATCACGTGCTAGTTTACTTGATGAAGTGGGGGAAAAAGGAAAGAAACGTAAGTGGTGTTGCTGATGATTCAAGCTTTGTTAGGGACCCATTTCTATAGATTGTTTTCATGTGCATTAAAGAAATGTCAGCTGGTGGACTTTATAGGCACTGATCTAGTGGGATGTCTTCCTTTAATAGATCCTCTTGCTTTACGAGTTGTTTGATTTCTCTGATAGGAGCTAAATAAAAAAAAAAAATCAATTATAATAGTTATCGATTCATTTTAAGCAAAATACTGATATCTCAAGCTTTGGCTGTAAGTCTATCAGGCCTCCTCATCTACTACACATTTGGTTTGTGGGATTAGATTATACATGGTATGAAGTAATAATCTTTAAAATGCAAAATTCCTAGTACCAAAAGAATACCCATGAGCAGAACTTCAGCGACAAGCAAAGTACATGCAGCAGCTTATATACTTCAAAAACAAATTGGGGAAGTCTTCTGGGGTGGAAGATGAGAGCTGATGGTGGAGAGCTGCTGCCGTGCTTTATTGGTATTAACTGGTGGTAACTTTTAGCCAGTCAGAGCTGTGGGAGGCAGAGGGCAGAACTGGGCCAAATTGTTCTCCCCTGCCATCTGAAGGGGTGTTTGTGAAGTCACGACCAAATAATTGCTCAACATCCCACTGCCCGGTGAAAGGTGACAAAACCCAAACCAATAAGGACATAGCTGGTTAAGCTATAGAAATTACTAATACTCTGTACCAACACTCTATTTGCATATTAAAGTCATGGAAGAAAAACCCATCAGAAGTTATTTGTGCTAAGATGCTGTCTTCAGCTTGGGGAATCTCTCTGCAGAAATCACTGAAGGCTGGGAGAGCGTGCAGGGCACATATTGCAAAGTGAACCCTCTTCCTGTGCTCTGTCCTAGATCTTGGTCACTGGCTGCTCATTGAGAGAGGATATTTAGCTAAATACACCTTCCATTTGTTACAGCTGTTCTTACACTCTGTGAAATACTTGAGAACAAAACTTGCCAATTTAGTTCAACAAAGATGTTTGCTTCCCTCTAAAGGCAGGTTTGGTACTGAAAGCAGAATGCAGGGTTGTCAGCTGCCTTGTGCTATTGCATCTGAAAACGTCAAACTTGTTTCTGTTTTTCATCATTAGGCTAAATAAGCTGGAAACCTTCCAAAAGATTGTTGTTGAAGAGCTTGCCAGTCTGGAGAAGGAAACTCAAGTCTTAGCCAATCTGGAGAAGGATGCAGTGGTGTGTATTACTTCTCTTGTGATCGTCCATGGAAGTAATGGTAGTAATGATACTTCTGAAGTAATGGTAGTATTTTTGGGGACCTCTTTTTAGGACTTCTGGAATGCACAGGCCGTCAAACTGAATTCTTTCTGCAACCAGCAAAAGCAAAGGTATGTATCTGCCAGCTTTCTTGCATCCTGACAAATTAGATAATGGTAAAATAGGGCATTAATTGTACTAATTGTACTCATACTTGTATATGTGAAGTATTACTTCAGGAAGAGTACTTGAAGAATACTTGAAGTATTCTGATGCCAATGTGGCATCTCTACTCTGTGTTCATTAACGAAGCCTTTGCAGCCTCATTAGGGTTTTGAATTGGGACTAGGAAGCAATGAGGGACTTTGTGGGAAGTTGTGCAGAATGGCTATGTACCTTGAGACCTGTACCATGATCTGGAGCAAGATGCATCCTCTGGTCACATCTATATGTTTTAGGGGAGGAGGTGAATAGATCCCTTCTTATAGAAAAGATACTGTTGGCATAAATGCTGGGCAAAAAGTAGCTGAGTTGCAAAAAGGGCTTCAGGCTTTTTTTTTTTTTTTTTGGCAAATCTCTCAATTTGCTTAACTTTCATCAGTAAGTATTAATCCTCTGAAGGAAACTTAGCTAAACTTACCTTTCTTCCAGAATTCAGTCTGTTGATTCAGCCCTGGGTGAAACAGCAAAGAGTTTTGTTGAAACTATCCAGAATACCACGGTATGTGTAGTACGCTAGCAGCTTTGGGTGGGCTTTCTGAGCTGTGATGTGATTGATAAGTATTGAAAGTGAGAAGATAGTAACTGAAGTCTGGGGAGGGGAACTCTTTCACCGGCTGGCTAAGGTCCGTTGCTGCCAGGTAGAATATAACCACAGTGGGCTTTCTGTGCTGCTGCAGCATTTTGCATCATTGCCTGATCTGTCAGCCAGTTCCTTGTGAGACCCTCTTGTCTTGATGCATCAAGAAAATGGGATTTGTTCTGAAACCAGCCCCAGGCTGTGGTGGAGTCACCATCCTTTCCTCCCCCTGTTCAGGGTGGAGTGAAAGGAGCAGCTTGGCCCTTCTGCTTTCTCTCTCCTCCATCTTTCCATGACTCCACAGCAGCATGAGCTGGAAACCCTCCATGGTGTAGGGGTTGTGGTGTGTTCATGGTCCTGTTCCCAGGCTCCCAGACAGATCCCCTTCTGCAGCAACTGCTGATGCACAAATGCACTGAGCGTGTCAGGCTGCAGCCCTTTAGCCAGCTTTTCCAGAACTTGTCACTAAGACCCTGGCTGTACTTTTCCTCATACCTCTGTATTTATACCCTCCTCATCTGAGATGCTGCCAAGCTGTGGGGCTTCATCAGCTCCTCTGGCCAAACTGGCCGTACATGGCACCAGGTGGAGGGGGTTGATGGGGGGTGGCAGACCCCAGCTACTGTGGGAACTGCTGTTTCTCTTCTTTTCCTGTAATTTTGAGGAACAGAGCTCTGCCTGGGCAGTGTCTGCTGCCTTTGGGAACAGCTGCTGGGGCTTTGCTTTGTGCTCCTGTGGGTTCTTTGGCCCTCCCTTTTCATCCCCTTTTTGTTGTCCTCTATAACTTTTTGTTTTCTTGCTGGCTCTTTTCTATTTAGCACCAACTTCCACCGGGAAGGTTCTCTAGTATTTTTAGAAATGGGATTAATCAGGGAACCATCAGGGAAAGTTGTGAAAAAGTAGATGCCTTAAGGAGAAGATAAGAATGAGAACCATCATTTAGTAATGCTTCTCCTAATAACTCTCCCATCACTTCCTGAGTTCATATCTCAGGGGTTTCCTCATCTAAAGGCTGGTTTTTGTGTAGGTAGTGACCCTCAATGCAGTTCTCTTGTCACATTGTTCATTTTTCCCTTGGAGGTCTATGCATCCACAGCAACTTGCAGCTAGGAACTCCATGATTTAACAGCACGTTGGATGCTTTGTCTAGCTTGCTTTTTGGATCTGTCTTCTTCTAGCTTTGATTGATGCTCTCTGCTTTGATTTTTAAAATCTAGAAGAAATCAAAGCATCAAATCATACATTTTACATGCATGAAAAATTCTACAGCAAAAACTGAATTCCCATTGTAATAGTAGAAACTGAATTTATTATTAGATGTTGAATTTATTCATTTGCCTTGGACCCCAGTTAAATATTCTATATAAGCTCTTAAACTCTTCTGTCTAATCACTAGCTTGTGCCTTAGTCATTTAATCAATAGGCTAAACTGAATACCCTGTTAACTGAGTTTGGCGAAATGTTTCGTTTCTATCTTCTCCACTCTAACACACGTACATGCACATGTATTTTTGCTACTGCTGCTCTTCCAGCTTTTATACACAGACCTGATGGTGTTTGGGTGCCACGGTAGTCCTACAATAAGACCAGTGGGTTACCATGATTTGTGATGTGTCACATGTCTGTGCTGCACGAAGACCTGTGTCAAAGGAGCAACCGTGTCTGCAGTCACTGCAGACGTGTAGATCCGGCCTGGAATTTTAGAAAAGATACTAAAAATCAAAGGCTTCTTTCACTTATATGTTGGAGCTGGAATCCTGAGCCTTTCCATAGGGAACAGTTTGTATTATGAGCACAGGACCACTTGGGGATGTAGGTCTTTACCTTGCCATAGGTACTGCTGAAACACACCTCTACGGAGTAGAAGGCTGAGGAAGCAGCAATCATCTCACGGGAGCTGCTTGTCTGGCAGCACCCTGCTCCTGATTCAGTAGCTGAGAATTAAAAACTGAATCTAAAAGTGTTTCTAGCATCTCTGCAGCTGCTTCTCTTACAAAACATAAACATTTGTACAAACTTTTGAAACGTTACCTCTTTTTCTCCCCTACAGTATGAACACCCAGTGAAGAAGGCAGCAGAAAACAATGTGTTCATTGTTCCTTCTGACTAACAGCCCCCTGAATTCATAAAAGCTCTTAATGGCATTTGAACGTCTTATGGTGCTGAGAGAAGAATTTTGGGTCCTGTGGAGGATATGTTAATGTATTTTAAAGGGAAAGAAAAATGAGGGGAAAAATGCTATTAAGCCTTTTTTTGTTGTTCAAAACAGTGTGCTGCCAGAGATCTAGTTTTGACCACGCTGAATTTTCCTGTAAGGTAATTGCAAGATAGGTCTACTAAATATCGGAGGGAAGAAAAAAAACAAACAAAAACAACAAAAACCTCCCCATAAAAACTAAACTTGATTTAGCCAATGCATTGATTCATAGTGGCTTTCTTGGCTAGTCCATTAACACCTTTATCAAATGTAAAAACATTAAGTGATTGATTGTGAGTAAAATATTGTTCGCATAGGATAACAAGCTCCTTGTTTTTTCAATTGACATACATCACAAGCCCGTGAAAGGTACTTCCTCGAGTCCTGCGTACCCTGGCTGGGCTGTGCTGCTGGGGTGGGCACTGTTATGTGCATGCAACCTGGGAACTGCTGGTTTGAAATCTGAGCCACTCTTTTCTACATGGCAGAAGTCAAAGCACAAGCAAAGGGAGCTACTGGATATTAGCCTCTTGGTGTCAAATGGATGCCTGATGGCAGCTGCAGTGAAGGTTATGGAGGGCAAGGGACTTGGAGCACTACAGAGAAAACGGCAAGTGAAGTTGGAGAAATTGCTTTTGAAACTGGTGGCTGTTGGCTTCAAGGAGAGCTCAAAGTACAGTGAACAAGATTAGTGTTAGATAAGCGTTAAAGTTCCCTGGAAAATGAACAGAAAATAAACAGTGCTATTTTGTATCAACCTCTGTTAAAACAGAGTTCCCTACATTATAGTTGCTCTTCACAAACCACCTTTAATGCTGTGGCAGACTTACCCTGTGTTAGTGCATCTTAATGAATTTGTGGGAACATGGCACGTTTCCAAGCTCTCTGTTTTTATCCACTTAACTTGAGGTCTGTTTTGTAAGATATTGTGTGGGTTGGAATCAAAGGAATCATTCCCTGTACACAATGTACTTTCATAACAAAAGTCCAGTTTTACCAGTGTTTGTTTCGCCTCGGAATATCTTTCAGGGAGCTGTAACTCTTTCTGCTCACAAAGACAGTGCAATGTGGTGCCAGAACAAAGAACAGCAGAAAATCTGTTGTTGTCATGACTTAATCACTTTCTGCAGATCACACTTTTTCCTTGATAATTTAAGTAGCCCTGGTTGGAGCTGGCACAAGTCAGAGACTGCATCTCCATCCACATCAAGGATTTGTAAGCTTTTTGGTTCCTGGTTGGTTAAAAAGGAAAGACCTCTTCATCTCCGCCTCTCCCAAAGCTCCAGAAGAGCTAGTCTGCTCTCTCTGCTAGCCATGTGTGGAAGGTTGAAGCTGCAGTTTCATATCTACTAACCTGCCCTCATTTCTCTGAGGGCTGGCCTTTGTGACCTGACCATAATGCATCTTCCCATTACTGCTTGAAGTCTTTCCACTAGCCATTTGAATCTAGTTAAGCTCAGTCAACACAGCTGTAGGTTTTCTTTTTTTTTTTGCAGGTGAATCTTTAATATTTGTGAACAATTCTGCTTACGCACAATAAAGGAGTGGTGTTCATCTATATTTTTGCAGGCTGGTAACTGAGTTTTCAGCATGCTTTCTGTCCTGCTGGTATGATATTACACTATCACTGATCAGAAACATCTTTAATCAAAGTAGGCATCTGTGTGGGTAATCTGAGCATCTCTTTATATTTGACTTGAAGATATCTTCATATTGTACCAGGTCCAAAGCTGATGACCATTTGAGGCTTTTGTTACTTGAGTTGTAGTGTGAGACCTTGCACCTAGGAGCATGGTAAGGGCTTGAGCTGCTCTCTTGCTTGCCCGTGTAACCTAGAGCCCACATTAGTGAATGTAAGGGGGCACTTTGTGCATGTATTGCTCCTAGCCCTAAGTACTAGGACCAGCCTTCCATAAGTTCCTGGGAAAAAACACAGCCCATGGCGGGGGGGGGGGTGGTGGTTTTTTTTTGGGGGGGTGTCCCCTCCCCAAAGGCCAAGCGTGAAAGATGTAACCAGGTGTAATAAAGTGCTTGATGTAAAGCAGACAAAAGCAGTGAGGGGAGCTTCCTGCACAGCAGCTCTTCTTGTATACTAAATTCTGCCAAGCTACTGAGGCCATGTTTATAACCTGAGTCCTTGGGTCATATGCCAGCTCTGCAGCAGAGCAGGTGTTGCTGTGGTTGGTTTTGTCTTGCTCGCCTGCATCTCCAACCAGCTTCTTGACCAAAGGAAAAGTTTGAAACAGAGGGTGAACCATGGACCGTGGCATCCCTCTCTGGTTTAAGGGCTTATCTTCTTGGTCAAAGTTTTTACTTCAGTGAGTGAGGTTCCTGCACTGACTGATGTTTTCTAGGGCTGTGTTTTCAGGGAAACTTTTTTTCTTGAAAGTTCTGACAATGATGGTTGGTCTTTTATTTCCAAGATGTTGCTTGGTGGTTTTACCGTTCTCTAAGTTAAAGCAACTCAAGCATTTAAATTTTGTCAGAGCAGTGGAGCAGGTATATAGGGAGTCCTCTTTTGGTATGTTTCCCCATTGTTCATGTGCGTTGGTAGGATGCTTTTTTGGATCTCCTGTGACGGCACAAGTTTGGGAGCGTTTTTCACCCAAGTATCTTTGCCAGAGAATTTGGAGAAACAAAACTGATGCACACTGCATCTGTTATTGTTGGATCCTAGTATAACCTGTCACTACAAAACTTGGAAAGTGTGTTTAATATTTCAGAAGGCTTGGGTTAGGGAGAGATCAGTATCTCTAATTAAAAAACATTATCCTGTATGTGCTCACATGCACATATCCTGTATGTTTGTAACCACTGTCCTGGAAAAGTGTGAACCCCAAAAGGCTGCTTTTAGTGATAGGATGGGATGTGAGAGAGGTTATGGACAGCCAGCCTTTTATCACTCCCAGTACTGCTGGGTTAGTTCAACATATTTGAGCTGAAATTCTCTGAAGGTCTAAAGTCCAGTTGCCTTCTGCAACTGATTTGCTGGCAATATTGTGCTGTAACTGGGTTACGCTGACATTTCCCTTTAGAAGGTAATTGGTTGACTTTGGCATCTTTCCTGAGCAGGTTTCCTTTACCTACTCTCTGAGTCTCTTATGTGTGTTATTTGTCCACAATTTCTTTTTTTTTTTCTTTCTTTCAATGTAAACAGACGAAGCTCAATTTTCAACGTATTCTTCTGAGCCAGAACAGATGATGTGGGTGCTTAAAATGTTGAAAGTGAAAAGAATGCATCAGTACCCAGAGAAGGAAATGTGAAACATGAAGCCCAGGTTAAGGATAAATGCTTCATACTTTAAAAGTTTTTAACCAGTTTAATATTGAAGTCTGTTATATCACCTGGTATCTTTACGCTGTATCTCTTTCATGATGATGCTATGCCAAGTACTTGTTTACCTGCGTGTTCTGTATAAACGCAATGGTCTGCACATGCTTAGAGAGCTACCGTTATCCAGTGACAAGGCCACCTGAAGGCTGTGCAATGCCACCAAAGTGGGGGGTCCTCTGTAGCTGGAAATGGGCAAAGGGGGAGGAGTTGTGCCTTTGTGCTTGCCCTGGTCTTGGGTCAGCCAGTTTTGCTGGCAGTAAAGCAGATTGGTGTGAGCTGGGACAGGTCCTGCTTCTGCAGGTTATACGACCTTTTTTAGGAGTGGTTATCTTTCTTAAAATGGTGCCCTGGAAAATAGATGCATTTTTAGCAACAGTTGGGAACTATCATATGTAGCAGCTCAACAGAATACAGAGCCTTTCCTGGTGACACATAACAGACTGGCTTTTGTTTGTCACGAATAAGAGTTTAAAAAAAAGCGGTACTTGCAGTTAGAGAAACTCTGCAAAGCTGAGCACACCTCAGCGATCTGATTTCTCTCCTTTAATTTCAGTATTCCTGAAAGAACCTTATCAAACCTTCTTCCTTTCTCTTCATGTCCCAAAGCACGAAAGTGTAATTTCCTGGAAGGCTATTAACATCCAAACACAGTATCTCAAACTCAGTAACTTTCTCTACTCTGTTTGCTTCCGTTCCCTCCCACATATATGCGTACCCTCTGGTGAGCCTAAAACAGCAGGGCCTAGTGTTTGCATACCTCCCCTCTGTTTGAACTTTGACTCTGAAATAAATTACACTTTTGAGATTGCTTTCAGCTGTGACCTGCTGGTAGAAAATTGAGGGAAGAAGTGATGAATCTGATAATCAAAGAATGACCTGATGGACAAGTACTAGCTTTGAACAAGCAAGTTATTGTAACATTAGCGTTACTTAAAGGACAATTTTTTTCACAGGTAACGGGGCTCTGTATGGAAAGTTAGCAGTTCCCAGCTTCATTGCCCTGTGATAGAAAAGGTGCCAGTCAGCTGGATAGTATAGTCTAGTTAAAAGTTAAGCCAGAAGGGATGCAGGGTATTTGGCATTTCAATGGGGGTATCACATCTAAGTTTGGAAAGTACATATCAGCTAGAGGTGGAAAAATGTTAGATAAACATAACAAGCCCCCAAAACGGCAGTATCTTGTTGTAAAACAGCCCTCGTTCCTAAAAAGTATGACTCTTTACAATGCTGGCTAGTTAGGCATTAGACCTGTGGAGCTATCCTCCTCGGGTTTTGGCAGCTGACAGTAGTTTTCTAAAGACTTCTGCACTAGCTGTCCTTCTGCCTGCCTGGCCTGAAGGGGTAATCATACTATGGAGCCAACTACACTGGCAGAAATATTTTGTGGTGTGGGTCATATTTCATGGTAAACAAAATGGAAGTATCTTAAAATATTGTCCTAGTGCATACTGGGCTGTTTCAGCCTTCGTGTGCAAGGACACAAAGTGCTTATGGACTTCTGTTTCGCGTTTGATATTTGTGATTCAAAGAAGCTTAAAGCACCAATGGGACTTGAAGTTCTGTGTGTGAATATAGCTCTTCACCTTTGTTCACTTGGACTTTCTTCAAAGAATTCAGATGAAAGATGAGGCTTGTGTACCTTGTACAGGTATCTAAACATCTTTGAAGGTAAGTATTTTTAGGAAAAACAGTGCACTTGATTTGACTGACTGGTTTACTTTCGGCTGGACTACCTGTCAGTACTTGTTGCTAACCCACTTCACAAACAAAAGAAATTTAAGAAAATGCTTGTAACAAATCACTGCAGAGATTGTGAGTGACTTGTGAAAAGTGCTGCAAGTGTGCTCCTATCTATGATCTCTGCTTTGACTGATGCTTACACCTAACTAGGGGAGTCATTTGCCTGAGAGTCTTTTGGCCTGCTGTGGGTATGAGCACTTTCTCATGTCTGGGTGCTGTATGGGACAGAGAAGCTGCTAAGAGCAAAAAGTTGTTGTCGCATCCACACAGGAAAAGCAATGCCCTGAAAGCAAATTATAAAGGTGACTGGAGTGTTTCCAGGAGACAAGCTTGGTGATGTTGATGAAAGGGTCGTATTTTTGTGTAAACCAAAGTCTTTAGTGAATGCAGACGGCTCTGCAGTTGTACTGCTGTCCGTCAGGCTGGACGTGGTGCTCCCTCTTCCGCTCTTCTGCTGGAGTGGTCCAAGTGCACGACCAAGTGAGACTGCACCTAGCAAACTTCATTTTCAGGTGACAGGATGTGGAGAACTTCCTGCAAATTGTGTCTAAACACAGCACAAGCAGAGAGTTTACGAATATCGCAGGGGATGGGACAACTATTTAAGAACTGGCAGGCCCTGCAAAGAAGTCAGATATGAGGAGTCTGCCACTTTTTCTGAATGTGGCTTTAAGCGCCCTGTGAATGCATACCAGAACCTCTAGTAAGTCTCTATGTTGGTAGGAGTAGCTATTAGACTGCATCCTCTTGGTGATCATCGGTTGTTAAAGCACTTGGCTCTTTCCAAGAATAACACCAGCTTTTTTCATCTGTGACGCTAGGCACCAGCTCTGCATGGTAACACCCAGGACAGGGGCTTGCAGCTGCACTCAGAACTGCTCTAGTGAAGCTTGCAAGCATTATCAAAATGGTTTGATTGCGAGAGGTCCTGAGAATCACTGCCTATTTGTGGGTGTGCACTGTAGTTGTGGAGCATCTCTGCCTTAATGATTTCCATTTTGGTGTCTTACCGCTTCCTAGATTTTTCTTTGTGGCTGGAGTTGGCTGTTAAGGATTCCTTTGCACGCCATTTATTTCTGCATTTGACTGACTGGAAACTACTGGAAAGTCGATGTTGAATAGTTCTGTGCAGAAACATTTTTTCAGTTGAATTCCCTTCACAAGGGGAAAGGATGTTGTATGATTCTTTTATTTTTCTTGCTGTCCAAAAGGCCTAGATCACTCATGTGGCATATAAAGAAACCTGATTTCCATTCTCTTCTCTGGCAAAACAAATTAAGCCTCTTTATCTTCCGTCTTTCGGGATGGTGGCTGTCTACTAGTCTATAAACTATTTTGTGACAGCCTGCTCTCAAGCTTCTCAATTTCAACTTTCTATGGAGTAATCTCTTTCAGGCTCAGGTAATATTTATGTAACCTCACAAAAAAGTATTGCCCTGGAAATTGGGAGCTGTAGGTTCTGGTCTGCTCAGACAGAGGAGCGCACTGAATGCTTGTTTTCCATGTTCTTGAGTAAGGGCTGTAACTGCAAATTGGTGGGTTGGGGGAAAGGATAAAATGAACACCTGCCTCTCTTTTTTTCATTGTTGAGGTACTAGTTCTTCATCTCACTCATTTCATTTTATTAAACATACTTCAAATGGAAATGAAATGGTGTCTTTCAGAAATAGCTAAGTGTTTTTTTTTTTTTTTTTCAAACCTGAAATATATTTTCTGATTTTCAGTTAAAAGGATGAAACCCTAAAATTTTCACTTCAGTTCCGGATATTCTCAATATTTTCTTTTATAGCCCTAAAGGAAATTCAGATACGGAACTGGGCCAGATTGCTGATTTTTGTTTTGGGTTGAAATAGCCATTCAAGCTTACTTACCTTCTTGCCTTTTTCCAGCAAATATCTATTGATTTAAAGCCTCTCATACCTGTCAAGTCTGTGCAGGAGTTATTGGAAATTCACATTCTTCTTATCAGAGGATGTTGACTGGCAGATTTACTTACTTATTTTTGTCAGGTAGAACTCTCAAAGGAGATATTTCAAACCCTTCATATAGCAGAAAGAGCAAACACAAGAAACTGCATTACCGGTGGTCTGTACTGACCAAAAGGATCACACACCTTGGCAAATAACGGCTAAGCCAGTGTGTGTCTCTCCCCAGCCAGGTATGTTTGGCTGGAGAACTGATGTTACATAAATTGTATCTCCGTGATTTCTCAACCGTGATGCTCCAATTATTCTTCACAGTGCCCTTATGTTGTCATACATAATAAGATCTCAAGAAGTTTTTTGGCATTGTGTGTGCAGCGCTACAAAGTGCATGAAATTAAATGTGAATAAAAAGATGGGGTCGGTCTTCAAACTGGGAATCAAACTATCCTGAGATGGTGAGTGAAATGCTATTGTCTTCCTCCTACGAAATATTTGAAAATTTTTCTGTATCAGTGTCAAGACTGCTCTTTTGACCCACTTACAATAGATGCATTGAAGAAGGCTCATCAACCTCAACCTGCAAAGCAAGGATGGGGGCTGAGAGCAAGGAGGCAGCAGGGGTGAACAGGATAATTTTAACAGGTTCATTTGGATTGAAGTCTGGGCTGAAAGCATTTTTTTCTCTGCTGGAAAGGATGAACTTTGGTGTGAACTCTTCATGACATCTGTTTCACACATCTGAACCACGACCCAGAGGAACAAAGTTGGAAGCCTATATTCCCTGTGTAGCCAGTGTTAAGAAGCAGGACTCTCTGGAAGGGACTGGCATGTCAGTACACCGAAGAAATATCTCTAGTAGGTAGTGTAAACATGCCATATCTGCATACTGTAAAAAGACTTTTCCCCTATCGGCCTGTTTCAGACACTAATCTGGGTGCGTGTGTGTGCATGAGTGAGAGATGCAGAAATGCCACCTGTTGTAGCTATATCAGGAAAGCTGATGAGGAGGGCAGAGAACAGCCAACAGTTGTACTACAAACATGAGAGAGCTTTACCTCACTGTTAGAGTGGAGAAGGTGTGTAAAGTTATGGAGATTTTTTTCTCAGTCTGAGGTGAATGTCCTGAGAGCTTTTAAAAACCATTTCAGAACAAAAGTGGTCATAAATACCCAGTTTACAGAAATTTTATGTCTTAAAGGGGAATGAAGAAACCCCAGGTAGTAAAATTGTTTATTTACAGTGTTATGTATTACAGGAAAATCAGTTTAAAAAGTCAATGCTTCTTTCTCTTCAAAGTTGCAGCATTTAAGATGTTAAGATAGATTTGAAGAGTTTAAAACATACCTGCTTCCAGCCTTCCTGGTGATCTGGATCTGCAAGGTGAGAGCATCTTGAATTGTTTTCAGCCCTTTGAGCTTCAAGTAAGGCAAACTTTTCCTTTTTAAATTAGGTTTCAACAAAACAAAAGACAATCAATTTCTGTGTCATAATAAACTCTAACGCTTAGCGTGCTGACGTTGTCCAAATTGGTAGTCAACTGGATGCTTTGCCATCAAAAGGTTATGGACTCCTTTCAGACTAAAACCCGTGCTTGGCTATGCAATCTTTTTTTTTTTTTTTTTTTTTTTTTGTCTGTTTTAGAGGAATAGTTTGACTGTCTGCCTTGCCTGCTATCTTGTCAGTTGTTTTGATTCCCTCTGCCTTCACCACTTCTACAGTTGTGTCTCATACTGAACTGATATCTACAGGGGCCTCTGAAGCTCTCCCATTTGTTCAGGGTCATGTGCAGCACCTTCACTAAAACCTGCTGATTGCTTATAATTTGTGAGTTTTGCAGTATTGACCAGCAAGACTTTCAAAACAAGGTTTCTGGAAGGACCAGTGAGGACTAGCAGGAGCACCCAGAATCCAGGCTTTGTTACTGTGGTTTTTTGGTTGCTGTCTTCCCTCCTTAGCAAATTTTTAAAAAGAAAGCAAAATGTTGACTTTCACTGTGGTCAGCTGCATGGAGAGAGAGCAAAATGCAGCAGCTAGACGAACGTTTGTGGCATGCTATGCTTGAATATTGCAGTTATTTTGGTCACCCAATTTATGATGACATAGTTTAACAGCCCAGCTTCTTAAACATTTTGTGTATGCTGCAGCTGATATGAAGACTTCAATTTTCTACTGGAGCAGAAAAGCTTTGTTCACATAGTAACTGCGCAGTAACTGGAATTGGCTCAAAATGGAGGAAAGCCACGGTTGTAGAGCACAAATTCCAAACAAGTGCTGACTTATGGCCACTTTCCTCTGCCTTATCGCTTTCTCCTCTTGTTTTTGCTGGTCAGAAACATCTGCTCTTCCCCCATACTGTACCACTTTCTCAGCCTGCTGCTTTCCTTGCTACCCACAGGCCCCAAGAGCTGCAGTGACTTGGTGTGCCTAGTGAGGCTGACTGCCCTGCATCTGCACTGCTTACACTTGTTGCTTCCAAGACCACCTGACAAAAGATCAGCTAGATGGGACACCTGAGTTGCTAGGCAGAGGAGAATTTGAGGAGAGAGGACTTGGGTCAGCTTCTTCTCCGTATTGGCTATACGCTGCTCCTTCGTTCCCCAGTGCTGGCTATGTGCACGCGTGTCCTTCCCTTCCTGCCCCGGTACCCCGCAGGGTGACGGGGAGGGAAAGGTCACAGTGCCCTTACAGAATCACCTCGGTTTGTGAGATTTGCTGGGCTGGGGCAACTCTGGAAAGTGTTTTTGTTAAGAGAGTTTGTATATATATTTGAGATTGGAAGAGGCTAGAACTATTTCAGTTGCAAAAAAGAGAGAGGAAGAAATGTTTTGCTCACTTTTAGTAGAGACTTTGAAGGGGGCTGAACAGTAAAAGGGCAAGGGGCAGATCCCTAAAGCTATCCTAGGGAATTCTGCTTTGCTGCTTGTTTAAGTGAAAGGTAAATGCAGCTAACAGAAGCAGCAAAGATAGTGATTGACTTTTGTGTGTGAGACACACCTTTACAGGTGCAGTGAGGAAATATCTCTCTGCTTTCCATATAGAAGACTGTACATAAATCCCTTCTGTTTCTCCAGTCTTACCAGAGATCAGTCTGAATAAGGTCCACCTAGCATGGAAGTTGCTATATAGTATACTTTGCTCACTGTTAAATTCACTTTTAAGACTTCCTGCATCTTCTAGTGTACTAATATTTGGCATTTCGTGCTTCAAGTTGGCAGTGCTGCTATAGGGTTAATTTTCCTTCGTGCACCTTTATGATCAAAGGGTTTATCTTCATTAAGCAGTTGAGCTCCTATTTCTTCTGAAAGCCGTTTAGTTAGAACTCCTATTAACTTAGCACATCCAAAGTGACCTGCCTTTGACTGGAGCTCGAAAACCCGTATCGTTGTGTAATATTGTGTACTCTAAATCCCCCATCATGCAGTCCACTGGTGCTACCAGTCCCAGCCCCCTGAAGTAGGAAGCTCCCACCAACCTCAGTGGCATGTCAATCTCAATACGCAAAGATGGTGCATGTCTGTCTGCAAACTCTGTGACTGTGCGCCTGGGCTCTGCCCTCTGCTACATCCCTCCCCAGAGCGCCTGCGGGAACATAGGGATGGCTGGACCCAGCTGGTGTCTGAGGGAGGGGTAGGAGAAGGGAGACAAAGTGCTTTGGGGACAGCCTGGGAAGCAGCAGAGAGAGGTATGGTGATGGAAACAGTATGGTTCTCATATCTTCCCCTCCCCCCCCTTTTGTTTCTTCTTTTTTGACTTTGATTGCAGTTTAGCTGAGTTTGTTGGGCGTTGCAAACCCTTGCCCTGAGACTTCTCACATGCAGAGAAAATGCTCAGCCTGTTAGTCTGAAGAGAATCCAAACCTTCTAAAGGCTTCAATGGATCTATAAGGCTTTTTTGTGTCAGCATTAGAGATATAAAAGATTTTTTCTTTTACATATGAGAAATATGATATTTTTGTTGGCCTTATTGCTCTGATGGTGATCTTTGACAGGGCAAGTAAATCTACTCCTTTTGTTAAAACCTAAATAGCAGTACATTAGTGTTTGGTACAAAGAACAGATAAATGTAATCAAAACAGGATTTAAGCTAAAGCTTGTAATTCAGTCTTTTTTTTTTCCTTTTTTTAGAAAAAAAATGGGGAAATACTACACTGTAGTATTGAGTTACTATACTTATTGGGCTTTCTTATTGTTCAGGAATCCATTGGCAGTAGCGAAGTAGTCCTTATGGAAACCGTTCTTGATCTCTGTTGTGAGAGGGGTTTCCTTTATAGCTGTTCTTGAAGGTGTTTTCTGGTATGTCTACAAAAGCGAAACGCAAACTTGGATTTTAGTGCCCCCAAAATACTGTTTATGGTTAACTGTAATATGGAGCTGTCTAGTGTATATTTGATGTAGATATAGATTTGCTTCAGGCTGTCTTAAGGGAACTATATTAGTTTCACTGCTGTGGATGATATTACCTTACTAGTATTACTGTAATAGTTCTTGGTGTCATAAGAGATTTTAAAGCCCTTTTCACTAGAAGCTGTATGTCTGCAGGCAGGCTGGAGCAGTCCCTGCTAAAAAAAAAGGTCGAAGTAAACAATGCAAAGAAAGTTGCTTATTTCTGTTTTCTAAGGAGGAAGGACGGCTCAAGAAATTGTCTACTAGAGCAAATCCACATCTTCCAAGTCCTGTTTGCAGTTTCTTACTCCCTCAAAGTGTTACTGTAAGACTTAATTTATCTTTTCATTTTGAACCTTCAGACACTACAACGTGCAAATGGAGAACCCTATGGGCAAATGAACTAGCCCTTCCCCAAAAGCTTACTGGAGGGTTCTCAGTTCCCCCTGTGCTGGGTGGAATCCAGGAGCCTGAGCAGAACAAACAGACAGTGACTGAGTTGCATCTGTTTCAAGAATTTTAATTGACCTAGTGAACAGGTCCAAATATCATGCACATCATTGTATTTCAGTTGATGTACTAGAGAATAAGGACTTAGTCTCTCACACATCATATTATTTACTGTTTTGTTTCTGTGTTAAAAATTTTGAAAATGCATCCAAATGTCAAAGGCTTATATAATCCATTTTGTTGAGATGCAGTTGAGAAAAAAAGATGAGTATGAAGAAATTATGATTTATTTAAAGTAATTCTACATTTGCCATGTAGACATGGTCTGCACTTGTGAAATGCATATTCCACCTAATGTGTTTCATATCTAGATGTAGTTTCAACTAAATACAAACATTTGAAATTTTTTAAATGAAGTTTTCTAAGCAAACTTTGCAGACCTCTTTATACTAGTGAAATATTAACATTATAAGCTCTTTTCTCTTTATTTTTCCATCCAGACTTTACAATCGATACAAGCATTTAACCAGCATAGCTGGTAGTAATCTATATGACTACATTTCTGGGATTCACAGGAAACTATAGTCCTCAAAGAGGTCTTGAAGATTGGGTTTTGACTGAGGTGTTTGAGAGAACAAAACATGAATTAACAGAAATTCAGGCAAGTTTAACCTGGTATTTCTGTTCACTAGCACTAGATCATTATTAAGTTATTAGACTCTAAATACCGATTGCAACAAAATCAGAGCTAACGTCGTAGTCTCTGTTGACTTGTCTTAATCCTTTCACGTAGGGTTTTTGAAATAAATTACTGTCTGTCACTATTTCTAAAACTAGAAAATGCTAGAAGTGGTATCAATATTCCATTCCTTTGTGCTGTCTCTATTCTTAAAATAACTAGTTTATAGGAAAAATATAAGGATGGAGGAAAAGATCCTTTTGCTGGGGTGAAAATTTTAAAGGCACCTTAAAAACAAATCTCTGAAACAAAATGAATATCTTGCAAACTTATGAGCGTGGAACTGAGCCCTGATACAAGACTGCAATTCATTACATTATAGCAGAGCTGAGCTCCTATGTGGGTTCCTAACTACTGAATGCAGTAATTTCTTGCAGAAATGACTATATCTGTTATTCTTAATTAACATATATATATAAATAAAAATACAATATTTTGTGTACTGACACTCGTTCACTATTTGAGTTCATCAAGCCCATTAAGCAAAAAGTTTTTTTTTTTCCGCCCCACCCTTGTCACAAAGATCTTGGAAGACTGCTTACCTTAATGTAAAAGTTTATGAAGAGAATAACCAATGTGGCCATGTAGGAGGACTGGAACATGAGGCAGCCAAACGGAAACCCACATGGCTTCACAGCTGCACTGAGTGTGTGCACAATAGTGAGCAGAAACTGGATCTGTAGATGAATAATCATACACAAGAATTTTCTGAGTTAGATATAATAATGTCACCTAGTCCAACTCTTTTAAATTTTGGGCATTCTTGAAAACAGTCCCTTCTGAACCTGTGAATGTTTTGTAAGGGTTAACTTAAAATGGCAGCCTTATGAGGTGTTACAAAAACTAAGAGATTGGAGATTTCTAAAAATACGAATTTACAGGCCTAGCTTACAAAATGAAAGTACTTTTCTTTTAATAGGGGTTGTAATATCTTCCAAACTCTGCTGTTCCAGGTACAGCATTGTCTCTAGTAAGTTATCGGGTAGAAACTAAAGAAAACTCTGAAAACTGAAGACAGTGGCTTTAGAAATCTGAACAGAAAATGGAAACCCCAGATCCGAGGAGAACTTTAGGTAGCTTGGCTTTTGCACTTAACGAGTTAAGGTGGGAACAAATGAAGCAGAAGTGAGATGTAGAAGGAATTGCAGAAGGGTGTCAGCATTTTGGACTTCCAACCACAGCCCGCACTGCTGCACTTGATTCTCCCTGGGCAGCTGAGGGTGCCCTCAATCCAGCACGCTGGGGGTGCATCTCAAAGAGGGTACTGTATTTTAACTGCAGAGATGAGCCCTGCTCAGAGAAGAAACACTTTCTAACTACATTTCTACAAGGACATTTCGGAGCTTGCTGAAAATATTTTAATTCCCAAATAAGACAAAGAAACCATAAAACACAAAAATAAAGAGGTTTTTTGTCATATCAAGCCTTTTTCTTATTAGTAGAAGCTTTTGACATGACTGAGCTCTTTGTGTACAGTAACCGCTGGAACAGACTTTTCTAAGTCAGACAATTTCTGTCTTGTTGTCTAACAGACCGTTTGTTTACATCATTTGGCGTTTTGTAGTTCTACTGCAGTTACACTTCTTGACTCTTTGATTTTTCCTCACTGGATGAGAGACAGTTTTCCAAGCTGTAAGGCTATATAAAAAGTGTGCAGTGTAAGTTTTAACATCTTACATAATTGATAGCTTTTATAACTTTTTAATCAGTAGTCCATTTACTATGACTAAGTAGTGTCCGTTTTCTATCTGAGAGGTCATAAATAATGGATCTTTATGGACTGTAGAGTTTCTACTCAGTAGTAGAAAATATTTCTGAGCATCGTTTCCTTTACTAAGTTATACTTGGCATACTGTTGAATTAATCTGCATGATAGTTTTATTCTATTTGAATTATAACTGACTTAATTCTGCAAATGACAGTATGCACCTATCGTTCATTTTTGTCCTTTCTGGCATTTTGAAGGATTTCTGGTAGTTAAAAATGAGAGAGTAAAAGAGACACATACCAGTTGTGCCTGAGTGAGGTATTTCTTCCACCACAGATACTTGCGCATGGAAGGGATGACTGAGAGTCCGTAATAAGAATACATGAGCACATGGATAAAGCTATTCAAAGTAGGTCCAAAGAAACCTATAAAATTCCAACAAAGAAAACGTTTTATATACCAACTGCTGAAAACTGAGATAAGAGATTATTAGGTATATTGCTAGCAGTCTCCTGCATATGGCAAGTCGTCTTGATGCGATGTCCTTTGGTAAGGACGTTCTTGATGTGAATGAGATTCTGCACTAGGTACCATTGGCAAACTAAATGATGCTTCCCAAAGCGATTTTTCTCTCACTGAAGAGCATATTTTGATCCTATGTCTTTCATTTTCTTTGCTTTCCTTTTCTGTAGTTCACGGGTTATTGCTTTTGCTCCCTCTCTAAACGTTCTTCTTTGCATAAGTACCTCCACTATTGCTGTAAGCTTTAAACACCTCCTTGGGTGCCTGTGCGGCTGTCACAGCAGCTTGGTGCCCTGGGGGGTGCAGAGCCTCGTGTTTTCTGATGCAGCAGTGAGTGCTTTACTCTGAGCCTGAATTAAACTAGCCTAGTGTGACTTCGTTTGAGCATTGCTTTAATTTACTTCAGTGGCTGTTCTGCTAGATGCGGATTTCCAGACTCTTACCCCAAGTAATACCTTACCAGTTTAATTACTGACATTTAGTAAATACTAATTCTAGAGCAAATTAATTGCCCTCTGTACCTTACAGATCATTGAGAAGTAAGAGCACTAATCTACCTGATGCATGTCCATGTGATTGATGGCAGTGCTTGACAGCTACAAGAAGTTCTCAACAATTCTTTTGATTTTCCACTTATTAATTACTTAACTACAGATTTTTCCACTCTGTTAATTATGCTCATGTAAAGTTAGTGCAGAGTCTAGGGAATATGTTCAGACACAATAGAAATCACAAAGGCTTGTAATTCTCTGCTCAGTTATGTTTATGCTTCTGTATAAATAGCTCGTAATTGCTATTAAATCCTTGATCTGCACTTCTGCCTATGAGTGCTTTACTCTGACTTTGCACTGTCCAAACTGAGTGCAACGGATGCAAACACAACTTGTTACAGATGTCTTTCAAAACGTAAAGCAGCTTTACAAAATATTACAGTGGACTGAGGAACTTCAAGTTAAAAATACTCATTTTCTTCTCAGCTCTGATAACAAGGCTACAGGAAGGCTCTAACTGTATGAAGCCCTGGAGAAGCATGCATGCTGCAAAACATTTGAAATACTTCACTGTTGTTTTGTAGTATATAAATGCCAAGTGAGCAGCCTGTTGTGCTGTACGTCTCCCCCACTGCAGCAGAGGAGATGAAGATAGTTCCAATATCCCATTAAGATGAAAGCGGTCTAGTAATTATTGTGAAATATATTGGACGCAAGGTTTGAGGAGCTAAAGGCAGCTGCTAATTCTACTATTTCAGTGCAAAATGTAGGGTGGTATTCGTTAGACCTGGCTGTCCTGTTCAGAGTTCAGGCAGTAGCTTTGTTTTTTGCTGTATGCTTGCTTGGAGGCAGTGCTGATACAGTTTGACCTGCTGCCTTGTACGTGTCCTCAGGTTGGTTTTACGCAAACATAAACATTCTCTATAGATTTTTATAAATTTAGGTAACTTTTAAAGAGTCTTCACTGCATAATGATATGTGCTATTAACTGCTAAAACAATCCCTGATATTGTAGTAACCTGCATTTTTTTCTTTCTTATGCCACTAGTCAGCTATTTTATTCATAGAAGAAACTAACCCGACTGATATTTTAGTTGGTGATTATGTAGGTAAAATATCTAATTAAAGCAGAATGCGAGACTGATGCATATATGACTCAAATCTGTAAAAATGCAAATTCATTTTTTGTAATTGGCATTGACTAAGGTCACAATTTCATTCTACATCTGTTTTTGGAGATGTGTTCACTCTTTTGCATGTTACTCAGTAGTGTTATCCTGTCTAAAAGTGGTTTGGAGAAAAGCAAACATGAGCGATTGTGGCAGGTGAGGGGGCTGAGCGATAATCTAGGGGCTAACATTCAGAATTATTTTCTCCCTGAACTTTTACGTATGTTTTTAGTTTTACTGAGATTTGCAAGCGTTCAGTGGTTCTGAAAGATATGCTTTGAACCCAGGTAACGTTGTCACAGAGCACATTCACACGTTTGCTCTGCATGGTGATGTGACTCCCCTTTAGCAGCAGGTGATTTGTATCCCAGGTAATGAAGTAAAGACTTACTTTGACCACAAGGTATCCAATTCAGAACACACCACCAAATGTTAAACATAGTGGCATGGTGATACACGTGAAGGAAGGTGATCTGGCTGCTTTTCTTTCTCAGTACAAAGAAGATAGTGTCCATGAATTCAATTACTTTGGAAAAATAATACCACCACAGCACCTTGGCTACCTGTAAGAACAAAGGAGCAGGAGATCATTATCTGTTTATAAAAGGGCTTAAATACTGCTGTTCCTCATCAGCCCTTAACCACAAAACTCCCCACCAGATATCAATATTCTTTTGAAGGAGGAGCACAAGTTCTGGCTTCAATGTTTTTCTCTTTAAGAATGAGGTAATTTAGAGAGAATTCGTCACTTTTTGTGGTTTCTAAACAGCGATGATTTAAGAAACATATTATAAACTTTGAGCAAGGCTCTTCTAATTATTCTAATAATTTATTATCAAAGATACAGTTTTTTAAGGGTGCTGCTATGTACAGCTTTTTGTCACTGAATAGATTATGCTAGCAGCTGCTTTTTTTTAAATAATTCAGTTTTGAAACTCAACACAATGGAACAAACCATTGTGTCTTTCTAGAGCTGAAACAGTTTATCAGAGCTCAAGATATGTCCTAGGATGTTATAATTCTGCAGAGCCCCGAGTATTACATAGGGCATCATAATATGCATCTGCTGAGCTAGAAGAAGACAATACTTGCTCTGCCAGCACTCAAGCAGCTTAGACCAAGGGCAATGCGAATGCATGACTGTCTGTACGTAGCCTGTAGCCACCCTTGATGATGCAGAGCACTATGACGATGATGAGCAGAAGGTTTACGGACAGTTAAAATAAAAAGGTGGAAAACATCTTGCTGATAGGAAGATGTATTTAATTGACTCTGTACTTGCCAAAACATGAATTTGGTAGGGGTGGTGGTAGGGGAAATTATGATTTATCTAGTCTTTCTGCCCTGAGCTCCAGGACCAAAGTAGGGAAAAACAGATGGTTAATACACAGCATTGCTAAGGTGCAGAAATAAGGCTTGAAACAAAGATAAGCCAAGACAGCAAAATGGTGCTGAAAAGTTTCAAAGTTTAGAGTTGGGCTTGCATCCATTTCCAGCTAAAGCTCAATAGATGTTACAGTTTACATTATTGATTTTTCTCACAAGTTCTTAAATGACTCATATGTTCTGTTAGTCAGAACTTTTCCATAGTCATGGAACACTATTTTGATCACAAATCTGGATACACTGCTTTTAAAACTATTCCCTGTTACGTTTTCTGTAGAAAGGATGCATCTGTACAGAATCAAAAAACTAATATTTCCCATTGGCTACCAGCTATCAGACAACCCATTTAAAAGCCTCATGTTAAAGGTGTCACTGATGGCATCTTTATAACCGATACGAAAGCAGAGGTGTTGCACCAAGCCCGCAGAGGGCAGGGCTGCTGCCGTGTCTCACCCGGATGTCAGCTTCCCCCGCGCTGTGGAGGTTCTGACACTGTAAGTTGTAGCCTCCTTCCCACGTGGCAAGGATGAGCTGGAATGAAAAACATGGCACATTACATTCCTGAACAGCTGTAGCAGCTCTCTTTCTCCCCTGCTGCTGTTCTGCAGTTTTGGAAGGAACAGTACAGGAATATGGGAGGTGCCAAGTTATTGCATGAAATGATGCTGTTAAACCAGATGGCTTGCACCAATCTCTTCTGTTCTGAAACGGAAAGGGCATCAGGCTGTGATGGAGATACACACTGAAATGATACACCTTTTACCTTTCTCTGGCTTTCTCCTATTTTTCTCCTGAATCACACTTCTGTGATTGTCTCTGTAATTCTGATAGATCGAGTGCCTGTGGCCAAAATAACAGAGAGTCTGCTGGGTTGTAGAAAATGAGAAGGAAGAATGGACAATAAATAAGCATTTTTGCAGATCGCTACTGTAAAACAACTTAAAACAAAACCATTCCATTCTGGAATAGCCCTTGTTTTGGTGGATTTACTTAAAAACACACCAGACATCACCAAACCAAACAGAATGGGATTGGAGTCTTAAAAAAAGAAAGAAAGAAAGCCTGACAAAAATCCAGCTGGAGAACCCCAGGCCGATACTTGGTGCGACTGTGGCCACAACTCGTCCTGCCAAGTGGCCTCTGCTCCGGTGTCACGCCTGCGAGCATGCAGGCCTGGGACCTTCGTGCTCCTCTGCACCTGCTGCTGCGGTGGGAGGGTGGAAAGGGGAGGCACAGCTCACAGGTCTTGCCGTCACTTGACCTGATGCCGAGAAGAGGAGGAGGTCAGAGCCCCTTGAGAAAGGCAAAGTATGGTCAGTGACGTGTTCTTGTTGGGCTGTGGCTCAGCACCTGTCTTTCTGCCACCTTTCCCGTCGCACCACAGCAGCGTGCAATTCTGGCTGGCTTTGGTTTCGTTAACTGGCAGTTTGTTCCCTTCCTATCTACTAAAAAGCAGCTGAGTGGAAAAAGGGTGATTTTCAGTCCAATTCCAGGACTGGGTTGACAGGAGCTCACTTGGAGGTAGAGTCCTGGATGCCACCAGGTTTCAGTAGTGACATCTGGGAGCTTTGGTAAGGAGCTACCTCAAATGCTAATGTTAACAGCTCTGCTAGAAACCTCTGTGGCTAGTACTGCTAACAGAAATAGGAAGGAAATAATATTGCCTACGCTCTTGATGTTTTATTTTTCTCAAGCAACACTGGCTTTTTCCGTAATCCTCATTGGCTTTATTTGGTGGGAAGGAGGCACTGGTACCATTTCTAGGCCTTGTAATTGCAGGATTTTAAACTGTGACCCACAAAAACTCAAAACTCACAAAACGAATGAAGGAATACAGCTGTCTGCTTTCCTCCTGTGGTGCAAGGCAATGTCACAGACTTGGGAGACCCTTTCCCTTGATTTTACTGAGGAACTATAAACTGCCATCATAAATGCAGTCACTTTATTGAGGTAAGCAACAAAATTTGAGTTTCAATGTATTCATACTTACACCTGGTATATATTTGTAACTTAGCTTTATGTTAGGATGTGCCTATGGCGTCTTTTATCTAAAACAATTTTACCTTATGAGAGGTATGCAATTTTAAATAATGTTTTCAGGATGAATTAAAGCAAACTCACTTGACTGATTGTATTGCATTCTATGTCTGTAAACTCTTATCTTTCTTATGCCTAAATTCATGGAATTCATTCTTTTTCCTTTTAATTTGTCTTTGAGAATCTGCTTTTCCTGAAGTATAATTGCAGAAAAAACACTTTACCCTTTTAAACTCATTTTTGTCTTTCCTTAGCAATTCACTTTTTTGATGTTTTGTTGAAGATGCCTAACTTCATAAAAGTCTATTCTATAGTAGGTGAAATGTTAGTTGAGAGAAATTTGTCAGAAAAATTAGTTATTTTAAAATATTTTTATTTGTTTTACAAATGCTCTGATTCATATGTGATTACAAAAGGCTGATTTTCAAAAGCTCTCTTCTGTTCTGTGTTCAATGTTTTTGTATTTCAGGCTTGGAAATTTTCCTGCTGATCTGTACGGAATTGGCCTACTCAGCCATATGCGATTTTTCAAGGATTCTGTTTGTAGCTCTTATGGTGGAAAATGAGATGAGAAAAGCCTTAAAGGTTCAGAAATAAAATTTATTATTATTATTATTTCTTTTTAATATCACAGATTTTCAACTTGACGTTTGAGAAATCTGTAATTCCCCACATGTGGTCAGCAGGTAAACGGAGAGAAAGCTTTGAGGTAAGAATCTCTGACTCTAGCATTTTCTTTAATACGTTCTTTTGTTTATCCTTCAGTGATTCTGTATAATGCCAGATTTGGAGATCATATTGTACTCCTATCCCCCCAGGTTGCTTGACTTGGCAGTAGTAGAGTTCCCTCTGATTTGTATCCGTATTTCAACGGCCAGCAGCTTAGAGAGAAAATCTGCCTTGCTCTTTTGTGTCAGCTCTTCTGTAGCTCCAGACTTCTATTCTCTGTTGTTAGGTGACTTGCGTAATGTCAAGTCTCCTTTAGGGAACAGAGAAGAACCCACTTTGAGTTTTGGCTGCTTCTTTTTCAGGATAATCTTTAAGATATCTGGTAGCTCTCTGATAATACGTTAGTAGCAAAATTTGGAAGGTAGCGAGGATGTAAAAGCACTCTTGTGCTTCTCTTTCTGAGCAGGGTGTTCAAGCAGTGCTCAGCACTGGGTGATTCTAGGTCACGACTCATGTTTGATATGTATGACGTGGAAGGTAAACAGCTTACCTAATGGTACTAAATGAGCCAGCTGCGTGTCTGACATAGAAGCTGGTACTTTGATATGAGACATCCAGTTACAAGGTCTCTCTTTCTCTGATAGCAGAGTTATGTTACTTTTATTATTTTAGTTAAGTTCCTTTCCACACGCTGAGCACTTTCCCAGTTCTGCAGAGCTGTTAATTATGCAGAGACCGTGCAAGTGCAAGATGTTTTAGGGAGATGGGAAAACCTCTCTCACTCCTTCAAAATACAAACGATCTTTCTAGAAAACGTTCCTTTGAATATTTCGCGTTCTTGGCAACCTCCTAATTCTGAAAATAATGCACATGCATTATTTGATGCTATTGCATAAATAGATCATGTAAAGAAGAAAAGTTTTCATGATGTCCATGGAAAAAATGTCTACTCAGTAACAACATTCTTGTAATTCAGTAGAGTTTTGATTTTTTTCTGCTGTTCTAGTGTTGTTCTTAGCAGGTTCTAGTTATTACACCAGTAAATAATCTTTCCTTAGCTGTCTAAGTATAAAGAGCATGAAAATTCAGAACAGTTGGTTCACTGCAGCAGTGTAATTCCTGCCCTTTTTAAAATGGTAAATCATGTTGTCTAAGAATGAGAACTGGTTCCTCTGCATGGAATCTCAGCAGAGGAAGGCCAGTAGATGCCAGAGGATGGTGCCAAAACCTCTTGCCTTGCTGAGCAGCAGAATAAACTTGAAGAGCTTATTCAAGCAAGACCTGGGCAGGTATCTAGAGCCTATGCCCTGCTCATTTCAAGTTCCCAGCATCAGAGCTCTAAAGCTGCATCTTGCTCCTACGTTCATCTCCTAAGGGTGGGCTAGAAAGGAAAGTAACATGATTTTCTTAATGGACGTTCCTAGTTCTACTGAATGCCGTTGCTTTCTGCTCTGTGAGTTGTAGCAAAAGCTCCTTGCATGTTGAGCTTTCTCAGTGAGAAGAAGCCTGGAAGCCACAACTGATTCTCCCTTGTTTCAGAACAGGAAAAAGAGAGAGGATGAAGCACCAGCAACTATAAGGTCCACAGGCCCCATAAAACATTTGGAATACCTTTAGCTGATCAGAAGAGGGGGTTGGTGTTTGTGATCTCAGGGAGCTGCACAGATTTCCCTCCTCCCCCTGAACCTTTTCTTATGATTTTTTCTGTCACTTAATAATAGTGACTCACCAAAATTTTAGCTCCTTGCTGTAAGTCCAAAACCACCACTTAGCAAGACTTCACCTGCATTGGTTTGTCTTTCAGAAGGATCTTCTTTGACTTCTAGTTCATGACTGTAATCTCTGGCTTGGTCTACCTTGATTTTCTCTTACTATGGCTATCCTAAATAGGCTCCTGAAACACCTTGGTAGCTGTGAAACAGTTCAGAAGGGGAAGCTAAAACAGATTTTTGGAATTAGTATTCAAATAATTGAAATTCCCCTCAAAAGTTCTGGGAGGATGAGCACCGGTGTTCCCCCATGACAAAGCAAAGCAAAAAGCCTCTTGACGGTCTTTACTTGTTTTGGAAAATGACATGGGGAAACCAAGGTGAGAAAAGAGTAGTGGGATGGGAGGAAAAAGCAAAAAGGTGAACAGAATTGAGTGGAAAAGAAAACAAGAAATATAGGAGACCCAGTGAGAGAGAAACAGGTGATATTATCAGTAAACAGTGAAAGAAAGGAAAGAAGAAAGGGGAGGAGAAAAAGAGCAAAAGAAAGAGAAGACCGGCAAGGAAAGGTGATAAAGAAAACCTAACATACAGAAAGCAGCAGGAGATAAGACGCCTATCACAATTTACAGCTGAAGTTGTTAGCATGGGGCATGGACAGTTTGTCCACTACACATGCAGAGTAGGCAGCCTCCTCCTCTTTGTAGGGGAGGACAAACATGCTCTGCCATGGGTGTATTTGTGATGCTTCACTGGGTTTTCCCTGGCACTCTAGCCAATGAAAGCAACTTGGTCTGACCACTATCCCCGAGCAACAGAGGCCTTCTTAAATTAAATGAGGAGATCAATCTCTCTAGGCAGGGGAGAGAAGAGTTTAACTTTCAGTGCCCCGCGCCACCTACCTCCTTTGGTTGCAGAAAAAGCCTTTATTAGCCCTTGTGAATGGCAGCTTCTCCCTAGTTATCTAGACCGGGACAGAACAGTCCTACAAGCAGTTATCTGCAGGTCAGATTCTAAGGAAAGAGTCCAAGCAAAGTCGCAAGGTGGTATCTCGGGGAGGAGAGAGGAATGACTTTTCCTTTGTGTTTTTATTTTTAGGTGAATTTAAAAATGAAATGACTCAGAAAATTATTAGTGTCTGAAAAGAGAAGCCAGGTATTCATCAGCTCAACCAACTTTGCTTTTCGATTTTTAAAGGCAGAAATCAGTTCCTTGATTGTAGCATACCTCAGTCCCAAAAGAATGCAAAATCTGAATTTTGTATTCCTATCCCTAAGAGGCTGGAGTGAATGTATGCTGTGATGATAGAGGGAAAATCACACTTTAATATGTATGACAAGTAGATAAATAGAGGAAGGAACCAATTAATCACTTGGTTTGTCATTAAAATCTTAAGTAATACTTAAAATCTTTCAGATAGGTTTTCTGGCTAGAACTTTGAATTGTAAAATCATTTGTGAATGGTATTTGTTGCAGAATATCTCTCTATGTAGGCTGCCAATTTTTAGATGAGCCTTGAAGAATCATGGTATAATTGTAGATTTTAGATGGATAACCGAGATGCAGAACCGCCTGTACTTTAAGATAGCTGCTCGTGTGTCCTGAAGACCTTAGATAAACTGTAGTCTAGCAAGACTATACACTACATCAGGAAGCAGCATGGGCTAGATGATTCAACGCAGGATTGAGGACAGGGGATTCCAGGAGCCTAATCCCAACCCTTCCACTTGATCAGTGCCTCAGTTTCTCCAAATGTGCCATTACTTAGTACTGGTGTCATGCCAGATAGGTGCTGAATAGGAAATATTCGCAAGGTTTTTCACGCTAAAATTATTTTGTAGTCCCTCTACATGATGCAGCCAGGACATTTTTCATGGAGACAGAAATGTAACAAGCATGCTTTTGGCTTTTCCTAGATAAGGCTCTTTATCTCTCCTGTTAGTCTAGTTAGAAGTCCAATAATTACCTACTTGATGGGCTAGAGAAAATATTTGCTAATTCTGTAATACACTGACTGAGGATAAATATCCTGATGTGCAACACATACAGTTGGACTCCATGCTGGGTCTCTCTTAGCCTGGCCAGGCATCCTAACTAGGAGGATACTGGTTATTGCACGGAGGAGAAAGAGGTCTCATGTTTTCTTGTTATTTTGAGGTCAAGAAGTCCGTACTACAGTGACAAAAATAAGTGCCCCTTTTTAGCTGAATTTTGACAAGAAAATTTTTCTTTCTTTCAATGAAAACTCTTTCAAATGGCAACAGATGTTGCTGAGAAACTTCCAACCAGTTCCATTGAATACTTGTTAAGTAAAGTAGAGACAGAGTGACATTTTGTTGTCTAGGTTTTTCTCCTTTTCTCACTTGTCCCTTCCCCCAAGTGATAGAAAAGAACACCTGAATGCTTCTGGTTTCCCACTTTGCTCTTCCCCTCTTGCTTCCCCAAGATTAAGATTGAAGAATTTCTGCTACTTTAAAGGAAGCCTTCACTCAAGCATCAGATCTTCTGGATCTAGAATTACTGCTTTCTTCTCTGCTAAATTTAAATTTGCTAACTTTTAGGCAATTCATTAAGGACTAAAAACCATTTGTTTGAGGGTTTTTTTTGTAAACAATTATGTTAAAGTTAATAATCTATGGATTTCTATAGAGAAATTCTAGGATAGTTGCAAACAACCAGCACTTACATTTTCCCTCTTTCATCTTCGCCTGTGCTGTTAAAACTTCACTTAGATCTTCTATGACTCAAGCTCTATCTTTGAAACGTTTCTGCCTGTTAGGAAGCAAATCTTTCTCATGTCAGCCATTATAATGATGGAATAACATAGAGTTTAGGTGTTCCTTCTGTTTTTGGTTTGTTTGTTTAATTTTGCCCAAATTTTTGCTATCCCCAAATCTGGACTTTCTAGTCATTTATGAGACATTACCTCATTTGCAGTGTGTAGGGCTAAAAATGGTGGCTCTGATGGTGTTAGGTGTTGTGCTTTTGACCTGCCCCTGCTATCAGAGGATACAGAGAAAGCAATTCTGGCACTCCTGGGAATCCTCACATCACCTTGGTATCTACAGATTTGCTTTCTAGTTTTGCTGTAATTCGGAAATTGGACTCAATGTGGGGGTGATTTTTAGCTTTTAGAGACAGGCAAAGTGCAAGTAATCTTATTGCTTCTTTTATCCTGCTGGATATAAGAATTTTCTTTTGGCCTCACCAAAAAGCTTAATGCACTGGGTTTGCAATACCTGTGCAGTTTCCCTTTGGCACCCAGCAGGCAATGCTGACTTTTGCTCCAAATCAAGGGGTCTCACATGCAAGCCTTGCTTCTCCACATGTGTATTGTTGCTTGCTCACACTTCTCGAATCCTGTGGGTTTCTAATACGTCTATAATGCTACCCAGGGAAGTAAGCAGCTTTAGCAACCATGCCACCCATACATTAACGATATACATCTCTAGATCTCCTTTTTAATCTGACCCAGATGATGCCAGTGGCCTGGTGTTCTCAGTGCCTGGGCGACAAAAGAGCTTGCAAGAGAGCTTGATGACCAGCTGAGTTCACCTCTGGGACAGACGTGATACTGCTGGTTATTGAGTTGGCTTTCTGTTCGTAGTTGGTTCTTTTAGGATCTTAGGCAGAGGTTTATGCAGAGAAAAGGTATATTTTTAGTGAAATTGTTAAAAGTTTTGATTTGTATTAAAAAATGGTGGTGGTTGCTTTTCTTTGTGTAGATTTTTGGTAATGTTTCTGAAAAATGTTGGATCAGTAGATGTGATCTAGTCTATGGAGACCTAATGCTACAGTAGAGCATACAACTAATAACAAATACCTGATACATCATTCCTCTGTCGTGGCAGGAGCGGAGGGAATTGTCTTCTTGCCCCTCAGTATTGCACTAGCACCCTTCCTGCAGGCTACCTGATTTAAGCACGTTACTTGTATTTAAATTTTATGTTAATTTAAAAAGCTATGCTTCATAAACAGGTGCCTCGCTCCCCCATTATACTCAATAGGGAGAAGTGGGTGCCTTTGAAGACTTCAGGAAAATTCATCTAACTCAGAAGTCTAAGTTAAGGTCTAATAAACTCTCCTTCTGGGAGGCCTTCAAAGGCACCTAATTCTCTTTCTTGACCCAAACAGAGTTGGGCAGAGTCCTCCTCCTTTGGACCCTTTCCTTTGGGGATAGTAGGGATGTTATCTGACCCTATGCTAGTGGCGCATCTCAGAGCTGTCCTGGAGATCTTCTCCAATATACCTGTGAGGCTGGTTGGCCTCAAGGCTCATGGAGCTAAAACTGGCTCCCAGCCACTTCATGCCCATCATGTGATGCATGGAGCTCTGGCACAAATGGTGATCTGCCCTTCAAAATTTTAAAACATAGCCACATAGCCATTGTGTTATGACTCCCTACTATAACTTTGTCTTCCTGCCCTGAGGTTCTTTGACTCCACCGTAGACAACAGATGGCTAAGCTAGTTCAAGCACAGGTAGGAGACGAATTATGTCAGCACAGATATCCCCATAGGTTGGTTTATCATGTTTCTTGTTAAAAACAGCATGCAGGACAGTCTTCAGAGGAGATGCACCCTAACATGCACTAGGTCTTTTTCTTTTGAATGTCTAGGAAGCACCTACTCCATTCTGAAGATATCACAAGAAAAGGTGAGTTGCGTTTTGTAAACAAAACAAAGAAGAGATGAGTAGAATAATTCTCACAACTGTTTCTGTGGCTAATCCATAACAGAGATAGGAAGGGTGGTGGTGAAATGGAAGGATGGAGGAATAAGACAGTTAGACCTCTCCAATTAGGAATTGGTCCTGAAACATACTTACTGGAGAAATCAACTGCTTTTACATATGAAACGGCTGAACAGACTGCTCTAAATAGGGGTAACTCCTGCCTTAAACAGCTTACAGTTGATAAAAGACAAACAGAGAGCAGGATCCAGAAAAAAAGCTTTGGACGTGAGACACTTTGAAATGTTGACTCATTTTAACTTTAGTCACTAGTGAAAAAGACTTCTGCCCTCCCATTTGCCTTTCCTCCCTCAGCAGCTGCCTCGTGCTGGTCTGCGAGTCTCAACTTCCATTCTGCTCCTTCAGAGGGAAAAGCCGTGAATAGGGACCAGGTAAATAGGCTACAAAAAAATATGGAGCCCCTATTATGGAAGCTGGTCTTGTATAGTGTGAAACCAGCCTGATGGACAGTCCAGAGCTGAGAGTGAAATCTGCAAAAAAACAACTGACAAAGCATCAAGCACATCAGATATGGTATCTCCTGAGTTCCTGACAAATGCACAGTGTGAAGCTGTGAGCCACTGCCCACTATGCCCAACTGCATAGGCAGGGTTAAGGGTGCATAGGGAGGGTTAAGCCAGCGGCCTCCAGCTACAGAGCCAAGGTCTGAAGGGCTAATCTGAGGACTCGCACAACTCAGTAATTACCTGCAGCAAAGTTAGCCTCGGGAAGGAAACAATAGTGAGGCAGCTGAATAGGAGCTGACTCAACGCAGTCCCCACAAGGATATGAAGGTGGCTAAAATCTAGTTCACTCCATTCACATAAGTCAGGCCTGCTATAATTCTTTTCCTTTATTCATTTGCTTGTTAGTAGGCTGAATCAGGCTGCAAAGGGAAAAGATAGCTTTTTTTTTATTTTCTTTCTGTGCAACTAGCCCTTTTCGCTGAGCCTTGCTACTGGAGGCAGTTATCTGTATACCTTCAAACAGAATGGGGATTTAACCACCTAAGTGCTGATTTAAATTCTGGAGTAAGTCAATATAGAGTCATCAAGCCTTCCAGCAACTGGGCCTGTGCTTGTTTCCGATTTGCTCTGGGCCTGATCCTGCACTCTCAGACAGCCAGAGCAATTGCTGAAGCCAGCTGGAGCTTTAGCCAAGGTGAAGCTCTGCGTAGCACAATCAGTCCCTTGTGTGAAGGCACACATCTAAACTGCTGTTCAGCCTTTTGACCAGGCTGATCACCTGGTGCTTAGCTCAAATCCATTTAAAACTTGAAAGCTTTGGGGTTCCATTTGGCTTCTGTGTAAAGCAAAATTTCTTGTCCCACTGACAGAACAGTCAGCCCTTGTTTTTCTCACGGAAACCACTGTTGTGGCCAGGAGAACGGGCAGCTAGAAATGCTGAGAGGGCTGGCTGGGCAGGGCTGCAATGTCAGCTCACACCTCCGCAAGTCACGCCGTAAAATCAAGCACGTCCTTCAGCCAGGGCAGGCTTTTCATTCCCTAGGTCGCCTTTTAAGCCAAGTTAGAAATGTTTTGTGTTTTTTGTCTTTTAGAATTTGCTTTTTAGGGTCACAAGCAAGGGATGATAATTTAATATTAAAGTACCTAAATTATCACAAGGCTTACATTGGGGAGCTCTCAATTATTACCAAAGCAGTTACTGTTAGCTCCTGCTCCCCACCTTAATTATCAGCTCTGGGGGAAATGATTTTTCTGAGCTTGATATGCTGCTGCTGTTACTGTGCAGCAGTTGCAGACGCTGTGGTTTCAAGGGAGGGCGTGGGGGCTGGATTATTCCAGGCCAGCTTTCCTCATGACTGAGAGTCTGAGGAAGCCAAGGCCTGAATTCAGTCAGACTCGCGTACGCAGTGTGGAATGGAGCTGCAATGCATTAACAAATGCCAAAACGTAACCTAACAGGAGAGGAGAGTGACCTGTGCCTCTGTGCCCTGCTGCAGCCTGAAGGGTTGCTGCCTTGTCGCCAGCTGCAATTGCTGGGTGCTGGCAGGATGAGTGCCAGACTTAACGTGACTTTCAGGCAGCCCTGTTTCTCCAGGGAGCGAGAGCACACAAAGCTCTGCAGAGAAGAGCTGCTTGAAACTTTTGCTCTGGAGAAATCGTCAGATGTGTTCAAACCTCTCTTCTCGTTATGAATGGATCCCAATTTCTGCATGTTCCTTCTTGATAAGTGCTTGCAAAATAGTCTATGTGACTGTATTCAGCCTCCAAGTCCCCTCTGCACTCACTCTCGGGTGACGCTGCGGGTTTTTATGATCTATCTATCTGCTACGTAATGTTTCTATTCTCTGACTAAACGGTGGAAGCTTTTTAGACAGGAGAAAGGGAAAAATAACACTGAATTGTCAATACTGTATATAGCTCAGTTCTTGCTCTCATATATAAATCTGTTCACATTTACAAATGGGCATTTATTCAAAGAATAACCTTCCACAGATATTCATACAATCCACAGATATTCATACAATCTCAAACCTTTGGCATATTGGTGGGTGCTGAAGAGTGATGTGCAGGCAGGTTTGAACTGAGCAGCTGCTGCGGATTCAAACTCAGGCTTGTAAATGTTGCGTTAGTAGCAGCTCCAGGGGTGAACTGTAGCTCAGTAATCACAGTTAAAATATGCTGAAATCTAAGCCGAGAAGGTACTGTACAAGTCACTCTCCAATTGCTAAGCCTTTTCAGGGACTTTTATTGATGTTAAATTTACTTTGCTGCTGCTGATCAATTTCTTAGGAAAACTGTCTGTTGCTAAAATAGTTCTGCTAAAAACTGTATATTGCTCAGCCTTCTCAGCCATGCTGCATTAAAGAACGCTTACCTCTATGAGCATATACAAGGAGAGCAGTGTAATCCCAAGGTTATATACAATGAGATGAGCCCTGAGTGAGAAAGCAGGCCTGTTCCTCATGAACTGGTTGCCCAGCCATATGCAGAGTAGGTATGCTCCAGTTAGGAAAAATGTGGGAAGGTAAGAGTCCAGAAGGAACCATCCTCTAACCCTGGAATCTGAAAAGAAATACAAGCAACAAGCAATGAAGAAGTTTTTGGTAAAGTATTGCTTAAAGTAAGGCGTGGCATATTGCAAAAGGAGTCTGCTAAAAGCACAAGAGAAAACCTGCCATGCTTTGCTCACTTCAGGAACTGTCTATTGTATTTAACTCCCCAAAACAGCATATTCATTTTGAATGTGTGGTGAAAACCACATAAAATTTGCAAACATTTAAGATCATTTAAATCTCCTCACTTTAATAGGACAGAGAAAATGAAAAGAAGAAAATATTCATAAACTCTTTTTTCTGTAATTTAATATTGAATTAAATCATATCTTAATTTGTTCAGTGAACTTACATCCTGCAGACAGTATTAAATATAAAGCATGCAGGAAAAGCTGCCAGTTCATATACTATTCTGCATTTGCCATGTGTATATGACGGTATATACTATTTGCTAGAAAACATTTGTATGGGGGGAGGATATTTCAAAAGCATTAAATAAGAAAAGGAAATGACAAACAAATGTTTACTTTGCTGGTCATCAGTGATATTTGGTAAGCCTTGCTCTCTTGTAGTTTATCTGTCCCACTTATATGATCCTGAAATGAAATATTAAGGTCCAGTCTTGCTTGCCTTATTCACGCAAGTAATCCCATTGGATATAGTCAGATACTTGAGTGTATACAAGTCTAACCCTATGTGCCAAACTGGAGGCACTGCTCACTGTCCTGTGATTGGGATGTCATGAGCAAAGGTGTCAATTTTAGAGTCAATTTTCCCCAACAACAATCTTCAGATCATGAATTGATGTTTTTCACTTTCAGGTTTGTCTAGTTTTCAAGAATCTCTCATGGGTTACAGGGTAAGTGAAGAAATCACTTAGTGAAAAGCTGTTGCGCAGTCGCAGTGGTTCCTTCTCATCTTAGAAACCATTTTAAATTATTTAGTTTACTTTTTAGAAAGACCAACACTAGGTTGAAAATTGTAAAACAAGAAAAAGGTTTTCGCAGTGCATGAAAAACTACTGCTTTTACTAACTGAGTGGAGTTTGGGAAGGACTAGGCTATGGAGGACACACAAACCAAGTGTGGTTGAGCGTTTATAAACTGTTACATGTTGCAACATTGCTTTGTCACTGAGAGAGTATTCTTTTCTTATAAATACATACATATATATACGTAGGTATACGTAAAGTGAGGCTTTACATGATTTAGCGTAATCTGCTTATGAACAGGACTATGAACACCTGCATGCTTTATAATTGCAGCCTCCCTCTGCTTCCCACCTTGCTTCCCAGTGGCTGCAACACTCATCTGTTGGATTTGGTCTCTATGTGGGTTATAAGCTCCTTTGCAGGAATGACTTCCAACCAGGCCCAAGTCACCTTGGAAATCCAGTACTCTCATGGTTTTGACTCTCCCTTCAGGGCTCCCAAAAAACCACCTTCACTCTCTTGAAGGGGAGGGGTATAGGACCAAAGCAAAGATGAAAGAAAACCATATGTCACAAAATACAGTCTTTCCTTTAGGGTGGTCTTGCACCAAAGCATTACAAAGCCTGAATGCTGATTTTCTGTCTTAAGATCTCAATGCCTATTTAAGATCACCTCGGTATGGGAGTAATATACTTCCAACATCCCTCTTAAGGTTTACAAGCCGTTTGAGAAGCTCAGCACTGAATGTATTTGAGGTGATTCTGCTCTCATGCGAGCTCTAAACAAGACACAGGACTCATAGGATATGTGAAGTTGTCTAAATGTTGATCTAGCATATCTTTTATGAATGTAAGGACTTAATATATTTAATTGATATCCTAAATGAAGATGAAGAAAGAAGTAATTTCAGCAAGACTGCTATTTAAAGAAGGGTCTCCCTACCTAGGCTCGGGGAGGGATTTCAACGTTTGGTGCATAAAGGTCACTTGCACAAAGGCCAGTTGGCATCAATTGATAACAAAGCAATATATTTGCTCAAAGAGCAAAAGTAATTAGTATAAATGAGATGACAAATTAAACTAAACAGCATTGAGTTCTTCCCCAGTATGCTCAGAAAACTAGTTTTCGCGTTGCCACGAGGAGGGTAGAAGAATGTGGGCTGATCCATACAAAAGCAGAACTCCTTGTGCTTGTTCAGGTCAGCATATTTAAAACCTATACTATTTCAATTTCAAGCTTCTACATAAACTATTAAAACATGTTCCCTTACTGATTATTTTCTGGCCCTGACCGCAGTATCAAGGGTAATGCAGTTATTAGTGAAGAGTGTTTTATGAACTGCAGCCTGAAGACTGCTTTATCTCCACTTACGCTTATCCTTGAGTCATGCAAAGAGAGAGATTTTTATGTGGCAGCAAGGGAGAGGAAAGAGAATGTATTTCCAAAAAAAAAAAAGTTATTGGAAGATGAAGAGAGATCAAAAGGACTTCTGTTGACTGACAGTAGGTTACCCCATGTCCAAGTAAGATAAAGGTCCACTGTCTATAGGAGAAAGTGTTAGCTTTACAATACTGAACCCATACAGCATCTGAATTCAAGACCAAGGCAGTGAATAAAGACGCAGTGTGAAAGTGCTGGATTGCAACAAGGGAAGGAGCAGGCGCACACAAGCTCCAATTGCCTCTTGAATGAGCTCATTCACAGTTGCTGGCCATGATGTGCCAGACCCTGGGGATGAAATTTTGGCTCCTCTGAAATCAGTGGCAGGCCTCCCAGACCTTTAAATGTACCAAGCTTTTATCAGTGAGGTTTAGAAACTTTCTGATTCAGAGTTTCTGGACAGCTTTGGCCAATTGGTGTCTGAGTAGATTTAGAACTTTTTGGTGCTGAGGCTGAACAGTTTTGTTAGCAATGTTTTGTTACTATTGAGCAGAGAAAGAGCGTTTATTACTTTATCATAGCTTTGCTGAAATATATCTGTTCTCAAGAGATAAAACAAGTAAGTGTTCAACTAGATTGATTTACTGCAATCCCATGTTTCTCAGTCTTGCATAACACCAAAAAAATACCCTGCAGAACAAGAAAGCTCTCGAAAAATGCTCTTTTACAGAATAATATGTTTATTCCACTTCTGTGCGTGTTGTTTTCAGTCTAGATAATCTCCTATCCAGGATCATTAGGACCAACACCAAATTGTAAGCCCACTTTTTATTAAGAGATGGAACTAATGGGAATGCACATGGCCTCTATTACCGGAACCAAAGGACTTGGAAAGTTAGTTCAAAAGCAAAAGTTGTAGTAAATTTGCGTACAAAGTCCAGCTGACAGTGGTGCACAGAGGCACAGAGCAGGCTAATATCTAAATCATGTTCAAATCTTGGATAGCACATCCCTTACTGTAGTAGTGCAGTAATGTAGCCTGTGTTAACCCGATCGATAACTACTAGTATGGTTAGAAATTGCCTTCAGGAGCTAGTTCTAGGCATTTCCTTTTCCTCTTGTACCCTCAGCCACACTTGGTAGTGATAACTGTAACTAGAACAATGACACTGTTATTTCAGGAGCTACTACCTAAAACATGAACTGTAAATGTGGGACTGATTTTTAAAAGAACAAATTACCAGATTCTATCATTCTAAGTCATCTTGCTGCTGAATGAAACGTGTAAAGTGGATGAAAAACAGAGGAGAGAAAGAAAGGGAATGGTTTGCTGACTTTAGACATTTGGCAGAAGCTCTCAATAACGTATTAGATTTTCATCTGTGGAGTCACTCTATCCAATTTAAAACTGTTTGCATTTTACCGTCAATTATTTGTGTGTATAAATATATTGCAGAGAGTTGTGTTAGTCATGAAATGTATGATATGGTGTCATTATACTACTTGCTCAAATAAGAGGCACGGACAAGAATTTTATCTTTGGCATTGGTGTCTGTAGAGGGGTGGTGATATACTTGGAAGGTAGTACAAATAATACTTATTTTACTAAATTGCTTTCTAAAAGCCCCAAATAATCTGCATGGTATTCTGTGCTGGATTAACTACAGTTCATCCCTTCAAAGAGTTTGTTGTGAATCAGCGAGGAATGAGGAATGAAGGAAAACATCATGTGCGTTTAAAAAGAAAAATAAGTACTTTTATATTTGTGATTACATTTGTTTATTGTTATTAAAATGTTTGACTGTGGCAGCTACTAATTAAAAAAAAACAAACTTATTCTACTTGTTTTGATCACTTCTGCTGCAGTTCCCAAGCTGTTCACTCATCACTAGAATTCTTTTTTTTAAAGGGTTCATGTCAACTGCACCGTTGATAGAAAGGATTTTGTACCCATTCAGACAGCTAAGACATGAAAATTCCTTGGTTTTAGGAATGCTACAGTTTTCTTTCCCTTGTTCTCCTAATTAAGCAAGAACTGTTTCTGGGACCTGGCAAATGTTATCACCACAAAATGAGAATGCATAAGCTACAGCTCCTTCATCACAGGCAGCAATTCTGGCGCCTCCTCCAGGTTTGCAGGGCTATTCATAAAGTTGAACACCATAATAAGCTGAGCGCCATAAGTTGGCCAGCATCAAGATGGCCTCACAGAGACGTGAAGCTTGAAGTCTGTTGTTTAAGCCCCTCTCTTACCTTCCTCCTTTAGCTGTGTAGTCCCTGTCCTAATGTTAGCCCTGACTTTGAAAATCTGTCCTCGTCTTGCCATAGCCCTTTTTTTTCTTTTCCTGGTCCTACTTAGTTTCCTTGTCCTTTGGTCTAGCCCCTGGCATGCCTGTTATTCTGCTTCAGCCAAACAAAGCGTAAGGCATCTCTAAGCTCTGCTAAAGTATCACTGTAGTTATTTGAGTTATTCTAGTCTGTACGGTTTTAGAAAGTACGATTAGGAAGTGGAAAGATGCAACTGTTCTCCCACCCTGCCTATTGGTTTATTGAGATTTTGCACATCCTGGATGCTGAGAGCTCTTCTTTGCTGTTGCACTGAGCATCCCTCTGGATTAGGCTATTTTCTAGGTTGCTGGAACACACAGTAACTGGATTATGAGAATTGAGAATTGGTCCTGAAATAGAACTTCCACTTTCAGGAAAATCCAGGATTTCAGAATTCATTTTTATCTACAGTAGGAGGAAATTTTGAAATGTTATGATATTTTCAGAAACAAAGGACTTCAAAATGTGATTTTTTTCAAATTTAAATTTAATTTTAATTTTTAAATTTGAATAGAAATTATTCATCTGGAAAAACGTGACGGCTTCTAGTTACCGCAATATTGTCGAGTATTAACCTGGATGGGAATTATTCCCCAACAGGGCTGTTGTTGGAGCAACTTACCTCGAGGTCCAAACATATAGTCCACAAATGCATTTACTTCTCGGTCAAAAGCTTTCAGATGCTCCTAAAAAAGGACACACAGCAAAGACATTATTATTCCATGGCTCACACAGACATCATGTCTACTGAAAAAATTAATTTAAGGCATATTGTGGTCTCAATTACAATAGAGACCTCATCGCTGGAAATAGTGCCAAAAGCAGGACTCTTTAGGAAGGGAATCATTTTCAAGATAGAGGCTTTACAACTGAAAAAAAGAGAAGTATCACAGCAAACCTGTCTGTGATGGCTATCATTTTCTCTTTACAAAAAATATCACTTTTTTGTTTTTTGTTCTTGTTTTGTTTTCTCAACTGAAAAGACTATTTGTAGAGAGAAGCTGTTGGTTCCTTTGATTCATTTCACAAAACTGCCTGGTTGTCACTGGCCTAGTGGCAGCACAGTGAGCTGAACACAGACACTTTGCTCTTAAAGAAGGAAACTTTTGTGGGAGGGGTCACTGGGGATTTCTCTAAATCAGGCACAGAGTTCCTTTAAAAAATCTGTAAGTAGAATCTTAAACTTCCACTAATGCAGGTCAGGGCTTTTAGAGAGGGAGGAAGAGGAGGCAGGAAGAGGAAGGATGAGTTACAGAGGCATTGTGTTTTGAGGTCGAAGTCAATGAAGTAGCATTGAAAGCTACCGGTAGGCTTAGCAAGTTTATGACTGACCCCTGATCAACACAGTCCTTTCCTCAATCACATGTGGTGGCACCTCCCAAACATTTCTTCCCAGAATGTCTTTCTGGACAGTGGGATGGCTTCCTGCATGCCTGGTGCTTAAACAACTCCTTGCAATAAGCCTGCAGTTGCTGAGGTTCTTCCTCTGCTCTTTCCAGCAGTGCCCTGCTGTGCTTGAGGAATTAATTTCATCTCTGAGCAAATGCGGCCAAACCAAGGTGAGAGACATAAAGCAATGCTGGGCATCTCGGAAGGGCAAGAGCTGCTGAGGGCTAAGTGTGCCTTTGAATGCCAGGGCTGCAATCAACATTAGCAGATCTGCCTAGTGAAGAGCCGTGTTTGCGTGTTGGCATGTCCAGCCGTGGCTTCTGTGTTCCCTCAGCCAGTGCTGGGTTGTGGTCTGGGCAGGGAGTAGGTCCTGGAGCTCCCAAGCCCCTTGTGTTCTTCCTTTCTTATGTTTTGGTCCTCAGAACATTAAAAGTGAACAGCATTGGTGTGAATACATAGGTCCTCCTTCAGATTTTTTTTTTTGCTTATTCCTGCTCTCTGTGAGAGCTCCCTGGAAGTGAAAGGTTTTGCAGCATCCTAAGCTGCAAAGGTGCATCTCTGCAAGATGCTGCTGTGTTCACCTTTTCTTAAGGGAAAAAAATAAAAGCACACTGCTTTTTCTTTTTTTTTTTAAAGGAGAGAATGAAACTGATAATTCCTGGTACTGATAATCTCCTCATACTTCACAGTAATGAGGAAATGAAATTAGCCTTTAATAAAGGGTCCTGAGTGCTGGCCCTGCAGGAAGGTGTTTTCTCTGCTACAAGCTCCCTCAGCAACCTAAGGATGACTTCTGTCACTGTAATATCCTTTATCAAACAAGGTACTTGGGCTACAAGGCTAACGATTAATGTGCATTTTATATTTTTCTGTCTGTTGTGCAGGGCATCGCTCTGAGCGTTGGCAGTGCTAGCAGTCTGACAGGATTTAAGTTTGTGTGTGGAAGATCTATTTACCTACACCTACAAAAAAGATGATAACTTATCTGAGCAACTCAAAGTACCCAAAAGGAAAGACGGGGAGAGAGAATAAAGGCAGTGATGATAAAGCAACATAGGGGTTTCTTATGAATGTCAGTATTTTTGCAACTGAAATGTTGATAAATAAGTAGCAAGGAATGCATATATGAATTATTGTTTTCATGCTGATTGCACTAAAAATGCTATGGGTATGGGGAAAAAAAGCTGGTATGGGAAAAAAACCCACCCTTCTTCTCATACTATGCTTATGTGTCTTTGTTAGTGTTGGCCTCTCAGTGGAGACCAAAGTCTACTGATTTCCTAATAGTTTTAGTAGTATGAGCCATGCAAAAATAATGTACATGCTATCTAAACTGTTCCGGTATCAAAACACCTTTGATTAGGCAGTAATCTCTCTGGGTGTCAGGACATCCAGAAGTTGATAATAAACTATTACTTTATGGAATTTATGATTAATACGTGGAACCCACCACTATAAGATTTCATGAAAGTTAGAACATACTGGAAGGAGCTCAAGAGACAAAGAGATGCTGAGCTGGGTGTTAAGACTGCAGCTGGGTCCAATGGATGGAGAGGAAGCCAGGAAGGGAAGAAAAAAAATAACTAGAAGGGACATTATCTGTTCCTTAGATCGTTCTTTTTAGCTTTTGAGATTAGTCATTTCTGCTCATGTAATGTGGTAATTTCTGTGTTCCACGGCGCTGGGGCATTATTTCAACCCTGACTCCTGACCAAGACTAAGGGCTAGCCTGCATTACAAAGGCTTTATCAACACGGATTTGTTCTCAAAGCTCCTAATAGAAGCACAGCCTTCTGACTTTGAGAAACTGCTGGCTGGAGGGCTCTTTTGCCTGTGTAAGATACATCTGTGTGCAACTTTTTTGCTAGCAGAGCAATCTTGCTGTTTGATTCCTTCCTAACAATTAGCACCACTAAGCCAGCAAAATTAAAAAAAAAAATAGATCTGTCCTAAGAAGGAACATACTTTGGTTTGACAGAAATGACTGAAGCTATGCAGCAACTGAAGAAAAGAAAGTTGTTCTGGTACTGGTCCAAATCCAGATGGGTGCCCATCTGGGCATGGGCATACTGTTGATAATGCTGCTATTTTGCAGAAGGTAACAAAGGATAGCTAATATAAAGAAGTATTGCCAACTCAATCTAAAGGTGTAGTTATCATTTTAGAGTTAGAAGATCTGTATCTTTGCTTTGGATATGCAATCTGTGTAATATATTTTAATTTAATGTAAACATTTCTGTGTGAAAATACAGTTTGGTGAAAAAAAAAAAAAACAGAAGGCTGTTCCAGCTTTAGCAAAAAAGTGAAAAAATGACTAGGCTTTATGTTTTTCTTTTCTCTTCCCTTTTCCTGTCTTTGAAAGGCTTTCACAATAAACTGTAAGCATGCCATGAAAGAAAGATGTTGTTATTCTGGTTAGTAAGATATTTAAAAATTTCCTTTTAAATACTATTTATTTATTTATTTATTTAAAATTATTTTAAAATTTGCTACTTTGAAAATAGCAAAGGCTAGTACGGTTCATAATTGACAAGTATAAGTATTTCTAAAGGACTTCAGTAACAGACATGTTTTGGGAGAAAACATTTTTTTAATTTGACCAATTAGAATTTATGTATTTTTCATCCATATTATATTTTATTTCCTTTATTTTCTCATACTATGCAATATAGCACAAATGACAGCTTCAAATCTTTGAAATAATTATAAAGGGAAATTTCAGTATGAAGGGAGATTTGAATTTGCTGTTGACATGTTAACAGGCTTCTTGCTTTTAGTCTTATAGTGTTCACAGACCCATACTTGAGGGTTCACTGAGAAAAGGCAGAAGAGACTTGTAGGCCACGGAACCGCCATGAATTCATTCCCATCTCCAGCAAAGCAGCTAGACTTTTGCATTGTTGGTGGCAAAAAACCTGCCATGTTCTTTGTCATCTGTTCAAGTGACTAATTATCTTCATTTCAAACAAACAAATGTGCTTTCCTTCTGGTGAGAATGTGCATTGTTGAGAGGGCAAAGTGGAGTGGGTGACTTTGTGGCTTGAAGGTTGAAAAATTTCCACATCCTCCTATCTGGAGTGAGAGTTTGAGTGGCCTACATAAGAGTCAGAGGACACGGACCTCTTAACTCTCCTGCTTAGACATCTTATGGCTCTCAGGGTATTATTCACAGAGAGCATTAACAGAAACAGTTGCCTACTAAATGCAGAGCCTTCACTACTCTGCCTACGTGCTACTCATACTCCCTTGCGCTGGGGCAGCAGTGCTGTGATGAGCTTGTGTGTGTCCTGGGCAGGAGGGCTCCTGCTAGGTGCCAAGCGTACCGCTATCCCTCAGACACTGTCGTTCAAATTGGTTTCCCACTCTTCCCTTTCCTCATGTGGCTGAAATCTGTGTCTGATACAGTTTTCAGTTGGTAGCAACATATCTTCATGACTGAGTTTAAAAGAAACAACAGTCTCTACTGGGAATGGATGGGGTCCTGGAAAAGGAAGAAGGCTTAGTGATGGGAGAAGCAGCATATTTGCACTCTTTCCTTCTGCATTTCAGCCCAGCTTCCAGCAATATTTAAGCCAATTACAGTGGAAGGGGGTGCAAGACAGTGAGGCTGCCATATGAAGGAAAAGGCTCTAAGCAATTCTGCAGTAAAGGAAAGAATACACAAATATACTTGTATTTTTATAGCATTCCCCCTGCAGAGAATGCAGGAGGGAATCTGAATGTAGGAACAACCATAACCTCCGAGTTAACTTTGCCCAATGCTTTTGCTAACAGAACGTTAACAGGGTATATTAAAAATAAGTTGAACATATGTTTCTCTAATGTTAAACACCTCTGTCCTCTGTGCAGAGACCTGTTGTTACTGAAGGTTATCCATGGCATTTTCCTTCAGCAAAGCAGCAGGAGCAGTGACTAGTCCAAAGGAAATCTTTGCAGCTGGATATATATAATCACAGCCAAGCCAGGGCAAATAACTTCAAAAGTCTCTTCCACGAGGGCTTGCAGAGGTGTGTCTTTCAGCTGAGAGGCTTTGCCAGCTGCAGAGAGGGCTCTGCCAGTAGATTTGTACAGAAGCTGAACCTGCCCTTTCTGGGAATCGCCCCTGGTAGACTAGAGAGGAGGAAGAAAAATGCCTCTTGGGCTTGACTTTTGCATCCTGTGGCAGATCATCTAGGAGGAGAAAGGAGCAAGCACCTGCTTCAGGAGGTTTCTGTGCTTCTGATAAGACATCAGCGAGTCAGCTCAGGCTGTGAGACCTCCCCAGGAAGACAACTGATGCTTGGCCTTTCACCCAAAGTGCCTGCATGCCATCATGTTCACCAGTCGTAACCTCAGTGCAGACACGCACCCTGTGTCAGCTGTAGCCAGTCTCGCCCTTATCTATAGCTGCAATGTCCATTCTCACTGCTGACTATTTTTCCTAGTTTTCATAGGCTTGAATCTATAGGCAACTGTTGTTATACTTCTCTAAAAGAAACCCTTAGTCAATGGTAGAGTTTTACTGGGGTTTTTTTTGTTTTGTTTTGCACCGAAGGTGTTTTAAAAAAAAAATTAAATTTACTTCTGAGCTTTCCCAATATTCACCTTACAAAAAAAAATTTTCCTATAAAATGAAGATCAAAATGTAAGTGTTTTTGTACATGTCTTCATTCTCTGCTCCTAATCAACAACAAATACCCTTCCCTTACCCCCTGCATTGTCACCAGAGAAACAAGTTTTAACACTTGGTACTGCAAGGCTTCACAAGCTGTCAGAGTTCTTATGTCTTTCTGAAAATGGCACTGTCTAACTGCAATATACCCTACTTTGTACCTCTAACTTTATAATAATGAACAAAAAACAAATACACCACATACTGCTTTAATGCAGTTAAATTTGCAAAGCGAATTGTATGTCATGTTGCTTAGTAGGACTCCCATAGTCCAGTTTCCCTAGCTTTAGGAGTTGCCCTTATACATAGGCACGTTATGAGCACCTTGGCTCTGCACGGAAGGCCTCTACAGTGAGGAGACCCTGGAGAAACACTCCTCTCAAGCTTTGTCAGTCATTTGCTGATGGTTAGGGTACTCCCAGAAGAAGTGGGAGCTGGGAGTTTGAGCTCTTTAGCTTAGTAGCAAATGGACTCAAGCCGTCTCACTTCTGGAGAAATGGTGCTGATAACTAGTCTCCTTCACTTCAGGACCCTTTCATTTTTGTTTAATAAGAGCTCTCTTTTTACTTAGATTTGCAGTCCCACCTGGTGCTATTCATGCTCAGGCCACAGATGGGAAGGAGGACCTAGGTGCAGAAATATCTGGCTTACGCCTTCTGTCAGGACTTATAGTCGGGTTGAAGCACCATCAAAGTCAAAGGTGAGTAAGTCTTAAGAAATAGAACAATTTTTGTGAAAAACTTTGTGAGCAAGTGGATTATGAGATGGTATTTTCAGTGCACAGATGAGCTATGTCAGCCCTCAGTCCATCTCTAGACTCTTCTATGATTCCTGGTAGATTGAATACATTATATTAATTGCTTCCATAAAATAAGCCAAGCCTGCCTATCACCTGCCTATCACTGTATCACCTATGTTGCTGTCAGATCATATATCATTGCAAGATAAATTGGTTTTACAAAATTGATCAACTTTTTTTATTTTTAAGTATGAAGAAAAGGAATTTGGAAGGTTTTTGCACTACAGTTTTATGGATTAATATCAATGTGAATTAAAAACTAATTAATACTTGCTACACTTCTCCAAAATCTATTTATAACTTAAATACTTGAAGGCATTCAGCCTATTAGGCATTATTCATTGTTTTATTTTTTCAAAGACTGGTGATAGCTTCTCTTGGATGGAAAAATCCCTTTCTAGAATCACTACTTGTAAGATTTTCCTCTACAGTTTCCAAACTTTTTTTGCTCTAGTTATTATAATCATATTAAGTAATCACTAAATAAGCATGGCAATCTCAGTGCTCAAAATAGAACTCATCTGGCTGTAAAAGAAGAGGGGGAGGAAAAAAGGTGGCTGTTGTGGCCTGATTTGCAAAATATGTCCATCATATACATTCCCGAGAACCATATCTTTGTAGCCTATTCGCTTGCTTATTAGTTGCAAAATGAAACGGTCACCAAAGCAGTTCAGTACAATCCTTTTAAAAGTAATCCTGCTCAACTCTACCTACTACACAGGGGAACATCAGCTTAACTTGTAATTAAAGAAGATTTCTCCAGGGAGACCTCAGATGTGGCCTATCAGTTCCCAAGAAAATGATAACAATTATTGACCTCATTTTTCCTTTGCTCTAGGAATCAGATTTGAAATCACAGTGTGACCTGAGATGGGACATAATACCTGCCAGTGATGATGTGACAAGACTGTCTGTATGAATGCAAGGGGATGAACAGAAAAGAAATGAGTCAAAAATGAAAGGGTAGATAAAAATTTTGCCTTCTACTATTAGCCCAAGTAAGTCGCTTTCCCAGGCAAAGCAAATAGTCTTTTGGAACCAGTCCTGCCTTGAATAAGAGAAAGCTCCCTCTGGCAAAGGAAGGTTCTTAAGCTACAAGCAAAGAACCACAATGAGGTTTTACAGAGAGGTTAATTCCGTTACAGTCTCTTCCTAATTAGTCTGTTAAGCTCTTGTTGATTTTTTTTTTTTACAAGGAGTTGGCTAGACAGATAAATATCAAAATTCATTTTACACCGGCAGTATGAAAGCCTACAGCATTCAACATGCCTGCTTCCAAACAGCTAGCCTTAATAAACAATACTTAACCAAACGACTTAATGAAGGAGCAGTGCTTATCACTTGCTGTTATGTGAGAGCAAAACTACACTATGAGAGCACAGGAAAACAATTCTATCATAGTAAGGGAGGGTAATTACCCTTTTAAAGCTTTAGATTAACCAGATTATTTGGCTTTGGAACAGGAATATGCTAAAATGATTTCCTATTCATACAGCTTGTGCCCTGCACGTGCCATGTATGCTATTAAAAGTTTTTTTGTTGCAAAAAGCTTGCATCCTAAAACTAGACCCACACAATGAATAAACAAGATGGGAATTGGCAGTAAGTGGAATGGTAGGGGAGAGTTATAGCAACATGTTTATGAGTTGCATCAGTTTTCTGTGTATGCCATGTCATGATAACATTGTTTTCCTAAGTATTTGCAGAGAGTAAAATACCTTGGCACTGCTAATAAGCTGATTTTGTAAGTTAGAATGCAGATCTTTTTTTGTACTTGGCATACACATTTAGACATCTTTCTGGAGTCAGCAAGACAAATAGACAACACATCCATTTAAGTTCTGTGAATATCTTTTCTCAATTTTCCACTGTAACAGACTTAAAGATCTAAGATGAATAGTAGATTCTAAGCCTGTGCACAGGATCTCATGGCTAGCTGGACAATGAACCTTAAAAAAAATTCAAAAGCAAGAGCTGCAGTTTTCCCATAATCCTGGCAGTGCAATGAGACAAAGGGTACTCTATGTTTAAGAAGTAGGCTTCTTGGTCGCTGTCCCAGATGTCTGTAATGTAACACTCTGTCCGCACGATGAGGATTAATGTGCAAGGGACTGCCCCTCCTGTTACAGGCAGGGAGGATCATAAAGGATTTTCTACCATGTGTTTCCTGGCCAGGGCTCTCCAGCACTAAACAGTTTTGCCTGACTTCCTTAAACAGCTGCTTCTAGTGTTGTGGGGTATTTGTCTACCAGAGCGGGAGAAGAATGAGACAGGAGTATTTGAAAACCGACATGGTTAGAATTTCCAGTTTCTCTGGACAGATCGGAAAATAAGCCTCTGGGACTCTCTCTTTAAATAAATAAACAAAAAATTGTATCTTGCATCCTTTGACAGAAAATTATCAGCAGCTCTTTAGAATACTCTAAATCAGGACCTCAGCTGCTAAAATATTAGCTACTGAATTCCAAAATAAAAATGGCCTTCCCCCTGCCCCCTGAAACTCCTCCTTCATAATTTTACCATCAGCACAGGAACCCCTTGAAATTAGTAGCATGGATCAACCGTTTTTTCAAAAAGTGCCAGGAAAGATGGCTTAGCCTTTGCTACTATCTAACCCCTGGATGCTGAATTCCATGCTCTCCCTTTAAGAGCATAACAAAAATTTGGAAAAATGCTTAATTGCTCTCAAAAATTACTACCTGCTTAATTAAGACTTTTCTCTGCAATACTAATTACCCTTGTAGATATACTTCTGGTAGGAAAACAGTGTTAGAAGACCGAATACAGCCTGTGAAGCACGTCAAATAAGACTTTGAGAATTGCTGGAAAAAATGACAACTATATATGTAATTAATGTGTGTTTCAACCCATACCATTAACTAATTCACATAGTCAGGGCATATGGAGTAGAATAGGCTTATCGTATATGTAATGCTCAAGATTCCATCCGTAAAAAAGTGAAGGAAATGCAGCGCGCTTACCTGTGCGGTGTATATATAGTCAATATAGCCTGAACTTCCGAAATTCACTGCTATTTATTTCATATTATTAACATGTTTTTAAATTGCTATGCTACTAAATGTGTGCAGAGGAACACTTTAAGTATGAAAACTTCTAGGAACAAATAGACAGTGGTAGGGTAGGATATCTTAGTTCTTCAGGAATAAATAATGGTCCTGAGAACACCTTTGTCCGCATGAGCAAAACCTTCTCCAGTTGGTGCAGTCGTTCCTTATTAAATATAAATAAAAAACAAGTTGGTGCTACAATGATGCTGCTTTTTAGGCGCTCTGATTGCTGCTGTGCTGGCTGGGGAGTTGAGTTCCCACGTGCCAGCTCCTTGGTGGTGCACTGCCGGCTTTCTTTGGGCAGTTACCACCACCTCAGACCTCTCGGCAGCACTGGTTGCATGATTGCTATGGATTGCAGTCGAGGTGAATCTGGTTAACTGAAATTGAATAACTGCTCTTTGTTAACCAGGCTCATCCTGAGTGAAATGAGTTATGGAGAGCTCAAGGGAGCAGCCTCGTGGGACACTGATTTCTAGCAAAGGGAGGGTGTTGTGTGCCTAGGAGTGGTCATTTCATCTACTAGCATGGCTGGATCAGGAACAAACAGATGATCATGTCCTTGGTGGGCTTTTGTAGTTACTTCTTTACTCTTAGTCCCCCAAACCAAGGTCCCTCTGTCCTGAATTTGTAGTAAGCTAAAACGCTAGCTTCCTATTTTCATAGGTTAACATGCTTTGATGTTAGTCGTGCTTTCAAGCTTTTGACTGCCACAGTAAAGCTAGAATTATATTTTAAAAGAATAGTTGTAAATTAAGACTAGTGACCTGCACACATTCAGAAAAGCCAGGAAGTATCAATTAGGGATTAAAACCCTATCCATTAAAACGTATCCATAGTAATGCCCAGGGGTTTGCTCTGCTTCCCAAACCCTTTAGTAGTTTGAGTTTAAACCTCACATAAAGCTACTGAGATGAAACCTGCCTGCCTGTATTGCCCTTGTGGATTCTATTTCTTTTAGCCGAAAAGTTGCACCTATAAACACAAAGTAGAACTGGGCTAACTTCCCAGAGGCACAGTGCGTCAAACCCTTCCCTGCTGAAGCTGTTATACCAGGTATGGAATGGGACACATCTACCCCCTCCCCTTAAGGGAGGGGACCCAGAGGAATCAGGACATCTAGGAGGCCGAGTGTTCTTCGCATTGTTTTAACCCAGTGCCTAGGGGTAAATGCCATGCTGGCTGCTGAATGTCTGACCGCTGCCGCGGGTGGGGCCTTACTATTTTAATTTCTCTTCAAAACTCGGAATAAAGGAGCCAAACAAAGTAGCTTAGTGCTGCAGGTTAGCTCGTGACAATGTTTTCGGAGGAAGAGCTTGAGCAGCTGGCCTAGAAGAAATGGCAAAGCTGAGCTGAGCCAGCCATAAGGAATCAGCCAACTTTCTTCCTTACTTCAAGCATAGTTATAGAAAGGATGAAGTACTGAAAGGTACTGAGGAGGAAGGGGAAGAATAAAAGGACAATTGTTCTGTATCTGGGAAAAATACAACAACATAGCGGGGGTTTTTTCTTTCTTTTTCCCCATTCAGAGACTGATGAGATGGGTTATGTTGTAGTCTGCTTTAGTCACATCCTTAAAATTAATAGCACCCAACTTGTAGAATTGTCTTCGTAGTTCAGGTGAAGGAAGTCTGGTTGGTATTTGTCTATTAGAGGCATGGGCTGTTCTTGTTTTGCGATCATTTTGCTACACCATTTCTTGTCTAGTTGCTGCGCAAAGACATAGACCCTCCCCTGAACTATTTACAGGGATGTAAGCAAAAAAAGGGGAAAGAAAACAATAGAGTAGGAGGAGGTGTTTGTAGCGTGCTGCTGTGGATTATGGAGTCCAGATCCAAGCTTCTAAGGTTTCAGTGTTAATCTTCCAGCGCATGCAAAGCCTTTCAATTTCACTTCTAGGTCACTACCCAAGTACAAAATACTCTAACAGTTGGGTGAAGAATAGAGGTACAATACTCAGTACAGGAAACTTTTCAATGGGTTAGTTACGAGTATAATTTACTCTGTTTACACTATGAAAGAAACTTGAAGTTTTAGGTCAAAAAAATCTTAAGAAGAGCTGCACTTTCTGCAATTATCTATTTATAAAAATTAGAATCTGTAAATTAAATGGAAGATCAGACAGATTCCAAGCTTATGAATTTTAATAAATCCTTCTGCTTTATCAGTTTGACTGTAGTTTTCATTTATAAATAACTGTTGATTTAAAGAAAAAAGTAAAGGCAGAATAATTTTAAAGGCTGTGCACATTGCTGCAACTATTTTGAAAAGAAAGCATGAGTGGAAGGTGTTCACTGCGTCAGTGGGTATGATACAGAAATGGCCTTACGATATGTTTTTTAAGTTGTTTTCTTGACTGTATCCAGTACCAGAAGATTTACGTTTGTTTTCTCGGTAGAAGCTTTTTACACGGCTTTCTTCATAATTCTGGGAAATCATCTGATACAATGAACCTGAGCTGACCTGTAAAATCAACTGGTACTTGATCCAAAAGTTGGGAGTTTCCATGTAACTTAATGTCTAGGTGAGAACAGTACACCACAGTGACTGTCCCACCCATCTGGATTGATTTAATTATCTCTGAAAGTACAAAGATAATTCTCAGCGCAAACGTGGAAATAGACATTGCAAAGACAGAGATCATGTGGAAAAATATTGATTCCTTCAATTGTTAGGTATAGATGAGGTCCAGCAGTGCCCTGTAGTGGACAGACAACTGACAGGAGAAAAACAGTTGCTGGCAAGGTCAGCCTGACCTGGGACCTGATATACATCACAAGCATCAGTCCAGCCTGCAGTACCTGGTTCCAGCAAATAAATATCCTCATGAGCTCAAATTTCCAACAAGTGAAGTAGGTGCTCTGAGCCTCTTTAGTTTTACTTCTGTTTCAAAGAAGGATCAGCAACACTTCTTATTTTGCATTAAATGAACATTGCTGGGAAAGACTACTTGAAGAAATAGTAATTTCTTACAATTGAATGTAATAAATGCATTCACTTTACTCAGCATGTTAAAAGTAGCTTTGATGGTATCTAGAGTTGTTGCAAGTAATTTAAGTATTGCTAGAGATATTCTTAAAGACAGGTGAAATGGGAAGCTGCTCATCCTAGATAAAACTGAAGGGAAGAAAAAAAAACTAACTAGCAGACGCAGAATAATTATTTGCCATGAATACATGTTGCCCAGCAGAACTGGGGAAGGTAATGATGATTAATCTAATTCTTAAATATTATATTAGAGAATTAAGGGGTTATGGAAAAAGGCAGCAGCAAAAAACTTACATTTCCCCTGGAAAATAGATTATAGCAAGAACTGTACACCTCTGTTTAACTCTGTGGAAAGATGCTATGTCTTTTAAACGTTGTGGGGGAGGAAATATGTGATAGCAGTGAGAGCTGAGTAAGCAGTAAAACAAAAGGGAATGCAAGTATTCCTAGTTTCTTAAGATAATCCATCTGACTTATTTTAGCAAGATGCTATGAAACAAGCTGGGAGGTGATATCTGAAAACGTCCTTTAGTACTTTTCCTAGCTAGGTCTAAGCACTGTGTTATTTAGGGGCTGTAATTGAATTTGACCTCTCCTTCATTCTTGCTGTACAATTTCTCCTTCATAATTCAGACTAAAATTGTCTGTTGTATTTACCTGAAGCTCTGATCGGCTGACTATTGATCCAAATATATTCAAGCTGGCTTAATGGGTCAGATGCAAGATAATTTCGGGTAGTAAATATTCAAACATATTCGAAGTCTCAACTGATGACTGAATTCCTTATAGCTGTTTAATGATCTCACTTTGTCTTTTCATACACAGATGCCCATGTTGCAGTGATTACTTTGGTATTTACTAGCTCATTCTTATTAATTTGCATGACATCATTATTTTACCAGTATTGTATCCTGTGATGCCTCTGACACATCAAAGAAATAAAAAAATCTTAGAGAGGAACTGTAACTACCTTCTAGAGACTTAAAATACTTTGACTTGTGTGGTTTTGGGCATAGATTGATTTGGTGTTACCTTTTCAGGATTCGTAACGGTCAAGCTTCCTGATGTAGCCAACGGCTCCTGTATCTGAAGAGGCAAAACTTCTGAGGGCACTTTTAAGGGTGGATCCAGAGTTTTCTAACACTTTTTTTTTCTTTTTTTTTTTTTGTGGAAGGACTTGATTTTATTCCATAAATTTTGTTTCCATAACTTCTATGGAATAAGGTGTCTGCTATTTGGAGGGTGAGGAGAACTGCTGAAACTGAACTCGCCTGCATATTGGCAGGTTGGAAAGTGTCTTTTGTTTCTGCTTTCTAGAACAGTAGAAGGTAGGAAGAAGAGATGAGCTTATAAACATTTTGATTTCCTCCCCCACCCCGCAAGCCAATAAAAACTGGAAACGATGAGTTCTTGTTTTGCTTCATGCATAGTTTTCTGTTAATATTAAAAGATACATTTCCAAAAGAAAATAGATGAGCTCCCAGTTAGGGTTTTACAGGGATCAAGTACAGATAGCCCAGTCAAGAGTCCTAAGTAAGAAAGGCTGCTGGTTTTTTAAGCCACAGTGTAGTTTCTTGTGTGATAGCAGAACAATTTTGGAACGGCACCTCAAGAAGGTGCATAATCCTAATAGCTGAGAGTTGTACTCAAACCAAAAAGCAAGACAGATGTAGCTGTTCCTGTGAGCAGGATACTCTTTCATACTAGAAGAGCTTCTAGATTTGGAGAGGAGGGTGGTTTTGTGTAGCCAGTCAGTACTGCAAGTTGTTTAGATTGCATAAAGAGATGTGAAAACTAGATTGTCAAGCCTGTAAATATGAAACAAGACTTTACGTTTATTCTCACTGGACTCTTGACATGCATGGACAATTGACAAACGCTAGAAAAAATTAAACTGTGTACTTCATAAAATACTGTTCTGTCGCAAATGACAACTTCTAGCAGATGCAGAGCTCACATGACCTCACACCTGACCTTTTAAACTGCAAAAGAAGTAACTTGGCTTGCTGCAGCCAGCAAAGAAAGCGGGTGTGGATGGTGTTATTCAGAGCTGCCTTACCAAAATGAAAGATGTACCAATTCCTTGACAAGGAAATCGCCCTTGGCAACTTTGCCAACCATTCATTCCTTGCCAGTTTGAAGGCACATTGCATTTTGGAACGGTTTTATCCACACTCACAGCAAACTCTAAGGAACAAAGTTCCTTTACTTCAAGCTGGCTGTGAAAATGCATGTGTAATATAGGGAAAAGGAGAAACAGAATCTGATACATATTTTCCAAAGTGTCACTTGAGAATACAAAGTAATGTTTGAAGAGGAAAATATCTTCTTGTTCTGCTAACTGGTCCTTCCTTATTTTTTTTTCTTCCTTTTTGTCTTCTGAAATCTTTGAGGAGAAAGACCTGGATTTCAAACATTAAGTTTACCTCATATAAAATCTTTGACTTAAATTATGATTAAAGAAAACTGGGGGAGAGGAGAGGAAAGGGAACAGAAAAGAGAGTTAGTTTTCAGGTTTAATAAGGAAATCAAAAAGAAAGTATAAAAGTTCTCTTACGTCCCTCTCCTCCTGGCCCCAAAAACATTGTTGTAGTTTTAGCTCTTTTACAATCTCAGGTCAGGCTAATGAACTTCAAGAATGCCTCTTCCTTAAAGCGTATAAAATCCCAACAACAGAGCGCAGTCTGCTGGCATGGGATAAGAGGGTGCATGTTCGAATTAGCGTCCTTCCTCCATTAGCTCCAACAGTAGGTATCCTAGAGTTTAATCCACATATAGCTGATATTTTAAAGTCCAAAACTCTGAAATCAACTGTACTACGGAAACATCCAAACCGCTTTCTCCTTGAAAAGAAAATAAAAATCCTAAAGACTGTGCTGTATGGTAAGGCCCTAATGACATAAAATGCCTGTAAACTGCATGAGTTATTGTCACATAGGGAATATAAAAACAACTGTAGACTTTTCTTAATGTGTAAACTGTAAAGTGTCATGAGTGATAATTAGCAATTAGCATATGTTAGAAGACCTTTAAGAACAGGGAAAAAAACTGAGTTTTGTTGAACTTTATGCTCAATTTTAGGATATTTAGTAAAATTTAATCTAATAATTGGGAAATTTAGTAAGGTCTAGTAGGTCAACATCCAAACTGCTTGAAAGGCCACCCTATCGCTCCCATAGGTCTCCCAACAGTAATGAAAAAAATAATCTTAATTTTTTCACCCTCTATTTACAAATCTTCATGCAGCCATTTCTTCCATGTGGTCTTCTATTTCCTTCAGTTTGGGACATCTGACACCTACTATTTTCTTTCTCAATCCAAAATGACCATGAGAGGAAGTGCAATCCAGTTTAAAAGTCATTAAGCAGATGGACTTCGTATTTAAAAAAAAAAAAAGTCGTAAATACCAGACTGGACTGCTTTGAGTATTAATGCCAACAAAATGTTAATTGTCATATTCTTGAAGATATGGGAGGAATGTAAAGCCCCAGTGTTCCTTCCTGCCCACCTAGATCGGAGCACAGCTACTTTTCATGAACTAAAATGGTTTTGGCTGTGCTACTTAGATAAGAAGCCCCACAGAAGATGCAGGCATTCAGTTTATTTCATCCTGAGCTCCAGCTGTCAGTTGTTCAGCAGTCCTGTGTGTAAAGATGCAATCAGTTGGATATTGTGGTCCACATATTTAGAAAATAATAAGGCAACCCTCATGTGGGGTATGCAGATAAGGGATTTGTAAGCTTAGGCACTTGCAAATTGGCTGATAAATTTGATATGTTTGAAGCCTGAAGTGTGCCATTTATAATACGGTTGAGGTTCAGTATCACGAGACGTTTCTTCTTTGTTGTAGGTGTGGATCCTTCTTGTGTCTTTCCATGATTCCGGAACAAGGCAGGCTCATCTCAAGAGGTTTCTGGCTCTAAATGACTAGTGATACACTTAGCCTCATTCTCCTGATTTCCCTCCCTTCTCCTTTACCTTCTTTAATTGCCTCTCAGGGTGTACTTGTGACAAGTATTACTTTATCACTGATTATGAACTTCAGACTCAAATTATATGAGATTTAGTATCTATTATCAAGTGCCTAGGCTCCTATTATCAGGAAGCCTTAGCTTCTAAATCAGATTTGTAGGCAGTGGTTAATGTAAACTGTCATATAACATGGCATGAAAACCTTAGGCCAAATTCCAACCATTGATTTACACTAGAAACTAGCTTGAATCGGGGGATAAAATAGCTCACTACATTTATGTGAATCTGGAGCTTATTAATAGCTAAAGAAAGTAATATTGCAAAATACTAGTTGGTTTGGTGTATTTTTTTTCAAATGTCAGAAGTGGTTGAGTCAGAGTTGGAGTTTTAGGAGTTTTTGAATCTGATTAGTTTGTTGGTTTAATAAAATCAAGAGATGCTATTAGACTAAATGAATGTAAAATCAAGGGCCTGATGACCAGTAGGAGTCTGTTTCTTCTCACAGGTCAGAGCACTTGTAATGAAGATATAACGATCAGTCCTAAAGAATCAGAAGATCCTCCTAGAGTTGAGAAAAGATCTTGCTGGAGCTGAAAGGAATCAACACCAAGGCCAGGATGTAGGTTTTTATAAGTAAGTATCTATAAATAACTATGCAAATGAGACTCTTAGCTCCATGGCATGCTGGATTTTTGAATCAAGGTGTCATTTTTGTCACTGGATCTCTGAAAAAGGTTTCAGCAAATTTTCTTGAGTTTCTATGCAACTACTTACGCCCATCTGTATGCTCTATATGTAGTTTCTGAGCATATTTTTTTCATAGTTTCCTAATCCTTCATCAACTGGCACAGCCTTGGCATGCTGCCTTAGTTCTGGATGGAAGGGCTGCTGAAGTCTGTTACTGCATCCATCTGATGGAGGTGGAGAGGTCTCGTTGGCACTGGATGCTGTAGCTATGGCTCTTGTGTCAGTCATGGATTTGTGCTGATTGCTGTCTATAGAAAATCTCTCTTCCAATTTGTATGTAAATGTTCGGGTACTCCAGAGGAAGGGGTTGGGACATTGTCTTTCTGAAGGCTCTCAGGGCAATTAATAAATACTAAGGCAGGATCAGGCAGTATTTTCTTTCGGATCCTGCCAAAGGATAGAGATCTGTTGTTACCTGGGTTCCTTTCTGCATGTCTTGCTATCAGTGTACATCCACATCCAGTATCATATAGTGGCCATGATGCTTATGAGTGCGTAGAAGGGTTGGGTGTCTTTTCCCTTGAATTCCAAACTTAGCTGCTCAACTAACTCTAAGAGAACTTTCAAAAAATATTCTAGCTACTGCCTGAGGAACCCCCTGTCCAGCTAGATTATAGAGGTACAGACACTTAAACCTATTAAATATAGCTTTGTACTGCTGTACATGCTTATGCTTACCTTATTGTTACCTAGCCTCTTTGTAAACATTAGTTTCCATGCGTTATGCAAGGTTACGCACTCTCTTACTCCATAAAAAGGGGGATATGACCCCATGGAAAGTACATTGACAAATCAAAATTTATAATCGGTTTAAAGTTCAAGGCTGAGGCCAAATCCTGAGCCAGTGTAATTTGACCTAGATCCACCGAAGTAAATAGAGCTGCAATGAACTACATAAACAGAGGAGCTGTCCCACTATGATTGCCTTCATACCAGCAAGAGGGCAAGGAAATGTTTAAAGCCAGATGAAGATGGTATTTGCTGCTTCAACAAAATGAAGTTTCAACAAAATATTAAATCACTATTATTTGTGGAGTGTAGCACAGGAAACACTTGTGAGGTTGATGAAAACTCTCATTTCAGTTGAGGGGGCATTAGTAACACACCCTTGCCTATTTCTATGCCACTACAGAAGTGAACAGTATTTTAACTACAGTGTTAAAATACTGTTCATACTTCTTGGACAATAATCTATGTTCATCACTTACTTCCTTCTGATAGTATTTTCCCCCCTCCTAATTCAGTTCCAGGTCCAATTTATGAAATATCTAGACATCTATGTGCTGTAACTCTTAATCCTGCATTAGTGTCATTGCAGCAGTATTCCTCAAAAGTTCAGGTTATATCTTCAGTAACTGATACTCCAAGGACACTTTTTCCAACATTGAGAACTAAAGCAACCTTTAGCTTTTACACCATTTCGAGATTTTCCTTGTAATTTACCATTCTCCTCGAAAAGGCTTGTAATTATGAGTAACAAGGAAATTTAAGCAAATTTTCGATACTAACAGGTTATTGCATATACAGAAAAGCAAAAACTTGCTAATAGAAACCCATGCATGGCTCTGAATGGGGATTTCTGGAGAGTGCTGCCAGCTGTTCCAAAAATAATTCGAAAATTAATTAAACAGCTCTATGAACCGGAAATAACTGATTGAGGATGGGTCTCAACTATCATTTCCATTAGTACAAATATGTAGTTGCCAATGTCTATGTTGCCAATTAAATTTTGCTTAATTTGCACCAGTATGACTGAGCTCAAATCAGTCCTAAAAGAGGTCAAAGGAGCTAAAAATGAAGTATTTTAACTGGTTCAGGCTGTTGTAACTTTCTTTCAAGGTGACTAAGCCCTTCTGAGCACCTGGATGTTAAAAGTACCAGGTATTGATAAACAATATGCATTGCCTTCTGAAATACCAGGATCCTTTGTAAGGGCCATAGCTACATAAGAAAGACATTATCAATGGCTGGTATTAATTTAGGCTTTGCACAGCTATGTTAATTTAGTCATGTGTTTTGTTTTTATGTCCCACCCTACTAGAAACAGGAATTCAAAACCCTTTCTGGAGGTCCTAGACAGCATAAAATACACCATCATTTCTGGTCTCTTTGGGAGGGTCTTTTTCTATCCATTGTCCTAAGTTTGAACTGATTGCAGAAGCATAAAATATGAGAAAAAGTTTCAGACTTTCAGCAGATGGATACATAACCACTAGGAAGAGGAAATAAGTTCCATGGAAAGACTATTTGAATACTCTCTGTGCCTGAATCACTGTTTTTTTTTTCCTCCAAACTGATTTTTATGCGTGGAAGACAGAATTTTTAATATATGATGCAAAGCTATTTGAAAAGGAGGATTCTGTTGCTAAACTATGTTCTCTTCTCAATCATGTCACAAGCTTCTGATATGACAACGCTGGGCAAGTCATTCAACCCCATTGTACCTCAGACTTCATGGCTGCAAAATACCTGTACGGTACTGTCCTACTTTGTAAGGTCAGCGTGACACTTTATACAGTGTTTATAAACAGGATGAGCTCCTTTGGGGAAGTTACTATGACTGCAAAGAAATAACATGCCCTGGGAAAATGGTTCTACTTGCTAAATAGATGACTGCATTATTGCACTTTAATTCCCCTTAATGCTAAACTGGAATCTAAAACTCTGTTGTTCATTCATTGCATGGAAAAAAGAAAGTGTTCCACTGAGGATTGTATGACTAACACAAGAGCTTCTATTAACATACCACCAATAATCAGTTTATGCAACATGCATAAACAAATGTGCCTTGAAATAGAGAAAAATGCACCTGCCTGAAGAGGGGAAATTAAAGGGAATAAGGGCTGTAGGTGCACCGTGCAGAAGCAGGCTGCTACATGCTTCTGAATGCCACCCAGGGAACTGCAGGCACAGGAACTGCACTTCATTTATTCCGTTCATCTGCAAAAACCGTTCCTCCATTTGACTTTCCCCGCACGTTTTCTGCTCCCCGCGTTGCACATGTGGGCCGAAACACGGGCTTTGCTGCTGCAGGGCTGGGCTACCTGCCCCACTGGGGCCACGGGGCGTGCGTGGGATGCCCCCCCCCGGAATGTCCCCCATGGGACAGTTTCCCTGCATGCAGAGCCGCGGGTGGGGGGGGGGGGGAGGTTGAGGGCATGCCTCCCTCGGCAAAGCACATCTTAAACCTGGCCCGTGGGAGCGGGAGGCGGTCGCGGGGGGCAGCCCGGGGGCCGGAGGAGCGGCAGCGAGGCCGCGGTTGCAATCGGGGGCGGGAGGCGGGGGAACAGCGGGGCCTCGGTTGCAGTCAGTTCCCGTGGCCGGAGGGTCGTGGGGCCCCGGTTGCAATCAGCCCTGTGGGGACGGGGAGGGCAGCGGGCCGCCCCCGGGGATGGGGAGGGGGGGACGGGACGGGACGGGACGGGACGGGACGGGACGGGGGCCCCGCACTCACCATGGTGCCGCGGCGGCGAGGCGCTGTCCAGGGTATCGGCGCGGCTCTGCCGGCCGCGCCCGCCGCGCCCCCCCGCTATAAGGCGCCGCCTCCGCGGCCGGTGCCGGCGGCCTCGCCGTGCCCGCCCCCGCGGAGCTGCCGGCGGGCCCAGGGGAAAGGGGGGGGGGTCCCGGCGAGGCGGCTCGTGGGCGGCGGGTCCCGTGTGTCGCGGGGGCAGCCTGCGCTCTGCTCCTCTGGTGCACCCGGCGGGGAAAAAGCGCGAGGAGAGCGCAGGCTGACGGCGAGCGTTTGCGGGGAGGAGGGAACGCAACAGCGGCTCTAAGGGGAATGAGCCTGTTTGGCAGCGCTGTAAATGTCCCTGTTGATAGTGGCCGTAAGCCTTTGAAAAAACCGTGGGAAGAATCAATTCGGAGGGGCCTGCTCCAATCAAGCTGCCACCGACAGGCCAGTCTGGGAGTGGATGGGGCAGTGGCTGGCTGCTGTGATCCTGTCACAACTCTGTTGCATTTAACAGCAGATTTTGCTCTACAGCCCAGTGCTCATATTTGTGGTTAAAGTTCTCTGACTTGAAGACCTAAATGCTCCAGACACTGTGCCAAAGTGAGATCAGTGTCCCCTACTGCATAAGCATGACATCTTCCTAGAGATGTTAATCTGTTAGTGAGGGAGTAATTGATAGCCAAGCATTTCAGCTGCCTAAGGCACGAGCTAAAAATCACATCGAGTAGGAGCTACCAACCCTTGTCATAACACTATCATTGATATGTAACAAAATAAGGTGAAAGAACGAGCACAAAACCTCATGATTTCAAAACTCATTTTTGTTCTAAATCTAAACAAAGCATTATATCCCCTGTAAAATGTTTATTTAAACTATCAAAACTTGATAATGTCTTGTTTCTTTTCCCATTTTTAATAAAACAGATTTTACAGTATGAAAGCAAAATAATCTTTCTTAAAATATTGTAATTCTTCATTTTGATTTTATTTTATAAATGAAAAGTTGTCACAAATGACACTTCCACAGAGAGCTCCCATTGCTTTCCTTCCCATTTCTGGTTGTTCAGAGCTCTGTTGACCAGCTCAAAGAACTGATTTTACTGGAAAAGGCAGGGGGAAAAAGCTAAGGGCGACCAGGGGACCACACTTTGTGCAGAACAGGTAACATCTTCAGAAACTAAAGTGTGCTTGACATACAGACAGACTATATTTGTCCAAAATATAGCTCTATCGTTCTAAACCTCGAGTCTTCTTTTCCGATAGGCTTTTGTTCATATACTACTTCACCCCTTTCCTGCTGTTGCATCCAGATGCAGAGTTACGCCAAACACAGTGAGAATGGCTATCTTCCAGCATAGCTTGCCTGCCCAGAATTGATAGTGCCAGAAGCCTCATGTGAAAGCTTGTCCTTATGTAACTTCTAACCCAGTTTTATAAACTTAGACTTGTTTGCTTGAGCTTCCAAATTCCGGAGTGTTAGTATATTCTGAACTGCCATAAATCTTGAAGCTGACCTGAAGTTTTCTTTTATTCATCTCTATTTCAGATCATTTATTTAATTTAATTCCTTCTGTGCTACTACAGACCATCTTGAAATACTAAAGAGAAATACTTTTTGATATTCATTCTGGCAATAGAGGAGTGTTTACCTGGGCAGAAAATTGTCCTCTTTGTCCCAGAAATTACAGGTACTGTAGAGCAAGGAGTAAACTGAAAAATGACTGACAGAGAATCATGGAAATGACTGTACGCTTTGGAATGCTTCAGCCTCAAAATTTTTATTTCAATTTCATTATAGTTCAAACAGGCTGGATTTGGTGTTTCAAGCCGAGCCAAGTTCTAACAATATGGTAATACAAAACATTTTTTCTTTACTCTTGTTTTTGTCTAAAGTAGAAAGGAAATGTTTGTTGAAATTTAGTAAAATGTATCATTTCTAATTTCTTCAGTTCCTTGTACCAAAAACATCACGCTAATACTAATTAATATAGTTTCCTTCTATCATAGTAACTTTATTTTTTATCAAAATAGTAATGTCTTCAATTGAATTCACAATTAGGAAGCAAATAGGATTTTGATGGCATTTAAAAGCTGTAATAGTATTATGGATATTTTTAACAGCTATCTAATGACCTGAGTTTGGAGATTTAAGGGCTGTGGCAGGATTTGGACTTAGCTGTTTTGAATGGAGGGTGATGCCATGCACTTTGTTGGATCCCAGGCGCTGAGCGCAGCAGACCTCTGTCAGGCACTTTGGCTTTGAGTGGTTACTGAACAACATGTTCTGCTGAGAGAAAAGCCAGAAAAAGTCAACATGTGGAAGAATGGAATGGCTTAGTTGCAGCTGAAATTCCCTGGGAACAGCAAAAATAAGTGGAGGCAATTAAAATAGCACTTCATCCTGGGGGCAATGCTGTCAGAATAAATACACAACTACTGTTCAGCTCCTACAGGGAGTTAGTTTGAGGCCTGCTGGTGTTGTGAATGTTATAGACTGAACCCCATCACAAACTACCTGACTTTTCACAAGCTACCTAACTTGCACAGAAGAGAAAGCCTTAGGTAATTGTACTACGTTGAGCTATATGTTGAGCTACTACTGTGATTCCCTAATACCTGAACTAAATGTGGTGAACCTACCTAAGTTATTGTGTCCCCAGTCACAGCTGCAGGGAATCATAGAATTTGATTAAAAAAAAAGAAAAAAAAAGGAAGCATTCGAGTCAGAATGAGTTCTATTTCTAAATACACATTATCCTAAAGCACACAAGTTTTTGAATAGTGATCAGGTATCTCAGATAGTTCAGCTTAAGCAAGACACTGTTTACTTTATGATTTAAGAAGAGTAGTGTACTCCATCTAAAAGGGAAATGTCTGTGAGAGAAAAATTCAAATGCAAAAGCAACAATAGCAACAAAAATATTGAAAAGATTCTGATAGATGTAGGAGGGAGTATCATGTTTGTGGAAGGATGATCAACTATGAGTAGTATGAACAAAAAGATGTGGGTGTCCTCCAGATCTGACACAGACGTTATGCTTGACAAAGCAATTGGCATTTGCTGAACATGCTACCCAGGCTGCAACTTGTGTAGAGGATGGAAGCATTTTGATTCTGCGGTGATGAAAGAACATCCAACAAGTGCTGGAAAGGAGATCTTGGATGGAAAAGGTGTGTGGAACTGAAACATGGGAGGGAGGTGGGACCCACCTCAAAATCCAGAGATTAAAAAAAACCCTACAGCACTACTGCTGCAATGCCATAGCAAATATAAACCAAGACCTTGCCCAAACCTTGGAAATATGATGCTTTGGTTTAGAACAGAGCAGAAGCAGAATATTATCACTAGTCCTCAAGAGTCTTGGAAAAATTCATTTTACTGAGTCAAAGCTGAACAAACAAAAACTTAAAGTTTGATTAATAGGAATAATGTATCTGCAAAAGATGACAACAGAAAAGGATGGATAGGCAGGTCACAGTAAAGCTGTGCCTTCACCAAGGTCCCTGCTCAACAAGCCAAGGAAATTTTTGAATGAGAAGGTAAAGGACATAGGTTAATTTGTGTTTACTTAACAGCTAGCTGCAAGTTCTATTTTGCAAAGGTGTTTGCACTCTGATACAAAGTTTCAGAAACTGAAAAGGTTTATTAAGGAGACACACTGCTGAGTTACTGTGACAGGAAGTCCCAAGAAGTTGTGAACAGATGTGACTATGGAAGCTATTGGCACAGTCCTTGTAAGTCAGATATCAAAACTGGATACCAGTGACCTGCATATCACAGACGATCACAAAAAATGAATATTGACATCTTCAGATAGGGTAAGAACCTTTGGTCTTAGTCTAGGATTGCAGAAATACTTCATTACTTTACTTAAGGGTAATGTTAACTGAAACAGCTCATAAATGACTTTATTACCATCACCACAAGAGATCTGGCAAACAGCTCCTCTACCTTGAGAACACAGAGATTATTTTTTCAGATACTGTTGTATGATTTGTATGTTTGAAAACAAGCTTGGGAGAGATTTGGTGATTGCAGATGCTCCCTGGAGCATTAGACAAGAATGCAGTGGAGTAAAGTGCAGCATTCGATTATGTACAGACACAACAAATAACAGTGCTAATATCTCTAGGAAGTTCCTCAGCTTCTGAGATCAACTGAGCAATGATAGTTCCATGAAGCAATTGGCTACAAGAATTTACAATCATTTATTATTGATAATGGAAGGGAATAGTTCTCTACACATCCTTTTATTAAAAGGCAAACCAGAGTCAACCATTTATTGTGCTGAGCCAACTCATGTTTAAGCAATGCTTGTTAGTAAGCCTTAATCACACGTCTCTGCTGTCTTCCTTGCGCTCATGGAACAAGAAGCAATGCTTTTCTCTATTTCTATTTCTGTTTCTTTTTTTTTTTTTTTAATAATTACCTCCTTAAATGGAGAATGTTCCCCTGAGTGTAATTTTATTTTAAATGTGCAGTCATAATCAATAATATATTTTAGGATCAGACTAAGTAATAAATTTAATTGTGTCAAATTCTGGACTTGTAAAAAGCACAGCCCTGAAAAAATTCTGCTGAAACAAACTCCCAATACTATATCATCATAAATTTGACGTGAGAGTAGAGTCTCACTGGCTAAAGGTAGTACTTGTGGTTCCACCATCATTAATACTGAATCTGTGTACTGCTAGAGATCATTTGATAATACACATTTGATGTAGATGAGACACAGCCACATCATTACATTTCAAGTGATGTCAAGTTTGTCTAAGTGTATCGTATGAGTTTTTTGTTGATGTGTACCAGGGGTTTGATTTGCTATTTGATATCCTTCATTATATCTAGCGCGTCCTGCTTTGTGCTTATCTACCTCAGTGTTGTCTGGGAATATGTGCTATACTGATTGTAGCTATACTGGCTGCAGGAAATCTATAGGAAACAATGGTAGCCAATGTCTGCTGTGGTCTGCTCGTTCATTCCTCGGAGCCAAGTGGGTCAGTCATAACAGACAATCCAGCAGTTTTTTCTGAAAAAATCCTGAACACTGTGTGGCATGTGGTGCCACTGTGCACCTGCTGCTCTCAAAGAGCTTTCCAGAGCTGTATGCACTGCTCACGGAGATTCTCTGCTTTCCGCAGCCTGCCCGCAGGCCAAGCCCACAAGTCTTGACTCTCTCAGGAGAGCTAATGGCTGTTGAATGAGGGGAAATGCACCAGGTTTTATAGCAGGAGAGGAAAGAGTGGGAAAAAAATAATGTAAAACTCTGTTCATCTATTTACTGGCGAAAAGGATGTGCAGGAGAGAAGGACCCCTGCAGCTCTTCTGAGGTTTGAAATCACAGGTCTGGGGACTGGAAGCCAGATTCATTGAGAAGATATGAATTGTGAAAGAAACTCTGTTTGGGCCATAAAATGTCGCATTCTGTTCCACTGATCCTGCAGGGGCATTGCAAAAGGCCTTAAGCAAGCTGTATGAGTGACAAAGCAGAGGTGTAGGAAAAAAATGTGCCATCCTGGCCAAGCCAGAGGAGTCTGTGGAGAAGAGGTGCTTGGAAAGAGAAATGAAAGTAAATGGACACCCAGCTGGTGATAGCTTTCATCTTTCACAGGCGAATGATACCTTTTCTTTATTTGCCTTTTTTTTAATACACAGAGCTAACATAGCAATCAGTCATGCCACATAAAATTGGACCTCTGTTTGCATCCTCTTGACTAGATGAAGTATGTTGATATCTGCCATCCACAGTCAACAAAAGGGTCTTTCCAGCCATGCTGAAGGGAACTCAGACAATTATGTCCTAGATATGTTGTTGTCCCTAATGCCTGTGGATGCCACTGAATTCCTGGACAGGTGCAATGAACTATGCGGATTCAGCAGAGAAGCTAGCTATCCTGCAAAACGTGAGGGGGATTCTACTCTCCTGTCTCATGCCAAAGGTCAGCTGCATCACCTTGACATGCTAGCTGAGGTTCAACAAGTGATGTAGGCTTACCTATTGGGGATCCTGCCTAACTTTGCAAAATTCTGCTCAAAACTAAGGATTATAATAAAAATGCAGGCTTAGTGCCTTTGCTTGCATTTGTTTTCTCAGAATTGCCTTGTCTGGTTTGGGTGTACTAAGCTTAGGACCAAAGGCAAGGAGGCACGAGGGCTACGAAAGTGGCTGTGGCCCAGAGTCAGGAAGGAGGGACAGGAGCTGTTGCACTGAGGCGGGCAGACAGATGAGGCTGGAGATACTTCAGCACTAAGTTCATTAGGGTGTACCAGGCTTAGCCAGCCAAATGGGGCAGAGAATGTGCGGTTCCAACCTCCAAAGGCAAGCCTGTCTGTAGACACGGGAACTGAGCATCCAGGTTGATCCAGGGTAGGCCCTCTTTGTACAGGTCCTATGTAAAAAGACTATATCTTCAGGTGAACATAAAATATTAACACTTCATCAGTTAGTATCCTTCTCTCTGCTGATATTCCAGCACATGCAAATGATGTCGTATTTTAACAGAAACCGTTTTAACCGTTTTTCCAGGTGGAAGTTAAAACATGCATTTCTATGGCTTTGCCTAAAAGATCCAAAGTTTTCATTTAGCCCTTGTTGATTCTACATAATAATCACATGGCTCAGCAAGCTTGCATTGCCCAGCTGCCCTAATGCAAGTCTACTGTTTCAAAGCCCTTTCAAAAAGGAGCCAGAAGCATGCTAACATTTTAAAGTGAGGGGAGTGTGTAAGAGTATATTTACATATATGTGTGCAGTAGTATCAGAATTCTATGCTGAGAGATCTTGACCTAGCTCTGCCACTCACAATGAAGTTGAGCCTGTTTTGTTGACACTGAAGCCCCAGAGCTGTATGTGGAGGTATACACATGAGCTTGCTTGAGCTAGATTTGCCTTTTCTTTGTACACAGCTATAAAATAAGGATCAGCCATGCCACAAAAATGTGAGTCAGGGCCTTGTTTGCATCAGGGTATTGTTTCAGAAAGACCCAGTGCTGTTGTTCATGTAGCTAAGAAGGCTAGATGATGCAATAGAACAATAGGAACATGTATTTTCATACAATGTCTGTCTACCTCTGTTAAGTACGTCTCACTGGCTAGAGCTAATAGGGGAAGAGGAAAACTTTGTTGTGCATATATTTTACAGCTTAAATGTTACATAAGAAAGAGGGTTTTCACCATAAGCTAAGTGAAAAGGCACCCTGGTACATGGATAAGAAACTGGAAGAAATGAGAACAGAGAGGTGATCTTTCTTTGCTTCGAAATAGTTCTCCACTGCTGCCTACACCATTTTCCCTCAGCTGCAGTCAGGCTAGTTGTATTCAGGTTATTGCTGTCTGCAATGTTCTGTATCTCAGGGCTCTTTCCTGATTGTTTCTAAAACAATGATTTGTATTTCTCTGCAGGGCACCTTTGCCTAGATGTGGAACTGTATCGTAGCGGGCAAGATCCAGGAAGCAGAAAGCATAACCCAGAGCAAACGCTTCTTCTAAGAACTCAGCGCCAGGGCAGCATCATGAATCACTGTTACACAAGGTAAAAAAACTCTCATGATTTTTAGCTGAACTCAATCTTTTCATTTTAACATGGGAAAGGGGTGATATTATGGTGTTTCACTACATGCCAGTGATACCAGAACTGGATACCTAGGGCTTATATGTCATAGTCTCTCACAAGCAGCATGAATGAGAAAACCTATTTTAAGCCAGAGGAATAGAATTCCCATTCCCTCCCCTTGTATGTAGCACTGGGTTACTGCAAGGAACACACTAGAGCCTGGTCTCTGACAATAACAGACTCAGTTGTTCGATTTCTCAATGCCTCTCTTTCACTCTGCTTTGTTATTAGAAAAGGTTAGCATCACAACAGCGCGGATAAGCATCAGTGTTACATGTCTCTTTATGTCTCTTCATGTTATGCAATACATATTATATATAAAATATATACTATAACAAGGAAAGGTAGTTTACTGTCTATACTTCCCCAGTTTTTTAAGCAGCTCTGGGAGTATGTACAGCAAAGTTTGTCTTATCCATGAATAAAATGGAAGTAAAATCCCACAGCCCCACCCCTATTTTTGCCGTAGTAAAACTCTAAATAATTTCAGAGGAATTTTACCCAAGTATATCCTATATACACCTAGATTTGGTAGATTCAGAAGAAATACAGATATTCCTACAGGATAGAAACCTAGTGTTACTATTGCTATTGCAACAGTTTAAGAGAAATGTATCCTCCCTGTTTCTTAAGGAATTTTATCCTATGTAAAGGGAGCCAGGACTGAAAGAACTATATGCATAGCAAATATTTCCTACTGACAGTATTTTATTCTATGAAATTCTATGAAACGAAAACTGTTGTGCAGATTCTGTACATTTGTCTGGAAGGTCCATATGACTTTACATTGCCATAAGGAGCACCAGTATAAAGCATCTCAAGGGGCAGCATGTGCTCTCTACCAGCTGGTCCCTCTGGGGTGAAGATCCACTCTGTTTGGCATGACGGAGCTGGGCCTACGTTTTTTCCCTCTTTCTCTCTTGATCAGGCTGCTGTTGTGAATGGAGGGGTAACTTGCTAGGACTGGTGTCACACTTTACAGAAGAGCTCGCCTGTTACCAAGACCTCCTTATGGTGGTGTCTGTCTTTTGGAATGCTGCTCACTATTTCTGTTAATTTTGTTTTCTCTTCTTCATGATGACAATAGCCTTACTTCCATAAAGTTTAAAGTACAGGGACCAAGGATAATTATGTAACTTCTGTTCTCTCCAGAGTCAGCAGTTTTCTGTACACATCAAAACAACAGCATTCAAGAAGGAGGAGTCAAAAACTACATTGCTTACTTGAAGTTTAATAAATAACCCAAGCCATTTCTACATCCACAAATATCTTAGCACCAGGCTGCCTGTCTTTGGAAGACAGTCCGTAAGTTCTAACATCCATAGTTTTAGCTGTAATATCCAAGTAACGTGGCTATTATGTAATTTGCAGAAGAAAAAAGCATGAAATTCTCCAGGACAATCTCATTAAACGATTGGTGCTTCCTCCTTTCCTTCCTTGACTTTGATAGTCCACCTAACGAAAAAAAAATCCCAGTGAGAAAAATCCAGGGTGATTGACACTCATGACAGGATAAACCCAGTGCCGATAATATTCTCTTACAAAAAATAGTGAAAGCAAGTTCAGCCATCATTCCATTAAAGCTTCTTCTTCTTCTTCTCACATGCTTTAGCATTTCCTTCTCAAATGCTTTTAGTAGACTCTGTGGGTAGATCAATGCCTTTTTTCTGTTTCTGTGGATCAGCTGAGTTTACAGTCTCGCACATCTCTCTGGATCCAACTTCTCCCCCTTTATCCCAATCTCACTGTCTTCACCCTTGATATCTGTGTTGCTAGTTTTGGCACTGACAGCACTACGTTCGAGTTATTAAATTACATTGGGCACCACTTATCTAATCCAGAAGACATCTTTGCATCACCTTTCCTATTGCTTCTAATTCGAGGAACCCAATGGTGAGACACCTTGCATGGCCTGGCATGAAGTCAGCACAGGACAGGCTGAGCTTTTTTACTTGTCTTTCACACCCAGAAAGAAGATGCTTTTCACTAGTTGGCAGCCACAAACATTGGCCACAAAACCTAATTTTCCACATTATACTGACCCAGTACTCCATTAGCAGTATCTTTTTTGTTCTGAGCATTCTGATATTGACTGCAAAAAGCTGCTCAAAGCTGTTTGACTCTTCACTAACCTACAGCCTGCTGTGTAGAGGTATAACAGTGCCTTTGGTATAAAAACAGAAGCCTTATACTGTGCTGATGACTGAAAAAGAAGACAGCCTATTTTCAAATAAAATATTATCCTTAGGAAATGTCTTCTGCTCATCACTCTAGACACTTCTATCCACAGAAAGTAGTTGTGCCCTCTTCTTGCCTTGTTCTGATCTGGAAAGCTTTTAAGATAAGAGCAGTGAAGTAGGTGGAGGCAAAGACAGTTAAGTGCCATTTTCTTCATGGAGTAAAGTAGAACCAATCCTCTTCTCCTATGCCTCAAACAGCTGAGTTGCTCTACTTTTCCTGTTTTCTTTACAGCACTGGAGAAAACTGGAATTCATAATTTAGGCTCTAACCAACAGCTTGACCATAATGTTGGCAAAATGGAAACCTACTGAACATAATACATTTCCAGTCAGCCTCTGTGCTAGTAAAGCCAGCTAGTAAGACGGTTCCCTTGTAACCCATCTATTTACCTTTCTATTCAGCTGGAGATACTACTCTAACATATAAGAAAAAAAATGTCAGCTGTAATTCACTTCTATCTTTTGTATGAACTGGACTTGGACTTGGATTGCTCATTTGCCTAAGATATTATCAAATAGCCTCTGATAATAAAGATTTTCTATGGCAATCTTGAAGTTGTATTTAGGTACATTTCCTCTTACAGTTTTTTCCACTTAAATGAAAAGAGGAGTGATACTTAGTTTCACTGAAAAGGAAAAAGATTTTAAAATGAAAATTCTGCAAGCTTCTAAACTAAGTTTAATGCATTTAGAAGTGAACTACTAAGTAATCTAGAATACCCATATGCCACTGGTTAACTGATGATTTTTTAAGACCCTTTTTTCATTCTTATTATTTTAACAGTTAATTTTCAAGCTTGAAGCTTTCTACATGCAGTGCCTGCTGCAAGCTCTATTATTATTATTTAAATCAAAGCTAGATTAGCTGCCAGGATGAGGATTATAGGAAGAGAAGGGCAGGAACAAGAGCTGGGGCATGGGGTAGTGGAAAGGCAGGGAGGGAGAGAAAAAGTCAGAATCACATGAGCAGTAAATAAGAGCAGAAAATAGCTATAACTCCCAGAGAAGGATTGAGAAACCTGTGGCACGGGTACCAAAAATTGCATACCAGTGAATTTCCATGTGGATTTTCAGCATGTGGCACAACACTGGCATCTAAAAAAAGACACCTTTGAGCTGCACCAGCTTTCAAACTGCCAGGTCCCATTGGGTTTGCAACTCAGCAAGAAAAAGGGTGGATGAGGTATCACTGATAGGCCAGCTATCACTGTCATGTCTCCTTGAGAAACAGCAACTCTCCAATCAGTAAGTTAAGTTCCAATCAGTAGACTAAACTTTTAGTTTGGGAAAGAAAAGTGAGATCAGCCATCTCTCCCACTGCCAACCACTCTTGATAACGATCTCCTCCAAAACTTGTAATTTAAACTCAGAACTTGCCTGTCTGCATTAATTTGTCCTATCAGTAAATATCTTTCCAACTCACTGGGAAAATATCTCTTGTTTTCCTGAGCAGCTAGCTCAGATGAAATAGGATATCTTTCTTCCGTTATGCGCTTTGGCTAACTTTATTGACAGAGGACTGCGGTTATATATCTAAAGATCTCAGTTCCACTAGCGATGTTATCAGGAGTTATGGAGTTGAACCTGATGCAAGTTCCGCTAACTCAGTGAGTGCTCTAAACACTTAAGAACTGTCAGTATTAAAACTGTACTGAATCAAATTTGAATGCTCAGGCTGAAGCTAACAGAGTTGGTAATTTATCAAAATAGATTTGCAAGTTCATCTTGTGGCTTTTCCCTCGTTTATTTAGTTCTTTGTACAATGTCATTTCTTCTATGCTTTTGGTTCCTGAATCTGCAACTGGTGTAATATGTCCGTATACCTAAAACTAGACTTTGTACTAAATCGCCAGCTGTGTGCATGTAAAATAAAAGCTAAGCCACAATAAGCTTGTGCTGGAGGAAGTACCCATTTGAGCAATTGTACAGCTGTGCAGGACTTTTTGGAGTACATTTTATGTTTTAGCACCCTCTCTTGGAATAAAGCAATACTGCAAGTATTTCATCTTAAATGCTTTCCTCACGTTGAAACACAAGTGCTACATATCCAGGAAAAGACCATGGCTTCAGTCACGGATGGGTTTTAGTCATGCAGTTTGGCATTTTATATATTTACATAAACATAATTTCTTATTCCCCTTACACCTATCAGCTTCATAGAAATAGTCCATATTTACTTAAGTCTACCAAGAAATGGGAAAAGGTTGCTGGTTCTAAATCAAAAACCGAGGCAGAGCTGTTACATGTTTAGATGCTCTGTTCTTCACTGTGCCTTCACCATGCCTCCTGTGAGGAGTTGGATGGTGTTAACTTAATTGTTAACTTAACTGTGAATTGAACTGAATGATCTCTCTCACACTTGCTAGCGTTCTAGATTTAGCATTATAATAGCATACAAATATATCAGCTCGGGATCGCGATCTTGTAGCTGGCTGTGTTCAGACCTACACTGGAAGACAGGTCCTTCTCCAAAGAGCATACTATCTAGTTAAAGGACAATATCTGAAAGATAAGCATAACAATGTAATGCAGAAGGGAAGGGATGGAAGCAAACAGTTCTCCATACTTATTCCCTAGGAAATAACAATGTCTTAATCTTAAAAGAAATGTGAGGGGGAAAGGTGACCAACTGGATTTGGAAAAGAAGAAAGGGATAGATTTTGCACCTTCTGTATTAACCATCCCTTCCTGGCTAGCTGCTCAAGTAAAAGCAAGAAGCAGCAGAGCTCCTATAAAACATAGCTTTTTGGCTGCAATATCTGATCTGGTTGACAATTATCTTCAAAGATATTCAAATGTGCAAAGGACATGATGGAACAAAAAACTGCCTGGATTACCTTAATTTGCTCTTTTTTGCATATTCATTAGGATAAGCCTATTCGTTATGATAAGGCCAGTGATTACATTACTGGCCTTCAGCAAGATGCCTGCTTCATCAATGCACAATGTAAATGATAACAAAAAGAAAGAAGATCATGAATGATGCAAGGGTCTGAGGAAGGAGAAAAGACAATTTTGTTAAAGTGGCTGAAACTCCTTTGGAGGACAGAATACACTGCCTACCTAACATAAATTACATGTTACGGGTAGATCATTTAACTAATTTTTTCTATGGCTAGACAATGATTTTATTCTTTCTTTCTGCTGTCTGGCTTAGAGTAATTTAATATAGAAGTATCAAAGGGCTGAGCACTTACTTACAGTTGCAACTGAAATCAGTGGAGGCTGTGCTATGAACAAGTTAAAGGTAAGAGAAACATTAAATCTTCCCCATACACCAGTTAAAAGAGGGGCATCCAAAATCAGTTGATATTTGGAACATATGCTTTAGTCTCAGTCTTCCCCTTAGTGATAATAACATTTCTCAGCTTGCCTTGCTACACAAATGTGAACATTAGTTAGCTGATTGCTGTGAAAAAACTGGTTAGTCTAGATGCATCAGATCTCCCACCCTAAAAAGGAGGCGTGTGTCCCTAGCTACTAAATCACTCTTCCCTGCCACTAGTGTTCAGCTCTTTTATTGGCAACATTGTATGTCCCTGCTGATCTGTGAAATCACGTATCAAACACTACTGCTTTGACCTGCCCCATGGTCTAGTGTACCATCCTGCAGAAGCCCTCAGGAAAGCATGCTCACCAGTCTTGTGCTGCAGTCCCTTCCCTGCTTAACGACCTGGCCATTCTCTTCCCTCTGCCTCCAGCACATATCTTGATGCCTACGTGGTCATATACACTGAGACAGAAGACTTGAAAAGTTTGATCAGTGGTGGGCATCACAGGAAAAAGTATTGAACATAGACTATACATGGTATGCAGTGACCAAATATTGTAAGATAATGGACATACATTCATAATGACATCACTGATGAGTTGCATCCATCCTCTTCACAGAAAAGATGAGCTACATTCAGTTCTGTAACTCCACATTGCACACAGACATGCACAAAGAAGGTGGTAGAGCAAGTTTAGATTTGTATAAACAACCTATTTCTTCAGCTTCAGTGATTAAAAAAAATCTCCTCTATCAAATATTACCTTTTAATGTTCTTTTCGTGGGTGTGATTTCTCAGACTTTTGACAAATATTAATATCCATGTTGTAGCTCACTTACCCGAAATTCATCACCATCATTGGTATTGGTACAAACTTCAGTAATTACATGACAAAAAAAATACATTTCATTAGCACATGAAATGATATGTAGAGGGGTATGTGTATGTGTGTTCATACAATTTAACTTTGGTTAGAAGAGTAGTCTTGGATAAAATACAATATATAAATATTTTTTAATTCAGATGAAAATCTGTGAATATGTTCCATTTAACACATGTTGTGTTAAGCCACATAAAAGGTTTTATTTCATATATTATAAAAAATAGGCAAACAAAGACTATATTCACCAAACTGTTGGAGGAGAAGCATTTCTTCTTTTATCTCACGACTTGATTACAATGTGACACCCAGTTATTCCTTGCTCGTGCCTGTGGGGATTCAAATTTCTGTCTATCTCCTACGTAAGTGCCTCAACAGTTATGTTAGAGAGCCTGTTTTACTCGCTTGTCTGTCTTGACAATTTCAGCAGCTCATCCATAAAGAACTTTGTTGACTAGAAACTGCCACTTGAGAATGCCTTACGTCCTGTGGTTAGGACATTTGTGCATCAGGTGAGAAACCTTGTAGAAATTAGGCAGAAAGTGAAATGCTTCAGGTTTAATCATGCAATGTAATATTCTGAAAATTTCTGGGCTGTATGTTGTCCTCAGATTTAAGTAAATTGTGATTCACAAAACTTACTTCATCAGCCTTGTGGGGCAGAATATGTTTTTCTCGTTCTTTATGAAGTCTAAAAGAGTCATAGGTACTAGGTCTGAAATGGCTCCTGCTGGAAATGATTCTTCAGCCTAAGAAAACTTGTTGTTGGGGATCACTTTTTGATATTCATGTTAAAATTTTCCTATTTCCATAGGAGAGTTAAATTTCTTGTAGTATGATTTGATAGAGCTGTAATTGCTAGAAGATGGGTGTTTCAAAACTGTTAGCATCAGCAACTAAAATTACAGCTGTAAAATTACATATGAGCTTGCTCCTTGTAACTACTTAAGAGCATTTAGTATTTGGAGCTGCCTTAATTTCAAGCTTGAGGCCCCTTCATTTTACATTTTATGGTCCAGAGAAAGGGACTCTTAAATAACTAAAATTAAGGTTTTCAAAACTGAACCTATGTTGACTAAAATCCCTCTACGTGTTGTTAATCTTGTTGCTACCTGTTTTCATCATTATTTCCTAGTATACTGCCTGGGATGCTATGAACATTTATCACTCCAAAATGTCTTTATTCCAAGATAATTTTTTTCTTCAATTATGGATGCTAGGTGGTTCTGCAATGTTTAGAGCTGTGATGTGAATTAATTAACAGCTATTTACTAAAACAGCTTAGAACTGCAGGATGATGAATGTGAAATATTTTAATAGACCCAAAATGCAACAGCTATTTTACAGGAAAGAGAAAGTGATGGTCCCATAGATCTTAGTCTAACTGTAAATGATAAATAAAAAATCAAAGACACAGAACAGGGTAGCTAGAAGGGAATTCAGAAGTTTTTGAAAAGTTAGTATGTTAATAACTGCTATTGTTTTGCTGTTTGTTTGCTATATAGAAGCAGTGTTGCTTAATGAAGTATTTGTAACAACTGCGTAGGCAGTTAGACATTAGAGTGACATTTTGAGATCAGGAGAGACGTCAAAATTATTTGTTTTATAAAATAAAAATATTATCAATTCTGTTATTGAGGAATAACAGAAAACGTGTTTCAAGTCAGGTGACTCTTGTAAGACAATGAGTTGGTTAGGTAGAATAAGAAACAGGTCTGGAAATGTTGGCCCAAGTAACATTTGAAATGGAAAGCCAGAGCTGTGATTTGATTTGGTGAATTGACAGCAAATTTATGAATGTGAATGGGGGACTGCCTGTATGTAATTCTGGTTTACAGGCATCTTGAAAAGAGGAGGCATGAAACATACCCAGTGAGCAGGAAAAAAGACAAAAACTTTAGCTTGATTTAAAGAGGAACATTAAAAAAAAATCCTTAAAAGAAATGCAAAGCAGAAATAGATACGCTTTCTGTAACATCTCACTATAATGGTGACATCTTCATGGGTAATCAGGTTTCTGTAGTTCTGCATTTAAACACACATATTTTCAGCTGTTTTAGAAACATCAGCCAGTGTCTCCTACGCTACCAAGAAAAGTTATTACTTTATTCCAGTGCTAAGGCAAAATCCATGTCAGAGCCAAGAATAAAACCCGTATCTCATGATTCCTGGAAGCTACCGTTTCCTCTGATTTCTCTTAGGAGGGAAAGACCAGCTTTGATGTATCATTACAATATCAGTAGAGGACAAGGGCCAAGGTTATATGGAATTTGAACCACACTGGGCTGGCGGAGGCGTAAAAACGCTGCCTCAGCTAAGGCGCAGCAGCCCTTCTGTAACCTTACCGATCAAACACAGGCAAGCAAGGAGGGAAACGATAAGGAGGAAAACAAACCAGAGATCAGGTTATCCCGTCCTTATGGCTGACGTACATCACTGCAAAGGAAACAATCCGCCCCACAGGTTTTGTTCTGCTCTGTGTTTCAGCTATTGCCATACCTGCATTTTCAACATGTCAGCGGTCCCTGCCTTCACAGGTCTGCCTCGGCCAGCCATTCCAGGCCGCGGCACCCAGGCAGCCGCGAACACCGCCAACCCTCTTTTCAGCCTTCCCTCCGGCCGGAGCAGCCTGTCACCACCGCCCGGCGGCTGCTTGGCTTCCTCCGCTGCGCTAACTACTTCATGGCTGAGGTGTGCCATTTTTCCCCAGACGCAGGGGTGGCAACCGCCGAGCCAGGCCGCCGGGGCGGGGGGGGGGAGAGGGGGGGAAGCGTGGGGCCAGGCGCCCACCTCTCACGCGTGGGGGCGAGAGCAACGGCCGCAGCGGCCGTTGGACGCCGTTTCCCTGAGCGGGGGGGGGGGGGGGCGGCGCGGGGCATGCTGGGAGGTGTAGTCCCCGCTGCCGTGGCGCCCCCCCCGCCTCCTGCCGCTCAGGCGGGAACCAAACTGCGACTCCCAGCATGCGCCGCGCGTCGCCTGGCGTCACCATGACGCACTTAAAGGCCTGCCCGGTGCCTTCGCCGTCTCGTTGCCGCCGCTCCGCCCGCCGGTTGTCAGGAGCGGGAGGAGGTGACGGCGCTGCACCGCCCGGTCTCCCCTCCGCGGGGCTCGGCTCCCCCGCTTCCCTGTCGCGGCGTGGCGGGCAGCCATGCGAGGCGCGGTCCTTTCCCCCTAACGGCCGCCTCAGCGGGCGGCGGCGCCGGCCTGTCCCCCTCTGTGCCCGTAACTGCCCTGCGACGCCTGAGGGGCCCGGCCCGGAGCGGAGCCACCCGCCGAGGGGTCGTCCATCCCCCCCCGGGCCGGGCCCCGCAGTGGTGAGCCGGCCGCGATTAGCCGGCGGGGGAGCCGTCGCGGCCGCGGGGCACAAGCGGCCTGGGAGGGAGCCCCCGCGCCCAGCGGCGGGGACAGGCGCCCGGCAGCATGTGGCAGAGCATCGGGCTGACCTTGCTGGTGATCGTGGCCACCCTGGCCTGCGTGCTGCTCTTCATGTTGTGCGGTAAGTCCGGCCCCTTCCCCTCGGCGGTGTGGGGGCGGAGGGGGGGGGAGGTCTGGCCTGGCCCGTGTCTCTGGTGGCTTCCTCCCCGCTTCCCCGCTCGCATTGACTCAGGGTGCCCTGGGGGGCGTGGGAGCGCGTGCCGCTCGCAGCACCACCCCCCCCACTTTATTTCCAAATATTTTTGATGCTTGAAATGCTTCGAGAGCTTAATTCGGAGAATAACGGTGAAGCTGACAGCGCTGCTGAGCAGTCACTCTGTGCAGCTTCTTTGAAACGCCAGTGAACGGAAGTAACTTCCTCCTGATTACCCCACTTTCGATTTTAGTTTGCTAGGGTACATTTTGAGCAGTATTGGAGTCATATAAAGAAAAGCTCCCAAGATACTTTTTTTAACGCAGGGTTATTTAAATGGGAGGCACAACTTGCAGGTCTCTTGGAGTTCTTGGAAGGAATCAGCAGCACAGTGAATGTGGCTGATTGTGATCAATATGGTGAACTTAGAGTTCAGAAAAGATCGAACTCCAGCTGTGCTGCAGCCTGTGATGAAAGATTTGAGAGATAAAAAGCCGGGTCCTGGATGGTTCTATAAATGACTTGGAAAAGCAAGGGGGCAAAGGGAAGACATTTACAACTTACAGGAAATTGTTAATCATAGTCAAAACTGCAGAGCATTGCAGAAAAATCTTGCAGTATCAAGGGCCTGGATAATGAAATGGCAGATGAAATCAAGTGTTTTTAGCACATGTGAAATAAGGCACACAAGAGAAAATGTGAAATGTGCACTCACAATAATGAGATCTAACTGAGCTGTTGGTATCCTGAAGGAAGAATTAGTTGAAGTCATTAAGAACATTTCTCTAAAGTATCCATCTAATGTTTTGTAGCAACAAAGTCAAATCAAGCATTAGAAGTTTGATTTTTTTTTTTTTAAAAGGTCATTACATTGCTACAGGAATCTATGACAGTGTTTGAGACACAGGCATATATTCCTGTTACCTTATTAAAAAAAAATCCTTTTTATGTTAAGAAGGATGGCAAGAACTGTGTAATGATTTCTATATGAAGAGATACAAAATAAGTTAGACATGCATGCCTAACCTGGAAAATAAATGATTAGATGAAGACGGTAGTTATACAGCTGAGTAGAGAGGACAGGATAAACAGGGAATGGTTGCTCAGTTTCATCATGACTGAGGAACTGGAGTACAGCAACAGGATTAAAACAAAAGGAGGGAGTGCTCTTTTACACAGTGGAATTAAATTGAAGTCTCATTAACAAAGACTGTTTTGAATGCCAAACCTTTATTGACTTTTTTCTTTCATGAAGGAAAATTCCATCAAGGTATTGACACTGCAGTACTAATGCCTTTTTAGGATAAGGAAATTTCTGAGCTACACGTTACTGGGACTTTGAAGGCGTATGAGGGGCAATGCATCTTGTATACCTTCCCTGGTCTTGTCCTCTTTCCCTCTGCGTCCCATGCTGTCCATGGTTAGAGACAGAATAGTGACCTAAGTGGATCTTTGCTCTGAATGCTATAGCTGGATTTTTTTGTTCTCTCTCTCTGTATCTATGTTCAGAAGGTGTTGTCTGGCAATTTTCCGATTCTTGAAGATGTAATGTAGTACTTGCGTTTTTTATGCTCTCAGAGTATGTGTTCTTTAATTAAAGAGCATCTCATGCAAGTAATGCTGAAAGAATAAAATGATTTTGCAACATGTTCAAAATCAGAAACTAGGCCTTTTTGCTTATTTTTCAGGAGGTAACAAATGGTGGCATATGCTGAAGGATCTCATTAACTTTGCCTAGTAGCTTAAGTAAGCACTAGAGAAGTTAAAGGGTTTATTTGCTACCTTTAAAAGTGGTTAAAGTGGTTTATAAATACTTAGCCATTTAGAGTTCTGCATTTTACAATAAACATGGATTCAATGACTATTTCACTTAGAATCTTTCATCTGTATCTTCTTTTAAATAGAGCTTATGAAATGGTTGCTAAGTTAAGTAGATCAAAGTACAGGAAGAAAGCACAGGAAGCTGCTATCTCCATTGTTTTGGTAGGGAGGAGAAAGTTTTAACTGTCTTACAGTTAGAAGTAACTCTATGGATTTGATAATGATTTATAGGATTGGATAATTCTTCCCCCCAAGCATTTGTTAATTTGTTAGTACTAGTACTTGTGTCATTATTATGGAAAACATTCAAGGAAGTCAGTGTTAAGACCACTACTAGAGAAACTGAGTAGTAAGCTATTTCCAACCTAAAGGCTTATTTGTTCCTCCCATAGCCAGTTTCTTATCCACCTTCTTGCATATGAATGGCTGTTCTTTCCTGCCTATTAGTCTCCCAAGGAGACTGAGTGCTATGTATCGATATATGTAAATGCCAGCCAGTGAGACATGCACGTTCATGGACAAAGTTGACACAAGAGTGCCTGGATATAAGCTTGAATAAACTTAATTTGATGATAAGAATACTTTAGTCATCTAAGAGCACTGCTGAAACAGCCTTACAGATGGGACTTTACTGGGTTAAGAGGCTAAAGAACTGTAAGTTGGTTTTTGTGGCTGATAAAAGGACTTACAGTGTGAATGTTTGCCAAGAACAGTAGTCTTAATTCAGGAGCTATCCTAGGATCATGTGAATTTTGGTTGCTTATCACAAATGTGATTTAATAAGTACTATGAAAGCTGCAATAATGAGAAAGAAATGCCATTTTTATTGTTCTTTTAAAGTAAAAAGGTAAAACTCACAACATGTTAACTCTATCAGAATAAGTCATTTGGACTAATTTAATGTTCAGCCATGTGAAAAGTAAATTCACATACCTAAATTAGGCATTTATTTCTATTAAAATCCTTTGAATAAGTCACCCAATTGCTTTCCTTTAAGCACTTCAGGGTGCCTGCAATTGCTACTTTTGCTGCTAATCTGAATTTGTTAGTAAGCACTGAAAGCTTGCAGCTAATGAAATCTCTATTTGTAAACTGAGCACATCTGACATAGAAACTATTGAGAGACTACAAATATAGCTGTTTTTCAGTTGCTCTTTTAAAAGCAGGACTAAAATAACTAACTTCCGCTCTTTACTTCCCATCTTTTCTGACTGTCTTTGTGGCTTGTCTTGAGGTGACCTCATATTCCTTCTACCATGTATCCCATGTTTCTGTGCAGATAATAGGAATTCATGCCTAATCAAGGAGATATGATGAAATACCAGCCAAGGTGAACTCTAGGACTGCTTACCCCTGTATACTTGTTTTATTTTCTTAGTGTAGTAATGTGTTAAGCTATATGCAATTGCAGAATATCTCATCTGGCAAGAGATGCTAGTGAAACGTGGTTTGACATTAATGAGCTTAAAAACAAAGTTGTGCAACTCAAGGTGTGAGAATCAGTGTTGATGAAACAAGTGTGTGGTTTGTTTCACAAGTCTGAATTCAGTTGCAGATGGGAAAACATCTGAGCCCTAAGTTCTACCTTAACTTTTCTTTATTTAAACAGTCTTGTAATTGTCTTAAGAGTGAGTCTCAAAATACTTGAAAGGCAAGGAAAGTCTTGTCTGATTAGATTACTTTCTTTGAACTGACCTCTTCTTTGTTACCTAATACAAATGGGAGGTAGGAAAAGGGTGAATTACCTAACTATTAGTCAAAAGTCTGAAATAATCTCTATATGTGGTAGAAGGTTGGATCAAACAGGATCGGGTTTAAGGAGTAATGCAGAATAGGCAACACATAGCTTAATCTTTTGTTATTGTAATATCTGCATAGTGTATGCTTTCATTACTCTGACCTTCTCCATAGCAAAGCTATGCCTTGGGGCAGTGATATTATCTTCATCTTAAAAATGGCACAGCATTGAAGTGACTCATCGTCTGTGGTCACAGACGATACCTAACGAAGTTTGGTGTGAAATCTTGTTACAAATCTCACGCTAGCTTTCTGAGCTCTACATGCAGTCCTTCAACTCTTTTCTTCCCCTCTTCTATAGACCTATAAGACCTTGTGATGGACACTGTAGTATTTGAGAGCTATACAGACAATGTTCAGCTTGATAATACCACAATCCTAAATTAGTCTTCAGCACATTGCGTAGTAGCATGCTATTTTCAAATCAGTAGGGCCACAGAAGTAAAATGATCTTGCAAGACTGCGCAGAAAGTCAATACTAGAGTGAGAAATAGAACACAGTTCTCCAAGATAATCTTATGTTGTTACCATGTCACCTTACTTCCTTTCTTGGTTTGATTTGCATTTCACAGAATAAGGTTCAGGCTGTTTTATCCCCTACCTTCCCTGTTACCTTTGGGGCTTTTTTGTTTGGCAGTCTTCCTCATTCAAATAGGAGAGGAAGATGTGCTCCAATACAGAAAAACCCTCCCACTTTTAGTTTATGCTTACAAACCAGTGTAAGATAAATAGAGTATAGGGACCCTGAAACTTGTGCCCTTCACTTTTTGAGGTGGATTAACCTATTGTAATCAGATTATTTCTTTCCCTTTTACAAAGAAGTAGGTGTAGGAAGCAACAGAAAAAGTTTTTGTAAAAACTTAGTCAAGTCCTAAAATCTTCATAGCATAACATCATGATATGACATAGATGATACACACTTCTGAGTCACTTAATGAGACTTTGACTCATGGTCACATTTTCACAATTCATATGTATCACGATTTACAGCACGGCTGACATACTGATGGCACAGTGCTGAAGGTGGCTTGGAAGTCTTTGGATGGCATCTAGCTGTGGCATTTTAGATGAGATAGTGGCTCCCAGCTTTTACTGAGTACTAAGCTCTGCAGGGGCTGTGAGCTGCCACTTTGCTCGAATGCAAAATACTGTCTGTTTGTGATAAGCTATGTTCCTGGTCCCTGGATTCAGACCTCTGCTGTAGCCAAGAGCTAGAACCACATGCTTGTCATTATGACGACATACTGTTGACCTGGCTTGCCCCTTTGAATGACAGCTTCTTCCACAGATTAGCATAGAAATATTGGTCTGGCATATCATCACTGCTTGTTTTTGCTGAAGGTGTATTGCAGCTGTGCCATTTGACTGCCACAGCTTCTTTCAAGCTAGGAAAGACTTGGAAAAAATAAATGGCTGAAGAAAATAATAAGCACTGAAGGACTGATTCAAATCAAACGTTGTGTGTGGTGAAGTTAAACCATCAGAATTTCATTGAGAATGTAGTTTGTCTGAATGAACTGAAAGCATTTTAGACACAAGCTGGTGATGTGAATTACTTGTTCAGCGTGAGCTCTGCAGCAAAGTTAATTGTGAAGCCAAGTTGAGATGCATGCAGAGAAGACAGGCCAAATTGAGAAGCATAAAGACAAGACAGGCAAAGATGCTTATTTTCCTTTTGTGTACTAAGCTATATTTTAAAATATACTATTTTGTACTTTGCAGTTATTCAGTGTGGAATGGTGCCTAGTGTTACTGTTCTGTAATATTTTAAAAATGTTTGGGAAATTAATAGATAGAAAACACATTGTCATCTGATTTAGAAATAAGTCCACCTTGAATCTGTCTCCAGACTTTGTTTTCATGCAGCTAGTTGATATTGCTGCTGGAGAGAGTCTCTTTTCTCCAGAATAACTGGAGAAAAAGTTCTTTAGTAGACTGGTCATTTCCAAGGTGTTTCTTATTTAAGTGTTTAGCAGGTGTGGGGTAACAGGGAGCCTCAACTGAAGAGGCACTATTAACTTAATTCAAATGGATGTGTTTTCTTTTAAATCCATCCAAGCCTGCACTATAGCTAGAGCAAGTGAAAGAAAAATCTACTTAAATTATTTTATGGACCTAAGTGTCTGATGTAGTCTTGGAGATGCAATCTTTCATGTAGAATCGGACAGGGGGGCTATGTGTGTGGGGGGAGTACCTTTAGGAAAAGCAATATTGGGAAGTGGTTCAGAAAAGACATGGCAACTTCAACAGTAGATTGTCCTTCCTACTATCTTTGGATAAATTTCCTGTAACTTTGTTTATAATGCACTGTATGGTGGTTCATTTCATCTGTCTCTTACTGCAGGTCTGGTTGTTTAATATTGACTGATTATCTGCTGTCTTGATTGTTTCCTTGAGAGAGAGAGAGAGTTTTGAAATCCTTGTTTATGGCACTTGGTACTTTGAATATTCAGACCACTGTTATAACTAAAATTAAATCTTAAAAAAACCCAAAAGCTACTTTTCTTAGAATGTCTGAAGATGAACTGTAAATATTCTTTGCCATTTCTTTTTAAATTGTAATTTGTGTTAAGTGGCCTGTTTGCGTTTGCTTCAATTGATGAAGAAAGCATATGATGCACTTTACCCAGCAAAAGTTAGACTACCTCTCTTACTGGACAGTTTATTTATACCAGATATTCAGGTCACACTTCTCTAAAGTTTCCTATACTTTTATTTTGGGAAAGCCCAAAATATTTTGGCCTCTTTCTTTTTCTGTGGTGTTTTCTGGGAGTAATGTGGTATGTTTTGCCTAAATTCACTTTAGGTACTTTAAGATTAAAAACAAAAATTTGATGAGAAGTTTTTGCCCTATGTAAATCCTTAACTAGACTTTGTAGAACATACTGCGTGTTTTTCAGGCACTTCCAAATAGTGTACCAAGTTTTGGCTCTGCACAACAAAGAGCCAAGAGTTGAAGAAAACACTTCTTAATGCTTGTAGTCGTCTGCTAAGGTCTTGTTTTCCTGTTATACCAAAGGAAAATAGGTAAAAATATTTTATGCATTTTCTTTCCCAGGTGGCCTAGAAATGAGCATGGCTTTTGGAAATTGGATTACTCTTTAATGAGGTTTAAAGCCATGAGAAAAATGAGAATTGATTTATGATCTTAAAGATGTGCTATAGATCCCAGGGACCTGAAATAACTTGCTAAAAACTGTTTCCATTGAGAGGTAGCTCTTTGAATTCTTACCTTGACATATGAAAGAAAAAGATAGCTGACTGCCTTTGAGGGTTTTTTTAATGCAGGGATTTCTAATGTACTTTGGGGTCATCAGATTGAATTTAATCGTAAGTCACTTAAAGGCTCATCAACTCTTAATGGAAAAGGGCGTTATTTGGTGTAAGTTTTAGGAATTAAGTTAGGTCATAATAGGTTGTCATATAAAAGCTTTCCCTCAACTCTCCTCAGCAGGAGAGAAGTTAGGGAAGTTAAGTCTGCAGGACATAGTGTTGCAGGACAGATGGGAAGGGTGGGATCTTGTTTCTTCCTGAGCAACTGCCTGTTTGTATTAGCATGGCTCCAATTCCAGAAGAGGAAGAGAACTAGTGGTGCTGTGATTGCATGTATTGCCATTTGTTAGTGTTTCTTCCCCTTTCTTAATACACTTCTGTTTTTGTCTGTGCCCAGAAGTTTGCTGTTTCTGCTGTGTATTTGGGAGGACTGGTTTTGTTATTTTGGCATAAATAAGGCTCTTTATTTCCGTAGGTCAGCAGTATAGACTTGAATGGCAAGATCCTATGAACAGAAAATGAGATATTAATAGTGCTAAGCAAGACACTGTTTCTGATACTGCAAGTGATGCTTACATAGCACATGATTTTAGATGATTAAATTTAATCCTAGTTGTCTGTGAAATACACAGTTAGGTTACACTTCTGTTTTATAGACTATGACACTGACTGCCTAGCTAAAGGGGAAAATATATCATTAGTCCTAGGTAAAACTCCAGCCTCTCTCAATCCAAATGCTTAGATAAATGAGATTTTTAAAAGGAAGGTTCTGGGTTAGATTTAGATACAAACACACTTGCCTTTTTTAAGTCTTGGCTACCTGTTCTAGAAACACTTATTTAGAAGAGGAGGGAGGAACTGGATCTTAAATATTTTTAAAGAAAGATTTAAGAAATGTGACCATCTCAACATAATACCTATTTTGTCTATTACCTATATTACCCATTTTATAGTTGTGGAACTTAAAGCATTTTAGCACTGGAACAGAACTGAATAAAGTTGTATAAATTTACCAGAGAATGTTAATTTTCCTTTAGTGGGATTTTAACATGGTAAGAAAATACCTTGAATATGGATGATATGATCATCTAGTGAATTATGATTTAAAAAACAGATCTTATGAATTTTAGAACAGTATTTATTGTAAAGCACAGTTTTAATTTCAAGATCAAGTGTGCTTCACAGGGATTATGTAATGAAACTTTTCAAAACCACCATGTTTTTTTTATATTTTTCAGAAGGATGGAGTGTTTCCACAGTAGGGTTGGAAATCTGAGTGTTACCTTTTTACAATGCGTATGTAATGAATCCTGCTTCCTTGCTTCAAAGAAAAGGAACTTAGGTAGTTACATCTGCCAGTTAAGACCTATATCTGTGCAAATGTAATCACTCACTTATTACTTGCTGTGGCAGGATAATTCAGAACATGTTCAGGTCTTTGAGGCTTAAACCTCTTCCTCTGGATGAGGACAAACTCTCAAGCTGAACTGGTACCTGCAGGACTGTGGAAAGGAGTGGGTGTGGCTTGGCAGGGAGTGTTTTGAGGTTAAGAGTTGGTAAGTAATTAGTGGACGCGCTCACTTTTTGGTATGCTTTGACTGATAGGTGAGTTTCAATTTATATGGAGTAACAGAACAAAACCTTTTCTCTTTGTCTCTTGCAGGCTGGTATGTGGTCTGGCAGTTGTTTCTGTCTAAATTCAAATTCCTGAGAGAACTGATAGGTGATACGGGGTCCCAACACGGGGACAACGAGCTTTCAGAGACTGAAGCTGAACAGGAGACTCCACCGTCACCACAGAGAGGTAGACAGAAATCAGCTCGCCAGCGAAGGGCACCTGCAGAAGAAACATCTTAAAATACTCCCTTGGACTACTAACTAGCTATGAATGGTTAAGCACCTCTGCACTGTCTGTTGTTCAGTGGCTTGATCTTACTGAAAAACTGACTTAAAAGGTAGTGTAAATACCTGTGAACCTTTACTTCTGAACTACACACGTATGCTACTTTAGTAGAGGCTCAAGGAGGGCTTTGGCAGCAAGTCATAGAGTACTGGAAGAAAGAAGGGATAGAGAGAAAAATATCTATCAGAAGAATGCAGAGCTGCTGTACCTTCCGTTCCTGCAAACATGAAAACACTTTCTGGACCGTAGCCTAAGCCTTTGCATTAGTCTAAACATGGTAAATGCTTCAGACTTGAAATGGTTGATAAATTATTTTTCCCTTACAGCAGTACAGGAACTTCTTGTGAAATTGAGTTTTATTTCCTTGGCTATATATAAAGATATATATTTTTTTTCCTTCAACCTTGTAAATGCATGTGAACTTGAATAACAGTTGAAAGAATATCCTGCTTTGGAAAGTATTCTAAAGTGAGACTTCAGTTACATTTTAATATAAAAAGTATAAATGAAATAAGAAAAATGAATATCAAATGCACATGATGTGGAGCTTAATCTCCTTTAAGAAAATGGATGATAGTCCTGATTTCTTGGTTTTGACATCAGAAAAGGGTTACAGATAAAACAGTCCTGCCTGATTTCTGCGTGTTCTTTCTGAGCCTTTTACTCTTAGCCCAACTTCTGTTGGACAGGGGAAGGAGCTTAGATTAAGTACTCACTGTTTAGTTTTCTGAAGTGTCATCTTTGTCTTCTAGGGTCTAGGTGCTTCTCTAGCTTACTTGATACGCTCTTACATCAGGTATTTGGTACCAGATATAACTTTTTTCCTGGAACCAATTAATGCATTCTGACCAATTTGGTAGACACCACTGTAACACTTTGATAGTGTTATAGCAGTGAATTTGGTACCTCGTGTTTAGTAGAGATCTTACTGATTTTTACCAGTAATAAGCAGTTGCTTCTGTTTTTAGAATATGAATTATACAGTTACGTCCACATTGTACTCCAGAATTAAGAGCTCCAATTCTGTTTTTTAGCAACTCTGGAGATTGATTGCATGAGATATTTGGAAAGAGGAGTGTGCATGTGCCACCTCTGATGTGTGTGTATGGGGGAAGACTACCCAAAATATCTGTTCCATGGGCAGCTTCAAGCTTTCTCTTAACACTTTGGTACATGGTGATGTTTGGATCATTGTTCCCTGTATTTTAAAAACTATATTAAACAGGACTCCAAAGTGGTCTTGTACTTTCAGCCATTATGAAGTTTAAGCCTGTGACTTCCAAACTTGGTTTGATTCATTCACGCTCAGCTAAAACCAAGCAACATTTAGCTGTTTGATCAAATAAACTTTCATCTGGGAAAAGAGCACTCTCTTTAGTGCCTTTGTTTTAATTTGTCAGTCTGTGAATACTGCTAAAAGCTATTGGGAACTTACAAGCTATTGTTCCATTAATAAAATGGTTTAGATGGTTCAGTATTCAAGTATGTAAGATCTGCCCTGTTGTTCCTTGGGACTCTAAAAGTCTATTTGTGTTTACTGGCATGTGTGTGTAAGCATGCTTTGTATTACAGGGTTGCATTTTCCAGCATGATTAGACAGTGCTATGCACATATGTAGAAATATTGATAGTCTCCTTCATATAGTCTTTTTGCTGACAAAGAAATGCCTATTTATGTTTCTATAGTAGTAAAATTCACATCTATTCAAACTAATCAAAAGCATTCAAATTCTTTTCACTGCTGCTTTCAGTTGTTTGCTCTGCACAGCGTAATGTGAAATGAATGATATTTATAAATTTTTGTCACATGATTAGACTTTCAGCTCAACAGTGCTAATCAGGTACTGGACTGTCTTTCTCTTTTAAAAAAAAAATCTTGAACATCTTTGTCCTGAGCATTGCTTATTTGGGTCTACAAAGAAAGGTTTTTGTTCTGATGTAGAACACTGACACTCCACTTGCACTTCAGTTATAGCTATACATAAGTGCGCTGAAGATGGCAAAGGGTTGATGCTTGTAGTCTCCAATTGAGATAAATGACAGTTAAGTCTGTTTCTAGGTCTGGTAGCTGTGAAGAAAAGTAAAATTACAGCAATATACATATATAGCCAAGGTAGTTCTTGACATGTAGGAATAAAAATTTTGGAGCAAGTTAATGAAGTTACACGTGGGTTTGAATGCTGACACTGACCAAATATGCAATAAGATGATAGTTAAAACTAATGGACGTGAAACCTCTGGGAAGCTCATCTCCTGTAGTTGAACAGCTTCCTTCTGTTGCCTGCAATACGTAGGTGTACATTTCACTCCCCAAGTTTATTTTCAATCTTTTTTTAAACAGCTGACACTTTTTGTTACTGTTGTTGTGATGTAGCTGCCAATAATGCTGTCTGCCTACTGTATAACGTTCGTAATCTTCCTAGTAGCAGGAAAAAGCTTACATTATGAGGTTAGAAAGAATTTTGCAACACTGATTCTGTCAATGTGTATTTTTTTCCTATTAAGAGTCCATAGTTTAAAAAAAATCTTTGTACAGGGCACTTTGCTCAAACTTGTGAAAGTGAGGCTGTATGTGTGGAAAATATACTTGTAATAAGACCTATGTCATGATTGCTGGCAGTCCATTATACTTATGTCTTTGGATATTTTTTTACCAGTGTGCTTCTGATATGTTACTGATTGATAAGCACTTAAGTTTGAATTGACCCATTCAAGTCAGAACTTATGAAGACAACAGGTTACACAGTTGATTTTGTTCAGCAGGGTTTATTTTTTAAACTATATATTGCCTTATTGTTGCAGCTATTCTACTGAATGTACTTTGAATTCTTAATTTAAATACATTCATATCACTTTTGTATCAGGGGCCATGTAACTTTGAATAAGCAGCGATTATCTGTATTCTGTATGACAGTTGACTGAAAAAGGTTACTGCCATGAAGGCTGGAACAAATGTGTAATGTAGACTGGAAAAATACATTAAGTTACAGTTAAAAATTGAGAAAAAGTGTAGACAACTGTTCCTGCCAAATTCATAGTTCATACCTATTAGGGAGCCACTAAGGTTGTTGTTGTGGTGATTAATGTTAGCCCATGAGGCTGATTCTATGCAGTTTATCCACTAAGCACTGCTGCTCTAGCTGTTAGCAGTAAATGCCATATACTGTGCTGCAATCTGTGAGCAACTTGCTGCTTATTATCAGGTTTTACACTGAATTAGACCTGTGTGTGTACTTCTGTTTTGTTTGGAAATGACCAGCATAAAGAATGTCAATAAGGTCATTTGCCTCTTCAGTATTAAGATACTGTATGTAATGCTTCTGTGGTTGTCTGTTTTCATCATGTTAACTGTTTTAACTGACTGTACAGATAATGAAAAATAAAGTAACTAGACTTGATACAAGTACTTCATTTGAGTGGTTTTTGGGGGAGGGAGGTTGGAATGGTATCTTGCTTATAAAATAAGGTTTCTTATTTAAGCATGCAACAGTATGCAAGAAGACTTATCAAAAGTCAGATTCTAGCTGATTATAACACCTACAGAAGACTTGAACTTAAAAAAAAAAATCCAGGTTAGTATGCATCCTTTAGAAAAATTATTACAGATCATTTTCTGCCTTATCTTTTATAAGTTGTCACTTATTTTTAGCAAGTAACTCTCCCTCTGGTTTTGGTACTTTTAACGGTGCTTAATGACTTTTTAGTTTGCCTGAAAGTGTGTTGGTAATGTAAAAGGCTTTTAATCTGGAATCAAAGATCCTGAACAAGAGAAGAAAATAAGAATGTGCTTCCTCCCTGATTGCTTCTGTGAGTAAAATGCACAAGTTGAGTCCTGGATATTTTTTATTGGTATGCTTTTTGATCTTGAGGAAATGCACTGGTTCGCTATTGCCCCACTTTTCTCCTTTGCGAAGATGGGCTACTAAAAGAATGTAGTGGAATGCTGGAGCATTATGCAGCTTACATACTTGGGGATTTTTTGACTTTAACGTTTCAGTTGTAGATAGGTGTAGGGGGGAGGGTGGTGGTAATCAATGAGTAGCTGGTATCTGATACCAGCCAATATACCAGATATGGCTTGTAAAATGCATGCTTGCTTTTCTACTTTGACACTGATTGCAAGGAAACATGACCATCATCTGTCCTAGCAGGGTGAATAAAGTTACTGTTGTGTTACATGGCTCTGTCAGAAGTTTCACAAAAGGCAGCATTTACCAATACTGCTTCTCCCCCACAGGTACCCCTGTGTTGTCTAGGATTCTCTTCTATCCTTTCCAATTAATACAGATATAAACTCTGTAAAACACAAGCTTGCTTGGTTTATAGTTATTGATATAACTACTAATTATATTAATATATTTTTTACTTAAGATTAGACTAGAAACAGGCAGGGTAAACATGTTGAGTTTTATATTGAACCTTAAAGACATACTAGCCTTATTCTCCGTGTAGATTGGGTGCCAATTTTTTGAGTGTCCCAGTTATCCATACAGGTATTTTTAGTCAACAAAATGTTATCTCTGAAAGCTGAATAGATTGTTTTTTTTTTCAGACTGCTTCATAGCCTGCCTGTGTAAAAAAGAAGAGAAGGGCCTACATCGGATCCTAACAAGTAGCAGTGCTGAACTTGGGTGCCTTTCAGACAAAAGGAAGTGGCAAGGTAGATCTATAGATGGACAGAACAGTGTTATGGAGTGAATAGCAGAAAGCCAGACTTCTAACTTGATTAAATCAAGTTAGAAGAAAGCAGAGGCAAACTTGGGAATCGCAGATTTTTGCAGAGGGTAGCTAAATAGAAGAATGAGGTTGCTAAAAGTGAGGGGAGAGCAAGGAGCTAACCAGTGTTGATATCTGAGAGCTTTTAGGATATAAAAAGGTCCTATATATAGGTCACCTTTTGACCTGCAGGAGGAGGTACAGGTGTGGAAATCCATGAGACAGAAGGAGGCTTTTAGAGGCAGGAGATAAGGATAACATGAATATGCCTTTCACTCTTTTTCTTTTTTAAAAAGAGACGCTGAGATCAATAGAAAAGCTGCTTAATGTGGTCAATTTAGGGTCACTGTCAGTGTTACACATGTATTGTCTGCAATGTACCCTCCTCTTCTAGCGTGCTTTATGTGGACTGCTCCTGGACTCTTGCTGAATGCTGTCAGTGCACTTGGCCTCACATGGGTAAGAAATAGTGTCCTCTATCAGGGAGCTGTGGCCTGGTGGGTACTTCTCTGTGAATCCTTCAGTTGGATCTGTGCATTCTGTACAATTCAGGGGCCAGATTTTTCCTCCCCGTTACAACTTCCAGCTTTCTATGGAGAAGGCATGAAAACCATGCCTTGCAGAATTTAAATTGCCCTGCCTTTAGTGGAATAATTTAGCAACCAGGAGGTATGTGTACCCTGTGTCCTTCTTAGACCTGCTGTAGCTCATTATCTGTAATATCAATTTCCTCCATGCTAGAGAATTTGAATGTTTCATATCAGGATTTGAAAGTCACATATCACCAAATATTTTGTTCATGAAAAGTGCTAGCTCTGGCTTGAGGCAAGTCTTACCACTTCTCTGTGCTAGGTTGGATCACTGTTACTGTGTTAATGCTGAATACTACTCCTGTTACAATCAATCTTTGTCTTCCTAGCACACTGCCCTGCTTCTTCCCAGTTAAGGATCTAACCAAAAACCTTCTGAAAACTTTCTTGCCTTTTTTCAAGTTATTACAGCCTCTGTATCCTGACTCATCCCCTAAATGCCAGATGATTGGCAGTTAGCCTTTTTTTGTTCTGTTAAAAATGTCAGGCAACATCCATGCTATGAAAGAACATGTATTCACATACTGTACTATACACCAGTTACTTCCTATGTGAGTGGCTTCAGTTTTCAAGAATCTAAAGACTTACTCCCTTTGAGTCCCATAAAACCCTACTTTGAGAACTTCCTAATAGAAACAGGAGGCCTGCTGCAGTGCTGTAAATCTGAGCAGTTGTGAGAGGCTGTGCTCAGTGCAGGGCACTGGTGTCTGAAAGAAGGCAGCTGGCACGAATGGACTACTCTAACAGTTAATGCCGTTAGCTCAGGCACATCAAGTATGCATCATCAATTAAATTCTCTGGAGCTGATAAAACCCCTAAAGTTTATTTTGTTTCCTGGCTAGATGTCAATGCATCTGCTATAATTTTTGATCCTGGCACAGCATCGCCTCTCCAGGAACAGAACTGATTTGACTGATTTCTAGCTTCAATAGAGTGGGAGCACGCTCCAAACAACTGGCAAGAGTACTTTCTTGTAGGAAGATGCTCATCCTTCTTCCAGAGCAGCAAAGCGGGGAAGGAGAGGGAGAAAATATGCAAGGGCAGAAAGCAGGGAACTGGCAATTTCACTTTGTGAATTTGGTTCTGAGTTCTTCCACTGACTTTTTGTATAATCTGTATATAGCCTCTTTATCTTCCTAAATCACAAGGCTTATTTAACATTTGCAACATTTAAATATTAGCAATGGCATTTATTGCAGCCTTAGTTTTATACTTTCTAAAAGATTTCAAATATGGAGGGTGGACTTGATTTTTGCTTTTCCTTGTCCCTGATTCCAAGAAATCCTCCCATTTCTCTGGGTACTGAAATAACAGGATGGACATGCTGCTTCCTGGACCGACTTCTTAAAAACCTAGTGAGTTGTTCACAGTGCGGATTTTGTCTGAAATTCTGGGGGATTTTGATAGCAAAGGTCAATAGAAACAGCTTTGGGCCTGGCTTTTCACCGCTAGATGGCATGTGCCCTCAAGCTTTGAGGGTAGAGGGGCCCACACTGCAAGAAAAATGTTCCAGCGTCCATCTGGGCCAACGCTGTGGAGCCTCCTTAGTGTTTGCTGTTGATGTGTTTTTAGTAGTTCTGTTGGAGTTTAATTTAAGTGGGAATTACAGGGGCAGCTCCTTGCAGGAGATGAGACTGCCTCTTATTTGCCCATAATCCTCATGCTAAGAGAGCAAAAGTTCTCAGAGTTTCCCTGCTGGTTATTGGGCAGCTGCTTTCCAGCTACTAAAACAAACACTCATGATCAGCTCACTTCAATATCAGAATTGCAGGGAAGCTCTTTTGAGAGACCTGAGGACAGAGGGCATATGTCATATTGGCACAGTGTAAATCCTCATGGCTGTGTAGAAGATGCTGCTGTTGCTGTCCAAGGCAGAAGCTGAAGGAGATGCCAGAAAGTGATTAGTTATCTTTAATGCTTTTTGCATTAAAGATCAGATTCCTTGAGGAATGGGATGATGACACAGTGGGTGTTTCATTAGCTGGTAAGTTGTCCTGCTGGTTAGTCTGTGTATTCAGGCTGAGGGAGAAGTAGGGAGCGTTTTATTGTACAAGGCTTTGAAGAAACCTGATTTCCCATTATTTAGCCTGTCGTTTATAACCTAGGAGAAATGGAGTCCCCATTAGCAGATCCAACATTTGCACTTCATGAAGAAAGCTGCTGACATTTTCTGTATTTTTTTCCTGTCAGGATGGCTTGCTGGGGAAATGAGACTTACTCCAGGTGTGAGGGCACATGTTTATGTCCAGGCTACCTTCAGGTCCATTTCAATCAATCTGTAAGAGAGCAAGCTCAAAGCTGCTACATTCCTGCAGGTTTGCTATAAATGGAAAGTGGATGGAGAAGAAAAGAAGGCTTCAGCCTGGCTGCATGAAGACACAAGAGTCTGCCCAGAAGCATGATGTTAAAGGCCAGGCCTTCTTCATCCTGCTGCCCTGAAGTTGTTCATGTGCTGTTTGGGTCTGGAGGGTTGCTGCTGTTGTTTTAACAGTTTATAGCACTCAGCAAGGCAGTATAAGTCATAACTGAGGCTAAATTGTTAGGATTAAAAAAAGCAGGTGGGCTGGCTGTAATCACCTAGTAGGGACTGGGAGTAACACAGGCTCTGTTATGCTGCGGCTCTGCCTGGTAGCAGATGACTCCCGTGAGTCCCCCATGGCATGGCAGCCCTGTCTGCAGTGTGGGAGAGCACCTGCAGAAAGGGCTGCAGATCAGCTCCTGTCCAGCCACTGGCTGCAACTGCACCTTGGGCTTCTGTGGCTGCTACTTGCCCCCACCTGCTACCCAAGGCCCTGGAGGGAAGAAGTCTCCGGGATGCTGCCAGTAGGAGGAAGGATTGAAGCCAGCCTGCTGTGTATTATGTGCAAGTCCTATGACAGACTGGCTTCCTTTGCTCTTATCCTGCCTCCAGCCTGAGACTGGCCAGAGTCCATCCATTCCGTCGGGGAAAACAAGCCCCAAATCAAGCTCTCATAGCAATGAGAACAAGTCTCTCAACTTCCCTTTCATGCTGTATAGGAGAGACACCCTCTCCCCCTTCATCTCCATCTACCAAGTGACCCCAGTGTCTGCAATCACACTGGATTTTCTCCCCTCTCCATTACCCTTCTCATTCATGTTGGATGACATGAGCAGGCCATTAGTATTTCCTTTGGGACTGCAGGAAACCTTAAAAGTAATTGTAAGAGTGGGTGAGCCCGGGAAGGGATGAGAGTGTGGTGAGAGAAGGAGAGAGTGAGACTGAAGGGGTTTGACACGTGCTTCTTGTACTGGGAGGAAGAGAAGACAGGCCAGGGATGTTGTTTTAAGCTGCTGGTCTGCAAGAAAAGGAGTGGTTTATCTAGGAAACACCTGGCTTCAGTAGCTAAAACAGCAGATTTTTTGAGGTGTCTCTAGTATAGATAAAATATATATACTTTTTTATGTAGCTGATAGTGAAAACCTGGAGCTTGCTGCTGTTGCTCGATATTGTTGAGATACCTCCTTGAACCTGATCATACAGACTAACTGAGAAATTCTTGGATAGATCCCATATTCATGGGACAATGAGAGGAAAAGGCAAGGATGTATTTCCTAACATCGCTAGTCCAATGATTGTGAGTACCAGTCAGAGCCAGGTTTGTAAGCTTGCTGCAAACATGTCCTCCTGCCACCCTTGAAGGCAGAACACAAGACTATCATGGCCTGATCCAACAGAGCCTTTCTCATGTTCTTTAATATCAGTGGGCTGGTGGCTGGAGAGGACTGGAAAACAAAACAAAACCTCAAATGAATATTGAAGGAAACAAACAAACAATCCCCCCCCCCCCCTCCAAATCCACCCTGAACTAAAGAAGGCTCCAAAGACCTGTGTTTTACAAATAGTTATCATGATTATGGCTAATAAAAGAAAGAGAAATCATGGCATTGCAAATATGGTGAGAGTGGCAAATATGGGCAAATATTCCTGCCCCTCTGTGTCCATGACCAAGGATGCTGCGCCTGCTAGGGGAGGTCAGGGCTGCCCTTGCCTTCTGAGCCTTGTGCTGGAATCAGCAGGCCTGAGACTGTCCCACCATCTGTATAGTTGTTTTTACCTGTGCAAGGAGGCTGTGAAAAGCTAATAAATCAGTGTTTCTATCTGTGCAACAGGTAGAGTTTGAAAAGCTTTGTTTGCAGCACAAGCATGGGCTAGACACAAAACAAGCCTCAATGACCTGCTGCTATGAGTGTGGAAGGAGCTTTAAAAATAAATGCATCTCATTTGCTGAGAAGGGTCACAGCTGAGGCTTTTCTGTAAATAAGGCTTGTCCCTTGGTCTTCATGTCCATGGAAAGGAAGTGTTGCTGAGGAAGGAGAATAAAAATCTGCACAGGCCACTAGAGTGCTCTCCTGTGTATGCCTGTCTTACAATTTCCTCCTGGGAAACTATGGATGCATTCTGGTACAAAATATTATATTTCACTTTCCTACTTGATTATTTTTCTAAAAGACTGGAAAATGAGCAGTATTTGTAGGGCACAGAGACTTTGTTCTCCATTGCCTTGCCTCAAAGCAGATGTTGATGTTTTCTAGTGACGTTATTCTCTGTAAAACGGCTTAGGTGGGTTGCTCCAAAGATTTCAGTTTGCTATGAGAAGAGACGCTACAGGCAGCCACACCACAAGCTGTTGTCTCGTTATGGGACCCTGGTCAGAAAAAGGTTATCTGCAGCAAAGAGACCCTTTGATAAGTGGCTGATAAGATGTAATGGCTCCTCATGGAGCATGTGAATTGTTGGATTTCCCCCCCCACCCCGGCGCTAACGCAGCCTGAGGCAAATCCATCTGCTCCATCTCCAGTTTGGAAAAGCAGCAAACTGTGGGAGTCTGAATTGGATGGTAAGGATCTGGCATTTACTCTTGGCCTTTAAGTGCATGCTATTGTTTCTTCAAATTATCCTATTACTGGTTTGTAATATGGGAGCAGCTTGCGTGAATCTTGGTTCTTCCCTGTCTACATGCGCTGTGAGGTTGCTGGGCAATGAGCACAGTGCCCAGAGACCTCGCTGTATTAATGTGCTGCCAGTTGCCCCTGCAGGTCAGTGTGCCGGCAGTCTCTCGCAGACACAAGGCTTTGCTTGTGTAATTAGGTGAGGCATTGAGAACAGGTTGTTTTGAGAGTTTGTTCCCAAATACTGTGAAAGGGAAAAACAAAAACTTGCAAATGCTGTAGAAGTTAAAATTCAGTTATTTGAATGTACATACTCAGTATTTAAGGTACATTTTATTTGCCAAACAAACACGTCATGCTCATCCCTGTATTGGGGAAAACTTGACAAAAATGGGATGGAGGCCTTTCTGCTGATAGTGGAGAAATACTCAGAGTAAAAGAAAAAATTCTTTCATAAAACATTTCTAACTTATAAAAGAAAGTAAACTCACTCTCTCATGCTTCAAAATTAAATACCACTCAATCCCATGAATCATATGATCAGATCCTTTAACCTTTCTTGACGATTAAGTCCCTCTCATGCCAAAAAACAGCTATTCCAGCCACTCTATAGCTATCTAGCTGTGTAGCTGGGCACATGCTTTCACTGGATCGGAGGGGCTTCTTCAGCAAGACAAGGATGCATCCAGGATTGCTTATTCAAGGAGCACTATGCTCTTATGCAAGCCCTTGGTAACTGCCCAGGCTCTGTGCTGCTATGAGCAGACAGCTGGCAAGAAAGTTTCTGGCACAGGAGAGGCACAGGAGGTTTGACCTACTTGTGGTTCAGTTTTTTCCTCATGTTTGGCACAGGGAATGGTTTGGTCGAGAGGACTGTAGGGTCAGAGGCTGAAGGTTATCTGAGTCCTGGGGAAAGGGTTCGGGGAAAGCAGTGGGACCGGGGTGGCTGAGCGCAGAGGTGGCTCTCAGCAGATTGCAGGCGCAGCTTCTAGAACTGCTATGATAGCTCTGATTTACTGCATCTTTAGGACTGTTGAATTCAATGTTAGTGATACCAGCATCAGGCTTGCTTGGTCTGTGGTGGAGCCTGCAAGTTTGAGTCAGCTTGTTGTGCATGCAGCACCACTGAATTTCAGGATATAGAGGCAGGATCTGTGGGAAGGCTTCATCATGCTCAAAGTCTAGGTGCCGATGATATGTTTGCAGCTGAGCTGCTTGTCTAAGCTGTCCTTAAAGACCAAAGGAGACGTGATCAGTGGACCCTGGAGAGGGATGTTCTCATCCTGAATTTGATTTAATCATAGGACATGGTCTTAGCTGAGCCTATTTCTCTCCATTGAGTTTAAAGGCAGCCCTGATGACTCTCACAGGCAGTATCCACAGCTAGGTGAATTGCATCCGGGGTGTCTTATGCTGGGAGCAGCAAAGGGGATAATCCAAATAGGGACGTTTTTGAGCACCACCAGCCTTGGGGAGAAGAAAGGGAGGAGGAAAAAAAGAGGTTCTATCGTTTGTGTATCTTGGTGCCTTCAGCAGCTTGCTGCTAAGATGGAGCTGGTTCTTCATCTGTAATGCCCATGTCTGCATGGTACATGGATTTCCGTGTTACCTTTCCAGTGCACAGAGGCAGTTCCACCTGCTGCTGTGGGAGGAAAATCCCACCTCCACCTCCTTCGGCACATTGCTTATGCTGGAGCATGAGTTGTGTTGTGAAGTGCAGCCTTGCTCCAAGAGCATCTTTTTAGTCATCATAGCAGTTCCCATAAAAGTGATATAAGTTGCCAGCTTGGTTGTGCTCATTCCTAAGCCAAATCTGTTAGACATCAGAAAGCAGTGTCTTGAGCAGTGAGGTCTTACAACAGCTGAAAGTCCAGCACTGCAAAATGCACATATGTTCATTCTAATTTATCAAAAATTAATTTTTCTTTGAAATGTGGCATGAGAAAAGCCAAGTAAGTGAACTTCTCCCCCTCTGGAATACAGGTTAATTATAGGTACCAGTTTCCAGCTTAAATTGCCTCCTAAGATAAAGACTTTTGGGTAGGCTGCTGCTAAGAGTGCCACCATCCTTGATAAAACTAAAACAAAACAGATATGTCACCGGATGAAAAGATACTGAAAGTTGATCTTTTTGTTGTTGTGTTTTTTTTGTTTGTTTTTTGTTCATATTCATAGCCACTCACCCTTGTGACTTTTTTACTTTGAGTATAACTGGGGATAAAGCCAGGCTTGATTCACTGTGTGGGGAAGTGCCCTGGAGTCTTCCACCTGCACAAAAATGTTACAGGATGTATCTTCATTCCTTTCTGCAAGATAATCTAAAATTCAGATGAGGTTTCTGTTTTTCCCTTCTCCTCTTCTCTCCTCTTTCAGGTTTTTCTGCTTGTCCTTCAGTGAACCTGATTCCCCCTTAATAAAAACAGCTGATGCTTCTTGGGACATTGTTATTGCACCTTCCTGATTGGAAGAGGTTTAGGTAGCCCCAGCTGCAGCACTGAACAAGATAAAGGTAAATAAGTAGAAAGCTAAAAAAAAGCCTCTTGTATTTGGTTTCCTGCAGCTTTGCATTACGAAAAGAGCTCTGATCATTTTTCCTGTAATTAAGAAGTTGAGTGGAAGGGAAGAAGAATTCTCTTGATCTTATGGGACAATCCCCCACCCAGCAGCAGGGTTTTGCTTCTTTCCTGTCACTGACAGGAGCTGATGCCACGTGTGCATGAGCATGCAGGAGCATGTGTGGAACCAGGGAATCATGACTGTGTTTGGGTTTATGGTATCTGCAACCTCCTGGGAGACCGTTGTGTGCGGAGGCAGCTGCTGCTTGTGACGCACAGTGAAGGCAATATGTTGCTGATGAGACGAGCTTTATATATCTCCCGTAGACCTGATACTTTGTTGTTGCTCTTTCCCATTCTGTTTCTGCTGTAGTCAGCCTGATATATCAAGTTGCTGTTTGTACAGAAAAAGATATCGTGTCTCTTCATGTTCTGCAGAAAAAAGAAAACTTTGATAGGGAGATGGCGCGTATGCTGATTTTATTATAGCTGCAACAGTGTTTCTTGTTGTTCTTAGGTTTTCCAGGTGTTGGGCTTAACCCTCAGTAATGACTCACAGTGTTCACATCAGTAGAAACAATACAGACTTCTAAAAGAAGCATTAACTCAATGGATTTTGCTTCTGAGGAGGGTTCAGGGTCTGGAATTAAAACCAGAAGGACATAAAGAAAAGCAAGCGAGCTGCAGATCCATTCTGGGTTGAGTCTAGCCTGAGAGTGTCTGTTGTGCTTCAGTTCTGTCTTTTTCAATCTCATGAAAGGAGATTCCTCTTGCAAATTAAACCCCAAGACAGGCAGGAAAGGTGTGTTCTGCTCAGCACTGTTGTTCCCTCGGGAACGTTTCAGCTTTTCTTACTCTGAATCCCAAGGCAATTGTGGACTGGGACCACGTCGCTGTAGATACATGGATTTGGTAGGAGGCCTGAGAAGGCATCAGCAGCCCCTCAGTACCCCTTGCTTCTTGCTACAGTGCTGGCAGCTCCTGATTTTCTGCTGCCATGCATGGCTAAAGAGAAGCAAACAGCCAGCAGCATGTGTGTGTCCAGCTGTGCCCTGGCACTTTTGCCTAAAATTGGATTCACTGCCCCTTTGCTTTGGGACATCAGCCCTGACTGGTCCAAGCTGCCAAGCCGGAAGCTAGTGGGATGAAAAGCACCTTGCTCTGAGCGCAGCAGCTCTCTGGAGGTACAAAGTAACGCTGCAGCGTAGTCTGCTCAAACAGAGGTTCACCTGCTGGCCAGCTCCAAGTATTTCATACCCACCCTCCATAACAAATAAGAACAAAATGTTTGGGTGTTTGAACAAAGGACAATGTGCTTGTGCTTCCTAAGCAAGTCCAATGGCCATTGGCATGTCCGGAATAATCAAGACACTGCCATTGTGTGAGCTGCAGTCAAAATGTAGCTTTAATTTAATCAAAATAAGTTTAACCCCAGGGCAGTTCATTGGAGGGAAACTACAAGCGATACCAGCTATTATGTTAGAGCCCTGTGCTAGCAGCTCATGCCAGCTCCCAGGAGGTTCAGCTCCCTGTTGCTCCTGCTCCCTCTGAAGTCCACATGTTTGCAATAAGGCTGGGTTAGGTGTTCCTCCTACAGCCCTTCACTTTATCCAGATACTATCAGATATCTACATATATACACACTGTATATACATATACTATCCAGATACTATCAGATACTGTATTTCACACCTTCTTTGAGTCAGAGGTACTTCTGGGATGACTTTGCAGCACTGGATATAAAGGCCACTCAGCTACATCCAGGACTTCTCAGTCAGGGAAAGCTGCTCTCTTGGGTGGAATTTGGGTCCAAATAGCAGAAAGAAAATGCTTCAGAATAAAAATTAAAAAAAAAAAATCCCTGTTACCTGGACAGTCCATCTCCTTTTCTAGACAGAAATGGGGCCCAGCTGATTTAAAAATAATGCATATACTTTGTTTTTGAAAGTACTAATATAACAGGTCTTAGCCTGTTGAGGAAAGAGTTGAGAACAGAGGAAATGAATGGGCATGTTTGAGAGTTATGAGTAACACTCTGTGTTGTCCTGGTCTGAGACTGGTGAAGCCCTGCCTTTGCCCTGGAAACCTTCCTGTCTAAAGGTGAACTAATGCTGAGAATATTGTGAGAGAAGAAAGTAGGAAGTGAGGATGAAGAACTATGTTTGGAGTGAATCTTAAAAGTTTTTGAAGTCTTTAAATTGAGACTGAGGCATGTTAAGCTGGAGTAGGCAGCCTCAAAGTGAGACTCAAAAGGGAACAGCTGGAAGAAGAACAGGATTTGGAGCAGAACAGCTACAGGTGCTTGGCTCGCAGGCAGAGGGATGATGTTACCAGCGTAGGAACACTCTGACGAGCTCTGGCAGTAGATGTGGGAGGGACAGGTCTGAAATGTAGCCCAGATGCATGCACAGGAGAGTGCCAAGAGCACAGGAGAGTGCCAAGAGCCCTAGGATTTAGAAGTTACACGCTAGATAACACCTCAACATCTTCAAATCCCCTGCAAGAGGCAATGATGTGGGAACTTGGCTCACTTCACTTGTGATGCCTCTGCTGCAGTCAGTGGATTAGCCAGGGGATTAGCCAAAGCTGCAGCAATATGCAGCGACTGAAAACGTAGAAGCCGCACAAGCCTTGGCTGCAAAAAAACTGTAGAGGCTGTGTAGTACAGGGCAGAGCTTCCTATGGGCTCTACTGAAATGTGAATAATGTTAAGTGTCCAGAGTACGGATGGGACTGACAATTTCTCTGAAACCTGCCTGAGCATTTCAGTAGTGTTTTGTTCCTTCTTTTTCTCTCTCATTATTATCCTGGATGGGAGGTTTCTGAAGTATTTTACTAATATGAATAAATATTTACTTCACTGTCTGGAGTAAGGACCCCAGTTTGTTCAGTGCTTTCCATTAGCATGAGGCAGACGCTCTCCTCCTCTGGGCATTTCACATTGGCCATCAACTTTGTTGCCAAATGTCAGTAGTATGTTGAACACTGACTGAGGATGCTGCGACTCCGAGAGGAGTTAGAAAAGAGGCTCTGGTTTCTATTTTGAATCGTTTTGGCTATCCAGGCCCTCTTCTATTGTTGGTCAGGCTTTTTTTTTAATTTAGCAGAACCAAACGGAGTGCTCTCGGGAAGCTGGTTTTAAGCGACACCTGCGTGGTTGGCTGTATTGGAGTGATCGCTGCAGGCAAATCCCACAAACATGCATAGTTCAGTATAGTTGTTTCAGCTGGAATCTGGGCCCAGCTATGCCCAAGTTGGCACTTGTTACAACTGGGGGCCTGTTCTTACCACTGGCTTGGCAGGGAGTGATGGCTACACTGAGCAAAGTTGCTCTTCCAGTTCCTGTGTGGATCATGGCTTAGCCAGTAAATGCTGGATCAGGCCAGAATAGGTGGATAGTCTCATCTGCATCCTGCCACCCCTCCTGGTTGTGGGATAAAGTGGAGACCACCTGCCCCCTTCACCTGTGTCCACTGAGCCGGTGTACAGAGGGAGACGCAGCAGCAGAAAGAAAGAGCTGACCTCAGCAATGGGACAGAAGCACGGCTGGGGTGGGGTGGCTGAGGACCCTGTGGATAAATACATTTTGGACTGGATGCCTTCTGTGAGCAGCCTGTAGCTGAGCTGCATGGATGCTTCATCTCTTTCTTTTGGACAGGTAGAGAAACTCTCTATGCTCAAGTTCCCATTTCACGTTATAAGCATTGATCAGCAGAAAGATGGAATGTAAACTCTCCATTTTAGAATTGCTTTGGTAATATTACAAATGGTAATATTTCCTTTTAAGATAGAGGACTATGAGAGAAGAAATAAGATCGAACAATGGCTTTTTTTTTTTAACTAAAAAAGCTATTCTTATTTAATGATTTTAAAGTTACTCCATACATAATAACAAACTGTAATGCAGCTTTGCAATAAAGGTTCTCCTGAAAGCACAACCTATCAGCAGAACAGCTAAGCTTCAAAACACATTTTCACTTTCTAAGACTATACAGTGAAAAAAATGAACAAGGAAAACTAGGAGTGTCCCAAACAACACAAGTACAAGATAGGTTCAAGTGGATTATTTTTGGCAACTGGATATTGGTTACAACACGATAACTACCCTTCCTCTTTGTCAAACTAAGGAGACTTTAAAATGTAATACCAGAAATGAGGCCTGGAGCCAATTCTGGGACTACTAAGGCTGTGCCAGCTCCCATTGGCCTTCCCGGGAATGTTCTGGAAACTCCAGAAGCAACATTACGGTGCCTAAGAGCAGCTTTTGCTCTGAGACAGTTACATTAAGACAACAAAACTGCACACACTGCTAAAATGTTTTTGATATCTGAGACAACAAATCCCACTGCAGTAAGGCACATCTTTAGATACAGACTGGGGAAGGAGAAGTTTCGGCAGGAATGCCTGTTTTCTACTTGCTACCCATCTTGTGACTATGTATTTACTAGTAATCTGGTGTCTCATGCAAACACTGAAAATGTATCAAGGTGGGACTGCACTGACTTATCTAAGGATAGTGGTGTTTCTGCTTTAAAACCACTAGAATTGCCTGGAATTCATTATCTGAACTGAACTGTTCCTACCTCCCAATTTGAAGAGTAGATTCCAGTCTGTGGACCATGGACAACTAGAGCTCTGCAACTTATTTTTGGGGGGTTCACAAAAGGTAATGAAGAAATATAAGTTTATATATGTTATGGGGCAGCCTGCATGTGGTTCAATTTCTAAAGGATTCCATATCTCTCCTAACAATTTTTTTAGAAATGCAAGTTGAAAGCTACTAGTTAGAACAAAGTGTACTACTGATGGAATTGTCCATTAAAACAGGATGTCATTCCTGGCAACTGCAGTAGGACCAACAGCTATAGAATAGAATTTGGAAAAAAGCCCCCTATTTGATCGAAAGTCAGAATTGCAATAGATGCAGGGAAATCCCAAGAACATGTCCTAGAAAAATAAGTGCTCTGTCTTCATTAAATTATGTGTACTCTATCTAGGTGTTTAAATATCGATTATTTTAAATTAGGCTGTTCTTCTTTCCACGTGTATTACAACACTTTTACATTAATCCTTCTGGAAGGGACTGGCCTTTTGAGACATGGCACATTTGCAACCTCAGAGATGAGCCTGATGGATTTTGGGATGCTCTCAGGATAACTCTGAGCCCGTCAACAATTAGGCTTTCAAGTTTGACTGGATATACAAGGCAAATGTGTGAATTTACATTGCTGGGAATCCTCCTAGGTTTTGAAATACCATGTTGCATAGTTATTAGAAATGTTTTGTGGCATTCAAATTTTTCTACTGAGTATATACAATCCTTCCTTCCTTCTTAGAAGGGTCTGTTTCTTATGTTGCCTAAAAATGCTTTTCTCCTAAATGCCATATAACTTGATGCATTGTTTGTTACAGTTCTGTACATGTGCTTCTCAAAACAGCTGACTCCTGTATGCAAAATAATATCAAGAGGGAGAGCTAAAGTTTATGCAGTTAATTAGAGAAAGTAGTTTTGAAGAAGAGGATGAGGTTCTATGAGAACCATTACATTTGCTTCACGGATTGCTACGTAGGTTTCACAACCAAGTCCATGTGCCAAATTTAAGCTGGAATGAAACAAGAAGAGTGCAGCATCCAGTTAACAAATATACTGAGAAACAGGCAGTATATACAAAGCTATGTACTGCTTACCCGACGTGTACTTTTAAGGTGCTTAATGATGTCTTAGGGAATGTAGCAACATATACATATATGCAGTGTATACATATCTAAACGTATATTAGAACCATAATACAGAACGAGATATATCCCTCAGATTTCTGATTTCATTAGATTCTCTAAGTCTTAAAAATATATTTAAAATATTTCATATAAAATATTTACAAAAAATAAATGATAACCATTTACATAAAAATATCTCCAGTTTGTTGGCTTTTCTGTTTCACTGTTCATGGATTGGACTCCATTTTGTTTCATGATGATGCCATTTGAACTAATGAGAGTTTAAACAATTGTGCATGATGAGAGAGCTCTGCTACTCGGTCCACCATCTCCTGTAGGGCTACCGTGTTAGGGTAATGCAAGGCAGCCATCTTGGTAGCCATAACAATACTCTTTAGTAGTTCACACAACTGGTTGCTGGAGTTCATCACTTTGTTGCGTATGTCCTGAGTTGTCACTTGCCTTGTGAGCGTATCGCCAATGAACACAAGTTTGTGAGCGCTCAAAATGACAAATTTGCTGTGTGCAACAAAGATTCGTGGAGGTTGAGAAGCATTGAGGCAACTGAAAAAGGCATCAATGGCATTTAGGAGAGAGTTGAAATGAGTCTCACATTGGTCAGAATAGAATAAAAGCAGCTGTCTGTCATGAGAGGCAGCAGTGCTGTTTGCAGTTTGGAGAGCTTGAGGTGGCTTCCATTTTGAGATGTCATTCTCCACAGGCTTTGTGATCTCTTGCTCCAGACGTTGGAACTGATTGATCTGAAACGTAGATAAAAGGGCTTTCCATAAAGAACATCCTTCTAACACATTGTTCCAATTTATAGTTTGACCTGCCTTTAGTAGATCACAAAAACTTTTCACTGTGATCTCTTAATGCTCTTTGAACTAGGTACAATGATACTTTTTCCAAATTCTTTCTGAACCACTGCCTAGCACGCTCTCTGTTAGCTTTAGCACATCTAAAAGGTAGACAGTTAAGTCAAATTGTTCAGACTCCCTCTGAGAGAGCAAGTCACCTCCAATAACTTACATAACTAGTACAGGGAAGGCTAAATAGTGGTTTTCAAGGTATCTATCCTGCTTTGACTCTAAAGGGAGTCTAGGCAAGCAGAACAGACTAGACATAACTAGCTTTCAGACAAACATCTAGCATGTGCCGACATGTAAATGACTTTGCGGGGACATATTACATATATGTATATTATATGTATTTTTAATTATCCCATATTACAACTACACTGCACGGCCCAAAACAACACTGGCTATCTTAGATTCATCTTACGCTACAGAAAAGCCACTATGTATGTTTTTAAAGAGTTTTCATTTTGGGGAGTGAGGGGTAACCAAGTACTTCCTACCATACCATAAATTTAAATGCACAAAGCTCAGAGGACAAAAAAAATCCTCTAAGATACTTTATCTGCATTTAAAAACCTCCAGAATTTACAGGCTGTTGCTCATTTGGAATATTCTGAAATTATAAACAAGAGAGATACATCCGAGTGACTGCCCCATTTGCAGTCTTTAGAAAGCTGCCACCTCTGTGGGATCTTGAGATGGCAAATCTTTAACTTTCAACTCCTTAGTGCTTTTAAAGCAAACAAAAATACACTGGAAATTAAAGACAGAACAGTTACAATTCAGTGATGATAAAGCTGAAGTCTGATATGTTCAGAAGGCAGGAAATGCAAAACATTAGGGGTCTCTTATCACCGCTGTCCCCACCACACTGAACAAATGGAACGTTCTCAGCTCCTTAGTTTGTTCCATTTGTAATCTTCTGCCACACAAAACGGCAACAATATATTGATGTATTACCGTCACAGTAACAACTGTCAATCTTAAGCTACCTGCCCTTTTAGCATTCAAAGTGATGTTAAGGGCACAGGATCTAAGGTAATTGTATTGAGATTCGCTGAGCGGATGCGCAGGCGGCACTTGTATTCAGTGTGGTCCCGTGATTAAGGCACTAGATTGCAGGTCAGAAAAGCCAAGGTCTTAAGCTGGCTTTGTGACTGACTGACTGTGAGATGTTCTTCCTATCTGTGGTAAAGTTTCGGAGACAAAGACTGCCTCTGATTATACGTATGCACTGGGCCTACCACAATGGTGCACTGTAATAAAAAGTAATTAGTCTCTTGAACTGAGATGGCTGGAAATTGTTTTCAAGGGAAAGGCTTCTTCCTGCCACAAGAGTTGCCATTCTAAGCAGCAAGAGCTGTGGCTTCGCTTCCACTCAGTTACTAAGTGGCAGCAAGTAAATGAACAGGGCAAAGATGTTGCTTTTTAGGACGGCTAATTTGGGTAAATACTCAAGCTTTCTTTGGCATAAGCAATGACTGCCACAGATCCACAGGGCTAGAAACGTGCCATAATCTTGATGCTTGCCATTTCCAATTTGGAGCATGACAGTGCATGTCCCTGTCCTTTGCTGTACTAAATCCATCAACGGTGGAGCTTGGCTGGCACAAATCCTACTTGGAAAGAAACCAGCCTGAGGTCACTGTTTAGCCAAGACCCAATAGCTGCCATCTTCACAGCCTGGTACCTGAGACTTTCCAGCTGTGTGTTCTGGCACTCCTGCACACCTCATAGTCTCATTGCTAGTAGCTACACACTGTTAAGAGAAGTCCTTCTTGCTGCATTTGACCAGAACTCCTTATGTACAAAGCACACTGCAATTCGATGTGATTGTTGTGCCTGACCAAACGTACCTGATGGTGCTCTAGCTCTGTTTTGCTCTGCTTGATTATATTTTCTTTTTCCAGTAGCTCCTTTTGTTGTCTTTCAAACTCTTCTTTCCCCTGTTTTGCATAAGATAAAAAGATACTGTGTTAAATCAAAACTGCCCTTGACTTATTTAACAACCTGTAAATTGACTAGCAGGCTTCTTTGTATTGGCTCTTTCACTGGTAGTGCAACCTTGAGTAGAGAGGAGAAAAGGATAGTGTGGTAGGGGCAAAAGGCTATTGCTACTATGTATGCAAAGGTCCTGTTTGAGAGCAAATAATCACTCTGGTGAAACTACTCTTGAACGTGTGTTAGTGCAACAATCTGATTATCACTTCTGCAAACAGCTCTTGCAAAAAGAAGCACCAACAACTCTTTACTTTGCCTTGAGCAGAACAAGCTGTCTGTTTTACCCACCTGCAGGTGAACATAATCATAGTCATCCATCCAGCTCTTTTCTGAGTTCTCATCAGTAGTACTGTGAGGGTGCTGACCTTTACTCAGGAGCGGGGAAAGGGAGCTACAGTGGTTTTGTGTTTTCTCTCCATGCTGCTGCATGTGAGGATTGTTATATACGTATTCAGGAGTGTTCATGATGTTCTCTGGTACATTTCTGACACGTGAGCTGCTCAGCACTTGTCTGAAGAGTACCTCTGCATTGATGCTGATGGTGGTGGTCAGTTGCTTGGCATCATCTGGGACTGTCCTTGCCACCATAACAAATCGATCTAGGTCATCGCACTTGTTCTGCAGTCTGTTGACAGCTAGGACATTCAAAGACCAGCTATAGCTGTTCAGATCATGGCTGGTTTGTGTGAGGATCTGGTGAGAGTCCTCCAGCCTCTGTACCTCCCTCCTCATTTTGTTATACAGGCTGACCTCAGACAGACAGGAAGCGTTGGCTGCTGATCCTTTCGCAAACTGAAGGTACTCCAACAGCGACTGCTCTACCTTATCCACAGCAGTACGAATTTCGTTGATGTGTTTCTCCATATACCCATAAGACCGCCAGTCTGCAGTAATGAAGGCCATGAGGTTATTGACAGCTGCCTCCATCATCTGCTGAAGGCAATAAAGCCTCTCTATAGCAGTATCTGGATCAAGGATTAGTCTTTTGTCCTGTGCAGTTGATGCTGAGAAAGAAGAGTCTTTCGATGTTGTTGAAGATGTGGACATGTTACTCCTGGTACTTCCTGTGCTGGAGAAAGACAACCTATTTATCCCATCAGTCACATCCTGTAACCCTTTAGTCTCTTGTGGAATTGGCGGTGGCACGTCATATACACCTTCTCTTCCTTCTGAGATTATACCTTCACTTAATCCTGTCTGTTGTCCTGTAAAGGCAATCCCCCGTGGGGTATCATATACATCTTTCTGAGGTGCAATCTGCTGTCCCAGAAATTGGTTTTGATGGTTCACAGGGATGTCATACACACTCTGTTTGCGTGGCGCTCCATCAGTTGATAAAAGGCCCTCAGAAGAAAACTTTTTACTAAGTTCTTTCCCAGTTGCTTTGGTGACAGGCGGAGGAATATCATATACTCCTTCTAGTCTTGCACTGTGGCCCAGTGGAGATGAAAAATCCTGCATTTTTTCCCTCAGGCCTGTATCATCTCGGCATGCAGATGGAGGTGTAGTATAGATCTGAAACACAGAAAGCAAACCATGAAGCCTCTGACTAAAACAGCAAAATAATTTACATCTTCCCTATGGTCAATAAAATGCTGGGCTGGAAGATGTGCCAATGACTTTCATTGAGTCAGATATTTATCCTGAGTTTGACAGAAGGTCAGTTTTAGTATCTTATTAACATTCATCTTGATGCAAATTCTCATAAGCAGTAAAATCTCAAAAAAGCAGTATGCTGCCACAAAGATAACCTAGTTCTAATTACTAAGTCACACTCCATAAGGTTAGGAATTCTGACACAAAGCTTTGCTTCATCCGCTTTACTAAACAGCTTAAAAGCCTAAGGAAATATTTAAGTATTGAACCTCCTTCTCCTTCAGGATTATACATGAACTCTTTGTTTAAATAAGTCTTTGGTCAGACATGAAAATATAGCATCCCGTGGAAACAGCATGACACTTACCCCTTTGGTGGGTGGTATATCATAGACGCCTAATGCTTTTGCTTCTCCCATGGGAACTGGATATACAGGCACCTTAGCTGATGCTGGGGGAATGTCGTATATCTAAAGAAAGAATAAATCTGTTATAGAAACAAATCACCTCATGAGAGCTCTGATCTCAGATGACTTTTCTCGGTTTCTGTGTTTTCTCTCAAACAGCAGGAAGATCATCAGGGCTCCGCAGCTTTGTTTCATAGGGGAGACTTTCTTGAATTTGCCCGGGGTTTTGAGCACTTAGGAAGAAATACGCTTTTGCTAAGTGGACAGATGAAGCCAGGGCTGACTCAAGGGTTAAATCAGTGCTAGTCTATTACAGGTGCCTGTTGGGGTCAACGGGAGCAGTATGTTCATGTGACCGGATGTGATGATACACTCACCGATAGAGATTAGAGGCGTGGAGGAGTAAGCTTGTATTAGTACACACTGCTAAACTCTGAGACCAAGGCTGCTCCTGTCAGCATCACGTATCTGCTTTTTTGGGTGCAGTGTGGACTGTCTTACTGGCAGAGAGCGCAGCTGTCAGATGTTGCAAATGTCCCATTTGGTGGCACGTCCTACATCACAGCAGGTTCTGCGTGTGGTCTAAGGCAGCCAATGTTAGTGTCTCTTACTCTAGACTTCCTAACAGTTCCAGTCATTTGGAGTCAGCCTGGTGTTATGTACCATTGGGCTTCAATGTTGCTCCCTGAAGCTCCACTGTCAAAGAGCCACAGAGAGATGCAGGGCTATTAAGTTATAGGTTCTCCAAGCATCCACTCTGGATGTCCATAGTCTTGGGGTCAAAAGTCAGGTGCGTTCCCCAGCACAAAGATATATTTCAATTTAAATGACATGGTGCAGTAGATATATGGTGAAAATAATTGCCTGCATAGTAGCTGTTCATTTAGGAAACAATTTTGCCCTTATTGAGTGAATTACTGTCAACTATGCAACAACAACAAAGTGAAGGAAAAAAATGTTCCCAGGCAACACATTTATTCAGTTCAGATATTCTGTTTGATCAAAACATAGAAAACAAATGGGATTTTGGTGTTTGGTGCGCTGCCAGATCATACTCAACATCAAATACAACTTTGAAGTTCTTCTGCACTCTGTGAAAAAGCCATTGCATTATTTCTGGAAGGAGAGAACTTGCTCTGTTCATAAACTTCAGGTAGAAAGTTGCCATCTTTTGTGCCCCGTCAGTGCTGTTGGCAGTTTTATTGGTACTTACCCCTTGGAGAGGACGCACAGGGGGGATATCGTAGGTATCCTTCTGGTAGTTGGAAGGGAACTCATAAACATAACCTTGTCCTGACCTGACTGGAGTTATTACCTGTAGGTTAAAAAAGAAGGGTATGAACACCTAAGTCTTTGAAGCTCTTGGCATGTGCTCCCTGTAACTGTATAATGTTCTTGGTATAAACATTCCAGTGTTATTAACTTCCAGATTTTATATGGCAATTTTAGTAACACAAGTCTACCTACACTTCTGACAGTTAAAAACTGCAAAATGACTAATAGTAGCTACAAATGCATCATCTTTTCTTTCCTAACCAGTTCTGACAAGGCTGCTTGCTGGTCCTGTAACATCTCCGATTCATCAAGCACAGCTTCTCCAGCAGGGAGGAGGTCTAAGAGAGCTTCATCACTTCTTCTCATTGTCTACCCATTAGCACAGACTGTGATATGATGGTCACACTACCCACTGACTGAGTGAGATTAGGGCTCCCTGTCCTTCTAATCCTAATGAGGTGTTGAGTGTCCCCAGTTAATGACAAAGGCTTAAGATACTCTATGCCTTACTGTTTAGGCCCTAAAAGTCTTCTCCCTTTACTTGTGGAGGTATTTCCCATCTGCTCCAGCAGGACTTCTTGTGTGACTGTGCCCTGCAGGACAACATCCTGAATGGTTGAGTGAGAGCTGTGGCTCTGAAGATGCTTTACCTGGAAGGGCTATGCCTAAACCTATCGAAGTAGAACGTTTAACTGTGCTGTCTCCATCTGGTTTGCCTATATTAGGGGCCAAGAGATAGGAAATATTAAGGCACTCTCAAAGTACATAATGGAAGAATAATCTCTGAAAAAAGCTTAGGATTTACATTTTAGATGTTTTCTGAACCATTAACTACCATAATGACTTCAAATAAAATGTGGTCAAAAATAATTGCTTTACATCTTGGACTGCATCTGCGTGGCAGAATTTCAGTATAGCGTGGTACAAAGAAACGCTGTTACCTAACCCCCAGAAAGAGAGGGGTTTGTAGCGGAAATGCTGACATCTTAACCTCTGCCAATGCTATTTAGCTCTAATAAGGAAATACAAATACTGTAAACCAAAGGCACAAAATGACAAATGACATAGGCCCATATAAGATGTGGTTTCATGCTCAGCTGGGGAGAATCCTGTAAGAAGATTACTTAACTATCCTTGGAAATGCATGTAAGATATAAAACAGTTTATCATCACATGCTCAGTAAAGATCCTGTAACAGTTTTTGCTATAAGAAATCCTAGCATCCTGGCTGAATTCCCTAGAGACTTTTGCTTACCTGAGGTCTGCAGAGAAACTCCTTGATGCTAACCTGCTACCCCTCTCTGCTATGTTAATGACATAGGCTTTTTTCTTTTTACTTGCCAACCCAAATATTGCTGTGTAATCTTTGATCCTGTACCATGAAACCGGATTTTCCCCCTGAGGTGGCTGTTATATTAGTTCAGAACACAGATCTGATTCAATGCGAGCAGCCCAAGGTGATGTGCCTTGTAGCATCCGCCTTTGCACTGCCTGCGTGTGCCTTCAAAGAGTGAGGAATGTTCATGTCTGGCAGGTGGGGGAAGATGGCATTTTGCAGCTGTTTTTCCATCAGAAGACAGGGAAGACAGGAGCTGAAAGCTATATGATTTTGAGAGAACTCAGTTCACTGCCCTTGAGAGAATTCCTGCTGAATTTAGTGTGGGATTAACAGGGTTTACATACATATGAATTCTTAAAAAAGAACGTTAAAAATGTACTGAATTTATACAGATGGTTCCTTTTCCACAGTCACTTACTACATTGTAAAAAAACATTTACAGAGGAACAATTAAGAAAGTTCTCCCTTAAGTTCCTGGAAATTTCCCACAACGGATCACCCCAGACATTATCCCTCCCAGGCCACTCTCATGTAATACTGGGGTTATGTTGTTTGCTTGAGGAACTTCTAACTTACTATCAGCTCTTTTTCACATGCTTTTTCTGCCAGTGAAGGCTAGAGATCAGGCTAGCGTAGCCTGCAGTTTGTTTTTGGATCTTTGTTTTCCAGTAGGGTGCCGCCAAATGCTTTCCACCCAATTTAGGAAAAGAAGGATTTGTTTTTAAGCAGTGTTTAGTCTGAGGTTCCCTTCAGGGGTTCCAAAATTACAACCACTGTATTGCTTCAATAATGAGTCACTGGGTTTTTAAAAATGATCCTCCAGGAGGACAGACAATGCAAAGGGAAAGCAAAGGCCTGTTTCCTGGGTAGCCCATCTCCATGAATCGTTTTGCTACTGTGAACACTGTGGCACCAGGCTGTGTGCTAATGGGCAGGGAAACTGTTTGACCATCACAGAGAAAAAAGCAGACTGTTCATGGAAGGCAGCCAGAAGCCCCAGGGACGACTACAGCACTGCTGAAATCCAGCTCTGCTTTAACTGCTGATTGTTGCCTTGCAGGATAAGGCCAGGAGTTGGGCTGGGTCAAGCTCCAAAAAGATGAGTATTGGTCCCTCAGTCTGAAATTGCAGATTTTATGAGCAAGAGTAAATAGCTCAGTTGTCACCTGCTCCAGGAGTTGAACTCTATTCTAAATCCAGATTAGTAGTAAAATTTGACCAGCTCACATCCAGACCAAGCATGCGTGATGCCTCTTACAGTCCTGCAGATGATCTGTCTGTGGAGGCAATGTCTAGCACCTCTGTAGAAGCTTTACTGTCCCTCAGTTCTTTAGGATTTGCACAGCACTCAGAGATGTGCTTCTGTACAGGCTCAACACTAATTGTCCTGCCTATCTCATGCCTCAACTCATTCAGGATCCAAGAACACTACTACTCTCTCCTTGCTGAGAGGATGAATTTCAATGAGCAAACTCAAAGAAAAGTCAGAGGCCTCTAACATAAAAGAGAATGTGAAGCAACGCAGGTAATAAGGTACCATGTAAAAACTGTTGTTGTTGCTATAGGTAAATATAATGCTTTGCTTTTGAAATAAGCCCAAATGGCAAAGGAAATGATATACTTGTGCCACGGGGTCCGGAACGTATGTGGAACAGAAGCTGTACTCATGTCCAGTTTTTATAGAAAGAGCCCCCCATTCACTCTGCCATACAGTAGTATCATGCAGCTGCAGTAATTCTTGTAGCTCTTCCTTAGGGATCTTTCCCATTTTTTAGAGAAGGCTGACATGCCAGATGCTATATGAAAGGCTTAAATAACTACAAGACTGCTGCTTTTATTTACTGTGCTGCTGTATAATCCTAAGTAACCTTACTCAGAGTGGTCAGACGAAGCAAGCCAATTTCACTTAGTGCTTCAAGACCTTTCTTATCATATGTTTTACCACCTTCGCTCTTTTCCAGACTTGGCTAATCTGAAGTGGTCACTTGTCTATTTGAGTGGAACAAGCCCCTGTCCTGGATGCTTTTGTCTGTTGTCAAAGGTAGTGAGAGGGTAAAATACTAAGTGCCTGTTTTTGCAGCGTGCACAGCCTGCCTGTATAGAGGACCGAGAACACAATATCTGAGTATTCTGCAGAGCTGTGCTTAGCAGTGCCCTCTACTTAAGGTGGCATTTATTTTCCAAACAAAACTCATGCATGCCTTCTCCTTTTTAGGCTTCTGAAATAGTTGCACAAAAGACAGAAAAGAAGGTTCTAAAAACACCAGCAAAACCCAGCAACAACCAAGGTTTGCTGATAACATGAAAGCCAACTATGGTTTCCCAGTGACTCAGGTGTATTTTCCTGAGCGGAAGATTATTATCAAGCAACAACATGTTCTGAGCGATTTCATCATCAAATTCTCCATAAATGCTGAAAAGGTCTGCCCTTCACACAAGAATATTTCCCACTGTACCTCCAGTCATCTTCTCTTCTGACACTGTTCAACTAGGTTAAACATGCCTTCTGCTGGACGGCTTTTTCCTAGTCAATTCAGAACATAAGCTGCTCATCGCCAACACACACCTTGAGCAAAGATTTTTGAACAGTAATTGAAAGAATACCCATGCTAATTGATGAATTGAAAAGATAGACTATTTCTTCTGATTCTCATGCCCCCAAGACACTAGTAGCCTCACATGAGAAGCCAGGACATGTGGTTGCACTGGTTCTGTTGTATGAGGAAGAGGGAGGTAGCTAGGTAGCTGAAGAAAGAAAGGCACTGAAACCAAGATTTTCAGAAGTAACTTTTGATTTGGGGTATTCATCTATAAAAACACTAAATGAACTTCCTGTTTCCAAACGGGATGCTTAGCCCTTTCGGTGTATTGTTGAACCTCTCCCTTTCTATAGTTTTGAATGCTTGATGGCCGTTCAATTTTCAGAAGGAAGGAGATGGCTGCTAAAGAAAAGTTCCCTTTTCTCACTTCTAGAACAGGGATAGCCGCTCTGCCTAGTGTTTAGGAATTTATTTTCTAACAAATGTCACTGAACTTCAGACCATACGAGGATTTTTCTTCCTTTTACCTCTTCTCTTTTAAGAATGCCTGTGGTCATCTGGGTTTAAATAATCCTGCGTTTCAAACCAGCAATTTTCCTTGTTTATACATTAAAGGAAACAGATGGTGTTCCCACAAACTATCTAACCCAGCATTCTCAAAACATCATAACCACTTAATCCATGCAGAGCAACAGGGACCAGGTTTGGCTCTGGTGAAACATGTAATGAGCCTGCTTCAAACTTTCAGTACTGGAAAACAAAGACAATTGAGTAGAAGGTTTGTTCTGTTCTCGCCGAACACCATGCTCTTCCACAAGCAATTACTTGGGTTCTTTCCATGCCAATTGCAAGTTCTTGGCCAAGAAAAAGAGCTGAATGTGCATGTACTTTACAAAATATTCAGTCCTGTGGTTCATTAAATCCCTCTTCCTTAAATATAAGGGGAAAGTATGTTTCTTCCAGGATTAAAATGGAAGTTAGGCTATAATAAAAGAACATTGCTAAGGCAGCAATAAGACAGCTCTCTGCTTAATGCAGACAGACAAAACCATACTTTACACTGTTTAGCTAGTACAAAGGGGAAATAAACCTACTGCAGCCAACAGAATTACTCTAGATTTACAACAGTATCACAGAGGGCAGAATTTGGTCTGTTCCTATTAATAACAATGCTTGATATGCAGAATGACAGGAAATGAGCTTCCTTGAGTTTCTCAGGTGAGAAAACTGAAACATAGGTACATTGAATAACTTGCCCCTAATCACAGGCAGGCAACAGAGCCGAGAAAGGCAGATTGCTGCTTCCCAGTGTGCCGTTCTAATCCCAAGAACCTACTGATCCTTGCTAACTGCTTTTAAAATGAAAAATTTGCACTTTACGGAGATGAAAATAGAAGGCATGTGAAGTAGACTTTATATATTTTTTAAACCTGGAGGAAGAGTTGTACTGAAATACATTTCTTCTCGCAATGCTCTTCTCTCGACCCCACGAGTAACTCTCAGTAGTGGGCATGAGTTTACAGCCATAAATTGCTGCTAATCTCAGCTATCAATTCTGTTTCTATTAAAGTCAGCTGCATCTTGCCCTGGAAAAAGTCCTGCTCCAGAAGAGGCCAAGTGGTAGTGCATAAGTCTGGGCCTTTAAGAAGCTTGGAGACAGGACAGATCAATCAAAATGTAAGTAAATGAAAAAGAGCACAGCTGTCCTCTATTGTAAAGTATTTCTGTAAGTCTGTTTAACACAAAACTCCAATTGTTGCAATACTGTTCCCAAGCCTCTCATAGCAGCTACCTGGGCTCTCTTAGGTTCGTCAGGAGAATGAAACAGCCAGAGAGAACGTGGGGAAGCTATAAGAGAGAGAATTGGGGCAGGGGGGAAGCCTCTGCTCTCTTGAACTCTCAGCCTTCTGAAAGGCAGTGACAGGATCACTAAGCAATGCTGGATGAGACAGTGAGCCACTCTCAGCCTTTGTTTCCATTTTGCTTCGTGTACTTAGAAGGTAGATGTATCAATCTAAATGCCTTTTCTTGGGAACTGGTCTGTGGCTAAGTTGAACAGTGAGAAGGTTGTATTAAAAAGAGAGTCTCTGAAGATAATCTAGGCATTTGAAAGAACCTGGCTAGCTGTTTAAAACTCAGTCCTCCCTACAGAACACTCTCTTCTCTTTTACAAGCAGCATCAAGATTTCTAGTGACTATCTGATAATGTATTTCCTGACAATACTACCTATCACTTCACTCAGTATTGTCTGCAGTAATAAATGAACAAAAAATATTTTATGAAGCAGTAGCCTTGACTTACACTGTGTGTTTGCTATTCATTAGTTTGCTATATATGATGAAATCTAATGTGTTTCCCAGCTGTTAGTGAGTAAAGGTTGGGGTTATGTTTTCATATGTGCTAGGGATACTCTCAATAATTATAAACTTTGTTTTTGTGAGTTGTCAAAGGTCTTAAGATCATCAAATCATAAGACGTTATTTTTGGCATAAATAAGGAATGAAAATCTGGCTGCTAAAAATGTTTTGTCAGAGTATTTTCTACCAACACTGAGATGCTGGATAGGCTTTTGATTAAGGCTTTACACACACTGAAGGAGAGGGGAGGAAGCCAGTAGAGGCACTTCTACTGTACCAGGTTTGTAGCTGAATCTATGAGTTGGTTTCTACAGCAAAAAGCCTAACAGCTACTGCAAGGCAAAAGGAAATCAATAGAAATGACTGTTTTCTCTTTCTTGGGCTGACTGAGATGCTGGTTTCACTATGTGGCAGAAAAAAAAAGAGCACATCGACACACATAATGATACTGAAGCTTTTGTACGGATTGCCTTTACTCGGATGTTCCCCTGCGAGTTTTCTCAGAAACAAGATTCAGATGTGTGTAGATAAGGAGATGCGACGAATACTACTGACCTAGAACTGCTTTATTTCTTGGTGTTGCTTGCATCTTCAAAATATCTGTTAATTTTCTCATGTGCTTTGTCTCCATTTGTTGCCCAAGATGCTTTTCTAAGAAGATCTCCTTTTGTGCTTTAACTGTAAGGGCTCTCAACAGTCCTGATGTCATTGATTCACAGTGTGTTAAGTTAAAAATGGTTAACTATGCAGGCTCAGGGCTTTAAACAGAAATTGCTGTATGTGATGATGAAATGCCCTACCTGTAGATGTCCCTTCTCAAAAAATTCCCCTGTGGTATTGTAATGTGAAAAATAATAATAAAAACAAATAATATAACTGGGTGTTGCTTTTTACTTCTTTTGAGCCTAGATATTTCCAGATGGACACATGTTTTGGGTTGTGAGTCTGGAAGATTTAAAGCAGAAATTGTAAAACTGATTTAAAATAAAAAAAAGTGAAAGAAATCATGAGCTGGCCTAGATTCAAACCATGAACAGCTGTTTAGGTGGGTATAGCCAACAGCTTTGCAATTAGCCTGATCAAGACATTACAACCCCGAGCGCAACCCTTTCTCTTTCAAAAACCAGCACAGAACAGCAGGTTCATTAAACTGTTTTTCAGTCCTGTACTTTCTTCTCTAGCTAAAATACAGCTTATCTCCTTTCCAAATATTTTGTTAAAGCTATAGAATTATATAAACAACCTAATCTTCCACTAGCACAGGCTAATATGGCTGTATTGAGTGCAGCGGTACTGTGCTAATGTGCATCAGCTGTACCTTTGGATTGCAGTGTTGAATTTTTTGCTTGCTGCTGGAGTTCATGATCACAAACTAAATGCAGGTAGAAAGAGTCTTTATATAGATCTTATTGAATGAGCACTACAAATAAGAAAAAAGGTTTCACTATTTCTTCACTGACAAGATTTCACTGGGTTTATCCCCCTCCCCCCCCCTTTTTTAATGATGCTGTCATGGCCTAATCCCACTCTCATTGATGTCAGCTCTAGGGCTTTCTGCCAGTTGTGTTATGAGCAACATTTCTGCTTACTCAGTGGCAACAGGCTTGGTGCTGGTAGCCTTGAATTGCAGGACTGGCTGGGAAGGGGTATTTCCTAGTTTCTGATGGAGTCATTCTTGCCTACAAAAATCTGAGAGAAAAGGTCAAGCAAAGCTTCTGAGGATGTGTCATTTTTATGAGTGGATAAGGAGTGAAGAAGAAAGAAGAGCAGAATAAACCAGTTAGTACTAAATTACCAGCATTTTTAAGAGTAGTGTGAAAGAGAATACTTGTCCAATTCTCTTTTTAAGAGTTTTACCACCATCATCCCCATGGCAACTCTTTATTTTAGATAATCAGTGACTTCATTGTTTCTGCATGTGCTGGCACACAAGGCTAAGGAGCTGATGTGTTACAGTTATCAGTGATACAGCAGTCATGCACTTTGGAGTACTCAAATGTCTGTGGGTGTATCTAACAGAGAAACAACCCTTCCCCACAACTCCTTGTGTGAAATACTTCTTCTAGCAGGGAAATATGTACATCTCCTAAAGAGCAAAGCATTCTCTGGAAACTGTGATAAAATGTGAGTTGAAGTTTTAATTAATGAAAAGTGTGCAGGGAAACTCAGCACCAAAGCATTTTGCTTTGGTCCTCCCAATCTGTTTACTCTTCCCATTTAGAAAGGTTCTAACATGAAGAACCATTTGGCAAACAAACACTCTTTCCTATGCTGGTAGTACCGTGACCCTCTCCTCGCAAAGACAGAAGGCTAAATTTAAGGTAGGCTCGCAGAAGAGGAAACAGTGCTGGGAAAAGTAGGGCAGAAAGAGGTCTGACTGTTGTGAACGACATGAAATCCTACGGGCTCACAAACAACAAATTGGTTAGGATCAGTCCAAATGTCTTGTTTCAACTCTTTTGAAGAGTTCCATTTTATTTCAGTTATTTTGTCATTTCCATCCTAAATTTCTAGATGGAAAGTTGGGAAAACAGAAGTCTTCATTTAGGATGAAGTACGGTGTTTCAATGACTTCTTGTTTCCCTTCAAATATTTTCTTTTTTTCAGTTTAGGCGCTTATCGGAACAGACCCTCCTGTGAACAGTTTCACTTTAGGTGAATTGGCACTTCCTAGTGGGCTTAAAAATGGTTGAGATAACACATTCCCAAACAGTTTCTGTTTCACAGGAGTGTTGCCATGGGCAGTCAGGCAGAAATATGGAAGAGTTCCTTAATCACTTAGGTTAGGAATCACGTTGCTCTGAGAGAAGTAAGCAAACAAAAGCTTCCAGCAGGGAAAAGATCAATGCAATTTAACCATTACAGAGGTCATCTGGCTCATGAGCTGTATTTTGGCTCCATTTTCATACAGGTCTCTCAAGGCAAACGTACAGATGGGTGCTCCTATTAAGTGGTATTTATGTTAGCACAGCTTGTTTTGGCAACTTTATGGAAGTAGCTCTATAGATACTGGTACGTTTTAAACAGACGTAAACTGCATCCTCACTTGGCCGTTCCATCAATATAATAGCTATAGTAAAAGGCTGTGCTGCCATTCAGAAGGACCTGGGCAGCTTGGAGACTTGGGCAGAGAGGAACCTCATGAAGTTTAACAAAGGCAAGTGCAGGGTCCTGCACCCAGGGAGGAATAACCCCCTGCCCCAGTACAGGCTGGGGGTTGACCTGCTGGAAAGTAGCTCTGCCGAGAAGAACCTGGGGGTCCTGGTGGACAACAAGTTAAGCATAAGCCAACAATGTGCCCTTGTGGCCAAGAAGGCCAATGGGATCCTGGGCTGCATGAGGCAGAGTGTTGCCAGCAGGTCGAGGGAGGTGATCCTGTCCCTCTCCTCAGCCCTGGGGAGGCCTCACCTGGAGTACTGTGTCCAGTTCTGGCCTCCCCAGTACAAGAGAGACATGGCACTCCTGGAGAGAGTCCAGCGGAGGGCTACGAAGATGATGAGGGGACTGGAGCATCTCTCCTATGAGGAAAGGCTGAGGGAGTTGGGCCTGTTCAGCCTGGAGAAGAGAAGACTGAGAGGCGATCTGATCAATGTATACAAATATCTGAAGGGGGGGTGTCAAGAGGATGAGGCCAGTCTCTTCTCCGTGGTGCCCAGCAACAGGACAAGAGGCAACGGGCAGAAACTGAACCACAGGAAGTTCCATCTAAACCTGAGAAAAAACTTCTTGACTGTGAGGGTGACAGAGCATTGGGACAGGTTGCCCAGAGAGGTGGTGGAGTCTCCTTCCCTGGAGATATTCAAAACCTGTCTGGATGTGATCCTGGGCAATGTGCTCTAGAGGACCCTGCTTGAGCAGGGGGGTTGGACGAGATGATCTCCAGAGGTCCCTTCCAACTTTGGCCATTCTGTGATCTCAGCAAGGACTGATTGTGCATATTAAAAAGTTTTGATGATTAGCCCCGGGTTTCGTGTGTATTCTGTTTTTTTTTTTTTTTTAGAATGGGCTGTCTTAAGAAAGGTTTTAGTCTCTTGAGAACTTAATGACATAAATTTCACCTTGGTTCCATTATAACAATCTGTTTTGGCATGAAACTTCATTTAGATTTTTTTTTAATTGAAAAATGGATTCAATATGAACACTATTATTTAGAAAAATGCAAACACTTCATTCCAGACGTGGAAGTACGATGTTCTGATGCTAATTAATTTTCTTCTAAAATAAAACATGTACAAAATCATCAGGAGCCTCTAGATTTCAACCAGAACCATGTTCCCTGACAGGAAAAGGGTGGATGAAGACTAGTCTTCAACTATCTCCAGAAACCATGCTTCCGCCTTATGATGAGATTCACTTTTTGCATCATCAGTTGCCATTCAAGTTCTTGTAAAATACTCCACTGATTCTGTTTTTAGATTCTGGTACTTTAGGGGAAACGGAAATTATACAAACTTAATGTTTGGCTAGTGTATTTTCAGATGTAAACAAAGATCCACTTAGGTTTCTAACCACCAGGAAGAAGCCCATAAGCTTGCATTTTTTTTCAATAGTTTTGTTAAGGTTTAATCCTGCACTTTAATTTATGTAGGCAAATTTGTCTCCCTGAGGAGCTCATCTGTTGGATGAGAATGCAGGACTGGCCTTTTTTCTGTTACTATGGGGAAAAAATACATACCTCTGGTCTATAAATAGAACTGATTAAAAAGAGCCCTGCACTTACAGAGAAGCAGGGAGCAATGGTGAGCTCATATGTTTACTCAGTCTAATAAAATGTAGCCTTACTATGACATGTGGGTAAGGGTTTCTTCCCTCAGTGGTTTTCTGGAAGGCCACTGAGGGTAGATTAACTGCACAGGATTCATATCAGTAAAATGGCTGTTCTCTTATTAATTTCATGTGGAAAGTTACAGGGCAAACTCTCAAGTCTAAGGAAAAGGCTATGTGCTGTTTTTAGCATTCAGTTTGTATTTAGCTGAGAGAATTTCACCCTTTAAAGCACATCTCATGAAAGAGGGCACCGAGCGTTGAGGTTTGTGTTTCAATTCCTGCTGCGCTCAGCAAATTTGATGTGTGTTTAACACTTTAACACTGAAGCAATGTTTTGTTACAAAGGATACAAATCCCCAAAGTGGAATTTGGAAGGTGAAAGCAGAAGAAAGGAAAGACTGTAAGATTACTGTTTGGGCCATTTAAGTAAACCGTATCACATGAAGCTGTGGTATTTAAGATCTGAGGGTAAATGAGGATACTCTTCCTATTTCCGAATGTAAATACATTTTGCCAACAAGATACAAATAGTACATACATTCCCTTTCTTTTTAATGAGAAAAATATATCTGCCATTTAAAACGCAACTCTTTCTTTACTATGCTCAAAGCATGTCTCCTCATACTCCAATATATGTCAAACTAGGTAAGAAGACAGACAATAACATAGAGGCAAACTTATTTCTGGAACAAACGTTATATGCAGCTGTTTTGTTTTCTCCCAGCTAAGACAGTACTTGTTTAATTGGAAGGAAAAATGTCAGAACACAGCTAACTGCCTTTTGCTTTTGAACTCTGTGCCAAAATTGTTAGGGTGGTGCTACTTGTGGGGTGGTGTTTCTACTTTCTCATGGATTCAACCAATCTGACTCGAAGATAAAAATAAGACTGTCAGTCAACAAACCAAACCAGTGATCCCTTAGCCATGATTCACTCACAGGCAAACTTCTTGCTGAAGGCAATGAACTTTTGGAAAAGGGTGGAGATCACAGGATGGTGAGATGTGAGACTCTTAATCTATGAGGTGCATGTCTATACTTGGAAATAGGCCAGGGATGTTCATGTGTAAATTCAAGTTCCTTTCCTGTTCTTGCTTTATTCACTTTGCAGAGGTGGATAAATCTGAGTGTTTCCTGAACTGTAAAGTTCTTAAAAAAAAAAAAAAAAAAAAAAAAAAAAAGTTCCAAGTTGGTATTAATCTCTATTCGCCCTTGCCCACGTCACTCAATGTCTTGTGGGAGCTGTAGTTCAGGGCTGATATTCCCTGTAGCGCACTGTAGTCTCCCCCTCCCTCCGGTTGAACAGCTGTGGTACATCAGCCTCATGTTCTGTTCTGTGCTGCTTTCTCTTGACCAAAAGTTCTGCAAAAGCTGCTGCTTCCTACAGAAAGCTTTCGGATATTGCTGAAACTGTTTTCCAACAGGAAAACACTTCCCTTAAATTTCTGGCCAATGTTATTTTTTGGGGGGTGGGGGTGTTGTTAACACAACAGACCAGTTAGGGGAAAAAACAAACCACAAAGAGAAGATTTATTTCATTGTGGTGTCTTTCTTTAATCATTAGTTTGCACAAGAGCTTTAAACTAGGAATGCTATATGCAATTACAGATGCAGAAGAAAGGTGCTATCTAAGCACAAAGTCTCTTGGAGGATGTTCTCAAGGCAGCCTGCATAAATGAGGTCTTTTGCAGATGAGACTGCTGATGCACAGAGATGCCACTCAAGACTATGCAGTTTTTGGCAAGGATAAAACTCATGTTTCATGAATGCCAGATTTGTCTGAAAGTTCCTTCTCCTTGTTGCTTGCAGTGGGGAAAAAAAAATAAGGCCGAGGGCAGAGCAGAGTGGAGGAAGAAATCCTAAGACACAGCTTTCATATCTTTATGCTCCTCAGACACTCTTCATGCTTACGGGTGTAACCATTTTGTGACTAAACTTGCAGCCCAGCTAGAAAAGCTTGCTGCTGAGCAAGGCTAATCTTAAACTATCCTTCGTTATCTATGTCAGTAGTAGGTTGAGTTTTAGAACGTAGTATTTTCATTTGATAGAATGAGCTGATATAGCTCTGTTGTCAACAACTTGCTAGGCCAAAATCAATTCATCATTATAATTATCTGCCTCAGGACTCCTTTTTGACTTGCTTTGCTTTTCCGGCTAACTATACATGTTACCTCAGCATAGCTTTATAACATGCCTGCTGTTGATTTACTGTCACTTGAGGCTAGACAATTCTTGCCTGACAGCAGTTCCTAAGCGTTGCCTGCAAAACTTGTACAGAAGCCAAACCACACATTTGCACAAAGAAAATAGGCAAACGTGCACAGAAATGGATAGGCTAGAAACTGCTGCTGATGCTTAGAATGCTCGAGGACACACAGTCTTCTCTAGCTAAGGGAAGGGAGAAAGCTTACCCATATGACAAGAGCATAATGAAACCCTTCAACTTCCCTAAACCCGCCAAAACACACAGTATGCCAAGTAACTGTTTCTGCTACTGAAAGAAGACAGAGTGGCTCACTTAAGCCGCTGAGGCAGGTGTCGCAAGTCTGAGAAAAGATATCCATTACTTTGGAAGTCAAAGCAAAGATTCCCAAGATCAAATGTTCAAGACTTCCAGCTTGCCTTAAAACCTAAAGGTTGTTTTTACAGATCCCTTAATAAGGGGAATTTTAGATGGCAGATGGTTTCCTCACTCATACAAAGGAGGCAAGTGCAAAAGCGCTTCCCTTTAATTAGATTTTTTTTTTTTTTGTAATGAAGGCATTAGCAATAGTTCTTCTTGGTAAGTGTAGCTGTAAACATACTGTTTTGCAAGGTTGGGATGATTAAGAATGGAGTACTTTTCCTTTATTTTTTGCCTCAGACTCTTGTTGCTAATAGCCCTACAGTTCACTCTCGTCTAGCATCATCATTTCAGTCCTAGTGGGATCTTTCTGGTGCAAAACGGAGACAATTCCGAGGAACTAGACATGTGTCTGTATCTAATCAAAGTAGGCCACTGGAATGAAGTTTGCCATCCAGTGAATCTGCCGCTAACATACAGCGAATATCAGCATTCTCAGGGCTCTTAGGCCAAATAGCTTAAAACAATTAAAACAATCCCATCCTAAGCAACAAGATGTGGCTAGCGCTAAGCACGTTGGTAGCTACTTTGCTAAGGGAAAGCTGCTTTATAAATATGTGTTTAATATATTCTACAGTGGGCCGTGTAACCCAATGTTTTTATGCAGCATGGTTGACATTTCAAAAAAATGCAAGGATTTAAATGAGCCAAGTTATAAGTCAGCCAAGTAATGATCTTCATTTTCAGAAGATGGTGACTTGTATTCAGAAAAATGCATAATCAAACTTTCTGAAACCAAACCTAGGCAGAAACTTTGAGAAAACAGGTGTTCTAGTGTCTCTAGTTTCTGCAACAAATTTGCACTTAACCGAAATCTGTTTTAATTTCTCATCACACCTAGGTTTTTTTTTTTTTTCTTTACACTTCTTGCAGCAACCATGCTTATATAGAATGTCCTCTTGCTTTCAGTACGGCCAGAGGTGGAGGGAAGGGACTTTACGTGGAGGAAGGGCAGAAAATAGCTCAAAGGATTTTTCCTTTCAGACTTAGTCTGCAGGTACTCTGCAGGGTTGCGTTATGCAAGTAAACTAAACTATGCTAGTGGTCAATTAGGCAACTCAGGTTCTAAAATTAAGGTAGCTACTTAGCACATGGCTCTTTGTCTGAGCCAATATCCTGAGCTTCCCAACAGATTTTAGTGCAGCTCTACACTATGGTGTATCTTCTGTGGCCCATGCTGAGGTATCTCTACACAACAGTTCCATGCAGATGATAGATGCTAAAACGTGATCTCCTCCATGCTGTTCCACCAATAGGCCATTTACTGGGTCCTCATTAACTACCTTGGAGGATGTCTAACTCATACTGTGGAAAGGCAAACTATACTACCCCAGAAAAAGGTTTCACTATAGCTAGTCTATGAGCAAAGGAGAAAAGGAGAGAAATTATGCGAGATTTCCCAAGAAAACCCACATAATTGCTCCAACAAAGATCCTATCTCTACCTGTGCAGCAATCTCAGTTTTATCCTCCTGCAGACCCTTCAGAGAATAACTGTGGAACAGCTCAGCAAACAAACCTCTTTACAACCTGATTTGGAATGATTTCACATCTCTCTTGCTCACACTTAGAAGGAAAAAAAAATCTATTTATTCTTATCAATGAAAAGGAAATTATAATAAGGAATTAAAAGCATTAGAAGAAGTTTTCCAAAGGCCTGAGATGAAAAAGGCTGAATAATGAAAAAATCCCCCCAAAACAAAAACAAACAAACAAACAAACAAAACAAAGCCCCAAACCAACTATCTTGCCAATATAAACTGGGAGAGAAAAGTTTAAACCAGTCAGGAACTTCCTGATATCTATGATCTGCTCACATAACTCAGATATAAATGCTATGCTATACGCACTAAAAGTAGGGAAGGTACTAATAGCTGGAGGAGCTGCTGAGCTGAGAGGGAGGGATTGTGGGACAATTTCTTTTTGGTTTGACAACAGTAATGGGTTAGAAGGCCAGGAGAACCCCCTTGCTCTCTTGGGCACCTTCCCCAATCCCTTTCTGCCGTCAGGTCTTGCTGCCACCTGCACAGGGTTTCCTTGCTAAGGTGAGTGGAGGGAGTGGTAGAAAATGTTTGGGGAGGAAGGTTAAGGGGAGGGCCTAAGCTGGACAATAGGAATGAGGGGGAAACCCACATGATGCAATGTTCTCTTCACTGGAGGATCAGGAGCTCTTGGCTGCTGCACCAACAGCTGTATCACGTAGCTGTGGCAGCTCCCACATTCAATCAAGAAACTTGCATTTAGCTGTAGGTAAACATCAACTGCCCTCTTATCAGCCTTAGGTTCTGTATTAAAACATCCCTCACGATCATCACTCTGCTGCTCTCTCACTCTTCCAAATACACCCCTTGTTCCAACCTATCTCACTTTCTCTTTGTAATTTAGACCCAGCTGAGACTTGGCAACAAAGCGGTACATTGTTTTTAATTAAACAAAAATTACTTGAGCAGGTGATGTAACTGTTCATTCACTTGCGGGGGAGTTAATCTCACTATTCCAGCTCCTTTCTGAACACAATGCAAGAGTGCCACAGGCCAGATGCGTTCAGCCTCCCTGGGGAGCCTGTGAGAACACTAGATCACTAATTTCCCTCACCTTTAGTGCCTATGGTAGCACCACCCTAAAATGTATATCTTTATGAATTAAATAAGCTATTAAACAATAGGCCTTTCTTTTCCTCCCTCAGCAATAAACGCACAAGCAGAGAGCGGATAAGTAGCTCTTCAAGTTAAAGTTCAGCGTATTTTTTATTCTTCCTACGTCGTTATTCTGAAGTCCACAGGCTATCACAAGCCATTAACTTCTTTACTGGCAGTTAGCACAAGTGACCTGCTTTGGAGCTATGACATGAAAATAAATGTACACACCTTGTTAGCCAGAGGTGGACCATCAATGCTTCTCTGCATGGAGGGTGGCACTTGGTAAATATCTTGGCCCACTAGACCATGACTAGTGGGTATCTGGTAGATTCCCTGATTCAGGTGGGAAGGTGGCACCTGATAGACGGGGTCCCGTGCAGAGGCACGTGAACTTGGCACTTGATAGATTTTTTGTTGGTTGAAGGATTGATGTGTCAGTCCTGAATTGGAGACATCCTGACCAGAAGGACTGTCCTGTACCACTGGGCCTATCAGAAGTTTCACGCGGTTGCCTGGAACGATGCCTTGCCGGCCATGTAAGGAGCAGAGCCACCATCCTTCAAGACCTTCGGTGTTCTGTTCTATCACTGTCAAAATGTCTCCTTTGCGGAAGGCCAACTCTTCTGCACATTCAGGGACATTATCATACAGGGCTCTTGCCATAAGATTCTGTGGAGAAAGAAGGAGAAGAAACACAAATGAAGAAACGAGTTAAATTTTTTTTTAAAACTTCAAGTACGTTCTAGGTGCAGAGAGATAAGAACCGAATTTGGAAAAGATGTCCAGCAAAAAAAAATGATACAACACAGGATTCCTCTTTTCTACCTCAGAGACATGAGATGCTTATACATTAGCGACACTGGTAATAAGACCTTTTCCAGTAATACTAGGTCAAATAGAAGCTCTTTATATCATCTATTTGCCGGAATAGACAAGCAGCTCAGGTAAGTTCTGCTCTCGTCTCTGAGATCTCTCTTCTTGTTACTTGGAACTTGTAATTTCGTCTCCTGACCTTGATTTCCCTATAACTGTTCTCTGTGCTCTGCATATTGCTAACATGAGCTTGCTGACATTTGAAATGAAACTTGAACAAGACTATTAGGGACATAATTCAGAGCAGTTATTTCCAACCTTTTTCAATTTGCAGGCTCCCAAAAGACGTTTCAGTGGAGGTGCAGATCCCATGAGTGTAATGACGGCAGGCTGGCTTTTCTTAGCTGCCACCTGCAGACTCCTTGAAAGTGGTCAGGGTCTGTGGACCACACACTGTGAAACACTGGTCTAAAATACAAATTGACAGAACGTCCCTGTTTCTCAGCTATGATCCTCATGTTGTTATCCAGCTCTATGCGTTCTCATTTTTTTCCTGTAAATTCCCTTGGTGGTACAACACAGTCTAGCTCCACCTTAATAGGCAAAAAGCGTCCCCTTCCCTTTATAAAAAAAAAAAGGGGGGGGGCAGGGAAAAAAAAGACAAGGTTCCTCAGAGTCCTGCTCTCTGTAGAAAGATTTTGAATAGAACATTATTATAAAAACAAGCTGCCCAGTGATCCCAGCTGGAGTCATGGCTTTGTCATGGGAGAAGCTGTACCAATCTATATGGCTCTGCCCTTATGTCAAAGAGCATAAGAATTTAAGTATCAAATATTACTATAGAGCACATCCATATGTAACTTGGGAAGGACTTAAAGGCAGCCAAGGAGTGACTGTAGCCTAAGTCAACATACATAAAAGCATGTTTAAACAATCTTGCTCGATTATTGCAAGCAGCACAGTAACAGGCTTACTCTCACGTATTTGCCTAGTGCTTCAGACAGACTTTGCGGTCTGCACTAAGTGCCGTTCTGCTGGGGCTACACCACCAGCAGTACTTCTGCTAGGTGGTTTTAAGCCAGCTCTTGAGTCCATATAAACTTGTGGTCAGTGAGATACAAATGTCTCCCTAAAAACATGTTGCCTCCTTTCATAGACTGATTCAGGTCCCTTCCTCTTTCTCTCTGCAGGCTTGTCTGGCACATCCCATCCTGAATAATCAGCCAAGACAGGTTTTGAGTGGAAAGTAGGCAGGCTGTATGTACTGACATTCTTGGACCCCTCACAAAGGCCCTGAACATTTCATTTCTTGTCTCTGGTGATATTTCTAAATGCGTTGGCAAGAACTGCTCCATGCCTGCCTGCTTTTCAGTGAAGGCAGTCAGCGGAGGCAGTTAAAAATTAATTATAAGCACTTGAAATAGTATAAGAAGCCTTGTATCTGGAGCATTCTGAAGTATTTGGATGCAGCACACAAACTGAAACGGTGCTAATCCACCATAAAATGGGATACATCTTGCTGCAGCTGCCTTCCAGGTTTATCTTTCTTCTGTTAAAGGGATAGCATCAAGTACTGTTTAGTGTTTTTTAATTTATTTTATTTATTCTCCCTCTTGGACACATCAAAGCATTTTTTTAGCCCCTGCTTCTTTTATCTTTTCCCATAGACAAACACTGATGTTTCCCCACCACCTCTGTGCTTACCTAGAGAGCTGACTTCCATTTGGCCTTGCTCAGCTCAAAGTTTAACTGCAGCATACAGCCAGGAGGTTGTATGAAGGGCTGACTGGTGGATGGAGAAAGAGGAAGCTCAAATGTCACATAGAAGGTAGATGAATATGCTTTTCCCAAAACATGCGGGGTTGAAATGGGGTGCACAAGGTTAGTTTTCTTCTCTCTGAATGGGGGATCAGCTTTCAAATGTATGAGAAACACTGGCTTTGCCTTTCACCAACATCATTAGTGAGGTCAGTATAAAGTAAGCTTTGGCATGGAAAAGCAGTGCTACCATTCTGAACTGCCATGCAAACAGCAGCACTGGGCCCCACATTTCTCTCTGATGTATGTCTGTTTTGTTCCTCAGTCAATAATGCTAAGAAATGCGAATAAAGATAGAGCAAGGAGCTCTATGCCAAAGACTATGCCCCGACAGAATCGTAAGACTGATCGTTAGTATGGTTAAAATCACAGTGGTCGCTTCTAAGATGTTACATGTGTACTATCACTGTGTTGACTTTGCTGCTTAGCTGAGCCGAAGAAGCTCAGAAAAAAAAAGCTCCTGTCTAGTCTGAATAGTCAGGTTAATCTCATATGTATTTCTAATGTGGTTTTCACAGGGAAATCTACCAACATGCCTAGCTCAGGTTCTTGAACTGACTGTTTAAACAAGGCCTTTGCAGAGGGTGTTGTTTATAGGAGGAGGAAGATTACAGGGGCCCCACAAAACATACAGGCTATATAAACGATAAATACTTATTCATTATACTTAGTAATTAAAGGTATTTGAAAAGCCCGATTAGCTTCTACGGCAAAGCAAATCTCGGAACAAAGCTGGGAATGGTGGTTGAATTACAGCAGATAAAAGTTCCCATGTGAATTTTTTTTCCAGTTGCTCATTATCCCTGTCCTAGTGACCTTCTCACCACCTGGCGTGCAGCACGTTAATACTTTCTGGATGCGCTTCAAGAACTTTTTTGTCGCGAATAGCTTCAGACCCTTGTTGTCCGTGTTAACTCAGGCACCAGTACATGAATTATACTAATTGGTTGCTGCTTATTTCACAGCCATCTCTCCAAGACCTTTTAAATGGCTTATAGCCATGCCACCAGCATCAATCACTGATGGAGCAGGTGAAATATTCCTCCGCAGGCAAATAAGCACTGGAACCAAAAATATTAATCCTGTTGCTTACTTGCCAATAGCATAGGTACTGTCCATATTAAGCAAGTCCTTTATGGTTTGACTGTTCCCCTGACTCCCTTTCTCCTTCACAGCATTTCTTAGAATGACCTTCGGCAACAGTATCACAGTTGTTTTCATGAGTTAGCATATTCCGTCTCGAGGAAAAATGAAATAGTCACCACAGAAGCTCATAAGCAAAGCTTTTAAGAAACACAGAGCTATGTTTAACCTGATAGGGTGACCGAGATGGTAGTCTCTACTTTTCCACACATGGAAAGAAGTCCTGATGTGAGACACCTCTCCATACTTGTGGGCTTCATCTAGATTGATCTGACAGGTTGAATAATCTTCAGCTACTGTGGGCATCATAGCCCAAATCTCACAACACTCCATCTCACTGGTTTCATCAGCTCAGAGACAGGGGAGGATTATCTGAATTTAATTTTGACTTGCTCTTAGAGGCATAGATCCGTCACTCATATGTCTGAAGTAGGCATCAAATAAGCACTAACCTCTGAAATGCAAAGGCAAAAGCACAGCAGTGACCTTCTTGTATGACTAAGCACTAAAAAAAACATAGCCATTTCTTAAGCAAACAAAAAAACTGGCACTACAGAAAGGCCTGATGAGAAACTTGTCTTGGAGCTTGTTTTGGCAACTGGAAAGTTGTACAAAAGTCCCTTTATATTTCTAATACAATCCGTAAAAAAGGAGGGTGACAGACTCGGAACTACAGGTTCAAGTTCTTAAAAGGCAGGGGAAAAGTTATCTGATCCTCGAGTAGGGGCAAGTTTTGGTTCGCCATGGAAACCAGCTGTACTTCATAAAATAAACACGCTGGCAGTTACTCCCTTTTTTTAATAAGATTAAGGGTGGAAGTCTCTGTTGTTGGTCTTTGGTCCAGGCTGATTATTGCATTAAATGCCCAATAAGAGCAGTTGTGCTCTCCTCAAAAGCTGAAAGTAGCTGTGGTCCATATATAGCTACTTCTGAGCCCCCTATGTTATAGCAGTACAGCAGCCATACTTCAACTAGTGAGTGCTGCTCTAAAACTCGGTGGAAAGATTCAGTTCAGCGTTTTTTATCCTTAAACCCTGCTAGTAATACTGTGATATCTGGAAGTCTAAGCCAGGGTTGGGCCCCCACCATGTTAATACTCTGTACAGGCAAAAGAGAAAATGTTTGTTCTCAGGAAGCTTAAACTCCTCTTAACCTTGGACTGTTGAGTGTAGTATGAAGCATCTTCTATAAAAACCACCGAAAAAAAGAAAGTTTCAGTCTTCTCTAAAAGAAATGCTATACCAGTCATCAATAGGTCAAAGTGAAAGACAGCCTGACCATAGTAGCTACTGACTGGGGATTTTAGCTGAAACATTGCAGGAAAAGGCTCAGCAGACAGTGTTGATGGCTTGTGTCAGAAGTTCTATTTAAAAACTAAACGGAAATTGATGCTCTTTAGATTAAATGCAGATTACTGTGTCTGTGGTCCCAAATTTCTACATTAGCTGAGACAAAATTAAAGCTTTCAAGTGCTCTCTAGGTAAACTGAACCTGGGATTTGCAACTTCTATCTGAATGTTTTTTAAATGCCAGTTTAAGTTTGTTAGATAAGCCACAGAAAGGAGCAATCAGTTTGTTAGATAAGCCACAGAAAGGAGGAATCTCTATTCTCTGCCGTCCTTAGATTTTTGTCTTCTGAGTCCAGGATGTATGTCCTAGTAAAAGCTGACTGAGAACAAGTTCTGTTGCCCTGAAAGCTGTCAGCTGTTCTACTTGCTGATTCCTAAGCAAAAAATAAGATTCTGCAGGCTATTTTTCTTCTCATATGCTGCAGAGATAAACGGCCAGATTTCAGATGCATCAAGACAAAATGAGGACCGTCATGGAACAGTCAAAAGTGTCTTCTCTATCCTCAGTCTATTGAAACTGATAATTTACATGCCTACTGCTGAATGAAGAGGTATGAAAATACTTTGAAGAACATGACCTATTTTGGTTGGTCTTCCTCTAAGGGAAGAGAACTAATAGAATGCTGTTATTAATGGTTTGAAGGATAAAAAGGCTGCTGATAAGGCTGAGTGGCAGAAGATGGAAGGGGCAAGAGTTAAAGAGAGTGGTGGAAAGATCTACGCTTTCTGTTAGAGTAAACACATCCAGTGACGTGGGTAACAGGAGTGTGCGAGGTGCACACAGTCACGGAAGCAAACAGAGAAATCATACATGACACGCTATGAGATTAAATACAATGGACTCTTCAAGCACTAAGCGCTGCAGTGCCAAACCCCTCGTGCAGGGCTGTTGACTAGACTCCTGAGCCAGCTCTGCAATGAATGAACACTCGAGGAAAAGGTTCAACCAACCATGAGCTCGAAGAATTTCAGTCATTTCCCTCAGCAGACCAATATGAGAATGTTCCAGAGCAGACAAGGCTTGTGTATACTGAATCCTACTCTGTGTCTAGTTTGTGGTTTTTGTTTTGATTTGTCTTTTTTAATATGCTTCCTATGTGAGGAGTTGCTGTGAAAACAGTAGCAGGGAAATTAACTTTTTTTCTTACTGTAAAAGGGTGGAACTCTATTTCTATTACTGGATAAACCTTTTCTTCAGACTCCAAGCAGCTCCTCTTCTATGTTTAGCCAGCTTCAGGAGAAGGAAGGAAGAAAGGAACAAAGGAAGGAAAGGGGGGGGCTCCCCACCCTAAACAGTGTCTGTGCACAAACGAATAGCTTAATTTTGGTTGGATGACTTTTACCTATCCATCATATCATATTTCATGCAGATCCCTCTGTCTCCCTTTGGTTTTCACTATCCCTTGTTTCTGCTTTAGGTCTCTTTAAAAATGAATCACTACTGCTCCAAAGTAAGCTTCAGCATTTATGTATGTTATTTATGCTTGGTTGCAGTAGGACTAATGGTAACAATTTACCTTTAAGAATGAAGAAACAATTTGAAAATCCAGTAAAGGGTAAATTTTATCCTGAGAAAAACAGTTTGACTACAAGCAGTATTGGTGAAAGGGTGGGAAGTTCATGCTCTATTGTGCCTTCTGACAGAAGAGCTTCAGTGTGAGAGTTATTGGACAGTTTAACATCAGCGCTTTTTAGCTCCCATCTCCTTTTCTATTTCTTCCTGTCGCTGCCTCAGAAATAAAGACTCTATTGTGCTGTGCTCACAAGGAAAGAAACTACTGAGGCAGGGTAGGTAAAAGGTCTATCTATAGCAAGCAGCTTTTCATTCAGTCTATTTAATATAAGTTGACAGAAGTCACAGAGCAAGACACTGAGCCCTGGAAATGTCTCCTGCTGGTCTTCACAAAACTGGAAGAGGGCAGTGTGAACAGCAAGCACAGTATCTGGTACATACAAAGCTGCATTGACACGTTCTTAGACACATCCCTGGGTGCACATACATGGGGAAAGGGCTGGAAAGCAGACCCTTGCTGCTTGACAGTAACAGCCCACCTACAAGTGCAGACCTGTAACAGCAATCTGTGTGCAGGTACTTTTTTTTTTTTTAATCTTAAGTCAATAGCTACATTGAGGAAGGAGAATGTGTTACCAAACAGGCATGAGAGAGCTCCCTGCACTACCAGGGTGGTGTGGCTACCACAGCTTCAGCAGAGCAGGTGGAAGGGCTTTGAAAGGATCTTACGATCCAGTTCAGATGCAGGTCTGTCCGCTGGCTGTGGGAAATGTGAGCTTCCTTGGCTCAGAGCCAATGATAAAAGAGGCAGCCTGGGTGCAGATACTCAGCACAATAATGTTTCAGTTGACTCTTACAGGCAAAACCCACAGTGCAGGCCCACAGTTCCACTTTTACGCTCTCCCTTGCTTTCTTACACCAAAAAAGTCATTCTGCTTTAAGGCAAACTTTTTTCTGGTGAAGTGTCACTAGCCAAACTAATTAGGAGTCCTGCTGGTCAGAAATTAAGGCACTTTTCCATATACAGATTTGGAAGGTTGTCTTTACAGTTAATGAGAGAGCTACAAGGTAACAGCCTGAACAAAGCCCTCATAAGGACAGGTGATCTTCTACTCTTAAGTATCCTTACAGTCTGGTCCTGTGCATCTCTGGAAAAGAGGCTGTCAGTCATACTAAAGTATGCCAAGCTGTCTGGAGCTTATGTGATGTGGAAAATCTTTGGTCTGAAGAGGAGAAAGGCAAGTGCATTATTTCAGTGTTCCACTGAGCTGTCCCAGCCCTTCTTGTCTGGCCTCAGGGGCCTGAATTTCAAAGTCCATTCTGGGCTTTGTCCAGAAAGCCATTTTTTGCAATGTGACCAGCTATGCAGAAAGCAAGGATGAAAAATAGGAATGTGCTTCCTTACTGGTTCATATCAGGATAAACTGAAGTAGGGCACTACAGTTGTCTCTGTGTTACTATTTTACGTCTTGACTGTTCCTATGGGCATGCTTCAGATATAGTCACTGTCAGTTTTTGCAGGCAGAATACTCCACCTAGCAAGGGTGGCAGGCACTCAGCTAGCAGACCAGCTAGTGCTGAGACATTTCACACTTCTGCTCAAGATGCTGATGTGATCCATCAGGTCATCCAAGACTGGGATTCAAAATTAATCTGAACATGTGAGGGACCAAGCACGCTCAGTTCTGAGAACCGCTTTTGTTCCAGCATAGCTGTTCCATTTTAAGCAAACAGGAGACATTCACGTGTCCGGTTTTTTACAAGCACTCAGCACTGTACGCTGCAGAACTGAGGCACAGTAGTGAACCAGCAACTCAGGAAGGAATCCAAATACATGAATCCAAAAGAAGGAATTAGGTAGAATCAGGGTGCCTTCCTAGTGATGAAAAAGAGGGGGAAAGTAGAAAGGGAAAATGCAAAAATGAAGATTAGAGCAAGAGATCGTAATTGAAGCTCTCGCCTGTGTGAATAAAATACCTCATTGTTCTGCACTCAGTATATCAGCTTATTGCCATGCCTGACATTTTACACTGGACAAATGAGTTGAAAACAAAGCAAAAGTTTTCTGGCTCAGAATACCCTGCCAGTATGTATTAAGAGCAATAGAATGATGACTTTATACTGCCTAAGCGGACAGCAGGCTAGGGGTTTTGTTTGTTTGTTTGGATGATACTCTTTTGTCTCTTTCTGACTGTGCTTTAATTTTTTGTTCTGGGAATTCTTATTTTATTTTATTTTAGTTGGAGGAGATTTGAGGTGGTGGGAGGGGGAGGGTACTCTGCTTTCCTGGGCATTACAAAGATAATCATATAAATATAAGATTTAGGTCAGATATTAAATAATGAATTGATTTACCCCTCTGATTTTTGATGCAGAGAAGGATGAATGTACCACAAATGCCATCTGAATCACATAAAACCTCTAAGGTGGTTGGTGAGCACGTAGCGGATCCACGTAATCAAAGTGGCAACTCCCTTTTACCACATAGCAACCTTCTGTTTGGATTCTGGGCAGTGAGACTCAACAGGTCATAGCTGGGCTAGAAAAGGGCATATCTGAGGTAATGCTTTTTCTCTTAGCATCAGGGGAATGCCTGTGAGAGTAATGTGCTTGGCTTCTATGTTGTCAGACCACCCACTCCGTTTTGGAGATATCATAAAAGGCAGATATGGTCAGTGACAGTAAAATTTACAGTGAAGCAGAGCAGTGATCTATTAATATATCACATATCCTGATATTAGTCCCCTGTCCTGTGCGTGAGTTTTGGGGGTTTTACAGCGGTGCTGAAATACCTTTTTTTTTTTTCCTGTTCTTTCTGGGAAGGCAAACCATATGCCCTGCCATACCTTTAAGTGGTATCAATAGTTTGGGAAATTCCACCACACCTAACTCACAAAGTTTTCTGTATATGTTTTGCCCTCCTAACCAATTTCCTTTCCCCCCACCCAAGGAAGGGTGTGATCTAATTCCATGACTTTAAAAGGCCTTTTCAAATCTGTCTGAGGGCTGTGTGCCTTCTGTGACATCAACAGGAAAAAAAAAAACGGAAAAAATAAAACATGCAAACAATAGCCTTAGAGTAAATATGATCTCATTGTGATTAAACCACAGTACATCAAAATCAAAAAGCATGTGGAAAACCTAACCTCTTTCCCTCAGGCAAGCAATTAAAACCCTAATGAAAGGCGATTGCATGTTGAATGCTTAAGAATTGAAGGAGCAGAACAGAAGGAAAAAAATGGAAGGATGGAAAGAAAGAATCCCGAAACGTGTGTTTTGAGTTCTCAGTTTTCCCTTTTCTGGCATTTGTGAAAAGTCTTCTCCCTGACAAAATCTCCTTAAAAGAACACCCTTCTCCCAGATTTAACCCTTACCTGTGCAACTCTTCAGGGAAACTATCACAAGTCACTTGTCAACAAATTGTAGCTGTGTAGAGATAAGACTTCTCTATCTACCACTAATTTATTTCTGTCTGATGTTTTCAGCTTTGGTAAGTAAATATATATACATATATGTGTGTGTGTGTGTGTGTGTGTGTGTGTATTTTTTTTTCTAATCTAAAATTTAGTTAAATTGAGATATGCATTTCTTCCCCTCTCTCTCCAAGAATTCTCCAAATCAGGGAAAGCCACCCTTCTCTGACTTTGGTGTCACCCATCTGGGACACCACCCAGCAGCTGCAACTTGCAAAAAAAAGCCTAATAATCTAGATTCCTGAGGAAAAATGAGCTCAGGAACTGATGTTCCCAGGCTCCAGCCAGCTCCCCAGCAGCCTAATGGTAGGACAGAAAGCATGTTGCCTAGGAGTTGGACAAGCCTGCAGTGGAGACCAGCCTGGCTGGCAGATAAGGTTTGCCAGGTCCAGTCACGGTCCTCTCCATACTGCTGGACACTGGCCAAAAGTCAACAACCCTTCCGTAACATCTTGATTTTGACAAGCTGGCATTTTCTAGGGAAGCGTTCCCCTGGAGAAGGAGAAATAAACTTTTTGTTTGTTTGCTTTCTGAAATCAGTTGTTGTTCAGTGCTTATTCCGAAACTGAAATGACACATCACCTATATTCTTGATTGTGTGAGGAATTGTTTTGTGCAGTTTCTGGGCTGCAAATAAGAGGAAGTAGTACAAGCAGGGAGGGGGAAAAATAGATTATTACTTGCTCATAAGCTAGGCTCTTCTATAATGGTAAAAAATGGCTGATTATCATAAGCGTTTTAACTGGTTGTAGAGTCCCTAGGAAAAGGGCATTCACACAAATCGACCGCCTGCAAACTGCATGTCAGACAGGCAGCATACACTCCTAGTTGTTTTGTACTGAAGCTTTTGGATTAAAAAAAAATCCTTTAAAGAGAAACACTGAATTTTCATGGTCTGTGTTTTGTTCCCTCTGCCCTCAAGTGAGCAAGACATTCATTGGAGAAAGAGAGATTTACTCCTAGGATGCTCCAGCACTTTCCAAGATTGTCACTAAATGATTCACAGAGTTGTTCCTGACAAAATTCTCAACCTCTCTGTCAACGAGGCCTGTCTAAGAAATGGCCTCTGATGCACTGACTGCATTCCTGAAGAATAAACCCATTCTTATTATTCTTCCTTTCCACACAGGCTAATACAGCCTGACTGTGAATGAAGTGTCTTTAAAACAAAAAAAAAAAAAAAGAAAGGTAAGAACGTAATGTCTAGACCAACAAGCAAAAGAAAAAAGTCACTTTCCAAGAGCAGCCTGTGATAGAGAAGCAGCAAAAAAAAAAAAGTTGTGTTTTTCATTGCTATAGCTTATGAGCTGACCCAGCTTCACTGACGCTAAGAGTCGCAGCCATTCACACATTCACACGCGGCAAAGAACACCTCTAAATGCAGCTTTACTTGGTAGTAGTCCGATTTAAAAATATATGGCATTTGTTTTGCAGTACAGTCCCAGAAGACTGTGTGATTAATCCTACTGAAGACCTAGTATAAAGCATCTTTGGGCAGTCAAAGGAGAGTACAGCTGTAACAGACAAACGTTCATCACTTGCATGGATGCTCAGAGGGCATGTATTACATAAAGAAGCATCTTCAAAAGCGACTTGCACATTTATCATTCCAAATCTCACTGAACGTGGGCGCTTACAGCTGTATACGGACTTCAGCCTTAAGGAGTTCAGTTACTTCTCTCCATCAAGTGCAACCAGAAATGGAAACTGTAGAACACATGGGTTGTCCACCATTGTTACAGCTAAGCTAGACACCTGTACATGCTCCTCTGAAGTGTTTATGTCACTTTAAAATGAAATTAAATTGTAGATCTTAGAGACAGGCAGGAGCCTAACTCAATTAAACTTAAGCGTCTAAATATCTGTAATAAATTAATCCAACCAAACCAAACAAAACAAAAACTTTAGCTAGGCTCTTGAGTGATCTCGGTCCATCTATCGTATGCAGAATTCATTCCCATGCTCCTGATATCTTTGACAATAGCAATATGGCAATGAAGAAGTCCAATGCTCTAACTACGGTTTTCTACCTTTTGTAAGCACAAAGGCATAAGGTTGTTTGCCCTTTGCAGATACCGAGGGAACGTCCTCCCTTCCTGCACTTCTGTGCGCTGCCAGGAGCACCAGCACTTTGCCTGAAGAAAAACAGGATTCCCATCTCCTACCACTTCTAAAGCCGGCCAAAGTGGCCAATGAGTATGCCTGCTCCAGTAGTGGAGTGTGGAGGTGTGCACGACTAAGCAGAAATTCCCCATTTGTTGAACTTTTACCTACCTAGGTCACTAGTCACACCTGGCTTTACTGCAATAACTCTGGAATTTGTAATGTTGCAGTGGACCACAGGCAATTCAGTAATATAAACTTCTCATGAGCCAGCACATGTAGGAGTTCAATGTTCAGCGATAAGATATCAGTCCAAGGATAACTTTTTCTAACGCTGATTGTTGCCATACTTGTGAAGATAAGATTCCAAAAGTGATCTATGAAATTTCCCCCACATGCACGTATGCATTTTTATATATATATAAAAATAAAAATAAATGTATATACATATGCCAGGTGCATTTCATTATCTGCAAGTACCACAGCAGGAACAATAAGGGAATGTTCAAAGTTCAGCCTTTTTTGTACACAGTCTTAAGAACTGTAGTCCAACAGTTGTTAATTATGTCACAATAACAATCCATGAAATTTTTCCCCCAAAGCTAGCCTATCTTTTGCAAAATGGTGGTCATTGGCTTAAAAGGGTTGCAGGGCTTTGTCCTCCTGCACTTGAATCTTTCCTTTTCAAAACAAGTTTCTACAAACACTCTCATTATTAGGTAGTTCTCCTGCACTCTGATCTGATAGTGCCTCTCTGATCAGTCTTTTGATAGCATGGCACTGTTTAGAATGATTAACTTTAGGTCAAGGTACCTCATGACAAAATAATAGCCTAATGTGACTGCAATCTTCAGCGGGATCTCAAAAGTGTAAGTAAAACCACCAGATTATAGCCATCCTATGTCTCTAGCACTTCCTGTGGTCAAATTGAAAAGGAAGTATTAAAAATAGAAGGAAGATTGTTCATGTGCCAGTTCTGCTTCCCCATCATATATATACTAGGTACCACCGGAGAGAGATATCTACGTTAGAGATTTCTTGTGAGCAGCCATTAGCATAAAAAAACAGAAGTTTAAAAATCATGCAAAAAGCTGCATGCTGTTAGCTACAATGCTTTGTTATGGCTCCTCTTCTTCCTCTGAGACAAGTCCCTGTAGCATCCCTAGGCCTTAGCACCCCCATTTGTAAATGGAACTAACAGCACGGGGCTATTTTGCAAAGTCTTTAGGAGGGCAAATAAATTTTATCATGATGGTTGCTCAAATACTACGAGGTGTTGAGGGAAATACCTCAGTTTTGTATAAAGTATATATTTCTATAGCTAATAGAATGTGTATGAATGACACATGCATCTACTGGGGGCACACAGAGGCCACAGCATGGAATAGCAGGAGTCTGAAAGTGACAGTGGCCCTCCAAGCTTTGGAAAGGAGCCAGTCCTACCTTTACATCTCACTAGTACTGCCCTTGGTAATTGTCATCAGGCCTGACTCTGCTAGACACCTGCCATCTGCCTCCATAGCACAAATGAGAGAAAAATCTTAAAACTTCCATTGTAAATTCACGGCTGTAACAAAGACAGCACAAACTAGGGCAGTTTTCACTTCACTGGTTTGTTTCACTCTAATGCTATCTTTTACAAGGTTTTACTGTTCCTCTTTACTTCTAGGTTTGATTGTTTTCCTTTTTAGTATCTCAACAATCACAGGGTGACAAAGAGGAGTGTGAGGAATAAAGAAAACAGAAAGGATTTGGTTAGTAAAGTACAGGCAGTTCTTTTCCCTTTACATGGCCAAAACTTAAAAGCCTTTCATTGCCAGGGTTACAAGCAGCTTTTCACAAGCATTTCTGGTTGGGAATATGGTATTTCTTCCCAGTGACACTATTTTGTTTGTCTTGGCATGCAGGCATTGTAATCTAGTCTATATATTACAGCACTGTGCCTTAGCACAAACGGCAGGCATTTCAAACCCTATTTACTTAGGTTTCTTCCTTGCCCAACAAATTATCTAAAAATAGATCATCAAGACCTCATATTTAACATCTACGTCATTCCTTTTGGCTTACATGAGGTAAGGAATGCAGTTGTTCTTTTTCTCCTCTCTTTCACCAACTGTTTGGATTTTTCAGTAGATAAGTCCCCCTTTCTCCTTTCCCCATCTTGCTTGTCAACAGCCAACAAACCACAAAAGCCTTGTTAGGATAATGTTCCCCCCCTTTTTGTTGTGTCTCACTTTTGTTGTCTGAGATAGAAGAGGATGGAAATCATTGCCCGGAGAGATCCTCTCCTATCCATATTCTTGTCTGATCATGGTAATCCCACTGACATTTCTGTTCATAATGTGGTACATTTCAGCTGTAGCTGCTTCATCCTTGGAATCTTAGTCCGGATTTGTTTTCAGAAATGGTTGATTCTACCTTCTGAAACACAGAATACTAGAATGGCATCTTGTAAGAACACAATGGGAACCAGGGTACTGCTATGATACAACTGCACCCTAGAGGAATTAGTTTCTGAAAGTAACTTTCAAACAAGCAGGACTAAGAAATACTCATAGCCAACACCTAGGTATTTGTTATGCTTAACATTTCCCAACTTCCTATGGTTCAGTTATTCTAACTTTTGTATTCTCCAGTAACCAATTAGTGCATGAATGGTAGAATAGGACTTAACTTGGGGTCAAATTTGTTCTTGATGTAAGCAGTCACATCTTCACTGAATCAGGCACAGTGAGCAAAAGACAGAGAGACAAAAGCGGAGAGACAGATATAAGGTAAAATTCTAAACTTGCTGAAATCCATAGGGATTGTCCCACTGGCTTTCAGGGGACTAGGGCTTGAGTCTTATGTTGGGAAAATGTTTAAAGAATGGGACGGAGAATGAAAGAAATTTAGGTCAAAGAAGAGTAAGGAGAGGGAACAAATTTTCAAAAGGTTTATGAGTGAAAAGAGGTAGAACATACGGAACGAGTAGCAGAAAGGAAGTTCAGACCAGCAAAACCTTGTGTTCGGTCCCAGCAAAAGTAACATCAGCAGTGATGGGAAGACATACTCAGGGCCTTGCACACGAGTCACTTCCTGTTATATACAAATGTTAATACTCTCCTTGGACTATAATGAGCATCTCAGTCATTTAATTAAACAAGGCCTTATTAAACAAGGCCACGAGAAGTAAAGAATGAAAGGGCCCAAAATAATACCACCTGGAGAATACCAGGAGTAGTTAAGCAGACCCAACTCTATACTTGGAAACCAAGCCACCTCTGAAGTGATGGTATTTTCCCAGGCAAGACACCAGTACACTCTGTTCCTTCATTTTCTGCATAAAAAGTATAGGAGTTTGTTCTCCTATAGAAAGAAAACAGCAGAGGCTGAATGAGCAGGTATTTTCATTATATGTTACTCTGGGGATAAGAAACAGATCTAAAGATGATTGTCCCAGTTAAACAGTATAAGTAACTACTTCACGTTTCCCAGGGAAAGTAAACACTCTAGTCTGACAAGAAGGTTTTTGAGGCCAAAAACTCTGTCTTCGTTTTTTATGACTTGCTCTTTCTTTGTCTAGCTTGCTCCGTCTAGAATTACGTAATCACCTCCCTGAACCAAAGCGCTCATTCCAATCAGACTGGGCAAAGGAAATATTACAAAGCAAGGAAGATTCGCCCTGATAAGGGGCGAATAAGGTAGAGCTAGCTACCTTATCAGTTCCTATGCCTGCAGTGCCTCGTGGCCACATATGAAGTATGATCCCCTCATAGCACACGAAGGTTAGATGGTGACAAGAAAAGTCAGGGAGTTGTATAATTATGCAGGGCCATTATTTTGCCACTGAGAAAAGTGTTGCTTAGTCACAGGTAATTGGAAAGCATTTCATGAGCTCTGGACTAACAATGACATTTTCTGCTCTTTCACTCCCAACTGTCTGATATTTTCTGGTAAGAAGTACAGCTTTCCTAAACCAGTGTCAAGTCTGCCTGAACTGATCTGAGCAGGGAGTGGAAAGGAACAGGTGATGAATTTGATCACAAACGTCTAATCAGTCAGTCAAAAAAAAAAAAAAAGCCACCACATCCAGGCCAAAATTTCCTAGGTCACTGAGGGTCTTTCTCTATCTGTATCTTACAGAATTTCCCTTTTCTTGGTCACTTTTAACCATCATGAGATAGTGAAACTGACAGCAGCCTTGAAAAGCAACTCTAAGCTTTCCCAAAGTTTAGGTAAGATAGTTTCTGAAAGCTTGGGCCCAACTCAAAGATGCACAGAGAAGAATCAGAATAAATATATATTTGTCTAGGCAGCACTCAGACATCCCTTTCTACACAGGTCTGTAAGCCTTGCTCAGCAATACAGAATCTGGGCTCTCTTACACTACATGCTGCTTAAATTTAATAAAAAGATGGGCTTTGCTTCCAAAGTAAGCTAGTCTCTAAGTAAGTGTATGTAATGTATGTGACATTTCTAAATCACCTTTTTATTGATGTTGAAGTTATTTTTGGCAGAGAAAGTAAAGTTTTCCTTCTCTCCCCCTTTTTTTCCAATCACACAAGATTACGGTATGTCTGTACAGTAATCTAATGCCCTGTAGGCAATCCAGTACCTTGCCCAGACATTTTTAAGTAGAGTAATATTATGATGGAAATCTCCATATTTGTGTCTTCTGAAACAAAGTCTGGTTAGGCTAAATCACTGCTTTTATTTAAGGCGGGAGAGGGGGGTATACTGTCCATTTTAAAATATACATCTGTTTTTTTTTCCTCTCAGCCTATTAAAACAGACCACCCTGAAAAACTGCAATTTAATAACCAAATATATTCTTAAAGATTTGGAAAAGGGGATGATTACATCACAGGGAGAAGTAGCAATAACTGTCCCAAATCAGTGCGGGATACAACACATAAAAATGCATTTTCCTACAAGCAGATGTATTTACACCCTTACCAGCAGTGGTGTAAATAAGAGGGCAACCTAGCCATCAGATGGGCACCTACAGCTCTACAGGCAGAGAAAAGCCCCTTCTTTCAACACACAACGCCGTGCAAACATCTGAGAGTCCTCTCCAAGCTTATCTCTATGTACTGCCTCATTATTTTCCACTTAAAGCCTCCCGTACTAATTCACTTACACCGTCATGCCGCTGGGCAGCTCCTTTGGCATTTTGACGAGAGCAGGCAACCCCCCCCCCCACCCCGGTCAGCCTCCCCCCTCCCCGGCTAACGGCTGGCCAACGGTCGCACCCGTCGAGGGAAGCCCCGATTTCCCTCCAACAACACCCGCCAGGCTCCTGTCAGTTGCTCCCCCTCAACGGCTCGGGGCAGGGTCACCCTCCCTCCCTGCCGCCGCGGAGCGGGGGCCGCCGCCGCCTCGCCTTACCTTGTACTTCATGGCTGCGGCGGGCGCGCGGGGAGCGCGGCGGGCGCGCGGGGAGCTAGGCGGCGCGCGGCGGCCCCCGGCGCATCGCCCCAACGCCTGCAGCTCCACGCAGCGCAGCGCAGCGCGCTACCACCGCAGCCGCCGCCGCCGCCGCAGCAGCAGCAGCAGCACCACCACCACCACCAGCAGCAGCACCACCACCACCACGCCCGTCCGCTCGCCTCCTCTCAGCGCCGCGCCGCCCGCCGCGCCGCCAGGCTTGCCCGCTCATTTGCATAGCACCGCCCCCATTGGCCAGCGCCCGTGACAAGGCGCCCCTCCCTTCCCTTCCCCCCCTCCCTCCCCGCTCGCGCCGCCGGGGTGGCCGTTACCTCGGCGGAGCTGCCGTTGGGGGGGGGGGGGAAGGGGAAGGGGAGAGGGGAAGGCGGGGGGCTCGCTAAGATGAGTTGCTTCCTCGCTTTTCTTAAAAAAAAGGAAAGAAACCCGCTCACAACGTGAGGGCCGACAGCCCTGCTTCCTGTGACCCAGCGGCTCCTTGACAGTCCCGTGTCGTTTCAAAGCCGTTCACCTCATATTCTCCACATGAAACGGGCACCGAACAAAAGGTTTTCTGTCTGCCGCCCCTTCCTCCTCCCCACCCCTGCTGGTGTGTCTCTTTTGCTGAGAGATTTCTGTTGTTCTCAAGGTTCAGAGTGGCCTGGCCGTCAGTGAAAGCAGCCCTGGGAATAGCTGCCCTGAAGTGACAAACAGCACCAAACGCTGCTCAGAGCCTCGCCTGCTCCCTCAGGGGCCTGTGAGGCTGAGGGGAGCGGAGCCGGGCCTGCCCCGACAGCCAGCCAGTCGTTTCTAGGTCGCAGATGGACCCAAGACTATTTCTAGTGGCCTAAGGAAAAACAGCAAATAATAATCTTGTACTACTAAATTACAAACATAACTTCCACAGTACAGTGGCATCCTTAAATGCTCATGCAAACCGATCCACTAGAGAAGGATGCAAGTGCTAAAATGGCTTCATGGCTTCTAAAGAATGTAATACCCTTTTCTGTAATCGCCTCCTCCATTCTCTACTTCCAGGATAAAATATGAAGTTGTATAGCACGTATTTACTAAATGCATGCAAAACTATTTTTCGTCTGTATTTTTCTTCTTGACTGCACATGCCCTAATAATATGAGTCCCTGTCAATACAAGAGATGTATCAGTTATAAGTGAGGAAAGTGACCGTCTGCTCTCTGCACTGCAGAACATGCTGCTGACTGTGCTCTCTATGCGTTGCTGTCGCTTCACTAGCTGCTTGGCCTCTTTTTTTTCTATTTTTTTCTTTATGTTTGTTTGCTGATTTTATAGTTTTTCAGAGGAGTTTTGGGCAACGTTCTTTTACGTTTTCAGTAGTTTCAGCAGAACAAAGCTTGCCTGGTTGCTGTATCATTAGATACTTTATTTAAGAAAATAATTCTTTCAGTGAATTATTTCTGAATTTCTTTGATTATACAAAGCCAGCTTACAATTAGGAGAGTGCAAATCTCTTTGGAGTGTTTCTGTAACTATAGAGTTTAATTTTTTTTTTTGGCATATTTTTTCCCTTCACTCTCTCTGAGGATAAAATTTTCTCCTGGGGTACATTTCCTAAGGACAGAGGATGCAATGGCTAAGGTGTTAGCATGGTATTTAACTAGCATCCAAATTCCTATTCCTTGAATAAGCCCTGTATAATCTCTTTGCACTCCATTCTTCCCATATGTGAAAGCCTCCCTTTCTGGCACCATTGTCAAGAGGATAAATGCATTAAAGATTGTAAAGCACTTGGTTACCACATTAATAAAGACTAGATAAGCGCCAGAGACCAATATAAGAAATGCAGAATCATATTTCTGACTTCACCTATATTTAAATCCAGAGTGTATCCGTTTTCCAGTCATCCTACCAATATAGGATTTTCATGCGATTGTTGTTTTTCTTCTTCAGAATGCTTTACAATTTCTAGAAGCTGTACCTCTTCCTCTGTTTTAGCCTGTAGTGCTTCTGATATTTTAAAAATGTACCTGACTGACCTTAATATGCAGTAACAGATGTGTTAATGTCAAATTCTAGTTGGGTGTTCCCTTGTATATTTATTGCTTTCCTTTATTATGCATTCCTCCAAAATGCATACTAAACATGTTTAAGTAGATGTCACTGGAATGAAATTTTGGGGCAGCAAACCCCAAAGTTTACCAGTGTTGATAGCTGTGCTTTACAATTGTAAAGGAACAGATAAAATAATTAGTATTTTGCAAGGAAGAAGAAAGATTGCTATCCCATACTACTACCTCACTACTAAGTCTCACTGTTGGTTTTATTCAGACTCACCCTCCCTCGAGTCTGTCTCACCTACTCCGTTAACCATTTTAGGTTCTCTTTGAGCTTTGAGGGTGCTTTTAATTTCCCCAAGGGTGAAATACTCCCACTTAGTGTAGCACATCTAGCAGAGCTTGCAGCATGGCTGAGCTCCCTGATGCATCATGAATATCAGGAATTGGATATACCTTGAAAGAGGCATTTGTAAATATGATCCTGTAACCTTGACACATTACTAAAAAAAGTGAGGACTGTGGAAAGCACACATTCGTGGTTAGTGCAAGCACTTAGCTTTTCTTAATAACCTTGTCAACTGCTGTGCCTTGACTATGTAATACTGCATTTCAGGCGTAGTAGTCTTGGGAAGTTTTGAATTGGTCGCCTTGGGTAATCAGCTAAATTATACAATGGAACATGCTGATGAGGAAGCCAAGACCTGGCTTTACCAGTGTCTGTGTTGTAGAGGCAACTCGAGCTATATTGCCAGGATTTATAACGACAGGGCCCTATTGAAGTTCTCAGGAGGGTGATTCATATAATGGGCCTTTTTGCTTCACAGCACAGCAATGACTTGATTCACTGCCTTGTATTTTATGCCGCTGCAATTCTAGTGAAGTAGCAAATGAGTTCTGTGACTTCATCTTGTGCCTGCATCAATGGCTTTTGTTTGTTTGTTTGCTTTTGCTGAGGGCAAATTAATATTATTCTCTGCTCATTTGGGTTACCTAGTGCTTGTCTGCTTCTTTCATACACCATCCTGATGAGCTGATTGCTTCTTTTATTTACCACTGTGTTCTCCTTATGTCCTCCCAATTGCCAAATACAGCTCTGAGATACCTGGGGGAGGGCAGCAGGTGAAATGGTCCTGCAGCCAAAGGGGCTGCTTGTCAACCAAGCTCTATGCTTGCCTCCCGCACCCCTCAGCAAACAACATGAAACAGAGCTGTCAGCCAGGCTGGGAAGGGAGTACCCACTGAAGCAAATCAGCCAACTAGTGTGCTGTGAACACTGATAGGAGAAGAACACGAGACAGATATCCTGGCCCAAAAGGTTACTAAAACAAAAAATCCCTTGTTCCCCTTTCCCATGACACAACCTGAGAAGAGAGAGACACAGCAGAGCGTCTCTCTCACAGTTGAGAGAGTCTTTTCAGAACAGGTCTGTGAGCTCTGGATTTTGGAAGCGCTGAGCTATCTTTTTTCCTGCACAAAGCCCTAAGTATGCTTTGGATAATGTTATGCAGCATCTTCATCACTTCTTGCTGCGATACTTGGCCAGGGGATTGGGATTAAAATTAATTTAGTTATAATGCCACTGCACTTTATGAGCAAAGGAGAGTCCTAATAATGAGCCTTGATCCTACAGCCTATATAATGCTGCCTGAACTGGTTCAGCTGCTGTGCAGCGGATTGAATTTAAACAGTATAGAATGGTTTTATACACAATCAGAATTTGGAATTTGCTTGCTTGGAGAAATGTGAAAAAAGATGAAATGCTGCTGTTTCCTGAAAAGAAAGTAACAAGAATTCACCACTGGTGTGGGCAGGCTTCTGTGTGTATCTGGACAGAAAGGCCCTGCTCCCATCTCAGTAAGTAATAATTAAAAAAACCCTTCATTTTCATCCAAAGAAGGGAATAGCTTGCATTTCAGCAAATGAAAACAAAATCTGTTCTCTTTTTCTTTGACCAGTGATGGAAATCTTTTCAAGGCAAGCAGTTTATTGCATGCAACAGTAACAGAAACCTGGAAGAAGGAAGGGTTGACAGTGATTTTCTGTAGTGGTCAGGTTTACATACGAAGGTCATAGTGTGAGAAAAAAAAATCTTAATGGAAGTATCTTTTTAAATTTGACTATTTTTTGCCATTTAATTAATTCTAGAATTCTACATTTCTTTTAAAATATATGGAACCAGTCTTAAAGGCATCCCCCATCCTTTAATAATAAAACACAAAAGCTATTCACATTCTCAAGAATGGCATTTCATGCAGGCCTTCTTCAGGAATCGCTCATTTAACTTTGTAAGTCAACCATCAAGGCCCTGTTTAGTGACCCTCCTTCAGATAAAGTGAATAAATGCAGCTCCCTCTGTCCTCTCTGTTTTTCTTCAAATGCCAGCCAGAAAGAAACATACTGATGTCCTCCCACCCCAAAGGCTTTGAAAGTGAATCCAGCCTTTGTTAGCTTGGGAAATCATGGAAGGCAATTGGAGTTTAGATATTCTGGCACTGTATTATCACTAAGCCACCAGCCTGGGCCGGTGAACAACGACTGAAAAGTCAGTTCAGAGTTTAAGGAAAGGATGAATATAAATACCACTACAATTTCCATTAGAACCAGGCAGTCACCTTCTCAGGAGGAAGTGAGCAAAGGAAAGGGAAACAGTGGAATCACTATTAAAACAGCATGAGGGACCCATCTCACCCTGGGGGAATGGAAAGAGAGGATGTAAAATCAAAGTGAAGTAGATTTATCTCTCACTCAATGCTGAATACTAACTGCAGATAAGGATGGAGAAGAATAGCCTTTTCAGGTCCATGCAGCACAGCTGCAACAGTCTAGTTGGAGTAGAGCATGTGGGTCAGTTAAGGGGGCTTCAAATTCTCAGCAACATAAGTAGGAATCTGTGTAAAACAGCAGAAGTCACAGCAGAGCTGCCATGGGCACTTTGGAAAGTGAAGGCAAGTCAGATCTTTGGGAACCTTGATACAGTGGGTGGATTGGGTAGGAGAGAGGGCAGAAGCTGGTGCCAATGTAGGCAGTTTCTACCCTTCAAAGTAGCTGCCACACTGTAGCAGACCGTGTTCCAGTGCTTGCCTGCCCACGAACCGGTGTTGTCAAGAGGGCAAGAAGAATTTAAAGTATGTAGGGAAGACTGGTGACAGAAATGTGTTAGGATACAACACACACTGGCCTAATGCTTCCAGAGATACTTTAAAGGGCTTATTCGTTTCACAAACAAACAAAACAGTCGAGCAGTTGTGCTCATAGAATACACTCCTTTATTTTCCCCTCTGGCACAGAATATTTTTAATAGGGTTTTTATAGGGTTAAAAAAGACAGCCTTGCTGCCAGAAGTGTGCCATGCATGCCATTCAACTTATTGATGCCAAAAGTAAAGAGTTATTTTTTTGCTTAAGAAAGGCCGAGAAATAGCGCAACTATGGAGAATGACAAAAGCCTTCTGTTCTTGCTAATTCACAATTGTATGGATAAAATACGATAAATGTAATACAGGGAGGTTGCTCAAGAGGAAGTATCTGTTTAGGCATCAGAGCTACTTTAAGATGAAAGGAATCCAGAACTGGAATCGGAATTGCCTCAGACAGTTTAGGCATGTTAAGTTTTCTATGCTGTTATGAAAAATCATAGTCCTAATATGCAAAAGCTCAGATCTTTACCTGAGCTTTCTATTTAAACTTTCCCCAGTTTGAGGAAAATCTAAAGTTAAGATTTTATCCACATGGATCATGTTTCCCTATTCTGCCAGGTATTAAAATTGTTATAATAAGAGTAAAATGAGTAGTTGCTTTTGTTATTTTTTTAGTAAAGGCCAATCACCCCACCGCAGCAATATGATCCCAGTTTGGGGACATCCCGGGCTCTTTGCAGTACATGCGTTTGGCATACTAAATTTGTAAGAATGGAGACATGATTCAAAAGCCCACCCAAGGGAGAAGCTACTTTCTGTGGACTGTGTTAAGTTCCATCCATAAAGGAGCCTTTCGTGAAGGAAGGCATATGAGTGAGGGTAATGAAGTACGAAACAGAGGTCTGGAATAAAAAGGTTCACCTTTCTGCATGAGAAGTTCCACACCTAGTGTTTGATATATGGGAAGATCAAGTTTTGAAGAGTAGCATCAGTAATTTTTTTCCTAGCAGGTGCCATCTTTCTTGCCTCCACACAAACTCGTTAATATGCAGTTACTGTCATCCCCAGGAAGTTTTTCTCAAATGTGGTAGCGTACCGCTCTGTGCTTTCCAGTCTCTGGTGCCCTGCTTCTGCGTACTCTTCACGCCTCCCTCACCTTCCTCTCTTCCTACCTTTGCAATCCTGCAGTCAGCAGGATGGGAGGAGAGGAATTGAAAATGAAAATGTAACAGCATGCAAATTAGGGACATTTTTTAAAATTAGTCCAAAGTTCTTTTTTGCATTTACCACTAGTTGCCCGTGAAGCCTCAACCTGGAGATGATTTGAAACTTGAGAAATGTCAAAGGGATTTACTTCTTTTGGAGGGAGACCATACGATAGAAAGAGGAGCACCTTTTCTCTCTTTTTCCTCGAGCAGATCTGTGGAAGTCAGTTGATATCCAGCAGAGAACAGCACGTGAAATGTTTCACACTGTCTGGCTTATTTTTCTCTTCTTTGGGTGTTGGTATTTAAACTCTCATCTCATACTCAGTGTCAATTTGCATCTTCACAAAACTGCCAAAAATGGTTATCCCTGCTGCCATCTAAATCTGTTTATGGTCTGCTCTCCCAAAACCATTCTTTAAAGGAAAATGACTGATTTCCAAACCCCTCCTCCTCTTCTGTTATTTTTAACAAGCAGTTCACTCCAATGTCATTTAAAGAAAAGATCAGTGCATTACTGCATGTTGCAGGACTCTTAGGAAACAATACTGGAAAAGAAGGAACGTGGGAACTCTGTTCTCTCTCTTTTCTATTGCTGCTGTTTGTCAACTCTGAGTGCTTCCAGCAATAGGGTAGCCAAAGGCAGGGGTTGAAAAGGACAAAGCGTGTTCCCACTGGCAGTGCTTCCCTTGACTTCACTGGGACGAGGGTTTGGCCCACACCGTGTAGGATTCTGAGTTCTGGCTTAACTGGTGCCTCTTAGCAGACTATCTCTGCTGAGGGAGGCAGCACTGCAGATAACTAGGCTCTCACAAGTGAACACCACAGTTATGCTTCTGCTTTCTTCAGGCTGGACACTTAGACTTGCACAGCTGACAGAGGCACTTGGTATCATGTGAAGGGAAAGCTGCACACAGCAGCAGTTTGCTGGTCACTCCTTCAACCTCTATATTCTCTTTCCTGTCTTTACCCCCAGGGTCCATCCTTTTCACACACCCTACTTGACTCATTATGTAGGTTAGTCATATTTCCTCCTAAACTCTGAGGCTTGAGTCATAGGGTTAACATGAGGATTCAGCCCCACGCCTCCTAAGAGTTCAGCCTTGACTGGGAGCTGTGTAGATCCATCTCCACATATACTTACGGCTCTTATGAAGCTACCGTTTCAGAAAGAGCTTAGCTCATTTTTTTGCACCAGAAAGTCCTGAAGAATCTATGCCTGGAAGCCATTGTTAAAAATTGCAGGGAATGCCAGGGCACTGGAGAGGCTCTCCTCTAATTTCAAAACAGTTTTGAGAGAGAGCATAGCAGCTCTGCCTCTCTAGGCAGTAAGTATGCCTACTTACTGTTTGCCTTACTGCAAAAGGACCTGACTCATGCTTCAAAAGTAGGGCACTGCAGCTCACAGCAGTAACCCCAGCTACCATGGAAGGCTTCCACAATGACTACTCCAGAAACTATTGTTCCAGTGAAAGAGCCCAAAAAGAAGGCCGTGAAGGCCATGTATATGCAATCCTCTCTCCTCAGAACATGAGCAATGCTCTAACATGACTACCTAGTGGTGTAAACACTTGCTCACTAACATGAAGGCCAAAGAAGAGCTGACAGAGTAAGTTTCAGTATATAAAGATAGAGTCAAAAGGTTTAAACTTAAAACTAATGCTAGTTCTAATTCCCTAGACTGGTTTTATCATTTCATTTTCATCTCTCCTCAGAGATGGATCTTCTTCTGATGCAGAGCTCAGAAGTGAGACAGCAATAGGAAATACAAGGTCCCAAGTGCTGATTTCTGACCTAAGCAAATAGGGAAAAGAAAAGTCATCCGGGCCAACTTGCATTTGTAGGATTTGCAGTCACTAGGGGCAGGAATGGAGACATTCTTGAATTTGTGGAAAAAGGGAAAGAGATCAAGAAAAGGAAGATGGGAAGAGAGAATGGCTGTCATTAATCAAAGTAGTGAGAAGGAAATAGTCAGGGGCATTAGGGATACAAAGCATCCACACCTTATGAGAATCAGTAGAAATTAAACCCCTTTCTGTCTTTTGAGACATGTGTTCCCCTTCTTACTTTGATATTTAAAACATCTTGAACTTGATAAATCACAAAAAATATGATTCTTAAATATTGAATCACATTCTGGTAGCAGCCAAGGTAATTTTATGAAGACAGACAAACTTGTGTTAAATTAAAAAATATATATATCACACTAGAAAGTTATGTAAGTCTCTATTTTAAAATCATCTGGTCCTAATTTACTAAATTTACTGCCTCAGAGGTAGTGCCAAACTGCTACATTTGATTTATAGAAATACTTTAGCACATTTTTCCATCAGACTATTGTAGAATATATTTACTGCCTTTTTTATTGTTAAAACTGCAGACTTTTAAAAAGAAAAGGAACGTGTTTAAAGAGCTTATTGATAGCTTTTCATAGAATGCCAGGAGGCATGCAGATAGTAAACAATGCTGTGTGTTTAGGAACATTCCACTTGATTTTCAACTTCTTTACCATCTTTTTCTTTGTAATTGAACAAAGTGATCCATCTGGTAAATGGATGTTTGAAAATGTCCGGTTTGTGCCAAACCACTTTTCTTAAGCTCAGACTACATATTTTTGAGGCAAATATTTAAACAGCAGCCGTACTGTGATGCATTGCTAACCATTAAAAAAACACACACAAAATCCAGACAGTGGGCAGGGGGGGAGTGGGGATGGAAGAAAGCTTAACAAATATTCCATTAAAAATATATCTAAAAATATCATGCTGAGCAACTGTCTTTCTTCCTTTTTCTTCCCCTGGAAAGGGTTTCCAAATGGGAAATTACTGCTGGGGATTAGAACCTATGGCCTGTGTTCAACAAAGCAATTGAATAAGTGCTTAACTTTAAGCATGTGCTCAAAGTTCTTCCTGTTCAGCAACTCTTTCGTTTGTATGCATGTGCTTCCCTGAACTGGGCCCCTGAAGAGTCTTTGTTTACTTGTGGAACAAGAGTGCGGTTCACCTCTTTGAGGGTTTTGACAGTTCATGTTAGCTTTTTCCTCCTGCATCCATTTTTCATTGAATCCAGCCATAAAGTTTGCACCAGATGCAAAGTATTCTCAAATCTATGGATATTGGGTAGAGCTTTGGTTCAGTCCTTTGTCTAATTTTTATTTGTGTCTATGTTCTGATCTTCTGAAGCCAGAAGTGCCGAAATACCACAAAGTAATGTAATTTTTCTGGTATTTCCAGCAGAAGTAGGCAATAGTAGAAATCTCCTGTTTTACTTTCGTAAATTTGGACTAATTCAGATCTAGTCTAGCATCTAGTCATATCAATACTTCTTCTCCAAAAGTCCCCGTGCAGCTGAAGTACATGACACTTATTGCCTGCTTTCATTTTGACAACTCTCCTCTTCCCTCATCACAACTGCTTTCTGTTGAGCCTAAGATTCAAATTCAAAGTCTCCTGAAGACAGAACCAACCACCTTCAGTGGACTTAACTTCAGCCCTGATTTTAGTCCATAAACTGCCTCCCATTTTACAGTCCTGAATAATTTTGAAGCTCAAGGGACTGATATTTATGCCTTGATGCAGTAAGACACCAGGATCTTAATGTCAGCTTCAAGAAAGCATCAATGCTTTTAAAGTGTCTGTTCTCAATAGCAGTATGTCCAGATGAGTTGGTTCTGCACAGCTGAAGAAGCTGTTACTTCAATAAAAGAATGGGAAGGTGCAATCCTGATGCCAGCCAAGTTGTCCTGAGTATGGCTGTGACTCCAAGATTTCATCTGTTCAGACCCAAGACAGAAAAGACTTAGCTTTCAAGTCTTACAGTGCCAAGGCAAAATTGTCATCTATGGTACATTCATGAGAGCCTTGCCTTCTCATAACATCCCAAGTTTTTAGGGCATTTCAGTTTTAGTTTTGCAAAAGTGGTTACCAGGCTGTTGTGGGCTTTGTTGTTTTCATTAAGGTTATTGAAGAGATATTGTCAGATTATGTTTGTTGCCCACCCTGACGGGCTCCTGGCTGAGAAAATTTCCCAGCAGCTCTTCCAATATAAATCCATCAAACCTTCTCAAATAGTTCTGGGATATAGATGCATGAAAGCCACTCATGAAGAAATGAACTGGCATGAAAGGGAAGGTAAAAAGGTCACAGCTAGGAAAAGAAATGATTCAGCACTAGTTTTTGTGGTGCTGGCATTTGTATTTGCAGGTCAAAGTCAGTGTAAAGTTCTAAATGTTCTGCTGTGCTCTGTTCTGGAAAGGAGATAAGGGCACAAGACAAGCAAAGTGCTAAAGTCTAAATTTAATCTGACACACCATGAAAATGAGACAATTGTGCGCTAGCTGGTTGAGGTCCAGGGATGTCACCTCCCATTACTATCACTTGTCAAGTGGTTGCCAACATTTGTCCATTTTCACAGCCCCATCAATGCCACAGAATATTTCTAGGACTCCTCCACGGCCTGAGGAAGAGCGGAGCTTTGTTTTTCTGGATCTAATCCCCTTAAACCACTTCCTCTTCCTGTTGGAGTGAGATTTTCTTAATGCCTTTTTGTGTGTTTTGTTTTGTTTTAATGACCAGTGCTCTTGGGGCTGTTTCCAGGTCTCCCTGAAAGGTCAGGTCTGCTTTTCTCTTTGCTTTCTATTCATATGGTGAATAGCAATTGCTCCTCCTGCCCCCTCCCCTCAGGCTTTAAGGCTGCTCTGTTTGCTGACCTCAAAGTTCGTTGAGGTTGACAAGGGTTATTTCATTGTTGTATTCTTTGGAGAAAAAATAGGGTCCCTTAGAAACTTGTTCTGAATTTAGATCTGTTCTTGCTGTCTTGAAGTTGTCACAACTTCACCTAAATATTTGGGTAAATAAAAAGTGTGTCTAAACAGCTTTATCTTTCAGCTTTTTCTTTGCACAGTGATACAATGAAAGACACCTGATTCACAGAGGAATTTTTCCACCTGTCGCTTTGAACAGCTCTCAGCTCTGCTTTCAGGTTTGTCTTTGTAGTTTTCTCTTGCAGGGTTTGTTCCGCATTTCAGAAAACAAGACCAAACAAGCACGTGACATGACTACGTAGGTGTCCCCAGACATATGTCAGGCATTCCATTTTTATAGGTATATATGGTAAAACTTTTATTAAACTAGCCACAAATGTTAAAGACTGCATCAGTCTTTGATTCATGCAAGATTTTGGTGATGCTGAGAACCCACAAGCTATACTGAAGTTCCTTGGTTTTATGAGTGATTATTGCCTCTTGGGACCAGTCCAGCTGATAAAGCTTATGTTGAAGTAGGTGACAGTTGCATTTGTATGTTTAGGGCAATAATTCTGCCTTATTACATTAGTAACGTGTAGACAAAACCAGAATTCTAAATATTCACTGTGAATCATTTAGTTAGATACAGAAAAATCTGTTAGGATTTGAGAAGTTTTAACTTAAAAGTGAGTGTAGCCTTCAAAGCAACAGCTACCTGTTAATTGCAGAGAGTGCCAATTTTGGACAAGATAAGGTGTAAAACAAGTGCTGAGATGCTAATATGAGACCATCTCTGGACCACAGCCACTGCTAACATGAGAAAAGGAGTACTGGAGAAGAAGTTGGTTCATTTAGCTACATTCTTTAGCAAATGGAAATAAGGGAAAGCTTACATACATTATAGTCTATCAGTGGTTTACTGACCACAAGGTGGTTAAATTTTGGTTAAAAGAAAATCCTCTAGGGTTGAAATGTATATTGGCCTAGAACTACATATGGCAAAAGAGTAATACACCTATTTGATCATATAGTCCCTTATATGTTTAAAAATATTTACTGCATCCTCTAATACCACCGGGTTTTCTTCCTGATGAGTATAGGTCAGCAATCTCTGAACTGCAAGCTGCTCTTTGAGCTAGGGTAGCTGTATCACCAGTACTTTGCAGGAAGGAAAACCAAGGCACTTAGTAATTTGCTCATGATCACACAAGAAGTATGTAGCAGCTAAGGTACAGGCAGTCAGGAGCTAATGGCAGGGAGAATGGACTACACAGCTGTGGCAATGTTACACAGTGAGGAAACATGCACACTGCATGAAGTGGGCTGCTGTAGCTTCATTGGACCTTCCCCACTAAATCCTCGTGTTTTAATGCTACAAATAGCATCTAGTTGGATTTCCCTCACTCTGCTCGGTCATCCTTCTCCTCAAAAGTCAAAGTGGTCTGGAGGTTCAGTTCACTTAGGTAGGCAAACATTTAAGGGCTGGATTCCCAAAAGTAATTGTGGCCCCAATAGGGATGAGACTGAGTTACCTGAACATGGAGTCTATGGACAGGTAGCTTAGGATATCCCAGCTAACATACAGCTTCTACTGCAGAAAAGCGAGGATATCCAACAGGTCCTATCCCATTTTGTCCACAGTGGCGTGAACGACAAAGGTTGGATGCCTGAACCATTTGCAACTAACCCTTGAATGTTTTTTTGGAGCGTGGTCAAGATATCTGTACATCTTGGCTCAGCAAAGCTGAGCTGGAGTTTGACAGACCTCCAACTTCCCTGTCCACAAATGCATTTTTCTGGCAGAAACCAGACATGCAGAAGAGACACATAAAATAATAATCATTGCATCTTCAAAACACGTTTGAGGTGCTTCCAGGTAAAATTTTTGTCTAGGAATTCTGGGACCAGGAAGAAATGTGGTACTCGGAGTAACAGCAGTAGAAATATCCAGACCTGTTTCCGGTCTATAATGTTCAACCAAGTGAAAATGTGTCCATTGTAAAATTGTTACTGCCTGCTTGTTTAGGCTACTGTGACCTCTGTCACTTTTATCCTGTAAATATACAAGCCGCCTTGGCCCTGCTCCAGCAAGGAGAAGAAAATAATTCACTGCAGACAAGCTTTGCAGCTCTCAAAGTAGTCAGTAACTTTTTCTCAGGACTTCTGAAATGTCTATGTGTTTGGGGGAAGATATACAGAAGGCAAAGATATGACAGAGGGAAAGCAGTCTTTATAATTGTTTTTTATTGCTATTAATTTCTACTATACTTAAAAACCAAAAACTCATTACTGATTCAAGAACCTCTGCAGCAATATCCTACTCTCTGCACCAGCAAGCTAACTCCATTGCTGACTGCAGCTACAAAATGTGTCTTTCTGGTGCTTTAAAGTGAAATCACACCTCAGGCTGAGACTTCTAGGTCACAGGCTCACATTCAGAAAGAATGTGATTTCCTTATTCTCTAGTTATGACGCAGAGCTGCACCAAAATGACTCTGAGAAAGCTTGCGATTTTGTGCCCGCTGTACCAAACACTTCACCATTGTTCTTCACAAACAGATGAAAGCCACTGTTTTAGTCATCTGAACTGCTGCTAGCCTGCTGGGAAGGCTAGATTCAGGCCTAACTTGCATGCTGAACACAGTAGACTGACATTTGGGGAGTACTGCTGGGCCTGGTGGTACTGGAAGAATTAACTACTAGGTTACTTTCTGAGCCTTGTTCACGCTGACTCTTTGGGTGCTATGGAGTTTTACCTACATATCCAAAAGCAGGTAGTAACTAGAAGGGGAGAATGACAAACGGGGACATGCAGTGCAATGGTTCTGGCTTGAGTACTTAGTACCACCGGCCTTACTTTTTACTTTGGCTTCTGTTCACACTGAAAGCGCCTCTTTGATAAATCTTGATTCTTTTGTCCTCTGCAGCATGTACCCATCTAGGCTTTGCATCCTGGCCTGACTCCACAGCCACAAAGGTACACTAACTGCACGGTACAAGGAATCCTTATATAGCACCTCTTTGCCTGCTAAACATCTGCTAAGTCCACGTTATTTTTTTTGAGGCCTATTCTGAGCCCTCAGGCCTTGGAGACTGCAAAGGTTCTCACTGTTCTCATGGGTGCTAGTTTCTGTAGCCAGTTGTCAATTAGTTAAGAGAGGCTTAGACAAACTCCTCAGGAGTATAGTAGAAATATATGTGAGGACACCCGCTCCTTACATTGAAAGATGGGGAAAATGCGATGCAGTGGTTGACTTTGAAGCTTCTTCCAAATGGCTGGCATGTTTCTAGAAACACAGGACTAGCTAAGCAGCAGCTTGCTGGGTCACTGAAGAAGCTGCCTTCATTTGCTGAAATCAATCCTGCCAATTGCCATGAAAGCAGAAAAGCAGATTATCTTTCATTTTTGCTGGCAGGCAGTCATGGTTTGTCACCAGTGCATTTGTACCTCCAGGGAGGGAGACAACTCTTTCTGCCCTACTGGGAGCTCAGCAGTCCCACGGGTCTTTAGGCTTGAAGATAGAAGGTTCTCTGTTCTCCTCCCTGATAGATTTGCTAATAAATTGAGAAGAAGAAGGGGTCACCACATTAATGACATTTCTCCATTCACTGGAAAGCAGAGGACACCCCTTGTGCTAGGTACAAGGACAGCCCTGACGTGACTAGATGTGCACAGCTGCGCAACTAAACCATCTGCATTTGCCCTGGGAGCATTTGCTGCACACACCACTGTAGCCCAGAAGGTGAATGTCTGCTAATGCTACTTGGTAAATCTGCAACTGCATTATAGTTGACAGAACTGAAACTGCTGAAAATACTCAGCAAGCAGTTCTTTACTGCTAGCACTGAAGTCATGCTTCTATCTTCCTTCTCCTTTAAAGAACAAAAAATTTAGCTTTTTAGAAGAGAAATCCGAAAAGCTCTCAAAATCATAGTTTAAAACTGCTACCAAGAGAAGCTTTAGGGAAATATTTGCCCAGTGAATCAGTAAACTGATCTTTCAGGAAAAGCTTTTAAGAAAAATTTCATAACTCCCAGCTCCCAACTGTCTAGTGAAAGAAAGTGAAATCAATGACACCTCCCTAAAACCAGCACCTGACTCCAAATCATGACAGTGTTTGAAAGAAAAGTTTATATTAAAATAAACTAGACTGATTATGTGTATTTCATTTTAATTATCTTCCAGTATTAAATTTTAATTATCATCCAGATCCATCCCATTTATACCGAATCAGTTTCTTTTTTTTCCAAATGAAAGTGTTCAGAGCATAGTCATCCTACATAAGGTTGGATTCTTTGGCCCATAAATCTAGTCTGAGTAGGAAACAAAGGCTTCAGGGTGATTTGCTTTTGGGCTTGGCTTTCATCTGGTGTTTTTGTGGGACACAAAACTACCTCGAAATGTCTTTTGATCTGAACAGCCGATTGTTGTCTTGATGAGGATGGAAACCATTTGTGATGAGTTAAAGAGGCAGTAATTGCTGGTGGGCCATGGATATCGTCTCATCTTTCTAACAGAAGGTAATGTTTACCTTCTACCTTACTGTAGAAGACACTACAGTAAAATTCAGCCCATCTTGAAGAAAAATTTGATTCAAGACAGACATGTAAGTGTGGGACTGGCTTCAGTCCTGAAAATTTCTGCAAAAGCACCGGGCTAGCTCAGGGGGTGCTTGGACTAACGCACTTAAAGAAATAAGATATATTCTCCAGCTCTTTCTTTATTCTGCTGAAATGTTCATAACATTCAAGAGGGGAAACTTTCTGAAAGCTTACACTGTTTGAATTTTCACAGTGCGTCTGCCTGAACTTCCTACAGCAGAATGGAATATTTATATCTAATATTATAACTGCAGCCCTGTTCTGCAGCTGCTCAGCTTCTTCCTGACATAGTGAAAGAATTTCAAGTGAGCTTCCACTAACGGAAGGGTCTTGTGGTCAATGTACCTGGGCCCCGGTTCAATAGCTAGGCAATCTGCTGCAGTAGTATGAGAGCTTTGCTTTTCTCTTTAATGTAGCTCTCTTAAGTTCAAAGGATACCGTATACAGAAGAAAATGTCCTGACCTTTTCATCAAGCCAACAGCGTTCTTCTATTTTTACACCTTAATAAGTTGTTTGAGCAGTTTAGAGCTTACCTGCTCCTAATCCTACTTACATTTAGCTATGTTCTGTTCCACTAATCGTATCATTTATTCAATGTGGAACAAGGACTACCAGTGGAACCGGATGCTCTTTCCCTTGAATAGCACTCTCAGGATCTGTTCTCAGGTCTTTTCTGTCTCTAAGTATTTTCTGAACGCTGCTAAATTTCAAATTGTTCCTGCCAGTTTGGCATTTAAACATTTAACTGGTGATTAGTATACATTCTTAAAACTCTCTCTAGGAGGAGAGTTTTGCTTCATTTGTGAAGTAGCGTAACTGATTTCAATGATACTACTCCTCGGTTAAGGCGTTTTCAGTAAGAGTAACGAAATCTTGAGTTCCTTACCTTCTGAAAAGGACTCCTGCTTTTAGTAATCTCGTTTCTAATTGATGATGAATATTAAAATGTCTGCACGCATACGAATCATATCCACGTGAAAATATAGTAGTTTTACAGTTTAGCATATTTACAGCTCTATGGTAAAACAATTTTATACTATTTAAATTCAATGAATGTACCTTAACATAGTCAGTGAATATTGAATATTTGCATGCTTCATTCGAAACACCGGTCTTTCTTTTCTTTACTCATGCTGGGTAATATCCTTCATCTTAAATTGTCTATCTTATTTTAAAAGTCCAATTGAAAAGTAAGTATCTATTCTGGTGGAGAAAGAATAACCAAGTCTGACCATATCTTCACGCATTTATTTCTCATTTTATGGCATATTACATTGATTATTGAAATGTTTAGTTGGAGATCCATCTTAAAAGGTAATCTCTTGGGTAAAGAAGAGATATGTCTAAGAACTCTTTTTTTTTTTTTTTGACAACGACCTCTAAAACTTGATTTAGCTGAAATATGAATAAAGTCCCACTCAGTGCCAAGTGCAGACTGAAGGGGAAACCTAAACGTTTCAGGCTTGCCCCTCATTTTAGTGCAATTTTTTCTAGTTCTACTGGTTTGGATGAATCTACACACATTTCCACTAATCGAGGATTTAGCCTTTAGAAATGGCAGTGTGATATGGCCTCTACTTTCACCGTACTCACGACTGACTATTTGAACATTCATTTGAACTAGATTAAGGCAGTGTCATTTTACTAGACTGCAACTAACACTAGACCTCTAGTTCACCCTGCTTCCCACCTTTCAATTGCCTCTACTTAGGAATTCAAACAAAAGTACTTCTCTTTCTCTTCCCTACTACTTCCATTTAGATATTTGGTTTCTGCAATTGTTGCTAGTCCTGTGGAAAGGGACAAAACTCAGATAGAGCTTATGCAGGTGTTTCAGGTCAAAAGCTGTCTCTAGTCCTTGATGGGATGTGCTTCCAGGTGGCTACTGAGGAAAATTTGTCCTCCTTCCCCCTTTCTGAATGTTTCCATCGTTCTAGTCCAGCAGTAAACTGATACAGGGAAGTTTAACCTGGTCGCCTTCTGAGTGGCAAAATAAAGACAGCTGACCCTTTTCCCTCTGAAGCTTTTCTTAAAGCAAAGGATTTGTTTGATACAAGCCACTGTTCCTTACCTTGTCATGCTTTTTCAAAAAACATTGTTGCTGGCAATTCACCTAGCAAAAATAATATTAAGGAGCTTGAGAATTTCCCTTTGCCTCTGTAAGTTTTTTTAGAGTGGCAAACTTTCAATTCTCCTGGGATACAAACCACTCCTATCCAAGTAGTATATAGCTTGAGGAATATATCTACATTGTGCTGTTTCTCTATACAGATTTATAAATGGCTGTCACTTTAGGACACAAAGCTTTCTAATCTTAGATATCTTCAGTTATTTTTATATAAGCCAAATCAACCTTACAGAAATTAACTATTTCCTACTTCACTAATGAAGTAGGTAACGGAGAGAATGGAAGCCTTTTTTGCTCCAAGCTGTACCGAAGAATATTGTATTATCTACTAACGCTCGCCCCTTACATTAAAAATGTGGGCAAATGGAATTGGGAAACTGCAATTTTTGGCATTTGCACAGCTCCTTATGAAAGTCTAGTTAGTGACTGCTTTTTAAAATCAAATGAACACCCTAACTTAAGGACAGTGACACAATGGCAAATGAGTTTTGTAGATTCAAAATCAAGACCAGCCATTAAATAAGTGATTTATACAATCCAGGTAATGATATTGAGGCAGATGATTGAAAAGACATGTTTTTCTCCATGAAATTGTCTGAATTTTGCTGGCAGAGATTTTAAAGCAAAACCTGATGAACTTGCTTTCAACGCAATTATTCAGTTTCTGGGAAGGAAACAACAGAAGAACTGTATATTTTGGAGGTATTTCCCTTCCCCCCAGTTCTCTCATTTTTCTCTCGTGCACAAAGAAGAGGGGGTAACCATGGGTTTTCTAAGTCTGAGGAAGTACCTAATCTGCAGTTATAAAATCATACAGATGTTTGTGTCAAATTTTTTTTTCTGGGCTTTTTAAAGTATTTTCCACCATTTTTGAATGAGAGAGAAAAAAAACCCTGTAACAGCTGGGCTTCCCCTCTTTCATTTTTCTTAACATCCTACACTCTTTCAGAAATGTAAGCTCATGATCTACTGCTCCCTCTTCCAGGTACTGTTTGGACTCCTAGTACCATTTATTCCTTTAGGCCAATCTTTTTATGAGCATTTGAATTACTGCAAATACCATCCACTAGAACACTAAAACTTCATATTTGTTACTCATCATCGCTTCGGTCACAACTGAAGCAGTTTATAAACTCAGATTAGCAAAACAAGATTAAGAGTCTGTGCCTCTACCTCACAAAACAATTCTTGAACTCTCTCAGATAGGGCTGCAAAGGACCTATCCCTCTTGTGGATAAGACCTCATGAGAAATCCAGGCTGCAATAAAAGACGTAGTTAGCTGGATTTGGGGGACACCATAAAAGCTGAAATTCATCCACAGAAATGCAATAAAATATTCTTAAATACTTATTTCTCCTGGAATATACTGCATATAGCCTAAGCTCCTGAAAGGGGATGAGGAATTTCTCAGATATCTGATAAGAACTGAGCTAACAGCATGATTTTTCTCCTGGGAGGAGACATGAATGAGTCTTCTGCCTTTACTAGGATACTTATTTTCATGAAACATGTCAGCACAAGCTCTTTGAAGCCTCTGCACCTCTATCAGATTTTTTAGGGGGTGTGCATTGTGCAATGGACTGAAAAGTTATCAGAGAAGGGATAGCTGGGTAAACACATACATGCACACACACAGAATGTTATCCCTTGAGCTTTCATTTCCTTAGCAAACCAAGCATACACACACAGATAGACATTTTGTAGATTGGTGTGGCAAATTTACCAAATTATACTAAATTCCCAAAGTGCTATTTTGTCCTGTTGCAGATTTACATAGATAGCGGTTAGACTCTCTATGACTCCTGCATAGACTTAGGACTGAGGGAGTAAGTGCAAGGGAAGGCAAGTGGCTGCTCTAATGCTTTCAACATACATGTTATTGCAAGCCTCTACTTATCTTCTCTACATGTTAAGCTGCCTTAATGGGTTTGGTAGTGCTTTTGCATAACTTGTATTTGTGCAGCTGAAAATCTCTCTTCTTCCTGCGTAGTCAAGTTCTGATCATTAAAACCAGAACCCAACAAAAATGGTCATCATTTAACAATCGTCCATTATCAAAAATTTCCTCATGTTATTTCCTCTTCCACCCATAGATAACTGGGATGGCATTTCGGGTACTTTTTGGCTGACAGTTAACATGCATGCATTGTATAGTTTGTGTCTGTATCCAGGTAGTTTAAATCTCAGCTTGATTACTTTTATGTGATTTCTTTTGTGTAAGGAAATGAGAGTCAGTCTTTTCCATCAATTTGTCAAGAACAAGCTTGTTCCTATGTTGCACTGTGCTGCTGGTTTACACGACAGCATTTATACTATAAGGTAGAGTAGAGTTAGACTGTTTGGCTAATACTTAGTTCCCTGTATCCTTCCAGAAAGTGAGATGTGCAGTTTGTCAGCCATTCACTAAGATAACGTTATGAAATGCTGCATGTGTGTGTGTGTTTTTTTTTTTTTAACACCAGAGAGCAGATAAAATGACAGCTCTCCCTGTGCTCTGGAATGTTATTGTGGTGGGCTCTTTGGAAAGTTTTGTCAGCTTAAGTAAAACAAATACCCTGCTCATTTGCCTTAGGTTACAAAATAACAGCTAGCCAATTACTGTTGTTGTAGGGAACCATAATTATTATCAATTACTAAGTATGCAAACTTTTTGTGTATACCCAATGAATTTAGACCTATTTTCATTCCGGTCTAATTAGAAAACTACATGGTAATCTCCAGCCCCAGGCTTTTCTTACCCACCCTTGAGTGACTGCTTAACTTGTCCCTTCAAAATAAACAAAGAGCTGCCACATCCACAGCAAAGCTGCAGATGGAGGCCCCATACACAGTGGCATAGCATTATGAGTTGTCCTTTTTTAGCTATTCCCCTTTATTTTGCTTTGCAGCATTGTCTACTAACTACCAGCTTCACTGGCAAGATTTAACTTTGAAATTCAATTTTAGTATTTCTAAATGAGGTTAATATTTTCTTTCATATGTTGTGGAAGAGGAAGAAATCAGATAAATTTGAAGGAAAGATTAGTTAGTTGGCTATAAGACGAAGGAGAGAAATTCTAGGAGCATCAAATGCTGAAACCGGTATCTGAATGAGGCTAGGAAAGCCTACAAGCCTCTCTTGTAGGCTTTCCAGAGCATGCAAAATAAAATATCTACAGGGGTTAACCTAGAGATAGTTGTCCCAATTTAGGTGTGGGAGCAGACTGGAGTAAGTCCATCTAATGAGACAGTGAGAGGACCTCCTCCTAGAACAACCTAATGGCTCAGGCAGACTCCTGGGAATTGGGGAACGCAGCTTAAAGCACCTGCTTCGCATCGGGCAAATAAAAGGTTTGAACTCTCACTTCCTGCGTCCCAGAAATAAGCTGTAGCCAGTGGGGCCTTTGGCAAAAGTGAGGCATAGTCCTCGTAGCCTCCTTTGCACATGGCTTTTGCTGGGGTTCGTGAACAGGCCTGCTACAGGACCGGTATTTAATGTGCAATAGGCACCAAACAGCTTAGAGCTGCATGGCTGAAAGAGAGAAGGAGGTTCAGGACCTTTAGGCTGAGGTCTGGGTTCCAAGGACGTAAATTTTAGACTCTGTGCAACACACAGCAATTAGGTACCTAAGTCACCCAACATGAATCTCATCACAGCAAACTGTGGTATCTGTTTTCTACTTATATTTATAATTTAGAGGAGAATGCAAACAAACCACTTTACCCAAATAAAATAACTCATTACACAAACAATGTTATTTCTGGCAGGAAGAGGAAAGGATCCCACATGACAGAGGATGGTCACTTCACTGAACATGCAGCTGGGCAGTGTTTGATACCACAGTGATGATGGTTCTGTGAGGATCTGGACAATTTCAAACAGTTCTTTGACAAGATTCAGCAGGGTGCAGATAGATGTATACAACCTGTTGCGCACCAACGTGTGGGGGACATCGCATGCATTTTGCTCGCGGCATGGATGTGCTTTCTAATTGTGGGAGAAGCCAGGACCGCTTGCACCCATTTAAGAGATTGAGTAGCCTGTCTCAGGCAAACCACTGGGCTCTATTGCTCTGCATCATGTTGACTTTTTTAGTCTGAGTTCCACAGAGGCTTTAGGAACACACAGGAGAGCTGTTAGTGCAAATTACCAAGCATAGCAATGGTATGTGCATTCCAAGGGCTCATAACTCAGGCAGATTAAAAAAGAATTACCAAGAAATAGTTCAAAGGAACATGTTTAGGGTGGTGATTTCCTTGCCATATTTCATCTCTCTGTCTCCAACTATTCAAGCTGTCTAAAATAAATCACTGTCTTTTTTCTCTTTTTTTTTCCCCTTGAATAATGGGGGAAGTGTGATCAGTTCACTTGTTTTAGCTTGTTTTTTTATTCTCCTTTTCATTTCCAAGACAAACCTGTGACTGCTTTTGTTGACAACTCCATCCTATGACTGAACATGCAAAAAGTTTTAAATGTGGTTAAAGTAGTATGTTAACTGGGAAAAGTTGAATAGCTTAACTGTTTTATCCACCACAGGAATATAATATATGCTGTTTACTTGAACCAGGCCTCACATGTTTAAAAACACTAGTAAGCAGTAAGATGCATTTCCCCCTTTGGAAGCTGCAGCTTTCAACCTACATTGGAAGGATACTCAGTCCAGAATCCTGTTAGGTGGCCTCATCCCATTCTGTGGTGAGTCCATATAAAATCACAACCAGTTTTGTATTTTTGCCAAAGCTGAATATATTTCCCTTTGAAGTACTGCTGGTGAGGAGCCTGTTTTATTACATATGGTGTTAACAGCAGTTCTAAAATTTAACTCCTTTTTCATATTAAAACAAGAAATCATGTCCATCGGTGACTGAGAACAGCTTTTTAACTACAGGCTGCAACTATTTTTTCCTCTCAAGGCTTCTTAAATGAAATAAAGGCACTGGTTGGGACCAAGAGACCAAAAAGATGTTTCTGAGCAAAAAGGCAGGCAGAATAAGCTTGGCTTGTCACCAAGTTGCACTGAACTTGACAAATGAAATTTCATTAAAATTGCAGGGGTGGTTATGAAACTGCCAGTAAATAACTGTCTCCCCAGAGTCTCACACTTTTTCCAGAGACTCTTTTCTCTTTGGACTCCCTCCTGCCAGCAAGAAGATCTTAAAAGGAAAAAACAGAGCTAAGTGTTAGAGTTAGAAGTTAGTAGATAATAAAGGTCAAATGCATTTTTTCCAGAAGCTACTGGAATTTCTGACATTATTTTCTCTTTTCTTCCTCCCTTGAGCTTTCTCTCACAGTTATTACCACTAGTAGGTGCAAGCCAAAGCCATGAATCTAGACAAAGTCAGGGATGGCTCCACAGCTAAATTTTGTAGCTGACCATTTTCTCTGCAGTAAACCACAGCAAAACCCAAGATTCCCGTGACCTTGCACTCTGAAAAGTTTTGGATCTGTTTCAAACCTGGACCTGAACTTCATGGCTGATGGCCCTTTCTAGTTATCAGCCTTCAGTAATTCAAAATATAAACTAAATACACATCATAATTCATCCCACCAAACCACATCTGTGCATGAAGCTACTTTTGCTCTCTCAGGACATTACAAAATCATGAAGTATCTCTCTTCTTGGCTGTTACTGAGCAAAAAAAAAAAAAAAAGTGTTATTTGTCTTGTTTCTTGCTGCTTCTGGAACAAACCTTTTCTGCTCCTTCTGGCTTGGGGCTATAAGACACTTCCATTTCCAAACAGGAGGCCCTATCATGAATCTTTTCAGTAAGGATTAGCTGTTGAATTTACTCTTCTGTACCCTGCCTCTACTCCTCAGCCACAATGTGGCCTGAGGTGGCCCAGACAATGTAGCTCCTATTACTTCAAAGCCAAAGTGGGAGATTCAGTGATGTGTCCACAGTGCGGGAATGCCAGTTTCCTACACAGAGGCTGTTGCTGCAGAGTGACCAAGACTGGCTCAAGGGAGCACCCAAAACTCTTTTCATAGGAAAGTCTCCCAAGTACTGAGTCTGTACCTTACAAATGGCATGCTGAAGGACACCTGCTTCTGAAAACTGCCTCTGTTTCTCCTTGTTATTAGCTGCAATTTTTATCATGCCTATTCTATAAGTTAACGGGGCTCCTTCCATAGAGTGCAAGAGAAGAACAAGCTTTAGTCGGTAGCAGGTAAAACTGGATGAATGAAAGACTCATTTTTACAGTACACAAGCACTGTTTCCAAATGGACAAGAGTTGGAAAAGGAGGTGCCCTTGGACTCACTCTCTATTTTCCTTTTTGAAAACATTATTTTGAGATTATGTACTTTAGGCAAAATTCATACCTGCTGCAGTCAGAAGGGTAAAACTGGAATTTGGGCTCCATAGTTTAGCTGACTCTGGTAACAAGTCGTGCATATCACATGCTTCATCGTTAAATCAGCAGCAGTTTACTACGTACTCTCATCAAGACTTATTCCACCCATCACTGATATAAATGGCAGTCATTACATTGATTTTTTATGGGAGCAGGATTTAGGTTATAGAGAGAATAGAGCCAGTCTTTGCTTTTCCAAGTTTCCTGAAGCCATAAATGCTTGCAGAGCTAATAAAGAGTATATGTCCAGTTTAGATGAAGTTGGAGGATTCAATTTCTGGGTACAATTTTCATTTTCTAGAATTTTAATTAGAACTTTCAAAAATCATTGATAACTCTGATGTTTTGCTACTGCTTTCACTGTAAAGTAATCCTAGCTGATCTTCCACAATATTGTTAATTCTCTTTTAATTAGCCTTTTTCCCATAGTGTGCCATGCCAGCAGATGATTAATACATTAATGTCACTATATTTGCAGCTGCTTCTTTATTCCTCCTCTACAGACGGGTTTTTTTTTTGGTAGCCCAATGAAGTTTTAGATAACTATCATCTTCTGTAAAATCTATTCTCACCTTTAGAAAGTCTAGCCACATGTTTTTTGGAAATCTAAAATAAAAACTTGCAGATGATATTGCAAAAAACAGCGCACATACATAATACTGCCAACAGTCCTGCTGCTTAAGAACAAAAACTATCTCTCTGTACTCATCAGATCTGAATTTACAAGTAGATCCTCATGCTATTGAACAAGCCAACCAAGCCATACCACTCTACAAGCTCACATAGGAAGGAGTGCTAAAGTATTTGTTAATAGGACCAAAATGTGGAGCTTGTGACATCAGATACAGTTCTTATTCTTGAGAAATAAGAATTTGTTTATGCTCTCTGTTATTTAGAAACCATACAAAAAGATTCAAATAGGGGAAAAAAATCCAGTTATGTCACTTGATATTCATCATGGAATTGGATAGAAAATAGCCAGAAAAATCTGTGGGATTTAGTTGGTTTTACTTCATTTGCTGGAAAACATGTCCTGCATATCACACCTTGCAAATTTGATCTTATTTAGGATCACCAATTGGATGCTAGATTAAAATGTAACACAACATTAGGGTGGACCAGCAGAACATTAAAATATTACAATCTGTGTCAGGCATTAACTATATTATGAGCAGTGGATGTTGTACAGTGGACTATATTATTATGAGCAGTGGATGTTGTCTACAACAGCAGTGGACTGAGCAGTGTCTGAGCAGTGGACTTCAGCAAGGCTTTGGACACTGTCTCCCATCACATCCTCACAAGCAAGCTCAGGAAGTGCGGGCTAGATGAGTGGATGGTGAGGTGGATTGAGAACTGGCTGGATGGCAGAGCTCAGAGGATTGTGGTGAATAGCGCAGAGTCAAGTTGGAGGCCTGTAGCTAGTGGTGTCCCCCAGGGGTCAGTCCTGGGTCCTGTCTTGTTCAATGTATTCATCAGTGACCTGGAGGAAGGGACAGAGTGCACCCTCAGCAAGTTTGCTGATGAGACTAAACTGGGGGGAGTGGCTGACACACCAGAAGGCTGTACTGCCATTCAGAGGGACCTGGACAGGCTGGAGAGCTGGGCCGAAAGGAACGTCATGAAGCTCAACAAAGGCAAGTGCAAGGTCCCGCACCTAGGGAGAAATAACCCCCTGCACCAGTACAGGCTGGGGGTTGACCTGCTGCAAAGCAGCTCTGCAGAGAAGGACCTGGGAGTGCTGGTGGACAGCAAGTTGAGCACGAGGCAGCAATGGCCAAGAAGGCCAATGGTATCCTGGGGTGCATGAGGCAGAGTGTTGCCAGCAGGTGGAGGGAGGTGATCCTCCCCTTCTACTCAGCCCTGGTGAGGCCACATGTAGAGTACTGTGTCCAGTTCTGGCCTCCCCAGTACAAGAGAGACATGGCACTCCTGGAGAGAGTCCAGCGGAGGGCTACGAAGATGATGAGGGGACTGGAGCCTCTCTCCTAGGAGGGAAGGCTGAGAGAGCTGGGCCTGTTGAGCCTGGCGATCTGATCAACGTGTATAAGTATCTGAAGGGGTAGTGTCAAGAGGATGAGGCCTGTCTCTTCTCCGTGGTGCCCAGCAACAGGACAAGAGGCAACAGGCACAAACTGAAACCCAGGAAGTTCCATCTGAACAGGAGGAAAAACTTCTTGACTGTGAGGGTGACTGAGCATTGGAACAGGTTGCCCAGAGAGGTGGTGGAGTCTCCTTCCCTGGAGATATTCAAAACCTGTCTGGATGTGATCCTGGACAATGTGCTCTAGAGGACCCCTCTTGAGCAGAGGGGTTGGACGAGATGATCTCCAGAGGTCCCTTCCAACTTTGGCCATTCTGTGATTCTGTGATATTAGCTACTATATATGGCACTAAGAAATGGACTCAGTAACTCTGAAAACATTTTCTCTGAACCTTTATGTCTGGGAAAAGGGTAAAGAAATAGTTTAGTGGACTTTTGCTATCTCTAGTCTTTGGAAATCTGTGACTCCATGGATGGTCATGGGAAGTAAAGATGGCAAGAGTCAGAGCTTGATCAACAAGAGATTGGTCACATGGACTTGGGAAGTCTGGAAAGGGGATCTGTGCAACTACTTCAGTTGTGTTATGTATCCAAGTGATAATCTGGGTACCAGCAAGTGTTTGATGGCTTTATGGTTGGCATGTCTAGAAAACACTAGAAGTGCTATACATTTTCAGATTCAAGGCGTGAACTGATCAGTAACCAATGTAGGTTAGGGACAAACTTTCCCTTTGGGTAAAGTGCTGGGTTATTTGTGCCTTAGCAAAGCAGATATTTTTATATCAAAATCAGCATGCTGGATTGAATGGATGATTAGTTGGATCAAGTCCAGTGATTCCTGTGTACTGCAGTTATCAGATTGGGTAGAGAAGCTCTGTCAGATGATGAAAGCACGTGGAAAAAACCTATTTGCCTGTAAATTCTTGCAATAGCTGCATGCACACTGTTTAGTTTAATGCTGAGAATCAGGTCCTGCAAGATACTAGCAGTGCTATCATTTGCTGAAGTGCTCGTACACTGATGATACCCCACACCTTGCAGAATGGTAACCAGGGCTGAGAGTAGGGAAGGCATCTGCCGCCAGAGTAGCAAAAGGAAGAGTCAGAGAACTGGGGAAAATGACGGCAAAGAAAGCTGAGAGAGAGACTCCAGAAAAGACTTCAAAAGTGGTATTTTGAACTGGTTCCCACGACATTCTGGGAGCCGGTAAAGATTTCTGAAAATATTTGCTTGATAGAACATTCACTGCTTGTTTTAATTAGCTTGGTCTCATTTTTAATAGGCACCAGCTGAAAATTTTGAGTGGGATCTTGAGTGCATATCGGTATTAATGCAGAAAGATGGGTCTGACAAAATTCAAGCTTGGATTCTGGTTGTTGCAGGAGTAGTTCCGTGGGTCTCATCTGGCTCAGTGCAAAGAGAGTGGTAAGAGCTAGCAGGATTAAACTTTGTGGTTTGGGCCTACGGTCTATGTTTCACTTGTAAGACTTGAAACATATGAAATGCATTTAAGTTCCTTGTTGCCCATCTCTGCTTAGGTTTGCTGAGGTCTTCCCTTGAAAGCAGTAGAGAAAAACAAATAATGGTTGTGTGTAATGTAAATAGCTTTTCTATTAAAAGATAGTTAAAGCATGTCAGCAATCTATGATTGAGAACAGACGAACCAAACCCTTCTCATGTTGCCTCACACAGAGCCTTATGTCTGTTGACATGCCTAGGAGTTGAAAAAGCCAATGATGGGATAGGATAATAGCTTGTAAACACAGACTGGGCCCACACCTTGTAGCGCCCACAGTTTGAGGGAACAGATCTGCCCCACTATTTCTGCCTTTAAATGCCAGGAAACAAATCAATTGGTAATAAAGCTCAATGGCTGTCCTCCATCTGCAGTCAGTTTGTTTAACAAGTGACTTAAAGTAGAAAATAGTCACAGACATCTCTTATTAGCCTCTTGAATAAACAATGGCTGTAGCTGAAATGCTTCATTAGGAAGGAGGGAACCAACCATCTATTCTTTTCTTAGGTGCCTCTCTCTGTTAGGGTTTGTGTAGCTTTGGGCAGAGACAGAAATGGCCTGTGTTACAGCCATTGCCCTTTGCCGACGTCATGGAGGGAGTGGTGCCTCGCTTAGCTGCGTGGCCTGGACACAGCAGCAAGGTGAGATCTGCAGTGTGGTGAGATGAGTAAGTCTTTCATTTCAAATGGCTTTGGGTTCAGCCATGGAAAAGCTGTGCCGATGGCTGGGGTGTGTTCTTGGGATAAAAGTTTGTCCTCTGAACCTGTTGTTGGATATAATGTGGTGTTGAGGCTATCTCTAAGCTCTGGAGCAGAGAGCCTGAGACCAGCTGCCTTACTTGTTTCCTATCCCATCTAGCAGTCTTGGAGTGCAATTGCTAGTGGCATCACAGCCACAGCGGAGCTGGAGAGAGTCAAGGTGGTATTTAAGGTACAGTAGCAGAGATAGGTCCACGATGTGATTTTGGGATCAGGGTCCAGTGCACAAGTTGGAGGTCCTAAAGATATGATTTTGACTTAGCCCACAAGAAGCCATACATAGGTAATACCTCTCAGCTTTTCTAGGCTTAAAGTTATTCACCCTGTAAGGTAGATTATAAAATTACAAAAAGCAGCTCTCTCCTTAATGTGGCAATTCTGCACTGTGCAGACAGGTCTTGGCAGTTCTCTTTCAACAAAATGCCAGGCCAAATAAACAATCTGTCATGAGCACAAGGAAATCTCATGAATAAGAGAGGGGAGAAAAAGAATAAAACGGAAATAAGGCTCCTTTAAAAATGTGCTAGGAAACAAGCAGGAAAGCATAGAGATTATTATCTTTTGTCGGCAGACTCGTGAATCTATGTTCCTTAATGGCATTCTAATGCTGCTGATAAGAAATCTTTGTATTCATATAACTTAAGTAGATGTTAGAGCCTCTTGCTTGAGGATTAAAGCAAATAAAGCTTTAAGGAATTTTCAGAGAAGTGCTTCCCTTCCAGCATTTGTTTGTTAGTTTAAAAAAAAAACAGAACAGAGGAATTCTTAAAGAAAAAGTATATGTTCACTTTGGGCCCTTTGTGTTTCATTTGTTTTTATTTTGAAAGGCAAATGTTTACCCTAAGTCTGAGCCTGTGCCACCGCTGTTGTGGCTGGCCCTATTAACCTGAATAGACCTGCTCACACATGCTTAAAGATTTCAGGGTGGCCTATCTTACTGTATTTACCTTTACTTCTTACTTTTTGGACATTGTATAGATCAGTCTTTCTTGTGAAAATCTGAGTATTTCTGGTTTGGATTAAGCTAGAGAAGCTGTGGGAAGAAAGGGGTTTTGTTCTGTTTTTCCCTTTATTCTATTCAGTGTTATTTGCTCCAGCCAGATCAAAATTGGGAAAAGCAAGAAGGATTCCTTCCTGATTGTAATCAGAACTGGCCTTTTCAGGGTCAGAAGCAAATATTAGCAATGATCTAATAAAACCCTTTGTACGTATGTATATTTTGTTTGTTATTGTGGATCCCTCCCCTTCCAACAGAAAGTAATGGTGATGATGCATTTTAATAGTGTTTTACATAAATTGGCTCTCTGAAGAATGCTCTATGTTGCTATAAAGAATGTTCTCTTTGGCTGCTTCTGGTGTGAATTCTAGTGATCCACATATGTGCTGTGGCAACCCTATGCAACAGTGAAACATAGCAACTAGAGACTGTTTTCAACTGGATGAGTTAATGTTAAGCAATTGTGACTTTGGTGACTCCTCTTACAACCCTTAAATACCCTGGTTACTCAACAGCTGGCAAATGTGGCATCTGATACTTCTGCACTCATCCTTCGAGCTCAGTGATACCTCCTCTATTCGATCAAGGACATTTTAATTGGCAACCTGAACTTCAGCTAAACTTCTCCATCAGCTGTATCTCTGGTTCTCATTCCTCTACTCTTGGGTGGAGCAGAGCTTGACATAGGTCTGTCTTGAGCTTTGTCCCTCTTGGAGAGGGGAGAGGCTGAAGCCAGCTTTAAACCTGTAATGAACTAGCTGCAGCCCAGGAGTTACTGGGCTGGATGCAGACACAGAATGAAGCAGGCTGGTAGTTTTCTGTCACTTCCCCCCTGCCCTTCTTATTCTGCTGTAAAAGTTTTTTGTTTCCTTTTCTTTTTTCTTTTTTTATACGAGCCATTCGTATTTTGCTTCAAGATCTGTTACGAGGTACTTTTTCTTGCTGCTTCACTGGACACTAAACTCTAATTTCTCTGCAGTAATTTTTAATAACCTAGAACTCTGTGCACAGTGTTTCCTGTAATTAGGCATGTTTCAGGCAGTTGTTCCTTCAGGCCTCCACTGCATTTCAGTGGAGAGGAACATAACCTCCACCTCCAGTTGACATAGATTATTTATAGATGGAAAGCTATGGCCCCCCGTGAATGAAAGCATTATTCATGGAGTGAGATGTAATCCCTAAAATCCAGGCTGGGAGAACTGCTGCTCAGCTGAGACCACTTTTAAAACCTATGAGGCAACTGCTTTCACTGTAAACTAAGGAATCAGGTATAAATACATTTTACTACACCTTTAAAGTACAAAACAGAACAGATGATTGAAAGGCACCGTGCTCTCTTGCCAGTACTTTCATGGACTTGTTCCAGCCCTCCCAATCTCTTTTTTTTTTTTTTTCTCCAGTTTTTTATACACTTATTAATTCTGTTCCCCCTGCCCCCAACACACACTCTTCCCCTTCCAGTCTTTGGTCAGACAACAATATAGTGGCTTGATTCAAAACTTACTGATTAGCTGAGATTAGCTATTATTTCAAAACCCTACAAATTAGGCAAGGTATATATATTCAGCTGGAAACCAAAGGAGATCTGTTGCAGGAGATCGGGGTGGGAGCAATTCACTGGACAAATATTGCAGAGCAGCTCAGTTTACTGTAGTACAAAGCACCAGGGAATGTGCATCCAAAGTCCCGTGTGACACACATCGGGGAAGGACACCCTTTTTCATGATACAGCTGCCTGCAAAGCTACGCAGATCAGGTTTGGTCACCTGAATTGCAGGAGCAGATAAAACACTGAGGGCTTGAGAAATATGTAACTTTAATTAAAAACAAACAAACAAACAAACCTCTAGGATTCTCACAGAATTTGGGAGCTGGCAGGGCATTGTAGAAAATGGCATGCATTGAGTCTTGTGCATCAGAAAATATATCACGAGCTGGCAGCACTGGACAGTGCAAGGCTCAGAAGAACAAAAGGTAAACCTAGGTGCTTTAATATGCTGCGAGTTGGGAAGGAAATATTTCAAATATAATTTGTTTGGGGGCCATCTGAGCCTACAGACTTGTTTCAGCTTGTTACCATCCACGGTGCATTGTTTCTGCCATCTACCTCTAAACGACCAGTTAAAAGGACAGCTGCATTAAGTTACATAGCTCCACTTTATCCAGGCATGGTTTAGTGGTACAGGTTGGACTGTACACAGAGGGGAAAACATTGTCCTTGCCCAGTGACTATGCAGGCATTGATTTTAACAGGAATTGAGATGTGTGGGCAGGACTTACTCTGCTGTTGTTATTGCTCTCTAGTGATAGGCACAAATTCTATTTCTCAGTGCAGGAAGGCTCAAGTTTATCCTGTCTAATTGAGATGCCAAAAGCTAGGCATCTCCGGGGCCCGTTTAGCCTAATATCACTTTCTACTGACCATGGAGAAACTAACCTATGCTAGCTGTCTTTGTTAGGTGAGACAAATACTGACCCAGTGCAGTGCCTCAGATCCTTGAGCGTGGGGCTAACTGGAGAACTATAACACTCTCTGTTACTAACAAGATACCCAAAGACCTCTTTCCTTCTGAAATTTCCATCTGAAAATCCAAATTCCAACTATGGAATTGGGGGATATAGCAGGAGGGAACTGCTAGAGGCAAACACTGTTTGCCCACTAACTGTGAGGGCCCTGCTTCCATGGGCTAACTGAGGCTGGAGGGATCCTCTTCCTTTCTTTGGTAGTCTGTAGGATGTGTCCACCATCTTTGTAGGCAGCACTGCAAGGCAGAGATTTCCCTTCTCTCTTCTAGCTGGGCAGTTCAGCCCAAGTGCAAGGGCTTGTTCTATATTTGGACTTTGGTCAGTTACTGAAGGTAAGGGAGGGGGAAGCCTCATCTGAATCCTGCTGTCTTTTCCCAGGCGCGTTCCAGATGTAAGCATGCCTAGATTTCTGATTTGATCTCAATTTGTGCTTTGCTAGAGGGAAATGAGGAGGGTCCACAGCTGAAAGCCCAGGCTGGGAGAAAGTAAAATCTGCCACAAGCATCCATGTACCTGTCTCAGTAATAGAAGCAATGGGAAAATTTCTGTTTAATGGAAGGAAGAAACTGAGTGCTCCTAAAAACCTTGCTAAACTTAGGGAGTCATTGCTACCTTTCAGCTCCTGTTTACTCTTTCTTTTGACGATGCTCCATTCTGCTAGTAAAATTTCTTCCGTGTGACTGGGCTTTGTAAAACCTACTTAATCCAACATAGATATGTTTTATGCAGTTGCATCCAGCACAGTGCTATTTCAGTTGATTTAAATGAGAAAGTTAAATCTCAGTCTAGACGGAGCTCCGTTTAGCTCTTGTGAGTCTTGCACCCGGCAAGATGCATCATCTCTGAATGTTTCTCATTTTCCAGAGAAGCCCAAGAGAGCTACATCTCCCCATAAAATTCCTGTCTGCACTAAATTGCCTTTTAGCGGTGATTTATACCTCAATAAAATACATCACGAGAAGGAGAAAATGTTTAATTGTATAAGTGGCATGACTTATGTGAGACATTTTTTGGTGCTTATTTATGCATTTATCTTCTTTAAAAGGGGGTGTAAAGACCCCTGACTTTCATTTACAGTGGGAACAGTAAAGGTCAGAAAAAATAAACAGAGTGGAGAATGAGGAGTAAATCTTAACCTAGTGTGGCTTCTGAAAAAGACCTTGCTTAGGAAATTCACTAAAAAATACGGACAGGTTCAGGCTGGATTTAGGATCCTAAGGGATTCCCCAGCGAAGAAACCCTGAGAAGAATCCTTTCTCCTAACAAACTGAGCCTGAAAGCAGAACGAAATTCGAGGGTCTTTGCCTCGCACCTGATTCTGGATGTTATATTTCTTTTCTCAAAGCAGTTGCAGTGGCAAATGGAGGAATCTTTTATGTTGTTCACAAAATCAGGGATTTTGAGTACTTGTTTGTTTCCCCAACCCCAGAACCTCTTTGAAAGTTGTATTGTGGCCGTCTTTTAAAATAGATAGCTTAGGGGTGAATATAGTGCCAGAGCATCATTCGCAAGACATGAGCTTTGGGACATGTGAGCCTGTCTTCAGGCTTCTGCTGTAAGACTTCTGCTCGCAGCTTCATCCTGCCAATGATGGGTGTTCGGGCAGCAGCTGAAACATGTTGTTCAAGCAGCACATGTGAGATGAGAAGGCTCCAGGATAATTAGAAATGGGTTTATTGCTGGGAGGCTGGCATGATTTACTTAATTTATATCATAAGTGTGCTTCCTTATCTCTTCTATTGCCTGTGTAATGGCATAGCTTTGAAGCCTGTTCTTTGGGGTGTGAAAGTTAAGGGGCAAAGTGAAGCCTGTTGTCCAGCTCCAATTTTATCTCATTACTGATCAAATGTTTATTATAGTATAAGAGTCAGTGCTTGACAGGTGCTTCCACCTGCATGAACATGACCCTTGCCTCAAGGGCTGTCTAGACTTCAAAAGCTGGATAGTAGGTGTGTGGTAACGCGTAGCCACTCAGGCACAGACTTGCCTATGTATTTACATATTAGTCAGGCTGACAGAGTGAAGGAATACTTCATAAGCGTGTAGGCCAACATAGCAATCTTATCTCCTTGTTATCTACTGCCTCAGCCCTGCGCCTACATGCCTTACTGCAATGTTGCACTCTGCATGGTAACTCATCTTCCATGAACTGGCAAATAGGAAGAGCTATGTCAGGAACTCGGAGATTTTGAGTAGTGAAAGGTAGGCCTTCTAAAGCATTTTATGCCATGCCAGCTTTCTGATTGCCAGTAAAATATTTTGAATTCTTCCTACTGACATCTAGGAGTTTCCCTGAAATGTGAGAACTGATCAACACAATTTTCAGAAGTTCCCCTCTTACCCAGCAATGGACAAAGAAGTTGCGTCTTCGTACTTAAACACTGTACCTGCTGACACGGTGGGCTGCACACATCCTTTGAGACACTGTTTACTACAGAGACATGCCTAACTCTTCTTTACCAAAAAAAGTCGCTCTGGAAATGTGTTCAGCAAAGACGCCTTTACCTCAAACCCTTACAGCTACCCAAAATACTAGTTCTTGCTAGCTTTTGAACTAAGGCTGCAGCCAAGCCTAACAATGAGAAGCCTGAATTCTGAGTGCTGTGGGTGTTTGGTCCACATTTAAGAAAGAGAGTATTTTCTTGCTGAACTTCATGAAAAGAAAGGCAATTAAGCTTCTATTAAAATGGCTTTTGACTTTGTAGAAAGTGAAACTTACCATTATGCAGTGTTTTTCTGGCTTCCACCTACAATATGTTAATCTAAGGAACACAGGAGCTTTGTGTATTGACGATAGCTATCGCTGTAGGAAATCCAGCATTGTGGTAAACCAGCTGCTTTTTTTGCCTTTCCCAATTGTAGAATTTTTTTTTTTCACTTCCAGGATTTCCTTGTTCCAAATCTCTCTTCATAGACACAAGCACTTTCTTTCACTGAAAGAAAAAACATAAATAAAATGCAGGTGAACAAAGAAGGAGAATGCCTTTCCGTCGACTTTACCGTCCTGCCAATTCAAATGGTTCTGCATAGCACAGGATTTCCCTGCACAGTTCTCCTGATGAGGCACAAGGCTGACCTCAGGGTGAAACCGATTCTCTCTAAAAGAGGTTTAAATAACTATGCCACTGTCAGTAATGTATTTGTGTTTAATCAGTGACATGACCTTTTTATATCCCCGTTAAGGACTGAGGAATTTTGGCAGGTACCATAAACTGATGCATGTTGCATGGCCTTACTTTACTGTTCCCAGTGCATTTATCAGGAAGCCAATATCCAAAATTGCTCAATAGCTCTGGAATGTTTATTCCAGCCGTTCCTTCATCTGCAGGTCTGCAGCCTAATGTTGCAGCTTTGTGCTGGCAATGCAAAAGGTCAGATAGACCTTATCCAGAAAAAAAATCAGCTTCTTTGGGCTTCACTGAACAGGCTTTGAGGGAAATGCAGCCCGTAAACCAAAACACAACCAATCTACAATCATGAGTTCAAAATGCACTATTTTATGGGTTTGAATAGCTTAGATTCTTTCTTAATACTTCTGTTCTTCATACTGAGACAGTGCCTAGATGCTAGACCACCATCTGGAATAAGCAAACGTAAAGCAAAGGCTGACCTGTATACAGAAGTTCATTAACCTACCTTTAAACTGGCCACTCTTGCTTTCGGAAGTCATTTTAGTTTGTTTTTTAAATCTGTTGGTTGTTTTCAGCAACCAAACATAACATTGGTGAGGCCCTGTCCTTATTCGGATGAAGAATACAACTATGCTGCAGGGAATTTGCCTTTTGACCACTCAGGTATATAAGTGACTGTAAACTAATGACCAGTTTTTTGATAGGGATTTTTTGAGACACTTACTGTGTCAAAAAAGACCTGAACTGCATGAAAAAGCATAAGAGCTGTTAGGAAGTAGCTGAGCAAGCTTATGAGAGAGCTCTGAGTTAAAAGAATGGGGAGGGTCTATGCCACGTGTGGAGGGAATTAAGCTTTAGATGGGCTTGGTGTGTGGCTGCAGTGAGCCATAACACAATCCTTCCAGCACATGACATGCAGGGTGAGCTGGGAGCTGGGTGGAGTGGTTTGGCTTTGGGATGCCTTCCGTTTGCTGGGATAGTCAGTATGAAGGAAACCTTGAGAACAGAGTACATCTGCTTTTTGAAGACCTCAGTAACTTTCACTATTTTTACTTGCAAACCTAGAAAAGTGGTTGTCCCTTAGGACTGGTTTTCTTGTTAGGGGATTTTCTAGGGTTTGACAGCAGCTCCAGAATTTCAGCAGGCCTTTGCTATCCTCTAGTTGTATCATACAGAGAACCCAGAAAGGATGGCTTTTCCCCCTGCGTTTTTCTAGGCAGCACCAATGTCTCATCCAAAAACTATGGAGGATAGAACTGTACAAAATGAGGGAGAAATGACTGCCTTCTAAAGTATGTTCACATCACTACGTAAACACATACCCCCCTCCCCCCCAAAAAAGGACTAATAGCAGAGGCTGAGTAAGCTGCAGGATCTTTCAGCTGAGAGACACTGCTAGTAAAAGTCACACAGCAGTCTCATTTCTCTGCTCCCAATAAATGAGGAAAACTGGCGTCCTGGCAAGGATTTTTCCTGTCTGTCTGGGTCTTAAGCACAGAAGCAGCACTTCGCAGGGAAGAAAAAAATATTTTAGTGTGAATAGCAGCCAGCTGCTGATTTTTTTTTTTCTGTCTCTGGCTTCCGAAACATACATTCAACATGCTCAACACAATTGCTCACCCCTTGTCCAACTTGCAGTGGATTTAAAGAGCAGTACCAAAATTTTCCCCATATTTTGAACACAGCAAGTTTCTTGAGGGATAAAGGGCCCAGAGACAACTTCTTGCACTTAGCCAAGTCTATTAGCTGAATATTCACCCAGAAGAGCAATAAAATATTGTGCCAAAGATCTTGGAAAGATGGGGGGCAACTTCACAGAGACTCTTTGTAAAAGCAGCATGTGCTGCCTCACTGAGGGGCCACCAATGCTGGCCTCGCTTGGTTCATCTTTCTGGACTCCCTGTTTTGTGGAAGCTTTAGCAGCCCCTTTGGCTCCCTTGCTCTTCCTCTCCAGCCCCTGCTGCACAAGCCATGCACTATTTGTGTTTTGTACTCTCGGAATGGTGAACAGGAAAGTTATTTCCCTCTGTCTTCCTGCAAGGCCACCTTTTCTTCTGCAAGATGCTAGCCTTGAGGAAGGGCAGTCTGTACCTTTCTTATCTTCCATTGTGGAAGTGTCAAACAGCTCATGGCTGTTTGGCTGTTTAAGACTTCTTGCTTTGGCTGAGCGCATGCATCTTCTGTGACCTGGGAGATGTGCTGATGCTGCTGGGCCTTGTCTAGGTGTGGACAGCTGTATGGCATAACTGTAAAGTGCAATTATGTCATTGCAGTAATGCAAATGTAACTCTCTTGCAGAAAGAAGAGCATATTTCAAGCTGTTATTTGAGTCATATCTGAAGCAATGACTCTTGAGTGCAATAGGACAAGCAAGGTATTTGATCCAACAACGTCTCTGTTTCTCTGAGATTCGGCAGTGGTCAGTTCTGACCTGCTGGCATGTACTCAGCCCAGGAAAGACCACGTAGCTGGAGAGGTGGAAGGAGTTACTAGCTGAGAGATCCCTGCAAACAATACAGCAGGATAGTCTTCTGCTAAATGCACCAAGCAAGAAGCCTGCAGTCTGTTGGCATATTTATTCCGCTGGTGGTATGTTCTTTTCACTGCTATGAAAAGGGCATGAAATCTGCCTATGAAGTCTATACAGTATTCATCCCCCTTGCTTAGTTAAAGGAGTTAGATTCTTTTCATGTCAGCAGTAACTTTATGCTAAAATCCTGTAAACTAAAAGGCTGCAGAAAACTTGAGCTTTTACCTAGCGCTTAACTTGACAGCTTAGGCAACCAAGTAGCATTCCAGAAGTAAAACGGGGTTTTTCAAATGACTGTTTTGGGATTATTACCCTTATCTTTCAATTACTAAGTTCAGTTCCTGTAGTCCAGTCTGAGGTATACAGAAAACATTTGCTCACCAAATGGTGTGAAGAGCAAGATTACCCTTCTGTGATCCATGTGATTTACGAGGGTAAATCATGGTTTTAATAAACTGATCGAAAGACAGATCCAACTAAAATCCTCCAAAGGCGAGATGAGGAGGGGAACAACTTGTCAGCTGTGTTTAAGGAAGAAAGGCAAACAAACTCTTAGGCCCCTCTGTACTAAAGAAGGACAACATTGTACTGAAATGGCTAACTGCTGCTCCATGTACTGCATGATTATACTTTGTACCCTTTCATAGCACTGAGGAAAGAAAATAAGGTGCAACCCACACGCCCTCCAGATCTGCCGTAAGGCATTTTTTTCCATCTTGCATAATGAACAGGCGCTCTGTGCTTTTGCTTCACAAACAAATTATTTATTGCTTGATGCTGAATTCCCCTTTTATGCGCTGCGTTATTATTTCACCAGCGTATTTCAAAAGTTGCTCTTTCAGATTTCTTCTACCCTTTAGAACTCAAAAAAGCTTCTGTTTATGCTGATTGAAGCTCTACAGGAAGTCATTAGATCCTAATTATGAGAGCAGTTTGAGGGCCAGGCTACTACACAGTCCTTGCAGCCTAAAGAGGTAACAGTGGGAGAGCAAACACTGGTATGAAGATGTGAAATGACTTGTACAAGACCTGGACAGAAAACCAGTTGTGGTATTAGAAAGAGTGTCCAAATTTTCTGTGTTTCCAAGTTTCCCCACAGGAGGGTCTTGTCTTTGACAACTCAAATACACCAGGCAGGGTTTTCAGGACCCCAGAAAACAGCCACTGTTGTTGCTGGAAGTGACTTTCCAACATCCTTCATGTAAGGAGAAACTGGTAGGAAGAGTTCTCCTTTCTAAGTTGCATGGAGAGGAAAAAAAGGTGTTAAGAGGTAGAGATGAGGTGAGCTGGGAGAATTTTAAAACAGGGATAGACGGCTGACATATAAGCCTTCATTAGTAAGTGTTTGGTTTCACTTTTCTGAAAGTGGGTGGGAGCTGTGAGATTGCAATAGTTCATCAAGTATGTTAAATCTAAACTACAGGAGTGTACCCAAATTCTGGCAGCAGCTGTAGTTACCTGCAGTTAGAGCTGCCTCATGCTTCTCACTAGAAGATCATACCTGAGAGTGTTTACACTTTTGCCAGACTTTGACTGGGTGGGTTGATATTTTCAGGGTCAAGCCACAGGCAAAGGTCCTGTAATTGCCTGAAAAGGTCCTGAAATGAGAGCCACACCTGTTGTGCAAGTCGGGCCTCACCGGTAGCTGTGCTGACCAGCAAGGTGGAAAAGGAGCACCTTAACCACCATGCTTAAACCATAAATACTTAATCTATTAAGCATTGTGGAAGGTTAATGGTTGAGGAGCATTACACCAGAGATCATTGCCCTTCAGGGTTTGGAACAGCGCTCCAGGCTGTGTTTTCTTTCTCTGCAGCTAGCTTCAAAACCTCAGGAAATTGTCTCTTCCCTTCCTAGCAGGAGAACTGTCACAGGAATAAGGACTTGTGGTTACTATGAGTTATAGCATTAGCTCTAGTACAGAGTTCTGAGCATTTAGTGTAAATATTGAATCCTGCTTGCTCAAAAAAGTCCATTTCACAAATGAAGTTCTGTGCCAACCTATTCCTCCTAAAATATTAGGAGAGTGATGTCAAGAGCATCCCATTAAGGTTGCTTGGTTAGGGTCTTTTTTTAAAAAATTAGCAAGCACCAAAATCAAGGTAGCCTGTATGACCTTCACTTAAGGTTAAATTCCTTAAATTACCAAAAAAAAAAAAATCATTGCCACTCAGCTGTAATTACTCCTTTTCTGTTTCCTTTTTAAGCTGCGTGGCCTCAGGCCTTATCTAGTATATACAGTACATCATCTTCAGCACTGAACTACAAAGTTAACTTCTGCTTGACCATTTGGTAGTGTTCTCACTGTAAATGTCCACACAATGCTTATCTGCCCCGTGACGATAAGTCATATTTTAATAGAGCAGAGAAGCACAGAGAAAAGTTAATTCGATGTAGGACTGGCTTCACCTATTATCAGGTATCTAGTCTGAGTCACTTGTCTATGAGTGGAGAAAGGTGTTTCTAAAATACAGCTGATCCTATTCTAAAGCTGTTGCTTAGCATATATGGGTGAATTCACCTTCTGGAAGTGCTTTCCTCTATAGGGGGAGTTTAGCTGACTGCTTTGCAGATTTGCCATTGGCAAATTAATTAGCTGCAGTTCTCTATGAACTCCCTATAGAGTTCTCTGTAATTTCCACTGATTCGAGATGTCTCATGAGACATCTGCAACTTTTGTTTTGGAACTGCAACTTTGCAAATACCTTTTTTTCCTTAGGAACCAGAGCTAAAGTTGGAAGAAAGCATTGTTTTGAAATTAAATATCAAATCTTGTCGTCCCCCCCAACCTAAATCTAATTTTCAATAATTCTTTTTTGGGGGGCAGGGGGAAGGTGGAGGGGAAACCGCCAAACAAAAAACCATGCGGTCCAAAACATTGCTTTCCATTTCATTTCCTTTCAGAACAGCTTTTACTTTAAGTTTTAGATACCTATGTTCTCAAATGCTTGTTTTGAAAATTGTAAAGGTAAATGTTTGGACTTCTGTCAACATTTGTTAACAACCATCTTCGGACTTTGACACAGCTTTGCTTACTGGTTTACTTAACTGGAAAGTAGATTTGTTTTAAGATGAACACTAACAGTTAAGTTGGGGGAAAAAAAACCTGGTACTGGTACGTAACTTTTTTGGTATTACTTGATTAATTTGAAATATAGCTCTTTATTTTGACTTACTGATGTGCATGCTTACCACTTCAGCAAAGCAGGTCAGAAATGTTTCAGTGTAATTAATTGGAAATAGAGGAATACGAAGTATCTATTTTCAAAGCTTGGGGTTAAATGAGGTAACCTAAACTTTGTAGGAGCTCTGCAGTGGTAGTATTGATGGAATCTGAGATTTTGAAAACAATTCTTTTTTTAAAACAAGAGACCATAATTTTTCTTTCAATAAACTGCATCCACTACTTCAGTAGCACTCTACAGCCTCTGCAACAAATAAAGTAGGGGCCCTCGAGAAAAGGTTCTTATTACAGCACAGTCACTGAGTAACACTTAAAGTACCTGCACTGAATGAGACATGGGATTTATGGGGAAATATAGTGTGTGACAGAATGCATAGGGTAAAGACTAAAGCTAAAAAATGCAAGTATAAAGGCAATTCATGCTGTCTTAATTACAAAGATAGGTACTTTGAATTGTAATATTCTTTTAATTTGTAATCATTTTTAATGGCTAGGAATGCTGGACTGAGATGTGCCAAGCGGGAGGTATGGAGACTGTGTGTATGTGTGTGCGTGTGTGTGTATATATATTTTTATATATATATATATATATATATATATGTATATTTAATAGAATGTTTTGGTCTAAAACCCGTGCTCAGTTGTTCTTCCTCCTCATCCAAACTGTATTCTGTCTGCACTGAGTGAACTGAGTTAGAAAAGAACGGAGCCATTTCAGTCTTCCTGAGAGGCAGAGGTGAGCAGACTGGTGCAAAGCCCTGTAGCAGCAGCTCTGTACAGCAGTACCTGTGGGCAGGCAGGCTGGGTCATGGGACCTCCCTTGCAGTGGAGCTTTATTCCCTTCAACAAGGGTGAACAACAGTTTTGGTGGCTTCCTGCGTTATTTAGCCTCAGTAAGTCACAGAAGACAACAGGGCAATACATGCTGCTAATACAAGGTGCTCAGTTTTGGTGACAGGTCCCATGAGCATGGTACCTGTGTTTTCTGAGGTGCACAAGCAAAAGGAAATGGAACGAGTAATTAGTTTTCTAGCCTTTTGCTACTGGAGGTGGTTTAAACTTGTTGTTTGTGTTTCACAGTAAGGTGAGCGTGGAGGTCCCAGCCACGTGCCACGTGTCATGCGGCAGAGCAGAGGCTGCTGGTGCTCTGTAAACAGCGTGCTCTGTAGCTCCCAGGCCCTTGAATAGGCTCTGAGCAAACTGTTGCTGGACCCTGTTGTTAAGTAACGCTAGTTCAGCGTTCAGGAAAAACAAGCTTGGCTGAGCCTTGGGAGCTTGCAGCAGCTTATTTCCCTCCTGTTGCAAAACAATAGATACGTGAGTACGGGCAATTACAACAGATGTGAGCAGGCTCTGAAATCCGCTTCTACACTTTGCCATTTCCTGAACTTTCAGATATAAGCTGTTGCTTTGGACCTGTCTCAATGTGTCTGCAAATAATGAGCAATTTTAAAGAGATTCATAGGTATTGAATATTACCCTGCTAAGTGGTCGGCATCCACCGGGCCTCATCACTTTTTTCAGACACACCACTTTGGGAGGTACGAGTTGGTAGTGAAAAGCTGGGGGCACATCTCATGGCTAGAGTTCAAACCTGTACTGTTGCTGAATGAGTTGCCCAGGGAAAGTTATTACACCTATACATGTACTTGCTCCTACGCAAATCTACAGACTCGCCATATCTCATCCACAGTGCAGTAAACCAGACATTTGCCACCCACTGAGTCTTTAACAGTAGAGTAGGAGATAAGTTATAAGAAACAGGAGGTAGTAATGAACAGCAGACAGAGTAGGCATGGGTTAATGTAAAAGCAGAATAAGTAATATAGCTGAAAGCCAGAGGAAAATAAAGGTGAGGCTGTCCTGTTGGAAGTGCATGTATTAGCAGGAGTCCACATGTTCTACCTGCAGTGAAGAATCAGTCACAGGTGACAAAGGAGAGCGGCAGAGGTGAAGTAACTCTTGTAGCAGTTGCCTCACAGGGTTACTACTTTAACACATGCAACAAACTCCCATGGTGTCTGCTGGTGGGCAGACAAACATTGGCCCATTACCTGCTTGAGGCCCTGACTCACAGGCTCAATTTAGCAGGGACCAACTTGGTCCTGGGCAATTAATGAGCAATAAGTTGGCTTGGCACCAAAGAGCAAGTGCAGGCACTCATAGGGTTCTGCTAGACAGTTCTTAGAGTAATGGTACCCCGCCTCTTATGAGCATTTGGGTTTTTAAGTAGGATGGAAACATTCTGTACATGGTATGCATAGCATACAGTCAGTATACCTGAGGAAGTGATCATCAGGAACTACTGTTGCCAACACAAACACAACTCAGAATTACAGCCCTAATCTTCCATCTGACTGCTAGCTCGTGCTTACCCTAAGCAACACCAGAGGCGGGAGAGAGGGTTGCAGTGCAGTAGCTCTCTTTGGCTTCAGAGCTGACGCTAAAAAGAAGTTGGGGGTGGTTGCTGGTGGTGTCTTGTCTTTTCTCTTCCCGCTTGAGCTGACTGTTATGAATAAGCCATTCTGAGGTAAGAAGGAACATCAAACATTTAAACCTACGCCACGTGGAGGTTCAGGCTTGACTTACAGTTCCTCTCAGATCTAGCTGCAGGCACTGATGATGTTAGCATCCTATGTGCTCTGCCTGACCCCTTGGCCAGAAGTTACTGCCACTGTGGCAAGGATGACAAGAGAAGCAACGTGTTCCCTCCTCCCTTACCACAGCTCTTGGCCTTATACCCCAGCACCAGTTGAGGTCCGGGCTGGTTTGAAGGAGGATGCTGCGCTCGGAGCTGTGTAGCTGAGCGCCATGTTTCAAACTCTGTTGTAGCTAATGTTTCCCACCTGCCAGCCCCTGGTGAGTCGGGAAGAAACTTTACAGCAGCTGAATGCATAGGTGTTGCAAATTGCTTCTCACTTTACCTGGTTTACTTTGCTGTTTTTTGTATTATAGGAGGTGAAATAGCTGCTATGCAGAACTCTTCCCAGCTCTCAGAGGCATCCACTTAATCATCTGAGTTCAAAAGTCATGTGTTAGCGGATTTGACTTGGATCCAGCCCCTTATCTTGCCTTAAAACCTTTACACTCTGTTAAACAGACCAGGAGGTCCGCAACAGTTTACTTCCCATATTACGGCTTTACCTTTTCACAGTTCCTGGTTCTTATCTGTCTTCTCTTGCACTCTGGGCTCAAGGAGGGATGGGGTGGCTTAAGCTGCCAGATGCACTTGGGGGATTTCTCAGCTGCCTGCTTAAGGTGACTGGAGGTCACTCTATGGAAGCAGAAACACTGAGCTCGTACTCTAAACCAGAACTGTAACAAAAATGGGCAAAAATCACAGAACAACATCCAAATTAAAAACTTATGATGTGCTTTGAATGAGTAATTACCAATTGCATTGCGTCAGGAACTGTTTTTACGATTGCCATTGAAAGTTTGTGCAACTCATGCTTTTTTGGCAGTAATATAACAGCTCTTTGAATTAGGGGTTGTAAATGTCATTTGGACTCAACAGAAAAAGACATAGTCTAGTTAAATAGTTTGGTTGTAAGATGCTGGGTTGTGTTACAGTCTTGTCTGACATGAGCTTTCTAGGGGAAGGAGCATAAAACTAGAACTGTAAAGTGATGTGAAAATGTCATTGCTGGCATGATAATTATGTAAGTGATGAGATTAATCATTTGGTTTTTAAATTAGGTGCCTAGGTTCTCTTTACCATGTGAGGTGAATTAGGTACCTCAGAATGGTTGCTCTGTTTTGGCATTGCATAAATAAAGATTTGCTCTGAGGCTCTGGCCTAAATGTTAGGGCACTTGTGGGTGCATAGATCAGAATTACAGCCAGTTTAATTATTCAGATTTGAAGATGGAATAGGTGAGTACTCCCTTCTCATTTCCCCAGAAGACTTTACATCTAAGAGGTGTGGCAGTGTTCATAAGAGGTGCGAGATGGGTGATCAAGTGAAACAGAGGAACAGAATTAAACATTGATTTTACATAACAGCTGAGCTGTAGAGTAAGAGACCCACAGCCTCCACCAGTTAGGTTTTATGCAAACCTCTGAGTAATAGCTCTAGTTCTCTGCTAAACTGGGCCTTTTGGGAAAAGTACGCAAATGAAGTCTTAGTCTGCGGATCCTCTCAGATGTGAACATGAACAAGGCAGCAGGCTGTTCAACTGACCAAGATGTTTGCCATCCCCACTTTACACACAAATTCCTGCCATAATGAAAGGGGATGTTGTGCATGGTGGGCAAGGGTTCGGCCAGCAAAGTCTATCTTCCAAACATCATGCATTCCTGTGGAGTAGCTGTGTTTGACTGTTTGTCCTGTACCTATATTCCGGCTTCCTTGGCTGTTAGGAGTGATTTTTTATATTTTATATGAGGTGAAGAGACTTGCTGGACTATCTCAAAAAGCATATATACTAACAATATATTTTTTTTATTAAAAACAAATGTATTTGTGAAAGGTAGGATTCACCTAAGTGGATACGTATTTAAATATACATGTTTAAGTTTTAGTTGTCAATTTTGTTTGAAGCCCTGTAAATAGTTCCTCATCCAATTATGTGTTGAGATGCGCATATGTCAGTTGAAGATTATCTTGGATATGTTTTTCTCTCAGTGCCAATCAATTTCTGCTTCAGGAGTATCAATTCATTCCATCTCATGCTTATTCACCCCTGGTTTACTTGCAGCACTATCAAACAGTCAGAATTTTTACTGCTGAAAAATTGCCAAGGGATAATTACTTTCAGCATTGGTATAAACACAAAGACACTGCTTGTAACGTGTTAAACCTTTGGTTTGGTTTGGTTTTCCTCTACCGCTCACAGCAAGTTATATCCCTAGCTAAACATCTCACTAGCATACCAGTTATGGTAATTGAAGCCCAAATGTGTATGTTTGGTCTGGTAACAAAAAGAAGGGCATACCACTTGGCAGAAAATGCTTCTCAAAGTTCAGCAAATCTCTGAAATATGTATATATATATATGAGACTTTAAGTTCTGGCAACCGTTTTCATTAAACAAGAATGAAAAACACTTGTTTGTTTAAACCTCGCTGCTGTTGCAGGGGAGGCTCTCCTGGAGCTCAATGGCTCAGGTGTGAGATGAACTAACAGCAGATAGGGAGGTGAGCGTGCGGGGTGCGCTGAAACCACACCAGGAGGTACGCTGTGTTGGGTTAACTCACACTGTAATAAAACACTGCACATTAGGCAGGTGAACAACCCAAGCAAATAACTACGGTATTCATAGTTTTCTCATGTACAAAAGCAATTTTTGAGACTTTCACGCTCCAACAGCTACCCTGCAGAATGCACCACCTCTAGCAGGCTGTGCAAGGAGCTAACAGCCAGCCCTGAGCTGGGCCTGTTCCAGGGGAATTCAGCTCGTGAGAACTACTGACCCCTGCACAGTGCGGGCCCAGGGCTACTCTCATTTACACAAGTGCGAATCTGGAATCACTCAGAAGAGCCCAATATTCAAAACAGATTATTTTGCTTGCTATGAAGTCAGCGAACGCAACTCCTGTTTCTGTATGTACGTGATAGCAGATGTTTCTGTATGTACGTGATAGCAGAATGTGTCCTTAGGGGGTCAGGCCACGGATGTGCCAAATACATCTGACCAGGAGCTGGGTGTCCTCAGCTCCTCTCATGGGGAAGGTCTACTGCTTCCACCTAATGTATTCAGGACCATACACAGCTGCATGAGTTTTAGTAACTGTATCTGAGCTATGGTGTGCATCAGTCTGGTCTTTGGGCCAGTTAGACTAAACAAGAACAGTAACTTATGTGAGGAAGTATTTTATGCACTGGGGTTTATGGATACAAATAGATCTGAATAGATTGATTTCATTTCACTCTAGGATAGTTGCAGAAAACTAATTTTGGCAGAACCCAGAGCAAGATGTCGTGTCTTTTTTGCAAGTAGATCAATGGAAAAGTCACCTATTGGAGCACTGTGGAGTGTTATGATTTTCATCTTCTAGAGATCTGTCTTTGGAAGCAATGTGTTCAGTCACAACTGAGCCCTATTTCAAAGGAAAAATGTTGGTAGCAAACGAAGAGAAAAGGTAGCAATGTGTTGCCTGTCGACTGCCCTGGCTGCACCTGTATAAAGTGATTGTCCTTAACATGCAACAGATTGTCAATGGATCAAAACACCACTTCCCATTTATTTCCCTGATCAGTCTGCTAGTTCCATAGGGACAATCTGCCTCAAAGGGAGCCAAACACGCCTGTCCCTTTTTCCTAAGGGACAGCCAAGGGTAACCTGCAGTGAGACTTTTGCTCTATCTGTGAGCAAGCCTGACACAAAAAGGCTCAGGAAAACAGTAAAGTCAGTGACTTGCATGTCCCAGAACTAAATTATGTCAGCAGCACTGGAATTAACAAAAGAATTGACAGAAACTGTGATAATCTCGAATGCTTCCATGTACCTTAATGCCCTCACAAGATAAGCCAGCATGTGCTGTGGATAATAGAAGCTACATGTGTTAAATAGCAGCTGGTAAAGAGGTACAAACTGGTCCACTGGTCACCGACAAACAAAAAGTGTAGGAGCTGACTTCCAACCTGCCTTTCCCTTACTCTTTTCACCTGCCTGCCAGTTCTAACAGCACTTGCAGGGGCGTAACAGTGCAAAGTCCACCATCAAATTTCATAGTGAATTCAAACCTAGGAGGAGAGGACATGAACAGGATAGGCAGATGGCCCATTTGGAAAATGGGCTAAGAAGTGATTAACCCTTTAATAAATTGAGACGCAGCACCTGCTTGATGGCCCTGGTAACACTCTGAGATATCTGCAGGGGGTGAATAGAAGTTCAAGGCCAGCAGAAAGCCGTTGTCACTGGTCGTGAATTCACAATTGCATATAAGCATTATTTTGTTGGACAGAGGAAAGGAGGAGGAGATTCTGTGTTCAAAGAAATATTGTGGTAAGTCATTTTTTTGCGTCATTGAAACGTGCTTTCCTAAGAACGGAAGCAGGGAGGTCAGAGGAGGGTCTTCCTGCTTTTGCAAGAGCAGTAAGTTTCAGTTTACAAAATAGTTTCCCTAGGACATGACTACAAGGCATTTGACAGCCCTGTTAAAGAGTTATTTGGGAATATTTCTCACAAAATCATTTTTCTAATTTAAAAAAACATTACTTTGTTTAAAACTGACAGTTTTGCTTAGAATTAGTTATTTCAAAACACGTCTATTGGCAGTAAAATTTTCAGAAGATTGACTTTTAATTAAAGTCTCCTTGTGACATTTTTGAGAACAAAAACTCTAGCTCAAAATTAATTTTGGTTTGGCATTTTGTCTAACTAAAACCCTGAAAAAAAAATCCAAATAATTTGATCATTTCAGTGATTTTTTTTTCTTTTTTAAGCATCCTCGTGACTTTTTTGTTGCTGTTAAGATTTCAATTTTTGGAATAATTATTCCAAACAAAAATCCAGATTTTCAAAGTTTAAAATATTTCCCCCATGTGGCATGACTGTTTCTAGCCTAGTGTATTACTAGACTCAGTAGTAAAACCGTCCCTCAATAGACAACCTTAAAAAATATTTTTTGTGGAGAGAAGGACATATGATCCAATCAGCCTTTCTGCGTGGAACTACTCAGACCAGGGGCCTTTTCTGCATAATAATTTAGGTATCTGCTTTTTCTTTGATGCTTACTACAAAGTATTTTCAAGGAAAACAGATAGCCTCTGAATAGAGCTGTATGGAGAAGTGAGACATGCTATGCAGTGAAGTGCAGTTCACAGTGTAAGCACTTACCTGGGAATGGACAAAATGAAAACTGAGTTCTGGACCTCATTTAGCTCTACCCCCAACCCTATCTCCACTGCTCTCTTCTTGTGACTCTTTCCCCCTCCAACCTTTTCAGAAATCCTCACCCTGCAGCGAGGAAGCACAACCCCCTTGAAGAATGTAACATGAAGTGATCTGCCATAACAGCTGTGGCCAAACCCTCCTACAGCCCGCTAAGTGGGTGGAAACAGCTGGATGTGTTTTTCCCCTAAAAAATGCTTGCCAGGAGGGTGGAGCATCTTTGAGCTCTCCTGTGATGGGTGTGAGGCTTTTCCAGCTGGCTGCAGTACCATGAGCATCCCATACTTTGAGGGTTTTCCAGCAACCTGGAATTGCCAGGTGAGGCCAAAACCATTCTCCTCCCCTGACTGCTATTTGTGCCCGGTTACCCGTAATGTTGCCTGCTCTGTGGGCCACGCTCAGCATGCTGGGCTTCTGGCTGGTGGATGGTCTATATAAGGCTGTTGCAGTGGTTTGTTTGGGGAGGGAAGGGCTGGAGCAGTCTCCTCTGTTGTTCTCCCTCCTAAAGGACACTTTCAAGAACTTTCCTCTCTGTCCTGTTGCTTTGCTCCTTCATTTCCCTTATCTTTCCCTCCTCTAGTTTTATTCTTTCCCTTTTTATCTCTTCCCTCCCTTCCTCTGCTCCCCTTCCCTCCTCTAGCTTTCTGCTACTTTTGTTTTGAGTGCCCATGGCTCAGTGAGGACAGTTGCAGCCTAGGCCTTGATGTGAACAGAGCCTGAGCAAGTCAATCTGTCACTGCAATAGTGGGCTTACAATTTTTTTTTTTATTCTTTATCAAAGCTCTTAAGTTTCCAACTTAAAGTTTTGAAGGGGTATTTTGGAGATGAGGGGCACAGCAGTAGAATGGCTGGGACATCCCAGAGGATGTGCTGTGAGAGCATAGTGCAGACCGGGTTGGAAAAGGTTTGCATAGTAATACTCTGGTGCTTTCACTGACACTTTTTCTCAGATAGGTGGTTATCATCAACCTTCTCAGACTGATGGCCCTTAACCACCATTTAAAAAAAAAAAGTCCTATAAAACATAAATCTCAAACTTACTATGAAAAGGAACTAAGAAAAAGAAAAGTGGATATAGCAGTGGGAGAGAAGCTGACCTTGAAAAGCTAAGGATGTATGAAGAATTACAACCCCTTGCAGTGAGAAAATGGTAGTTGTGAAGACTGGACTTTGAAGGGCCAGGATAACAGCTTCTCCTTCACAGCTTCTTGCTTGGACTTGGCATTGCCGCAGGCTACCATGTGGGCAAAAGCAGTAGTGGAGCTGTAAATACAACAGTGGGTGAGCTCACTCACGGGCACACTTTGCTGGTGAGGTAAACATGCTGCTTAAATTAGAAGTGGGTAAACCCCACTTATCTAGCTATGTCCTTCACTATATTTCTGCAGGTGACACCTTCTCTACACCCCAGCCATCTGCTCTCTCCTTGCTCCTCTGAGTTTGACCAGAGACATCCCTTCCAGCAGATTGGTGTGCCTTCTGCTTTTTAATAAACACGCTTCTTTATGCTAGAAAGCATGACTACATGCAAGTTTCCCCTGCTCCTGAGCTGCTCCCCTTTTGTGATAGTTGTTGCTGCTCTTCCTGCTTGAAGTGAGCATGTTCATCAAGGCAGTAATACTAGAGTGGGGTGTGGGAGAAGAAGCATATTTATGATGAGTGGAGACCAAGATTTTGTGCCGGTCCCCCTCCTAAAAGCCTCCTTGTGGTCTTCTATCACAGTTTCTGGTGCCTCCCATTTAATTCCAGGAAGTCCTTAACTCTCACCTAGTTTCCTAAGTATTGACATCTGCAAAATATGGCACTTAAATCCTAGTGCTGCAGAGCCTCTGGAAACTTTGAGGTTGTCTCTGCGGCTTTGACTCTAGAGCCAGACAAGGAGCAGTGGGTCATCTCCCAGAAGGTAGCTTACAGGGTTAGGCTGGGGATGGTCTTATCTGAATGAATAAACCAGGGTGAAATGGCTCCATGCTTCTCCAAGACTGTTTCATGTTACTTTAAAGTCAAAAGCTAGAGTACTCAGAACCAACACTAAATATTTGTTCCACTTTGAAAGCGGAGCATCAAGGAGCCACTCCTTAAATAGTGGATGTCTGTCTCTGAGCACAGATGTGCTTATGGCATAGTTTTTGCCAGCGTTTTCCCTTCCTTGTGCTTCCCACATGAAGTATACCACTCTCTAACCATCTATCTTTATCATTTAGAGCTGGTGCAAAGGGTAGTGGCTGTTCTTCCCCCTTGCCCCTTTTTAATATAGGTAGCAATAACATGGTATAAATTGCTTTCAGCCTTAATGGGTAAAGCTTGCCACACAAGTGATCCTGCTTCTTGTCAGAAGTGATAAATCAGACACAATTTTAGAGCAGATGAAATGCTAGACAAAATACATTTGTCAAAGACACTTCAGCATATCAGTTACTTTCCTGTGGCATGTAAGTAATAATTCAGTTTTTAAAACCCTCCATCTGGATTTGCAAGGTCACCTGAGTTCCTGTTGCATGACTTTAGCAGCAACAAGGTAGTGTGAGGCAGCAGTACTAACCCATATATGATGAATTTATAGATAGCATAAATTTATCATTTAGGTAACTGGAAACAGCAGCTGAGTCCACCTTGGAATTTAGGATACTGGTCTTTACTAATCCATCATCATACTAGGACAGGGCTGGGACATTCCTATCATTCAGTATCACTTTACATAGGCAGCCAATCCCAAATTACCAGAGCCTTATGCCTTCTTTAAATAGAAGGCATGAGCAAGGCAAAGCCAGGGTAATGGCAATGCCCAGAGATGCACCAAGCACAAATTGACATCTTCTGAAGGTCAGGCTTCCCCTTCTGTCATTTTCAGCAGCTATGGTGGTCTCCTTTGCTACTGTGGACCTTCAGGATGAGCCACAGGGTTGTCATATCATGTGGAAATCATCCTCTCCAAAGCAAGAGAGAGGTTATATCCTGGACAAGCCAGAAGAAATGAAGAGTTGAGATGCTTAGAAAGAGGACCTTTTTCTTTCTGTAATGCTTCTACTGCCTTCCCTTGCCCGAAGTAACCGTATTACTATTTTCAGAGTAAGGAACTGAGAAAGAATAGTAGTAGGGTTATACTCTTGTTATTAGTCAAATGTACTACAGTGGTTTAGAAATCTGTCAGATGAGGCACTCTTTTTTTTTTTTTTTTTTTTTTAGGCACTGTAAAAAGATTTAAAATGACATGGTTTGAAGTGATGGATATCACTTTAAATAAACATAGTAGGACATTGAAATGGGAAGTGTTAAATTCCACTTGAACTTACAGAGAAAGTGTTTTCATTCCACTGGCCAAATAAGGGCAAAGGTGAGAGTTCTGAGTTTTCAACTTTTTGGGGGGTGAGAGGGGGCCTCGGGTTTTTTTGTTTATTTTAAAGCGAACCTGGTTGTGCACGTTGAGGAGAAGGAGGGGCATGCCAAATCTCCTTTGAAATTTTATTTTTAATCCTGCAGAGGGGACAGCATATGGAGAAAGTTAGAATGGCCAAGACAAGACTGCAAGTTTCTACTGTGGTCTGAGGAAAAATGTATTACCATTGGTGCACTCTTACATTCTTCATATTTCAGAAAGCACCAAGAATTGGAAAATAATGAAGTTGGGCATTAAGAAAATTGAAGCTAAACCCAGACAGCTAAGTCAAATAAGGCAAAGGTGGAAAGGACGACTCAAATAATTATAGATGAGGTAATAAGCTGATAAGTAAGAACATGACTTCTGGGGCAAATCTTGTGAAGGCTGATGTGGAATTGCAATCAGGAAGGAGCTAGAGGAAAGGTAATAAAATTGATTCTAGTCAATGTATTTTTATATAAACCATGTCTTGTCAAATATACTTGACATAACTTTTGTAAGATAGCTCCTGTTTTGCTGATAAAGGTAATGGTTTTGATATTTACTTAAACATAAATATATTGAAGTTTCTGGAAGGCATGCGACTGTTCCTCTTGACATTCTGATTCAAAATAAAACGACAAATACCAGACTAATGTAAGACACTAAATGGAGTGCAGTCTGGCTAACAGGCACACTTTCCAAGCAATTACAAACTAGAATCATTCAAAAAGGACACTCCTGACAGATATACCAAAGGACCTGTTCTTGGGCCCAGTGCTATTTAGTCACTTAGTTTATGACTTGAGAGCAAATGCCAAGTTTCAGCCGGCAAAGGCAATGATGAGACAACCATTGATGAAGTCATAAAGGACAATGTCAAGGACAAAGCTGTTCTTCGGGGTCATCTGGATTGTCTGGTAAACTAATTTTATCTAAACAGTGTGTATTTAAATCTTTACTGAAATTCAAGGTACCTGCCGACCAAAAATGTACTTTGCAGTCACGCCACGTAGACTGGGAAATCACACTGGAAACCAGTGATTAGGCTTGTTGTTGCGAAGGATGATCAGCTAAACATGTGCTCTCTATATGATACAGTATACCTGAAAGCAAGTGCTAGTATCGTGGATTAGAGCAGATTGCTGAGTAAAAGTCAGGGAAGGGATACTTCCAGGTGTACAGCATTAATGAGACTGTCAGTGAAATACTGAGTCTGCTTCTGATGTTTACACTCTTAAAAGGATGTTGGCAGATGGGCAGAGAATGGCTTGGCAGAAGGGTACATAGGTTGAACTGTGCCCTCTAATCAGAGACAAGAAAAAGTAAGTCAATTTAATTTGTCTAAAAGGAGATTTGATATTCTTCCACCAATACCTTTTAGCAAGGAAATGCTTAATAATAGAGAACTCTCCAGGGAATAGTAAGATTTTAACGCTTAGATGCTGAAAGCAGACAAGTTCAGATTAGAAAACAGGCAACTAAAAATGCCTTTTGCTTACAGTGGCAGCCGTTAACTCCTTAACTCAGGATGTGGGGATGGTCTGTCACACAAAATCTGTAAGTCAGCACTGAATCTTTTCTAAAAAGATGGGATCCTGGTAAACAAGAGTTTTTGAGTATGAGGCACAAGTGGTGTGGTAAAATACTGTGGCTGGTATTTTTCGAGTAGGTCAAGCTAAGTGCTTTTACAAGTTTTAGTGGCTCTGGGCATAGAGAATGATTTTTCTTCACATAATTTTAACAATTTTGAGTAAAAACACAGAATGCCTGGAAATAATCAAATGTTTAATTGTTGCTGGTAATGGTAGAGATCTTGATTTGGTCTGAGTATCACAAGTAGAACTTATAGGGCAGACAAAAGTCATCGTCTAGCTTACAAACTAAGTATGAAGCTCCTAGGAACGCTGTTACTGACTACCAGTGACTACCAGTTCACTGAAGTTTAGTTGTCCTAACTCAGCTCAGTTTCTGGTGCAGGTTAAAGCAGTCAGAGGAAGAGCACCCCTCTTCCTGATGCAGTGCTGCTTGCCTGTGGTCCCTCAAGTGCAGGGTGTCCTGCACTCAGGAACTGTATAGCGTTAGAAAACCCAGGAGAAGGGGCGCTGTGGTGGTTCTTTGGTAGCAACATGAGTGTCTGAGGCAGGTCTGGCTTTACAGATACTTTATGCTTCTCTAGTGATAAAAGCCACTGGAGAGAGGGTAAGCCAGAATTCAGGCCAGCATCTCAAATCTGTTCAAAACACAAACAAGGATGAAATCAAAATTACAGCCCTGTTTCTTCCTGACTACCAATTATTTTTTACAGTTCCACTCCCAGGTTGTTCCTATTGATTTTTGTTGTGATTTTAAACACTCCAAACACTAAATGGTGAAGCTTTTTAACTGTGGTTGTTGAGATGAAGAAAGCCTTTCAGCAGAGCAGTGAAAGGACCTTTCCCAATACGAATATAAACATCAATATGACTCTTCTATGAGGCACTGAATATTTATCATTTCAATTTGCAATTGGATTTCAAATTTGGCATATCATCAGAATATAAATCATGCAGAATATAAAACCAGCCAAATTTAAAAAAAAAAAAAAAAAAAAAAAAAAAGCCAAGTTCATACCTAAGCTCAGGGGTATAAAATTGATCTAGATGGAGATTTTATAGGTTGCAAGGTAGATTGGCATATTATGGTTATGAAAGACAGATGGGAAGAGAAATTTGATTCCCTTTCTGCTACTCTCTGAGGAAGACAAAAAGTTCTGTGCATAAATACATTAAAGACTGAGGTAATGGATATACTGTAGTCACGGCTGGCAACATGCATACCTCAGATTCACTTAGTCACATGTAGCATATACATAGGAAGGTGTAAGCCAGAATGAACTTCTTGCTCTGCCATAAGATCTGGATCCTGGTTGCAGGACAGCGATAATCACCTGGCAGCGACTAAAAGCACTGGACTGAACCCATGCAAAGTAAGAATTGCATTGTCCTGTGCTTTTTTTTCTACGTAGATGTAGTAGCAACAGAAACACTAGACATCTGGCTGCACTCAGATGCAAGAGGAGGTAGTTAAATGCTAGGCAGCATATACAGCTTGTAAAACTATTCCCTAACATCTTCAGGGAATATCCGGTGGAGTGAATGGAAGAGCCATGCAGGCGAATCTGATGGACAGGCTAGCAGGCACAGCTCCCTTCACACCTATCTTCTCAACACGGTTTATATGAAGTAATTGCACTTTGGAGAATGACGTGGGCTGGGGGTAAAGTAGGAATGAGGGGCATAGGGAGGCTAATCCCCCAGATAAGCAGACAGGAATTGAATAAAGGGGAGGCATAGTGGGTTATTACTCAGTGTAGAGAGCTAACTGGCTTTCTCATAACTGAGCTTTCCTCACCACCGTGCAGGTCAGCATGGGCTGCTTTATGAAACTTCTTTTCTTTGGTATTGGTAAAATATGATGGTGCAGTAAAACCAGGTGTGTAAGTGCTTTTACCTTAGCAGGCTTGCCTCAGGTACTTGCGGACCAGGATTAAGTGACTGCAGTGCAAATACACTTTAAGATGTCTCCTAATTCCTTTTGTTGGGCCTTCCTGTTATGTGAGCTCATATACGATGGAGCTAATTGTTTTACACAGGCGGTGAGTTACACATCCCACGTTTATTCAGTAGGCTTTGACTTTGAGAGAGACTGGAAGGATTTTGAACTTACATGCAAGCTACTGCCACATCCAAAAGGTATCATGTTTGCCCAAGCATTAGGTGCATGTCATGTGTTCTTCTGACCCTGTGCCTTCCTCTGTCTTGTATACACAGAGTTTGAAAAGTATCAATTATTTGTGCTGTAAAGCTCAGAAGTCTTTAACTTCAACTGGGTGGGGAAGAGTGAACCTGTAATATGGGCTGAACACCCAAAAACTAACCTAAACTTTAAAGTGTTGCTGGAATGGATATATAGCAAATTCAGCTAATGCAAGCAGAGTTTATGTTACCAAAAGCTTTTTGCCTTTGTAGTGTAGATTAATTTCCTAAATGGAATTAATTTTACCAGCAGAAGGACTTTTTAATGTTAGTTTGCCTGTCTACACTGAAGCCTTAGGATGAAATTTTTGATGGGGGGAGGGGGGTTGGTTGGTTGTTTTTCCCTCACTCTCCATGTTTTTTGTCTTCACAGCTATGCTAGCCAAAGCATAGAGTAAGTTTAAGGTCCGGGGTCTTACATACCTTCCTTTCATAGCAATGGCATTGCCCACATGTTTGTTTGGTTTCATGGGACAGATCTAGAGAACTTTGTTTTGATAACCTGTTTGCTTGCTTGGCTTGACATTCCCAAACACAGATGCCATGGAGATGTGCTGACACAGAGGAGCTGAGAGAGACAGGCTGTTCATCTCCTACCTCAGTCCCCTCTTTGGCAGGACATTTCCGCTCTGTTGGCATGGGCCCCTTCTAGCTGGGGAGGGCAACAGAGGGCTGCACATGATGCTCCTGTTGTAGCTCTTTTGCATCTATAGGCGAGCCTGGCACTGGGGACAGAAAATGCCCTCTGCTCCACTTGAAAATGGACCTGACCTACTTCATGGGGCAAAATGTTGCAGTTTAGCTGCTGCAGTGCTCAGAGGAAGCCCACATTATGTTGCTAGAAGTGAAACCAAAATATCCTTATTTTTCCCACATGTGCCAGGATCTCTACTACTAACTTTAGTAACGCAGTTACCACCAACTGAACTGCAATGATGTCTTTTCCATACCTCTGCTTTGATTTGCTCTGTGTTTGCTGATGCCTAGATGAAATCCAATTGCTAGTGAGTTGTTCTGGGGGAGGAAGGGTTTGGTTTGGTTTTGTACGTCTCTTGAGAGAGAGGCTGAATTCTTATGTTAGTAGGAAAAAAAACCCAATGTGTGTGCAGCACAAAGTAAAATTATAGCACCCTGGGACACAAACCACCAGTTTTATTGCTAGTCCATGGAAGCCTGGCTCAGTTACACTGGTCATAGGTTTGACTGAGAGCATGTCAAATAAAGCAATTTTAATACTGAAAAGGAACTTTGATCATATTTTTCCAAGTATTGAAAAGCTCTCTTGCATAACCAACTCGCAACAATGAAAAGTGCTAAGGGTTACTGTTTCAATAGTTTACTGTTGTTCCTGTCTCAGTACTTCCTCAAAGACACCTCAATATTTTGGTTAGAAGAGTCACGCAGTAGCCTAAATGACAGTAAGACTCAATTAAGATTCAGTTTGGAGACTAAAAATTATCCAGTGATTTCGTTTCAGGGATTAAGGAAAACAAAACCTTACTGACTGTGAATAAAATTCACATTCCTTTCAATTGTGATCATCCTACATCAAGGAAATGTTTGAAATGTTGGCAGTCTCCTATGATATGCCTGTGAAAGTTATTATATGGGTCTAAGTAATTAAAAAAAAAAAAAAAGAATAGAGAGCTATAGCACAAGTGTGTTATATAAATCTTCCTTGGGATAACTGTTTCTACAAAGATACTTTGATCAATGTTGGGTCACAGTGGGTGACTTTTAAAAGAGACCAAATCAAATGGAGGGGCAGAGCTGCAGACCTCTACCCCCATGCTGGCTCTTCTCTTCCTAACTTCTCCTCACATAAGAGTTTCTCTAGACAACTGTCATTTGTAGCTATAAAATGAATTGAAGAATATCTGTCACTTTAAAGGAAAAAAGGGAGCCCTTCTCTCATCTCAGCTGAGATGGACCACAGCACTAGCTAGGCTGCAAAGTGAGCTGTTTACCTGCATGTGGGATAAAATGACAGTACAATTTCCCTCCCACTTGAGCATCAGTTACCCTGGCCTTTGGTCAAGATGTTCAAGGGTGAGAGAAATGATTTTGTGGGGACTGGGAGGGGGGTGACAGGAAGAGTTTGAGTCGTAGCTCTGTATCACTTTGCATCACTTTCATTTTGCTGTTTAATTAGTTTACTTACTGTGGGAACATCATAGTTTGCTACTTAGGTATATCAACAGCAAACTATTTTGGAGGGAGGAGAAAACAGGATTTACAGAGGGGCTCTCTAAAGCACCATATCTTCTCAGTAATATGTGATATAGTCCACCTTAAATGATGTTTCTTACTCTATGTCATTCTTATACTTAAAAGAACAGTCCAACACAACATCAAGAGTGGAGCTTGCATGATGACTGAATATTTGAACCAGGCTGTGGAAGTTAAAATGCACCAATACTGTGGTAGAAAATCTGCTTAGACATTTTCTTTCCTTTTCTTCAACAAAGGCTTCTTTAATTGCTGCTTAGAAAAAGAAAATCTCTTTCAAGCCACTTTCAGTCAGAAAGCTAAGTAGAAATAATTAGAGCTGTTGTTGCACAGCAAGGTCTCATTTTCAGAAGGCCGTGCAAGAAGAGCAGAAGACACAAAAGAAAATCCTGCTGAGGTGTCCTGCATGAATCATTCAGAGACCTTTTATCAGCCATTAAGAATTCATCAATTCAGCTAGAAATGGCACTTGTAGAATAAACTGTTCTTCAGAGGAAGATGAAGTGTAAAGAAAATGGAGTTGTTTCTTTTCTTGAAGCTGTGCATTGGATTCGGAGTAGCAAAGGCCCTTTCTGTTGGTCTCCATCGCTTGCTGCCGTGTGGGGGCCAGATACCCAGATTAGATTGCTCAAAATGATTTCCTTGCAGTTATTTGTTGTCAAAAATGTATATTTCCGAACATGAGCTTTTTTCCAGTGTCCTTCCTATGGACTTTTTACCCAAGACCTAGCCAGTAATGTGTTTGCGAGTACAACAAAACTCCAGAGTGAGGATGGTTGCTGCAGGTAAAGAGAGGGATGGGAGTGCAGATGCTTCATGGCTGTATACTTCCTTATGGCTGGGTTCCTGCACAGTGCCATGGTGTGTCTCAACACATCATGTGAAGCTTTTGAATAAATGAGGTGGTGATGCACCGCAGATGAGCGCAGCTAGCCAAGACAGCCTCCCCTCAACCTGTGATTCAGGGTAACTGGAGTCATTTCTTGCAATTGGATGATCATACAAAATAAGATTCCTTTTCCCTTTTTTAATTCTCAACATGACCATGTGAAGAAATACCTTCTCCTCAGATATTTCAGAGTCCCTAGCACTGCTTGTCACCTTCCAGAAGAGCTTTGCAGTTTCTCTCTAGCAGCAGGTGACCAGAGGCTCCTCAAGAGCCACAAAATACTTTTGAGCTTTCCCTGTTCAGGCTGAATATATGGATACTGCAAAGGAAGTGACTGCACTAAGCGAGGAGGTCTGCAAACCAAGATTAAATTTTCTATAAAAGATAAGTAGGAGGCACAGCAGCAGGCACTTGCCTGGGTGCCCTTTTATGCAGTGAGCCCAGTACGGGTCAGGCACTGGACAGGGGCATTTCTGTGAGCAGTTAGGCAGAGGGAAGAACCCAGATATTTCTTGGAACTTGATCCCTGGTTGCTCCTTATCTCGGGGGAAAATGTCTGCACTGGATCTTGAGAGCCTCTTCAACAAGAATACAAGGTGGATCAATTAGGGGACATATTGTACTATGGCTGTTTGCTGGCCTGCTCCTCAGGAGCCATATGAACACAGCCATTGTGTTTTAAATCGGAGGGATTAGAAAAATTCATTGAAGATCATTATATTTACCCTAGAACATACTGACCTGCTAAAACTTCTGGGAATCGGTTTATTTAGTTCCCTTTTTTCTGCTAATGACAGAGGAGAATCATCGATCTCTTCCTGTGTGGGATGTCGGAGGGTCTAAGCACAGCCATCTAGATTCTTCAGACCAAATAACAGCGAATGGAACACCTTCTGTACACCTCACCGAAAAAAAATAGTTTGTGGCTGTCTATTTGTTATGCAAACACTTAAACCTTTGGTACCTTCATGATACCAAATTCATGGCTTTGCATAGTATTCGATTCATTCAAATTGTGCTTCCACTAAGTAATCAAAACAATAGTTTTCAATATCAGTTCTTGAAAGTACAATTTAAAATTCGTTTTAAGTGCTAATAGTTACTTAAAATATGCTGCTTTTGGTAAAAAGCCGGCCTCTAAGCTTGCATAGTACAACGGTCAGAAAATGCTTTGTGGTAAAAGGGCAAATTTGGGTGAGACAAGGCTAATGAAAATTGTTTTTTAAACTCGCAACCTACAATCAAAGATATCATTCCAATTAATACAAGAGTTAAATGGTGTTAACTCTCATTATCAAGTAACCTGCCTTGATTATGGGGGTAAACTCTCTGTAGTGCAGAGAAAGTCCGCAGGTTTGCCTATTTGCATTAGCAGAGGCTAGATATATCACAGGATGTTAAGGTATATGTTGTAGTGCTTTAGCAGGTGCTAGTTCATTAACTTTATATAATTAACAGTTCATTAACTTTATATAATAGCTCCTTGAAGTTTGTTATTCTCTGTGGGAAACCATGCTGTTCTAATGGCATGCGGTAGTGGTAAGAAGAAAACTTGCTTCTGGGGAAAGATGACAGGTAGGAGGACTGGCAGGAAGAGTTGATGGAGAGTGTTAGAGGGGGGAAGGAGAATGAGGGGATGTAGGGGAAAGGCATATAGGATGGAGGAGTAGAGAGAGACCAACCTATCCATAGATCAACAGCTTCTGAAGATTCCCACAGTCTTCTGCATCCTCATGGCCTCTCTTTCCAACACAGCTGGAAACAGCCCAGTCTCCTCTCCACACACCCTCAAAACCCACTGACCCTTCCCCTCTATGAATGACACCAGTTGCCATCCGCTTACCCTGCCATATCTTCCCCAAACTGCTTCACTCTTCCTCATCTCCTTTCTTTCGTGAAACACCAGATTCCTCCTTCCCAATTTGCATTCCTCTCCCCATATCATGCTCTGTCACAGGTCTGAATTTTGAACACATTTGTTGAGAAGTATTGGGTCACACTACTCTTCAAAGCTTGACCCCTGCAAGTTCATTTATATCCACTATCAGGTGCAGAAAAGCCCTCTAAGCCACAGTGGTCCCCTTGCTCTAAAGGAGAGTCAAAGCTCTTTCCAAGAGGCAGTGTAGCCTATTTGATGAAATATGCACTACTATTACCAGCCTTGAGGATATATTTTGTTTTTTTCCTGAGAAGCGAGCAGAAAATTTCGTATTCCAGAGGTTTAGCCTCAGCACAAGACTCCCGTGTCCATCTTTTATCAAGCTTTGCTTTCTGTTCATATGATGCTTTTAGTAGCTGGGATAATTTTTATATTTAACCCTGTGAAGCACCATTGCTTCGGAGGAAGCCTTGGCACTGTGAGCTGAATTCTCTTTCTGTGTAATTTCCTGGTTTTTAGAGGGCTATCTCAACTGCAGCTGGTAGATATGGACTCCATCCACCTACAGTGCTTTAGGCCAGTTGAGAGTCTGGCCTAAGATACTGAGTGCCATATTTCTGCCATGACTCCCTCCCCACAGCTCTGTGGGACAAGGTGGGAAGAGGCTGTGCATGGTGGTGCTGCTGAACAAACCCTTCTGCCTGATTGCTGCTGCTGCAGAAGAAATACAAGAGAACTATTCAGTGCAGTAGAAGGAATTAGCCTCCTTTTAACAATACACAGTGCGTTGCATATTGTTTAACTGAATTTGCTCTACGAGCATTTTATTCAAACTTATTTTTTTAACTTAGGAAATGATTTCTTGAAATAGGGTAAAAGGGGACAGAATTATTCATTTTCTGCTTATAACTCATAATGTTACCAAAATCATATTCTGTTATCGTATCCTATCACATCCTTAATGGCATTTCTCAGAGGCCAGACTGTGTGCTGCAGGTCACTAGGTAATGTTTCCTGAGTACTTGTGGTGTTTTTTCTGTGAACAATAACAGATTGGTTGTGAACATCTACAGAAAGTGAAAGAAAGGGGCACATACCGCTGAAAAAACTTTGCAGTCGTTATGCAAACAATGTTTGCAGATGCTTTTTTTCCAAACTTTCTTGCTGCTTAAAACAAATCAAATGCCACCAGCATTAGAATACACCGTGCCCAACACTATAGACCATCAAAGTAGCAATCATTTTATGATCCTCAGTTACTGTGAATCACTTTAATAAAGCAGAAAAACATAATTCAAATTCAATCATGTGAACGTCTATAGGCTAGAAAACATAGGAATGAATAGGAATGGCAATCAAAACACTTGTGCTCAAACTTGCATGAAGAATGATCTCCTTTGCCTTTAAAACTCGAATTTGAAATGTTTTCAAACTTTCTCATTCCCTAAAACTGCTGAGACAATTACCAGTCCTGGTGCATTCATGACTGACTGCAGCAGATTTCACTGTATGTTCAGCAGTAAAAAGGAAATGAGAAACTTCCTGCCTAACAAATACAGTAGCTACGATAACCAAGTACTGATGATCTGTTTGTTAATGCAGTGCTTAATAAGAGTAAGGATAGGCTTTCTCCAGAGAGTTTATAGTCCAGTATTTCCTATCAGCAAGCGCATGGGTTTTAGCCCATTCTCAGGCAGGAGTGGCAACTCTGCAAATAAACTTAACTGCTACCAGCCAAGTTCCCAATTTGCTTTTGTAAATGAGGCAGGACTTCTTTGATTTCTAGTGAAACAAGCCATCATTAAAGAGCTTAATAACATCCACATAGTTGAAAGAAGTGAATTGCAATGGTCGGTTGCGATAGAGAAAATATTATTTCAGTAAAAAAGCATAGGGCAGTAAAATGGCAAATAATCTAGCTCTTCGCAAGCACAAAAATCAAATTAGTTGGTAGGGTTTTTCAAAAATCAGGAAGACTGCTACATGTCTAAATATATACAGGAATGCTCCATTAACAGGGACCAGACTGTTACTAGACTTTCAGGTTCAAGCTCAGGTGTCAGACAGTAGAGCTTCTCAAAAACGTCAACACTTGCAACAGGCAGTGTAGCCAGGTAGTACTTACCTTGCCAGGGTCGTTCTTAATCCCCTCCACCGACCTTTCCCTTTGTATTTCTGTACTCTTCCGTAACGTTAACACAGCCTGAGAAAAGTATGTCTGCCCATTCGTTAGTTAGGGAAGATTTTGTCATAAAAGTGCATTTTTAATCTCTTTCCTCTTCCTTATAAAAGAGAGAAACTATAAATGTTTTTCTTCCGGCTTTAGTCACTTCCTCTCAGCTTGGCAAACTTCTCAGAAATTCAGACCGACTGTTCCTTGAACAAGAAGGCCCAGAGGAGAATTCAGTGGCCATTTGTGACTGCATTTTAGGTACCAGATTCAGTTCAGACTAATGATTTCGATTTATTATGACTATTTACTTGGCAGTCACAGTTGCTGAAAATATTTCTATCCTTCTTGCTTCAGTGCCGAAAAGAGCTTATACCTCTGGAAAGTTAGATCACGGGCTTCAGATTTTCCACGCTGCAGCCCAGCTCTGCTGTGTGAAGTGAGACTGCTGCAGGCTGCCTGGCTCAGCAGAGCTCTGCATGCCCGTGGATTCAGAAGGCAGCACTGTTGTGCATGGACAATAGATTAAAATCATGAGTAGCAAAAAGTACCTTGGTGGTTCAGGACCCTCGCTCCCGTTGTCTCAAATTATCAAGAAGCCAAGGGCCTGAGTTGCTTTGAAAAAATGAAGATAAGGAGTAGCAGGGTTGCTGCAAACCAGGATTTCCTTCCCATGTGGGTAGGGAATGGGAGTGATGGAGGGACAGTATGCAACCCATCGTTGGTGTGGAGTTGGGACAAGGCCTAGCCATTCATCTCAACCCTCAAACTGAAAAAGTAGGATTAGGTGTACAAATCCTTTTCTTTGGTGAAAAAATTCCTGTCAGTCAGAAAGGAAAAAATAACAAACAGAGGAGGCAGGAGGAGGGAATGAGGTTAGTTGTACTCCTCTTCTTGCCTCTTCTGAGACATTGCTGCAGTTGTTCTGGTTATGCTAACAGCGGTGTCAGTCAGTTGTGGTGTCAGCAATTTCTAGAGGAACAACAGATACAATAAGGTGCTGGTAGTAGGCTCTGCAGATGGTTATTTGCAGAGCCTGAAGTGAACCTAGCTGTCAAGCAAAGGTCAAGCAGTAAAACTGTGCTGCGCTCCTACCAGCCTGGTCAGGCAGGCAGGGAAAAATCTAGTTAACTCAGGAGAAAGGCTCTAATATCTGTCCTATGAAGAATACTGAGTAACTGAGCTCAGTTTATTGTGGTTTCAGTACATAATGAGGCCTCTGTAAACTCCACTCACTGCATGATGGAGCACGACTGAAGGGGGAGAAAGGATGGTATGGATAGAGACAGAGTGGTGGTGTGAGACAGTCAAATTTGAGAGGAAACAGCAGTTAGTCAAGACAAGATCCAAAATGCTCTGCCAGTGAGTGGGAAGATTAAGCCAGATCTCCGAGGTCAAAAGAGCTGAGCAGAGGGAAAAGTGGGAAGCACCAGGGTGGGACAGGTCATCAGCAAGAAAACTGAAGTTAGCAAGAAAAAAGGAGAGGTTAGAAGGTTAGTTTGTTGTACTTTGGCTTTTTAGTCGCAACGCACGCAACTATGGAGTGGAATACTTGCTGGAAAGCTTCCCAGTATGAAAGGTACAAAAGGTAAACTTATTAATTTCTGTGTGGTTCAAAACTACAAAGAACCCTTCCAGTCTATGCCCAAATCTATTCTGTTTTAAAATGTGGAGTTCATTAATCGCCTTGTGAAGTACTGTTTATGTTTGTTTGTTTTGTTTATCTTTATTTAAACTGCCTGTTTGCTAGTCTTAGCTTTTTCCATTCGTGGCAAAAGTCAGATATTTTTGACGTCTAGACTAATCAGCTGCTCACCTACATAAGGATGTTAAATTGTTTGTGGAACATTTGTGCTAAGACCAGTGTTCACTTCTAAGATAGGAGGAACCAGACCTGGCTCTGTACTCATTGGCCAGAAGCCAGCCATACTAATATTTCTTCTGAAATTACGTCTCCGTCATCTGCCTCATGGGCCAAGCTGGCTGCAGCTCCTAGCTCCATCAGTGCTATTGTTTGCTCATTTATTTTGGAGATGGCGATACGTGGACTTCCATGTTCAGGTTCACAAAGAGGGATTAGGCACGCTATTCCCATTGAGAACAAAGTTCAGACTGCAGGGTGCTGTCTCCAGCTGCTTGCCTTGCACCTGGTCTGGACGTTATCACCTCTACAGATGCAGCAGTCTGGCTCATATGTCTGATCCTAAGTTTCCAATCACGGCCATGGGCACCCAAGTTACTTACATTAGTTTCAACCCCTGTTAGCAGGCCTGGCTGTGGGGCGTATTGGCTGAACCTTCTGGACCACAATCCTTGTTGCATTTGGCTACTGAGGCTGAAGTGGGTGCAGAGCTGAAGCTTTAGGATCAAGGAAGTCTCCAGTTATTGGAGCTCTGTCTCGTAGGATAGTAAACCAGAGCCTGTAGAGGTACCTCAGTGCCTCTGTGAGCTATGTTCAAAAAGTTTGATTCCCACAGAAAACTTTCTTAATGAAGAAAATAATTGTGGCCACATATTAGTGCTTTGGGTACACATTACCTTCAAAAGAACAGGATAGGTGGAAGGAGAAAAGGGTCCTCAGACATTTGGAAACCCTGGAAAACCCAAGACCAGACTTGAATAGTCTGGAGCTCTTATTCTAATGAGGTATGAGATGAATATACCTTTTTTAAACTACAGAGTTGTCGGTGCAAACTCTGGCATATTGGCAAAAGGTGCCTCTTGCTGGCGTAAACTGGTCATCTTCTTGCATGCATATGTAAGTCTCTCTATAATAATCCCTGCCACACCAGGAAGATTGCTGTTTTCTCCCTGTGTTACAAGAGGTAAAGCATTTGCCTAGTCCTTAGAGGTCTCATCATAGATTTGTAAACTCTTTCCGATAATTTCAAATATTTGGGATATGGCCTTTCTGGCTGTAAGGGATGTGGATACATGCTCTTGGAGAAGTCAAACAATACATATATCACTGTAGATCCAAGGAAATGTATCTGAGGACCCCTCTTCCTGCTGAAATGAAGAGCTACCTTGAGACGAAAGGGAAGAACTGAATGCTTTTGTTGCAGGTTGTTGAGCACATCAGAATAGTTGCTCAAGGTTTACCACCTCTTTCAAGTCATGATTTTCATTCCCAGTTTCCCATTTTCCTTAGCTAGACAGATTGATGTTGTGCATCCAGACTGACTCCTCCTTTTTCAGTGGTACAGTTGTGCATTTTGCTATTTGAAACACACACGTAAATTTATAATTCCCCCAAATATGTGGTTGAATAAATCGTTCCAGGGTTTCTTCTCAGTCATCGAGCTGGTGAAAAATGCCAGCAGCGTTGCTCAAACACTGCAAGAAAATAAACTCCTCCTTTCAGTCAGCTTCAGTTCATTTCAGACTGTATCCATGTTATGGACATCAATTACTGCAGCATTTGGCTCACAGGGACTGTTACGCCCAGAGCGATTCATGATATAAATGCCAGTGGGTTCATTATTGAACAATTTGATGTCTGTTCATTCTTATACTGTTTCATAGCCTACAGTACAGCTTGGCAAAAGCTATTTCCAGAGGTATTCCACCTTTAGAAGAGACTCTTTTCCTATTCAACTCTAGTCCAAATGATCATTTGTTCTTCCAGCTTGCAACTTGTACCACTGTTATAGTCATCTTACCCATTTTCCCCTACGTTTAGTGGCCATCTCTTTCTATTTCTTTAAAGATATTTCTCTCCCGAAATCCTTTTCCAATAGCTCCATGAATCTATATGTTTATAGCCTCCTTTGAGGTAATTAGTACCTCATAAAGTTTAGACTCATCAAGCTTTTGTCTGAGCTGTACACCCCCCCCCCCCCAGAGCTGTCTATATATCTATGCCCCTCTTCAGGCCATTTTACATAAATCACTTTTACACAGAGCAATTGTTACATGAAATGTGACATGAAGCAAATGTTGCATAAAACAATTCAGTGGACTTGAGTACTTTCACATCTTATTCCTTTCCCATTTTCATTGTCTCTGGCATGAGGCTGTCCTGACAGACAGTCTTATTTAGTCATATAGCCTTCCAAGTCGTGGTCTGCAGACCATGAGCTGTTCCTGGAGCACTTCCAGGGGGGCTGCTGGGCTGTCTCGATCACAGCAGCAAAGCATGTCAGCCTGCAGGAAACACTCCTGTGTGTTTCAGTCAGGACCCTCTTAAGGTTTCAGATGTCTCTTAGCTAATTAAGCTTAACTGAGCAAGCTTCTCTTTATCCACTTGCAGCTGGTTTGTGTCTTTATTTCCCCCAGGAGCTACTTTGGCATACGTTCACTCAGGATCAAGCTTACAAGCAACAGGGTCTTGGGGAGAGGTGGATATGCAACCCCAGAGCAAGCTGGGGCTTTCACAAAGCTAGTCTTCCTGGTAAAGGTAGTAGAGTGGAAGCCAAAACACTTAAGGCTCTTTTCCTAGCCCTGCCATGGACTGTGATCTCTGATAAGAAATTTTGGCATCCTGTTAATACCCTCTTTCTCCTCTTCTCCTTGGCAACATCAACTGCAGAGGCCCTTTGCGTCAGAATTGACTTTTGCTTTATATTTGTTCAGTGTTATTAAAAACAGTTACCACCTCCCTAGCCTTTAAAGTATATAGATATGTGCCCATATAGATATATTGCCTTGATAGACATGGGAAAGGGGTTGCCAGTGCAAACCCTGAATAACGGCAGCAATAAAGAAGAAGAAATTAGAGAAAGTTGGTCCTAAGAAACATGAATCGCTTGCCAGAAAACATGGGTGTTTGCATTTGCATCACTGTAGATCAGCGAGCTCTGGGAGACAGCTTCCTTTAGTTTTCTTAGAGAACAAAACTCCTGTTTTCTTGTTTCAGACAGATCTGTATCTCTGTGCTTCGGGTGTGACCCCACCAAACACAGCAAAAAACCCTTTCCTATTTAACCAAAGCTGAAATCTACATTTAAAAGTTCCCAGAAATACCGAAGCCAGATACAAACTGACTGCCTTGGGTCTCCTCCTCATTTCAAACACATGGGGTTTGTTTCTCTGCTCAGAGAATGAAGTTGTATTGAAGCACCAGCAGATACCAAAAAGTAAAGCCATCCATCAAGTTTCAGCTGGGTTTCTTTCAAAGACGTGTGAAATGAGACGTCGTGTTGGGCTTCAGAGTGAAGCTATAAAAATTGCTCAAAATTGTGCTCAGAAGCCATCAGAGGTTTGCTGGAAGATTCATAGGCTAGAAGGAGCTTTTTACAATAAATCTGGTCCTAGGTCTGTTTTGACATTGCAGCCTGAAAATGGGTACATTTTTAAGATTTTTGGGTCTTTCAGGAAAGCACAACAGCACTTGATATATTTTTCTCACAGTGGAAACAATAGCCTGTTGGTTCTGACGATGGGTAAACTGGTGGCTTTGAGAGGAGAGACTACAGTGTCTTCTGAGGTTGTTTCTTTTACAAAATTGAAAATAGATGTCAAAGGGCACGTTCTAGGCATGTTTTAAGCAACAGTGTTGAATGACACATTGCTGAGTTATGAAAATGTACACAAAGTCCTTTTGGATGCATCTCCATGCCAGGCTGAATTACCATGGAACTGAACTCATTTTACATGAAATGATACAAATAATGCAGAATATCTGAGCTCTACTGGCTGCTGCTGTGCTTTGCAAATGAGACAGGGTTGGGACCACCAGGGAGAGACGGTACAGGACATGCCGAGCCATTATAACTGACCTGATAGATATACTGCAGTTATGCCTAGGGTCCTGATCACTTTCCACCTATGAGATGCTTTAAGAAACAATAGGAATAAGTCACCGTAAAATGGAAGATCGGAATCAGCTGCACGTTGAATCTCCTCCTTCTGCTTTCTAACTGAAAGGAAGACTTTCTCTCAAGATAGACAGATTGTTGCACTAAAATTTCCCTGAGTTACTTTGTTTGTCTGTGCTAAGGTTAGATTGCTCAACACACACTTAAGTAAATAACATAAAACCCAAGAACTATATTTAGCTACTGCAAAATCTTTTCCCTGAAATAATGAAGTACATAACTAACATTGCGTGAGCAAAGAGTTTACTCTGTTATATTGTTTCAGTACTGTTTAGCAAGGTGGGGAACACATGATGGGGAAGATCTAGGGGTAGAGCATTTGTTCTTTTCCTTGGTACCAGGAAAAGAAGTCAAGGCTGGCCCCTGAGGCAGTAGCAAACATTACTCCAAGGCTGACTGAATAGAGGCTGAAGTATGTATGCTATTCTGAAAAGAAGGGGTGGGGGAGTGGGCTGTTTTGGGGAGAAATGCCACACGATAGCATGCCCGGAAGAGAAAAATGGGAAAAAAATAGGTGTAGGACACATTAAGGACTGTGAGCTGTTGACAGCTGAGAGGCACTCACAGGTCAAGATTTCTTTTGAGTGGAATATCCTAGATCCCTCCAGAGCTGGAATTTTGGGGCCAAGACTGGCATAGGTTGTAAGAACAGCTTTAGAATAAGGAACTGGTAGGGCGGTTGGGACATGACTCGTGCAATCTCTTTTTGTATGCAGGGAAAAGAAAGATATGGATACACTAGTTGATCACAGGATGATCCTGAGTCACTAGTGTGACCTGCCTGCCCTTAAAGAACTATGCTGAAGTATGTATCTGGGCAATTTCAGAAGTTCTGAGAGTTTTGTGCCTTGCTTGTTACTCTTTGCTATTTGTTACCCCATTGTTTAAAAATAATGGGAGTTACATATATCTTGTAAATGAACATATAGGACCATTTCCAAAGTGTCTACCCACTTACTTCTCTCCTAAGAAGAAACTAATGAGATCTGCAGCAATCATTCATTGTAAATAACATCCTTGACAAATACTTGAATGTTTTTGTTTAATAAGTTAGTCATAAATATTTTTGTTGTAGCTCGGTTGTTACCACAAATAACTCAGCCCTGGAATTCATTCTGTGATAATATGTTACGTCTTCCTGGAGTAGCTACATTCCAGAGGTCACATTCTGTGAATTTCTTTTCTAACTTAAATGACTAGCCAAACAGTCTGAAGGGTCTGTAAGACCGCTGTTGTGAAACCTAGCTTTCCCACTAGCCATCTGCATTTAATCACTTTCAGCAGAAAAGTTATGTGCAGTGCTTCTGGATCCATGCTTTTCTTTTGAGAGCATATAGCTGCAAATACCTTCATTATTCATGTTTTATGGTCATATGAAGGATGCTCATACCCTCAGTTCAACCAAAACACAGTAAAGCAGTGCTAATAATGACCATTCTTCATTCCGAACTTCTTGAAGTTACACTTTGGCAATAGCTTTAATATTATCACTATGATGCTATTTTGCTATGAAGAAATGAGAAATATGCATGGGAGCAGAGGACTGCAATTTGCCTTTGCAGTTTGCTATTGCCTTCTGTAATTTAAAAACTTCCAGGACAGGTAAAAATTAGAACTCAGTGAAGAATCTGGGAAGAGAATGCATAAGAAAAGGAACAGTTATTCTTTTAATCAAACTGAAGTTATTACTATCCTTGGGGCAGGACTCAGTTGACAGGGAAAAGGTTGGGGCAGGGGGGAGAGAAGGAGAGAGAGCACACATGCAATGATATTCTTCAGGGGACAGCGTCTGAATTGAACAGAACCATTTTACCTTAGATCTTAAGCATGAAAAACATTCAATTTGCTAAAAGAAAACTCGAAAGGACTGAGGGACAAAGTCCCTTTGTCGGTTAAGCCACCTAATTCCTGCTACTCTGTGAAGTTAGCAAGGAAACATGCTGTAACCCAGAAGGCATATAATTTGCTTCCCTAAAATTATGAAATGAAACAAACGTAACCAGCTTTGCTTCAAGAGTGTTAACAGCTCAGGGCAAAGCCTCTGCAAAGCTTGCTTTCTTCTTCAAGCCGGTCGTTCCCTGACCAGGCAGGTTTGCCAAGGAAGCAGAGCACACCACCTGCGAGGCTCTGGCTCGCTCCGAAACATCACCCAGCTTTTCAGGGTGACGGGCAGGAAGGCAGGGCTTTCACACAGAGGCCGATGTCGCCCCTGAGAGCAGAGCCTCATTGAAAAGGCAAGTGGAGCTGGGCATCTCCAGAGCAAAAATACAGGAAATTCTTCTCGTAGTCTCAAGGGAAAAAGGCTTTTCTCAAGATCAGAGGAAAGTAGGTGTCTCTATTTTATTCCAGGTGAGAAAAACAGTTCCACGTTTTATCTTCCTTTTTCTTCAGGGCCTGAGTTATCACCAATCTAGAAGAAAAACGGTGCTTACTCTGAACAGCCTTCATACCTTTTTCTCCCTTGCTGACAGTAAAACAGTGGTTTGATCCTGACTAGTTGATGAGAAAATAGGAAGTTGGAGGGTTCCTTCAGAAAAGATGTCCTTCTGGCATTTTGTGTGGAAAACACTGAGTTTGGCAGTATCAAAAATGTAGTATTTTGGCTGAATTTTTCTGAGTTTGGGAGCATTTGTTTCTTTGCCCACATGGTAACATTTTACTCTGTATTAGTGCGCATGATGAAAAATTTCACTTAACCAAACATCCCATTTTCCATAGGAAACTGTTTACAGTGGAAAAGGTTTCATTTAAACTCGAATAGCAGATGATAGGCAGTGCGACAGAAGAACTAGGTACCTAATGCAGCCTCAGTCCCAGAGGCAGGACTTGTACAGGGATAAATTTTCCTCATAAGCTTTTATAATCTCATGAGTGTTTCTAACAGCAAGCAAGCAAGTAGCTACCGGGACTCTAACAGCTCTCTGGTGACCACCGTGTTCCTGAGACTCTACCTGGCTGCAGCGTGGCTTTATATAACAATTTATTCCTTAATAGCTGTAGGGATTAACCCCATGGAACAGCATCCTCAGAGCCGGTATTGTACTGGCTCTGAATCTGTGAGGCCCCCTAATTTCTCCTGTTACATCCTGAAGTTGTTCTCTTTTTAAAGACCAGGCCTGCCCTGTCAAGCCGCAGTGAGATCAGTTACAGGGCAAGCATCTGACCCCAGCAGCCACTGCCAAATAGCCTAGCGGTGCTGCTCGGGAAATAGTCTTTGAAAGTGCACGTCTCCGTTTTTCTACCAGAGGAGGGGTAAGGGACTCCAGAGCTGGACTGCATCCCCCAGGGAAGGCAAGATGGACTCAAATACAGAGACAGGTTTCTCAGCAGTAAGCTAATGAGCTTATCCTGAGTACCAGCTGTGTGAGGTGCAGAGAAATGTACATTAAGCTCTCAGTGCACCCTGGAGGCAGTCAGGAACTAAATCTTACAAGACCATGCAGCGGTGGGTCCTCAGTATCCCTTTTACAGGGATCTCAGGCATGGAGATCTGATGGGGGGCAGGTGGTTGAAACACCAAGACACAGCTTGACGTGGGACGTAAGGTGCAACGTGCAGTAGTGGATAGCACTGTTAAATCTGCTGAGGCCCTGAACTACCCGAAGCCCTGATCTGTTGACGGAGGCCTACACAGAGAAATCATCCACCAGTACAAACTCATCGCCCTCCAGGAAGGGATTCACAGTGACATTTAAATGCGATGGTTTGGCTAGAACTTGCAACATAGAGTTTATGCTGATTTCGTGCTCTTGGGGTGGCTTTGTACTGATTGAAAGGTCTGATCTGGCATGAATCTTGCCAGTATAGTGGTAACCATCAACATTTTTGAACCGATTTGAGCCAGCAGAAGGAGTTCATATCAGATCAGTTCTTTGCATCACATGGTCACACAGTTTCACATGTGGGACTAGGAGCCCTGAATCTGAATTTACTGTTTCTCTAAACCATGACCTGCCTAAAAAGGGGAGCTCTGCTGATCATCTGCCATTGCAGACAGAACAGGGAAGAGGAGGGAAGAGAGGAAGTGTTTGCCTATTGGGGCCTGAGGGCATATGTGACTTGTATACAGAGAGCCAAGGACAGAGTTAACACTGGAGCTCTGCTCTGCCCGCACTCAGCTCCGGCTCTAGCTACAGGGCTCTCCTTTGCTTTCAGATGAATTAGTAACCCTTGGATGGAAGTGTTTCTGTAAAGGGTGGGAAAAGGTAGGGACAACTTTAATTTAAGGAACCTTTCCAAAAAAAAGCTGGCTATTATTCATTTTAATGATCAGTAGCATACAATGCAAAAGAGAGGGAGTAAGATATTCTCCAGATTATGGAAGAAGACTTTCTGTGCTTTGAAGTGATTGAGAGAGGCCCCTTACAAATACTTCAGAGCAAACTAAAAATAGCTTACTCCATTGATACCAAGGAAACACTTTTTTTGCCAAGAAACTGCAATCCTATTTTTCATGCCTACTGATTTTAGAAAGCAGACCTCATAGTCCCTTTGTGTTGGGCCTCTTTCTGAGTAAAGAGCATTAGGAAGATCAAGGTTACTTTGTACTTTGTTTGAAGGGCTATCAAATAGCAGCGGTATCAGATAATGTGGATTATCGTGTTATAACTCTCAACAATTTTATGCATTTTAATTACTGGTATAGAAAGAATTCTACAGTACATGGAAGGCTTAGAAATAGACACTAATGAAACGAGCAAAGTATGCTAAGATTTCTATTTTCCTGAACCGTATCAATGTGATAATTCTCTAATAGGTCATTGCCAACTTCCTCCTCCCCCTCGCATCTGAGCTGTCAGTACTGAACAGTAGAATATTTTCATAATCACCTGATATACTTAAAAGCAGATAAATTCATAACATAAAAAGAAATTGGGCCAGGAAATTCACAGTGGCATTTTCAGTAGGTTTTCAGAATTTCTGACACACCTCACTTCAAATACCAGCTGCAATTTTACATGAAGAAAGTCCATTTTTCCATGCAGATCAATGATAGTATGAAAATACACTAACAGGTAGAAAGGGCAATCTGTTCAGGACAGCGCAGAAAGATATCTAAACTCAGCCTGCTCCCACTATGATGAGTCCCATAGCGTAATACCGAGATTCAAATGCTGATTTCCATGGGTGTATAAATTCCCTGCACCTGGGTCACAGCTGCCCACTGTTCCTGCGGGGTATCCCAGGCAGCCCCCTATCCTGTGGAGACCTCAACTCAAATACCATTTTGGCAGCAGAGCTCTACAGTCTGTGTAATTCAATCCCAGAAACCTGCCCTGCTCCTCCCAGTGCCTTTTCACTCTCAGGAGCCCAGTTGCTTGGGAGAGCTCTGGTTTTCCAACTTAAAAGACTGTGAGTAGGTTTCACTGAAGGATGCACAACTGTTCACTTTGAGAAAAGCATTTACTGGGGTAGAAGGAGGAAGGTGTGAGGAAAGGTAAAGAGGCTTTAGGAACTTGGCCCCTCAGTTAATAGCCACTGATGTGGAGGGTGATCCCATGCTACAGGATGGGTCATGGATGCGTGGCTGCACAGCACCACTCATTTAGCTGAGGGCTGTGCACCCCTTTACATATCTAGTAGGGTCAGCCCAACTTGCCACAGAATAGGGTGTTAGGGCTGTGAGGAGAGTTACAATTATTGATTGCTTCACAAGGCTCAGCATGGGCACTGGAAACCAAAGGCAAATACAAACTGTCCTTTCAGAACAGGACATAACTTCTTTCAGAGCAGTCAGGAGATGACTGAAGTCATCTGGAGCCTTTGTCTGTCATTTTCCAGTAGGTGCTAGAAGGATCGTGAGCACAAGTTGAGCACAGCTTAGAGATCTGAAGATCATTGACTACTTACTGAAAATCACTGGGAAGCTTAACTGTTGACTCTGGAGGGGTGGGAAAGGGACAGTAGATCACAACCCAGTATATGTCCCAGTTAAGGCAATATGGGCTATGAGTTAGCAATTTATTCCAACAGTGTTGCTGTTCTGTCAAAAAGATGATATTTTAGCTCCTGTCTGAATTGCTGACTCTGGGCTGGTGAACAGGGTTGCTTCTTCAGCCATTTTCAGCTGAATCTTCAGCTACACGCTGATTATAGAAACCCATACACTGAACACAGCTGCTGAATCCTCTTCATGCCTTGTCTTATTCATTCCCTTCTTTAACAGAGTCGTCTTTGGTATATGTTGCACACTATCACAATTGGCATTTAGCAATACTTAATATGAGACAATAAGAATACTGCAGTATTTCAGGAAGAGAGGTCTCAGAGATAGGCAGTTTCCAGTGTGCGTGTACGTGTCTGTATTTGTGTGCGTGATGTCTATACTGTCCTCCAAAGCACGGAGATAAGAACGGGATTATCCCATATCTGCCAGCCACAGGGTTCTCAGACCTTTCGCTGAAGCATCTGGTGCTGGCTAGTATCAGAGGCAGGATATTGACCCTTGTGTCTAACCGAGTCTGGCAATTCCCATTTTTCCAGGCACTGGACAGAAACAGACTGTTTCCTAGCATAGGGTGGCTCATATTTCTTGCCAATGCTGACAGTCAAATGCGCTTTCACATTCTCTCTTACTCCTAACACATAACCTCAGGCTGAAGGTCAAAGGGTAGGTCCTGGATGTTCCCATGCAAGGAAAATCAATTTAGATTCACAAAAGACAGAATAGTCGGTGCAGAAGGTCATTATGTGGTTTCAGTTACTCTTTGGGTTTAGCAATTTGAAAGGAGAGGAAGAAGGGGGATGAACAAGGATTGATGGAGCAGGATTGTTTGCAGACTCGCAGAACAATAGTATGAGAAGAGGCGTAGACATAAGGGGGCCATCTTCTCTGTGCCAGGACCCGAACTATCCCCAAATCTCATCTATTTATATTTTGGCCTCAGTTCATTTCATTGCGGAGAGAGATGACTACACATTGAGACTGATTCTAGAGTTTTTACTTGGAGTCAGACAATGGATATAGACAGAGAATGACCTGATTCCGTGCATGAGGATCATTAAAGGAGTTTTTGAACTTTAAATACTGTGATAAAACCATGAGTCTGCAATCCTGATGTACAGAAGTGCAGAAGAATCTGCTTTGGCGCGTAAAGGACAAGTTGACCCCCATAAGAAATTAGAGCTAAGAACTGCTCTCCAAGGGTTTTTGTGATTCTTTGCCTTGTAAAAATGCTAATTTTGTCCTGAAAGGATGTCACTAAGAATGAAATAGTTATTGGAGGGGCGAGGGCAAAAAACTAAATTAAAGGGAATTGGGAGAGTAGCTCTCAGAGCAGTAATGCAACATATGTCCCCCTCAGCATGCAGTGTGTAGAGGACATATAAGCCTTCTCTGTCTCCTCCCTGCAGCCCTGTCCTGCTTTAAAGCTGACATGAACATTGAACGGAGCTGCATTTCCCACCTCTGAACAGGAAGGGCTTATAGCTTGTATCAGAGATGTTGTCAAATTAAAGGTATTCGTTATTACGTCCCATTTCAACCAAGTTTCACAAATGACAACTATTATTTCTCTTAGAAGCTAATGTCATTTGGTAAAAAAGCACCCTACAAGTGAATTCTACCTTGCACTTCATTGGGTTTTGAGTGTTGGTCAATAATAACACCATGCATGACTTCACGTTTTAGCACCAAAATCCATACTAATGTAGACTGTTTTGCAGTTTGAAGGTATAAAACAGGGCACCACAGTTCCCTAAGACAGGATCTGTGCAGTTATTTCATTTGGAGGCAGATTCCTGTTGCACAGGCTAATGCTCCATTGAATTCATTAGGGTTACATCAGAAGTAGAATATGAATCATGATCTTAGTTTGTGATTTGGCATTTAGTTCATATTTGGTGTTGCTATAAATATGTTATTTGGCTGTGATTCTTATTTGTAGATTTTTTTTTAACCTCAGACACACTTTTTAGACTAAGTGTGTGTGATGAGTCTCATAATGTCAAATTTGGAATTCGAAAGGCCAAATAACTTAGGAATAACTCATTTCTGTTCCTTGCTGCTGCCTTACCAGTATGGGCAGAAAGGGGCCAAACGTTCTATCTTAGCGTAATCACTAAGGATTATTTGAGTTCCTAGGAATTTAACCCTATGACTTTGACCTTTGACAAGAACACTTAATTACTTCCAGCTCTCAAGCCAAGTCATAAACTGGCCCTTTAGAAAAGGTTCCTGCTTTCCATAACATAGAGCTCTCCTCTCCTGTCATAGCAGAGTTTACATTCTTTGAATCTAGGGGCTTCTTGAATCAGCAGGATACCAGAGTTGAGTTAAAAAGTTCACCATTTGGTTTTGTTTTTAATATTAGATTAATCTATGTCCCATATTCGGTCCTACATCCAGATTTCATATCTCCCAAAATTTACTTTTTGTTTCTTTGTTTCAGATTCTGGCATTTGAGATTGTCCCATTATGAAAATAGAATTTGTCTGCAAAAACAGAATAAAAACTACTCCTCCTTTTTCTTATTTTCAGGGTGACACTTGAATAATAACCAATATTTGTTGATCAAAATATACAGCAGCGATTGCCTTATGCTCCTGAACATAGGTAACAGCCTATGAATGTGTGTCCTCTCTTGGCTTATGTATCAAGCTGCATATGGCACATTTTCTGTATAAGTCAAGAGAAAGTTTTCCATCCACCTTTTTCTGTAATGCTTTCCATGGATTCTGGTTTGTCAGAAGGATATTTCTCCTTCAGTCAAAAAATAATACCTGCAAAATGTTAATTATGCCATACTACCCAATAAATTACAAGGCAAGACACCAGCTGCAGCACATCATGCCTTCATGACGAATTATTTAGTCCCAAGATTTCTCTGATTATGTGAACACACAGACCTAAACAACCACAATGCTCAAGGGAAAAAATGACTCTGCCTGGCAGCCTTGCAGAGCTTCTGGTTTTCACCAGACCAAACGCAGGCTGGTGGGGTTTGCACTGAACTTGCCTTGCTCCATGTGCACGTCACTCCTGGTAAGGAGCTATTGAAAACATCGAAGCCTTACTTAGATGACAGTAAGGTTTAATGGAGAATGTAACTCTGCCCTCCCACTTAACAGCCTTACCAGTAAATTGCTTCTTTTTCCTTACATGGGGATGTGGTTGGTGGGGACATTCTTTTGAAATGAAAAGGCGTCTCTCAGTACCAAAAACCACTTGCCCACATTTTTAGCGTGATACACTGTAAGCCAAGAAAATAGAACTGAAAAACAAACTTTTACTGAAACACCTATTTTTAGACTGATTTCCCAGCTTTTGCAGGCTCAGGCTCTAACTGCTGGACTGGAGGCAGAGCCTGGTGCCCCTCTGAGGGCACTTGAACTACAGCTAGCCTAAAGTGATAGCGCTCAGGCCCAAATCTGTGTTTGTGTTAGACCAGGTCTGGGGTAGAACCAGTGTGAGGAATTGCTTGTGTAGCCAGTTCCTGGTGAAGAATTAGCCAAGCCTGAGCTGCGGCCAGGAAACCCTTGGTACCCCGTACACCTTCCCCTCCCGATTTGGGGTTGGTGAGAAGCTGCAACCAGCTGCAGAATTAGCAATTCAAATAAAGCTGGTGGGTGATTGAAAGCTGTGGGATGTAATGCTCCGACTTTAATTCAAACACGTGCACCATTAGCTGGGGGGAAAGCCACGCTGTGGAGCGGCAAGACTGGCACAGGCCCTCGTGTGTGAAATGGCTGTGAGCAACTCCAGTTGCTTTGCTTTGCACCCTTGCTGGCTGGTAGGAAGGCCCCTCTGGCTCTTCGGTCCTGGGTAGTTGCCAGCTGCCTCCTGCCGTATGGAGGCGCCACTGAGGGCTGCAAGCAAAATCCCTGCGCTGAGTTTGCTGTTGGCGTTGGCATGCTCACTTTGCCATCCCCCAAGAAGAAGTGCAGAGTTCATCAGGCAAAGGAGAAGGACACCAATCAGTCGCTCTCCCTATTGTATCAGCACTCAGAAGTTGGGGCTGTACGCGGGCATTTGCAGAACGGAAAGAGCTGTGCTGGGCCATCCTGCTTTCCCCTTGTGCTGATGTATTTTGTGAGCTATATAATAGAGAAAGAAATGAACAACACCCTTTTCTTTCCTCATTAGAGAGAGAGGAAGAAACGGAAATGCATGCATTAAAGATCATCAGTGGTAGTAGTGAATGCATATTTTGGTCTGCAAAGAATGAATTAATTTAGATAGTGATGTTATTAAACTTGTCTCAGAAAACAGAAGACAGCTGTAACCATCTTCTCTGCTTAGAGATGCTAGCACATGTCTTGGAGAAGGCTGGATTCCAGAGCATGACCTGGGAAATTCCAATCTTTCCTCTCCCTCTGGAGTGCTGTAAGTTCCACTATTATTTATATGTGGGAATGCGTCCATTGTGAGGCCAAAAAAAAAAAAAAGTCGGACAGCTTTACAGGCCATAAGCCCTCAGGAAAAGGGCTGCATTTCAAGATAAATCAATTTAGCTCTAAACACAAATGGCACGTTTGTAAAACGGTACAGTATCTCAGTTTCTGAAAACAAAACAGTGATGAGCAGCAATGCCCATGTCTTGAAGAGTTTGTCTTTTTTTATGCTTTTCTCCCTTCACAATTTCCTGTATGTACAGAATGTCCTGGAAAATCCTGCTTCCACATTATCCTCATTGAAAACATTTTGCAGCAGATGAATTGCATTTGCATGTGTCATTTACTATAACTGTTTTCTTCAGTTCAAGCCTGTAAATAATTGACTTTAAATCCTAATTGCACACTGCTGGAACCAAATTCTCACCCCTAGGCTGCTTTACACCACGCTGGCAAGGCTAAATTGGTGAACTACCAGTGTGATATAAAGAGCTCTGGATGTAAAAAAATGCATCTTCTGATGTCTTTAGAGTATCTTTCCTATTCCACAGAAGTACCCAATACTGCTTCTTCCTCAAAAGAAAAAAAGGAGCCAACTCACCAATTTAATATTCCTATTTGCTATAGTTCTTTTGGTATTTTAAATACCATCTTTCAGGGCCCTTCTTTTTTAAAAAGAAAGAAGTTTCATGATATGAATATTTTCCCTGTGAGGTTAGGAAACCAGTGTGTCTGACACTGTATTTTTTAACAGTTTATGGTATATTAGATCATGGTCTTTTGTGGTTAGGCATGACATCAGGCCACCACAAAGTCATACTAGGAGGATCACACGGAGGAGAACATGGAAGCCTAATGGCTTTCCACATTCAGAGGAGTTCACAAAAACCAAAACTGAGGTACATGGAATAATCTATTGTTACTCCAACAAAGCTAACCTCAAGTAACTTGTAAGCGTGCATACTTAAAAGAAGTTTCAAGGAAGAGACGAGGTGAAAAGAATCATTATTTGCACACTGCAACTTTAGACAGAAAATCTGCGAGGCAGGCAGGCCAGCTACTGTCCCCATTTGCCTTAGAGTAAACGCATGGTAATTCACTAGAGAACTGAACTTCTCGATACTGGCTTTCCTAAACGAAAAAGGCAGCCCAAACTGTTAACTGACCCACATCATGTTCTGATCCACGTGGCCTGTCCCTCCGGTAATGATTTTCTCTCTTCTATCTATCTATTTTTTTCTTAACGCAGCACTAGCAATCCTTAGGCTATTCTGCTATGGTCATGAGGATGCACGTAAGATAAATAATTTACCTCAGAAAACAGATATGCAAGAGCAAGCGCCAAAATGCTGACAAGCAACCATGAACGTAGCACTGCCTCAGCCTAGCTGCAGGTGATTTGGGTGGGGAGGAAGGTCAGGGCTCTATCCCAGATGGATATAACCCATCTGATGGGATTTGACTTTCAAACTCTGTTGAGAGGTTGTGCTGACTTGTCAAGGAAATGGAGGTATTGGCTGACAACCAACACGTGGCTGCCAGCTCCTGCCTGGCTGGAGCTGAACCTGTTGAATCTCTGCTCCCTCAAGTCTCTGATGCTAGGGAGTTACGAGCCCAGTTCCTGCCCTGAGCTGCCCTCACTACTCCTATTCACTTGCAGCTAATGCAATAATCTCTCTCCCAGCCAGCTGAGGAGTCTGGTTTTCCTCTTTCACTACCTCTACAGCTGCAGGGATTGCCATGGAGCAAAGGTCCTCTTTAAGGCATCTCGTTTAGCATAGCACCCTCAGCAAGGATGCCCTGGCCTGCCAGGAAAAGCATCACGCAACACCACCTCGCTCAGTGGGAAAGCAAGGACAGACCTCAGCAAGGTCTGTCCCTGCGGTAGGCAAGCAATCAACTATAAAGATTTGCATCGACTGCTGAGGAAGAGAAGTCTTTGCCTCCAAGAGCTCAGATCCCAAAGTTGTACAGATTTTTGCAGAGCAAATAACCCTCTGCTTGATTTAGCCTGGGAATTTCTGCTTCTGTTTCAGACCTGAAAAAGGATTTGTCTGCCTAAAAGGGTTTTTCCTTTTTCTAGCTACACTAATTGGGCTAATGAAAAATATTTCTCCTACCTTGAAGCTTTACCTTGGCTAAGATTTACTCCCTCACTTTCCCAGCAGATAGCAAAGTGTCATTCCTGCTACTCTCCCTGTATGTTGAAAGGATAGACACAACATGCAAGACATCCTGCAATTAGAGATCAGTCTCAGAGAACCAAGTAGTCTAATATTACTGTGCATACATGCACACATGTATAAAAGGTGCTATCTCAAATTGCAAAGGCAATATTTATATTGGCATTTCTTAATTCTTAAGCCCTCAATTTTGTAAGCTAAATAATGCCCTGCTAATACAGATTTGCATTTGTGCATGTAATGCAAAAAATACCATGAAATATGGACAGCACCAGTTGTTTTATATCTCTTTTTCCTCCCCAGAATGGAAAGAGTAAGAGGGATTTAAGATTCAGATGTATTTTAAGCACTGAAGACGCGAACATCTGCTACTTCTGCCCCTAATTCTGCTGTCACTGCTCCTCTGCTGTGGCAGTGACAGGAGCAGAGATGTCAAAGGCAGTGATAGGAGTTGTTTTGCCACCAGCAGTGGGGGATACAGTTGGTACCAGGTTATTTCTCTATCTCTAATTTTTCCTTTTTGGGAAAGGGTGTGTCTTCTACACTGGTGTGTCTTAGGCACTGGAAAATATAGTAGTTGGCGAGATTGCTTATACATACAGAACTGTCCTAGGAGAAAAGTCTTCATTGATATCAATCGCTATTGATACTAATTTCCATTATAATGCAGATTAATTTATTGTCTATAGTCAGTCAAGCCTGGAGTATTTTCTTAGCTGAAAACTTGTCCTATGACCATTTTACTATTTTTTAAGTCCACATACCAACAGCAGAAATGTTGGCAGAAACAAAATGTCAAAGAATAGGCAGAAACAATAAATTATAAATTAAAGAGTGTGCATTTCCAATGTGCAACCTATATATAAAAACAAAAAATAATTCAGAAACAATTTAATGTGACCCGTCAGGCCACTCAAACTTAACAAGTTTGGCTTGTACTTTGAATACTGACTATTCATAACAGCGATATATATATATACAGCAGCTCAGGGATTCCTGTTAGAATTTTGAGTGGAAATCATTCTGCATAAAGAACTTACTCAATGGATATTTTTTGATAGTTGTTCACAGACAATTTACAGGCTCAATGAGAGAATAAATTTGTGAAATGCGTTGCATGAGACTGTAACAATTATTAGGTCAAATCTAAGCAGAGTAAACTAGATTTTGATTTCCTCCTGCTGTCATTGTCCTTACTAAATTACTTGTACGCTAGCACCAATATCAGTGTTCCAAGTGTTTCTTGTTATCCCATTCATTGTTACATAGTAAGATGAAATGAACATATTTCTGGTTACACTTATTCTTGTTTTAGATTTTAATAGGTTCATAACTGCTCAGGGAAAAAATCAGTTCTTACAGCTCTAACCGGTTCTTCTAGCCTCTCCTGACCCCAAGCTCCGTTGATTTGCTTTGCTCATAGCAAGTCACTGCTCTCCACTTTTGATTTCATATACAACTTGACACCAGCTTAAATATTATCAGCCAAAAGAACGTTATCCTTTTTAACTTGCTTTGATATGGTTAGGGAATTTTTTGGTTAGTTGGTTTTGAATTGGGATTTGGAGGACTTTCCAAGTCAAAAAAGTCACACATAATTCTAAAAACCTGCACTACTCACTGTCCTCACAGCATGGTAGAAAACATTTTAGCTCTAATCCCTCTGCTACTTTCTTGAGTTAACGGACATACAGGGGAATCAGGGTTTCAGGAGTAATGTGGTTTAAAAAAATGGGATCCCATTCTCTTTGCAAAATGTCAGAAATACACTAGGATTAGCTCCTAGGCATATGCTCCTAGGCATACCCAAAGGGGTGATGCACCAAACCCTGGTCTCCAGTACCTTTCTTGTACAGTTTTAAGGCTGTTCCCTGAGTGGGACTGCTGGGGAGGGGGGCATGGGAGCCTCATATCTTGTGGTCTCCAGTTCTATAGCTCACTGAGCAGCCCCCTAGGCTGACTCGGGGGTAGCCTTTGACAAGCATTAGGGGGAAGAAGGCTTCGTAAATACCTCAAAGGTATGTCACGCTGAACCATTGTCCTGCCTTCACCCCATCCATAAAAGTCCCTGTCTTACGGAGAGGCAGGGAGAGGCCCATGAGACTTATTCTTGTCTGTAGATGCAGCAAGTGCAAAACACTCACAATTTATTTAACACTGTTTTAGGTTGGGCAAGGCTGTGCTTCTAAGCCCTTTAGGACAGGGGAATGCTACTTTCTTGACTTGGGTTGCTGCAAAATACTGTTACTGATGGTAGACAGTTATTGCTAGAGCCAATAAGGAACATCCCAACTTTTCAGGAAAACAGTTACTGTGTCTTCTCTAAACTACTAAATAATGATTATGCCCATGATTTTCCAAAAAAAAAACCAAACAAAAAAACCCCTCAGTTCCCAAATTTATAGCTCAGCATTGAAATAAAGGACTTGGTTTTCACAGCCCGATAATACTGCGTAGCTCCCCTTGCAGCTGCAGGGAATTAGTGCAGCAATGCAAAGCAGCTGACAGGTAAGCTATTTTGTAGGTTGTCTGCAGATGCTGTTGGGAATAGCACTGCCCTGGGATGGCCTTAAAGCAGGAGTTTGTCCCAGTCATAGCAGAACCTTTGGAAATTAGTGATAAAGTCCCTTGTTAATGTAACAGTAAAGTCCTCTAGTTCCTGTGTTCTATGGCAAAGACAGAGAATAAATACTCTGGGCTGGAAGTTGTGTATAAGAAGCCCTTAGAATTTCTCCAATCTGTACTTTGAGGCCCCTAGTGAGGGATTGCTTCAAGCTGTAAAAAGGAGTCTAACTATTCCCTAATTAATCCCTTTTCTTTGTTCAGAATTTTCTTCCTTCTCCAGCTGCAGTATTCAAGTGCTTCCCCAGCTGAAAGGGAGCCAGTCACAGAGAAAGTGAGTCTATAAGCTCAGAGACTCCCTCTCTAATAGTTTTTGGAGAGCAATGTGAAAAAACTAGTGAGAAGCTGAAGCAGTGGCTCTTCCTCGGACTGTTTTGTCCCTTCTCCATATGCTAAGGCTGATGATTACTACAATAAAGATTCCCATACTGGTGGTTATATATTCTTAGCGGCAGGTTAAAGTTTCTGTTTCTGATGGGTGTTGTTTATTGCAGCTGTCAATAAAAGCGTAGGGATGGAAGTGAAGTCCTTGAACTCTACGCTGGCTAAGGTCCAAGTCTTACATCTACTTATACGGGTGTACTACAATGTACTATAAAGGTCTAATAATAGAGATTAGGTAAATAGTACTGAGATAGCTGAGCCATAAGATAATTGCCATAGTGAAAAAATCAGTTTTCTGTTGCTAGGATGGTGCTTGTCTTCTGGAGGAGGAAGTAGTGTCTTTTTTTCTGATGCTGACAACTTTTCCTGGTGCAACAGCTGGCCTTTCTATGTCAAGAGGAGGAATGTGACCACAACTATATTAAACCTATATATTTCCTACTTTAAGTACAAAAATGTGTATCAAAAGCCACTCATTTGTATACTCTGACAAGTGTACTAACCCCTCTGAAGCTGGGTTGTACGCTAGAAGGAAGGATTTTGCTTGTTATTTTTCAGACAATTTCTAGGTAGCTCTGGGTGCATGAGCTGTATGGAGATGCCTCCTTCCCTTCTTTTGTTCCGAGGAAGGTGGTCTTAATGTTTTCGTGCTGTATGCAAGCTGGAGTGCTGTTTACAGCAGAATGGTTCAGAAAAGCAAGTTTCATTTGCTCTTTTCAATAGTTCTTAGTTGAGAGGGGGGTCACGGATCTCAATTTTCCATTTCAAGAAAATCTATTTTGATCACTTTTCATAATGGAAGCAACCATACAGTGTACCTAACAGTGGGTTAGGTGTTGCATCATCAGATACAGTTTCTCAGAAAGATCAGAGTAAAAAAAGCTAATAGCTAAGCCAGAAGTTCTGCTAGAGGCGAGAGAGTGGGCTTTTCCCTTTTCAGTAATCAATATTTGATATAGACAATTGGTTTAATGTGGTAAGAACTGGAAGTGAAAGAGATGGAAACAGTACACAAAGATATGCAACTTTAGGGATGATATAGTGATAATAAGCCATTTAAAGTGACAACTGTTGCAATACCAACTAATTTCATGGGAAAGACTTATTTAAAAGGAACATCAGAAAATGTAAGATGTTGCTTGCATTGTGCAATTCTCCATCATCATCATGGACTTCTATAGTATGCACTCAGTGAAACAAAGCAGTCACTATTAAAAATCTGCCAGCAGATCTCATGGAGTTATTCAATTATTTTGTATTCCTGCTCTCAGTAGCTGAAGAGAAGGATGAATATAGCAGACCAGTGTTGTTCTGTGCCCTTCGCCTTTCCAGCCATTTACCTGTTCATACTTTTCTCCATTTTGTGTGGTCACACTGATCTTAGGAGAGTCTGTTCCGGAGAAGAAGTCTTGGTTAGAGAAGAGGAGTCACTGGCTGTTTATGATGCAGTATTTGAGATATTCTTGTCAGCCTATGATGTAAAAATTTGCCCTGTTCCTGCTCCTATTGTTTCTCCTTCATTTCTGTTGCACGTTGTTGTATTTTCATCACCCTCTAAGCTCATAAACCAGCCTTTAGCTGGAGAATGGCACCACATAGACTCTTCCAGTGTCTCTTCCTGAAAGATCTCTGTGTTTGACGCCACTCCGTTGTGGAGTTCAGTAATAAGATCATATAAACTCTATGATCTATTTTCTTAATTCTGATAAAAAGGAATATGGGACCACTTAAACATTCATTATTGGTTACTTTTTTGATGAGCTTAAGGACTAATTACAGGCAATGTGATCGGTTTTGGTTTAAGTGAACTGAAAATCTCTTATGAAGCTTTTTTTTTAAATTTGATAAAGAAAAACACTTTAAAATTTGAATCTTTAAACACTGCATTCAAAGTAGAAATCTATACTTGGAAATCCCATCCTACAAAACAGAGTATCTGGATTTTTAAACTGTAAAATTACTGGCCTGAGACACAGGAGACCTTTGTTCTGCTCTTGGCTCCAATTCTGGCTTGCAGAGTGACCTTCTGCAGGCCAGCCTCCCCTTCCCCACTTAAAAAAGGAGTATGATGATAGTGACCTATGTGGCAAAACGCTGTCAGATCTATTTGTGAAAAGTGCTGGTGTGGGGATGAGTTGCAAGGTTTGAATTTCCATGTTGGTGCACTACTTCAATTTGGAAAGTATTACTTGTCAAATTTGGACAGGTTTTAATACTTCTGATTCATTCACAGGGAATTCCTGACTTCTTCAAATTCCTCCCTTATTTGTAGGTATTTGCTGAATAGTTTACTAAACGGGTTGTTCTCAGGCTGTTTGCTATACTTGACATCGTGCTACTCAGTCACATGCCACCAGGTTCCGCACTACTGTGTGGCAATCAAGATAAGGCAGACGGAAGCAAACATCCAGAGCAGAACAAAACCTAAAGCTGGACGTTGGTGGGGTGAGGTGGGGTGGCAGGTCTCCTTCACTAAGTCTGGACTCTGTTGGTGTGTGATTCATGGCTGGTTGAATAGGCAGTGGTGGGAATTTTGGCAGGCCAGAGGCTTGATAACAACCAAGGACAAAGAGAAGTTGTTATCTGACGTGTACACAGAAGTACTCTCAGTGCAGACACAGCATTTGGCACGTAGGATTCATGAGCTAAGTACTACAAGCAAAGGTAACTGAAATTCAAGTATGCTGAGATCATTTTGTTCATGGTTACTTCCTTGATAAAATAAGCTGCAAACTCTGTCCTTTAGCAGCTTTTTTTTCTCCCATAGCTCTTCTTTTAGGAATATTCCTATTCTAGATTCTGAAAAAAATATGTCATATTATTTCGAAACCTCTTGCAAGAAACAAACCTCAGTTACATCCTCCTCATGCTTTCTAATGAATTGATTCAAAACCTTGTACACAGACAGATTGTGATCTCAGCCAGTACTCAAACTGAAATCTTCTATGAAAACAGACAGCTATAACTTAAATGAGGTTAGTGATTCAATAAGGTGGCTTTTTTATTATTATTATTGTATCACTAATGAAACAGATATTATCTTTATGCTATCATGATTTCATTACGGATTATACAGTGTAATAACTTGCTACTTTTTTTGGACTAACGCTCAAAGCTACACTTTAATCCAGTTATTTCACGGTTCCAGAATATTTTGTCTGAGTTCCTGGCTACTGCAGTTGTAGATAAAGGCTTGAAAATCTAAATTTCTTAAAGCTCAGGAACATGATAGAAAATAGCTCCCAAAAGATTACACATAGTTTGTTTCTGCGGGGGAGGAAAGGAGGAGGAAGAAAACATAAAAAAGCTGGCTTGGGACACTCGGAGTTACCACTATTGTCAGTGTGGCTTTTGGCACCACGTGGCTCTTGGGGCTCTTTGGAAAGCTGCATTCTGTTTAGGCTTTGAGTCTGAATTCTTCCATCCCTGTTTTGTCTCTCTAGGCTCTCTTTAAGGTCAGCTGAGGGAAAAAGTGAATTGGCTCTTCCAGAGGGAGATGCAGTTTCTCTCTTTCCATTTGGCAATGGAGGGAGAAGTCTGGACGGCTCTAAGTGTCTTCAGCATGGTGGTGTAAGAGAAATTACCTCCTTTTTCTTTCTCCCCTCCCCTGTAGTAAATTTTATTCCCTGAATATTAAATAGATTTAGTACCAGTTCTATTCCCAACAGTCCTTGATATACGACTTAAAAAAACTTAAAAAAACAAAACCCACACATATCCCTTATAGCTAATGATCCCTTATAGCCTACAACTTTTTCTAGAGCTGATGAAAAACAGAGCTGATGTCACGGGCTGCTTTGGTTGGGTGATGTCTAAAATACTTGATTTTTGTAGTAGTAAATGATTGCACTGTACTTCTAAGCAAATGATTTGAATTTTCTTTTCTCCATTTACCTAAATTAAGTAGCTAATATCAGATTTCAGCTCAGGTGGAGTTAGTCTCTTTTTTTTTAGCGACTTTAGAGTTCTTAAGCCCCACTTCCATCCTTGTCCTCTTCCGCCTGGTTTCCTCTAACAGAAAACAATGAGATCATACCTGCCAGGGATGACAGGTACCACTCTTGACACAGTGGCATTCATTCTCAAAATGAAAAAAGGCAAGTAATTATACGCTTACACCCACAGACCCTGGGTGACGAGTACTGCAGCAGAGGCGGTATGTTCATTCATGACTCCTGGAGCCAGACCCAACTGTTGTACCTACCCTGGCTTCTAATGCTGTCATAGCACTACCACCGTTTCACAGCTGAGTGGCAGTGATCTGATCCCTGAGTTGTTGGCAAAGAGACAGAGAAACCAAATATCTAACTTCTGATGTACCATGAATAGTTGTCATTAGCCATGTCAGATGTAGCATGGCTGTTTTTTCCAGTTTCTTCTCCCTCATTTTCTTCTCTCTCAGTGCAGCTGAAGTGTTTGCACAGCTAGTCTGTTCCCAGTGAACTCCCACTGCTGTTTTTTGCCTTACAAATAATATTTAAAGTGCCAGTGTCTTATTTTAGTATCAGAGAGTAGGGTGCAGAGTCTTATCTGGCTGGGTTTACATTTCTGCCAGCAAAGACACTGCTCCTGTCATGCACTCACCAGCCTCTTGCTGCTCATTAGCAATCCAAGTGGACAGAGCATGGCCTTTGCCTTAGAGCCGTCCATCAGAGTAGTTTTTTTTGGCAGTTCAAGCAAGTAATTATCTGAGAAGAAATAGAAGTGAGCCAAATCGAGCACAGGATACTGCTGAATGCAAAGCTGCTTCCTTTTTTTTTTTTTTAATTGTTTAATAAAACAGGGCACGTTCTGTCCATCCTCCCTTCTTAAAAACCAAATCGAGGTAACTAAAATGTTTCGAGTTTTATTCACATCCTAATTTAGCAAGCATCTGCCTAACTGTGAGGAAACAGGTGTCAATAAGATGAAAGACAACAGATTTTTTTCTCAAAAGGATTCGGTTACATAATCGCCGTTTTAGGTGCTTCTGTCCAAATATAGTTTCCCCAAACCTCTCTGCTGTTCTAGGGGAAGTGGAAACCTAACTCTGGGCCGCAGCGGTTGCGTGTTCTCAGGGGCTCACAAATTCCTCTACCTCTTTTTGGTATCTCACCTGCGAGGCATAATCAGAACCTCTGTCGGATGATTAGAAAACGTATCAGAGCTCTACATGAACTGATCGTGGCTGGTTTTTAGCCGCTTATTTTGGAAGGAGGAGATAAAGATATTCAAATCGCTTTTGTGCCCAAGGACATTTAAATTCATTTCTCTCACTCCTCTGGAGAATATAGTTGTCTTGTTACAACTTTTCCTGGCTTAAAGTAGTTACATGTATAATTATAAAGGTATACACACACACTGAAAAGACTAGCCCTCTCTATGTGATGCTTAAATACCCATTCTAAGACCATCTTTACTCCAGGGATATTAAAGTTTATGTATGTATGTATTTATATAATGCTAGTATTCAGTAGATTGTTCAGTCTATAAATGGACCAAAAAAAAGCCTACTGAATCTTTAAAAAAGCTTGCATTAATTCAGACCCAATTTTTGGGTCCGTTATACAAACACACAGACTTTAAAGGCCAAATTCCAAAGTTTTAAATTGAGCAAAATCTTTTGCAAACAGCCCTATTCCACACCAAAACAACTGCTAGTCACAAGCAACAGCCTGCATAACGAGAAGGAAACACTTGTTGCCTGTGCATAGCAGATGTAGCATCAGACTGTGGTGTTTTCATAAACAAAGTGTTATATGTTACTCTGTTACATCTGCATCATTGAAAGAAATGTAAACGGATAATCTTCACATTGCCATCTTCTCTGCTTCCAGTCTTCTGAATTATTTTTGTTCATCTCATGGCAGGAATCTAACACTGATCCTGTATTGCGATACATAGCTGAAATTGTAACAGTAATTACATCTTAAATACCCAGGGCAGAAAACTTGTTCTGTGATCTTCTTGCCACCTAAAGGGTCAAGTTCATTAACTCTCTTGATATCTTCCTCAAGACTTTCTCAAACTGGTATTACTTAATATATGCTTTTACACTGTTTTCCTCTATCACTTTGACTAATATTACATCATCTGCTACTGGAATATGAATAATTCCTCCAGCCCCGTATCATTTTTGTGTATTTGTAAACAAGTAGTCACTGAAAGCAGCTATTGAAACTCATCGCCACCAAGACAAGCAAGTGCTGAATCCTTGAAAACTTGCTTCAGACAGCACTGGGGAGAGTGCCTCCATCACCCAGCTGCTATGGGTGAGGGAAGGAGGAATCCAGACTGGGAGAGATGGAAACAATCTCAGAGAGTGTAAAGTCCCACCCATTGAGGCTGAAGGAAAAAAGAAATGAATCAGAAATTATGGATGAGCAGACCCATCTGCATCATCAGGGAACAAAAAGGGCCTGCAGACTGATATATTTAACACAATTATGTCATGTACCCTATGGAACATGGCAAAATACTGTTCAGAAGGAGCAGTCTGAACTTACTGCTTTTTCATCTTCGTCACAAGCCCCAGAAAGGAGGCTCTGGCACATCTGGTTGGGCCTATGAAGAAAACACAGTCCATCAGGCAGGTTGCTGTAACCTGAGGAGCAAGGATAAGCGTAAGGTAAGTTGTGCAATTTCAGCTCACGATACGGACCTAGTAAGATGGTTGCTTTCCTCTCAGAAGTCCCTTTTTGAATGCCCAAACGCAACCTCAAAATCTATGTGTCTTTCATGGGCTACTTACAACTGAGGTCTACCTTCACTATGGCTATTGTAAATAAACCCGCATGATGAGGCTGCATTTCGTCTCTCTCCCTTTGATATTCGGCGGCTGTTCCTTATAAAGAGACAATCTTTCCCTTTCCTGAGTGCCTTGGAGTCATGTCCTCTCCTCAGAGCCGTACCACCTTCCTCAGTGTTTATGCCCTCTGCTATGAAACAAATTACATCACTAATACACAACCTCTTTCTAGACAGCGGTTTTAGGTAAAACAGCAGGTGAGCTTGTTAACTCACCTGCCACTCTTCTCATGGAGTATATTTTTAAAGCAAACTTCAATATCCTCTACTAAATTAAAGAAGTGATGTTTTCAACAGCAATACCCTGAATATAAGTATGATATGCATGTGTGCTTTTTTTCTAAAAACAATAACTACCATCTGCCACTTCCCTCATAACATGGTGTTATTATGTCATGAACGCAATTACGCAGATCACTGGGGTGTGGACAACTGATTGGCACTTTTTTAAAATGAGTCCTGAAGAAAGCTTTGCTTTAGGTGCAACAAATCCATTACTGAATGTTTGTCAGAGAGAAAGGGCTCTTTTCAGCCAGCTGGTTATGTTCCCATACGTCAACGGGAAATTAGCTGAGCACAACTAGCTTGTTTCTTATTGACTAGTGTAATTACAGGCATGATTAATAAACAGCAGCAGTTACTGCTAAGACTGCTCCTCAATAAGCACCTTTATTCTGCTGTCTGTGTTTGGTTGAGAAATGATAATATCTTTTATCAGATCAGCTTTTTGCCCAAATGTTCCCTGTGGCAGGGCACACATGCCTTAGGCTTGGTTTTGGAAACGCCTTCATTTATTTAGAAATATGCCAACCAGAAAGACTGAGAAATTGCTGATATGGGGGAGGAGGAGGAGGCAAAAGAGAATCTTGTTCACATGAGGAGAAAATCTGGTGACCCCTTTGAAATCTGGAGTTGTAAGCTGCTGGAGAAGATAAGGTGGGAAAGAGGAACTGAGAATTCGTGAAGAAGTGCTTAAATTCACTAAGTAAAGACATTTGGACCAAAATATAGTGAGGTTCTTACAGAAGAAAGACAGAAAAGCCACAAAAATATTCAGAGGGCATGATTCAAGATAGGGGTAGGGGGAGAGAAAAGTTTATGCTTCTCCTCCTTCTCCCTTGCCCCCACTTTCTAAGAAATCACAATTTATTTCTTAAAATAACGTCAGGAAGCTTGAAAGCTAAGAACTCCAGAGTTAAGAAATGCTTGTTTTAGTTTGGGCCTCTTTGGACATACATGATTTGAAGCAGGTCTTGACTGTATATTAGGTGTGATCATGCAGTGTGCAACATCTGCTAATTGAATGAGGCAAGCATCTTTTAGGAAGAGAAAAAGCTTACAAGTCTAGAGGCGTTGTACATGACAAATGCAAAAGTACTGGGGCATCTTCTTCTCTGAAGAACCTATAGAAATCTACTGTGTTACATCATGTATTATTCAGAATTGAATTTGATCCTTATTCAAATTATTACTTGCATCAATTTCTACCTGATACTTTAAGAATCTTTAAATGTGTATAAACTTGTTTTATTTTACATTCACAGAACATATGGGTCAAAATCCTGTCATCCTGCTTCAGTATTAGTTGTAAACTAATTTTAGGGTGATACACCTAAAATGACTGCTGGAAAAATATATTAATACTTGCTTTTCTTCCTTTTATTTTGGTCTGCCTCCTACTCTGCTCCCTCCCTAAACTGACCTGCTGCATTTTACTGATCTTAAGAGCAGCTGATGGGGTGGTGATGAGGTGGGGTAGAAGGCAGGAAGGAAGGAAAGAAAGTAATAAATAAATCCTTCTATGTTAGTAGGTGTCATACTGCTTTGAAGCAAAGCTCTTTTTGACTTCAGTGGAAGAAGAATCAAACCAGGCCCTTTCTTCTTCTTTACTTTTTTTTCTTTTCTGGCTGAAATGCAATAACCTGCTGTGTACATGTATCTACTGCATTCAGTAAGACACAAATAGAGAGCTTTATAAGGTTCTCATGACCTGTTATTATTCAGGAGGTGTCTGTGTTTGATGTGGTGGGTATATTTTGACTGATTTGTTACACCTGTTTGGTTCTCAGCTAAAATCCACTGATGCAAAACTGCAGCCCATTGTATTAAGCAGACTGGCCTCTTGGCAGGTTCACTGTGAGTAAATGATATGTATCCCTCTGGCTGAATAAGACCTTGATGAACTTGTATCAAAGGGTTTTTCTAACTCTTTTTAAAAGCATGATGTGAATTATATGGAGCAGGTGTGAGTGCCAGAGGAAGGCAGAGGTTGGTGTTACACTTCACAGCAGAAAGCCACCCACCATCAAGGCTGCTTTTCATGTGCTCTGCCAGCACAAATCCTGCTGGAAACAGAAGGCCCTCTGAGGCTGTACGGTAAGCCTGAAGGGACAGAGCTGGCTTTTGAGGGAGGAAATCAGAAAAAACATTGGAAAAATCCCTGCTTAAAATCAAGGTAATTTTTAATGACTTGTAAATCAAGACTAGACTGAAGAAAATACACCACGCTTTACAGAAATCCTCTCCCTTGTCTTCAAACACGTAGGCTGCTTTCCAGGTCAAATTAGTTGTCTCACTCCACTGCAGTAGAACAGAAATAGGCTTTGTAGAGGAAGCTGGGTACAATCCCAGCATTGTGGTGCTACCCTCTGTTAGGAGGGGGTGTGTGGTTTCGCGTTAGATTGTGCTATGTTATAGGCAATGAGAGAGAGTACTTTATGAAAGCAATCAATGTCTGACTTGGAAGCAGGTCCATTCTGTGTGTTCCTTTCCCCCTGTACAAAGAACTACATTTAAAATTGTATCCCTTTGTGCTATAGACGTTCGGTTAGAGCTACCCAACACCTAGAGTCATTCCTTCTGAAGCTATAATGCTTGATGATGCCCTAAGGATACCTGCAGAATGCCTTAAAGGAGATAGCTCATGACTTTGCTTCTGGCAAAATTCACAAGCCACTACAAACGATTGAGCTGTTGTAGGTGTGGGGAAAGAGGCATATAAGGGTTCATGAACCCTTCTCTTCACACAGTGATTTGTGCTGGCTCCTAGTGGTTAGGGAACGTTTCTGTTGTACAAATCCAGTAACATCAAAGGGCAGATTATCCTCGTTAGCCGTCTCCAGTCTGCGACACTGAATTCTTAATTTTTGTTCTGATAGTGCCCACGTGGTATCCAGAGTTAAACTCTTGCAAAAGGCATCTAAGCCTACAGTAGCAATCCTGTGCACTTGATGGAACTGTCTCTCAGGTCCAGTTCAGAATACGTTTGAATTATGAAGTGATAGAGCATTGGGTACACATGTTCTATGAGGTTAAGTATTTGGAGTCTATTTTTGTTTGGTTGGTTGAGTTTTTTTTAAATTGGGTTGTGACTTAATTTGACCCTCCTATATAGACCCTTCTTTGGGGGAAGGACGCTTTCCTTCCTTAGCAAGACACTGCCGGGGAGGTTTCTCCATTATAGTCCCATGAGATTAAAATGGGGTTGAAGGAGGCCCTTCACCATGAAAATGTTGTACCTGTGGGAAGAAGTTTCACTCATTAAATCTGCACAGTTCCTGCATGTCTTGCAAGGTGTCTCTGCTTTGAAGAAAGTCTGGAATGGGGTATGCCCACAGTGGTTCTAATGTTTTGTTTTCAGCAATTGGATTGGGAGGAGACTTAAAAAAAAGTAATAGTAGGATATGATAAGAAAACTAAGAGCTGCAAAAGGAGTCTGAAAGACTGTCAGTCATGCGAAGTGCACTTCCTTCAAATGAAGAAAAGCTAAATAACTTATTTGCAATGTTGGCACACATCTGAAAGATTTTCTAAGCCTCCCTTTGTTTCTCATTACTTAAAACTGAGGAAGAAGGGTTACAATGTTACCCCTTCTTGTTGTCCTTGACATCTCTTGCCAGATTTAATTCCAATTGGGCCTTAGCCTTCCTTGTCACATCCCTGCACGCTCTGACAACGTCCCTGTATTCCTCCCAAGTGGCCTGTCCCCTTTTCCACATTCTGTACACTTCCTTCTTCTGCTGGAGTTTGGCCAGGAGTTCCTTGCTCATCCATGCAGGTCTCCTGCCCGCTTTGCTGGACTTCTTCCTCAGAGGGATGCACTGATCTTGAGCCTGGAGGAGGTGATGCTTGAATATTAACCAGCTTTCTTGGACCCCTCCTCCTTCTAGGGCCCTACCCCATGAGATTCCCCTAAGTAGGTCCCTGAAGAGGCCAAAGTGAGCTCTCCTGAAGTCCAGCCTTGCACTCCTACTCATTGCCCTGCTCCCTCCTTGTAGGATCCTGAACTCCACCATCTCACGGTCACTGCAGCCAAGGCTGCCCCCAACCTTCACATCTCCAACTCGACCTTCTTTGTTTGCTAGTACAAGGTCTAGCATTGCACCTCTCCTCGTTGGCGTCTCCAGCACCTGGGTCAAGAAATTATCATCCATGCTCTGCAGGAACCTCTCTGACTGTTTGTGCCTAGCTGTGCTGTCTTCCCAGCAGATGTCAGGGTGGTTGAAGTCCCCCATGAGAACCAGGGCCTGTGATCGTGAGGCTACTTCCCGCTGTCTGTAGAAGGCCTCATCGACGACTTCTTCCTGATCAGGTGGCCTGCAGTAAACCCCCACAACAGTGTCGCCCATGTTAGCCTGCCCTTTAATCCTTCCCCATAGGCTCTCAACTTGCTCTTCATCCACCCCTAATATCCTCTCCCAGTTCTTGGTGAGGAGGGCTATGGAAAACACGAGCTCCAAGGGGGAATAGCAGGGCTAAGCCAGGATCAGGTAATACATTGGTAGCAGAACAGTGCAAGAAACTTAGCTGGGTTGCCCAAATTACTATTTCACTTCTCTGCAGTCTTGATCTGGCAGCTTGCTTTACCCTTTGTTGACTAGAGTCCATTGTACTATGCATCCTCTTGCTCACTGCAATCTGGGAGTATAGCAAAAAATATAATTAAGTTCTTGGACTAAAATCCTCCAAGCAGAATTACTTTCAAAGAACTTAGTGTCACAGTGGACTCTAGTCAACAAAATGGACCTAGCAAAACAGAAGGGGTAAGAAAACAGCAAAGTTATAGCCATGAAATAGGTATTATTTAGCACCGGTACTAGTATTGGGCTGATAAGTAATGATGTTGATGTTTTATTTAGGAGTTTAGGATAGGGCAGTAGAAAGGGCTTCAGGGCTTCTACTTCTACCAAGAGGTAGAAGTTAATGCTCTCCCAGGCTAGCATTTGCCAGGCAAAGAATCTGCACAGCGCTTTTAATACCATGAGCAACCATGAAGGACACCTGGAAAGTAAATGCCTGAGGGAGAGTGAGATGTACAAAAGTAGAGCCAATAGGCTGTCCTTCATGTTTCCTTCCTCTGAAAGAGTATGTGTGAAGTGCCACTTCCACCATCAAATGGGCTTTGTATTTGTTTTCTACCAGCTCCAACTCTTACTCTAAACCCCTCGTGTAAGTAAGTTTGTCAGCGACATGAATGCTTTTGGCTGTGTGTTTCTACTTTAGCGGGAGTAAGATCAGGGAACAAGGACTGTGTTGGAGGAAAAGCTTTTTTTAACCAGTCCATTCCATTGTGAAGTTCTTTTAATCTCATGGTGGCCTTGTGAAGAGTTACATCCCTGCTTTCTTTTTCCTTGATGTGTTGAATGATGTTGCCCATGGTGGAAATAACAGATGTAGGCTGGTTTAACACCCCTTCCCTTCTGCCTTTCCCCCACGGTTTGTGGTTACTTTAGTTAGGCTGCTTTGCTTCTTTTACTATAATAGGTGGCAGGTGCTGAAAGCCTAGACTGAGAAAGTGTGATATGGCTTTAAACATGATTTAGTTCATTTAGCTATTACTTAGATTAGCAAAGGATATTCCCTCTTGAGTCAACCTAAAAATAGTAGAAAACTGCAGCTATAAATATCCAGCTACCAGAAAATAAACCCAGGAAAACTAAAAAGAGTATTTGGATGCTCTTACAGCTTATCCTCAGATAAGCCCACTTTTTGGTAGGATGTTTTAGGAGTACTTAGTTAGATTCCTCCTTTGGACCAGGCATCACAGGTTTTGCTCATCCTAAATCCTGCTCTGCAATTAGTCCCAGTGCAGTTAGGGCATTAATTAACAGTGTGCATAAAGTAAGGTGCTACAAATGCAGATTACAGAAGCAAGACCTTCTGTATCCGGAGTACCTGTGTCAACATACATTGTGTTGGTATTTAAACAATAACAGCAATGAAGCCAAAATGTTGGAGGAAAAAAAAATACAACCAGTAAACCATCACACAGCCTGCCTCTTGTGAGCACATGATGGAGTACCCCTCACTCTTTCAGACTCCTTTTTCTAGACGTCTGAGCCTAAATAAAGATTATCTTCCCTTTCTTTTCTTGAAATTTGGAAGTTTTAGGATGTAGTTACCTGAAGCATTTTCTTTGTTGGCAAGGCTGGTCCAAGACGACTCTTGACCTCTTGACTGTGCTGCCTTATGCCAGTCTCTAAGCTGTGTCAGTGCAACTAGCTGGGGTGTTGCATGGGGAATGGTTTCCCCTGTCAAAGGACATGGAAGGCTGCTGAACACTGCTACGTGCACTAGCAGATGTGACACGGAAAAGCTCAAGAGGCTTTTCTGGATACAATAACACAAAACTGGCAGCTGATGATGCACAGATATCCCATCCAAAAAAGATAAAGCATCTCTTGGAGCTCGGAGTTGAGAACGTAGGAGGGCATAGAGCTCCGAATCTGCTTACAGCTGGGTTGTACGTTTCAGAAAGATTGTTTGTTTACTTCCCAAAACACATTCCAGGAGGCTATTCTGGGTTCTTGCCTACCAGGTTTTCAGAAGCGCAAAACAGCACACTGAGGTATCCAGTTTCTCCTTTTCCTCCCCTCCCAATGAGGTGCTTATGAATCATGCTTGTCCCTTCTCTTCTCCTTTTCCAAAGGTAGAAACTGTGATGTGCTAAGTTCTGCAGGTATGAACGGATGTTGAGAGACATGAAGCAGATGCTCAGCAAATTTCTATTGCCCTGCAGAAGGAAAGCCTGCCTGCCTGTCCTTTCTTCCTACATCATGTGCACAGATTGTTCAAATGCCTTCACAACTCCAGTGTGCTTTCCACAGTTACTGTGCTAGTTAAATGTCAGCTCATTACTTTACTAATTATTTACTATTATTACTAAGTAAAGTAATAAACTTTACTAATAAATCTTTCAGAAAAAAAAAGTTTGTAGACCCTACTTTCCAGAACTGTCAAGGGATATGGGTAGTCTTTGACGGCCTTTACAGCGATAGATACTGACTAATGTGAGATTAGAATTAGAATAACACTCCCCTGATCAAGAGAGAAAACAAATTGTGCCCTAAGTAAAAAGTACACGACAGAATCTGTGTTCTTAGAAAGCAGCAGTCAGCAAGGCCAGTAATATCCACTGGACCAAATATTTCTAGGATCTAATGTTACTTGTCTGTGAAATCCAATTGTGCCACTGGCTCCCAGTGAGCTTGTAATACTCATAATGTTCCCAGTTAAAATACTGCCTTGCAAAACAAATAGCACTAAATGCATGTTACGTCTCCTTCATCACAACTGCTGGGTATCCCAGCATGCAATTGTTAATTACGGCTGCATCAGTGGGCTCTTAGGCAATGCAACGTTAATTCTCCAATATCATTTGCTATGCCAGCCACAAACCCTATGCAGAATTACTCAGTCATGTTTCTGTCTCTGTTTGGTTACTCTATCCAAAGAGATTCTCTTGAACTCAATATTCTTGATGCCTTTACTAAGTAAACTAAAAAGCAAAATAAAATTGTCTTTTGGCCAAAGTCTGCGGTGACTTATGTAGGATCACTTCCTGCTGACTGGTAATACAGAATGCATAAGGCAGAGAGCACGTGTTTCTGGACCTATTGTATATCTCCAACCCGAGAAATATAGACAGCACACCTTGAAATTTGACCTTTATTTTCAATTCTTTGGTGACATGTGGTTGAGTCAGCAGAGGAATCAAAATGAGTTGCAGCTGGATGATACTGAGGTTAGAACAGTGAATGGTGGTGGTCAGTGGTAAGGTAGGAGAAGTAGAGATTGCCATTAGAACATTTAAAGTTACAGGTTTGTAAGTGCTGACTGGAAAATAGTGTTTTTAGGCTTGTTGAACTACTGTATTAGTGAAGACACATTTGGACTACAGGCAGTGTATTAGTGGTAGTAATTGTGATATTAGTTTTGCAAAGAGCTCATTATTCAAACTTGATGCTCATCTGGCATCCTCGCAAAGGTCATTTGTGTTTAAGGTAACTTGGAGGCTTGCCATAGAGATCTTCATATTGAAACCACTGCTCATGTAAAACCCAGTAGGCTCTATGCCTACTGGCATAGACAAGACGTGGAATCAGTATGACAAACAGAGCAACTTCAGAGATGTATTTTTCTTTCAGCTCTCATGGAGGATCACATTTCAGCCTTTTGTGGAGAACCTGATTAAATCCTAGGCAGTACTCGGATACCATCTAAGTGCTAGTCCTTTGGCTGACTTGGAACCACTTACTAAGTAGTGGGTCTTTGGACTGCTCACACTGGTGCTGAATTTCACCCTTTGGGTTTATGTGATCACACTTTATGTTGCAACAATCTTGTGAAAACTGAGTCTGAACATGACTATGCTCTTTAAGTACGCCTCCTTGGAGCTGGCCTCTTCACATTTCTTATCTGGCTACATTTAAAGCTGCTGAAACTTTTATGTAAAATTTATTAGTCCCATCTACCTGAAAGAAAAGACCAAATGTAGCTGCGGTCTACAGAAAACAAGCACAGCTACTCTGACTCATCTGTCCAGGTGGCCATACAACAGCACAATATTATGTCAGTTATTCTTATCGTTTGGTTTTTCCACTTAGCATCCTAGAAAAAAAAGTTTATATTGAAATACATATTTCAGCACTGAGAATTGGAGTCTGACATTTAATGCATTGGCAGGGGAAGCTCCACTGAGCAGTTGCTCACTTCACAAATAGCATCACTGGAAATACTGGAGCTTGTTACAGAGTGAAGTAATTGAGATGTTAGAAACTGTCCGTCTATCACACACATTCTACATTTATTTTGAATTCTTAGTATATACTCCTGTAATCAAAGGTAACCAAATATTAGATGACACATTGATCTATTTCATACACCAGAGGCTACAAAACATCCTCCAGCACCTTGTAACAACTGTAAGATCTCCAGTAAAATATGAAACACAATGTGATGTATTTCAGCTGAGGATCTGTCTCCTTCCCTCTGCCTGCCTCCCTTTTTTGTTTCTTTTAAGATCCATCTAATGCTTTGTTCTTAGTGAGTCTGGATATAATCAGCTTTTCCCACATCATGGCACCTGTGCCCAAAGTGGGAACAGTCTATGCTGCACATTGGAAAAACAACATGAAAGGAACTGACCTTACATATTTCTAAATGAAATTCTAATATAAAACAATAATCTTCATCTTCTAGAAGATACTAAACATGAATAGGGAAAGACTGGCCTTGGCTCAAAGGTCACAAGGTGCTTTAATTATGCTATTTAATGTTCCTGCAGAATATTCTACGTCAGACATCTGTACAGCAGTGTTAGGTCAACCAAGCTAAGATTGATAGTCTAAGTATAGGGTGAAAAAACTAACTAACTGTGACCTGGATTATACAACATGGACATTAAAGGTCTGCCACTCCTTGTAAAGATTGTGTTTTTGTAATTTAAAGAAATCTGAGCTCCTGAAAGTGCCCTGCTGAGCTTGCAGCTGACATCATGTTTGTCTGAGCTTTAACAGGTTCAACAGCACTAGTATGATTAAAGCAGCTTGCAGATCCTTGTATTTTTGGAACAGAGCTGTGAAAAAGACACTTGGAGGTAAAGATGCCAGCTCTCTGGAGAGCTTGACTTCACCAGCCTCATTAGAAATCGAGTTATACTTGTGAAACTTCAAGTTATAGCTGAAAAGAATCCAGAGTTCATACGTGATTCCTTAGCTACCTGTGAAAAGTCAGTTATGTTTTAGCTGTGGTCATTAGGATGAGTCTGAAGGGTATATAAGTTACCACAGAGTAAGCTAAAGTTACATTCAAGGCTCTAGGTTAAACTGCAGTAACAGGCTGTGAATGCATTCCTACCCAGCTATAAATACAAGGTAGCTTACCTCTCAGTAGAGTATTTGTTGTGAGGCAGAGTAAGAAGACATTGTCCTTGCTCTGTACCGGATTATATAAAGAGCAGACTTTCAACCCCATGCAACCCATATTCTTCTTGCAAAGGTCCAGAGGGAAATAAGTGCTTGTAATTATCGCATATTCAAATGGCACAATTGCATATACCAATGAGATAATTCTTATCTACAAAGGACAATTGGTAGGTACGCCATTTTCACCCCATTTCTACACAGAATGTCACCTGCAATGTAGGCAGGTATACTTCTGCACAGACCTTAAGCCTTGTTTTAAATTAATTCTGTTTCTTGCATTATTTTAACAATACTGGCTTTCAATTTTGTCAGTTGATTGCTGTTACCTCTGCCTTTCCCTTGAATTGCTTATATCCTTTAGCTTGTCACAGCTACCATCACTACCCTTATACTTTGCCATGAAATCCTTCTGAAAAACTAGTCTGTTATGTTATGAGAGAGCACTGAATATAATTCACCACTTCTAGGCATCAGGTCCTGCCTGTGTTATCCACTAATGAAATCTCAACTCAGTCTGGAAATTTGAGTGATGTTCTAGTCTTGCACTGATCTTGCTTAGCAGTGAATTTCTCTTCTTAGCTATACCTTCACAATCAACAAAAGCAAAATCATAATATAATCAGCAAGCACCTAGCATAAAAAATCGCCTCTACTTGCAGGAGACAGAATAAAAATAATACAGCCAAGAAGTATGGCCAAAGCAGCATCTGTTGGAAACCTGTGGGAATAGACTAAATTTCCAGCTAAAGGATGGTTTAACTTTGTTTTGAATAGAACCTAGGAACAGTCACCCTAGAGACTTTGAGAGTCTATGATTCTTTTAAATGCAGTTGGAGGGGCTGGGCTGCCTCTAAACATTTCAAAGCAGAAGAGCTGAAAGCGACCCATTCAAAAAGTGCTCTGCACAACTCTGGAGAATCGCAGGGAGGAATACATCCAAAAGGAAGGCAAGCATTAACAGTAAGATATAACTTCGGTGCACACCTTAACCTGTGCAAGTCTTGTAGTTATCGAGTTTCCAATACTGTGTCATGCAAAACGGAAAGGAGGCTGGAAGAAGGCTGGGCAGCTCTAAGTCTGGGGCAGCTCTCCAGAAGAGCTCTGGCAGAAGTGGCTGCCAGCAGACACAGCTGAATCATTGCACCCTTGGCGGCACAACCCTCTTCAGCTAACATCATCCGATTTCTGAATAGCACTCTGGTAGCTCTGCCTGTAGGAAGGTTGAAGCCACTTACTCTGACTTCCTCTCCAGACAGACAGTCTGTCTAGTAGGCTCTCTGCCAGGGTTCATGCTGGCATAACCGAGACAATGTCCAGCCCCGAGTCAGTAGGATTTTGTTAGCAACACATCTGTAACACTGTTAGTACTTACATTACTGCTATGCTTATTATGGAAGCTGTATTTGTTTGTCCCCGTATTAAAAAGTAGAAATGGTACTTTTTCATGTTATGTAGTGAGAAGTGGAAACCAACACTTAAAACCCTTTCCCTAATGTTCTGACACGTAGCACTGCTTTACCCATAAAGGTCGACACAAACAGAGAACTTGGACTAACGTGTGTTTCTCCTTGTTTTGCAAATTCACCAAGTTCCTCTTTCGGATGTGAGGTACTACATGTATACGCACTGTAAGACTAAACTGTTAGCTAATTTTCTGTTCTGGAATTTGTCTGACAAGGGATAGACTGCTGAGACAATTTCTTTTATAATCTGTTTATGTAAATGAAATTTAATCTCTTCTTGGCCAGCTTTAAAATCGAGTAATGAAAGCCTGGAAGACTGCAGTTGTATACAGCTCCCTTGGAAAATACCTGCTTCAGTTTTTCCCTTTGTTAAGCATGTCTGAGACCTCCATCAGAGAGCAGTTTATTCCTGGCTTCAGTTAATATTTTTAAAATGTATAATATTTTTACACATTCATTCCTGCTCTCTCAGCTCTCAAATATTATCTGAGGACAGGACAGCAAATGTCTAACTGAAACTGATCAGTTTTCCTCCTGATATCTAAGTAGGAACAGGAAAATTATTTGTAGAAGACAACTAAATAAATTAGTTGTGGTTCTTTTCCTTTTGCAAGACTATTTTTGATTTTATTTTTTTCCTGAATCATGGACTGTTAAAAAATGGGTTCATTTTTCAGCGTACATTTCAAACAAACTTGTTTAACTTTGATGTTCGTCTTATGTATTCCTTTTGTGCTCTCATTTCTGTGATAACTGCCACTTGCATGCATTAATCCTACTGCGCTATTTCTGTTCCTTATCAAGTAAGCAAAAGGTAAATGGAAATGTTGGTGTTACAGTCTTTATCATCTGATCAGGAGTTGGATTCCTTTCAGGGCAGGGCCACAGCAACTGGTGCAGTCAAAAGGTAACATCATGTAAGCTGGGAGTATTCTTTGCCACTTTGGATCGGATCCTGACATTCCTGGCAGTGATAAGTTCTATAATATCTTCTTTTTCTTCTGTTATTGTCGTTCAAGGCAAAGACTTAGGACGCAATTGTGTACAGATCCATCTACAAACGTCTTGAAAGCATGAAGCCACCCTAACTACTCATTCCCTCCCTCTCCTACAGGAAAATTAGTTTTCAGGTCACTGAGCTTACTAGTCTAGTGTCAGTGCACAGCCTTGCCAATGCAGGCTCAGTGGAGGCCCTGGGGGGAGAAAGTGAAACTGTCATTTTCAGTATCTATGCAGCCTTAGATGTGCTTAAGCTGATTGTGAAACTGCACCTCTATTTAATTAGGGCTTTGGATACAAGGCCTGGCAGTGGAAACGGGTGTGTTTTGCTTGCAAAATATGCCTGACCTATGGCATTTCCATGCAGGTGGATGTTGACTACTTTCATGCAGTTCAGCCTGCACTAATCCTTAAACTAGGACTGCAGGAAAATTAAGGAAGCAGAAGGCAGGGCTCCTCTTCCCACGCACAGGCCCATGCAAATGTGGCTAGACTGCTTCTTGACCTAGGACAGTGAATAGCCAAAAATACTATTGCTCTGCGTGGACTTCTCAGTTAAAGTCTCTACCAGCTAGCTGGTCTCTACAACCAAATTGCAAATTATTCCCCCCCCCATCAAAGAAGGAGGTGCTCTCTTGCAGCTAATTATAGAGCGAGGCAAAGACTAGATATAATGAATAAGGCACTGACCATCCTTTGGGTAAGAAAGCATACCTCCTGTCCTCACCTAAGTTTTCTTCCCTGTTTTTAATATCCATTGAGTATCATGATAGCTCACTTGGAAGGGACTGAAAAGAGTGCTTCTGGACAGGGTATTAGAATGGGCTTGATGAAGTGCTCACTTTGTTTTTCCATTTCTTAGGTTTTTAATCAGGTAGAACATACAAATCCAGTAAATCAAATATTTCTACTACCGGTGGTATTAAATTGCTTGCAAAGTGCTGTGGGCACGTAGCCAGAATAATAACAAAGCTGCCTTGAAAGTATTTATCTCTGGCAATACTTTACACTCTCAATCCCGTCTATCTTTCAATGAGTTTTAAACTGTTAGTGAATTGAGCCTCACAAGCAATGCTGTGTTTTCTAATTGGAGAAGCCAAAAACCAAAGGGTTTACAAGTACAATTTGGAGACCATTTTGTGTTTTGAGTAATATCCAAGTACTGAGACCCACTGTAGACAAAAGGACTAGTCACAGAGTATGACACTGTATAATGGGAATCTCACTGTGTAACTTACCTGTCAATATGACATTGATCTAGAAAGAGATCCCATGTCTCTTGATTCCTTATTATGTACTATAATTATGTTGCTATCTTTTCCCTCTCTTTAGAAATAATATTATTGGAGAGTCCAACAGTACAAACGAACACTCGGAAGAAACTCTCCGGTGTGTAAATGGAGCATACACACAGAATTTTCAGAAGTGTCAAGACCTGACCCAAAGAATGTATTTACTGGCTTAACAATTACAAGTACGTGTGGTTCTGTATGCCTTTGGCTTTCTTCTCCTCTGAACAGTGAGGAAGTGTCAAGATGCAGCATTTGTAAATTGACAATAATAATTTACAAAAATAAAATGTGAAGTCTATATTGTGCTCTGTAGCATTTACAACTAATTTAAGGAATAACTATTAAAGAAGGTTGTACTGGTAAAACAGTGAAAATTTTAAAGCCATTCATAGTTGGAGGCAATTGAAGCAAAACACTGCACAGATGTTTTTATTTCAGTATATTATCAGCTCTTGTCAATAGCTTGTGTCAAATAGAAGCTGGCTTAATTAAACCAAAACAAACCATATTTGCACCAAAAAGTATGTTTCCAAAGCCTTGTGCAGATATTGTGCTGATTTCTGTAACAACTCATGCTACATTAGTGATTTCTTCTTGTGTAGGCAAGTTCATGGTAAAACAATTCAAAACCAGTTATACAGAAACACCACCTTCTAATGGAAAAGGCAGAGAAGCAGTGGAATAGAGTTGCTTCAGGAGACTGTGAAATCATGGGAAGCCTTTCAGGACAGGTTAGGCAAACCCTGTTAGAACATGTTTGTAAATCCCAGCCTTTGTAATATTCGGCTTAAAAGTTCTGAACCTGCTGTCATTGAGTGAAGTCAGCCCACTACATTGCAATGAGGTGAGAAGAAGCAATTCCCTTCCTTGTAATTTCAAAGTTCTCTTCCACTCTTACCTCTACGGTGTGCAGGCAAAAGCAGATGTTCCTGTCCTAGTTCACAGCTCCAGTCAATCATATAAAAATGCAAAACAACTACATTTTCCAAAGGTATGCTTTGTAGTGTTGAGCGAAATGAATTAGGGCGGATAAAAAGAAAAAAAATAGCTTCTATCTGCAGCTAGAGAGAAAATAGAAGGGATGAGAGGAATTCAAAGACCTGCTCAAACAGCTTGAAAATTCCAGGAATTCAAATGGGAACCTCACAGTGGTCTGAGTTGATGATATACCGTTGTGGTGGTGCCAAAAATTTCAAATTAACCAGTAAATTAAAATCAAGACAGGAGCCATATTTTGAATTTTATGGGATTGTGGTAGGGCTGGGGGAATCGGGGCAAATACAGAAATGATGCCAACACAGTTATGCCGCTATTAAAAAATGGAAAGGAAATACCCTAAAATATATTATCTGAAGTAGACAGTGTATTGATAAAACAGACAATTAGGTTATTACCGTGTAATCTAGTCTTACTGTGTAAGACTAGGTAAAACTGATCTACGGCACAGAGGAATAAGAATATGTACCATCGGTCCTTCCTGACAGAACGGAACTTTTTCTTCCTTACAGCAACTGAATGTCTAGAAATATCTGTAATGGATAGTCTTACTGCAGGTAGTTCTAGTTATCAGATAAAAAAATATGATAAGATCAGATAATTCTGCCATTCAGAGCTGACTGTGAAGTCCACTGAAATCAATTTGATATTTCCAATTTATTTCAATGGATGTTAGATCAGTGCGGGGGAAGAACCTGTTGAGGAACTTCCTGTGGTGTTGCAAAGCACACAAGTTCTCTGTGTGTAGCACAATTGCCTTAGTGGGGGGAGGAAGGGGAGTTAGAAGCGTACTGAGGAAATGCACTGCTTCGTTCAGGTGTCATCTTCTGTCTGCTCAAGAGCTCGGAGTAGAGCTTAGTGTGAGTTTCCTATGGACAATAAATACGTACATACAGGTGTTGCTTTAACCGTGCCAGTTGAAGTTCAAGATTTTTCAATGAAACTTATAGGCTGAGTTTTTCTGAATTCTGAACCGTAAAAGAAATGCAAACGTGTTGCACAACAAAGATCCTAGCATTTAGGAGTGTATGTACAAGCTACCTATACAAACCTATACACTGTCTGGACGGTAATGTGCCTATATGAAGGTTAAAGAAAAAATAGTTTGAGAAGGAACAGATTTCTCTACCAAACTTCCAGAATTTAAAAATAGGGTATTTCAAAACTAATTGCTTGCTTGACCTTGCTAGCTAATGACCAAAGCATACAAGAAATCCCACTTGACTATCATGCATCATTTTGTTGACATGAATCTCTCGTGAGTCTGGTACGTTATTTAAAAAGTGATCGGGGAAAAACTATAATAAAATAAATAAGTCTTGTTGGAAGCTTTTTGCATTTTAGTAAAATGACCTTTTTGAAGTGGTACTGAAGAGAACAAAAAAGCGGGGATTGTTCCCCATTATTACATGATCCTTAAATCCTGGGGGAACAGTGAAATTAGTTTCATCCATGTTCTGAAAGATGCTTGTTTCCTCTAGACTATTCCAAATATTTTCTGAAGACAATTTTCACATGTAATTGTCTGCTTTCAAACAGCTTAAAGAGGGAAATACAAATGGTAACTCAGTGTTCTCAGTCTTCATTGTCAACAGTGATTATGTTCTTAATCATAATAAAAGATTGCTTTAGACGTGTTCACACAGAGTAAATGAATCCTTTTAAAAGAAGCAGTATAGGTGATGCTAACAATAGGCCTGACTTAAAACTGTGTGTGTGTGCATGTGTGTGTGTGTGTGCGCGTGCGCGCTCTTTTATGTACCCAGAAGAGGGTAGGAGAATGTCTTACTTTCCTGAGTGGTGATCTTGTTTAAAGCAAGTATGGTGCTTGCTCTTTTAAACGGTGCAGATATTAATGGTAAAAAAAAAAAAATTAGATCCCAAGTTTATGCAGTAGTTTATTTACAATATCACTTCACGTATCTTTTCGGAGTAAAAGTCAGTGGGACTTTCATATGCATGTCTTGATGGATCCAATCTTTAAGGTTTTTTAATGCATACAAAATATCTGCTAAAGTCAATAACTTTCACGGAGGGATATTTTGACACCACTAAGCAGACTTTTTTTCTTTCAAATCTTTAATTAAAAAATGAGATTTTCGCTGAAGAGTCTAACCATTCACAGATATTTTTAGAGAAATAACATGCGAATTTATCTTCTACAAAAAGGAAAGAGTGGCATTACAAATGTCTCACACAAGTCATGGCAGTAGGAGGAATTGTGTAAGTCTTGAATTTAACAGCGTCTAGCTCGCTGTGCAGAGATCTTTGAAAATAAAGAGCTCCATCTACTGGCACAGGAGAAAAGTCTTCTGCACACCACTGTCTCCCTTGCTGGAATACCTTCTGCAGCCTTGGAAGCCAGATCTGAACGTTTTTGGTGGTTTACATTAACTTGTGAGGCTGTATTCGTGCTGGGAAGAGTTGCGATATTTAGCCCATGATATCACCTTACTTCCTTTCCTACTCTACTGTCAAAGCATCTTCATCCATCATCAAGACCAGGGACTGAGATTGCATTTCAGCCTTTTAAGAGCTGAGATTACAAGGCCAAATATCTTTGAATGACCCAGTTCTCAAACCACAACTAACTATGGCTGCCACTTTTTCTGATTGAGTAGTAACTGCTGGGCATAAAATGGTGGTCTTAAGGGGGGACAAGTGCACAAAAATCTGTTGCTAATGTCTGAGGTATTAATTTGCTATCTGCAATTGGTACTGTCTTGTTAGCAACTTGAATCATAGGGTTAAAAAAAAAACAAAAACCCTTTGAAGTGGAAAAAAGATTTCTGGGTATTCAACCTGTGCTGGGGCTATCCATTCAGCAAACATAATTTGTCTCTAATAAATCTTCCACTGCAGTGCTGGTCAGTCAGTCTGCATGGCTAACTGTAGTTAGAAAAACTTTAGTGGAAAATTTTTTCTTCAAGACGACCAAAATATACTGCTTGGATTTTGACCATTTGCTATTACAAACAGCTGACTTAACAACGCAAAAATGAAAGAGCTGTTTCAAAACATGGCAATACAGGATGATCATTGTTGTTCATTTCCCTAAAAACATGTGACTTCAGAAATTGTTTCATTTTGAACAATATTGCCTTTCCTAATGGAAAATGATTCAGCCAATCAAATTTACCATTATTCCTTCAGCTTTGGAAGGTAATAATAGAAGGTCCAAACAGCTTATGTAGACATGTTCTGCTCTTTCATAGGGCAGAGAAACTAAGCTGACCTTACTTTTCCACCTGTAAAATTGATTTTCCTCAATTGAAAAGTCATGGCTTACAGCCAGCTTTTTGTACTGTTTCACATTCACGCAGCTCAAAGAATCCTCCAAACCTCCAAACTACAGAGAGGGAAATGGGGAATAGAAGTTATGCTGGACAGAAAGTGAGATCTTCTGGAATAAAGATTAGTCCTCGTGTAAGTTTTCAGCAGTTGTCTGCTGACTTTCTCATCTGTATGTTCATGTTTCTAAAGGCATACCTGAGCCTTAAAGATCTAATTATCACAAGCCTGTTTCCCTAGTTATCCCATGTAAGCTTAACAGAGTGCATAGTCAGGTCTCTCTGAGGTTTATGAATAACAATGATACAATTTTTAAAGGCAACTGTGTTTCAGCTTGAAGAGCACTCCTGATCGGTTTTCTCAGTGAATATTTGAATTAAGAGATGACTCAAAGGTCACTAGCGTTTGGGTTTTTTTTGGTTTTTGTTTTTTTTTTTTCCTGTTTGCCAGGTGGATGAGCTGAATGTTTTGTTTTCCTAACACTGTCCTTCAAATAGCTTTTTTTCACTAGTGGTTACTCCTGCAGGGTATTTATAGGCACCAATTATACCCCCTCTTAGCTTGGCAGCCTTTGTTTTGCCAACCTAAAACAGTCAGCAAGCTCTCTCAGTCCCACCTTATGCAACATATTCTCTCATCTTTTCAGAAGTCCTTTTCTGTACTTGTCCTGGCTTTAATTTTTTCTCTTAATCACAAAGTACCACAATAGTATGAAGTCTTTCAGATGAAGTCTCACCAGGCTGTTACAAAAGAGCTAGTTCTTCACTTTCATCTTGAACACTTTAAGGAAGTGAGATAAAATACTAAGATCATGTTCTTATTCTTCTTTTTCTGCCTTATCTACAGCTCTGCCTCTTGTGATTTTCTTCCTTAAGATCTTTCTGGCCACCACTGTCTTGCTTGCTTGTTGTCCTGGGCCTAATTCTCCCCCTGGGTCACAGCTTCAGCAGCAACCTAAGCCGTGCTGCCTCACTGCTTGGCCCCCATTTGGCATTCCTTGATGTCACTGCCGTTGCTCCATATACTGCTGTCTATAAGAGCTTATAACAATCCCTATGATAATATAGGGAACTAATACTCTCAGGTCCTCCTTAGCAACTTGTCCCTGGTGAGCTCTTGCTGAAGAAAGAATTTTGGCCACCAGTCCCCGCTAGCGTGAAGTTACAGGTTGTAGCAGTGAATTTTGCTTGCTTCTCCTGCTTCATTCAAGTTCTCCTGCATGGTCGTCCCAGCTTCGTGCTGTTGGGAAAGGGCATTATCAGGCGCCACCTTTTTTCGCTTGTGTCAGTATTTTAACAATAATTTCATAAATGATCCAGATAGCCTTATTTTTACATGATAAAAAAGTGCATTTCAAATTTGTGTCCAGCTCACCCATTCGGCAGGTAATAAAGAGGCAAAAGAGAGAAAACGTAGGGAAAATAAGAACTTTTCAAAACCCAAACAAACATGCCAGGAAGAACAGCACTGAGGGAGAAGCTCTGTTATGAGTTACTTGGAAAAGCACCAGATGGAAAACTGCATGGAGAAAGAGAGGGCTGCCAAGAGCTGAAAGAGCTGAAAAGCAGGTTGCGATGAAACACAGAGGAGATCAAGGGTAGCACCGGGCACTCCACTGAGAGGCAGGGTGTGGGCTGTGGCAGACCAGCAGGGAGGTGGGATAGGAGCAATGGGTGTAAGTGGAACCACTGTGGGATCCATTGAAGAGAAGGAAATGAACTTGACAAAAGGAGGAAGCATAAGAACAGAGATAGATGTCAAAAAGGTGGGAATGGTGGGACTGCGGAGAAGATGAATGATTGAGAAGCCCTGTGTGAGATGGGTCTCTATCCTTTTATCACTTCCGCACTGTGAACAGAGCTTCTTTAAGCGCTTCGGCTGTCTTTGATCAGAACATGACCAATTAATTGAGATTATAATGTTGTCTACCTGAAGTTTGACAGCCTCTCTGGTGGAGTTTCAGCAGAATATGGGCTGCATTTTCAGTGCCCCGTTCTGTGGAAGGAAGTCTGTTCTAGAGAGGGGGCTCTAGCAGCAGACGTGTCTCTGGGCTCGTGCAGTCCCTGCTCTGGTGCAGAATAATCAGCCCTACCCCAGGCCTACCTAGGTAGGCCTAAAAGACTTCCAAAGTCTCTGTCTCTGGGGAGAGAGCAATCTTTGCAACCTCTAAGCACAGGCCTCAGCAAGTATTATAAAAGCCTGGGGACTAGAACAGTATTCCTCATAGCAATATTCAGTTGTCTTCTAGGTGAATAAGTTCTCTGTACTTCTGTCATAAAGTATAAGCTTTGTGGAGCATGTTTTAACAAGCTCTGGACAAAAGTCATCCAAAGCCAGTATTCCCAATGCATCCTTCCTTGCATGGAATACAAACGTCATCAATGGGAAGGCTGAAAAGCCACTGGGCACCAACGAGGTATTATATACAGAGGTATATGCATACTTCCATACATATCTTTTACCTGGTCGACTGTTTTGCTGACATCTGACAGTTAATTTCAATAGGGTTTATAAACTAAAATGTTTTAAAAATGTTACTTTTCCTTTTATCTGGGAGTTCCTCTGATTATGCCACAGAGTCCTGTGAGGCATCCTTGTTCATGAAGCAATGATCTACAATACAGTCATATTTTGGGATTGTTTTAAAGTTCACTGAGAAATTCTTGCTTTCTTAAATTTCAGCATGCAGGAATTAAAAAGAATAAACTGTAAATAAAATAATAACTTTCTAAACTCACCACTGTATGTTTTGCATTGCAACATAAATGGCAGGCTATTTTTTCTGAGAGTATGGAATCATTCTGTTTTGAGAATAAATCACTGTTGTGTAATGAAGGAGACTGTTGTCTGTAGGACCCCTGCCTGAATTATGCAACTGTAAGTTGCTGCAATAATGGGACTGCAGGAAAAGGAAGAACCTTATTTGATCATGGAAGTGGGACCCAGCCTGGCAGTTGGACTCTTTCTCTGTTCCAGTGATACAATGCTTAAATCAGTCACACCCAGAGACTTTTAGGGAGTCACTACCTGTGTGTTTCTCAATGCCTGACTTGACAGCCATTTGCAGAAATGCCAGCCATTGTCAGCTGCAAGCAAAAGTCTATGGGAGCTCTTTATCTGTAAATTGCCAATTATTTTAACTCCCCACCCTCTTGAATCTCAAAGTATGCTGACATTAAAAAATGTTTATGAAGTATTATCGCAAGCGGTGTTAAAGAAAGGCCACTGAGAAAATGTGTGCAGTAAATATTACCTAGGACCATATATTTAAGAACAAGGAAAAGAATTACCGTCCTTTACATCAGCAAGCACCATCAATCCTCTGCTTTGAAAGAGGCTGTGTTTAACTAAAGATTTTTTTTGTTTACTATGTGTACATAAAGCAAAAGAACTAGGGACTTGAAGTATGGTTACAGAATTAAAATTCACTCAAGCTTTCTCGTACTTTCTAACTTTCACGGGGTTTCATCTACAACAGCATTGGCTGTAAATCTCTCAAATTCAGAAGAAACGGCGTTGCCTGGATGTTGCCTCAGGATGGTCCATCCGCTCCTCTACTGCGCACGCCGCTGTCACTTCAACTCAGACAGCTCCAGGCTTCCCAAGCAAAACGCTCCCCTCACGTAATTTCCGCGGTGGTGGAGCCGACTCCTGTGAGGCGAGGGCCAGAGGGAAGCCGTGAGCGTGGAGGAGAAAGGCTGGAAGATCTCCCGCAGGATTTGACTAGTTATCCTAGCACCGCGCAGGAAACCGATCACTGGGGCAGACGGCTGGCTGACCCAAGCTGTCTGCCAGGAGAAGCAGCTGCCCACAGCCAACCTCAACCTTAACAACGTGTTGCAGCTAATTTACCTTTTAATATGGATACGGATGAAAGGGATGGGGGCGGGGTGGGGCGCTTAACAGAAGAGGAATATTAAGGTTTGGGAATATTGGGTTCCACAGTGAGACAGTTTGCCACAGAAAGGCTAAAACGCGTATTCTCTGCAGTTTTGCGTTTTAATACTGCATTCGGTTCCTCAATTTTTTACGGCATTCAGGGTCCCGGTCAGCCCCAGAGAGCAGGTGAGCGGGGCTACCGCCGCCACAGCGGGCCGGCGCGGCCGCAACGGCAATAACGGTCCGGGCGGCGAGGGGGCGGTGCCACGGGCACGTGGGGTGAGCCCGTCCCTATGGCGAGGGCCAATCAGAGAGAGGTGCGCGGCTCGTGCGCTACCTAACGGTCCCTGGGACCCTGCCCCTTCCACACCCAAGGGAGTCGCGGCTCCCACCCTCCCGGTCTCGCCGCACTGCGCGTGCGCAGGGTCGTCGGCGGCGGCCGCCGCGAACCTCCCCCTCCCTGCTTCACGGCAGCAGCTGGTGCCTCGCGCCGGGAGCTGCGGCCGGCACGCGCCGCCCTCCTGCACGCGGGCGGGGCCGCGCGCTTTAGCTCGCACGCACGGACGCACGCACGGACGCGCGCGCCGGCCGCTCCAGGGAGCTGCCCGCGTGCGTGTAAGCCAGGGAGTCTCGCGACCGCCCCGCCCCTCCCCCCTCCCTCCTCCCCCCCAGGTGATGCCGGTGACCGAGGTGACGATGCCGTTACTGCGGCGGCGGCCGTTACTGCTGAAAAAGGAGGCGATGGGCTCCGCCCGGGCCTTGCCGCCGGCCCCCGCCACCGGCTCGCACCTCGGAGCCGCCCTGCCCTGCTCCTGAGCCGCGGGGAAGCGTCAGTGGCCGGCCCAACCGCCCGGCTCCCTCCTTCCCTCCCTCCGGCCGCCATCGCCCCTTCTGGCCCCGTCGCCGTCCTCGATGTCTCCCCCGCTGCGCGGAGGCCCCTTCGCCGCCGCCTTCCCGCCCTCTTCTTCCTCGCTGCCGCCCGCCCGCCCCGCAGCCCGGCGGCGAGAGGCCACCGGCCTGCCCGTCCTCAGGGCGCTGCTGTTGTTCGCGCCCCCCGGCTGAGGAGCGGCGGAGGAGAGGCCGCCGAGCCCCTCGCTAAGATGAAGGTGGAAACGGGAGACAACTCCATGATCAACCTGTCGGTGCAGCAAGTGCTGAGCCTGTGGGCGCACGGCACCGTCCTGCGCAACCTCACCGGTAACTGGGCGGCGGCCGGGAGGCCGGGGAGGCGGCCGGGGCGGGGGGCTCGGCGCGGGGATGCAGGGAGGAGGATGGGTGTGTGTGTGGGGGGGGGGGTGTCTCTATATGGCACACATGCGAGGGCGGCATGCGTGAGCGTGCAGAGGTGCGTGGGTATATGTGTGCACGCGTGCGTGTGCGCTTCTCTTGTGTAGGTACGCAGATAACACAAACGGTGTGGGTGCCTAGGGAAGCTGCTGGGTGACTGGAGAACGAGCCGTGTGTATGCACAATGGAGGGCGTGCGTGTAGGAGTGAGGATGGTCTCTGTATGTTTTACACCTATGTAGGGAGGGCTGGTGTTTGTGTTTCTGAGATCTAGTTTATATGCATATGTGGGGAGGGTTGTGGCCCGCTTGTGTGCGTGCTCGCTTGTAAGCCTGTGTGTAATGCGTGTGTGTGTGTGCCTCGAGGGCGTGGGTGTAAGATTGTCTTGTCCGCAGAAAGTAAAGTGGGCTCTCTGTGTGTTTTAGGTTGGGAGGGATGGTGTTCGTGCCTAACATCTGGTAACACTGCATGAGTAAAGGAGTTGAGGGTGTAAACGTGTTCACATGCTCCTGTGTGCATGCATGTTATTAATAAAGGGCTAGCGGTATAGGGCATGTGTGCATATGAGGGAGTTGATGGGTACCTGTGTGAGAGCAGAGTTCTATAGAAAGCATGTGTGAATGTATAGATCTATATGGAAGGCTGGAGTATGTTTGGGGGAGTTTTTTCATGAATTCACTGGCATTTCAGAGAAAGCCATAAAAATCGGAGAAGTGAGGGGTGTGTGGGAAGCAGGGACTGTAACTTACTGTTTTGACCCTGGGTATGCTCCTAGACAATCAGAACGATGGATGTTAATGGGGCAGCAGATATTTCCTGACAAATGGGCATAACTTGAAGAGTCAGGGGTTCCTAAGGGCTGAGCTGTACTGGAAAAGTTCTGTGAACCAAAGCTGCAAAGGGAATAGTAAAGTCAAGTCTTCTTTCTGTGCTAAGAGAAGGAAGCTTTAACTAGCTTTGGCAAGAACCAATTTCCTCCTGTTCTGTGTCTCATGTTAGAAAAGGATATGGATGTAAATGTAAAAAAAAAAGTGCAGAGTTTTTTATTTGATCGGTGAACTTTTCATTTAATGTATGTCTGATGAAATTTTCCAAGTATTAGCATGGCTCATTTTCTGAAAAGTTATCCTTGTTCACTTCTGTAAAAATGCAAGGTGTACCCTTAAAGGAAAAGGCTAACAATGGATTTAACTTTTCTTTGTAACAGACATCCTCTGAAAAGTTTTTCTTAGAGCATTATGCAACATAGGCATTTTTATGGAATTAAATACTAAATGTTAAGTAAGAAAAACAGTGCTTTTCCTGGTGGTTTTGCAATATAATGAACAGTTGCATACATAAGGTGTTTTAATGCTGGAGGGGTTGTTCTTTCACTTTAAAGGAGAAATAATTATCTGTTGTAATGTTGTTGGAGAATACATTAGTGTCAGTTGTAGATGCTCCATAGTTTCTTGAACTGGCACTTGAATGCAGATTGTCCTTACAGCCATAACTTGTTGTGCTGAATGTTTTTGTGGGCTGTCAACAAAAGATAACTTTCACTGGGTGAAAATCTTTTGTATAAGACAAAATGTTACTGATATCTTGGGAGATTATTTTTTGGTATAGTACTTGATATTAATTAATAATTGTTATGAAGCTTATTTTGTGTAAACCCTTTCTAAAGTACTTAACAAATGTAGAAGTAAACTCAGTTCAAAGACAGAAATTCTGGTTTTCCATGATGAGAGAAAAGATTTCTGAATAACTTAATCATCTTGTTAGATGCAAAGGGTGATGAATTAAGTGATCTATGCAAAGTATAAGAAACTTTTTTTCAGGGTATCAATAAAAGGCATTCATAAAAAAGGATATTCATGGAACATGGTATTAAGAACACTTTGTGTTTATTTTTGGACTTAGTTGTGCTTTGGACTTAGGTCTTAAGTTGTGCAAGTAAAAATTTATCTTCTTTAGATAAACAATGTGGATTATGTTTGTGCAAAGATGTAAAATTTTATCAGCAAACTCATATTTTTCTTAAAAATATGTATTTTATTTTTTCCAAAATTTTCAGCAAAGAGTTGATCTGAAACCAGAAAGTGTTTTGAGCCTTAATAGTTTAATTCCTGTTCTTTCTGTTAATGAGAAGCCAAGCCATTATTTTTATACAATAAATCTGATTCGGGTTCAACATGCTAAAAAAAAAAAATTCCCGTCTTTCATTTAGATTAACGCATTGTTTGTAGTCTCACATGGTACTTTGGACAATTTAATTCTTTGCACATGCACGTTTCACCCTGTGACAGCTAAGGCTTCAAGCACTGCTCTTCCTAGCTGAACCTAGGAAGCAACTGGGGAGGGAGAGGAGCATTGTTGCAGAAGATGGAGGTAAGGATATAGTAACCATGGGAGAGGAGACTCTTTTATCACCCAGTTTTACCTCTTCCAGCAAATCTCAACAACAGCCCCTTCATATGGACTGATTTTGTTTTAGTGTTAGTGGGTAGATCAGGGTTTAGGCTAGCAAGTCTGATAGTAGCTGAATCTGAATCAAAAATACATACTGGTTTAAACATGTAATTAGAAAACATATGTTTAAAGGCTACCTACATATTAGAGAAGTTTGCAATATTTCTACTCTTCTAGTAACCAGTGTATGTTTGTGTATGTCTAGTTATTGCATGTTCCAAAGAATTAAGCTTCTGATCTGGGTGGGCTTTGCATTAGCTGCTTGGAGGTGTGTGTTTGGAGGAATTTCTTTTTCTATGTGCTTCTGCAGTTCTTAGGAGGAGAAAAAGAACAAGCAAGCAAAAAAAAAACCCCTTGTGTTGTACAATATGACCCCTTAATGTCTCAATGCTCCAAAACTGTTTACATATATTTAAAAATAAATATCTTTGATTTAAAAGTGCTAGACAGTAATAACTTCTGAATTTGATGAAAGAGAACATTTATAAGAGATTATGAGCATCACACAGAAAATGCTCCATGTCTGTTAAATTTTTTCCGGAGCTCCATCATGCAATTATTTGTTCCTTGAATGTCTAGATTGTGTCTTTGTTCCCTGTCATGCGACTTGAGGCAACTAGTCTATAATTTGTGATTTAAATGCACTCTGTTAAGTGCTTCTTTTCCAGTTAACACAACAGAAATGTCAGCATCTCCAAACAACAGACTACTTGACTGTATAGTCTTGATAACTTTCAAATTACCAGCTAGTACAATAATTAAGGAAAGAACCCAGTCATGAAAAAAATACTGTAATGTGTAAAGTGCAGAGTTAAGCTTGCAGGTATAATACCCTGCCATTTCTTAATCTGAGTGCTTGAGTTTATAAATTAATGGAAATATAACGTTACATAATTTCTTAAATTTTGACATGTGCTGCCTTGTTGACTGTAATGTGTATCTTTACATGCAAAACACAGATCCTTTCAATTCTGTCGCTAATGGTGGTAGACTGGCTATCTAGTTTGGAATCTGAAGAGAGATCATATTTGATTCAGGAGTAATCAGTTAGTTTTGGATTATGAAATGTTATAGGCAATCATTTATTTGACAAAACTTGCTGAGAGCTAGAGGAAGAAAATGGTGCAAGTGAAGGACTTGGCAAGTACTGTGTTGCTACTGTAACTGAGTGGCAATAGGACAGGATGTTCAGATATATGTATTTATAAACATAACTGTTATAAATACTAGTATTTACACAGTTACTGTGTAGATTCTGCATTTATTTACCCGAGATAAAGCTATTAATGTGGTGCAACTTCAAATTATAAAAGTTGAACCGCAGGTAATATGAATATTATTTTAAACTTCAGCATCCTTTAAGAATTGATGGGTAATCTTTAAAAAAAAAAAAAAAACACTAAATTTCAACACTGAGACTGTGTATGCCTTCAGAGCCTTATAATATGCATAAATAATTAAATTAACAAAGGAGTACTCGAAATCTGAAATGACAAAGCATGAATTGCAAAGCATTTGAGCCAAGCAACTATTTTAGAAGAAATAAAATCCCCCGCCAAGTAAAGTTGGTGGAAAGGAACATAATCTGAAGACAAAATTTAAAGTGGTAGTTAAGTGCTTAGGATTTTAAACAGACTTAAAAAATAGATCTCAGATGTTTTTATTAGAACAGCTGTGGCTTCTATGCAATAGATTGTATGCCACTGTTCCAGGTACTTTTTAGCTTACAAGATCTTCTCTGGTTCCTAGGAAGTGTATTCCTTTGGAAACTGCTGAATTATGGGATGAATGAGTTGCGTTTTGGTTACTTAAAGTAATCTGAATATGTTAAAACTAAACTCTCACCCTTTCTTAAGGGTAGACTAAAGAAGCAGGAAGTTTCTTTAAAAGTTCTATTTTATTCCTATTTCTTTAGGGCAGCTCTGTAAGGATCTGACTAAATAAGCTGAGGCTAGGTTTGTATTTGGAACTCTTTGTCAAGTACAGCTAAATCATTATTATCGTACCAGCAAAATACTCCTTATGTGCAGCTCATATCATGAGAAGAGCAAGGTAATTAGTATAGCTACACAAATACTGAGTTTTTTTGACAGGTTGCTTTGTTTATCAGAGGTAGCAGTGATGATCATTTAGCTAAATTTTATACCTCTTAGAACATACAATAATTGTTGCACCAGTATTTTCTTACATCACTTCTATAATCTTGAAGAAGTGGGACTGGTATTAGAAATCTTTAGCTGTTTTTGAACAAGCAAAGCCTTGACCCTTGCTGTCTTGAGGCCCACATTCTGCTCCTCTGTTCTCTGTTGGCATCTCTCAGTATTATTATCCCCAATATGTGCTTTACTTCCTTCAGTGTTATTCCAGCACACTTCTTCTTTAGGCCATCTTTCTTCATACTTCTGGAGGTAGATGATGCTGAATTTTATAGAGCTTCAAACTCTTTCACTCAGAAATACCCGTGCATCAAATTCTCTGCCCTGAATCTGTCAGAATAAGATTGACTAAGCTGCCCTCTAGGTTTATGGAGCTGGAAGCCTCTTCCAGTTTGTTTAAAAGGTTGGCAGTCCCCCTTGCCGTTTCCATCCAGATTGACAGTTTACTCAGTCACGTTCACCTCTGGTCTTACTCATGAGCAGAAGTAAATAAGTGAGTGTGTGGAACTACCAAGCATAAAAAGGATAAATAGTGGAGGATAAGAAAGTGCAACTCTTCCAGTCTTTTCTGTGGAAGATGCTGGAGAGAGATTTGTCCAATTTCAGTTGCTTGGGTTGAGGCAGTATTTTTAACAAAGTGGATGATAACCATTCAAAAAATCTAAAGAAAATTTCTGAATTCAGATGAGTTAAAATATGTAATCTCTTACTCTTCAGCTACAGACTACATATTTAGTAAAAACATTTACTGAAATAAGCAGTTGATGTGATTCTATGAATTACAAATATATTATTTTTTTTAAATAGCTAATTTAATATGACAGAGATGACTGTGATGGAAAGTTCATAATTTAGGATCATTACTGGCTCCTATTTTGTAGTATTGTTTAGGTTTTATAGAAAGCATATTACTGTGTTTTATTTATTGAGCCCCTTGCTAGAAAAAGCTAACTTCACAATAGAAAGGTATGATTTAATCCAATGATTAGAAGCCTTTGTGACTGAATTTCCAATTTCTGTAATTATCAGATTTTAAAATGCTATGATCGTATCAAGATTAGGTAAGATGTAATCCCAGAATACTTGAGTAGTGCAATTATTCCTTTTATTTTGCATCATAATATAAATTATTGCTCTATAAGATTTTATTTTCTAAAAATTTCTTTCAAAATCACATTAATTTGAAATGCCATGCAGTTGCATTTTAAAAACTGTATGCCCGGGATTCAGCCATTAATTGTGGCTTCTATAAAATGTTTTTTTTATAGAACTGCTGTATGTAAACAATCCAAATATTAAAAAAAAACCAAGGCTTTCATTCCACTAGTGCTAAGTAATTTTACTTAGTGAAGATCCCACTCTTCTGGTTGAATCTTCTCTCAATCCCTTCCTTTCTGATACCAACTACTCAAAAAAGAAAAGCTCAATAAACAATATCTAGGAAATTAAAAAGTATTTTTGCACTGAGGGAGATACCAGAATAGTTCCAACAGGACAAAGTGACAAAGTTATACTTTATTTCCTATTCAGGGAAACTTTTCTCTCTCATTGCTTCTGAAAACTAATTCTTGTTGCAGCAGATCAAAATCTTTAACAAGAATGTATGTGAGGGAAGGGGAACAAAAAGGCCCTGCTAGTGTCTCTGCTCATAGTTCTGTCAAGTAACTTTGTAGCTGAAAAGTTTTTCCCTACTTTCATTTGACAAACTTGGATACATGAGGTGGTGCAGAGTGGATAGGAGACAGGTGCATATTAGAAACATTATTGATTTCCATGTTAGAGTGTCTAACTTTTGTTCTTCTAGGTTGCCCACATGGTGAAGTGAGATATAGTCCTTGTGATCTTTCTTATCACCAGTGTGCCTAAAGCAGTTTAGACTTGAGAACCCATCCAGTTTGTGTCTGAACTACAATTTGCTGAATCCATAACCGTAAAATTTATAATGTGTCTAGTAAGTCTACCCAGTGCTCAAAGCATTGATCCACTGCGGGACATGAACTTAGTTCTTGTGATTCTAGTAGAACAGTGTTTTGATCTGTTGGGAATTTGCTTTTTGTGACATCTTTCAATTAAAGGGTACTACGTGGTAGCTCTTTAAATGTTTGCTAGAAGAATAAGAAATCCACCCCCTTGTAGCTAGATCATCCATGGCATTCCTTTCTGACGTGATCTTCCCAACCAAAGGCCTCCATTTCCGAAGTCTATTTTACCTTTACCAGGAAATAAACCTTTTTCCATCCCCTAAGGCTTATTTACCTGCGGCCAAATTGTCTTTACGTGCTTTAGGTGCTAGAAGGGCTACCAGGTTCTACATAGACCGATCTTGTGCTTGATGTCCTTGCTCATTTGTTTCCATTGGAAAAAAACAATGGGGGCACCATATCTGTGCTAATAACATGAAAGGCCTGTTAGGAGACTGCAAGAGTGATTTCCCTCTGAAACTATTCATGAATATGGCAGGCAAGCTCAACAATCGGCCTTTCTGTAGAAAGGTTTTGTATGAGGTATGTATAAGGTGACTACTTGGCGCTCTTGTCAGTATAACAGTACTATCACAGTAGCTTCCAAGAGTGATGAGGCATTCAATAGAGTTGTCCTGTAGTCCTTACCCTCTTGCAAAGATTTTGAGACCCAACTTGGGGCCAAGGGGGGAGGGAGGGAGCGAGCCACCCTCAATATGCACATCCACATACCCAAGCACTCAGAGATGTTAGTCTTCAGCTATAGCTGTTAGTATTACCTGTGTCTATATTCACCATCCACCTTCCTTACCCCTCTCCTCAGAGAGTCTTTGTTTTGTTACTTAGATAAATTTTAAATCCTATGACACAGTTCCCCTTTTATGCCTGTGTGAAGGGGGAAGGATAAGTCTACTCCCAAAGTGCTGCTAAACCGAAAGCTTAAACTTTTTTAAAATCTGTGAGTATACATATCATATGAATGTTGGATCATAAGAACGTTGGGCTCAAAGGACTGCAGTTCTTTCTGTGAGAAGTTAGCACCTTCTCACAGTATTTTTGTTGATCTGCTATGTGTAACTATTATTGTTAGTTAACTGGGTCATGTTTCTGCTCAAATGAGTGATACGTGTCAATCTACAATAACAGAGACTCACCTGATAAAGCATACTACTATTTTAAGGAAGCAGGTTTTTTTTGGAGAGGAAACTGCTGCAAAAACTCTGAATTTATAAAAGTTTCATGGATTATGCTAATCAAGAAAACGCAGCCCAATCTCCTGTATCCTGTGATAATACTTAACAATTATCACTGTACTTGATTTAAAAAAAGAAAAAAGTGGATAGATTTAGTCTCAGTTTTGCTTTTGTGGCATTTTCTCACCCTTTTGAGTTATACAAAATATTCTCAGAACAGTGTGAGAAAGATTCTTAAGTTCTCACGTAGATTGGTTGATGCTTCCTACTCTTTTCTTTCAAAGTAATAATCATGTGTGTGGCATGCTTCAGAGAAACATGTATTTGTACTCCATGCATTCCCATTTGATGTTACCTATTGCCATCTCTTCTTGTAAAAGAAAATTCTTTATTTTTTCCTTGTTAAATATCTGTTTCAGCTGATATTTCATTCTGCAGCAGTTAATTACATTTTCTAAGATAATATATAATATATCACTATTTAAAGAAACTATTCTTCTTAATTCAGAAGTATTCTTACAAAAATTGTGCCAGAAATATTTTTAATTATAACAGAACTATTATTTTTATGATAGACCTCTAAAATGGGAAAGTGTCTTGAGCATGTTCTGGTGTTTTCACATTGATTCCTTTTAAGACTGAAATCAGTATTGCTTTTCTTTTACTGTTGATTGTATGTAATATTTCTAAATCTCTTGCTTTATGATTATCTCTTCAGAAATATTAACCCTTTATTTAACTGCTTTCTTTCAGAGATGTGGTACTGGGTTTTCCTCTGGGCTCTCTTCTCCTCTCTCTTTGTCCATGGTGCTGTGGGAGTATTAATGTTTGTGATGCTGCAGAGGCATAGGCAGGGGAGGCTGATTTCTGTCATTATGGTCAGCATTGGATTTCTGTGTTCTGTAACTGGAGCAATGATAACCAGTAAGTCTGTCTTTTTTCACTTATTTTGTATCTATTAAAAAAACTTTTTGTAGTTATTTGGTAATTGTTTATTTAAAAATTGCCTTAGTCACGTAGCAGTCCTGTAGCAGTCCTTCTGAAAATGCCAGCTGAGTAGCTCTTCCTATTGTGTAAAGATAAAACTACTACAGAACTGTCAGAGGAGCAGAGAAATCCTCCTGCTCTTTCTCTTTGGAAACTTTTAGCTATTCAAAAGGTGTGTACTCAGCAATTAATAGCTTTTTGGGATCAGTCCTGCACTACTGTACTTGCTACAGATTTTTTGCCGAAGGGTTTCAATCAAAACCCCCTCTTAGTACCCCAAGCTACATCTGGATAGGATGTTGCTCTTTTAAAAGAAGTGAAGATGCAAACTACATAGTAATTTACAGCGAAGAAATTTAGCAGTTTTTAAAATTATTTTTAACAAATGAATATGTAACAATCTGAACTACACATGCCAGTCAGCAAGAGATCAGAACAAATAGGTATGCTTAGCTCGTGGATTTGAAAGAATTTTCCTCTCTTATGTGATCATAATGGTGCCTTCTAGTTTTTTTGGGGTAAGGAAGAAAGGGAAAGGAATGCCGTTAGACTCTTTCTGAAAAATTTAGGCTGTGCTGTTGTTTTAGGTACAATGTTCTCTGGCAGTTGTGGTTTAGTGTTTCTTATGGTGTTAGTTTATTGCATATCACTTGAGATAGATTTTATTTCTGGACATTGTATCCACAGATAGGTTGCTAATGCATTTTTCTGTTAAAGCAGCATCCTGAAAGATGAGTTACTGTAAAGTCCATAGAGCTGTAGTTAAAATTCATAATCATCATTAAAACACTGTAGAAAGTAGAAATATTTTGATAGTACATAACTAAATGTAGAAACATTACACCTGACCAAATGTAGCCTGCAAATGATGTTGCCAAGTGCATTTTGAAGGAAATGCTGCTCAGTTGTTTCCATCTACAGATATTGGTATTAGATGCTGGTTTTGCACGTTTTCAAAGAAATTTTATTTGTGTTATACTGGAATATATGTCAGCTTAAGATCAGTAAGTGACTTTTTTCAGTGACTTTATCATATCACTTTAGTCATAGTTACTTTGATCTAATTTATAGAGGGACTACAGCAGCTTTTCCAAGCAGCCAGGAGCACCGTGAGCTTTTTTGTTGAAAATAAGTAGTGAAGATTACTTTCATAGGAAAGAAGCTTGCACTTTGTTGCCCAAAACAGTGCTATTAAGAAGTGCTCAATGCTTAAAATCAATGGATCGAATAGGACCTATAATAACTTGAACTGTAGTTTCCACCCAAAGGTATTCAATGTTGTTGACAAAATAATCTAACTTAAAGGACGGTAAAGCTTTTGTTGAGAGTAAGGAACTGTAAAGCTAAGGACCATGATAAGGCTTGCCTGGAGTTAAAAACTTTATTGTCTTTTGTTCCCATCTTTCTTTGAACTTTCCAGAATATCAGAATAGTGTTATGTTGTCTGTAGACACGTTGTAGATGACTTATGACAGATTATTTCTTCTTGCTACTGAAAATCTTCCTTGTCAGTTGGTTTTCAAGGTAAATAAAAATAAAAATTTTATAAAATTTTCCTTGTAATAAATACAGTAAATGCTAGCTTAAGGCTTTCCTGAAAAGGGTATTCTCATTGCTGCTGTTCCTTCCTTCCCACCTCCCCCCACCAATTTCCATAATTTCACGATTATATAGTTCTGTAAAACTCTACTTCTGTTTGGCTAAGATGTGGTGTGTGTGGAGTCAAGTGCCTTACATTGCATGTTACATTAATACTGAGTTGTCTTACGATTTATGTGCTAGAGGCCCTGTTAGGAGATCAAAAAGACATGACAATTTCTGAATAGTCTAAGTAGAAGACAAGAAACATGATGCTTCGATATCCAAACAGAGACTCTTATGGTATTTTGTGGTGAGGAAGGCTCACCGTTTTTCAAATGAAAGTACTTTGTTTCTTTTATCTATGCATAAAAAGAGGAGAAACACAGTTGTGTTTTTTGGCATCCAGTTTTACAGGTCAAAACATTTAACAGGTAAGTGGTGCTATTTCTGTGTAAATAATGCATTTCATCTGAGAATTTTCTCCAAGTTTAGACCACAGACACATATGCTGTTTTCAAAGGTTTTGCACAAGCATCACAATTTGGGTAGCTGAATATTTTCTACTTTCACTGTTTTTGTTTCTGGACAGCACTAGGTTGTTTTAAACTGAAAGAAATTCCATGAGGAGCTTCTGAAGACAAATTACAGTGATGAAATACTAATGGGAAGACTTTTTTGATAGCTATAGTGTTTCAAACAGTGATGCAAGTTGAAGTATTTAATCTTTTTGATGTGCTCAGTCCAGTGCTTAAGAAATTGAAATAGCAAAGTGGTTTTATTCCATTTTTATGTCCAGTCCTCTGCATCATTTATGTGTTGCTGAATGAATGCCATATAGCTTATTAAACAATGCAAGTTTAATTTTACAGATGATAGATCATTCAGACTTTCTAGACTACTGGGATCTTTTTATTTGCATGTAGAAAACCAAGAAAATCCTCTGTTTTTAGACTTCAAAAAATCATGGAGCATATTGGTTAGTCAGTATTTTACAGATCCTTTATAAATAGGAGTTGCTACTGTCCAGAAACAAACAAGAACAGATAAATGCCAAGCTATTCTTGAGGCCAAGATTTTAGCTATGCTTTAATCCCAAAGAGTCTATTCTGCTCCTCCCTGCTCCATGTGTGCTTTCCCCCTGCCTTTTTTGGTTATACCTTCTCATTCTCCTCTTTGGCAGCATATTTTACTACATTTTGGCTTTATACCAATTTTACTGGGTTATGTATTACAGGTTGTATTGTGCACTGTTATTTGAGAAGTATAAATAAAAATAACCAGCAAACTATCAAATTTGGAGATTTTTATTATCAATACTTTCCAGAACATCTCTGTTTTCTTAAGAAGTCAAAAATTTCTGTTAGTTACGGGGAGACCAGAATTCAACATTATTGATTATATCTGGACAATATGTGTTCACCAAAATGATGTTAAGGCCAGTGTTGGGCTCTACCTAAAGAATCTCTGGTTTTGATAGTTGATAGCCAAGGAACAAATGGAAAAGCTTATGCAAGGTAGCTGGGTGAAGTAACATAAGGCTAGCTTTCTAATGAGAGATTTTGGACAAAATATCCTTTATACTATATATTAAAAAAATTATTAACATAATAGTCTTATTAATAGTTATATGAATGCTGTTATGTCCAAAATAATTAGTGAATTCAACTCCTCCTAAAAATGTTTTTAAAAAATGTATTCTATTTGTTTTTGTTTTCAGTATGTCTGATTGTGTTCAGATATGGATTGTATTTGCAGAAAATTAACATTTCTATATCACTAATGCACTTTATAATCATTTTAGCAGACTATTCCAATTAGGGACTGTGCAAAAATAAGGAATTTCCAATTTTTTAACTCTTGCTACTGATTTAAAAAATTGTGCTTGATTTTCCATTTTCTTTTGAGTCTGAAAAAGCCTCTGTGAACTTTGAAAATGTTTAACTATAGTTAAAAGGCATCTGAGATGTTACATGCTGAGAGTCTATAGTTGATTTTTGTTTTCCGATCTTTAGGAAAATTTCCTTAATTCTGAAATAGAAGACATAGTCTAGTGTTTTCTTAAGACAAGTAAGCGCTGTACATAAAATACTAATTCAGAAAATATTAAACTGGAAAAACAGCTTAATTTTAGGAGAATTTTAAGAGGTGGATTGAATAAGTCTTTTTCCCACAGAAACAGAGCTGTAGTGAACAAGCCTGTATTTCTTCAATGAACAGTGCAGTATCTTTTAAAAAGCTCAGAAGTCATCTGAATGGAAAATGTTGCTCATCATTAGCATGCCTTTTTTTGACTGATTGATGTAAAGTACTTGTCTTTGTCTCAGTCTTTTGCTATGAGACATCACAGCTATCCATTTGCTGTCTGACTTTTGTTCTTCAGATAGACATGATATATTCAGAATGTGAAAGGCAGTAGAAGGGAGTTAGTAGCAGTTGACTTTGCTTATAGCGCAATGTTTTGTTTTAATGATTTCATCTCTGCTTTCCCCTCCTCTCCCAGGTGCTGCAGTAGCTGGAATCTACAGAGTGGCAGGAAAGAATATGGCTCCCTTAGAAGCTCTTGTTTTTGGTGTTGGACAAACAGTACTGACATTAATTATCTCATTTTCAAGAATTCTTGCAACACTTTGAGACCTCTGTGAAAACTTTCACCTCATTTAAAGAAATCTTTAATCTGAAGAGACATTTCCTGTAAGTGGATTCATCAGCTTGTTAATTTAAATTAGTGCACAAGGAAGGAAGGATGTGGAATGTGCACTACAAATCCAGAGGTTTGGTCAAATGAGCAGACTGTCCTCTAGTGTCTGAACTGTTGTACTTCTGCACTGCACCTTATGTGCCTCAGTCATAGGCAAGGTGCAATTCAAATATGTGAGGTTGAGATAAAGCACCTTGAATAGCTGCCAGTCAGGTTAACGCTTGGTGATGGGATCATTGTCGTTAGCAATGTTTTAATAAAAAAAGAGATACTCCTGAAGAGTATGCCAAACTTGGAATTTAATTCTTAACTGTTGTTTGGGTGAGCTTTTGAAACTGTAATTACAGAAAAATGCTGTGAACATAAACTCTACATGGATTCAGGTAAACCAGTCAACTCACTTTTCTTTATTAGCAGAATCTCTGAATGCTCAATATCCTTACTCAGCATTAAAAACAACTACTTGCTCTGTTTTGAAAGGTAGATGAGCACTGATGGTATTTAAGAACTACAGCTTTAGCAACACTAATGTAATTAGTACTATCTGTAGAATGTTTGACTTGTGGCAGTTCCCTGAAGCTCAGCACAGTATTTCTTCATGGTTTTATGTCTGCATATTAAATCTGAGATATTCAGAGATATTCAGACATCACTAGTTTAAGGAGACTATATAAGGGATACAAAGTACAATCTGTTGTATATGCACAAAAAAACCCTTAAATTGATACTTTTGTTGTAAATATTTTGTCTTAAATACAGGTGGTCACCAGCCCTCCGAAAGCCTCAGAAAGGCTGCTTGTTGCAAATAAGCTTCCTATATTTATTTCAGTACTGATAGGACTCCTTAATCCCTACATATATTCTTTGAAGGACAGGCAAATATAACATAGTCTTTAAGAGCGTACACCTATGAGGAGAATGGAAAGGGATAAAAATAAGATATATTGGTATTCTATTGGACAAAGATGGTAAGTTGGTTTAATAAAATAGAGTTGCCTTCTTTCAAAAGTTCGGAAGTAGGGCACTATAATGTATTTATTTACTCGTTTCTGAACGCTTGGTATCTGTGGAATGGTTATATATGTGGAATTTTCAAATACTTAACTTTCAGTAGAGTTTGTGTTTTCCTAGTTTAAAAGGAGCAGTAGTGTTGTGCATGTGAACTGTCTTAAATGTAAACAAATTCTATTCACTCCAAAATATTTCACGTCTAACTTATGAAATGCAAAATTTAAAAGGGCGAAAAGTTCTGTGTGAGGAATAAGGAAACTGAATGCAGCAGCAGCAGTTGGCTATAATGTGCTGGCAGTAAGAGTAAATAGCCCAAAGGTGTTGCTGTTAACCATGTCAAAAAGATTTTTAGGCCTGCTGAAGTCACTGGCATCTGCTGCACAGCTAAAAGGATATGGTTAAAATACAACATACAATTCAATCATATTGCTTAGTGCTTCAGAGTATTATAATGAATTAACCAGTCTGCCATTACTTTTTTCCACGTAAACCTTAAGAGTTAAGGATGCTAGTATTAATTTTGTTCTTCTGAAGTATTTAAGGCTTTTGTTTGGAAAATGTACAAAGTTACAGGCTTTGCAGAGAACAAGGTAAACGGAAGTTTATAAATCTTTTCAGTGTTAAATATTTTGTCTTTGTATTACTTTTAAAATGTGACTAGATATATATATTCTATTTTTTGTGTGTCTTCAAAAATTTATTTTTCATAATTCAGTTTTTTCTGCTGAAACTTTTTGACAGCAGTTTTGCACTTTAGCAGACAATGAAATTATTACATCTGTAAAAGGCGATTTAAATTTCTCTCTATCTTAATTTATGAGAAAAATACTTTCAGGTATTTAAGTCAAGTGTAATAAAATAATTGAAGAAAATTCTCCTAATGTGCCTTGTTACATATATATTTTAGGAGAGAAAATTAAAAAAAAAAAAAAAATTACTGCCTCTTCATCCATGTTTTATTTTTGCTACTGCTGATGAGTTTGGTTACCTGGTATAATGTGTTACTCAAGAGACATTAAAGCATTTCTATTTGCAACGTGGCAATGCTTGTCTAAATAAATTTAAAAAAAAAAAGGACTCTTCATGAAGCATTGTATTCAGTAATTTAGATTTATCTCATGACTTTATCTCACACTTAAACTTCTTCCTAGTTTCCAAATTTCCTTGAGCGTCTGAATTCTCATTTATTGTACAAGGTTATTATTACACTACCACTGTTCAGTATCTTGCTATCTTTCACTAAGTTAATAAAGCTATAACGAACTATTTCTAATGTAGGAAATTTATATGCCAAAATTTCATTGATTAACTTCATTCTTTATTTTAATTGCAGCGTCAATGAAACTTTTACCACTTTAACTTACCTCCTTTGACAAGGAGGACGTCTTTGCAGATGTTAATCACTTTTTAAAACATTATGTTGGGTGCTTACTTGTCTCTGCTTTATATGGTATAATTGCTTAGCAACCGTGAATGGGCGGATAATACAATGTATAAGTGGCTGAACTGAGAGGAAGTTACATTTTTGGATGGAACATTGTTTCTAACTATTCCTTGTGAAGGACATATGAGGATGAACGGTTTGTCTTCAAAGTATGCATAATAACTCAAGTAGTGAAAGGAGGTGCAAGTAAGTGGCCTTATATCTTGAAACCTTGAAGTTTCATTCCACATCCTTATGAACAGCTTTGTTAGACATAAGGTGCTGTCTGTAGTCAAAGTGGAGTGAATGCATATAGTTGTGGGTGCCCTTTTATTTATATTTGTGTATATATATGATGTTTGAGAGGTGTATTCTAGACCTAATATATACTAGCAATTCAGAGAACTTGCCCAAGAAAAATGAAATTACTTAAGATAACCTTTTTTCTTTCTAATAGGTTATAAAAATATCTTCTTTGTGAATGGCAGTAATGGAACACTGCTTTGGACAATACAGTGTTGTGCAGGGTCTTTCAGAGCTATTTTATAAGCTCTGCATGGTTCTGCATTTACTGGTAGGAACATTCTGCGTTGGTCACTGTTATTTTCAATAGCATAGAGAACAAATCAATAGAACTTATCAACAACCTATTGGTACAATTTAATCTTTGGAGGAGGGGGAAATACTGAATATTCCATTAATGAGAAGAAGCTTCTGCTGCTTCATTAGAAATTGTTGCAGTTAAAGATTTAAGTGTTCCACGCACTTATTAAAGCTGTATTGTATACAGACAATCTTCCAAATTATCATCTGATATTGTGTGGATAATTCTACAGTTATGGAACTAATCCATTCACCATAATTAATAATGTAATATGAGATTTGTTCTTTGCAATTTCTTAAAGAAACCAACAATTTAACCAGTTTTAAGCATTCAACGTGGACCAAAGATGATAGTCGTGATTGTGTAATGTAGCTTTCTATTTTTGATGTGCACTGTGTTTTTATAACTCTAAAGGAAATAGTGTTCCTCCTTCTGCATTGCACACTGATATTTATTTTTGGTTATGATCGGTCTATATCTATTTGAATTGTGGTTTTTGTGAATGTTGACATATATAATACTATTTGATAAGAAGTTGCAACGGAGTCAAAAGGATATTCCATAAAACTACTGCTGAGAGTGAGTGAAGGAAAGCAATTTTGAACAACTGAGGCTTTACTGAACTTAAACTGTTTTGCTTTTGACTTCCAAATAAATTTTTTAGTAAGTTATTTTAAAAAGTCCCTTTCTGTTAACATCTTTACAGCAATAGGAACTGCTATATATGGTGTTAAATAGACAAAGTAAACAAAATACTCTTACTTTCTCTTTTCATTCCTTCTATATTTAATGCCATCCCCTGTATTAGCAATTGAAAAAAGTAACATATTCTGCCACTTTCATGAAGTGTCAGGGCCTGATATTAACCAACATGAGACTTATTTTCAATTCATCCATGAAGCCAGTATGATTTTTTTTTTTACATCAGCCTGTCAACTACTATGTACACAGTCTTGTCTTTGTACAAATTGTACCAATCAAAGTTAAAATTAGCAATGAGACACTTTAATAGATAAAGTTAATCCTGGCTCATTCTCAAATCTCATTTCTCATAAATGATTATATTATCTGGAAGAAACACTTGAAGTCCAATTGACTTATGAAGCAGATGTTTTTCATTCCAGTTTAAACAAATCGGACAATCCAGCTATAATTACATCAAAATCAATTTTCTTTACCACAGGTGATGATTTAGCTGTTTGTTGTAAGGCTGATGTGTATAATTCTGATACCTGCACCAGAATCAGCTGAGTCACGTTACGGCTTTTTATCCTTCTGACTTAGAAGTTCTCGTTGCTAAATTAAATATTTATAGCTAAAAGACCAGGGAGTGCAAGCTGCTTCTGTGGCGTAAATTTAAATTGAAAATTGCGGATTTTGCTACTAGAATATAAATTTAAAAAAAAATGCCAGAACACAATGACTTTGTATGAAGTGTAACTACAGTTTAACATGCACGTGCATCAGCATATTGGCAGAATACCTTTTGAATGATGATTGTTATTATTTTTAAACCTCTGTATTGGGACTGGCCCAAGATAAAAAGACTATTCAGTTTCTCAGCTTCAGAAGGAATATGTTCTTTGCATACAGGTGAATTTAGCACACATGAAAAACTGTATTGGGTTAAAAGTCAAAATTGGTTAGGCCTTTCATTCTTAATGTAAGGTCAATGCGAAAAGTAGTCTGTACTCTCATAGCAACGAAATCTTCAGCAAGGGGCATTAGTTTCTGTGTACTTACTTGTGCATCCTTTGGTGAGGATAGAAGTTGGAATAGAAAGTGGACTTTAACCTGAATATTTACGCTTTTGTACCACAAAAGCTAGGAGGATTGTCGCCTGACTCTATGTTCTTTGCCACGCTGCCTAGTGTTCTATTTGGAATCAGTTTGCATTAAGCTTAAACATAATCAGAGATATCTCAAAATCTGCAAAGATATGATACTTCTCGTGGTATTCTCCCAGTCTAACAGATGTAAAAATAATTATGATCCAGTGATCTGAAGGAATATTTTCTTTCAGGAACACAAGCTTTTTTTCCAGTGCTAATTGTTTATCTTGCAGTTATTGAATGCTTTAAGAAGCTACTGCATGAAAATTAGTAAGGTTCTCTGTCAGTGGTTGAAGGGAATGCATAGTAAGTCTTTTTGTACTTCTTTTGTGGATTGAAGAAACTCTAAGACAAAATAATGAAGAGCTATTTTCAGTAAAATGAAAAAAAAAAATTGATTTAAGTGACATCCCTTCTGATTTGAGAATAACTTTTTAAAAATTAATTCAGGTATTAATTGCCATTATGTAACCTATTTCCACAGGTATATTGATCCTCAGAGCTAAAATGTAAGAGTTTATTTTAATTGACTGAGTTTTTTAATTGTTTCAAATTATCATTTCACAGAATTTGTTTAACTCTTGTAGAGATAGTGAAGTTTCAAGGGTCCTTAGTATTTTTATTGTTTTTAAAAGCTAACAAGATATTTATGTAATTAAACTTCTGATTGTGGTAATATGGTAATATATAGAATAACACACAATTATTCAGGAAATATTTACATAATTTACTAGAAGTAAATACATATTTTTACGATTAGTAAAAGGCTACAGTATTTGACACCTATATTAAGAACTGGCAGGTGTATTATAAGAAGTACAGCCTGTACTTTGACCATTCTGATTTAGCTCAGCAAATAGAGAGAAGGAGAAGGAAATTTGAAAATCTGTAAAAATGAAAAAGGCAAAATCAATATCAGTTTAGTCCACTGACAGAATTGTAGTTCCTCCTCACCTCTGTTGCTTTTCATTGGGCATAATATCTCTCCATGAAGATCTTATTTGGTGGATAGAACGCGTTCTGCGAGTTTATTATATATTTTAGGAATGAATGCTCATACTCTCACTTCATGAAGTTACCCAAGCTGAGAATCTGGCCTAGGCTTTGTTATGAAGCTGAAAGGTAGCAAGGACAGTGATGGAGAGGAGTAATTTAACATCTAGTTGACTTATGCTTGTGTAGGACTGTATTACAGTCTGTGAAAAAGGTTTTCATTTTGAATTGTGGATGTACTGCATGTTCATGTAATAGTTCAGCTCTAATTTTTTTTAAAAGTAGAACTCTAGTGGATGACACTTAAGCTGTGAATACTGTATACTATTATTACTTTTTAATTTTGTAAGCAACTTTTTTATTTCCCTATTTGTGTACAATTATTTTTATGTATGTAATAAACCTCTGACAAAGTTTTGTAGTTAACTTTTGCATTTTAGTTGGAGTAATGATCTAAATATGGCTATTCAGCTGTTTTAATTCCATATTTTCATTGTATACTTTCAAATTCTTCAAAAAGTAGCAATAACAGTTGGGCAGTTACTTAAACTAAACACTTCTCCACAGTTTCCACTTCACTGCTTTAGTGTGGATGCACAGTGGAACATCTGTCTAATTGTAAGATTTCAAGAGCATTTAAGTAGTTTTATATTTTTTTTTTTCCTGGTAGCAGGAAATATTTGTAATGGCTTATGTACAGATTTTACAAATGAAACACAATTTCTCATGCTCGTTTATTTGAAATTCTTGTTAAAATATTTTCAGAAACTTTGTAGCTTGTTGCATGTACTTATAAGTCATAAATCTATGCATTGACCTCTGTACAAAATATTCTCATAACAAATTTTACACTTTAAACTTGATTTAAATGTACAAATGTACACAAAATAAAGCTAAAATTATTATTTGACTTGTGATGTATATTCTTCTGAAATGTAATACGATGTTCCTGCAGGTATCTATCCTCTGCATTACAATTATAAAAGAAATTTTGGTGGGACCTTTGTTGGTGCAAAACTTAACTGTATTCTGAGGAAGATTTTCACTTCTCCGTTTTTTCATACATAATCTTAACATCTGTGGCCATTGTTTCTGCTGATTTCCATGTTGGGAAAGAAAGACCTGAGCAAACTAAACTTATGTAAGTGGCTAATTACAACAGAAAAGCTGGCATCTGTTCTTGTGGTTATAGTAAGTATTTGTACAGTTAGATATCCATACTTCAGAAAACAAAATCGAGGTAGAAACTAAAACCAGACTGACTTCTGTAGTTCATCAGACTAATTCAACTGACAGTTGGATGGTGTTTGGAAAAGATATGCTGAATCAGCCTAATGTACATCTTGTTTTAAATTTTTTTTTAGTGACTTGCTAAAATGTCTAATGGAGATAGATGTTAATTACTGCTGCTTTTGTCACTTTTGTTTTTATGGAAGTTCTGTTCACTGAGTGTTAGTCGCTAACTTTTGGAGATAAGTTGTAATTTGTCATACTGTAAGCTCTGTATTTGCTAATTTTAAATAAAGGGTTTAATTTTATTATTATCTCTATATCTTACTAAATCAGTCTGAGAATTTTCATCAGTAAATCTATATTTCTTTGATGTAGACTGAAAATACTGGTTTTATAGACTGCATCACAATAGCTAGTTTCTCATGAGAAGCTTAAAGGGCTTAGCAGAGTATGAAAAAGAGTTGGTATCATCTTGAAGTAGACTTTTTTTGCACAATTCTAAGTGGAAATTGCTTTCAGAATAAGCTTTTATTTCAGGTGGTGGAAACGCAAGAAAGGAAAGAGGTCTGGAGGAAGAGATTCAAAATGCCTGGGTCTTGCAATTATAAATTCTGGAGGGACTTGTATTAGGTATAATGCCAAATTGTGCAAAAGTATAAGCTTGCATAGTAACTGCCAGAAGCAACTAGCTACATTAATTTTGTACTCTGCTTGGGCTAACTGCTTGTGCAGAACAGCTGGATTTCTTTGGGATCTGACTGTCCCCTCAGGGATACCCTAGCGCCACAGCAATTTCTGGCTGACTCCTGGAGCACCCTGTGCTGCTGCAGGAGTGTCTGTGGAAAAATTATACTGTGTCTGCATCAGGAACTGGGGGATCAGCAGGAGCCGAGAGCGGTGGAGGTGTTTTCAGGTGTGTCATCCCTCCTCCTGAACTGCAACCCTCTCATTTTGAAGAAGAGCAGTCAAGGGCAGTTCTCAATATGACAAAGGAGGCCATTCAAAACTAGTTCACACACTTTTTCCTTCTGAAAAATTACATGCTTTTATTAAAAGACTCCAGTCTTTTCTTCTGCCTGGAGAACAAACTTTCTTGCTTTCTGGAAGACTTAGCTTTTAGAGGATCCTGTTAAGCCATTACATCTTCCATTGCATCACAGAAGCTTTTCAATCAGATTCACTTTGACATAAGTTGTTTTTTTTTTTTTCCAATACCAGAACAACAGATTATCCTGGCAAAGTGAATATTACCAGAGTAAAACTATATATTAAAAAATATCCATATTTGATTGAACCTCTCTTACTCTGTTTGAATGACTTGTATAAATTGTTTTTACCCTTTACCTTAAAAATAGTATGAGTTTTTAAAAATATTTTTTAAGAAGTTGTGCACACAAGTATAGCGTAGGTGGAGCCTATTCAACTGAATAACTTAAAATATGTATCCTATTTTACAGAGATCATAAAGACTTAAAATTATTTCAAATATATTTCTTGTGTCCAAATGAATCAGGGTATGTATCTGCACAGCTGCAGAGTGTTTGTCAGGTATTAGAACAATGCTGCTTATTAACATTCCTGGTAGTGATAGATATGGTCAGTAGCAATTTTTTAAATTGTGAAAAGCTAACAAAATACTGTTGTATGTTAACAGCTTAAAACCTTATAAGTAGAAATGGAGCCAGAGTAATCAGCTGTCTGTGTATATGGTTTCATATTTAACATGTATTTATTTTTGGAAGATCTGTGTTAAAATACACAAAACTGTCCATTCACACAGCCCCAAAATATCAGCTGTACAGCACCTTTGTACAGTGATTGCATTCTATTTTAGAGTGCTCTAGTGTTCCTAGCATCTACTTTTTTTGAACAGTTACTGCCTTATAAAAGAACTTGAACTATTTTTTTGTTTTCAGTGCCTTATCAGTTGTGCCTAATACATGCTTTTCTATTTCAGAAGTCTGTCATGTATGTAGCTTCTGCTTTTAGTACAATTTCTAGTATCCTCCCACACTGTGGAAATTATATGCTATTGTTGTCCATAAACTATTCAGCATAACCCGAAGCCTCATTCTTGTTTAGCCATGCTATCTGAGCCTTGTTCCTACAACTGGATAGCCTAGAGCTTTAGTCGTGGACTGGGCTTCTATTATGCTAACGCATATGCACACCAGCCTACTGCAAATAAGCTAATACTAAGTGTAAGACAACAGAAAACAGTTATCACAGATGGACTGAGAAATACAAGGTACAGATAACATTGACCAGCCTGCTAAACAGTAGGATTTAAATAAGATTTCTTAAAATATCATAATTAATCACATTAGCACAAAGCTATGTAACTCAAGTAATTAGGGGTGAAGCATGATAGTATTTGAAAAGTTAAGGGCCTTTGGATAGTGATGTGACTGACCCATTGATTGCAGGTGAAAATGCCTTGATAATGTATAAGGTGGTTTGAGTGGCATAAGCTGTGGAATACCTTGAGGACAAAAATACGGAACTTAAATGTGATAGACAAGAACAACAGCAAGAGAGGCACCAAACTAGGGTGCAATGGGTTATGATAAAAATCTTTGTAGTATATGTAAGAAAAGGAGCAAGGGAAGATGCATTTCTCAAGAACAGGGAAAAAGGTATTGCAGTAACACAAAAAGTAGATCTCCTGAGCTGCTTCTGAGAGGCTGGATTTCGTGTCTTTTTTTTATTCTTTCTTTAGGAGAGATTTATTGTTCTAAACATGTGGAGATCCACGTCAAAGATGTATGCCTTAGAATTGCCAGGCTGAATGATAGTAGTGATGTCCAAAGTGGTGAAAAAAAGTAAGTAGCAAGATAGGGAAGAGAGTAATGTATTCTGCTGGCAGGAAGATGGATTCTAGGGAGTCTTCATACTTCACTTGACATTCATTCAGAGACAGATGCTGCATAAAGGTACACATCCAGGAATGTTGCCCTTCAGGAAAAGGCTTATTTAAAAACATTGCAGCTACAATATGAATGGGAAGATGTTGCTAAGGGGCTGATTTGCCATAGCTCATTTAGAATGAGGGATGCTTCCCTGGTTAGAGTTTTTATTCTGCTTTTTCAGGTTATCACCTGTTCAGTGCAGGAAATTCCTGTCCCATTCTGAGTAGCTCCAAGTAATTAATGTAAAAACTGTTCAGATTCTGGTAATATTTAACTTATTAGTTATATAGATTGGTAGTTTAGGGAATTTAAGAGTTCTGTGGATTTTTCTAAATTCCACTTCTGTAAAATGTGCACATCTTTGCATGCTTATATATAAACATAAAATGATGGAGCTGTGTGTGCTACTGGGTTCCTCAGTCTAAAATACCTGGAGCTCAATCTGTCTGATTTTCCATGGACAAGCGCTTTACCAAATCAATCTTCTGCAAATTCAAGAAAAATTTTGTTGCTGGTTTCTTTTTTTTATCTTTTATCTTTGATTGTGAAAACTAACAAAGTGTTAAGTACCTTACAGCATCAGATCTTCTGCTTTGAATTTCTCCTTAATCCTTAAGGAAGATACAATCCTTACACTAGAGGGTTATTACAGTAAAAGGGTTGGATGACTTATTTCTCTGGGACGATGACTTGTCTCATAGTAATAGTTTAAGTACACCTTGTGCAGAGCAAAAGCTCTGCCACTAGATGGTGTTCTTGGCCTGTGCCTGCCTTTTATTCTTCCTCCCTTCTCTCCCCTTTCCCTCCCATACTGAACTTCTAGACAATGACCAGAACAACAATCCTCACTTCCAATTTTGTTTTAATGCTATTTTTGAATATTATATTTACAGAGGTAAAAAGTCTTAGTACTTAAAGCCTTAGAGCAAACTGAAACAGTTTACAGTTTTTCTGCTCAACTCTGTCTTTGTTTATGATGTCTGGTACTCAAGGCATTATTTATTTTTTATGGTTGCCAGTGTTCTTAGCAGTGTGCTGTGTAATGTGAATGCCTCTAAAAGTCAAAAAAAAAAAAATCACAAGGCTAGATTAGAAAATCTAGAACCGAGAGCACTTCATTAAGTTATTCTTTACATGACTCACATAGGTGGATTTCTGTAAAGTGATAGAGTGGCAGTGTGTTCTTTACAAAACACAGGACAGAATTTTTGTCCGGTAACATGTAGTATGAAAATAATAAAAGTGAGAGAAGGCAGCAAACTGAGAGAAAAAGGAATTTCTCCTTGAGACACTGCTTCCATTTGACATACCACAGTGTTTTCTTTCTGCTTGCTGCACCTTCATTCTTTCCTATCCCTTTATCACTTTTTCTGTGCAGTTGAGCTTTAATTCTGGCCTACAGGGGTCCACTGACAAACTGGGAATTTTTCAGTATTTTAATATGATGGTTTTTTGCTTTTTTATTTGCTAGTGCAAGTCAGAGCTTGGACATGGATAACCCAACTTCGAGCTCACCTCTGTCAGTGCAATGCCACTATGTTAAAACTTGCTGTTATCTGACTTTCAGTGCGTGTTTCAGAAAGTAAAGTCCCCTTTAGCATTCTAATAGGTGATTAGATTCCTCTGCTTCTAAATATGTTTCTGAAGCAGAGTATTCAGAGGTATTAAAAATGTGAACAAATCTCAAATTCCCATTTTCCAGTTTTGTATACGTACTACCAGCTATTTTGTTGCACAAGAAAACATTGTGAGCAGTAAGGGGAAAAAGTCTACAAACCAAAAGGAAAAAAAGTAAATCTCAATAGGCTAGTTTTCATCCCTTTCTCCCAATGTACAAGTTTCTCTTTGAACACTTTCTTTTAATGAATCTTATTCTTGAGCCTTATATAGCCAACCTGACCATGATCAGATCTTTGGGCTAGGTGCGTCTACCAGAGTAGCTGATGTGCCACAGGTTTCCTCACAACTTTCTTCTCTCTAGCTCTTAAACGTGGAAATAGACTAAACCTAATCACTGTTCAGTTTATTCTGTCCTATGCGGAAAATAACTCCTCCTTCAATGTTATCCTACCTCTCTGCTGTTCTATAGAGAGCAAGAGTGATTATTTTGTGTAATGTTAAACAGGTTGCTCATTGATTACAAAAAAAGAAGATTTTTATGTGGATTATACAGAAGTGTATCTCATTCGCAGGGATGGGAAACATGGAACTTCAAGATCCCCATTTCAGACATGAGATACTCAGAGGAGACACTTCAGTACCGCAATAGTCAGCCTTTTGATCTTTGCAAAGTACTAACCATGTTTGTCAAGTGTGACAATAGGAATATTTTCTTTGCAAACCACCGTCAGTGTCTTGAATCGTCAATCTAAGGAAGATCAGCCCTAAACAGATCAGTCAAAACAATGTTTAAGCCTCAGAGTCAACCAAGAGAAAAATATACTAATTACTATTGGAAGTAGACCTGTTTTACGGAATCTCATACCCCACAGGAAAGATTCCAAATCGTTGTGTAGTGAACTTCAACTCCACCAATAATTACAATGGAAAATGAAATGCCTGAAATTGATGGTATAAGCCTAGAAAATATAGTTTTACTTATCTGCCCAAACAGTCATCTGTTCTTGGTGAGTGCTTCTACTCAGGATTGAGCCAATCTTGGTCTTTTAGAAACAGACATTCTGAACTATTCAGTTAGTACAGCCTGGACTTGATGAATTTGTCTGTCTAGTATCTTCCTAACAGGGTGATCACTTCAGCAGGTTAGTTGCAGACAAACATAGAGATTTGAGGACAGAATGTTGCAAAGGAAGTTCAGTCCTGTTTTAGAGCAGAAGAATGAATGATAGGTGACCTAATGCAGAAGTGGCTTTTTATCAAACACGTTCTTTATTGGAATCCCAGTCTTTATTGAAACTTTGTGGCACTATCGCAATAAAAATAGCATTTACATTCCTTTCTGTATATGACAATTTGTATCTGGATTGAGAAATGGTGTATAATATAGTATTAACCCACACACCAGTCTAAATTAGTTCATGCTATTTTATAAACATGGATCAACCTGTAATGAAAAAGCAGGAGGGAGGAAAAGACTTCAGCCTTTGGAGATCCCTTGCAATTTAATGAACTCTTTTTTTGGTTCTCTAAGGTAGTTTCTCCTTTGTATGTGACTTTGCTGGCTTCTGAAAACAGACTCCTAGTTTAGATTTCAAGTGGGTTAACCACCTGGAAGATACTTTTTGGACTACTATCTTAATTTTTTTTTTTTTTAAACAGGCTAAGCTAATTCTCTCGGTATTTTGGAGTGCCTCTGCTAGATGAAGTTATCCAACTAATTATCTGAATAGGAAAAATCTATTAAATCTAAGCTATAAACACAAAGTATCTTGTAGCAACTTCCAGTTGCAAAAATAAATTGTGACTTTTAATACTAGTAACAATAAAATTCTGTCCTTTGGCATATGTCTTGGAGGGTCAGTTTTCTAGTAAGTTTTCAGTGCAGTAGTTGAATGTTCTTATTTTTCCTGAGGGCCTTCTGGGCAGGTAGTCTGTGGAACAGGTGTCTGAAAGGTACTTTAAATAAACTGTAAGGGAGAGATTTATTACTCCAATAATTAAACAACAAGCATAGAACAGGCATTTATTAAATGCCAGAGACTGCATGTTGTTTGATAGTGTTTTGACAGCAGGAACAATGGCCTAACTTAGAAGTGTGTAGATTCTTTGAATAACTTCAAACACTGCTAATTTTGAGCTTGGAACCTGTAGGGCTGTGGATTTCAAAGAAATACTGCTGCCCTAAAAAAAGAAAAAGGAAGAAGAAGAAAACTCCAAACAACCTGACCTATTGCAAAACAGCTCTTTACCCAAGGGTCAGACTGAATTTTTAAAAAGCAAAAGGAATGAATACTGATAACTATCTTAATTTTGAGACCAAACAGTCCGGCCTAGCCCCTCTGAAAATCCGAGTACTGACAAAAAAGCGATCAGTATGAAAATACGTAGCTGTGGCTGATGAAGAGGTTGTTGCCTCTAACTTTGGATGTCCACGTGAGAGAAGGGGCTGATATCTTTTTGTGAAGTCTGACTTGGCTAAACGATGAACCCTCTCTGTTTGCAAGAACGTGCATTTGAGGCTTTAAAGAATATTTTGGCTGTTTGATAAAGTGGTTATTAGAAGTCTTAAACTAAATGTTTGCAAGGTACGGTCTTGAATCAGGCTTCTTCAGACTTCTGTTGGTCTCTCTTGGCTCATCAAGATTCAGCCTACTAATTTTACCCTATACCTAAATTAGGGAGTTAAAACTGAACACCTAATAGCCCTGTGTCAAAAAGAGCAGAAGTAGATGGTACTGCACCTGTGTGAAAGTATTAGTGATTGCAACACTATCTGCCCAATTACTTCCTCTGAATAATAGATGGGTCATGACCAGGTGATATCAATTGATCTTTTCCTGACGATTGTAGAAGAGAGGCTGAAATTTCCCTCTCCAGACTCAGTTTCACAAACATGTCATTTAATAGGGCATGGTTGAATTGCTCACCTTGTACTGTCACGTGAAAATGAAGGTTGAGCTCTCATGCATCTCGAGAACGTAAAAGCATGCACAATTTAGGGGAGGTGGGAGCATCATAAAATTTATTGCTAGATCATAGTGAAAAATAGCCCTGCACAGTGCAAACCCAGTGTTAGTTCTGGGTGCCCCTTCCCATGGCAGTGAATTCTGTGAAATCTTCATAGTGCTTGTATAGTCTCAGATTTTATGTAAAAAGCAAAGGGAATGGTAGTGTGCTACAAAAGACGCACCTGAGCTTTAAGGGTAGCTTGCTTCTCAATGTTTTCATTTCGGTAACTGGTGCTACTCTATTACCTTTTCACTCATGGGTTCTTAATATGGTTAATGTAGCAGCAATCTGCTGAAAGGCTGTAATTTACCTGCGCTGGTCCCTGTTCTCTTCTGGTTCCTCTGGCCTCCTGTAACTCACTGTTTACAATGAGTACGATATTATGCAAAAGTGTGGAAAGTATTTCTTTCATTACTGTAGTCCGCTGAGGTATTTTGATACAAACTAAAAGTCCTCTACATATTTACTATTTGATGCGTATTAAGGATAATGCAAACTGCAATGAGGGTGTGATTCCTGGTATGTACTGATCCTGCAATATAAAAAAATTCTGTTTTATCTATCTTAATGGATTTTTAAATGGATTTTTTTTTTTTTTTACTCAGGAGTGCAGTTTATGGTATGTTTGTTTACAGCTGTGCTGAGTATAAGCTTCAATTTCAGTGAGGATACTATTTTCTCAAGGTGCTTTTAATCCCTGCTGGAGTTTTATCTCTTACTTCCTGTTTTGGAATTAAAGTGATGCTGCTTTTATTTTTTTAATTATTATTTTTTATGGTTTCATTTATGTGCTGCCATGAAGTTACAGTTGGTTTTGCATGTCTCTTCATCGCTCACTCCAGTTCCAATGGAGCTTGCCTCAAAGTACCTAAAATTATTTATCTTTTCCTGCCTGGGGCAATTGGTACTGCAAATATGTTCTTATACATAAGCAGTATCAAATATTCCTGTCCTCCTAGCTTTGCTTTTGACGGCATTTTATTGACTGGATTCTTTAAATGCCCTATGGAAATGGGAACTTTTCTATTATGCAATCTGAAACAGAAATTAAATAGCCTAATTTTTTTTTTTTAAATAAACTCTATGAAAAGTATGAATAAAAGAAAAGCAACTACTCTACTAGGACAAGCAAAATTATCGCTGGATCTTGATATTAGTACTGAGTACTTGTTGTCTGGTGCCCTAACCCACGGGAATCCTTTTCCAGGTGCTCTAAAGATAGACGCAGCAGTCAGCTGACTGAAGTGCCCTTTGATTCCTTTTAGCTATAGAAAAGAAATGTGACAATGGACTTGCACCAGGCAAAAGGACATCAGTTCAGAGAATTTTCTTGTGGGGGAAAAAAAATCTTGTAGGGATGCAATAATGAAATTTCCTTTCCTCCTTGTCTTTACCTTCCTTCATAGTACCAAGACACAATCTACTGGGAAGCAATAATGGAATTCAAATGAAAGATGTGTGATTTTTGCAAGGATCTCTACGTTATAATATCGTATCTTCTGTATGTTTTCTTGCCATGAAGAATTTGTGTTGGAGCTAGAGTGGAGAAAGGGGAAAGGGTGTATTGATTTAGTCTCATCTTTTATTCTGAGATTCAGTGTTATTTTAGAAAATAGCAAGTATCTGAGAATAGCTTGGATTAACAGTATTTCTTGGCTAGATGAGCTCTGCCACAGCTTTAGTTACAGAACATAACAGCATTTTAAATCTTGTTTTGATGAGTTACGGATCCTATTCCTGTAGAACATGTTTTATAAGCAAATAAATATATTTTTTAAGGCATTCATGCTATTTCAAAACTTTTCAATGATCTAGAATGTTTCCTGAAATATATTGATGATTTCATGCTTTGCAGATGATTGGTCATGTTGTAAATGCCACCATAACAAGCTATTAGTATGTCCTAAAAGGAGACATGGGTTGAAAAGATGTGGGAGTAGAATGACTTTCTTCTGTAAGTGTTCATCATTTTCCCAGGGTAGTAGTGCTGTAAGGGTAGGGTTGAAGGAGCAGGGAAGGAGGATATTAAGAAGACCCAATTGCTATTCTGTGCAGCATGTGTGATTTACAGGTAAAGAGAGGATCCTCTGTCTCCACACTAAATAATGTTTGTAAGCCTTCAGGAGAATTACTGTTATTTTAAACATACTCTAATTTATTTTTGTAGAAAAGTTATGGACAGATGTTTCACGCCAGTAATTTCTATAGACAAACATTCCAGGTTTTACTGAAGCAGCAATAAAAGCAAAGCACAAATTAATAAATGCATTTCACCCATAATTCTTTGTTGCTATATGTTTTATGGGTACATTGATCCAGTGTTAAGAGAAGGGATAACTTTTGTTGTAAATCATTACTCTTGTGGTAGCATTTCAGGCCCTGGTCAAGTGTAAAACAGGCTGCTAGTGCCTACATAATCAAATTGTATGTAGACAGTTCCTATCTCGAGCATTTTAAAAGCAGAGACATTTGCAAGACATGTAGGACTTGGCTTCCTATGAATGTTTTCTATAATATAAACTTAAAGTGAAGAAGTAATTAATTCTGAAGCAAGAGGGTCCACATACAGAGTTAGGTGGGAATGGCTAGCCTAGTTTGTGTAGACAAATCCTGTTGTATACCAGTCTCTAAAACTGGGGTATTAAAGATCAACATTTAAAAGGTTTGATTAATGGGTCTCATATGATGCTAACAAAGGATTTGATGGCCCACACAAGAGTGTTCCTTTGCATTTGTTACTGGGCAAAACGGTGGCTAATGACTAATATAAAGTCCTAAAACTCTTCACTTTTTTCCCCCACGATCACAATATTTAATGAATATTGTGAGGAAGCAATAGTAGTTGTTCATCATCCTGCCTATCTACTTTCTACTGTTTATCTCTGCAGTATGGGAGAATGCCACACAAAGATCAATATTCCCCTTTGCCTCCTGAAGTGGCACCTTCTTTTCCTTCAGACAAAGGAAGAAGAATTGCCATCAACAATAGTATGCTGTGCTGATATCTGGATTAGGATATGTTTTCTTATGAGCAAATAAACAACTGGTGAGAGGAAACGTCATGTGGAAAAAAGTTGCTGGTGATGTAGGAGTGTGAAAGGAAGTGAATGTATGGTCGGAGATTCAGAGGGAGAGAGATGTTACAGGTCAGTTCTGGCAATGAGCAGCAAGGTACTTCAAACTAATTAGCTGATGTAGTTTGGCACGTTTTAGTTTCCTGAACAATTAAAATGAGTACAAATGTCTTCTGCTTTCTTTGGAAAGCGTTTTCTGGAGTACTTCACTTTAGGAAAAGAATTAAGGATCTGCAATAACAAAATGGGTAGTATAATAATCAGCTAATTAAACCTAGATGATAGATCCAGCCTTCACAAGTAAGACCACTGTCTATCTTCTGGGTGACACTGAATGAAATCAAACGTATTGCAAAATATGTTTTGAATGAAAGCTAATTCATTTCCATGCAGCAGCTGCTTATTTTCTTAGAAAAATTAAAATAATAATAAAGCATCAGGACACTGATCTTGTAAGCAGAAAAGGGAAGTGTGAAATTTTGGTACTGAAATTTGTGAGTACCAATAATCCTTGGGGGAGAAGGTGTCCAGTTGGCATAAATAATCAGAGCTTCATTATTCAGCTTCATTTTGTAGTGTGGCGGTTTTTGTTTTGTTTTTAACAGAAGTTGTTGGTTCTGACCCGGTCCAGCAACCTAGCTACCCAGTCAAATTGTTTCACAAATTGCATAAATGGAGACATCCTTTAGCTTTGCATTGGGGTATGTGGGAGGGAAGCATCACTTTTGTTCATGATTGAGTGGCTCACCCCCTTTTTTGTTCTTGGACCTATAGCATCCTTCTGCTAGAAGGTAGCTATAGATAAGTGTGTATTTTTAGATGTCTTCAATGTGACTACTTTTCTACAGGCCTTTGAGCTCTATTGTTGTAAAACAAGTGGAAAGAAGGGTCATGTGCGTGGGATTTTTTTTTTGGTGCCATATCAGGTCTACTGGCCCTGCTTGGAAGCCCCTGAACTGGGCCATTCCACTCTTTTTAGATTTAATATGTTAGGTTAGACTTTGCCAGGGTGAGCTACTGGGATAGATTTTGTTTTTCACCTTCGAATAATAACAAAGCTGGCATACATCCAGAAAGGTCAGGGGCTGGGGAGGGTGGGAAGGAAAGAATCATGTAGGAAATAATTGTGTAGGAGGTTTTCGAGTATGAGGAAGTGGAATCCAAGAGTCAGGTTTATAATAGTTTTGTGATGAATATATACATTCGGTAACAAGTGGCTTCTGCAGAGATGATTAATACATTTTTTGTTTGCAAGCTTTTTATCATGATATGCTCTTCTTGTTTTTCCCAAACGAATTAATCTCTGCAGTGTGTCTGAAATGGGAAGTTGAATCTGACAAACTCTGAATACTGGGGAAAATTCAGATTGCGGATTGAAACCCAGATTCATATTTGTCTTCAACATGTGCTAAACTAAGAGGAAGAATCATCTGGAAATTTGTGCTTTTGTGAAAAACAGCTGACTGCCCAGGGATGAAGGAAGGGTGACCTGTATGTACCTTATTATTGACCTATAAGGCCTTTTTTTTGCACAGTTTAGGTACCTGCAAAGATAGTGAGTTCTCTAGTAACTGGAAAACAAACAAAAAAAAAAACAAAAACAAAATGTCCCGAGTTCCCAAAATGTCTTAAACTTCAATTGGATTGACAGCTTTCCTAGAGGTCATACTACTGAGAACAGGTATTATTTGGGAAGAAGGGAAGGAACAGGCTGTAGAAGAGAATAACCAACGTTATAACTTTGTTTTTTTTCTATGACTCTCTATTTCTTCAGAAGTACAGAGAGAGGGCAGATGAAATGAGGGAAGCTTTCTCGGTATGTGAATTACCAGTAAAGCAAAGGGCTGATTATGTTTAATACGCTTCTTGAAAACAGAGAGTAAAATTAACGGCAATCTTTAGGTTTTTCTTCAGTAGACAATTGTGTAAACAAATTGCACTGGCTAAATAGCTTTTTAGCACTTGCTCTGATCAGAAGGTTGACAATTTCTTTATTCTTAATTACAGGTTTCTGGAGTGCTTGGGGACAATTCCCAGTCCTGACAGGACATAGAGGATGGCAGGTAGCAGGTTGATCTTTATCTATTCAATTTTTAAAATGTGATGGTCTGAATGGTGCCCTCTGAAGTCTGTGAGAGGATGTCATGCAATTGGAGCTGGAAGATAAAGCACTGCATGAACAGCATTACGGTACACACAAATGACATAGCTAGGCAATAAAATACCTTAAACAGTGCCAGAGACAGAAATTATCATATAGGACACCTGCCCATATTTAGTCTGTAATGGTTTTCTGGTCACATGCCTATGCCCTTGCACAGCCATTCCTCTTCTAGAGGCATTCTGTAGCTGTTTTGGCTGTAGATGTGTTTCATACTCATCCATGGATAAATTCTGGATGCCCTTAAGGAACAGGGCGGCAATGCCTAGCACGGGGTGCCTATGGACGAAATATAGCCTTGATACAGCTAGTTCAGCTGTTGTCTTGGCAGTGTTCCAGGTACTTTCTTTTTTGGTATCCAAATTTCCCCCTTGAAATGGAATAATTTGGGTGCTTTTTATCAAACTATTTTTTTTCTGCTTTTCCATTTAATGGTCTGCTTTTTCTCAGAGGTGATTTATTTTGTTATAAGTCAGCTAATCGTCCCTGGCTTTAGGCCTTGGCAGTAGGCCTTTATCTTGCTGTTGAAGCAGTGTGTTGTGAGGTATGCTGTCTTACTCTGCTTCAGAGAAGTGATCTTTGACAATGTCAAATAATTTTTACAAAGCAAAACAACAAAGATCTATGTTATTTGTACTGCTGTTGGCAGGAACACCTGGAACAAAGAAGTAGATGAGCTCTTGGGTGCACGAGGGCTGCTTCAGATCTGAAATAAAAGCAGCCAACCTCAAGCCTAGCAGAGGTTGCAAACAGGGTGAGATAATAAGCTTGAACTGACTCACAAATGTGCCAAGTGGTTGACTTGTGAATTCTCGGACACTCTTGATCCTTCCTTACTCAGTTCCCAGGACAGTGTGAGTTATGTTTCTCCTGTTAAATCTCATGCTGCATCACATATTTCATACATGCATAATAGAATTGTCTGTCACCTTAGCAAGGGTGTTTTGTTTGTTGTCCCTGTCCCATTCATTTCTCTCTCACTACCCACCCTCCCAAACCTATGCACTTGGCCGGTCACCCAGCATCAATAATTAACAGTGAGCAATGAATACTTGCTGCAGCCATTTCATGATCTGTTTGTTTGCACGGACTTGTCACTGAACAATGTCAAATAAAAGAATGAATAAGTGTCTTAGACCGTTTATGCTCAATTTATGAGCAGCAGTGAAGAGACAACATATTTACGAAGCACAGCACAGTGCCTAAATGAAAAGGATAAGAAACCCAATCTGAAAAGATTGGTTTAATCTTCCTACCTGGTGGTTAGCAGCTCATTCAGAAAAGTAATTATTTGTATTATACTATGGAACTATTCATTTATCATCTCCTTATTTGTGGCATTTACCTTTTTTTTTTTTAATACATTGGAAATGCATGTGGGTGTTTTCTGCATGTTTAAATGCTCAGGCTCTGAAGTAGCAGTGTTTTTTGCATATTTAAGCTGAAAGTATTAGAGCTACTTCCTGCGGTCGTTTACTTAAGGATTTTGAGAGGAATTAACCCTTAGCTGTTCTGTTTTTGTTTTCAAAAAATAACCACGAATGAAAAAACTCTCAAATCTTTCCTTTTCCTTGAAAGCACAGATGTCTAGAGGAGCACTGCTTTGCAAGGACTTTTGCAACCTTTGTTTTTCACCCTTCTGGAATGTAGCACATTGTTATCACAGTTGCCTAAGAAGGCTTTATTTGCAGGTTTATCATATACTCCAGGCTCATGAACTATTTCCCTAGGGACCACACTGCATTCTTGATTTGCATGGCGTCTCGTGGCCAGCCAGCACCATTCAATTCCTGTCCTCTTGGCATCCTGTCTTAGAAAATGACCTTCTATTCTTCCTTAGTAGCTCCAAGTTGCTATTGAAAAATGCCTGCTGTTCAGGAAGACCCACAGTGGTGTCTGGCAAGAGAAAACAGCATTTGAGTCTAGGAAGTTTCAGTGATGTCTGCACAGACATTGACAGTCATCTCAGGAAAAGCGGAGATGTTTATGTTCCTGTGTTTGAAATGATAAAGAATACAGAAGAATTCCAGATATGTACAGTATGAAACAGGTGCAAAGAAGTCCAGTGAAACACAAAAGGCAACAGACAAAACACCAGCTTTCAAAACACTGGCTGAAGCTACTCACAAAGGGCAGATTCAAAAGTTATTTCCACCAGACATTTGGGCAGATGAGAATTTGGTGGGTGGCTTTTTATTTTACTTTTCCTAAAATGTTCAGTTTTGTGAGGAAGAAAATAATCCCTTTTTGGGAATATGTTGCCGTAGTGTTGAGGCCTCTTAAATTCTTGAATGGTAATATTGATTAAGACATTTGTAGAATTGGCAGAATCCCTATAGGATAACATTTTTAATCCAGTGTGCATTTAATTAAATATCTTAATTGAGGACACAAATAAGGCTATTTTATGTTCTTGGGATGAGTGCCCACTATCTTCTCTATATAGGAGAATGACCTAAATGTCACACTGCCATTAGGAAAAATTCTTATTTCCTAAACCATTTCAGAAAATGTACATTCCTGAGAATTTATAATATATTAAAAAGACATTTCTTTCAACTTATATTCTACTGAACTTATATCTTAAATGGTCCCTCCAAGCTTTACTCATGCACTCCCATTTGAGAACAAGGAACAATAACGAAAATTCCACTTTGTGATTTATTTTGTAACAGATCCTTGCAAATCTTAAAGTTCACACTTTAGCAAGGTGGGTAGCTGCATATTTAGCTGTAGACATGTTGTCTTCAATGAGTTAAAGGTTGGTTTCGCACTTAAATTCTTTGCTCTGTCTACATTGTGCTGTCTAATCTGTCTGTGATTTTTAAGAAACACAATCTAGCTATTTTCTTAAGCGTATTGTGTGTATGAAAAAACCCACTCTGGAGTGATTTGGTGAATATGGTGATTTTTAGAATACTTATGTACATTTACGTACATGTGAAGTCTCTGTAGCATATAGAACTATGGTGGCATTTTAAAAATCACACTTTTAGTGGGTGTAGGCTGGGTAATGTAAAGCATAAGCTCTAGATCATATAGCTCTCAGGGGCCTCTTAGGGAAAGGAGAGCAAAGGAGCACTTTATTCCACCTTTTGCACTCATGGTGGGGATGCAAAGCTACTTGAGCTGCATGTTGGGGAATACAAGCACTGCCAAGTAGGTTAGTGATCCTAAAAGAGCATGGTTTGGTAGGTCTCTGGCCATGGCCATCTTGTCTACCCAGAAGGAGAAAGCTTTCCTGAGGCGCAGAACAAGCTACCTCTGTCGGACTGTTTCTTCTGCAGGGTGCCAAAGGCACGAGGTTCCTGCTTCTGGCGCTGGGAATGCTCCTGCTTTCAGCTGCAAATGCACGTCTCTTCCCCAGTTCTGATTCAGCCCTATCGAGCACTGCGGTGCAGCTAACTGTGTGTCATTAAAAAAAAAAAAAAAACATAGAGAGAGGGAGGGAGGGAAGGTTTTCGGGAATGTTTAAAAACACAGCTAAGGAGCAGTGCCTTGGGAAACCCTGTCTCACTACCCAAGCGTTTTTTTTACTAATGTTTCAGTTTCAAAAATAGCTCCTGTTGTTAAGGCTAATCTCAAAGACAATAACAAAGTAATAACAATAAAAAATCCCCACCTCCCTTTGAGATTGGGTAGAAGTTCATATCCTGATCTTTCTTTCAAATGTAGTCTTTCCCTATTATAGCTTTTAATGTAATTTGAGCATTGTACGTGAGTAAAAAATAGTTATATCACCATGGGACACTTAGCAAGGAGTTTTTCTTTTATCATTTTAACACTAGAAAAATCCCAAACTCTAAATTTTGTTCTCTTTCGACATTTATCTTCAGCACCGACAAAACTGATACTATGACCCAGAGGCCCCAGAGGTCCCCAGTTATGTGCTTTTCCATTCATCTTAATCCCAAAAAGTTTTAGGGCTGAAGGTCACCTTGGAGTTGCTGGGAAAGACCCTATGACTACACCTTGATACCCTGGAGGGCATCAAGACATCTCCCCCATTTCAGACCTGGAGGGCATCCCATTGCTCTATATTGAGCTGGGGCTGGGGAGAGCTCTCGCCTTTCTCCATAATTATTCCTAACATTATTCCCAGGCCTTTGTCTTGGATACTAAAAGCCAGCGCTAGTATGCCCACAGTCTGTCATAGTTACATGCTCACATGCTGATTTTATTTTAATCCTTTGATTTAACCATGCAGCTTTACATTGTTTATACAATGAGCTCTTTAGGTCTGAAGACTGCTATCTAATTGCAGTCAGCTATCACCACTTTAGTACTTAGTAATGTTTGTTCTGACAAGTCCTCAGAACTTGCTATTCAAACAAAGCTGTTCTGCTTTCTTATTATTAAAAATAAAATAATAAAAATGTCAGTAATGCCTTTTCCCTCTCAGGAAATGTTTAATGGATGTGGTTTCAAGTTTGTTGTTGTTTTTAATCTCCTATGGCATTTTAATGTGCTTATTGAATGGAAAACTGTAAACAATCTTAAATATAACATTGCTGAAAACCTATAGTAAAAAGTTATATTTCAAAAATAAAGTTGTTTGCTATTTTAAAACCACATAAACACTGAAATATGTTTTCCAAAAGCTTTTTTGCAACTAAATATTTTTTTTCAGCAGACAGGATATAAAGATAAATATTTTCATGTCCCTCAAAAATTAGCTTTTATTTTTAAGGAGTGTTAACAATAAGAATTCAGTTAGTTTTAATTCTTATTCCAGTCATTAGTTTTCAGAACAGGCAAGCTCAATGAAGAGAATATCTGAAACATACTGCAACTTCTTTCCAAAATGAATTTGGACTTATCTAGAGATCATGCAATTTTTCTTTTTTAATTTTACTATAAAATATTGCTGACTTGAAGTGTTAAACTGAACTTAGAAAAAATTTGAAATGTGTGAGGTTCATTGATAACTGGAATAGAAAGTGTTGTTGAAATCAATTGCCTGGATTAGACTAGGAATCTGCTGATGGTAAATAAAAAAAAAAAAAATTGCACAATTGAACTAGTACTGGCTCTGTTCACAGTATCTTCATTCCTGACTAGTTAGATGATGTTTCTTTGCTGGAGCAATTACACATTCATCTCTCTAGGGGCCCATGTCCTCATGTAAGTGTTAACATGCATTCCTTTCTAAAAGTTTTTGGGCATGTCCAGCTGAGGTCATGGCAATTAGAGATAGAAAAGACCCTGTGGATCACCCTATCTCTTCCCCCTGCCAATGCAATACTGGATTTTTGGAGGTGTATTTTCCAAAGCTTTGTTGAATCAATTTTCAAGTGCCTCAAGATGAGGCAACTGCTCCTCGCTGGGGAGAGTTTCATGCCTAATAGACCCTATGAACAGGGCTTTTTCCAAATTTTTTCTTATATTTTCCTTTGCTCCAACTACTTTTTTCATCTAATAGGCACCTATGAATCCCCAATAACCCTTCCATTTTGAGCTCATCTGTCGTTAGCAACTTCCTACTTCATCATTTTATGCATTAGCTCACTCCCCGCTCAGCATGTGATGTGGCCCTTCTAAGCTTTTTATGACTCTGCTCTTGAGCTGCTTTCTTTCCCGGGAGCTCTTAAGCTCTCCTGAGCTTAAAGTCAAGTTTGCTACATGAACAAAAGCATGTCGAAAGAAATCAGATCTGCACGTAAAGATTTTGGTTTGGGGTGGGAAGGGAGATGGTTTGTTTCTCTTTCTGAGTTCCTCTGCTATTTCTTGCTCATAATAGAGTCTTCAGTGGAAATATAATTATTGGTTAACACTATTTCTCCCCAACGCTCTTCTAACTGGATTTAAACGCTTGATTATGATCTCAGTCTTGGCTTACATCATTGTAATGCCATAGGATAAAATCATAACCCTATCGAAGGCGGTAGCAGTGTTTTACCTGTCTCCTTCACGAGTCTTAAATGGTACAAGTCAAATGTGACAACAGAAATCTTCAACGTGTCCTCTCTTGTATGTGCTAATATATTTCTTTCCTGAGAGAGTTTGTCTTTCCTTGCCTTCTTAACTGGGTACTAGATGATAGAAAAGCTCCATGTTCTGTCACTTTTAAATATCTATGCTTTTAAAACATGTAAAATGTGAATGTTTTCTGAAGTTTGATGACAAGAAGGAGGCTGCTTTCTAGTTATAAGTGGTTTTTAAGACAGAAACAAAAAGCTAGTCGGATTTCTCTTAAAACCCACATGTTCATAGCTGACTCTGCTTGAGTAGGAGGACGGGCTGGATGAGGTTCCTTCCAACCTGTATTAACCTATATTCCTATTAACTGATGCTTGAGATGACGACAGATTATCCAGACACTTAAGGAAACTCCAGTAAAAACTTATGCAGTAGAAATTTACTGTCTGCTTCTCTTTCTTATGTAACTTTGTTTTCACAGAACGACCATAGGATTTTAAAATGACGTTATTTTTTATAATTCTCAGAATTTATCATAATGATTTCTTTTCTCTTTTCTGGTATCAGACTCTATAGGACACTGTTGTTTTGTCACTGGCAAGCTAAATCACCTGCCAAGCTGCCAATCAAATTGTTGCTTTTACAGGAAAGATAAAAGCTCCTGATGCAAAGAAACCAAACCAAAACAAAACAAAAAACCAGAAAAACCCCAACACACTAAGCCCCAGTAACTTTCCAGTAACAAGCAGACAGCAGAGTACCTTACAGATATTTTGTAATTTGTTACTTATTTGTTCAGCTTTTGAAATACCAGTGACTGTACTGCATGAGACGTTATTGCTACTCATATGCCAGTTGTCATTTTTAAAAACATGACTATTAGTTATGCTTCCTGGTTGTGAGACACCACGAAGTTGCTTAGCTCTTGGAGCATGCAAGCATGTTTTCTAAAACACATTTCTTTAAAAATCCTCCAGCTGAGCATGCCATTAGTTATTGTTTTTAAAAAAACTTGTCATCCTTAAGTAGTATAGCTTATTGACAGCATAAATAAAAGCTTAACTTCTCTTGCAGATAATGGAGGCTCTCTGTACTACCACTGTGGCCTAACCATTGGAAGAGTACTGTGAATGCATACAACACAGAGGAGATGGTAACGGACTAAAGCAAAGGCAAGTCGTAGAATAAAGAATAAGTTTATGTCACAAGGTCTAAAATATTTCATATCCGTTATGCAGAGTTGTGATTCCTGTATTTTTAAGCACTTCTTAAAATATCTTGTTAGAAATACTGTTTTAGATTCATTGAATTCTTTCACAGAAATAAAAGGTTTGAAAAGCTGGGACTCGAAGGTTAGAGTAACATTGTACTTTTTAGATCCCCCTTCACCCTCATGTTGTTCTCACTGCACACTTGTAGAAATTGGGTATGTGGAGACAGAAAAAGGGTGTGATTTGTAGGAACTTCAAATCTCTCTCCCTTATACTCTCTTCTTATTATGTCACTGACATCAAAGAGAGAGATAAAGAAACTGAACTGGAGAAATCAAATGGCAGAAGCAGAGAAAGAGCAATATCCTTAGGAGAGAACAAAAGCAACCAAAAAAAAAGACCCTTCTGGAGTTTCAACCATCAGGAGGCTCTGTGCATTTATTCCTTGTTTTATTAATTTTTATCTCTTTCTTCAACTCCCAGTGTATAACAGCAAGCCAGCTAAACAGAAAATTAACTGGATGTAGTCTCATAAGGTCATTACCAGAAAGGACGTAAGGTGAACATGATCTTTTATCACTTGCATCTCAATTGTAAAGCATTGTGGCACAAGCTATCTGGTACAAGTTATAGCATCCTATGTACTGTTTCACTTACTCAGTACTATGTAGCCAGAAAATACAGCCTTATGATAACCGAATGTCTTATCTGGGGGCAGATCGAATCAGAGTCTAGATTCATTAAGTAAATGGAACTCATGCAGTAATGTCCTTTTGTCACTGTTCATTGAGAAGTAAAGAAGCCTGAAACAGGAATATCTGATGTTCTGGCCTTCCTCAAGAGCTCTGTGTTGTACTAGCATAATGTTAAGTAATTTCTTGTGCCTGTCAGATTTAATTACAAGCATTTTCAGAATACAGCAATGAAATAGCTAGCGACAAGTCTCCAGTGCAAAACTGATCTCAGGCACTCATTTTTCATTCTAATATGAATATGATACAGTGACAGAGCAATTGTATTAGAAATTACGCTCGGTGAGTGGCACTCATTTCTTTCTGTTAGAGAGATGCCAGTTTTTACAAAATGCAAATTGTTCTCTGTGCCCTAAAGAAAACAAAAAAGGTTACTTGGAACACACAGACTAAGTCTTCTTTCTCTGTTATGGAGTCAGATGAAATATCATTGCTACTTACCACTGTGGATTGATTCTGAGTGTACTACGTGTCTCTGTCAGCTGCCCAATTTTTAGATAATTGCCTTTATTAGCAAGAAAGTTAGAGAGGGAATTAAAAAAATAGATATTATAAAAAAGAATATTCAAATTCATGTTTTCATCAAAAGTCAAGAAATTTTTTCTTTTTTAATTGTTGAACTGTCAAGTTCCAGGTACAAGTGACAATATGGTTTATAATCTACTGTTCTAAAAGGAAACTGCTGCTTATTTGCATTTGAGGGTGAAAAATCCTCTTCGCTATGGGTGAATAGTCCCAGGAAAGCTTGGATGAAAGAAAAAGCTAAACAATACTGTACCTAAAATGCCATTAGCTAGGAAGACAAAATAGGTGCTGGAGAAGAGGAAGAGTTGTTACCGTTCTACTTGTGGTTTAAGCTCTTTCTTGCACACACTTCTGAGGAATCCTGAACAGATTGTCCCGCTTAGTTTTTTGAGACAGGATAAAAATTGTCCATCTGCTCTATCAGATCTGACCTCTGTTCTCTTATCAGAGAATTGCTTATATCTTTTTCCTTAAAGTTTGTTGGGATTCCAAGAATAGTTGCCCCTAAAGATTTGGCTTCATCTATTACACGATTCTGATTGATCTGTAGAAGTCTGGTTTTGTCACCACATTTGGAACCACTTAAAGTCTTGAAAAAAGGATAAATCTTACAGTTTAGTTAAGCTGAATATGCTTTTTTTCCATGGAGAAGGCTTTCTGGTTGCATTTATGAAAAGGAAAGCCAGTATGCTTATGAAAGGTAGCCAGTATGCTGCAGCCATGATATATTTTGCTAACAATAGGAAAATGGTGGCCATGAAGAACTATTGAGTTAAACAGGTTTTGATGAAGGGGTCACTGCTGGATGTGTGAATAGCTGGCATCTTTTCCTCTCTAGTGAAAGAGCTCAGGAAGAGCTACTTAAGGCTTCTCTATATGGAGAAGCTATTGAGAAATAAACCAGTGTGAGAACACAACAAAAGCTACTCTCTGAGAGGTCACTATTATTCCAAGAAGACACTATTAACCTATGAACAGCACCTTTGGGAGATTTGGTTTAATCCACTTCCACTGATACTGAGGGGCTTTAACGGTTACTCTTTGTCACCCAAGTACCTAACCTTGTGTGCAGTCGTAGTCTGTCACAAACATAAGGTCAAATATGGGCTTAGACTTTGCTGAGTGTGCATGCATGAGAGCTCTTTGTAGGCTGCAATACCAGGCTCAGCTTTACAGAGTATTATAGCTGTGTTGCGACTTCCTACATTTTTTGTTGTGAATCATGGTGTCAGCTTTGTTTAGACTCTACATTTTGGAGTCAATCATAACAGAATCTTGTGTTTCATCTACAAAACAAAAAAGTAGGGGAAAAAAAAGATTTCTGTCTCCATTTAAGCTTCTGAGGAAAGGATGGGACCTAATGATATACAGAGCACAGAATACAAATAAAAAGAACCCAAACTGAAGTATTTTAAAAATTGTATGATTTTCCAATATGTCATTTAAAGACAGGGAGAAGCAGACTGGGGAGATAAACTGCTGTCAGTACAGATGGGTCTCTAAACGCCCTAATTACACTGAAGCAAGCAAGGCTTAAATAGGTAAGACTATCCATTTAAGAGTTTACAGATATTTAATTAAATCAGTTAATAAGCCATTTTAAGCTACCTATTATAATTTTTTAACATAAACATTCATTGCAGTGATCCAAACATAACTGCCTCATCCTAATTTATGGAAAACAAAAAATGATAAATTACATATAAGAATAAAATGGACTAGCTTAATAACACAGCCCAACATAGGTGAAATGTAAATGACAAGAAAACAGCCATATGGAGTGGAATATCAGTTAATCTGATAGTTTATGTAGATTATCAGACATACGCTGTTCCCCTATTAGAAGAGGAGAGGTTTCTAAAGTTGCAGGGGCCAAAATTTCGATATAGTTACACAAAAATTTTGCCAGTACAACTAAGAAAAGTTGGTCCATGATCAATCTTCTATGTGCATTTTTATTTCAGAATATCTCTGTGATGAAGCTGTTTGTTTCTTCTTTAAAGTCTGCATGAGAGTGGAAGGGGAAGACTATCCAAGTCTCTTTTTAGCTCTCATTACTGTTTTGGCACAGGATGGATTCTCAGTTATGATATTTGAATCTGCTGGCTAAGAGCAGCCTAGCTAGAGGTTGAAAATGCAGCACAGCTACAGTATACTTTGTCAGCTCAAATGGTGTCTCTTTGCTGTAACATCATTTACTGCCCCGCAATTGCCAAGGCACACCCATAACACCCACATCACCTCTGTCAAAATGTCAGCTTAGATTGGTACATAGACAAGATTTTATTCAGCAGCCTGCATGATGCAGAATTACAGCTCACAACAAAGCAACAATAAACTAGTCCAAACTGCTGAGCTAGCAGTGGGGCTTGGGGGAAGGAAGGGTAGGAGAGAATGGTGAGTGTCTTCACATAAAGCAAATATGGAGCCATAATTACAACAGATATGTTTAGCTTGATTACACGATAACCTTGGTTTTCAGTTCAGGTTGGCCTTGTGAACTTTGTGGCCAAAACTTTACTGAAAAATAGCTATAGCTATGTAACCTTTGCTAATTAAAACTACATAATAACAGCACGTGATTGTGTGGGAACGCATAGTCGAGTGGATGGCCAAAGTGAAAGAGCAGTGCAGAGGAAACATTTTTTTCCATGCACTGAATCTGATCCAGAGCCCAATAAGGACAAAGAGGATCAAATGAGGGTCTTCTGCCAGGTGCCTGAAGACTTAGATCCTCTTCTGTTATGCCTGCAAGGTTCTGGCCAGACCTTTTAGCCTCGTGTGGGTTTTTTTTAAGTAGATTTTGGGTTATGTGCTTTTCTATTTTAGGGAGTCCAATATGAGACCCCTACAGCAGTACAGTCAGCTAACAATTTCCAGACTTCTTTAGTGCTGAGTCATACTGAAAATCCAGTTTAAATACTTTTTGCTGTGCACCCATCCAGAAGCAGAAGATATCATGGAGTATACCTGGGTCTTGTCTTCTCAAGACTCAGTCCTCTGCTTGTAAATGTGGTATCAACGTCTTTATCTCGTTTTTAGACCTAATTAATACTTTGTGGATATTTAGATTTCCTTAGATGAAAGAGTTACAGTACAGTGTTACGTATGTCAGGTTGGCTACTCCAGATGTAAACTGACATGATGCCACTAACTTCAGATAGGAGTATGCGGACATGTGGCTGAAGTTCTGACCCAAAGTACCTGGAGATCTATTCAAGTGAAGTAATTTGCTTAATATGCTTTGGGGAAGGTCAATCTATTGAAACACAGCTTACGCTTATTATCTTTTGACATTCAGTCATACTTAAAGTTATAAGGAAGTCATGGCCCTAGGATACAAAGAGCTGTTTTAACACGTGGCAAACTATAGTCCTTTCCCTGAATAACTTTTAACTAGGATTAGTAGTGTTTTATAAAGTTACCATATCTGCTTCAGAACAGAAGCTTAGAATGGGGAAGGCACAGAGAAATAGTGCTTCTGTGAAGTCCTGATATGAAGAAGGGAGGGAAACTTTGAGAGGAGATCTGGCTTTTTGTAGAGTGGGTGATTGACATCTGCTAGGGAGTCACATCTGGGATGCAGAAGGAGGAAAGGTGAGAAAAGAGGGCTTTCTATTAACTCAGAATAAGCTGTTTAAGAAAGACATGAAGGTTTTGAATGACAGGAGAGAACAGAGGCAGTTCTAACCTTTCCATCTCCCCCAGGGGATGAGGGGATGCCGTAGGGTAGAAATTGAGACCAGCTACAAAGGCAAAGCTTGGATTCAGATTTCAATGCTTTTTCAATCTTTGGCTTTAAGAAAGGGTTTAGTGGACAGGCAGAGGGAAAGACCAGATGATGGAGGCAGAACTGGCTACAATGACCTCTTAGACATCAGCAGCTTGTCATGGAAGAAAACATGAAGTTTCTCTTGTAGGAACATTGCGAGGAATAGAATAGAGACAAACAAAATGGGGCAGCCGGAAACAGATTGTAATGCTAATAGGTGACTGTTCAGCATTATAGCACTGTTGTACATTTTAAGGCCTAGTTAAAAGTAAGGCAAAGGGAAATTTATGAGGACATGTTTTGGTGGAATATGAGGGGAAAAACAGATGAAGATATCTGAGAAGAGACCAAAGTCTTTAGGAGTAGAGAGTCAGAGAAAGCTAAAACCAGTGGTTGTGAACGGGATGACTACACTCATCAAACCAAGGCAAAGAAGGCCATTCAGATGTATTCCTGTGGGACAGAAACAGAGCATCATCTGAGATGTCAGAGGCTTAGTGGCAGTGAACTGTTATGAAAGAGATGCTATGGATTGAAAAAAAAGAAAAAAAAAGAAAAAATCAACTCTTCTGCAAAAAGAGCATTTGAGCTGCAAAGAGAGCACTTCTCACAGGCAGAAGCCAAGGCCACATCTGGCACAGGGAAACGGGGCAAAATCAATAAGCACCTGCAGAAAGAAAAACTGCATGCAAGCATGATGAAAAGTTACAACAGCCTGGGAGTTGCACTGTTAGAAAGTATAATGCATTTTAAACCTGAAAATTTGAAACAGCAACTCCATCTTCATTTGCTAAATGCTTTCTACACCACAGGGTGCAAATAGCACCTAGTAAATGTTTTCCACGAGTACAACTCCAGCAAAGTGAAGAACTGCATCTTTACCATTATTTTATTTCTTCTGCAACTGTTGGTGGTGAAATGCACATTAGGTGCACCGATCAGCTCCATATCAGATGGATGAGCTGCTGTTTCTCAGAAAACAGCACACAGAGCAAGGAGTCCAACACAGAATAACACGCGAATATCAGCTTGGCAGGAACGGAGCAAATAGCTTTCCTGCCACCACCCCCACTTCATCCTATCCATGCACAGGAATATACTAATCAGGGAAATATGCATGGGCTGTTTAGCAAAGGGGTCAAATCCATTTGGATGAAATTCCAGGGCTGCTGTGATAACAATGGCAGGAAACAGGGTCCTCGAGTTGGCTGCTGCTGCACGCCTTTAGCAATAGATCGTTGAAAGATGTGGGCTGCTTTATGCTGCCGGGGGCTTGGAATGCCCTGATTGTTCCCAACACAATGGGGAGGCGAAAGCTCAAGACAAGTGAAGTTAAATGACAGGAACCCCTTAGTTAATGATGAAATTAGTCTATGATCGTTCTGCTTGCCCAAACCTAAGTCTCCTCTTTAACCTTATGGCAGTAATAAGTTTTACACGTTTCACATGCTTATATGTTAGCAAGGGATGAATTCCCTTTTGTGCACTCCTCCTTTCCCACTGGGAAGTCCTCTCGTATGATAGTTAGTGTAAGAAGGCTCAGCACTGTAAATCTGAGTTTGAGATATTTTCTGTCTATCCTAGTAACTCAAGCCTGAGGGAAATTGCACTTTACTGATTGCTCCTCAAAGCATATGAGGCAACACACAAATAAGACATGGTGCACGAGTTTCACAAATGTGCTACTTGCATTCGATACAATGGTGTTTATTTTTCATTCCTCGGGCTACTGTTTTCTCTGCTTCATTGAAACTTGTCATCACTTAAGATAGGTTTATGAAAGGATCAAACCCAGGGCAGGACTATGTCTGGCGTTTGCTGGAGAAATGCAGCAATGAAAAGCGCTGTAGTTTGGAAGAAGTTGCTCTATCTTGTTCTGACCCTGAGACAAGTAGGAGGAACTCAAAGGCTAGTCCAGGTTAAAAACAGCGTAAGCACATTTTTCATTTCTAACATGCAATGGAGTGCTCTGATTGCCTGATAGCAACTGTATGGGAAAATTCCATGCTATCAATTTGTTTAAAATGTCTTTCTCATCTGGGAATAAGAGACAGCGTTCACATACACAGACAAATCAAAGAATGTAGGAGTATTTTGTGAATCCGCTGATAATTTAGAAAACTCCAGCTCCCAGTAACTAAACAAAACAAACTCAGAAACTCCTAAAAGGCACCATTAATGGGATTTTTTTTGGGGGGGGTCAGCATAATGAGCTGATCAACGTTATTTCCATTGTGACTGTTTTTTTCAGCTGCTGACAACAGAGTGCTCATGGAATGATGTCCTGTACATTTCCTCCAGATCATTTCCTTTCCTTCAGCTCTAGAAGGAGCATGCACTGTGTGAACTCAGGTGGTCGGACGTGAACCCAAGTGCATGTTTCTCTAGACAAATGGACTTTGATCCCTCCAAGCAGGAAGTCATTGCAGCTATGTATTCAGTGGAACATACATACTTTTATGATGAACATACACATTCCACTAGACAGAGCTCTGGGGGGTTACATTTGAATGACTCAGAATTTGCTTACAGACCATGCTTTAAATGTTGTAATATATTCTCCCTTATAAGGTATGTCCACCTTTAAAGGGAGAAGGTAGCTGAGTCTTTCTCCATCTGATTTTGCTGTCCACTTGGGGATCTGATTTTTCAGTGTTTCTCTACTGTTCTGCTATGGCTTTTTAAAACTGTAGATCATTTATCAAATAGCTAGTAATAGCTAGTCAGAGGCCTATTATAGCAGGCATATGTAGCATGTTGTCAGTAATACACATGCTGTGGTTAGTAAATATGTTGTAATTGGATAGCATTACGTGGAAATCAACTTGTGTATTTGTTAGAAATTCAAACTGGACCTAAAACAAAAATTGTTTTTTTACCTGAAATAGTTGAGGTTACTTTTCTTGTCCCTTTTTGGTTTTCCTACACCTATGATTAAGGACTTAGATCAAAGTTCAGCTCTAGAAGTCAGAATCTAGAACTGAGACTTTGGATGTAGACTGATGAGGAGGTAGAAACATGGAAAACAGCTGGTAAGTCAAACCTTGAGATCATATACAACATGAATGTGGTGTGTGTTTGTTCTTTCTTTAAGGACTTTCTTTACAAGTATGCAAAATGTAATATTGATGGAGAACGAACAACTGAGAGTCTAAATATCAAAAAAGGTACAGCATAGACAGCAGCGATACAAAGTTCTACCTATTGACCACAGCCTGGGCTATTAATAGCAGTAAGGCTAAACTGACCCTTCACTAGTATTTATTGAGCTACAGGTAGAAAATAAATTCAATAATGAAGGAAGCACCTTAGAAAACTCATTTTTCTTCTGCATGCTTTTGTGCGAAGTTTTAATTTCAGTATAGATTCCCCCGTGAGATGCAGGCTGTATCTATATTTAGCTGTGTATCATTGATGCCTACAATTTCCCAATATTTTGTATTCAAGCAACAAACCTCTTGTCCAACAGGGATTGGTAGTCACAAGTAGTGAGATTTCCTCACAAATAGTCTTTGAAATGGTTATTTGTGCCTTGAGAACCGACTCCTGCAAAGTCATAATGAAAGCTGAAGAAAGAGATGAAATGCTAAAAGTGGAAACTCTTTAGTTTTCCATATATTTTCTGCTCTTTGTAACTCCTTTTCTCTCTAAAATTAAAGCCACGCAAAAGAAATATTTAAGGCATAAGTGTGCATTGGCCATGCTTCAAAATAATAATAGGCAAAAATAATATGCAAATCTTCGTGGCATAAGTGCATTAAAAGAGGACTCTAATGTTGTTGTGTGGGTGAAAACAACAAAACAAATGCAAAATCTGCTGCTTAATTTAAACACTTCACTGTCTTATAATATAAACTCTTCCTCAGAATGGTCTTTTTCCTTTTGATTCCCTACCACTGTCAGTGTTTCTAGCTGCTTTTCAAGTTCTTCAGCTGCTTTTGGATTTATTGATGTGGTAACCAATGCATAAAATCCACATGACTCTGGAAATTGAAAGTATTTTTGCAAAGACAACAGTGGGAACAGAATTGTACATCGTATTATTTTTGGCTAGATACTCCAGGAACAATGCCTATTGTTTGGCAGCTAGCAACAGGGAGGCTGTTTTAGCGATGTAACAGTTCAGAGCCTGCGGGTTGTTCCTCAAAAGGTTGTGATCTGTTTTAAGGCATGTGTGATTCAAGGTCTAAACCATTTGGCAACATCTGTTTAAAAATATGAGAGAATACGGATTAAAAAAAAAAAATGCTCTGTTAACTTTGTGTCTTTCGTCTTGTGCATGCTAATGTTACATATGTTCACAAAATAGTCGACTTTCTATTTACTCTCCCTGCAGGTTTTACTTAATAGCATCCCGCGGCTTGTCTGCGAGACGGCACGGTGGGGCAGAGCGTGGGTTTCCGCTAGTTTTGAAGAGCAGGCGTGCAAGCGAAAGGTCTGTGCTAGAAGTCTCCGCCGGTGAGCGAGGTGTAAACGCTAGTGGGGCTGCGGCGAATTCAGGCGGCGCCTCTGTGTGATGAAATGACCAAAAAATAAGGTTGACGCGGCCGCGGCGCCGCTCCGCGCCGCTCCGCGCCGCTCCGCTCCGCCGGGCGCGGGGAGGCGGCGGCGCCCGCGCCTGCCGCCAGGTGGCGCTGTGGTGCCTCGGAGCCGCCGCGCCGCCCGCCCGCCGCCCGCCCGCCCCGCGCCCTTCCCCGCTCTCCTCCTGCGGGACGCCCACCAAAACGAAACGGACCAAACCAACACGCAACAAGATGAAAATGTCGACTTTTTCGCTGGAGCACAGCTGCTGCGTTGCAGTCCTTTTTTCCTGGGGCGTGAGAACCCGGGCAGTAGCCATGCCTTCTTCTTAAAAACGTATTTTTTTTTCCTGGTCTGAAGGCATATGACCAAAATTGTCCTTTTCTACGTCAGTCTTCAGAAAAGCCTGGTGGAAACCCCGCGTGTGTTTATAAATATTCACATGCACACAAGTGCTTATATATGGAGTTCCTGTTTTTATATATGTGTATACTCATTTCCCACTTTGGCCCTGATGTTCTGACTAGCTGAACACAGCTGCGGCTGTGCAGACCTATATGGTAACTAGCCATCATATAACCACAGCGTATTCGAGCTCTGACTCACGATCTGTATTGATTCCTGTTATTTCGAGAGTTTTCATCTCCGGCCAATGCAGGAAAGGTGCTTTGTGGGCAGGCTATACGTGAGCCTGGGTAAGAACAGCCTAAGATAGAGCGTGTGCCTGAGGACTTGCAGGCCTCTTAGTGAGAGTTCATGTAAATATTTCAGACTGTGAACTCCAGCAGCCGTGTGCTGCCCATTCAGTTGCCTCTGCTATGGGAACGGTGACCTCCGAGCTGGCAAGGCAGGGAGCTGGGGCAATCACCTCTTATGTTTTGCAGCATGAATTGCGGAGTTTGTAAACTGGGGTCCTGAACTTGTCACAGATGGACCCTTTCCTCGTACGCATGTACTGTGTGGTGCATGTTTGTATTGTATATATAGGAGCTAGGGGATGCCACTGTCAGTGTTTTTGATCCTGAAGTGAAAGAAAAGCAGCAGAATAAAATCCGGCGTTTCCAAACACAGGCAGAGGAAGTGGCGGTATGTTGTAGCACGCGAACTTTAAGTAAACTGAAGTGACAAACGTGCCTTACACCTGCCATCTGGCTAGTGCATAATCTCTAGCTCATTCCAGACCACAAACGTTAATGAGCATTTCACAATGAAAAGCAGGTATGCGTTAGTATATGTAGGTTTCAGTCCTTTCTCCTTTTGGAACCTAATCCTTACTAACAATAAAACCAGATTGTCCTACATATGCAGAGCAGGTAGTTCTGTTTGGCAGAGATGTAGAAAAAGGCCTTATTTTCTTACCTGAGTTTGTTCTGTCTTCCTGGTAGTGAGGGAAATTACCCTCTCAAAGCAAAAGGAAGTTGAAGATTTGCTAAATGTTTTGGGAGCATTCTATAGACAGTGACATTGAAATATCAAGTATGATTATTAGATTTTATATTTAGGAGCTATTATTGAGCCTTATCCTAAGGATTTTACTGAAACCATTGTTTTTAAACACCCATGTCTAGAAGTTAAGAAACTGAAATACATTCATATTAAACACCTGAGGCATTTAGCCTGCTTTTTAGAATCATTAGACTCCTTGCAGGGTAGTGCTTCCAGAGACTTAAAAAGGGAAAGATTTCATGTGAGGAGCTTTTGACCACTGATCACTAGGTCTGACCTATTGTAATTGTATTTGAATTAACTTCTTGATGGGAGATAACAGCAGATAAAACACAATCACAAGCAATTCTTAGGTTAAAGTGTGGCTTCAGTTCAGAAACTCAACTTGTTAGGGAGGTATTTATACGAATCCTGATACACAGTCAACAATGTCTTTCTCTAAGGCTGAGTATTAACAAAATTTATTATGACTCAGCTATGAAGTCTGTGAATTTTTCCAGTATCTACTGAACAATTTTCCTGGGAAGTAGTTCTTTGCCTGGCTCTCATGGTTGGTTCTAAGCCTCCTCTTACCAATACTCCTGAGAATTTCTGGTTAATTTTGTGGCACAAAGTATTTAATTATGTGCTCTGCCAAGTGAACACAAGGTCTCAAATTGGATTTTAGCCTCCCTGGGCAACTATTTTAGATGCTTTGGTAGAATGCGCATGCATATTTTCTGCATGCCAGATCCTGGCCTCGTATCCATCAAAGTAAATCTTCAGCAGTTCCACTGAACTGAAGGCTGAAGAGCAGTCCTAAGTTATGTTATTAAGGTCAGATTGTGACCCTGAAACTGGCAGAAACCCAAAGCAAGAAACTTGTGTGGGAAATTGGGGAGGGTATAAATTAGTACTAGTCAATGTTTTTTTAAAGGTATGAGCAAAGATGAAAGTTTCTGATCATTGTGGATATTACTTTACAGCTGTTTTGGCTACACCAAAAGAACCCCACTCTGTGTATGTGTGATATGTCCTTAATTTCTGACATTGTCCTACCTCAAATAATAACCAGTTTCACTTTTCTCTCTCCTCACCAGACCCTCAAAAAAACTTAATCTTGGAAAAAGGAAGTTCAGTGATAGGTTCTGTTTTTTTTTTTTTTTCTCCAGAAAATTTAAACCTTTATTTTCTCTCTCTGCCACACAAAAATGGCAGGGCTAAAGAGTATTAGATAATTGGGGTTGTCGTACTGCACATTGTACTGCAGAAAAAAAATAAATTGCTGTTTTTTTGCCCAAGGGCTCAAGCAGCAGTCCCTTCATTTGACTGGGAGCACATTATTTGCCTCCCATTCTAGACTGCACACAGTTGAGCAGCATGAAAGGATTCCTGTACAGCTGCACTGTGCGAGTGGGCGGGCATCTCATTCAGTAATAACTTCTAATTTACACAGCCATGAACATCTACAGCTATAAATAAACAGTTCTGACTGGATTTGCATATTTACTCAAAATAAAATGAGAGATGGAAAGAGATTGGAAGAAAAATCTGATGTAAATGTCCTAAAGGCCAGATCCTTACTCAGTGTACCTCGGTACAGCCTTATTGAAATTTCAGGGACAATGGCAGTTCGTGATCAATGATGTGCACTCTCTGCCTTACATAGCTTCATATGCCTTAAAGAGAAAGAACTGAAGCAGACCCCAAGATCCTAGCATCTGTGTTTTGGAGACAGAGGTTCCTGATCTCGTTCTCAAAGCACACAACTCGGATCCAGCCTCTTCCTTTTCCAGGCAGCATGCAGAACATAATAGAAAGCACCAGAGCAAAGTTTTTTCTGACTCCTTTTTAAATAAAGAAACAAAAGTCGCACAATTCTCTCAAACTTCTCTATTTCAGCAGAAAAGTCACTGACATCAGAACCCAAAGTTAATCACCATCCTGGCGGTAGCTGAGGGTGCGATGTGCCATGCACAGCCTCTGCCTGGACGTGGAAGGAACCACCCTGCCTTGCCAGAGCCCAGGCTGTGTTTTGAATTTCTGACATTTACAATGTTTTCACTGGACTATCTGTACCAAAGCCAAAAAAATGTACAGGGAGTCTCCTGAACTTTCTCCTCTTCCCTAATTCACTTCACTTGTTTTTCTTTTGTCTGGCTCTCTGAAATATTTCCTTTGATCAGCTTCTTTCAGCTGACTTCTCTCCATGCTCTCCTTCGACTTGAACAGAAAAGAGGGAGCCACACATATATATTCCCTTTGCAAAGTTAGCTGGAATGAGTAATTGAGTAATGTAGACAAACAGAATGTGCACACGTTTTTCATTGGCAGGTAGAGTTAACATAGTTTGCAAGCTAGTCCTAGTACGTTAAATACCTAAGCTAAAATTTTATCCGGTGCTTAACACGTGAGAAGAACAATCTTAGGTATATGCATTATTTTTTATTGCTCACAGGCAGCTTACAATGTGTTTCATTTTTACTAAGCTACAGCAGCATTAACAGAAATGAAAATAACACCCTGGTGAGTGCTGAGTGCACAGTAGCTCTAAGCTATGGGTTTTGGCAATGAAGAGGGAGTTAGGTGCTGAACTACTGCGGGTAGTTTTAAATTCTCATTTAAATGCACCACTAATAACAGAGAGAACATTCCTTTTCACATTGACCATTAAAGAACACTTGCACTGGAGTCAGTTTTGCCTGTTTATTCGAGTTTACAAAGCACATCTCCAGTGTTTTAGATGTTAACAAGATGTTGAGGCTAATAACAGAAATCAACTATATTGAGCAAGATTAGTAAACATGTGAATGGAGTGTAATTATATGGCAGGCAGCTTTATGTTAAACAGCGCTTTAAATTAACATGCTTTCTGTCAAAGCAATCATGCAGTCAGTATAATTAGGTTACTTTTGCTGCAAGATTAACTGAAACCAAGAAAAAGGAAGAAAGAGTGTTGCGTTCAGTTTTCTTGTTAAAAATAGAGGGTAGATATTGCAGATATTAATATTCCAGAATGTTTCTTGTTAGAAGAATTTGGCTTCATGGTGAACTTTCTGAGCAGACATTCCTAATTACAGTCCTTGTTAGCCCAATTTGTTATCTATCTAGGTTGGAAGTCACAGCAGTGTTAAAATTATCCCTCTTCTTAATTTTTTCCAGACTTGATGAAGGGCAGTCCAAACAAGAGCTGGCTTGCATTCACGGGTCTTTTACAGAGTGGTGCCAAGCGCATGAGGGAGTTCTTTTACCAGTGACAAGTTTTAACCATGGACACACCCTCACGTAGATTGTGCAAGAGATGAGAAATCCGTGTAAACGAACAGATGAACACAGTTTTCTTATTCATAGCAGTTGCAGAGTTATCATGTAAGAGGCAAACATTTCATATTTTCCACTAGTTTTCCATATGCCTGATGACACAATGGCTTCACCAGAAGCTGCAATGCATTGAAGAAAGGATTTACCACAGCTGCATTTATTTTCCTCTACTTCACGGCTTCAGTGTTCATGGAGAGATTGTTTGGCTTGAAGAGGAGCCTTCACTTGCCTTTCCGCTTGTAGTCCGGTATTACTATTGAATCTCCTATTCAGAAGCAGAGGAGAACAGATTGCTTAAAAAAAGGAGCAATAGAGAAGGCCTCTCACAGATCAGGGATGCTTCTACGGGCGGGGATGTGAACCAGTCCGCAGCCTTCCAGCATCCCTTGGGAACTAGGTCTGCCTGGGGCAAGGAGAGAGCTATGAATGCACGGCTTGAACCAGCTTTTAATGCCTAAGAGCTGCAGAAGCTGAATGTGCCTGGGATGCACCTAGCAAGCAGGTGGCTGTTTGATTTCCGAAGAACAATTTGAAATCTACCATGGACCAAATCCATTGCTAGGGGGGAAAAGTGTCTGCCAACAACTGAGCTTAGCCTGGTTGGTGTAAGAGTATATGAAAAGCTTAAGAAATAAAGTTCAACTGAAAAGGCATCAGATATTAATTCTTGCACACAGCATGTTGCAAATGAGATATATGAAGCATCTTCCTGTGGCTGGCCAGGATGGCACAGGACCTCCTAAAGACATCTTTCTGGAGCAACAGCCAGAGATCAGACATGCTGCCCTCCAGCCCCGGAGGTGATACCAGCCGTATGTGATTAGGAATTCCTACCATCTAATGCTGCCTCAGCCTCTCTTCTGTCCTAAGAAGGATCACCCACTCACAGGGAACCCTCTTCTAAAGCTACTTCCCTTGTCTGTAGACCTCGGAGACTCTGAGACTCTGTAACCACTTTATTTTATTTATTTTCCAGTCTACATAGCATGTGGCAATTGACCTGATATGCAACACAGGCCTTAAAGTCCTTCCTTCCGACATGATCCTGGAAATATCTTATGCGGAGGAATACAAATAAGTGTTTCAAAGACAGAAGAAGAAAAAAGCCTATTATGCCAGGGCTAGCATATTAGCAAGCATCTGTTAATATGTTTGGCCTCCAATGATGAAACTGGAAGCCTGAGCTGCCAGAGCTGCTGATCATGTCTCCCTCCAGCGGATCATTAGGCAAACTTGTCAGCAGCAGTAGGTCATGTAACAGAAGAGGTGTGTTTTCTTTAAATAGGTAGGTAGATTCCTGTACCCCAGTGGTAATCTGCAACTTGACTGACAAATAGGAAGGTTATAAATATGCCATCACAAGCCTGTGGCACAGCTAGGATGAATGGATGAGGCAAAAGTAAACACAAATGTTTGATTTGCACACTCTGGGCTTTTAAATATTACTCTTTTTCTCCTGACCTTGAGTTCCATTCATCACTGGCAATATAGTGAAATTGTAGAAATAAACATTGTTACTTCACTGAAAGAAATTTATATAACTTGGAGTATTCTTTGTTCTCTAAGGCATGATAGAACAAATGAAAATATTTTCTAGATAGGAAGCTCTGTTTAAAATGCCCTAGGACATTAAATAAGTAACAGGACTGTGATAAAGAAGGGTAGAACCTGTGTCTAGATTGATAATTACCTGAAGAACACAAGCATTTTAAAGTTCATACAAAAACTACCATTCATAACTAAGCCTGTGCCCATTCAATGCTAGAGTGACTTTTTACCTCACACAAATACCCTTTGTATTCTTTGATTTGTTGCTTGGGTTTCTGCAGTCTCAACTCAATAGCTGATCAGTAAAATGAAAGCATAAAGAATTCGATCTTATATTATCATATTACTTTATATTGTACAGATTAATGGGCTGTCATATAGGCTGAGTTTCCCAGTAGCTGACGATACGGTATTAAGGGAGCTTGGTTTCACAAGCAGGTAAACACACAAATAAAACCATGGCCGGGGGGCGGGGGGGGGAGTGCAGAAATCTGTTCCTAAAACATGATATATACTTACGTAAAATGTATTTCACAAAAAAGTACTTCAAAAAGAAGAGATAAAATATGTAAAAAAAGAAGATTGCCCTATAACTTTAGCTTAGCCTTGCATGAATACAATTCAGCAATGTCTTTGGCTGTATTTAGTTGTAAGAAATGTTTCCTATTTGCATCAGCAGGGTCTTCAAGAGCCTCTAGACAATCTGGAAGAGGATATCCCTCCATGTCCTGTCTTCACGAGGAGTTTACTTCGCTGTAAGTTTCTTCTTTTTCCTGACAGCAATTATTTGCATGAACCACAGTATACTGGCTTACCCCTTGCAGTAAACCAGAATGCTTCCCTGGCTTTGGAAATATGTTTAATTCTGGCATTGCTTCCCTTGGTGTTCTTTAGCCAGCTGCTGACCAAAGCTTTCCCTACCAGAGGAAGAAGGAGCTGCAAGTCTGGGGAAGCCTTCTGCTGGGATTGGTAGCAGCTGTTGCTCCTTTTCTCACTACCAGTCTGGGCTCACCCTGCTTGGGCCAGCTCCCTTTTTGCCCCGTTTCTCTCCCCGTTCCACCACTCAGGGAAGAATGTTTTCTTTGAACTTGGCAGATGCCTTGCGACTGTAAAATCTTACAAGTGATTTGCCTGGTTTCCCTTAACAAGCATTTAAATCTCTAGCAGAGTAGCTAGTTGTCGCTAGCCAATAAGACAGCAAGGATCACATATAGCTCCTATTCACATACATTTCAAAGTATTGAAATGAAGCAGCTGCTGCAAGTGTTTCAGTGTGCCTGCTAGATGAAAGACAAATGAATCCACTGCATCTTCAAACACTGGTACCAGAGAAGAGACCTCACCTTAAATGTTGCTCTTTCTACTTTGGAGAACTTTGATCTGAATTTCTCCTGAGGATCTGTTTGTCTCACCAGAAGCAAAATCCTAGGGGAAACCGTTTTGCTTTATTTTTGAGGACTCCTGTTTGACAGGTCAAAATAAAATGAGATCAGTTGTCCATGTGATGTTTTCTACCCATCAGGAATGAGAGAAAATATCACGCGATTCATCTTTGGTACTCAGACCCTGCAGCCAAATTCTCAGCTGAGGTAAATTTATGGGGGCAAAAGAATCAGCGCATTGTTTCCAATTATCCTCTTTGGAGTTTCTATATTACTCAGCATTGTCTAGTACTGTAGGAACTTCGGGATTTAAAACAAAAAAAAGTCATTACTGATACTATTTTCTGTGCCGCTCAGCCTGTGCAGCTGCGTTGCCGTAGTTACCATGAATCCGACTGTGCAAGTACAGGGAAAGGCGAATGAGAAATGATACATTTTTAAAATCTCAAATACTATATGAAATAGTTTGTCTATAAATAATAAAACATATTTAGGGCCTGGTGTCTCTTGGCTGCTCTGAAGAGGAAAAACAAGGTTATATTATTAGGCAGCCTGGATTTCCAGCTCTCAGAAGTGATACCACATCTTTTTGGTGGAACACAGGATGTTTAGCTTTAAAAATTACTTGTTCATAGCTGAAAGCTGCCATTCATGGACTCTGGAATAATTTGGAGCTAAGTATACACTTATGGGTGGAAAGGAGTAAGTATTTACATATTTGGTACTTTTTATTTTAGGAAAAATGATAGTGGCCTGAAGCTATAAAGCAACATGGAAGAGAGCCCTTATAAAACAGAGAACACCATGAGAAAAACTTCATTTGAAGCCTGCAGTCAGCCACAAGATGCAAGTTCACTGGAAACCAAGGTGCTGACACTTATGAAACTATTAGTTGATCACTTCTTGCATCATCTAATATACACAACTTATCTTAATGTTTCTGGACACAAACTCAGCATGTCTTCATGCTCCAAATGGGAGGAAGGAAGGAAAAAGAAGTACCTACCCTGCAGCCTTAGTCCTTGGGACAAAGACTGACCGGTCAGAGCAACCCAATGGGACTGGTTGCAGGAGGGATGCAGCGTGGGAGCGTCGTGGCAGATGTTGATAGGCATATTTGTTTGGTGGTTATAGACGGCATCAGAGTTGTTTCTCGATTTGCCAGTCGGAAGCCAGTGGACAATTACATTATTCTGTAGCCTGTGGCTTTCAAGGGCAGAGTAGGAATCAAAAGGGAGTGACTGTCACCGTCCACCTCATTACGAGGCTATGTCACTCCTTAAGTCTCCTTGTGCCCTGGCAGTGCCTGCACTGGTGTAGTTGCACCATACCTGAGCCTGTCCCTGTGCCTGCTGGGGACTCAGCCTGGCTCGCAGGCACAGGCAGAAGGATATCACCATGCTGTTTGCATTATATCAACTAGAAATGTAATGCCATTTGTTGGCGGTGGTCTGCGAGGTCAGTGCATAAATCACTGTTCTATGAGCAAGAGACTAAATCTCAGTGAAAGCTCAAAATAATGTTCCACATATCACTTCCTTGGTGGGGGTGTATGGATGTTAAGGAGAGGTGAAGAACCTTGTCCGTTCCCACCACAGATTTTTTTGTTTTGTTTTGTTTTGTTTTTCCATAGGGATATTTTAACTGTATCAGTTCCTTTACTGTGATGGGAAGGTGAGACAGGAAAAGAGTAGGATGAAAAACGCAGGTGGAGCCATTTTGCTGCAAGAAAAAAGGTATGCTGGAATAACATCTCCATGCAATTTGCAGCTGTTTTTACTCAGGCAGTGCTGAACAGAAGATTTGTCTTAGTCAGGAATACATCAAGATCCTGGCACACTATAATTTGGAATAGCTTCGCTCAGGTTGTGTTTCAACAATGTCAGGATACTATCAATACTAACGACAGGGCACTAACGACACGAAAGGCAAATTGGAAACCATCAAACGGGACTTCAGAGCTCTGGGAATGGTGGTTGAGGGTCTGGCAGCCCAGGTCGTTTTCTCCTCAATCTTGCCTGTGAGGGGAAAGGACGGGAGGAGGAGTAGACGAGTTTTCCAAGTTAACAACTGGCTGTGTTGCTGGTGTTGGCAGCAGGGCTTTGGTTTCTATGACCATGGAACCCTGTTTGAAGATCAACAGCTGATGGGGAGTGATGGGATCCACCTTACCAAGCAGGGCACGCGCGTCTTTGTCAACAGTATTGGCCAGCCTGGTAAGGAGGGCTTTAAACTAGGAAAGATGGGGGAAGGGGAGTGGTATAGTGACAGGGTAGTCAATAAAACACTACTCGAGTCAGGATGCCTCCAGCAGGTGCATACAGCCAGGGGAGACAGCATGGGACATGGCTATGGAGGATCTTCTTGCACCTCTCCTGGGAAGCTTACATGCTTGACTGGCTCTCTGAAATGCCTGTATACCAATGCACGCAGCATGGGGAATAAACAGGAAGAGTTAGAGATCTGTGTGCGGTCACAGGACCATGATCTCACTGCAGTTACAGAGACATGGTGGGATAGCTCACATGACTGGGATGCTGTCCTGGATGGCTGTGTGCTTTTTAGGAAAGACAGGCCAGGAAGACGAGGTGGTGGAGCTCTTTATGTGAGGGAGCAGCTAGAATGTGTGGAGCTCTGCCTCGGGGTGGATGAAGAGCAAGTTGAGAGCCTATGGGGAAGGATTAAAGGGCAGGCTAACATGGGCGACACTGTTGTGGGGGTTTACTACAGGCCACCTGATCAGGAAGAAGTCGTCGATGAGGCCTTCTACAGACAGCGGGAAGTAGCCTCACGATCACAGGCCCTGGTTCTCATGGGGGACTTCAACCACCCTGACATCTGCTGGGAAGACAGCACAGCTAGGCACAAACAGTCAGAGAGGTTCCTGCAGAGCATGGATGATAATTTCTTGACCCAGGTGCTGGAGACGCCAACGAGGAGAGGTGCAATGCTAGACCTTGTACTAGCAAACAAAGAAGGTCGAGTTGGAGATGTGAAGGTTGGGGGCAGCCTTGGCTGCAGTGACCGTGAGATGGTGGAGTTCAGGATCCTACGAGAAGGGAGCAGGGCAATGAGTAGGAGTGCAAGGCTGGACTTCAGGAGAGCTCACTTTGGCCTCTTCAGGGACCTACTTAGGGGAATCTCATGGGGTAGGGCCCTAGAAGGAGGAGGGGGCCCAAGAAAGCTGGTTAATATTCAAGCATCACCTCCTCCAGGCTCAAGATCAGTGCATCCCTCTGAGGAAGAAGTCGAGCAAAGCGGGCAGGAGACCTGCATGGATGAGCAAGGAACTCCTGGCCAAACTCCAACAGAAGAAGGAAGTGTACAGAATGTGGAGAAGGGGACAGGCCACTGGGGAGGAATACAGGGACGTTGTCAGAGCGTGCAGGGATGTGACAAGGAAGGCTAAGGCCCAATTGGAATTAAATCTGGCAAGGGATGTCAAGGACAACAAGAAGGGGTTCTTCAAATACATCAATAGCAAAAGGAAGACTAGGGAAAATGTGGGCCCGCTGTTGAATGGGGCGGGTGCCCTGGTAACAAAGGATATAGAGAAGGCAGAGTTATTGAATGCTGCCTTTGCTTCAGTCTTCACTGCTAAGGCCAGTCCTCAGGAATTCCAGACCCTGGGGACAAGAGAGGAAGGCTGGAGAAAGGAAGACTCTCCCTTGGTCGAGGAGGATCAGGTTAGAGATCTTTTGTCCAAACCTGACATCCATAAATCCATGGACCCCGATGGGATGCACCCACGAGTGCTGAGGGAGCTGGCAGATGTTATTGCTAGGCCACTCTTTATCATCTTTGAAAGGTCCTGGCAAACAGGAGAGGTGCCTGAGCATTAGAAGAAAGTCAATGTCACTCGAGTCTTCCAAAAGGGCAAGAAAGAGGAGCCAGGGAACTACAGGCCTGTCAGCCTCACCTCCATCCCCGGAAAGGTGATGGAACAGCTCCTCCTGGAGGTCCTCACTAAGCATGTGGAGGACAAGAAGGTGATCAGGAGTAGTCAGCATGGATTCACCAAAGGGAAATCATGCTTGAGCAATCTGACAGCATTCTATGATGGAATGATTGGCTGGGTAGATGAGAGCAGAGCAGTGGATGTTGTCTGCCTGGACTTCAGCAAGGCTTTCGACACTGTCTCCCATCACATCCTCATAAGCAAGTTCAGGAAGTGTGGGCTAGATGAGTGGATGGTGAGGTGGATTGAGAACTGGCTGGATGGCCGAGCTCCGAGGGTTGTGGTCAGTGGTGCGGAGTCAAGTTGGAGGCCTGTAGCTGGCGGGCTCCCCCAGGGGTCAGTCCTGGGTCCAGTCTTGTTCAATGTATTCATCGATGACCTGGAGGAAGGCACAGAGTACACCCTCAGCAAGTTTGCTGATGATACTAAACTGGGGGGAGTGGCTGACACACCAGAAAGCTGTGCTGCCGTTGAGAGGGACCTGGACAGGCTGGAGAGCTGTGCGGAGAGGAACCTCCTGAAGTTCAACAAAGGCAAGTGCAGGGTCCTGCACCCAGGGAGGAATAACCCCCTGCACCAGTACAGGCTGGGGACTGACCTGCTAGAAAGTAGCTCTGCAGAGAAGAACCTGGGAGTGCTGGTGGACAACAAGTTAACCATGAGCCAGCAGTGTGCCCTTGTGGCCAAGAAGGCCAAGGGGATCCTGGGCTGCATTAGGCAGAGTGTTGCCAGCAGGTGGAGGGAGGTGATCCTGCCCCTCTCCTCAGCCCTGGGGAGGCCTCACCTGGAGTACTGTGTCCAATCCTGGCCTCCCCGGTACAAGAGAGACATGGCACTACTGGAGAGAGTGCAGCGGAGGGCTACAAAGATGATGAGGGGACTGGAGCATCTCTCCTATGAAGAAAGGCTGCGAGAGCTGGGCCTGTTCAGCCTGGAGAAGAGAAGACTGAGAGGAGATCTGATCAACCTGTATAAGTATCTGAAGGGGGAGTGTCAAGAGGATGAGGCCTGTCTCTTCTCCGTGGTGCCCAGCAACAGGACAAGAGGCAATGGGCAGAAACTGAACCACAGGAAGTTCCACCTAAACCTGAGAAAAAACTTCTTGACTGTGAGGGTGACAGAGCATTGGAACAGGTTGCCCAGAGAGGTGGTGGAGTCTCCTTCCCTGGAGATATTCAAAACCTGTCTGGATGTGATCCTGGGCAATATGCTCTAGAGCACCCTTCTAACCCCCAGTCTAGAGGTTGAACTAGATGATCTCCAGAGGTCCCTTCCAACCTAAAGCATTCTGTGATTCTGTGATTCTGTAATACCAGCTTAACGAAGACCTGCCCCTTTCTTGGGTGAGAAATGGATCAGGAAAAAGATCCAAGTTAAAAATCACTGCTTGCAAAAAATAAGAATGTGTGCTAGAGTAGGAAAGAGTTGGGGGCAGTGGGCAGGAACTCACTGAGATGTTATTGCTCTCAAAGTCCCCATATTATCAAACTGCAGATTTAGATACTACAGCGCAACCAGCTATGGGCGTGCAAATTGCAGCTTTTCATCAATGTACAGCAAATCTAGGTAATGTTGTCAGTCCTGGAGGTGAAGAGCTGAGAATATATTTAAAGTAACAAGAGATTACACACGTGCCCTGTGCTTGGATGAAAACACCAAGTAATCATTAGGGCTATGCTTTTGCGACTCTTTTGAAAAATATGAAGCATGAATGGAGGAACAGACCTACCACACACAGAGACCTCCATGAACCACAACAGCACATCAAATATCAGTGGAGGACATAAGGTATGGTACATTTATTTGTAGTCTCTCAGGCTACATTTATGCTGTCACAACTGGGACTGATTTTCAGCCTTTCTGAGAAGACAGAAGAGAAATTTGGGTGTTTGCCCTACTTAGAATTTCTAGAATTAACATCTATTTCCTAAGTGAAAGTAATTAGTCAGCAGTTAGAAATGCAGCTAATTTTTGCAGTTAATTTGATCTGTATTTGGCACAATCTTTTGTTCAGTCAATTAACACCTTGAGAATCAAACTAATTTTATTTTGATTATCTTCAGTTGTTGCAGCAGGCATATTCTAGGCCTGGAATAAATAATGCTTAGCTGATGATGAAAAAACCTGATACCTAGATTGTATAAGATCTGATATTTGACAGAAGACCTGTTTTGTCTTTTAGTGGTGATGGTATGGTCTTTGATTCAATATAAGAAGCAAAAAATAGTAGTAGTAGTATTTGATTTTTTGGTGGTGCCTCTTACACCAGAGTTAATGCAAAATGCTTACAGATCTCTCTTCAGTTACCAGCAATCTTCATCACGTATTTATACAAGAATAGAATATGACAAAAATTTTCAAATATGGGTATGTGGAGCAAGCATCTTATTTGCAAAGGTATCAGGCACTGACATTGGTTATTCAGCACATTTGAAAGTCAGTCTGCTGCTTTTAGGTAGCAGAGTACAAATGGTGAGAGACTAGCTATAGACACTCTACTTTGGCTTGACAGGCATGTGAGACTTCACAAAATAGATCAGACATCACATGTTCCCTGAGAACAGAGGGAGGCTGTCTTCTTTATTTTCAGAGGTGTTTTTTGCAGGGCTTTTCTTTTCATCAAGAATCTAGTTTAAGAAATTGTAAATGCTCACACATTTGTCCTAAATAAAATACACACATTTTCCTGACAGAAACACTTTCATCATCATAAAATTTGATCTTGAATGAAAAGGAGAGAGGAGACTAGAGGGGAAAAAAAAAACTGACCCCCAAATCCTAAAGCTTCCGCAGTTCTCTTTCCTCTACTAACTGGTGAATGTTTCCTCCTAAACCACTCTTTTTTTTCTAATTGCTTATTTGTCCAAGTAGGCTGACTTTCTTTTTCTTTAAATCCTTACTGATTATGTCACTATGGAAGCAGAAGGGAGATGTTCTCAAAAGTGCTATTTTACCTACAGAGCTATTGAGATGTTCTCACCTGGATGCATTGCCTTCATACATTGTTGGTAAACAGTACCATTCCCTAGTTCCTAAACTCTGCATGTGGAATAAGAGTTTTAGCCACAGATATTTTGCCTCTGCGGATCATTTTTGAGAAGGAATTAAAAAAACAGTGATTATGCTGGTAAGAGATGTTTCTCAAGCCACGTTAGAGAAAACTGGCCCAGCCTTTATTTGGTACGGTTGGGATTCTTGCTCTGATTTGCTCTTTGCTAGTTGGTGACTACTTTGGACCTAGTAATCTTTCTCAGACACCCAAATACCCCCGCAGTGTACAAGGGCCCACCTCCTCTCCCCACCTACCTAGGCAAGCACAAGAGTTCATTTTAAATCTTTTTTTTCCCCTGTGTTATTTTTAGAAGTGAAAAATAAAATATGAACTGACCCCATATCATACGATTGAGGAACTCTCCAAAGCTGTAGAAACAGACAATGATGGCAAGGCTACCAGCAAAAAAGGCTGCTAGTCCTACTGGGCTGAACAATGCAAAGAGAGGATATACCCACTCTCCCGTTACAGAGTAAATCCACAGGACCCTAGACAAGGAGAGAAATGACCTTTGGTTAGTACCATTCAGTTAGAAGAACCACTTCATGATTTCTAACTCCAGAAGGGCCAAGCTATCAAAATAATCTCAATACAGAGAAAAACAGTTCAGCTGTCAGTACCTCTCCTTGGCATTTGGACTATTTTCTATGAAGCACACTTGAATCACTGTTAAATTAGATGGATTTCACTGCAGGTTGAAATGTAAACAGTGCTCTATTGTCACCCTAGTGGCACAGACAATTATAGCAGTATAATAGCAGTAAAAAAAGCAAAATGCTCACAAATATGATTCTGTACTTGGCTATACAGAGTATAGTATCTCAGATCCAAAGGGTCTGTGTAGAAAAAAGTGCTTATTCTCACTGACTATCTGTATCCTCTCAGTGTTGACCAGTCCACACGCTGTTTTAGGAAGTGGAAAGACAGATTCAGGAGTTGAGCAGGTAAGGGAAACTCCCTTGCGACTTTTCCCTCAGTCTAAAAGCAGAAGGAGAGGAGGAACAATTTCCAGGTAGGTAGCAGAGATATAACTGACTGCTTTACCTTTTTGTTTCAGAACCATTTGCAAAGCATCATTTGTAAGAAGGAAAGAATAAAAGAGAACACAGTACTTATGCCTACTTTATAGGGCTTCTCTTGTACTTAGGCCCTCCCTTTCTCCCTTTTTCTTCTCTCAAACAAGTCTGGTAGCTGTCAGTTTCCTGACATTATTTTCATGGTTTACAATTCATAAGAATGACCAGCAGCAAATGCTTAGATTTAAGAATATAAAAATATTCTTTCCATATAAAATATAAAAACAAATATAGTCTAAGGAGTTGTTAAATGGGAAGATCCAGAACGGAGAGAGGAACATACTGGGGATATATGAGCTTTTTAAGTTTGTGGTTAATTTGAAATGAGAAGGTTGTGAACGGATAGTGCAGCGAAGGAAGAATCTTGGTTCATAGCAGAGGCAGAATATGGACACGTTACAAGAGAGCCATTAGTCTCTCAATTTAATTTGATTTGTTTTTTGTATTTTAGTTTTGCAAAGATATAGTGTACGATCTATAATAATTTATATTCCCTTACAAAGCTAGTTTGATCTTATCTCCAAAAGCACTTGTACTATTGTGATGATTAAGATTTATTTTATCCTGATCTTTACTGTTAAATTGATTTTACTACTGATATGGAAAAGGGCAAGCTCTTGTTACTTCCTTTTTAAGATTTAAAATGCTGGTTCTATTATTTGTATATCCTTCATTATTTTCAGTGTGATGACTCCAGGAGAAAGGCATTGCTTAATACAAACATGACATGCAGGATCCACCTTTGCAAGAGTTAACTAATGTTCCTAACAGTTCTTTTAACCCTGGTGTGCCATGATTGAAAATGACCTTTCCTTTTTGAATACTGCAGATATCCAAAGCTGTAGTGAAGTCTCACTCAGAGGTAGGTACTTGGTGCAAAAAGTCACCTACTGCTCCTCCTTGCAGCCAGGCTTCCTCCAAGAAGTCTGTTAGAATTGACTGAAAATGACCTGAGAAGGCAATATATTACTCAGCAGCTCATTCCAGATCCTCGTGTTGATTCTCACTCTACAATGAGAATTCAAGCCACAGTACTAACAGTATCTCCTGTGAAATTGCTAGGCATGAGGGGCTTTAGGTGAAAGCACGGCACATATGAGTACAGTAATTGCCTGGAGAGTGGTCTGATCTCAAGGACAGTAAAAGACAAATGCTGCCAGAATACAAGCAAAATGAAGCTAGCATTAAGTAAGTGAGTGAACCAGAACACAGAAAAGGAATTTAGGAAGCCATGGTTGTAATCGTATTAGGCTCTGGGCAGGATTAGGATAAATGGTTCCTAATTTGCTTATATAAAGTAGTAGCAAAGTTCATTGCTTCCAAAGACACTATTATGAGTTTCAAGTCACAAGAATGTTTTATCTGTGTGATTTATTTTCTATTCCAGATTTTCATTGGGTGGGACTGAGGTAGATAATGTTGGAGCGTATTCTAGCTGAGAGTAGGAACTGGTGGGTAAAATGAGAAGATTAAATTTCATGGTAGGTCCAGCTACTTTGCAGAAAGCTTTGCATGAGAACAATTTTTTTCTCTGTTTATCAGTCATTCTACATCTTCAGCTGTAGGGTCTAGATGCTTCCCATGTCCAGTACATCTCTGGGAAGAGTTTTATATCACAATGCATCCTGAAACTATATACATCCATTCCAGAGCTGAGGTTCAGCATAATGCTTGGTCAGGGTGGTTTGAAATGTTGACAGCTGCCTGTAGTTACACAGAGCTGGCTGTGCCTCCTGCGGTGGGACCCTGGCACTGGAGCCTGGATGCTATGAGCAGTAACAGATGCAAACCCAGTTCCAGTGGTCTGTCACACACAAAGGAGGTGGGTGGGCTGTGGACAGAGGGGAAGCCCAGTTAGATATAGTTTATTCTCTCAGAATCCCTATAAATGGAAAGTGGGATCAACAGTGGGAAAGTGGGATTTATTGGAGATAAATGATGGCATATCACTGGAAATGTACGGGTTTCTATCTATGCAGTTGGAGGTAATAGTGGTGCAGATGCCTCCTTAACACCCCAGTCCGTATGCACCTAGCTCTGAGCATCACTTTCTAAGTCAAGTTTCTAAATCCACTCAGACTTCCCTGCCAAATACTAAAATAAGTTTTACTCCTCTTCTGGGCCCATGACCCCCAGACCTCTGAGATTTGGTCTTTTTACGGTAAGCAAGACAGAAAGCAAAGTTGAATTTGGTGGTCCTGGTAGAAACGAGAGGGGAACGCTGTCCCAGTAGAAATAACTCAAAGTACCTCAGAGTTTATGACAACTCAGTTGTCTTTCTAAAGAGGACCTAGAATAGCAGGAGTTACCATGTGTGTATATTGTGTTTGAAGAAAGCTACTCTTCCTGTGTCTGGAAATAATTTTTATGAGTCTCGCCTAATGTTTAAGTAACTTATTCACCAAACCATCTATTTCTCCCATGTGTATGTGAGAGAACTTAATCTAAATACAGAGTTTGGCCTTGTTTTCCAAAGGAGATCACTTAAAGGAAATCCCATGTTTTAAACTACACAATTCTTACCAACTGATATAGACAAAAGAGGCAAATCCTAATAGGATCAGTCCCTTCTTCTTCGCTGGATAACGATGCGGTGTGGCAAAGATTTCCAGGAAAGCAAATGGCAATACAGCTGTGTGCTGAGGAGAAAAGAGAATCTGTCATAGACTGGCAGCAGTGCCTACCGTTCATTCGTTACTGTTCACAAAACTCAGGAACGTGCATGTGGGCAGAGGATTAGTTAACGGTACTGTGTGTAATGGCATACAAATACATGTACATCATTTTTCATAATGAAGAAGTATTCCTACAGTAACAAGCACTGACATTTTCTTGTTGGTATGCTGTATGTTACAGTACTGTATGGTACTGTAATAATGTTCATCTATAGAGTGATCTATACTACTTTATAGTAGGCGATCATTTATTTTTACAACTTATAAATGCAGTAAATTTTTGGTAATACCCACTATAGTACACAAGAGACTGTAAAGCCTACTGTTATGTGTATTTGAGGGTAAGGAAAGTCTTCTCCTTGAACTCAATCAGCAATTGCTGAAGTGTCTTCATGTTTTTTTTTCAGGTTACTATTAAGAAGTGAAGTAAAGAATCAGTTTTATTCTAATGGAAGCACAGTGCGTTGTGGTTCTCTTTGCAGACTGAAAAATGTTGTGGTTCATGTACAAAGAACTTGCTGAAGTTGGCCATAACACAGGACCAGGATGACAAAGGAACTTCAGAAAAGCTTAATGAAGGTAAGTAAAGAGATAGCTTGCTGGAGGAGCTGGAATTGGTTTAAATAGCTTCAGTTTCAAGGGCCTTTATGAATATAACTGTCTGAGCATAGAGAATTTTCAACATAGGACAGAGAGCTTGACCACCTAGTGGCATTAACTGTTTTGTGGCTGGGGAGCTGCGTCCAACAGGGAAGTTGGTCACCTTTTGCATGGGGGAGAAGGTGGGAGTGCAGCAGAGCTCCTCTGGGGGCTTGGACAATAAGTGGACGATGTGGGGCTCCTGGGATGCTGAGGCTTCATCATGTTGGGTGATTTGCAGCAAATTTAGAAAATAATTTCCCTGTTAAAATTTTGTAATTTTCTCTGGGCAAACAAACCATAGTTTTGAATTGCAATACCTAGGACAGAAGGCCTAACAGAAGGCCTAAACAGTGCTGGGGAACAACACAGCAAAAGTAGTCAATGAGGTGCAGCGGCAGCCAACTCTTGCAACAGTTGTAGCTGATTATTCAGTTAAATTGTTAATAATTAAGCAAATGGTTTCACAGTTAGACGGGGAGGGACAGGGCAGAAGAGAAAGAAGAATAGGTCTAAAAAAAGAAAAAAAACACCAAAGTGATTTTTTTGCTTTTTTTCCCCTAATGGTACAATCTATCAGACGTATGGTGTGAAGTTCTCTGATGTCTGAAAGAAGTGACTCCAATGGCTTCAGTGTATGTACATGTCTGAAGCTGTGCTGAATGTATGATAGGGTAGTATGGTGTTAAAGCTTTATGACTGTATATTTATATTATGACAGATGCCATAAATACACACAAAATTGTGTAAATGCCCGTTAACCTACATACAGCAGACATTAAAACATGCTTTATCTGTCTATGAGGTAGACATTCCTTTCTGTCTGCCACTGCCAAGTAACAGCTTACTGCAAACTGTATGTCCTCCCTCAGCCCCCCAGCATACCCTTAGGCATTGCTATTCATACCTAACAGTTCCGCTATCATAAAAAAGCTTTGGTCTTGGTTATCATTTTTCAGAAAATAGGGATGGAAAAGATATATTCGATGTTCCAGTTTCTCTCGCTTTTCGGCATTGAGATTTTTCTCTGTTTTATTTCATAAAGATATTCTTGAGCCCTATGGCCTTCCTGGTTGATAGTTGTATCAGTGCAAGTCATTCCTGGATTAATTTAACTAGCAAAAGGCCTTCAAAGTCTACAGTCTGTTTTTATATTATTCTCTGTAACTGTGTCTTTTACTCCTAAATCTGTGTGTTAGGCTGCTTTTAGCATGACATTAAAATGTTTATATTTTCTATAGATCATCAATATTTTGTCTTATAACAAAACCAAAATGCCCATGCAAGAGAGCAATGATAGAAAATTCTCACTTTATCCTCATTATAAGGCTTCAGCCATTCACAATGGATTTTTCCATTATGCAAAGTGGATATAAGTCCTGATTTTCATCTGACATCTAATGGCCTACAAAATTCCTTTGGGACATGTGAAATGGCCTTGCTACTCATTTAATTAAATTAAACACTTTTAGCAACTATAAGCTGGTTGTTCCATCTGTATTATTGCTCTACCAAGAGGAATTTACTAGGAGTGATCTGGTGAAATAATTATTTATTGGAGTGAACAGTGCTCAGGTGGGGTCATTTTATACTTACTTCTTTCGTTTGGGGCTTTTTCTCAGAATGTTAGCTGAATACAAGTTAGCTGTATGATGATACTTCAGAAAAAAAAGTATTTGGCATTCTGGAATGGTATTAACAGCAATGTTGCATGTAATGCCTGGGCAGGAACTACTGTGCTTTACTTGACGTTGATTAGGTTTTGGCTGGCATTCTTTGTCTGACTTAGGGTCCCCCATTTTGACAGGTGCAAATAATTTGGAGTGCATCCAGAAAAGAATGGTGCAAATGACAAGAAAATATGAACAGGAAAGCAGTCTACAGAGCAGAGCAGAAAGCACATCTGAAAGAACTGCTGCTTCTAGAGAAAAAAGAAAATTGAGAAAGGACAGATGTTTCCAAAGACTTGAGAGGCTGATACAACAACAGTTGTGATAGGTGAGCTGTTCTCCACATCCATCACAGTTAGAACCAAGAGTGAATGGCTCGATTTTCATCAAGAGAGATTTAACTTTATGCTAGGAAATACCTCCTAACTACAAGCAGAAAAGGAAGCATCTAGGGGAACTGCGAAGCCCTTGTGTAGGAGAGGCTGCACAAGTTAGGTGTCATTCTGCTGAGCGTCCTCTGGGCATAACTGACCCAGCCTTGGGGCAAGGAGATGGGCGCTCTCACTGTAGGTCCGTCTGACAAGGCAAGTGAACGCATTTAACAGCCCCTTGCCATTGAACTGGCAGCCCTACTCCTCCCTCCCCGCCAAGTGCCATTGCCATCACTCTTCTGACTTCCCAGTGAGACGATTCAATTTAGTAACCTGGCCAAAAAAAATGTATATATATATGTATATATATATTGAGGGAGGAATGCATCAGTTTTCTTCAGGTTTAGCCAGCGGAAGCAGCTCACCAAGGGCCATGCAAACCCCGAAGCCAGCACAAGTACATGCATGTAGAAGCAGAGGATGAAGGCATAGAAGAATGGGGACCCTTCTCTCCTGATGGGAGCAAGCTGTCGAGTCTTAAGACCACCAATGTCTCAACTAGCTTAGCCAACTCTCAATTCATTCATCTTCATGCTACTTTACGGTATATCGATCCCACAGGACAGGAGGAAAAGGAGAGTGAAGTAGAGCTGTGCACCTCATTTGCAATTTCTCGTTTGCCTCAGCAGAGTAAGAAGCCCTGCATTAGATGGCTGTTGGGGGCACCCTCACCAGCGCATTAACAACACGTAAAGAGCGATTTGCTGCTCTGCAGTGCAGCCGCAGAGACCTGTAAGCCAGGGATGGGAAGGGGGAGCCCACTGCTCTGACTCATACATCTGCCCTGATGATAAGTAAGAAATGTGTAGTGATTGCGAAAGGTAGTTGCGAGTTCTTCTTTTTATTCTGTGTTCATTTAGAAAATGCTGATTTGCTTGACTAGTCATTTTCTGGTGGGCTTCTCCAGTTATGGAGGAGTTTGAGAAAACATTCAGGATCTCACAAATCAAAAGGGGTTTAAAAGATACTGGAAAGTTACTGAAATTTTGGGTCTTTTTGAAAATAGCCAACAGTTTAGGGGAAGCAACAAGTTTAAATTCCTTCTCTGCGTGACTCACAAGGGTTTTTCCCACAAGGCTTCCCATCTCCCTGGAAGGGCGCATTCACCTCCAAGAGCAGTGAAAGCATTCAGGAGTGGGCTGTCTGCCTCTTTTTTTAATCAATATTTTTTTAAAGATCTTCAATTTATCCTAAGTACTGGTACATGATTTATGCAAATGTGTATTGTGTCTCCTGTACAAATAAGTGTACATTTCTAAGAATATCTTGCCATTATATTAACCCAATTTTATTTAGTAATATATAATTAGCTTTTTCCTAGTTAGAGAGAATCACTGTATATATAACTGGATATAATCTTTATAGGGCCATTTAAATTGTTGGTTTGCCATACAAATGACTTCCCAAGACAGCTTTTTACAGTGTCTCTTCACTGGCTTCATGCACCTCCAGAATGGAAACATATACTTTTTTTTTGTTTGTTTTAACATTGTTCTTCTGTAGATATAAAGCTTCAATTTTCCATCATCCTTTTCAACTCTACATGAAACTCAGCAACCAGTTACAGGTCCAATAAACATATGAGAAAGTCTTCCCTTGTATTTCTGTTATCTTAGAGCCTTCTGGTGAATTCACATATTTCTGTGAAGCCCTGTCACAGTTTCTAGTTTGTCCATTAACAGTAAATCACAGTGGAAATTCTATGGAATATTTGAGCATGTTTACCAGAAGAGGTAAGTTCTTCATAATACATATTTATACTGCAAATATCAGAGGAACGCATGGCTGGCTGCAGAATGCAAAGCATGTCCTTTGCCTATGACATGCAGTTAGCTTTCCAAATGAGTTTCCTCTCATAGCTGATAGAAGCTGACTTTGGCAGCATCATTAGTGATGGACCATATACCATGGTTAATCATACCCGCAGAAAGACTTTAAAGACTTCATTTTCTTCTGGAAAAATATGTATTTTCTCATTCTAGCTCTAGTTATATTTACCATAGGTCTCAATGAACCTGAGTTCATTAAAGGCACTTGAAACCCTATTTAGCTACACCTGTAAACTGGCATTTGTCTGAAGAGTGCAATAACTGTATGGGGCCAAAGTCAAATATGCAGGTTTGCCTCTTACTTTAAAGAAAACTCAATAATTAAGCTCAGATTGACACAGATAAAACACTGGCAAAAACTGCTAGAAACAGTGACTCATTTTTTATTTCAATTAACAGTTTCTAAGTTTCATGTATAAACAGTGAAACTGACAAAACTAATTATCACGGAGAGGGAAAAAAGTATGTCACTCCAAAGTAAGGAAAAATGGCTAAAACAATAGCTGTGTGTACTGGTCTGGCTGTCAATGAGCTGAATGAATGATAGCTCTCATGTTTTTTCTGTTAGTATGAAACCTATTAGTAGTTATTTTTCTGTTCTTTTAAATAGTAATGCATTTCTATGTCTAAATACTTCTTGTTGAGGAAAGCTTTTCCTTTACTAATTATATTAGGCCAGAATTATTTTAAATGGCAAGCTTTTTTTTTTATTTGTACAGGGCACTGAGCAGAAAAATGAAGGCTGTGGCACTCTTGAAATTATCAGAGACGTTTTGTTAACTCATTACATTTATAATCTGAATTCTGCTTCCAACTATTTGATTTAAAAATTCCCTGTGGCTCCTTTTGTCCGCTATGATGTTTAACTTGTGTTTGGCTTCTTTGCTTTTATCCTGACAAACTCTGGCAAATTTCAGTTAATTATAAAATTACAAAATTCTTTTGTTGCTCATGAACTTTGACATATGAATATAAGGAAAGCTTCTTAAGTTTATGAACTTTATCTGAAATACTGGCGTATTAACTAGTTTCCTACAGAGAAGAATGAGATTATAACATTTTCTTGTTTCTTTATTTTTTGTTTCCTACCTTATGTTGTATGTTGTTTTCTGGGATACAATTCAGGTTCATGAGTTAAACTAAGACAAACAGTCCTCTCTGAATATTTTTTCCACTGCTTGGTGAGACCACATAGTATTTTTACTTCCCATATACGTTATTTTGAGGAATCCATGTATTTATTCAGTATTATGCACTTGTTTTGCTCTTGAGGATATAAGTAAGAGCAAGTCTTCCAGAGCTAAGGAGACGGGGTTGGGTAGAATTTCTGCTCGGCCTCCGGCTCCAGCCTGTGCTCTGCTGCAAGCACATGAATAATCTCCCTAGAGCTGCTGAGATCACACGTAGGCTTAATGCGTGCATCTCGGTTTGACTCAGTTTGACCCTGCTTGACTCCAGAGTGAAGGAAATGATGCTATTATTGACCAGAGCTGTTTGTTTCTAATTTGTCTGTATTTACATACCCTCTGGGTCTGCTCTCCATTAATATGTGAGACTTTAACAGGGGATTTTCACAGTTACCACTGGCCAAACAGAACTTCACTCAGCACAGTCAGACACCGTCAAGTGCTTTTGAAAAAATGCCCGTCTTCGTTCAGACAAATTCCCCAAAGAGCTTTTGTGCTGAAAACCACTGGTAGATACTCATGTTTGTATCTTCTCCATCAGTATGTTACTGCAAACAAAAAGTAAAAACCCATTTCAGTGCTGTCTTATAAGACAAAAAAGCCAATGTTCATGTCTTGAAGCTTGAGGTGTTTACTCAGTTATTCAGTTCTTGGCTGGAAAATGTCCCATTGTCTCTAGAAATTTCCTTGAGTTGGATGCTTTTATAAACAATTACACTCTGTGTTATCTGAGCATAATAAAACTAAATGGCTTCCTGTCACCATAACCACTACTTAGTTTTATACTCCTCATAATTTTCTGGATCCCTGTACTCTCTCTCCTTTCTTGGCTTCCTCTTGGAACAAATTCCTTCTTTTGATTTATTTTACTATGATACTGTCTTCATTCAAATGCCTCCTTTAAAATTTCACTTTGTGATCTGTCCTTGTATATTTTTTCCTTCTTTCTTAACCATTTCTTTTCGGGGGTGGGAGAGGCTTAAGCATTATTGTTCGTTTTGTTGTTTTGTTTGTTTAAATGGTAAATTGCCTTGGTTAAGGTATTTAGTTAAACAAATATTTTTTTTCTCATATTACTTGTCTTTTATACTCTTAGCCATCAAAGTATGTTCAGGGAATCACAGATGAATAAAAAAAAATGTACAGGTAGAGCGGGAGAAACAAAGAGTTCTATTTCTTGAGCAGGTATGGTAACAAATTGGTCAGCAAAGTATTGCTCAAGTTTAACTTTAGCATCATTCTTCTCTGAACTTTCAGCTACCACCTGTTTCTGCCTTTTCCTCATCATTAACGTTCATCTGCTAAGCAATATTTTTTCTGTTTTCTGAGATAGGCAGTTACTTTGAGAACACTGTTGTGAAAATGGATGAAACATCATACTAATTGTATGATCAAAGGTAAAACAGCATCAGAGGTAACGTTTCCTGCATGCATGCATGTGTGTTTGCAAACAAATCCCTGGCTGAATATCTGAATGCTTATTAGCAAGTGTTTTGTATTAGTGTCAAAGCCAGAATTTTAATCACATTTCTCCCTGACATTAGATACATAGTTGAAGAAACTGATGTTGTACTGCAGCTGGAAGCTACCATGAGACTGAAATGACACCTCTCTTCACTGTGGAATATTTTTCTCCAGCTGCTCATTCATGGGGAGGGTTGTGGAGGCTGCACCTGTGCATCTGGGGTAGCAGAAGTCAGGGAGGATTCTCTGCCATAACATTTGTCTGTGAAACACATACTTTCTCCCTGAGGAAATGGGCTAATGTCAACAAAAATGGAAGCTTCAAAAAAATGTATGTAGTACTGGGAAAAGCTAACTATCTTTGCACTTAAATGTGTGGGGTGATTAATTTAATGTGCCATATCTCTCACACAGACATTCTTTCTCTTTGCCAAAAGCTGAATACAGTTGGAAGTCTGTAAGTGTCCGTAGTTGCCAGAGAGCTTAAAACTGAGATACTGTGAAATGCAAACAAATGGAAATGTTTATCTATCTCTTGTGTAAATATAAAAGAATTATTAAGCATTAAATACCAATTGCAAGAAGAATCGATTAAGATGGTCAGAGCTGAAACTGAAGGGGTTCTTGTGTACAAGCTTGGAGCATGACTCGAGATGGCGTGGGCTAAACGAGCAGCTTCTGCTGTACACGCAGATTTTGCAGCCACTAGGTGGGTTAGTGGTGAGGAGCTTCCTAAAGTAACTAGGGGAAGATATTATCCTTCACATAGATGCCCTCATGTACGGATAAGAGTGAGCTGTATTCATACAACTTATTTCTCTTTCCACAGGGGACACATTTCTGTCGATACAGTTGTGTCTGCGCTAGGGAAGGTAATGGTTATAGCTAGGTGGGTGTAATTAACACAGCTTGTAGATACCAAGGAGCTCTAAGATGAGAAAGGAGATGGCAAGTCTTGCTGGTATTCTTACTGTTAAGGCTTCGGTGGCTTGCTTCAGTCAAGGAAAAATATTCCTATACACCTAGGTTGTTTTTTGACTCTCCTGCATTTTCTTTATGAGGTTCAGGGCTGATTAGCTATGATTCATCGGGGTAAACTGAAAAGATGTGCAAAGAGGCTCAGGAGATGTAGGATCTGTTGTCCTCTTTGCCTGGTAAGTCATTTTTCTTCTGTGCCTCCATTTACCATCCCTCTGTTTGTTATTCTTAGTTATTTAGTTTACAAGATCTCCAGAACATGCATAGTTCATAACTATATGTCTATAAAGTGCCAAGGACAATAAACTCTTGATTTTTGTCAAGGCAAGAGGGTAAAAACCAGCTACAGAATAAGTTATGAAAAGAGACAGTTAAACCAAATGTAGCTGTAGCCTAAAAATAAAGAGAAATATGCTTGATACATTTTACAAGGATTGTGCTTTGCAGACTAAAAAATACAAACCTCCTTTACAAAAGGGCAGTTGTACCATTAATGTTTTTGTGAATGTATCTGGACAATGTTGATGTGTAACCTTTCTTTTGTTATAGATTAACGTTTTTGAATGATCTCTTCTGACCCATCATTGCCCCTTTTTGTTTAACATTCAGTTCTGTCAACCCCTTCGAAATGTAGTATTCCCCCATACTGCCATTAAATTGAATAATACATGCATATGATTCAATCCAAGCTGTCTCCAGCAGTTAGCAGCCTTCTGGACAGTATCCAGATGTTGCTTGAAAAGAGAAGACTGGGAAAGAAATAAACAATTTCACTTGGTGGATGGGCCAGTGCAGCTTTTATCTCGGCCATCTTCCAGTTAGAAAATCTTATTTAAGTAAAATAATTCTGTTTGAGACATAAGTAATTTTTTTTCATCTGCGGTTCTCAAGGCTTTGTATAAAGATGGTAAAACATAATTATTCAAGACAAGCAGAAGAGGAAACTGAGGCACAGCATTGGGTTTAACTCTGGAGAAAGACAAAGAGAGAAACATGAGTATTCTGGATTATATGGCTTCTTTAAATTATTAGCAAGATTTTTTTTCTGCATTAGCCAATCTTTCTGCAAAACAGAAAATGTTCCTGTTGAAACTGCAAAGACATGGCTAAAACGCAATGCTCTTGGTATGACTCTGGCCTCTCAGGTGGACAACGATGCTGTCATAGCATAAGAGCAGCGGATGGGCTATGGAATGAAAGGCTGGTTGGCTGTTGCAAGGAAGATGCTAAAGCTTCATTGTGAGCTCCAGAAGACTGGTATTCCCGAAGTGTTTTTATGTGGTTATTTTTTAGATTCACCCTTTAGTTACATAACAACATATGAGCATATACTTTTCCTATTTACAATGCTAAAATAGACCAAGTTAAGAAAAATACTCCTACTGCAAATGATTTGGCACTGACGTATACCGCTGATACACTGATGTCTTTTTCAGCCAAAGCCAACTAGATGCTGTACTCAGTCTGCTGTGAAATGTCTGTAATCTCAAAGCCATGAAGTATAGCAATGTGGAAGAAAGCAAAGCCCAAAGAGAGAGCGTCTGCTGGGCAATCAGCACTTGGAGATTAGTCCCTTCAAGTGTTGGTAGCTCTCTGGATCTTCACAGTGCTTCCAGTGGGTATTTTGGATTGAAAGAAAGAAATGCCTCAGCTGAGCTTGAAGACTTGAACACTGTTTGTCTAGAAATAAAGCTTTCTGCAATGGCCAAAGAGAGCTTCCTTCTAAAACACATTTAAAATTTTCTTTTCAAATATCTCTCATGGTATTTGTAGAAATTTTGCCATCAACCATAACTGGATGGAAAGTTTTGCTGCCCAACTCACCTATTTCCACAATTAAGAAGATGAAGTAATCCTATAAAACACTTCAGTGGGACTAAACTGAGCAGGTCCTCTTTTGGCTGGAGGGGTGTTGTCTTGGCTGCACAATGACCCTTATTTCAGAGCCGTGCAATGCAGCACACGTTTCACTTCAAAAAATTGGTGTATAGTTGATTTCTAAGATGCTCCGTTACTGGAATGCATCCCAAAGGATGTGGATTGTCAATAGCAGGCATCAGTCTACACTTGTGGCAGATGTCTTACACTCAGTAGTTACTGGAAGGAAAACTTCCCACCCAGGAACTGTCAAATGCAAGATGTCTGCAGTGTATTAAGAGCTATAGAAATAAAATACTAGGTTTTGATAGAGGTTTGTTTTATGTGAAGTTTCTCTCATCAAAATAATTTTGAGGAAGAATTGTTTTTCTTTTTTAACACCTGTTTTTGACACTTCTGAAATGGAAAAGCTTTTTGTTGTTGTCAAAATGACTCTGTTATGAAATGTAGATGTAGCTAGGGTGAGAAAGAAGTTATAATGAATACATTTCAGGAATTTCTGCAAATAGTTCTTCCACATAAAATAAAAATGTAACTTCTAGCACCTCTCAACCTAGCCGAGCCATAAACAAATGTAGAAATGGAAAGGGCAAATTCCCAGCTGTGCGCTGAGATTAAAACAGAAAGCAAAACCCATCTCCTCTCACCCCATCCCCTACCCTTCCCTTTCCCAGTATGTCTATTAACTGTGAAGATTTTAAACTTCGACCAGTCACTGGTACTGAATCCTGGACCTGAAACCACTATGGTATTGAGAACAAAAGCAATCATTTTTTTGGTGGATGATGCTTTTGAGAAAGAACTATGCCTGTTTGCATATGTTCAGAGGTTTGGAGTGCTGCTTCAGAGCCTTGGTAGAGATGGATTTGGGGGCAGAGAGCAAGTGATAAGGTCAAAAGTGCAAAATGGCTGCAGTTTGTCACTTGGATATCAGGAACGTAGCTATGCTTATGTATGTTTAGATTCCAGGCGCACATATCTGAATATGCATATGTAAAATCAAGTGGCTGTTCAAAACATTTAACAAATGTTTTGAGTTCGAAATCCTGAAGCCTCTTGCATTTATCTCCAAAATGCAACACCACTGTTGCAGTGGGTTGCAACATGTTGTGCTTAAGAAACTGAAGTCTGGAGAGAAATGAGGTTGAGACTTCTGTGTGATTATTTCATACTTGTTGGCTCCTCTGATTAAGTCTAGCACTGAACCTCTCCCTTCTCTCCCCCTGCTCATTAGCCGCATGAGGCCACCATGACCTTACAATCCACCCACGGTTTCCATGTTACTGTCAGCCTCCTTACATTTGACTGATGAGAAGTATGTGATTATTCAACACATCATAAAAACAGCCAGAGCAAATGAAGGAGAAATCTGGAAAGTATTTATAGAAATCTGTAAACAATCATTTCAATTCAGCTATTCAAAGCTATGCTCACATTAGCGTATTAGCTGTTGAGCTGTCACATGTTCTTTGGTTCTTTTACCTTTTTTAAAAATTAAGGAATGCTTTGCTGTACTCCTAGCCATTTTGTCTTTCATAGACTGATGTTTGCAGAAACAATTTATTTTTTGAGCTACAATAACTGACTAGGATTTTTTTTTATCTATGACTTCACATCATTTCGTTGACTTAAGAGGTTTGACAAGCAATGACTCACTGACATGCCTTGTGTGCTGAAAGGCTTTAGGCAACTTCAACCACTTGCCTCTGTTGTATACAGCTCAACATCAACTTCAGAGAAGTAGGAAGAAGGAGGTGAGAAAGAAGCAGCTGTGAAACTCTTTCAGAAAGCTACATAATGCAATGATGGGATGTGCATTGCAAAGCCGCTACTCTATGCAAGAGTCGGTGATGTTTCTTACTCACCATAGCATGATTTAACCACAGGGGGATGATTCCATCAAGGCTTCTGGGATAAACGAGCTCTCGATTGTAGCTATACAGTGCCCAAAAGGATACAGACACAAACTGGAAACAAAATAAATGAAAGAAAAACATAGTTGGTGGGATTTGGATAGTGCTTTCATTTCTGAGAAGGCAAAATTTCTCCTTCATGAAAAATGGTGAGATTGCCAGATAATTTCATATATTACATATGTTGCAACATCAAGAAAGGAATTTACAGTGAGATGCAGTGTTCTGTGCTGATACTGTGAGAAACCTTTCCTTTATAAACTGCTAACCGTGACGTTTTCTGTAGAATACTTGATTAACTCTAAACTTCACTTTTTTTACAGTTAGGATGTTTCGATGGTTCAGAACTTCTCATCCAGAGATCGGTTGTCAAGCCACAGCTCAATAACAACATAAAAACAGATCTTGGTAAGACAGTTCTTCTAAAACTTACCCTATCTTTAAAATTCATGAGCACAATTCCTCAACTGCAGGCACAGAAGCAAGCTGCGTTGTGGGCACCCATCGCTTCTGACAGAGGAGGATTTACAGTGGAAAAATTTAACTGGAGAAAATGAACCCTGGTGTCAGCTACTGGTATCTGGGAGCTTATTTGTACTTTCTTGGCCTCACTTTCTAGTTGAGTACATCTTGTGTCCGGGGTTAAAAATCAGGGGTTTGAGTTACTGGAAGCCTGTGCTTCTGTATTGTGTGCACTGTGAGTATGCCTGGGGGATATGACAACAGCCTTGTGAATACGCCTGTGCAGGGAAGATAAATAAGCCAATCCCACTGTCTCCATCACTGGCAGGACTTTTTTAATGAGCCAGCAGACTGAGCTGCTTGTGGACCAGATTTAAGCAGTGCTTCTCAGCCCTTTGAGACTGCAAGTTTCACTCACCACAGCAGTACCTATACATCTAAGTAACCCTCTGGTTCCCATTCAACTTGTAACATTGGAATAGTTCGATAAAAAGCGTTGTCTGTGTTGGAGTAGATGATCCGCAGCGAATCGGCTATGTCGGCTATGGCTATAACTAATGTGAATCTGTTTTTCTCCTATGCTTATTTAAAGCCATACTGGACTTGGAGAAGGGAATGTAAGATTTTGCTGCTCCTTAGGTACTGTCTCATATCCTGCTGGCCTGTGCTGCCCTTCAGAGAAATGCCATAAGTAGATAATGCCAAAGCTGTTTGGAACATAAGATTAACAGGGAGGTTACCCTTCACCCCTTGGGGTCAATCTGTGTGTATTCAGGGACAGCAACCCCAAAGTTTGTACGATAGGCTTTGCATTCAACTGTGAATGAGATTTGTATGTGGATCTGAGCACCATTTCTTCTTTTAAGTGGTCCAAATCCATTGTCAAATGGTAATAGAAAGCCTACTTGTTAGGTCTTACCTGTTTCATACATGTGCATGCTATGCTACATACACCTATGCATATATGTAAACTGATTATTTTTATGTACAGAGGTTACTTACTGTGGACACTGGGAAAGCCAGGACACTGAAAAGAAGGTCTCTGCTGGAAATTACGCACTTAACACATCGCAGTTTCTTAATTAGTCTCAACACATCAGCCAGGAAGGACACCCCATAGAAGACAGCCTGCAAAACCTAAAGTAATTACACCTAATGAGGGAAACTTATCCAGCTTTAATTAGCACATTGCTCAATGAACTCAGTTCTTGCTCCTCAGGGAGCTGTTTTGTTCATGAGCTGCAAGCCCACATGAGGGAAATAGCTTTGGGCTAAATCTTTTTTACTAACCAAAACTGATTAAATAAAGTAGTTTGGGAGATAACTTCAACAGGATCTCGTTTAATAGACTAAACAGAGATGTGTGGTGTGTTTCAGATGGGAGGGGTGGAAGGACATGTTGAAAGTTGGCTCCTTCACACTTTATATGTTAATTGTTATGTTCAATGTATCTGAGTAGAAACAGGAGAGAATAAAACTCAGAATATGCTAAGAAAGGTTTTCTGTAAAGCAATTGGTAGATAGCTTCTCCCATGGTTTAGCCAACATAGGGCTTTCTTTCTGGGGACTTGTGGTTCAATTGTTCTCAGTGTGGTACCGGCCAAGTAACCCAAAATGCTCCAACATGTTAATTAGGTGCAGAAGTTACCAAAACCAGAACCTGTTTTACAGAATTCAGAGAAATTTAGGAAATTATTTATTTTAAGTGCTTAGAAACAGAAATCCAGACCTTAGTAACTAGAACTGAGTAAGTTTAACTCTTTGATACTAATGAATTCTAGAGTGTTTTTTTTAATTTTAAATGTCATTCGCAAGTAATGAGGGTAGGGTTGTCTGGGGAGGGTGCTGGGAGGATTTGGTAAAGAATTAGGTAAGTGCACTGTGATACAAAACAATTCTGCAAATGGGGTATGCGTCTGTCAGAAAATTGTCATTTAAATCAGTATTGCCTTTCTGATAACTTCACTGTCTCTCCTAATGCTACACAACAAACCATGCTGAACCAAACGTGTCAGAAAGCAAGACAAAGCCTATCAGAAAAGTACTTCTCTTTCCCTGCTGCCTTGCATTCAGCACTGAGTCCAATTCAACTGTTAAATTATGGGATGTCCTCTTCTTTTTAAGACTAGGTTGTCCCAAAGAGATGCGATACGGGAAATTCAGCCTATTGCAAATACTCGACCAGCTAGCTCTGCTTAAATGGAAAGAGGCTGTGTTACAGCTTTCAGGATGAGATCTCTTTTGCCATGATCTTACTCTGAATCAGATATTTATTTAGAGCAAAGTGTGTGATGTCTGAAGTTGGGGCTGATTACTTCATCAGTTTCTGAAGGAGCCGAGAAGGGTGGTGCTGGGGAGGGAACAGAATTAGAGCAATACTTTTCCATCAGAAATTCCTCTATTATCAAAACATCTGAGGCAAGGAAAGGATTATAATTTCATTGTGCCCATCTTCAAACAAGGGCTTCCACAAGCTTTTTCAGAAAGGTTTAGGGACCAAGTCCTCTTGGGGAGCAAAATGGCTATAGATTGCCCGACTGAAGTATCCTTGCAGCTACTACAACTATCTGCATCCCTATCCTGGCTTCCAGACAAAAAAAAAGGACACACACAGTCCAGACGGTGGCCATAGTAGACTCCAGTCCAGTGCCCATCTGAATGACGGGTGGTGTGGCTCCCTCCCCACGCATGCCCATGAGGGTGCAGGTAAGGACGTGCTAACGCAGGCTAGGTGAAGCGCCCACGGTCACTCAGGCAGTATGTATCAGAGGTCACGCATCACCCAGTTCAGCTGCAAGGTCCATGTTTCCTCTGAAGAATATGAGGTGAGCTGAACAGCCACACTTTTACATAAAAATTAAGAAGTTTCATCAGAACTGACTTATGGTTTTTTTCGGTTTCAAGATACCCAAACCAGCTCTTTTAAAAGTGTTTTTCTTTCTCCACTATCACAATTGGTTTCTGTAATTCCAGGCATAATTTCAGTCACTGGAGGATTCAACCCTGCGAAGCAGGGGCCCAGTCGAGAAAAGTGCTTACTAGAGAACAGGGTGCTTGGAGCTGGGGATATGTTCAACCCAAGTATGTGTCCGAGTGCTTGACCTCACCAAACACCAAAACCTAGTCCTTGAAGGGCTAAGAAAAGCCTCGTAACAAACAGAAGCTGTTGTTACACCCTGAATAGCCAGCAGTAACTTTCTGTAAAAAGCATGAAAAACGGCTACATGAGGGTGGTGACAGTCAGTGACACATGGTGACTAATTGCCAATAAAGCAATTAGGGGAAGGCATGGTTCCCAGAGGATGGGGCTATTATTATCTTGTTCATGGTTGGACTTAAATTAATCATAGGGCAGGGATGGGCTTCTCCCTCCCCCCCCCTTTCAAAATTAACTAAAATAAACATTTCTGAAAAGAAACAGATAGTCCCAAAACAGCCACATTCCCAGTCTAGTAAATATTCTGTCATATGAAGGAAAGGACAATGTTATCTTCCATATGGAAAATACTTATCTGTATATGTAACCTGATCCATTCCTCTGATTGAGCATTAAAAAAAGAACAGTTCCTGAAGGAGTTCAAACTCAGTCTCACGTGTTTATTTTTGTGATGCTCATAGCTCTACCCTTGTCCCTTAGCGGGGACTCAAAGGGGTTTTCGTTAGTTTGTAATCAGCCTGCATTTTCAGGAGCAACGGGAGAATATAAAAATACTTTTCAAACAAGAAAACTGAACGTAGCTAGAATCATTCCTAGTATTTCAGTAATAGACTGTCTGGCAGGATGAACCACTGATAGACTTGAATCAGAGCTCCAGATCTGCTTTCTTCCAGATTCGAGTTTATTCCTACAAGAAAGGTGAATCCAATTCTCACAGCCCTTCTCTAATGGGAAAATGTTGACATAAAAAAAAAAAAAAGATATGAAAACATCAAATTATTCCAGATGTCCTGTGAATTTCTCAACCAGCAGTGCTGGTGCTCTCAAATATATCACAACAGCTCATAGAATATAAATCCACTGACTGTAAATAAAGAGGATCCCCTAAAGTATTCCCACAAGAATAGAAAGAGGACTGGAAGCATTCAGAAAAGTAATGATTAACCTAAAGAGGAGAATGTGGATTTGATTATCCTTTTTGGAGAGACTTTGCTTTTCTCTATAAACCCTGCAGAGTTACATGGTACTAGGTGCTTTAGAACTGCTTAATTTGGCCAGATAGATTTTCCAAACTAGGAATAACAGTGAAAAAGACAAACCTTCATTTTCATCTGCTGCTATGATCAAAGGGATATTTCTATTTAACTAATCTGACATAATTTATTTTCACATATAAGATCTAGTCATATGAGTATATCGAATTCTCAAACTCGTGTAAATAACTTAGGCTCCAAGCTTTGTCCTTAAGGGGGTATAAATCTAATATTCCAAGTAGGCTGTTAGACATAACAGTGAACATTTAGTATAGATACATATATATTCACACAACAACAGGCTGGAAAATATGTATAATACATACTGGGTCTATTTTGGAATAAATAAAAAACAGCTTTCAGGAGAACTGAAAACATTTCAATTATATGAGACAAAAGTGTAAGGAATAAAATGGGAGAGGAATGCAATTAATAGTTTTTAAATGTGCCATGTCTCATAATGCGATGATTTACCATGATTTATGGCAATGAGCAGATTTTTATGAGCTCAGATATTAGAGTCAATGAGTGATTCAGCTTGAACTGTTTTGTATAACAGACAAATGGATTCAAAACTGTTTTTATCTATAATTTCTACCTGTTCAATAATTGATGGGTGAACATCTCCCGAAACTAAATCTACTTTTTTTTTTTTTTTACAAAAGTAGTTCCTTTTTGAGTCTTGATTGCTATAATCATCAACTAGATAGCTGAATCTGAAGTAATATCAGAGCTGTAGTTCTCTTGGGAGAATCATGTGGTTAGCGAGGAACTGAAAGAGTTGCTAAAAGAGGATCATAGCTAGAAGAAATTCTTTCAGCAGAGCTAGGAGTCCAGCTGCATTTCCATCCCTGGAAAAATTTCACATTTCCCACTATTTTTCATTTCAAATCAGAGCAAGTGAGACACAGCAGTTTTCTGTAGAACGGAATTTCTTGCCTTTTCTAAAAAGCAATCAATTCCAAAGAGCTAAGAGGAGTTGGGGGGGGGGGGGGGACAGGGGGGAATTTCCAAGCGATTGAGCTGGCAAGTGCCAGAAGCCAGGCAATTGCAGTCTGGCAGGACATGGAGGAGCTGGACAAGCAGTCTCTCTGCCTGGCTCCGGGCAGTTTCGGAGGCGCAGGCCCAGCCCAGCGCAGTGCAGGAGTTCCTCCAAATCAGCATCTTCCAGCAGGAATTTTTGATCTGCTCTTCTTCCCCGGGACTATATTTCCTGGCATCCCTAAGCGTTTCCTGGGCCTACTTCCAGAAGTGCAGAAGTGTAACCCATTTGTTATTTGCAGATGTGCGTGCGGGAAGGGAGCTGCCTGAGCACTCCTCAGTTTGAAGGAGATATCAGGAAACATGGCTTTGCTGCTGTGAGCCTCAGCTGCGAATGCAGATGTTTCTCTCCTCCAACCCCTTTCCCTCTTCGGCAACCCTTTATTTAAAAAAAAAAAAAATCTCTGCAGAGAAAGGACTACAGGCCATGAAGGAGTAACTTTCCACTCCCTGCTCTGTCACCACCCTTTCTTTACAAGAGAAAGGCAATCTTGTCTTCAGCCCAAATCGTCTCCCTTGTTGGCTGAATAGAGTTCTATTTTAGAGTCAGGGCTGGATCAATAACTGGTTAAAAGATAGGAAACGAAGGCCTGGGTAAGCGAAGCAAGGGCCCCCACTCACTCAGATTTAATGAGACCTGGGCTGCTCTTCAGATTTATAAGTGAGCTAGAAAAGTAGGTGAACTGTGAGGTGATAAAGCTTCATAAATTTTTTTTTCTGTCAAAGGTCAATCTGACTGCAAAATTGCCAAAGAATCTCGGGATACTGAGTGCCTGAGAGATCAAATAGCAGGTGAAAATCGGTTTTGGTAAATGCAAAGTAATGCACTCCAGAAAAAACCAACTTCAATTATATGTTTCCAGTAATGAATTCTAAATTAACTTGTACCATTCAGGAAAGAAATTTTGGACTCACTGTAGATTAGCTCTCTAAATCCTCTAGTTTCTTGCTTATTGGTAATCAAAAAAGACAAATAGAGAGTTAAAAATTGTTACGAAGATATAAACAACAGACATAAACACCTTTAGGCCACTGTATAAATCCATGCTGTGCTCATAGCTTGACCACTGCAGGCTGTCCTACTTAACCCCTTCTCAAAACTAGAAAAACTATTGAGCAGGGCAACAGGATGCTTTAATGAGAGAAGTAGCCCTTTGTAAAGAGAGATGAAAAAGATGAGGACTTTCTGAAGGAAAGAATAACTAAGGGAAAAATATAGTAGAGGTCTCTAAAATAGTGAGTGCCCAAAAAAAAAAAAAAAAGCAAACAGAGAAAGGCAGCTAAATTATAACAGAAATAAAGGGGCATCCAGCTCAGAAAACAGGCTTACACCAACAAACTGAATTGCTTTCTCACAAAAGCAAAATGGAGTTGTGGAATTCATTGCCACAGGATCTGGAAGGTAACAAACATATAAATAGTTTAGTTTTTTCATTAGATAGACAACTTTGTAGCAGGAAGGCTTTGAAATAGGCATTAGCTACACTGGCCTGGATTTAACCTCTGGCTCAGGTTTGTATAGCCTTGTTAAGCCAAGCCGAGAGGTTAGAGCCATGGAAGGATCATTTCACGCTTACTCTCTGTCTTACATACTCTTGTCTTACATATCCTTTCCATGATCATCCACTGCTGGTCCCTGAAGGAAGGTGGATACTAATTTCAATGAGTCTTTCTGTTTCCCAAAAGACTTGACAAAGAAGGATCACTTTCTCCTCTTGACCTCATATTTTAGAGCTGTGTCATTACACTGGTGGGTTAGATCTCATTGTAGCTGTGCCTGGAGATGGGGGAATGAAGATGTCGTTTGCCTGAGGGTATGGTTGGTGCTTTAATAGGGCCAGCTTTATCCAAGAACCGAAAGAGAGGAACTGGGCGCACAGGCAGCAGCTTGTCTGGGCCCCGGCTGCTAGTACTGAGGTATGCTGACACACGTCCCAGAGCGAGGATCTGAATATCCTTAAGGCTGCTGAATCCTCACCATTTCATCATTGGTGCTTTAGTAAAATTAGTTTTAAAAAAAACAGCATAAAAGTCAAAACCTACTGAAAAGAAGCAACATATATATTTAATCCTGACTGCAGTGGTATATATGCCCTCCTTCTTCCCACTCCGACTGCCATGGGCTTGGTCCCTGAGGAGGACACTGTGGCTCCATGAAGCGTGGGGTGTTGTTAGGTCCTCATGTGGCTGTCACTGCTCTTCGCTCCTGTTTATAAATATTTCCAAAGTCCCTGGGAGTCTCCAAAGGCTCCACCTGGAGCTGGAGACCTGTTAGGTTAGGCTCTGCGCCGGTGGAGGTGAGACCAGGTTCTTCTCATTAGGCATTAGAAGCATATATAGGAGTTGGCCATCGAACTCTGCTATGGGCTGGTTCCTGCACTATCGTAAAATGATGCCCCTAAAAGTAGAGATAAATATACGCAAGGCCAGAACTTCCACTAACACTTAACTATGACTGCCGCCCAGAACGGATGAAAGGCTATGGAGGTCCCTTCTGTCATCCCGTAGACTAGTGGGCACCCCGAAACTTGTGCCTTGCAGGAATGCCCTCCCCATGCCCTATCTTTCCAGCCCATGACCCCCACCCTTATGAGTCACTGGTGAACCACTAGGACTGTGAACAACCCAGAGCACCTCATGTGCTTTTGTTTCAACTGGTACCTTGTGACATGTTAGCCTAATAGAAGAGCCGGAACACGTTACAGTCAACATTTTTCTGTGTAATTTTAGGAAATGCAGCGAAGAGTTGATAGCACCATTAAAACACATGCAATATTGTCACATGTATGTCCAACTCTTTGCAGGCTGGAATTTCTTTCCCTTGTGCTCTAAACTGATTTTCAAATTAAGCATGCACTCTGAGTGGCAAAATTAGCGTCATGCTTTGTTTCACCTTTTCTTTAATTTGCAAGACGTGCAAACCTATTAAAAATGGAAGTCAAACTGCAGGCGGCATTATCATGTGTATTGCTGTTGCTTAATTGTAAATTAAGGGTTAAATAATACACTTTGAACTTGTACATCCTGGCTGGATGTAGTCTACCTTTTTTCCCCCTCTTCTCACTGATAGCTTGTGTTGTATAAGGAAGCAGCTAGCTTCAGTGTACTTACCCTTTGAAAGCCAAGCACCTTGTCACCCAATATTCTTTCTACATGAAACCCGTGAATACATTTTACAGCACAAGCATGGATACCTACTTAGTTTCCTTTGGGGTATAAACCGTTAAAGGAAGCAGTTTAACAGCAGCAAATACACCAGCTGCATATGTCTTGAGGCACAGATGGCAGACAAACAAATAGACATATTGGTATTACTGTACAACACGATTCACTTACCAGATTGAGAACTGTCAAATATTTCCACTGCCCACCGTAAAGGAACACTTCAGATGGCTGGTCTTCTGTTCTTACAATTGTGATTGAATAGCAGACAAAAAAATACCAGACAAAAGCAAGGCAATGGTACACAGTGAGAGTGGAGATTTCCATGCTTCAGCTGTGAGCAAGTGATAATCAGTCCAAAAGCAGCTTTTCTCTTAAGGTCCTCGGTTGCTGTGCATGGGAAATGGCAGGGCAGGAGCGTTTACTTCCGAGCAGACTCGGGACACTTTGCTCTCATTGAATATTACAATGCTGTGAACTTTGCTTCTATTTGTTTTCTTTTTTACTGTACTGATAGACTTGGGGGGTGGGGGGAAGGAAGAGAATAGGCTTATTCCCTGGATTTAGATGCCTTGCTCAAGATTAGGGAAGATTAGTTGCAGAGTTACATAAACTTTTTTGCAAAAGTCGGAGGAGGGTGGAGGTCTGCTGCCAGTTGCACGTAACTGCCTGTCGCGCTTTGGGTAGTGAGTGCAAACGAGCAGCATTCGCCTTGTTTGTCGCTATCGCTGCAGCCATGTCTCCAGCTCAGCTCGGGAAATCTTTGTGACGGATTTTCCTTGTGCCAAAGGAAGAAGCGGGGAGCCTAATGGTCTGTGAAAGAAAAACTGAGTCGATTTGTTAATACTCTATAAAAACGCAAAGCAAGCTGATAGGATTAGTAGGCAAAGGTACTTTGGGTTGAAAAACACTGTGAATGTTGACTTTTTTTTTTGTGGGGAAAGCTCTGCCTCCTTTACTTAACTCCGCACAGCTGGGATCCTTAACAAATGTGCACAGTAGGTCTGCCAAAGCCTGAGTCACTTTGAGCCTCTGGCAGGGGATGGAGACAAGGGGCAAAGGCCTCCGGTGACAAAACCCGAGCGCCCAGCAGAGCTTCTCGCCTACCTGCTTCTTTTGTTACTGACGCTAAGCTCCAGACAACCTCTCGTCCGTGCTGTGGCGCTGTTGTGGTGTCTGGCCCAAGGTAAACAAGCACCGATACTCACAAAATGACCCTAAAATGAAGCCATCAATAAAGTTCTCAGGAAAATGCTCATTTTTCCCTCCCCTCCTGTCTTCCTGAGCAGCAATAATTGGCACTGGAAAATACACACAGCATTTCCTATTTGGGCCATGGGCTCCGTCGTTGCGGTGCTGTCAGCGTAATTGCCACCCGAGTGTCGCAGCAGGGAGCGGGTGCCGTGCCGGAGCCTGCGCCGGTGCCTTCACCCTGGCTCTGCTCCCAGAGCGGGACGTGGAGACTAAACGCTGTCCTCGCTGCAGAGCAGGCTGTCCTGTTGGGGCAGGCCTGAGCTTTGGCCACGCGGAGAGCATTAAGTGATCTCTTTTTTTTGCCCTTCTAACTGGCCCGTAGGGACCATTGAGCAATCTGCTGCAGTTTGGTTTGTTTTGGTCTTTTTCTCGGATTTTTTTTCTTCCTTGATGCTGGACTTAAGGCTCTGCGTGGGATGATTTCATATGAACTCAGACAGCAGTGTGCATGTGTGTTGGGAAACAGCCTTTGCACTTGGGCCCTTCAATATCCTCCTGTGTTTCATTGACTTCTCCTCTAATTTAGATTACCCAAATCCAGATTCCCCAGGCGTTCCAGTTATCACAATCCAAATGAAATATTTCTGCCTCAGTTAGAAAAATAAAAATGTAGGTCCTCTTGTGGTTGTTTGAGGTTGGAGGAGAAAACCCCTTGCCAGGAAAAAAAAAAAGAAAAGAAAAGAAAAAAAAAGAGTGAAGGGAAAAAGATGGGAACATGTTGTTTTGGACTCTGATAGTGTCGCTAGTCTTTCCCTAAGAAATCCAGCACAAAATAGTTCTCAATTGCATTTACAGACATTTTGGGGAGAGGGGGCAGTGCTGGAATGAACTGCTTCCTCTGTTCAACCTTGTTTAAGACTGATCCCTGTGACAAAAGGCAGGAACAAGAACAGAGATATGGCATGGAAGGGCCTTTTTTATTATTGATTTGCATCTCAAAGACATCAGGCACTCAGCACTTAACAAGTTACCTTCACACCAGTCTTTTTGAAGGTTTTGCTGCAGCGCAACTTTTAAAATGGGAAGGCAAGTGCGTCTGCTTAGTAGGTGCCTGAATTTATGCAAATGAATGTAAATATATGTAAAATGGCAAGGTACCTTTTTTCTCTTCTGGGGAATCTTGGACAGTATGGCTGAGAAGGTGTCAAGTATGGTGACAGTTTTCTGATGTGGACACCTGTCCCACAGACTGAGACCATCTGCTTTATTTTCCCATACACAAGAAGCAAGATGCATATCCTTCAGCCAAGCTAGGAGATGAAGTGCAGAGGTAGAAAAATTGCAGAGAAAGAATGAGTGCCAGATAGCATCTGAAGTCTAACACCCCACACTCACGGAGACTTTATTTCACTGCCAGTGTGGCGCAGCAAGCAAATGCACTGGAAAAGCGGTGTTTTCTACCATGTTTCCATTTGTGTGAACATCTATGCAAGATTCAGTGGAAAAGCAAATTCAGACCAAAACTTTTCACTAGGAGGCAGAGAGGAGGAAGAAGGAGGGAGCACATCGGGGCACAGACAGATGTGCTGCTGCAGATCTCACAAGATGGTTTAAGGAGCTACCATTCTCCATCTGCTTCGTACTGCACCTTAGCTCAAATCTGCTGCTCCCCTGCAGCTGAGCCACGTGAATGTGCTCTGTAGGTACTCCCAGTCCTCTTCAGGGGCTCATCTGATTTAAGCAGGGATAGCTGACTTTGTACTGCAAGGAGCTAGGATAGGAGCTCCCATTTGATCCACTAATGCAGTTCAGCTGAGGCATAGTAACAAGTAATTGGAGCTGTAAAATACCTTATATCCACAAAATGTCCTCTGCCTATGCCCTCTTTGAGGGTAGTGAGTTAAGTCAATTTTTCTGACTTTGTGCTGAAATGGGCTTGAATCACTCATGTTATTAATAAGATGCAGGGGTGACAGCAAACAGTCCAGGCTGGTAATATCTTACATTATTGTGCCTGTTTGCAAAGTGGTTGTGTGTCTTCAGTGATTGTCATGGTATTTCCAGGCTACTGAGCAGTCCCTCATAAGCTCATTGTTAACCTATAGTGCTTGGCTACCATCTCGGCTTGTCTCTAGCGAGTATAAAAAATGAGCTATATGTGTTAATCCTGACTATGTGACTGTATGACTATATATTCAAATGGCATGTGAGGTGTATTGAACAGAAGAGGCTCTGCCCTGAGACCTGGAAGCTGCCCCAGGTGGTAGAAAAAGGATATTCTTTCTTCTTCATGGGCTGATGATTTGTTTAAAACTAGTTACGCACCTTTCAAATATTCTTCAGTCTTTCTGCACTGGCAAGTTTTGCTTTTTCTCAGGGCTGTATGCGGTGATGATAAAACAAGAGAGGGCAAGCCAGGACACTGCTGACAGGTGTTAGCAATTAAGCAAAGGTGGGAGGAAGGGATTCAAATCCAAGCAAGTCCCGCAAAAGGGTTTTGGGGCATAAATGCAAAAACCTGTTTTTTGTGTCTGGTTTTCTTTTCTGGATACAACCTATGAACAAGGGACTGTTATACAAATGGGTCTTCTCTGAGTCAGATGTTTTTTCTAGGATGAAGAAAACCTGAGGAGTTGGGTAAGTAGGTTTTTCTTTCAGTTTTCTGATGCTTGTTTCTGTCCTTAGTGCACTTCTGTTATCTTATGCTAGGATTTCATTATTTATTTTTAATTTATTGTCATTATAACCTGGCTTGTGTAAAGGCTAACATTCCTTGAAAGCAGGATCTGGAATGTTCCAAGTGGTCTTGTAAATAGACCAAAGCAAACATTATGGACAGTAACAGACATATAGATTAGATAGCATATTGTATCTCAAAATGCAGTATAACTTGCATGAGGTTTCTTCATTGCAAATTCAGCGACTTCTAAGGTAGAATCCAATAGTCTTTTGTTGAGAGTTTCATAAAGGTTTATGACTGGATGTAGAGAACGCATTGCTAAACCAATGGAATAAGAGTTTCAGGTAACAGATGATGAAACTTGGTAAGCTGCTAGTCTTCAGTGAAGACATCTGTGTTTTTTTACAAGCCATTCAGAAGATCAGCAGATCTTTTATAGGGTATTCTTGATTTTCAGTGACCTATGCATAAGCATAAATAACTACTCAGCTTGCAAGACTATGGAGAATCATTCAACGCTGACCACACCAGGTCACTGATTGCTGAACTCATATAGAGTAGGTGGAAATTTACCTAAAGGGGCAGAACTGGTTGCAAATGGATACTGCAAAGCAAAATAAAGAGCCATGCTGCTATGTACATCTATAGCCCATATTACTATAGTACCTGAATCTGTCATGGCCTTTAGTATGTAAAGTTGTGGCAAATACTGAGCAGATGAAGACACTACTTATCCCCAAAGTGTGCATGGAGAATGGAGACCCAAAGCAGTTAAGTCCAAGGTCACACTGGAATTCTCTGGGGAAACACAAAATTAATGATAGTTCTCCTGAGGTCCCAAGTAATACCTCAATATAAAGCACCCTTGAGGAAAAGGCATAATTCTGCAAGAGAGGCTGAAGAAGTGCTTGTTTGCTGCCTATCACCAGCGTCAGGTTGCAAAACATACACTGCAACCCCGAGGATCCCCCAGACTCTGCTAGATGCTGGAGGAGGCCAGAGCATGGCATGTACTAGGCTCTCGTGTCCTAGATATCCTTTGTACATCAAACCCACATCCAGTTTCTACTCATTACCAGAAACTGAAGAATGAAGCAGATTCCTTAGCCTATTGAAGGCAAGGGTAAAACACAGATTGCAATGTTTATCAGTGCTGACAGTGCAAGGTTAACAACATCACAAAGTTGGAGTCAGTGGATTGGTCAGACTTCCTGCCTAGCAGTGGAACAGAATGTGGGTCTCCTACCCATCTTTCACAGTAGTCGTGCCATTGCCATGGTCCTCATATAAGAGATCAATGGGGTCTGATGCAGCTTATGGACTGCAGCTCTGGACTCTACTTCTGTAATGAGAACTTGGCTGCTTGCTGTCCCTTACTGGGATATGGGTTAACTGGAGGGACGTGCAAGCTTAGGTGCAGTTTGCAGACCTCTGTGTGGGGCTCATCTTCGGCCTTAGCAATCACCTCTAATGGGGCACTGTATACAGGTAACTGCCCAGTTTATCAAACAAATGCTGCTCTTTGTCTCCTTGTTTTCAAATAAAAGAGCAAATCCTGCAGGAGCTGCTGTTTGGGGTTCCAACAGTATCTTAGTGTCTTAGTTGTTGTCCTTTAGTTAGCAATGCATAAGTATTCCAGCTTGTGTGAAGAGTCAGCAGATTGTTCTCTCTTACCAGGTCCCTTCCCCCTGGGAGGAACCCTGAATTTTCTTGCTTCTTCATTGAAGATAGAGTAGGAATGTTTCATCTCTTTGCCTATCGTTCCCCACTTCCTGGACTGAATTGGCCTTCCGCTTCTTCATATCCCCATTGCCCAGGACTGACCCCCACATATAGGTGTTGGGCTTGGGCCGCTTCCTCCCAGCTTCCTTTTAATTCTTGGCTACAAACCTCGTCATTGTAGTTTTTGACTTGCACAGATCTTCCTGTCTGGGTGGCTTTTCCTTTTCCTACCTCCTCAAAATACTGTAGTAAAACATACATTATTCAAATATCTGTTAAGTAATACAATATCCTAACTAGCATATAGCACATATTTGGAATTGGTGTATGCCATAATAATGACATAGGTGATAGACTTGGAATTAAGAGAGCACCTTCTTTTTCACTTCCTAGCCCTGCTCTCCATAGTACGTGATGTCCTAGGACACAGCTTCAGTGTATCCTCTGTAGGAAGAGATTGGCTAGAAGGAACACTGTGTCTTCCTGATACAGCTATGGTTTACTTCTGTGCCTGCTGTCGCATAGCGACCATCTCCACTTACTTAACGTAGCATGTCATGATCTCATGTGTTGGGATGATTTAATGGTGGTTTTTCACAAAGCACTCTGTTTATAGTTGTTTACTTGACAAGTTGTCTTCTATAACTTCTGAAAGTCATTCTAAGTAGAAATGCACTGAGGGAAAGAAGGTGAGGGGGGAAAAAAAAATTTTTCTACCCTTCCTGACAAAATTCACCTTCAGTTTCTTTTTGCAATTTTCTGTTTCATTATATGAAGAGCGTTGGCATGTTTCCTTTCTTTACAGCTATTTTCAGGGCTGAAGGGAAGTGTGTCCAGCTTTTGCAGCACCTCATTTTGTTGGTCAGATAAGGGGATACATTACTGAGGAATTTGGATTTGGAATAAGGCAATTTGCTACAAAACTCTTTTACTGACCCCGTCCTTTTCCTTGTCCTCTGCAAATATGCTGTGTTTCATTAACGCTAACTGTTGGACAGCATTTGAACAATCTGAACTTTCTTGCTCACATGCTTCAGCTTCTTAGTCAAAGCATAGGTAGTTAGCACATCTTTATAGTTTTTGAATCAGCTGCTAGAAGGAGGCAGTGTTTGCTTGCCTCTTGCTTCAAACACTTTTGCCTTGCATTCTTACTTTCCAAAAGTAGGGTGGAAAAGAAGCCGTCCAGTGCCAAAATTAAGATTCTGATTATCCGCTAACTTGACTGCTTACTGTTCATGCAGCTAAGCAAATGCTTGTATTTGACAGTGAGCTTGAGTCCATCTGCAGCTTGGAGGACAGAGTTGCCTGCATGTTTCCATCAGGAACTCTTGTTCCCTTCTTTTACCATAATGCTTAGCAGTGACCTGCAGTACGTCCTTCCCTTTGCACGTTTCAAGACTCTTTACAAGGAGAGTGTCATCACTCTTCCTTTGAAGAAGGCAACCTGAGCTTCTGGACGGGTTGCGTAGTGATTCTCGTTCTAATACCAAAGGAAGTTGGTGAAAAGAAAAAGATGTTTGTGAAGAAGCGGGATTCTTGGAGTTCCCGATTGTGCCTGACAATGATGTCACTGCACAGGTGTGTGCAGGTGCATGCCCACACCCACCCACCCTGGCATTCAGTTCTGCAGCTGGCTGTGAGGGGGAGTCTCACTAGGGGTGACTCCTTTTGATGTTGGTGATCAAGGTAGGAAAGTATGGGGGGAAATAGGCAAGAGTGGAAAAGAAATGCAAAGGACCGCAGGACTCGATGAGATTTTCCTGGGTACCATGGAGGCCACTCCCTGGATATCATCAGTAGCTGCCTCCTATACGCCAAGCTGGAATTTTGCCAAGATGCTAAAATTGAAGCTTATGCTGCAGGAAAACTGCCCTGTGCTTGGGAGCGCTAACTTCAGCCATGCCAGCGCAGCTTAGAGAGGTGTGCTGGTGCCACCTAATGAGTTGTCAGTGCCACTTCTCCCTGCATCCCGGGCTGCCAAGAGGAAATACTGGGCTCTGTGTCATTAGTGACAGCTTCATGCTGTTGAACTAGTCTTTGATCCCTTCCTTCTTCACAAAACTGTGTGGTGGGTGGTAAATTAACCCCTACAGCTCAGCCCAGCATGTATGCAGAAAGCATAGTGAAAGAGTAGGTGATCCTGCACTGATGCTAAAAGCTAGGAGCTCACCTGGGCTCTGGGTTTTCGTTTGGGTGTTATTCCATTAGCTTCAATGACGGAAGTTTTTGTTTGTGTAAGGGCACATAAGCACAATCTGTTTCTTTCCTCATGTCTGCAGACGGGATCATGCAATAAACATGAACCAAGGTGCTTCTGTGCTTTTTGGCTAAATGTGCGCTCTTTGTGGAATAAAGCAACCTGGTTCAAGTCACCATGGCTTCAACCTCTGGGAGTGAGGAGAAAGTGGTAGGTAACGTAAGGGGACTTAGTGTTCCGAAAGATGACGGTATTTTATGCATGCTTCATAATGAAACCAGCTACAAAGCAGTGGAGAATCTGGGGGGTCTATAGTAATTAATGAAATTAGTGAATAATCAAATAGCAAAAGTGATTAATTAAAGGGAGGTACCTAAAGTTCACACTGGAATGGGTGGGACAGAAAACGCTACATGAAAAAGATGCTCATTCCCAGTTTCGCTTATTTTGCTCTCTTCTTCTCTCTTTGTCATCTCCATTGGGTTGTAAACGTCTAAGTTGAAAAGCCAACGTTACTTTAGGAAACTTTGAGGGGAAAGAAGTTTTGCTTTGTATGTGGATGGGAAACAGAAAAATATACTTTTCTAATTAAAAAAAAGGCTGTAAACTTTGTGATCTGCTAGCCAGTTTGGTGTAAGAACTGAAGAAAGCTGATGGTTTACTAGAAGAAAAGGCTTTGCTGATAATCTCAGTGACTGGATGAAATGGCTCTCTGCCAAAAACGTCTGGTTCAGTCCCCCTAGCTGTAGACAAGGCGTGGCACATGACTGCAGCACATGCTGAGGATGCTTTGAACTGATTTGGTTTTGTTTTGTTTGGCTGTCTTTTTTTTCCTCTCTCTTTCTTTGTATTGACATGTAAAGCACACAGCTTGTGAAGGCCAAGTAGCATGCATGAATATAGCTGACTGCACTGCACAGTGAAGGCCTGTACTGAATGACGTTGGACGTCTGGTTCTTTATAGATCTCCTAGTAACGTCTTCTGACAGAATCCTTTTCACTTTCCGAAAAGGTTTCTTAGTTTTAGCAAATGCACGCTCCTCTCAAAGAGCAATCTATGCATCTCTGGCAGATATTTTCAAATAAAGCTATATTTAAGTTGTTCAAATATAAAAGTTGGGCTACACACGTTTTCAGAAAGCCTTGTAGCAGAATAGCTACTCCAAAGACGGCGCCATGGGATAATGATTTCCAGACTGTCCAAAGCTGCATTCTTTCAAGCTTCTCCATCAGTGCAGCAATAAAGCCTCTGTGAGCCACCTGGGCTACATCTGTACTGTGTGGGAGGTATAAACTGTGGTGCACCCCACAGCCCCGCTCCCCTGTCTGTCCGGATGAAGCTTGCTGTTGAATTTTTCTCCTGTTGCATGCCTGAGTCTCCTTCCAGTGGAAGCCAGGAAATGCAGTGGGATAGTGTGTGTACACACCCGCATGCACGCACATAGGGCCAGGATGTGACCAGTGTAAGCAGCAAGGACTGGAGCGAGTAGGCAGTGGCTGCTACGAGCAGAGGAAAAGTCAGTAGGAGAGGTCTTCTTCTGCAGAAGAGGAAAATTGGTGCCCCTGCCCAGGACAACTTGCAGTCTTAGGACCTGAGGCTGGCAAAGGGATTTACTAATGCAGCTTTGATCGCCCTGCTGGAAGCCAGTTGCAGAGGAGTTATTTCTGAACAGGATGAAATGAATGCCCAAAATACTGAGCAGATCAGATTTGCACCAAAACTAGGATCTGGCCTTATGAGACAGAAGCTGGCTCCCAAAACCAGAAAAAGCCATGGCATGCAAGGGCTTCGCTTAACAGAGACAATGTTTTCAATAACCTATAGTAATCAGTTAATAAAATAGCCAAGCCTCATGGCATTAAAAGCCCAAATGTGTTTCTCCCACAAAAATTAGCTTTGGTGGTTCACTAGTGACTCCACGGAGTTCATTGTTATGTTAGACTCACAGAAGCATTGTAAAGTTTACTCAGCCTCACCGGAGTGTAAAGTAGTAGCTTTCATTAGAAAGCCTCATAGAGTTGGAAGAAGCAGGCAAGCTTTGAGAGCAAAAGCCTTTATATAGGCCTGCAACAGGAGCCTTGCACTTCAATATACAGTGACTCTAAATATGTACCATCAACAGCAAATTGAATATCTTACATTTTCATCTTTTATTCTAGATAAATAGATAATATATAAGATATATATAGATAATATACAAAATAATGCCAGAAATGTCATGTGAAAGCATGAGAGAGAAAAATGTATTAAAATGAGCTCTTTGAACTCACTTGATGTTGCAGTAGTTGGGACATCTTTAAATTATGAGTTCTGGGTTTGCTGCAGCAAATCTGAAATGAGCTGTGTGATTGTTGTACGTATACGGACTTTAAAAAATAATAAAATGATTGAAGTGTATTTCTGTAGTGGAGAAAAAAGCCCTCTCTTCTGTGTAATTGGGTCTCAGTGAGTTCACCTTCACTTTCAATGAGCCTCAGTAGTTAGCTTTCCATTTAGGTCATGGAGAGAAGTTTGGCAGGCAAAAAAATGAAATCAAGGAATGAAAAATATCCTAAGAACTACAGGAGGAAAGTATGTAGGGGAAAAGAGGCATAAAGGAATGGAAAAAGAAAACGGCAAACAGTCTCCAGGAAGCTGGAGCAGAACTTCTCAAACTGTGCTGCTCTTCAAAGGTCTAAGAAGGTCCGTGGAAATAGGTGGCTTTGTCAGGAGTAGTTCTGTGTGGCTTTGTTACGTTTGGGTTATTACCCGTTTAAAGGAGGATATGCGCTAAAGTTGTTTGCTTAGAAACAAAAAATGCTTTGGTGAAATAGGGAGGGGAATTCTGTGTTCTAGATTCATATATATATATAATATATATATATATATATATATATATCCTATATACACACATGTGATCATGACCACATGCTGAATATCCATCCATAGCTTGTTTCATTTCTGTCAGAACAGCTTTATAATAGAATAAGGGGTCTCTCTGAATTGTACTTCTATATGAAACCATGGTGTTAATCATTCTCTAGAGTCAGGTGTCACATTTAACCTGTAGATTGCTTAGTCCATGATTAAATCTCCTTCTAAAGGGGAGAAAATTGAAAGCTTGGGTAAATCCAGTACACTTCCAGTGTGCTGCTTCCTATTTGCAAATGTAACCAGTAGCTCTTACACATTAATGAAAATCACAGGAGGTACCATACCCATTATCTGCATCCCCAAACATGAGGCTCTAGGTAACTTTAGTAAGTAGTTTAAACTATGAAGAAGACGCTCAGAATGAGCAGAAGAGCAATGCACTAGGACTGGGGTTGCAGCTGCCCTTGCTGAATTTTGGTTCCCCCTGAACTAGCTGAAACTCCCAACAGAGGCTGTAGGTTCCTTCTTGTTGAGGAGATGCATTAATTAAATGTGCTCATGTTAGCAGAGTTGCATCCTTCAGGTGGAATACACTAACATCCCTTGTTCCTCCGCCATTTTTTCCCTCTTCCCTCTCTCCCTCCCCTGTGCCAGGGGTACAGCTCCAGCCAAGCCTGGTCTTTCATGCCCAAAGTCCTTCTCTGGGGATGCTTCAGGCTGCACGTTGGAGCTATCGAGTGGAGGGGACCACTCCCAGAAGACATCAGGGTGGGACTGGACTTGGGCTGAAATCTCCTGTTACCCTCTGGCACCTGTGAGTTGGAGACTCCTGGAGCCAATCCAGGTCACGGTGAGCTAGAAGAGGTCTGCATCATCCCCCTGGGCTGGCTGAGCAGGCATTGCAATAGCACAGCAGGGTCTGAGCGCTCAAAAAAGCACTTGCCTTCAGAGGTGACATTTCTTGGTTTTGGGGGCCTTTCCCCTCCTCTCTTTTTTTTTCCTTCTCCCACTTCTCATGTTCTAACAGCCAGAACTCAACCACATGCATATGTAGTCAGCAAAAACAAATTTATCTGAAGGTGTGGTAACTGCTGGTTTTGATGGTTTTGAAAACTACAGATGCTTTATGTTTGTTAAATGGAAACAATGTGATGTCTTGTCCTTTCTTGGGTGGTTTTGCTTTTTGGTGTTATGTAAGTCTTTCAGACATGGCTTGCCTCAAGGAAACCAGTGCAGGCAACTGATTTAAGTCTTTCTCCACTAGCGCGTAACATGTTCTTTACAAATGGGTGTCTGCCCATCACTAGCGCAGAGTACTGTGTTAAAATTTTGTGGGCGATCATAAGCAGACCATCTCTTTTTCTCTCACCTTGCTATTTTTCCCCGGTCAGCTTCTTTGGGTGTAGGAGTGCAAAAAGCTTCAGATGCTGGTTCCTTCCTGTGAAGGAGTAGAGAGGCACAGCACAACAACCTTATATTCAAGTGAAACATCAGCAGAAGGGTTCTGGGCTCCTTGGGGACGCAGGACACCGTGTCTGTGACGTAGAGCGCAGGTGACGTGCATAGGGAGAGCTGCCGTGAGGCCAGCAGCAGCAAGTCTCTAGATCTCCCCGGAGTGTCATGACCCATCTGAGATCAGGTGATCCTGCAGTGGCAGCCTGTGCACATGCTCACTCTGGGCTAAGGTGTTTATTGCTTCTCCTCTGCACCCCTTGGGAAGCCCTCCTGGTGCTGCTCCTTGGGACCTACTCTGGTCTGTGTGCCCTCAGAGGCAAATCGAGCTCGCTTCCCTTCTGGTCTTCCAACTCTTGAAGTGAAGTAGCAGCTAGCAGTAATTGTATTCTTCCTCTGTCTTAATAAGTCACTTTTTTTCCTTTTTTTCCTTCTTCCCCCTGATGAATGAGGCTTTGTTTTCCCAGTGTAATCCCATCTGTCTTCCAATCCTGATGGAATCTTCCATTGAGGACAAACTTAGGTTTCTTCTGGAGGAAAGCAAGCAGAAAATAGACCTGCTTTTCACCTTTGTCTTCTATCTATGTTTTGGTAGGCTGCCTTTGAAAGTCATAGGAAGCTCACTAGCCCACCATATTTATTTTGGAAAGCATACATTCCCTATTAAGCTATGGTGATAATTGTATGTAATATATTTTTAAGTGAGGGAGCTATCCAGAAGTCCCACAGGATGATGTGCCTCATGGTGAAGATTCTGGACTGGGCCAAAATTGACTTATGAAGTAGGAGAGTGTCTTCAGCAGATGAAAAAAATGGAAACTTTTGCTCAGGGCAAAGAACCAACCATCTAAGCCCGTGTTCATCCATCTCCTTCTAGGGTAGCTGTGTGAGCCTTTCTCAAGGGCTCCTTACCAGCTTCCCTCCAAGAGCTAAATGTACTATTTCACTCCCCATGTGCAGTGGGGAGACTGAGGAAGGGTGAGGTGATGCAACTTGCCGTGTTACGGAGGTGTGTGGTGGAGCTGCGACCTCACCTGCAGCCTCCCGCCGCCATGGCTGGCGATGTAGGGTGATGCCGCCCCGTCCCCAGCGCGTGCTTGGCCTTTTGCACCCACTTGTGCTCACTTCCTGCCCCCGTGTATTGCTGAGGTGCCGCTGTCTGAGCCCTTTCAATAGCGGAAACTGTGCTGCAATGTTTGCCCCCACCCCGGGATGGGGGGAAGCCAGTTGTTTATGTTTTGTGGGTTTGATCTCACCGTGCTGTATGTGGCTAATGATAGGGTTCGAATTCGGTATGCTCAAATGACAGTTTCGTGTTTAAAAATATATTGAAAGGAGTTGTGATTTGGATGTGCTCTCACAATATTTCATTAACCGCCCATTCCAGGGGACGGTACAGTCAGTGAAGCCAATTACTGCAGCTGCCACATTGGGAAAGTGATCTTTAAAACTGCAAGAGCTAGGCAGGGCTTCCCCTTTTATTTTCTTTTTCAAGAAATAAGAAATTTGAAGACTCTGTCTGCCTGGAATCTCTCCAAGCCATCATTTCTTGAGAGATTGTTCCTGTTTTGATACAGCTTCTTGTTCCTCCCAACCTCATTTGTTTTCAGTCTCTGTCGTGTCCTCCCTCCTGCCTTCTCTTTGCCCCTTCCGGACAAATTGCACTGCAGCTCTCGGTTAAGAAAAATTGGGCTGGATAGGATTAGTCAAGGCTCCCGACTTGTCATGTAAGGGGGGTGAGGAGGCAATGCCTCTGCAGCCGAGTCTATTTCGGAGACAACCTGATGATGCCCTGTCCTTTGCCCAGGCCTCCAGAGCTCCAGCTGTGCCTTAGAGACCGCTAATACCATTGGGCTGATCCTCACCGAGGAAGGAAGAACTTGGAATTCCCCAGTGCAAAATAGCAAACGCGTTATTTTTATTTCAACCTGCGTAATGCAAGCTATATGCTTTTTTTTTTTTAATGCTTTTCTATTTTTATTTAGAGTAGAGGAGAATCCCCAGACCCAATAAAAAAAAAAAAACTGCATTTGCATTCCTTTCATTTTCACACATATGTCATGATTTGGATATTCCTGCAGTTCTAAAATACTCGTTCTTGAATGTGCATAAACTGAAGAAAGCCAACAACCGAGATAATGGGGCTGTTCAGCATTTGGGCTTGGTGCGGCAGAGCCATATCCTTGGCGCTTTGTTTTTTTCCCCCCTTCCCTCCCCTCAGCCTTCTAAGGCAGGTGACGGCTGCAGAGCTCGACTGTCTGCACATCATCTGGTGAATCTGTCCCCATCGCCACACATAGGGGGTGGCGAGCTTAGAGATATAGTGCTGTAGAAGTGGCTTAAGAAAGGGTTAGTTTGTTTGTTTGGGGTGGGTGTTTTTTTTTCCTCCTTCTCCCCTCTTTTCTCTCACCCTGAAGCGCCGCGTGGTCTGCGGTCTGCTGGCCGACCCGCTGCGACGAGGTCTGGGCGACCTGTGAGCCGACGCACTCATGACCGCGGAGGGCAGGAGGAGGGCTGCTGACACACTCCCGCGGCCAAGTCCCGGCCGGGGAACCACGGTGCTACGTAGCTGCTCTTGCTGCGGTTGAGGCTGGGGATGTTCCTCCTCCTCCTCTTCCTCCCTCCCAGCTGGGCAGGGCCACCACCGAGCCAGCAACGTCGTGGGCGCAGCCCACCCAGACGCCGACAGCAGCGAGGTACGAGGCACGCGTATTTTCGGAGGCCAGGCACCTTTGGGAATACAGTTTAAAAACAAACTGCCTTCCCCTCTTTTCCCTGCAACGCTTACAAGTCCCCCGCCGCTTCGCCCTCCCTCGCGACGCCCCCGCAGCTCCTCGTTCCCGGCGCCTTCCCGAAGAGCGGAGCTGAGCAATTACCGTCGCCGGTCCCAGGGCTTCGGCTCCCAGAGGATCGCCCCCGACGGGGAGCCCCGGGGAGACCTCCCCGCTCGCCTGCTCGCTAGGTTTAGCCGCCTTACGTCGCGGGAACCCCGTGTGGCTTGTATATCGGCGTCAATCAGCCGGCGCGCCGCGAGCCTGCCGATGAAAGGCAGTATGCGGAGCGTCCGCCTGTGTATAAAAGATATTATTATTTAGCAGCGTAAGCCCTCATTAAAGGCAATGGGATTTGTGTGGCGTAGAGCCTCAGGAAGCTATTTGATAGCTTACTCCTTATTTGCAAATCTATGAAGCCACTCGCCGTACCTGGTGATTAGTGCTTTAGCAGTAAGCTGGTGCTGTGAAAATAGAGGCCTCTCCATGGCCTGGGTGAAAAGGCTTCTGAGTGCGTCTTACGAGTCGCAGGCCAAAAATAATACGCTCCCTCTAAACAGCGTTAAGCTCTGTGATGCAAACTGACAAAAGCCCGTAAAATTTAAAGGGACCCCGTCGCAGCGGGTCTAAAAATAAATCTAGCCAGCTGTGTTGTGGTGAGTGGGCGCAGGCGGTCGGTCACGTGGCGCCGTCCCTCGGCTCTGCCAGCCCTGCGGCTTCGGCAGCCGCCGGGCTCGCGCAGCGCTGGGGAGCTCGGCCGTCCGGCCGCTTCGGGTGCGGGACAGCCCTTCCTCTTTACGGACTGCCTGCAGTTAGGATGGGAAAGTGGCGCGAGAGATTCTCGCGTTTGCAAGCTCCCGGCCTTCGCTCAGTGCTGCTTTGGCTTCAGATGTGCTGGGGGCCCCCCACCGCGGTCAGGCCCCCCATATGCTCGACGCTGCACGGGGGTGAAAGCAGAAACCCACTCTGCCCCAAGAGCTCACCTGCGTTGGTCTGTGTGGGGCGGCCAGCCCCGCTGTGCAGAGCCCCCTTGCGTTTCTGGGGTGCAGAATTGCTGGTTTGAGGTTTGTCACCCTAAAAGTGAGTTACCTTGGATGCCATCCTTCAGCACTATGCTGTGGTGCAAGCCCGGGGTCCCATCCATGGGACCCAGCTCAGACATGCTATCCTTATTATCCCTATATTTTGCTAAGTAAAGGAAAGCTGTCATGAACAGGGTGTATAGGTGTATTGCTATGAGACTAGGAACAGACTTGAGACAGGCCGTTCAGCACACCTTACTGTGTCACCAGGGGCTCCCAAAATGCCTATTCTATGCAGGAGACCACAGCCTGCATGTCCTCGGACGTGCTTCATGGATGAGGTATTTATTAGGAAACCTGAAGACGGAGCTGATCCCCTTTTCTCCTCCACCTCCCTGGGTTTCCCAGGCATCTCCCGCTCCTGGGGAGCGGTGCAGCTCCCCCTTTCTTGCACGTTCCCATGAGAGGTGCTCCTCGCTATAAGGCAACTCCTGTTTATAAGACAAGGCTCACTTCGGGACTGGGATTCCCCTCAGAGCTACCAAAAATCCCCTGCAGTGTAAACAGATACCGCTGTGCCCATTTACATCCTGCTTGAATTTGCCTTGCTTCTCTCATAACACAAATATAGACTTCATATGTGTGAAAATAGACTCGTTCCTCTTGCCCTGTCCCTTCTGGGTGCATGAATATGTGTGTGAGTGTGTGTGTGTGTGCACGCGTGCGTTTTGCAAGTGTTTTGAAGAGCAGAAGGAGGCGTCAGCTAGTTTCCCCATCCGAAGCAGAAATTGGAGGTGGAGAGTCGGGTATTTCTCAGCATCGTCTATCGATTTGCTGTGTTTCCCCAAGTCCTGCTTCCTCAGTCAGAAACAGTAACAAATAGCTGCCGGGGAAGTCCCTCCTGCAGAAACCTGGGTAAAACGCTTTTGCCCTGTCCCAGAGGCAGCTGCCAGTTTGCCCTCAGCTCTCATGCATGCTCATCACCCTTCTTGCTCTCCCTTTGTATCACACCAGTCCCAGCTCCGGGGTCACTCGGTCACCACCAGTCAGAGCTGGAGCTTCTCCTTTGGGCGGAAGCTGTGAAAGCCAAAACCCCCTTAGACCTTGTCTGCTAGGAGAAGGAAAGAGCTTTAATGCATGCAGCGTCTGAGCAACCCTCCCCTTGCTGTCGCAGCTAGAGCCAGGCAGAGGAGAGAGGTTTTGGGCAGTGTTATTTATTTATGTACTTATTTATTTTCAGATGTGTTTTCATGCTGACTCAGAATAACGCCCCCCAGTTGCAGCTTTTAGACTAAAATAATGATAATTTTTTTAAAAAGGCCCCAAACCCTCTTCCCAGTGTGCTTCAGAGTAACTGAAGCATTTCCATACGGCTGTTTTTCTTGTGGTTATAGACAGGAAATGTAACTGTGAAAACTGAAGCAAAGGTCACTTTGAAATTAAAAGTTAAATGATTTTATTTGAGCACACTGAAATTGTAAAATACTCAAAGATGCCTTTTTTTGGTACTGATATCATTTAATTTTTGCTGTTTTCTCTAAAACAAAATGCAGTGAAAGTTGGCATGTTTTTGTGCTTTTCTGATTTTGTTGGGACTGTGTTTTCCAAGAGGACTTGCGTTCTCCCTGCGGCGGTTTTACCTCACTGGATACTCACTACTTTAGCGGTCCCTCATATGTAGGTGATTTGTCATTTTTGACTGTAGCATCATAATACAGTTGATCAAAAAAACTTTGCTAGTAGTAGGATATTTGTACTGCAATCTAGTACTTGTTTTTCTTTTTTCTGGCATATTCTTCCTTGGCTCTGGGCTTTCAGGTGTAGAAAAGGACAGCGATGTCGGAGGATGAAGAGAATATCTGCCGTAAGAGGACACAAAGGGAACTAAGAATATCAGATAGCCTCTGATATTCTTCCTCAGGATAAAAAACACAAGAAACCCTTCATTTTTTTATCTCATTACTGGCACCAAAGTGACAATGTAGTTCTAAAGACTTTTTATCTGAGAAGGAAAAAGAAAGATTTCAAGATATTCCTCTGAAAATAGTTAAATGGAAGCACCCCCCCCCCGCAACGTCTGCAGTCTCGCATATCCAGTGATCTAATCCTACGCAAGAAAGACATGGTGGGAAGCAGAAAATCGTTCTCAAGCCTGTTATCTTTTCATGTCAACAAATTGTCCACTGTTCATCAGCATGGATTCATTATTTGTCTGAAAAATCAGAGGTCAGCAAGCATTGCAGAAAACTTTTGTAAAAATAAATTCCAGTTTCTAGAAGAACCTACTGGAATACATCCACCTTCTTGTTTATTTTCTGCAGATGGATTTACTGGTGAGGATGATGTGGAATAAAAAAACATTTTTTTTGACTAAATTGTTGAAGAATAGTCAAAAAAGCAAATTCACTGTTCCTAATCAACATAAGCGTTTTTCCCCCAGACCTGGAGTTAATCGTTCAAATACGGCAAGACACAGGCTGATTTTTGTGTTCAATCAAGGCTAATTAACACAGCTTGCATTTTGAATATTAAATCCTTGCAGAGTCTGCTCACAGACTAAAATTATGCAGATAAAGGTATTTGATGAATAATGTCAGACAACACATGTCTAAAAGTTGAGATCTGCCGGTGGACGTTTTGCGAATAGACAAAGAGCCAAGCGTGAAGGAATAGATTATAGGATTCCCTATGAATTACTTATTCACTTCTGGGTTTGATCCAAAGATCTACAGCTCTAGTTTTCAGCGATATCCCTTGATATACAAATGAATTTATACCAGATAACTATTATAAGGGAGCCATCTTTCTTCGAAATCACAGCATCACAAACTGATATCTGCTGCTGCCTATCCGCATTGCCTCCTAGGTGTTGTCCGGCTGCGGTCTGGTCTGTCTGCCTGTACCAGCACTGCAACTGCTTGCACCTGGCATCACCTCGTGGTGTTGCTCCCCGTTGCAGCCCGCGGAGTCGGGCAGAGCTAGTAAAAATGTCAAGGGCAGGTTGAACCTGCAAGAGCAGAACAGCCTTGACCATGTAACGTTGGTAGCTAACGGAGTGGAACTGAGAATTAGAAACCGACTCAGTGAATCGGACAGACGCAAGGGCCCGATTAAAGAAATCGAAATAAGTCAGTAGGCGAGAGCCAGTACAACACGCAGCCACCTCAGCGTGGGAAGCCAAATCAATTAAGCGGCGAAGGAGAGAGCAGGGGGGAATACTGAAAGCGCGGCATAAGGCCTCGGAAAAAGATTCAGACAGCCCGATGCTCCTGGGGCATGTGTGGGTTGGGGTAAAAAGTGTGTTTTTTTTTTTTTAAAGTGTGGCTGTGATGCTTCCTCTGCATCGTGCAGGCAGGGCGAGCTGCGTTTTCATGGAGCTGAGCTGAGCAGCATCCTTCTCCTGGGTGCCCCGGCCTCTCGCTGGGGCGAAGGCTTTTAGTGCCGCCCAGTTTTGCCTTTAGTTAGCATCTGCCGGGCCCAGCGGAGGAACGGGAAGTCTGTGCCTGGCTTTTACTGCAAACTCCTGTCTCGTTTGCAGCATGTGGATCGCTGCTGTTTTGTCCACTCGCAGTTCGAGGCTGCGTGGCATCGCACAGAAGGCAGTATTTTGTGTGCAATACCAGTGTATCGCAGCCCAAGCCCATCGAGGGCGCGAGCTAATCTGAAACACGTGAATTCAAACTTTCTGAAGCATTTTATAGGGTTAAGGAGAACGATACTAGTGCGTTTTGGACTTGGATTGCTTACACGATAGACAGCATAGTTAATTGAGAATTTCATGTTTTGGCACAGCCTATGTTTGTGGAAAAAGCCTGAAAACAACCTGACATGGCAAACAAATGTATATGGTAGAAATGATAATATGCACAGTACCTTTGCCAAAACATTCGTTTAAAGTAATGTTCTCAAACTAAATTTCACCCCAGATTTCTGTTAAGGCCGAAATCTTAAAAACACTAGAAATCTTTTTGCAGGGGGCCCTCACGTCCTCCCTTTGCCATCATCTTCCTGTGACCTCCAGGATAATGAGAGGCTGCTAACACTGCCATCATCTTCAGCCCTAGGAATGTGTTTGTGAATTGCCACAAATTGGGCAACGATAGGAAAAGAAATGCAGAGAATGTGTCTCATATTTTAAAAAATTCTGCTGTCAACAGCTGTTTTTCATACACAGCTCTGCCCCTCCCTGTTTCAGCATTTACAATTGAATCCACCAGTGAAACTTAACTGGAAAAAAAAAAAAGAAATCAACTTGATTATCCAATCTCAGAAAGGGACAATAAAGAAAAGGAGAGCATAAACTGGCACAAGCCAGATGGATCATGCCTATTTTTCTCATGATTAATAGGATTTTTCAGTTATCCACCTGAGCAAATACATTTATTTAAGGCTGTTAAAGCTGCACTTTTAATCAATAATTAAGTATTGTAACAATTGGGATAAACAAATCTGTAATCCGAGGCGAGATTATCCAAAATCGGTCCAAGGTCATAAACTGCAATACCTCAGTGCTAGCTGTCGCTGCTAAAGGTAAGAAGAGAAGACTCCAGTCCTTCAAGAGAAACTGGCAACTCCCACTTCCTACCGCCCTGGCTGCCTTCTCAAATAAAACTCACTCATACCACCAGGCTGCTCATTGTGGTAAGTTTTTTTTGACAAGTCTTGTCCAACAGATTGGAGGCCTGATCCTCTGGCTGTTGAAGTCTGCAAAGATTCCCCCTAACTTTCTCAACAGGTGCTGGATCAGGGACATAACTGCTCCTAATAGGGAAATGAAAAAATCTGGGGTTTCCACACTGGCTTCCAAAAAGTACAGTGTCGTGAGTGTGGTGAGGATAACTTCCTATGCCAGGAAAAACTTTCTGAAAAGCTTGTTACCACTGTGAGTCACCAAGGTCCAAAATTAGTAACCTTTAATAAATAAATAGAAAAAAAAAAACCCTCCAACCCACAAGACAGTTACCTGGATAACAAGAATAATCAGAATTGCATTAGTGCCTGTTAGCAAAATTCAGGAATGCATGCGTCAGTCACTAAAGCAATCTCCAAGTATCGGAGATCGATGAGAAAACTAGTCTGGGAGCAGGTAATTCCATATTTAACTGCTTCTAACATTGATAAACTGTATTTTCTCTAGGGGAAGAGTAGCAAGCTAGACGAGCCACAACTGGCTTACTTGCTTCTTTGTTTGCAAAACCACTCATCCGACCCATCCAAAAATTCTGAAGTTCATCATCCCTATTGTCCATTAGAAGGGGAAAAGTTGAGCAGAAAGTTGGTTGTGCAGCCAGTTGGCCATCTCAGAAGAAAAGGGTCCTCAGCCATGTAATGCCTTTCCAAGGCCCAGCGGCCCAGGCAAAGTGTGGGTACATGAACACAGCTGTGTGAGTGAGCGTGGAGGGGGGAAAAGAGCAGAGGGAAGAGAAACTGGGATTATTTGTCACTCACGTAGGCAGCGAACAGGACGGCAGCTGGTTCGCAGGATGACTGAAGGTCCCCCTGCCTCTGCAATGCCTCAAGCACCGGGGTGATGACTGCAGGCTGGCTTCATCACCCGTTACGCTGGGTCCTACCTGTTATCAGTGTGATTTCTTTCCTGACAGAAGAACAGTTCGAAGGGGGAAAAAAGGCACTTTATGCATTTACATGAGGCAAATAAACGCTTCTAAGGGAATAGTGGGAGTTAAGGATCCTCATCTAAAAGCTAACCTTTGCTGTTGCTGCCATCCTCCCTGGCTTTGCTTAATCCCTCTGGGAATGTCTGTGCTGGTGGATAAAAGAGCACCAGGGAGCGTGTTTGAAGATGTTTGTTCGTCTTACAGGTTAGCTCTCCCCTTGGCTCTGGTTTGGATGGCTCTGATCTGCTCTGCTGAGACAAACTGGCTCTTGATGCGGTTATCCCAAAGCAATGGACGTGAGCGGGTCCGGGGTCCTCTGCCTCCGGGCTGGGGTTCGGTCACTGGTCCCCTGCACTTACTCATGGAGGCATAGCCTCTGGGCCACCGTTCCCCAGGATTAATTAATTAGGTATCTACTTTAATTTCACACTTCTGTGGTCCACCTCCAACGTTTTCGTGGAAAACTTGCAAGTTGTTCATGTCTGCATTATAAAACGGTGGGCACCGGTTTCCAACAGGTTCCAGCTGGTGCGAGAGAGAATAATAACACAGTGAGGAATGGCAGAGCCTTTTCAATGCCTCCACGTAATGAAAAGTGAACTCCCTTCAGTTTAGGCTATCTTGTGGCTATTATGTGTGTGCTTTCTCTATTGATAGACATCTCCATAATTCTGGCTGCAATTATGAATTTCATAACAGGAATGTTGGCCGGGGGAATCAGCTATACCTCTAGCAGCACAACTAAACTAACTAAGAACAACAACAAAAAAATCCAAATGTAGCCTTTTCCCACCCACAGCTTGGAACACAAAAGGGAAAACATGCCAGAATCCAGTTCATTCCTTTAAAAGCTGTTCTTTCTCTACTATTTCATCCACTCTGCAGAAACTGCAGAGAGAACAAGGGTTTGAGGGTTTTTTCCCTCAGCTTTTTTCAACTTCAGATACTGATTGTCTAGGTTTCCAGTATGTCCCTCTGACCCTAGCAATGCACATTGCGTTCATTAAGTTAGAGGAAGATGTGATGTCAGCTCCCTTATGTCTGACACGAGCAAAGGTTGAGGCAGGTAATTAATGAGTACCTGCTGATGTCGGCTTCTCCTGTGTTTGTGGTGTTGAATGAATTGCTGAAGGCCTGCGAGACTTTAGAGTAGGCCTTGCTGAACAGAGCGCTGGGTAGGCTCTTTACTTTGCAGAGAATTGGCCTTGTAAGCCAAGGACGAGATGGAGAAATGTTTTGAAGCAGGATGAAAAGTTGAATCCCCACTAAAAGTCTTTGTTTGCATTGTTTTTTAAAGGAGTATTTTTACAGATATATGGAAGCGTAACATCCCAAACTCTTCTGTAACTCTCTGCATGATTCATTTCCTCTTACTGGAGAGAAAAAAAAAAAAAAGAAAAAAAAGTTTCCAAGCTGCCACTTAAGGACAGAGGGGAGTTCAATGGCATCTTCGCTTTCCTGCTGTATGAGATATGGCAACAGGGAACAATGTTGTTAATGATTAATAGGAAGGGAGATGCTGTAATTTGGTGTCTTCTGTGGTGTGCGAGCAGTCATTTTAGATACGCATTTTCCACCCGAATGAATGTCAGCATTGCTGGCAGTTTTTTCTTCTCTAGTTCTAATCAGCACTGTGAAAAAGGCACAAAACTGTATTCACAAGTGACTATATGTATAAGCATGGCAAACAATAGATCTGCAGGCTTGAAAACGAAAATCAGGGAACCAATCATCCTTGTGATTGTTCTTGTTATAAAACAATCTTATGATGATTCCTGCATTTTAGAGAAGGGATGATGGGTTGTTTCCCAAGCTGAAAAAAAGGCTGCTCTGTCGATGGTTCATTTCCCTTGGAAATGAAATGTGGAGTTTTCCACCTGGCAGATCAATAGCTCTTCAACATATTCCTTTTTCTTGTGTTTCCCAAATGAACGCCTGTTATTTGGAAGCATAACAGCAATAAGACAGAAAATGACTGCAGGAAAATTTGAAGCAGTCTTTCATTTAGGCAACCGTAATACATGAAGAGGGGATGAAATCTGTTTTTATCTATCTTTTTTTTTAACGTGAACTATGCCATATTACTGTACAGCACTCTTGGTCTGTGGATGTTGGGACAAGGAGGTCCTTTTTTAATGGCAGGTAAATGGCTGCAGCCGGTGCCCTGAGGAGTAAGCTCCAGAGTCTGCACTTCCAAAAAAGTTAACATATACGTTCCCAACCTTTGCTAGGTGCCTGGCACTGAATGCTTTGGACAGATGTTGTTTTGGTGTTTTTACAGAGACACCTAAATGCATGCAAAGTGATCCTAGTATTGCAGAGTAAAGCTTAAGCGTTGCCAAAACAATAGGATTTGCTGATGGCTGCAGAGATATTTAAAAGATTTCCTGTGCTGCATGCATCTACACAGCAACTCCATTAAAGATCTCTAGGAAATCCTAGGTTTTGCCTTTGTAGAAAGGAGGAAGAGAATCTGCACAGTTGTTAGAGCAATAATTCATTTGTTGTTATTTTAAACCCCTGTACAAATTGTCAATGACCTTGATTCTTTCGAACGTTGCAGGTTATATACACACTTTTCCTTTTGCTTCTTTATACTAATCTGTCACTGCATGCAAGTGGCACCTCTGACCTGAAACTGTCCTTTGCCATTTGCCTCTGGCAGCCTTCCTACACACATGCAACCCTTTGCGGGTTGATGCTCAGAGCACAGAGCATTGCCCAAGGAGGCATCTGCCGAGAGCACTGTGGGGGGGGGTGCTTCAGAGCACCGTGATATTTTCAGTGAGTTAACAAAGCAATGTTGATGCGCTATTGATATGACAACTGTTATGGATCACTTAACAGGGCTATGTAGAAGTGAAAACAAATTAAAAAGTGTGGCCAAGCCCGGGCACTTGTGGCCTAGTGGCAACTGTGGTGGGGTGGTTGCTTGGCCAGACTGCAGAGGTGGGGGAGAAGCGGGCTGTTGGATGCTCTAAGAGCAGGTTTTGGAGGGAGGTGGTGAACCTGCCCAGCCTCACTGATGGCTAGGGAGATGCTAGGAGGATGCCTGCAGATGCTGGTAGCCATAGCAGTAGCCTGCAAGCCAGGCAGCTTTGCCCCACCAGGGAAGCACCTGCAAGACAGAGGGACCCTGCTGCCCAAGGGCACGGGGCGCACCAGCTGCCCCTCAGCACTGCTCGTTTCCCTGGGCAAATAGTTTGTTTCCTTAGGCAAGGGGGGAATGGTATCTAAGAGAGGACTGCAAAAAGCTGCCGGCTGCATGGAAGCCCTTGAGATTGTCAAGAAGGCTTGATCTGGTCCTGATGGCATGGGACAGAGACCAGCCCAAAGGCTGGGGCGTGCTTTGCCTTATTATACCTGAGCACCCTCAGCCCTTCTGCTTGGGAGAGGGGAGTTATTATCCCATAGCACTGGGGATTTCCTCAGAGATCATCATGTGAACACTGGGAGAGGACTAGATCAGAAGACTCAGACAAGTGACTGAGCACTAGCTGTAGCTGGTGACTCCAGCCTGCACCAAATCCTTCCTACAGCGCCACCGCAGGAAGGTGAGGCTTGTGGTGGTCACCTCTGATCTAGGAATAAAAGGAGCAGCTCCTCACAAGCCTCTGGTCAGCAGTTGGTTGCCTGGACACAGTTTGTTTAGGGAAGCATATGCCGCTCAGGAACGCTGGGATATTTTTAAACCGTAGTTTCCTAGCACCTGTTCTTTCCCAACCCTGCTATCAGGTGGGGAAAGGGGGAAAAAAAAAGAGAGCTAGGGATCAAAGCAGAGAACAAGGCATGAAGGAATAGAAATAAGGCAAAGGCGAGGAAGAACTTGGATGAGCACCCTGAAGCACAGATGGGCTGTTGCAGTGTCTTTCATATAGGGCCAGATGGGTCCAGGAGACGAACGGGAGGGGTTCACGCAGGCCCAGCACTCCTCATAACCTTCCCCCTAAACATAGAGGCACCCGCTCGTGTGGGGGCAGAGGAAGGCCCAAGCCGCTCAGTGATGCACTGTTCCTATTATATATTTGATATCTGCACCCCTCTTTGGTTTTTACCTCCAAGGAATCAGACCTTGCAGCAGTAAGTAAGTCTTGCCTATCTCTGCTGGGTAAGCTCCCAAAGCTGTGAAGGAGGGAGAGGAGACTGAGGAGGGAAAAAAGTGATGGGTCTGAGTTTCTCTAGCATCTACTAGTTTTGAGGACCCAGTGGAGGCAATACAAGGAGCCATGGTCTTCAGGAGGTCACTTTGGCCTGTCACTTAGGGTATTTCAGGCTCATGAGACAAGACTTGAAGCTCTTCAAGTCACTGATGTTTTTATTTCCAGTCCTGGCTGCGTTTTGTACTAGCCATCACCTTGGATGAATGTTGCCTTTTATTCAGGACAAGTTGTCTTTTCAGCAGTGTTTAAATGTATTTTTAATGTGAATTATCATGTTTTATGGTGCAGCCTCTGAAAAAGAAAGAGAGGTTTTAAGAAAGCTTTTTGCTGGCAGTAAATTAGATTCAAGTTTCTGTGATAAGCCGTAATAGCTCTTCAGAGCAGATGTGTTTTATCAATTTAAGCACACAGAGTGAGAAAACATGTACTGCGTTTAGGCTTTTAAAAATGTATTTTCACGTTAGTGTGTACACAGACAACAATAAATCTATAGAAGCTATTATTATCTTTCACTGAAATATGATACAGCTTGCTCTACGCCTATAATTTACATATAGGGTGACAGAGGAACTTTTCAAGCCGTACCTTGTTTCTTAACGCAAAGCTGGGTACTAGCTAAAATGATAGTCTATTGCCTCAGTGTTGGTCAAGGCAAAAAGGCATCCTGCAAAGCAGATAACCCATTCACATGATATTTTCTACACCCACAGCACTCAGGAGAAGCCCATCACAGTTATCTGCAAATCAGTTTCCTGGCGTCGGAGCCTTCTCAGCTGCTGCTGTTGCTGTTACACGTGGCAGGAGATGTGTAAATGCCTCCTGCTCTTCCTCCTAAGTGCCTGCTCCCTCTCTCCTCCCCACTCTGAGCATAGCCACCGGGGAGGACAACGTGCAGGGCACAGGTGACTGAACCTGCGCTGGTGGCCCTTGTGCCACCACCATGCGCGCCCTTAATTCAGAGTATGAAGTCTGTAGGTTGTGCAGGAAGGTCCTCACTGATCTTCTGAAAAGTCCATATAGGCTGAGCCTCCCAGGTGCTTCTGCATTCAAGCATTCGTTCGAATTTTTCAGAAGTAGGTCCATCTTTTTTGGGTGTTATGATACATAAGAAACATGACCCTCTCTATTACCTAGCCACCTTTATTTCTTTTTCAACAGCTCAGTCTGTAGGTGAGGTGTTTTTACTCATCTCAGCTATTTAGATTGATGAACACTGACAACTAGCACTTCTCTTGCTTTTTTCTACTTCTTCCTGAGAAGCAAGTATTTTGGAGAGAAGAAAGAGACTGCTCTGTTCTGCACAAATTTATTTCTGTTTTCTAACCAGCCTATAAAAGCAGCCAACAGAATTTTCACGACTTTTTCTCATCGAAACAAGCAGATAAATGAGGGCACATTTTGCTAAACAATGGATCTACTTCTTCACCTCCTGTCAAACACAGGGCAACCAAAAACTGAGACTGAGGCCACGAATATCTAGGGCCTTGTTAGTACAGCCTGTGTGACTTATGTGGACAAAATGCTTTCCAGTCACTTTGGCAAACTATTTTGCCCAAAATTAGAGAATCAAGAGAACAAAAAAGCAGCTACTTGTATTTTATTGTTTTCTACCATGGTTTTCCTAAAGAAGCAAGTCTTATGCAGTCATGCTGGCTGGCTCCCTCTGACCTCTCCTAACAATGTTTGAATCCTTTGGTTATTTTCAAGTAAATTTGTCAGAGGGGGCAAAGGTCTGGGACACTATCAAATTCCATAAGTCATGTGAAAATTGGAGCCCCAATAAAACAAAAAGGCAAGATGTGTGTCCCAGTTCAGGCAACGGCTGCAGCGCGATCCCATGCGTTGTTAACTGCTGGAGTACCCACATGAGAGAGAGGCTTTATGAATGTCCCAACCGCAGACAAAGCTTCTCAGAAGCTTGAAATCAACCACAAGATGCAGATCTGTATGAAACCAGATTTTATTAGGTTGGGGTGTGTAAGGGACTAGCTTTTACATGTCTATGTTTTGGAGGATTTTCTCTTGCCTGTGCCATCCCTATATCATTTGACTCCTTTCTGCAACTTACTCTGCAGCCCCAAAGAAGCCACAGGTCTCAGACATCCAAAAGAGTTTTTCCCAAGTGAGGTAATTGATACTGATAGATGTGTACATTCATAGCATACAAGGAATTTTTCAGAAACCCCTGCTGAGATGAGGTCAAGTAGAGTGAGTGGATGTTTTCTCCCTTCTTCATTGCCTCATTGAGTCTTCTTAAATCCATAGAAATGCACACCTGGCTTCTAAGGTTTCCCAGCCTGCTCCACTAGCACATAGCATTACACTAGCTCTGTCATTTCCTCTGTTAATCTATCTCATTTGTTTCCATTTCATTCTGTGGTTGAACTGAGACAGGTTGCCAAGGGTTGGGCTTTCCAGTTTAGTTCCTCCTTTCAGCATGGTATTTGCAACTTCTTCTTGCCCTCCAAGGTGATATGGATCTTGATTATTTTCATGAAAACCCTTTTTCACTGCTATTTTGCCTTAAGCTGCATGACAGCAACCTTAGATTGAATATGCCTGTACCCTACCGGGAGAGTAAGGGCTGCTGTCCCATCAGACAGCCTGTCTGTGTTGAGGATAATATGTTTTAGACCAGGCTGGGGAAAGACCAGAAAAGCTAGTAAGTACCAATATGACATGTAAGAGGAAGAGGCCATACCAAAGAAAACCACAGAAAATACAGCTTTGCATTACCTAGCCTCTACCCCGTCCAGGCTGTGATGCGTCCTCTCCTCAGCTGCCGAGCTGGGTCATCCTGGGCAAGTTTCCTTGCAGAACTGGGCTTCTTCTTTCCCTCCGTTTGGGCACTGATGCTCTTCGGGACAAGCGTTATCTGTTATTATGAGTTTCTGAAGGGTCTGTCACCATGGCCACTGCTGCAAGCTCATTGGAAGACCTCTAAACTTTACTCTAAAATGCAGAATAATATCCCTCTTAAAGTTTGTTAGTCACCTGTAGAGGCCTGGAGGGTGTCTAGGTAGATTAGGAAGGAGATATTGTAGGAGTTACAGGAAAGACGCATTTGCTTCTTCCTGGGCTGAATAGCCTCTGGGTTACTAGGAGCTTTGCTGGCAGGGAAATATTACACTTACCTTTTTCTCTTTGCTGCCTCTGGCCCCCAGGGGGCAAGAGCCAGAGGCTGTGGTTTCTGCAGTAGGTGATTCAGTTTTCTAAAACACTGTCCCTGGCAGACAGGTGCATCTATTTGCTTACTTTGAAATGTGGTGATGAGGTTCAGGTCTGTCAAGGTGCTCTCAGGGAGTAAAGATTTGCAAAATCCCCTTTTTCATTTGACATTAAGTTAGCAGCAAGAATTCAATTTTCTCTCAAATACAACCACCATTTAAACCAAAAACTCCACATACAAAACAAAATCTTAACTTTGGGTTGCAGAAGGGAAAAAAAGGAATAGTCACATAGCAGTTTCATGCAACAACATTTACTATTTTTTGTAGCAGCTGAAACTTTCCGAGAGATGGCAATTGCAGAATCCAGCCAGATAAAGCTTATCATTCTCAAGTTTTAGGTATCTTCTAGACATGTTAGAAAGAAAAGAGACCTCATAGATATGGCTATGTAGAAAGAAAATTAGAAGATCCTTCTTAGAAGGGTTCTTGCATCTTTACATGTGCCCCTACCCCCTATCTGTGTCCAGAGAAGGTCATTTGCTTATTAAATACCTCCAGCAGATCTCAGGTGTTACTGTTGCTACTAAAAGGTTGAGACTAGCATCAGAGTGCATATAAATCCCTCGACCAGGACAAGGGAAATAGTAAATTCAAAATGGCCAGATGAAATTCTTGGCAAAGCCAAAGGTTATTATTTTGTTGGTAAAAACTCCAGGATAAATGAACTCAGGGAGAGGGGAGTCAGAATTCCTTTTAGAAAAAAGACCAGCTCTCGTAAAGCTCTCATCACACATATGGATGGAAGATGGCTGAGCATCAAACAAAGTGGAAATAGTTTTCTGGACGTGTTTCTATTTGCAAGCTCTCCTTAATAATTTGTTTTTCTTTTAATTGAAAATCCACTGAAGGTTCTGTATTATTTTCTAACACTTAGCCCAAAACTATTCTGCAAGTTTACATGTGACGCGTTTAACTTTGTGAAATTAGGTTTTACCACACACGCACATACCATCTCTCTTCCAAGAGGGCTCCGCAAATGCAAGACGAGGCAGCGTTCGAGGAGCTGGGCCCTGCTGAGTCACCATTGCACAAACAGGTTCTCTGTTCTCAAGGGTGGGAAAATACTTGTGCCAGTGATGTTTGGACTTTCTGTAGCTCCAAGGACACTTGGAGTGATATAAATAGCAGTGGTGGGGCTAGTTAAGAATGTAGGGCTGTGACTAATGCTCTGTTTGAATAACGCACTTTCTGCAGCAGATTTATGTTTTTATTTCCAATGTATGTCCAGCATTTATAATCTTCCCTTCCTGGAGTTCGTGATGAATTTGGAAGGGAGAAGCTTTGCCTTCTCTTTTTGCAGACTGGGCTGGAACAATCTGGGCCACATAAGATCTCTATCCTAACGCATGCTACTATACAAAATGGTGTAATTTATCCTTCTTCTTTTTCTTGGTTCCCATAAAGTGTACGTTTCTCCAGACAAGTCCTTGAGTGCTAATTCTCTGCTGACTGTCTGTGAATCTCACCCTCCTACATGTCATCTCTGACAGCCTAGAGAGGAGTCTCCCCCATTGCAGGGCTGGGAAAGAGGGAAATTGAAGGGAAGAAAGCCTCTGCCAGAGGGGGTAAGCCTGACTAAAGTTAAAATAAACAGTGGCTGCTTTACAACATGCAGCAGGCCAGATCCAGACATGAGACGGTCTGAAAGGGTCTAAACTTGACACAGGTAATTAGGGGCATGGTGAAGTTGTTTGGTGTTTCTGCAGCTGGCAGGATGCAGGTGCAGATGCCGTTGCCCATGCCTGGGAGACTCCCACGTGATGGAAATAGTTGAGTGTGTACAGGCAATACAGCAGCGCCTGCGCTGCTGCCTTTCCCTGCCTCTGCAGGGAGGTGAGTGCCCACGGCCTCCGAGGGCTACTTGCTGTTTCCAGAGGAATGTGTTCATGCCACTACTTTTACTGGGAGCTAACCGTGCCCTTGGGGACGAGGCAGAGGGCCTTAGAGGTCACCTCCATCTCCTGGCATGCCTGAACAATATCTACATTGCCATCTCCTATACCATCTACATTTATATGTACCTAGTACCTAATATAACACACCTAATATACTTAATATACCTAAGAAATAGAAATACCTGTACCTAACACCCTCTGCTGCACGCTAAGCAATACCTATGTTGCATTAGATATTAATACTTTGTCAGGTATTCTTCTAACCTGGTATTACAAACCTCTGGTGGTGGGTCTACCACTGGAGAGGTAGTGGAAGAGCAGGAAGAGGAATCTAGGATTTCCCCAGCATGTGCCTATCCAGGCTGCAGTCGGGCACGTCATGGGGGGCAGCTTGGCCCGGCAGCGGTCAGCAGGTGACACCAGCAGCAAGGTTGGTGTTCAAGAAGTACGGTCAGCAGGGATATGCCTGCTTTCTCCCTCCTTGTGCAATTAATGGCTAATGCCCAAGATATTTCTTCTAACAGTGAGCTGACTAGAAAAGCAAAATCAGAAAAACTCATGAAACTCCATGTAGAAAAATTTATACAGTTTAGACATCAGCATCAGGTAAAATATTCTGCAAGAATATTTCCTGTTGGGTTAGCGTAAAAGAAAAAAAAAGAACATAAAAAGAAGTGCAAAGGAAGAGTGCAAATTTCTAAATACAGATATATGGATTTGAAAGGGCTCTTTTTTAAAGTAAGAAGGTCTCTAAGGGGATCTGTATGAACTAAAATATGATGTGGAACATTACTCAGAAAGGTATGTAGATGGTAAAATGTTTGGCAGGTTTGGACCTCTAGTGTTTTTTGTGTATGAGTGGAGATGAGAAGCCCTAGTGGCACAGACCTCATCCAGCAAGAGACAGTCTAAGCGTTCCTCAAGAATTAAAGGTTTTTAACAAAGGACTCAAACCTCAGCAATAGGAAGCAGAAATATCTATTGGAAAACATACGCTCAATCCTCTCAAAGTAATGGAGAAACCCTTACTTCTTATTGGGAGTAAAGCTGGCCTTTGAGGAACAACTGGAAGCAAATAGGAGTGATAGAAACATCTTTGGAAAAAAACAAGTAACATTTTGCCCTGATTTTTCCACTATGTTTCAGGTAGACACTATTTTGTTAATATATATGAGTGTTGCCAATGGCACCCGAGGAAGGCATGTCCAGTCATGCAGACATCTAGTTTACATACCTTGCCTTTGCCTCTCTGCGATTATTTTGCTCTCTCTGAAATGGTTGGTCTGACTACTAATTAAAAGTCAAAAAGGCTTTCTATTTGTACTCATTTCAAAGCCTTAATTTCCTCAGAGGCCTAACAACATGTACTGTTGACACAGCTCAAACAGTTACATCTTGGTTATCCTGAAAAAGCACTGTAAATACGGTAATGAACTTAATGCGTTGGTCGACGTGAGAAGACGGAGGGGCCGAGTCCAACCTCTTATGTTCTTCCAGCAGCATGAGGGCAGATCATGCCCAGTGCTGGAAACATCTGTGTAAATAAACATTACCATCGCTATTGAGAAATCTGCCCTGCTTTAATGTTGTGCCTCATCACAAGAAACTGCCATCATCTTAAATCACGGGACACAACCTCACAGGGTGCTAAGCCCTGAGGGAGCGTTGCGAGGTGACAGATGTTTTTTCTTGGGTGCGATGACATGGGGAAGGAACGGGAAGCTCTGCAGCTACCCTGATGTAACCAGCAGAAGATCCTGGCAGGCGTGAGACCATCTGGTGAACCTGGCACAGAGGCTTCCTGTTGCATTTGTCATGTTTGAAAGCACGTTAGCAAGTCTGCGTGTGTGTTGCGTACTTGCTCAGCTCTTATCTCAATAAGCAGGCTTTGTCCAAAATACATCACCGTTGCTGCGTGATATCTTTCTTCCTTCTCCGGAGATTGTGATCCATTGACCGTGCCCACTCTTTAGAGAAACAAGAGACAAGGGCTTACGAACAGAACTGTCTTTGCTACAGAAGAAGCCAGGGGAGAAGAAAAAAGAAGTTGCAGAGGCAGAAAAGTGGAGTCTATCAAAAGAAGTTGCTCTCTGGAAAAAATTCAGCGTGCTTTATTGTAACCTTGTTCTAGCTCAGTCCTGGGGGCTCTTACGCTCCTCTGCCAAAATGTGCCAGAGCTTCTGGGCAAGGCAAGGCTCAGCTGGCTGCCTCTGAGCCAGTCATCCCAGAGAAGAAAAAAGCAACCGTTTAAGGCTCTCGCCTTCTCCACTGTGTTGCAAGCATAGATGCGGGGAAGTGAGATAGAGCCTGGTAACGTGGAGGGCAGACCCCTGGGCTGGGGGGTTTCTGGGAGGGATCTCTGCACCCTCTGTGTCTTGTAAATGCTGTGAAGGGTCCAGAGCGGGATGGGGAGTCTCCCTGTGTTGTTGATTGCAACCTTTTGGCCCCTGCAGCATAATCCATGCGTTTGACCCCAAGGCTGAAAAAAATGGGTGTTTGCTCTCATGACGCAAGACAGGTGAGATCCTTGCCCCGGAATTGCCAGACGGTGCTGTAATACAGTCTCGCATGTTCATCTTCTGACCATGCTGGTTTTGCTCAGGCCTTAGGAGGCAACCTGGATGTCACGTCTGAGGCCGCTGCTTTCTGGAGAAGCTGTTGCAAATGGCAACAGCATTTGCTTTCTGCTCTCTGCTTTCCAGATAAGAGGCAATTCTCAGGTCAGGCCGGCACCCTACAGACAGCTAAGCGCTGCAATCTGGGCTGTGATTTCTGACCTAAGGATCATTTGACTGCAGTTGTCACCAGGTCTCCTCTGGGAGGGCTGGGTGGCTTTTGAATAACCCAGTTGTGTTCATTTGTGAGCCCAGCCTCTACGGTGTGTGCTTTTATAAACACACGTAACTCTTCCAGGTCGCAATACCAATTTTGACTAAATTTCTGAGAAAGGAAAGTGTTATAGTAGTGCTCAGTTTACTTGACATTGCTCTAGTTCTGTTTATTATTATTATTATTATTATTATTATTATTATTATTATTATTATACTGAACTCATTTCTTTCACTTGATTGCTTCTGTTTTCCCCCAAAATAAGACGGTTCTAACTGGATCATACATTATTCAGCAAATATTCTTGATTCTGTTGCATAATTTATTTAGTAATTTTTTTTCTTGGTGTTCAACCAGCTCCAACATTTACATGATGAAAAATAATTTCAAGAAGGCTTTTTTTTCCCTCCAAATCTTTGAACTACTGAATGCCAATACAACTGCAAATTTCTGTTTCATAAAAACAGATTAAAGGTAACATGGAGCGTAGCTTCCTCTATGCCCAACCAAAAGTTAATGGAATTTCATTGTTGTCACTCTCCCGTAGTTGTAAAAGTGCTGCCTTAAATTACAGTCTGCAGTTACATAAAAAAATCTATGTATTAACACGTGTAGATGGTTACATAACTATTTCAGAGGAAAGGATCTTCCAAAGTTGCTTGAGTGGCTATGGGGAAAAATTGATGAGTAAAACTGTGTGTGATGCAAAGCTAAAGAAGAAATAAATAGCAATTCTGCCTACTCGGCTCATGTAGTAATGGGGACAAGAACGGGGTTTAATCAGTATTCGCTCCAGTGTCTTGCAATGGATAATATTACAATATCCCAAAATATTATTGCTTTTGTCTCTAGTGGGATACGTTTTATCATAGCACATGGGCCAATAAATAGTGCACTACTGATACCTTACTTTGTATCATCAGTAACCAGCTTTATTAAGCACTTGGATGTACTCGACTTCTGCTGCTCCCTGGTCAGGCAAAGGATAAGCATAGGGACGACATTACAGTCTTTCTCTCTGAGCTGATTTCCTACACTAGTAAGTCTGTCACTAATAATAGAGTAACTGAAGCCAAGGAGAACTGTAAGGCAAAGCAGGGATTTAAAGCAGCCAGGAAGAGAGAAAATTGCAAGTTGCAGCATAATTAAATCTTAATGTTAGGTACAAGCATCAGGGAGCTAACCTAATGGTACGTGTCCGTGCAGACTTGCACAAAACACATGCCTGCTTCTTAAGGGTTTTGTTGGCAATCGCATGATCCCAAAATACAATTTGAGTATCGGTCTAATCCAGCAAGGCCCTGACTGTCCCTGAGGGCATAGCTGCAGGCAGGGAGCTCTCGGCATCTTGCAGGGCCAATCTCCCATTTGGGATTGATTGAATTATGTAAAGTTCTGTTAAAAACATTTTGTTAATTGTCCCATTTGGATAAATAAGGTTTGTATTTGCTAGGTGGACCGTCCTCTTGTGTGCTACACACTTTCTTAGTTTACAAGATTAGATCATTTTTAGAGCTATCAACCTCAACCATTTCATGGGGAAACCCTTCAAACACATCTTTGTAAGGTTTGAATATGCTTGGCATTTCCCACTGTCTGGATCCACTTTAATATACAAATTGCTAATCAGAGTGCAGTAAAGTAAGGGAATATAAAAGCAGCTGGAGGCCAGGATTCATATCCCAGTTCAAACACCAAGTATCCCAAAGCATAGGACTAAGCCAGGTGCTCTTCATAGCCATGAGGAGCAAATCACACCCTGAATCCTCAATCTCTGATCAGGGCTCAGATGTTGTAATGACTTTTCAGACCCATTTCTGCTGAAAAATTTACAACAAATAAATATAAGTTGCTGTGTCAGATAATGGTTCGTCGTGCAGCAGATGATGACCCTACTGTTAGGAGCTAGACGGTCTTTGTCAAATGTCGCCGACAGTTTCAGCAGCACCAGTTACCTGCTGGAGGCCCTTCATGAATTTAGTCCCCAGCGTTAACCACAACTGCACCGTTCCCTTTACATTTCTCCAGTTAGGCAAACTTAAGAGATATATTGTCTTACCGGAATGGTGATGTCTGAGAAAGTGACAACAAATCTATAGATATATATGGTAGTATTACAGTATATGATGTAACTGTGTAAGCTATATTGTCACTGGAGAGAGACCGTGGAGAATCCCACTTTGCCTTGAAAAAAATTCAGGACTTTTTCAACAGGCATTTGTGCTTTAGGAGTCCATTGTTACCACTCCCTTTTACTTAGCATCAGGAAAAGGACTCTCTTTGTAACTTTTATCCTGTATTACAAGACCTGAATGCTGGTTTCGGTCTCTGGTATAACACTGCTTAAGGCTGCTGCTTTATCTATTTTAGATGATCCATGCTTCAATTTGCTGCTGTGTCTGTAAAGAAAGAAAGAGCCTTAAAAGTACCACTTTTTCCCCACTATTTTTGTTTTTTCTCTGTTTGTTAACTATACACCTGTAAAAGCAGTGGCTTTTAGCTTAATTTTCTATTAAGAAGCAAAAATAAATTGTTGCTCTGTAGGGACAATCTGGCTACTACAGATTAAGGCAAATTTTAAAAATATTTGAGGGGAATCTACCTTTGAGAAGCATTCAAATAAAGAATTAGAGAAAGAAAGAACAAGCAAAACAGAAAAAGAAAGAATAAAGAAAAGAGAATTAAGAATGCACGTACTTTAAAGTATAGAATCTCCATAAAGATGTTCTTTACTTTCAGCACTGGAGTGGGTGTTAAAATAACGTTCTAGCTTTCTGATATTTTAAATCAGACTATAATGACAACTCTTTCGTGTTTCCTCAAAACAGATTCCGATTTGACAAAATGCTCGAGTGTGTGCCTCACTCCCCAGCGCTGCGTACTGTCCCATTGAAATCGAGGTGACTAGGCTACTGGTTCAAATATCTTTATCTTGAGCTACAGCCACAGTATAGCACGGAGGAAGGTACAGCAGCACCAGCATAGGTCGCAGAGAAGGACAGGGCACCAGGCTTGGGCTTTCATCCCCACTTGAATTTGCTCAGTCAAGCCTAAATGTACCGACCTGCCTCAGAGTCTAGCTCCTAAACCCACCCCAACAGAATGATTTCCAAAAGTGCTTAGCCTCTGCAGCTCCTCTGCAAGTCTGTTTCGTCCTAGTGCAAGTCAATCCTGTATTTGCTGAGCGGGGCTGAAGCTACAGATCTGTTTTTGTTGCTGCTTTGTGTCAATCCGCCATAAACAATTGAGTAGAGAGCAGAAAATATTTTCTTCTCGGGAAAACTACTCGGTCGCCCTTTAGATGCATGAGGATGTGACTTACTCTGTTTTCCCAATACCAATTCTAGTCATAAAAGCTCCAGACCACCCACTTGCTCTTCTCCAGGGGCTTTTGGCTGGTACCGTGTCCTTTCTCCTGACTGTTGCTGACTGCACTCAGACGTATCAGGCTGAGTACCAGCTGCTAATGCCCTATCCAAAGCATGTTTAAATGATTCCCTCCATGTCCCTGAAATGATTAACATATCTAAGTGGAGCCCTCAGACAGTATGTCAGTCCACTGTTTCTGACCATATAGAGTATGTCTAAATACCTAAACAATCCTGTGCCTAAATTAGTGTTTCTATGCCAGATCTTCTTAGACCTATTATCACTTGATTAGCATACAAGGATTTAATCTGACGTTGAATTTAGGTGCACCTGAATGCATTATACTGTCTAATTTATATTTGATATAAAATGACAATAGCTAGAAATTGTATTGACAGATCTTTATTGAAGATAATTACTCAACAGGACTCATTCTGAGTGAATTAATCAGATTGAAAATTCACTTCAATTTTGCAGCACTCCAGCGATAAGAAATGTAGCTGTACACATTGTCTTTGCTAAATTGTAGCTATAATTTTGTTTAAAACTCTTTGAGTTCTTTCAGGTAAATTTGAGCTCCCCAGAGGAACCTGTAACACCTAAGCTCAACTTCTGAGATTTGATTAATTCACAATTCAAGATGATATTGCTACAGGCAGATGTCTCATTCATTTCCCTGGAATGGCAGGCTGTCACTTGTTTCAGGGAGATGGATTATTGGGAAGTATGGGAGAAACGCTACTACCTTCCCTGCAATTATCAGGAAGAGTGTTTTATCTCCTTTAGTGATACAAATGGGAAACTTTCTGGTGCTACCTAAGCCTGGCAGGTTTCTCTCGCTCAGCCAAACCTTACAGAAGAACATGAGGTACCAGGTCCCACTGAGATCCCCTTCTCTCCAATGATTTCAGCTACTGATCTGAATGGGGCTAGCATAGACTCACAGTTTAAGCACGTGCATAACTTGCTTTGGGATTTCAAAGGCCTCATGCTCACCACTTTGCAGAATCCATCAATGGAAGTAAGAAATATTGCTTGTAACTTCAGTGGCTACCCACAGTTTACCTCAATAGGTTGTAACGATTTAATCTAGAGATTTTAATCTATTTCCCTTAAAAAGAATTGCCTTAAGTGAAAACCAAAAGGTATGTCTTCTGTTTTCTTAATCTTTCAAAATTTAACTGAGAACACAGATCATTTATACGTGTGATATGATGGTTGTTTTCTATACTGTATTCCTTGACTGGAAACTAAAATGTATGGAACTTGCTTTCCTATAATTACCTCCTAGTGAAATTTTCTAGAAATGATATTCAGTGAGGATATAAAACAGCAGAAAGAAGACAAAATTTAACAGTAAACCATGGTGGGGGGGGGAGGGAAGAAAGGGATGAAAAATTGGCAATGCAGCTGAGATATGACTGTGATGTGTTCACACAGAGAAGGCATTCAGTGACCAACAATAGCTTATATATGCTTGACCTAGTAAGTGGTGTAATTGCTACTCACACATATAGAACTAATATTTATTTCATGTCATATTTAAAAATGAGTTGAGTATTGAAGTGAGAAATGAAGAATATTGAAGATAGGAATGTAGATGTAGAACACAGATGAAGAGGGAATGATCATGCTGAGAAATCATATTGAGAGAGAGTATGCTATGGATAAGTTAATTCTTTCGCAGACTATTAATTAAAGGTTGATTTCCTTTTGTTGAAGCCTCGTTGTCCTAATGCATTTAGACAGAGAGGAAGAAAAGGAAAGGATGGGCTGGATGTGATTTGCCAGCGGGAAAAAGCCACTGCGTATAATACAGTCCCTCCTTCTGCATATTCTGGCTGTCTCTCCTTCCCCGGTAAAGCGTTTTTAGATTCTCCTCAGCATCTTGAAAAATTTACATTATTGTGCTTCAGCTGGTTTATTTGCATTCATTTTCCTTTTAGCCAAGTGGGATTGTTTATTGGGAAGCATCACAGCACATCACTGTGTATTTGAGTTACTTCAGTTCGGCTGCACTTGCTTCCTGCAGGTCTCAAAGCTTGCCAGCTGCTTCTTTTAAGGGTCTGCACCAGAAAATTATTAGTACCCACCTTAACATTGATTGCTAGGACTTAGTACGGCTCTTAACAGAAATGTGCACCGAAAGGTGATGTGATTCTTATGTTACTATTCATTCCTATTGTACCAGCCCCTGGGAGGCCCTTCATGAGGGACCCTACATGCCAGGCACTACTTGCAAGGAAAGAAGAAAAAGGTGGCTGTTACTTCGGTGGCCGTGCAGACACCCTTTGCTCATTCCTTGGCCCCAGGAGGTGCAAATGGCAGAGCGCGCTGGCAGTCTGTGTGAGCAGTGGGTCAGGAAGTGGGAGGTAGCCAGTGTTCATAGTTTGCATGGTGGCCCCCTGACCTAACCTCTTTCTCCTGCTTGAACCCAAAGCAGGGCCCTGACTCTGTTCATAATTGACCTCAGTTCTGAAATGCCACAGCTTAGCAGTTGCTTTTCTGGCTTTCCTTCACTATTTTGTTCCTATTCCTGGTATCAAGTGAAGAATTTAGAGTGAAGCAGTAATCAGGAAAGCTGCTGGCGTAAAATGGTACAGGTGCAATATCCACACAAAATGGCGGCATCAGGAGCCACTGCAAAGGCCTCTTGTACCCCAGCAAATGTCTTCAGCACTGATGGAAACTGCAGTCATGAAAGCTCAACAAAGCTAGTCTTGCCTCTCCGCAGTGCAAGCATGCAGAGAAAATCAGTTGGCTACTGGAATTTCCAATAGATTAAGTATTTGCTAATAGTGTTAACAAATGTAATAGTACAGATTCTTGCTAGACATCTTGCTAGATGTCTTGTCCTTATACTTCATCCATCCTGACTCAAAAAGGGAGAAGGGCTACACTATGCATTGCGCAAAAGAGTGATAGGTGTGTGCCCATTGGAAAGGTCCCTTCTGGTATCCAATCCTGTAGCATTTTTAGCTAATACAGCACAGAACAATTAAAATCCTCTTAGAAAGTGTTTGTGGATTACTTTTCGGGAAGAGATGGGCCAGCTGTTCTCCCACCAGAGCTGTGGCAACAGCTAGGTCAGAATGACCTGCAGGACAGTCTTTTGCATCTCCTTATAGCATCCCATACAAACACACAAATACAGATGTTACAGTGGCTGCTCAGAGCTCCAAGTGCTTACCTCACTCTGGACAAAGATATAAAAAGGTGTTGTTTAATTTGGGTGATGTGCTTCATCTGCTTTGCTCAGGTGCAGATGGCTGCACTAAGTAGAGAGTAAACTCTAGAAACTAATGCTAACAGGGCTCTCTACTTCTCTGCTCCAGTTTTGGTCTGTTCACTTAAGTGAAGTTTTCCTGATTTGTACCATTGTGAGAGAAGAAAAGAGCATTGTTCTTTTAAATATGCCCTGGACCTGATCCCCCCTCTTCTTATCACCACTTGGATGGCTCTGTAATTCTATTAATTCCAGCTGAATAAATTGATTGATGATGATCTAAGTGTGGAGAGAATCAGTCTGAGTACTGCAAAGGCTGCTAATAGATCTGCATTAGCTTGTATCAGATTTATTTTCATGTCCCTATTATAACATTCCTTTTCCTGGCCCTTTATTTAAGAATGATTTAATATGGTTATACACAGTTTCCATAGACCCTGATAAACCAGCTTAATATTTTACCTGAATTTGCTCAGTCTTTCTAGGAAAAGAAATAAAAATATTGCATGAGATTGTAAAAAGGAATTTTCCATACAGTTAGGCTAAGCACAGATATAAAACACGGAGTCTAAAGTGGGAAGCTGGCTCTGTGCTTTTGCTCACTTGCAGAGCCATAATTACCGATCTGTGAATTAGATGCAGAGGAAGCTTACATTTCTCAATTGCATTGATGAACTCAGCCTCACGTCTTACTGCTAGCCAAGTGTTTTCATGCGTGAGTTATTATATAAACCTCTAAAACAGCTAAAGAAAAAAAGTAGAAACTCACTGAGAAAAGGTGTGTGTGTGCTGGAACACGCCTTGGAAGGGCCAACTGTTGTCCCACCAGGAACCAGGTTCTTTCTAGCACCAATTTCCATTGCAAAAGCTGATGGCTTCCCTTGTGTTTGGCATTTGAGGAAAAGAAGCTCAAGTGAACCTAGAGTACCTAGAGTACTTCAAAGGCTGGATGGGATTTTTTTTTGCAAATCTGTTCTTGGAAGAGAAGATAGAGCAGTAGATGGGTGCAGTTTTCATTTTCCCCATGTCTTGCATGTTTGTTATAAAGTGTGCTGTAGCAACCTAACCATTTTCAAAATGAATTTGTTTTGTAATAGTATGAGTGATTGGTATGCCTTCACCTGGGTTATAATGTTGAGTTTTAGCTACCCCTTGTTTAAAAAGAAATAGCACAAACACAGAGCTCAGGGACAGAAGGGGAAAATAGTCAGCTGTTGGCAAGAATATAAGTTCTTATTCTTCAGGGAACATCTGACTGCTGGAGCATTGAAAGAAATTTCTGTAGCAGGAAGGCATCCCTTAGCTGTCTGTCACAGGATTTCCTGGGTCTTCTGTTGACACTCGTTGCATCGTGCTGATCTCTTCCACCAAAGGAATTTTGATGGAAAGTTTTTGATGGAAACTTTTAATCAGATGGAACACGCAAGTTTCTGCATGTTCCAACTGATTTATAGTTCATGCTGCAATGAATGTCTTACATGGCAAAAAGTAGAGATTCAGATTGTATCCCTTACTGTTACTGCTCAGGCTGTCCTGTAGCTCTGCCCAAGTTAAACCAGCAAGATTAAGCTCTGAGTTACTCAGATCTTATGATAAATTTGAGGCTAGCACCGAGGTTTAGGGCTTTCATTCTTTTGATAACAGACTTATCTTTCAAGGCCTGTGATAAAAAGTTGGACTTACTCCAGGGTCCCCTGCATTGCTATCTGTGCTTGAGGAAAGTTGTTCTTGGGAAGACAGTTATAATTGTACTTGATTTCAGTATGAGTTTGCTTCTTGGTTTTTTTTTTTGGAAAGAGTGCTAGAATCTGCTTATGTTCTGAAACGTTTTAATTTGTGGTTGAAAACAGACACTTTGAATCGTATACATAATTTGGCATAAAGTCCTATCATGTAGTACCTGGACTTTTTAAACTATTTTGGTGCAGATTTTGAAATTTACCACTCAAAACAACTAATAAGTCAAAGCCACAAGATCCAAAATTATTTTGAATGTTGACCAAAAGATGTGAAAGCTCAAACTGAAAGGTGTTAAAGGTACTTTGTGTGTTTAATAACACTGGTTTAAATCTAGAAAACCATAGCTGGCAACTAAGTCACAGGTGTGGTCTTATCGTGTGCTGGGTCAGCATTATTTCTCTAGACTTCTGTGGAAGCATTTTTTCTTATCTTGACTTGTACAGAGATATTCCAGGAGTCGGAAGGCTGAAGGCCATATACTGAGATCAGATAACATTAGTGATGTGCCACTGCTGCACATACCAGTTAATCACAAGCAACCGCTTTCATATAAAACAAAGACCTACTAAGAGAGTGAAGAGCATCTGTTTTGGAAGTGTCCACTGACTTTGTTTTACAGAACAGTGTAATGGGGTTAATCTACAGCTTTTTTACAATGCAAGTATTCCTCATTTTTTAATGGAAGTACACTATTCAGTAGCACTATGTAGACAATATATCAAAGGTGTACCAGCATTGAAGAATCTAGCATTGAAGAATCCATTTCCAAAAAAAACTATTCTATGGACCTTCTCCCATGTTCCTTCAAGAGATAAAACCTTTATTTACCTTTTTACTTTAACTGAAGTTCTGCCTGCATAAGAAATGTGGGGCTGGAGTCTACATGTGTTATTAACAGCATCCTCCCACGCATCCCCAGATGATCTGGTATCTCAGCCCAGCTCTTCTGGTAGCAGAAACTTATGAGTCAGTTTTGAACTGCTTGACCCTGAGACCAGCAAACAAATCCCACTGAAAGAAGAAGGGCTGGGACAGATGGAGTGAGAGGATAAAAAAACATACGAGGCCAGACCAGGAAGGGTATCTGATTTGTAAACTGAAGAAATACACCTTTAGATTTTCTCCCTTGCTCTGAGAACGCACCTCTTTGTTTTCCTGCTGCTCCTAGCTTACGGAAAAGCTTGGTCACCCTTCCCAGATAAAGCAGTCTGCTTATCTCATCAATTCCCAGTGACCTTTTATTTATTTCACAAGTTAGAAAGTTGTGAGCATTGCGTAAGAGCCATCAGCATGAATATTTGATGACCAGAGCTCCCATAAGCATATCAAATCTGATACACAGCTAGCAGCCATTAAATATTCTGTTTACTCCATAAACGTACGTTTTTAGAAATCTATTGAGAGTCACTGTCCAAAGAGATTTGAAGCTCGGTATTTATTATGAAGCTCCGTTTTGAATATAAATGATGTACTTCCCTGAAAGTCTAGTCAACATTTACATCCTCAGTGCATACTTCTAGATTTAATAAATGCTTGGAACGCAGCACCACTTTTGCTTCTGACTATCGTGGGATGAAATGCAATGGCTTTTCAGTTTACACTCTACTGGGATGTATCTGATGTGACTGTATGAATGCCTGCCTGCCATGAATGTGCCTGTATTTTAATAGGCACCAGTATTTTAAAGAGATGGCAGCATTTAAAACTGTATTTTATGCTATATTCATTGTAAATGTATATTTTTGCAATTTTTAATCCCATTAAAACTTAAGCAGCTTTGGCTTCATGCAAGAAAATCTCCCAGGATCTGTAAGCAGAGTTCTTTGTGTTTCATTATCTTTGTTTAATGCAGCAGAGATTTGATTTATCTGTGCTGAAATATACAGCTCTAGTGACTTATACTGTGAAGAACACTGGCTTTTCCTCTGAAGTTTGGAGCTACTTTTGGATAAAAATAAATTTGCAACCTGATCTGGATTATATTTATTTTTATTATAAGCCTAAAAATTTGTTAAGGATTACAATCAGAAAGCCAAGAGCATTCATCAAGGGATTGTACCCAGCTTGTGGGACATTTTGGTAAAGAGGTCCGGTTGGGGCAACAGGAGGAAGAAAGTTTGCCACTCAGTAGTTCCCCTAGAGAGAAACTACTGAGCTGTTTTGAAACCTCAGTGATTTATTTTGGTAGAGATTTTGGGAAAGGAGTATTTCTGAAAATCAGGCCTTACAATGAGAATAGTTTGCACAGGAGTCTGGGAAGGCAAGTAACAAAAACGGACACATCTACACATTTGTGTCCATACGGCTGAGGGGTCGGAGCAGGCAGGAGGAGGCAGAGCTGGTTTCCACTGTGTTACCAAAGCGAGCACCCCATACAGATTACCAGTTAAAGAGGTGTCTCCCGTTCCTGTGGTTCTAGCTGCATTTGCAGGATTGTGAGTTATATATGGAAAGGACAATTGTATTCTCAGATGTTTCTATATTTTTCCTCAAGGTTAAAAAAAAAAAAAAAGGAAAAATAGCCTAGTGATCCTTAACTTGAAAAGTTTCAGCGTAACAGATAAAAAATTCCTTCAACCAATGTTTCTATATATATTCCACAAAGTGCCAAATTTTCCAGGAACTTCTGCATACTTGTTAACCACACTCTCCAATTCATGGTAATTTTTCAGACTTACATGGCAGTATTTATGATGGCCACTCTTCAGATAATACCATTATTAGGACTTTTATCTGAAGTCTAGTTTGGCTAAAATGTAATTGGAGATACATGATTTAAAGGCTGAGCAATGAGCAGAATTGCCTGCACTTTATTCTTTGCACCCATTGAAAGAAAGAGAAAATTTCATAGTTCAAGTATGATTTGGTAAAAGGCAGGACAACGGTGACAATCTGGATCCATTGCTCCACATGTTCTCTCAGGAATGCAAGCAGCTAATTGCTGCCTTTACTTCTTTGCAGACGAAGACTATGGATCTGATTAAGTTGAACATTTCAAATATGCATCTTAAAAAAAAAATTATACCAATTTAGTAGACAGGGAAGAATGTAAAATTTTCAGAAGTGAAAATTAAGTATCAGTTGTACCTTTTCTCCTCCTTGCCAAGTTTATAAAATCACTCTAGGAGTCTGAAATTAAACCATTTCCCTGTTGATTTGGGTTGGCTTTTTCAAATTGTAGAGAAAGAAAAGAATCTGCTTTCCTTTTTTCTTCTTTTCCTTGCATTGCAAAAGCCCTGCAAGGATTTTCTTCAAAGAAATCTAATCGGTGTTTTAACACAATATAAAATGTTATGTAAAAGCACCAAGAAATATGATCATAGAAGATATCTGTGAACAAAACAGAGACAAAAACAAACGTTTCAGTCAACATATCCAAAGGAAGATCTATCATTTTTATTATAATTTTTAGACTCAAAATTTTTCTCACTCAAGCACATGAAGAACTGGCTTTTGGTATGTGTCTTGTGCCAGAGCCCAGGCTGGGAACCTGTGCCTGTCTACCTTTCAGCTTTTCAGGAGTTCAGGATCCTGAGAGGTGGGAGCAGGGCAAAAAGCAGGTTCACAACCCTAGACCTCAGGAGAGCAGACTTTGGCCTGTTCAGGGACCTGCTTGGAAGAATCCCATGGGATACAGCTCTGGAGAGAAGAGCGGTCCAGGGGATCTGGTTGATTTTTAAGGCTCACCTCCAGAGGGACCTTGACATGCTGGAGAGACAGGCAGAGGGGAACCTCGTGAAATTCAACAAAGGCAAGTGCAGGGTCTTGCACCTAGGGAGGAGGCTGGGGGCTGACTGGCTGAAGAGCAGCTCTGCAGACAAGGATTAGGGGGTCCTGATAGACAAGAAGGTGACCATGAGCCAGCAATGTGCCTTTGTGGCCAAGAAGACCAAAGGCCTCCTGGGCTACATTAGGCAGCGTGTTGCCAGCAGGTTGAGGGAGTGATCCTTCCCCTCTGCTCAGCCTTGATGAGGCCACGTCTGGAGCGCTGTGTCCAGTGCTGGGCTCCCCAGTACAAAAGAGACAAGGACCTATGGAGCAAGTCCAGTGAAGGGCTAGTAAGATGATCAAGGGACTGAAGCATCTGTGATATGAAGAAGCTGAGAGAGCTGGGACTGTTTAACCTGGAGAGGAGAAAGCTCAGGGGAATCTTATCAACGTGTGAAATACCTGATGGCAGGGAGAGTAAAGAGGATGGGGCCAGACTCTCCTCAGTGGTGCCCAGCGATAGGACAAGAAGCAACAGGCACAAACTGAAACATAGAAAATTGCATCTGAATATAAGAAAAAAACTTCTTCACTGTGAGGGTGGCTGAGCATAGGAACAGGCTGCCTGGAGAGGTTGTGGAGTCTCTGTCCTTGGATATATTCAAAACCCAACCTGACACAGACCTGAGCAACCTGCTGTAGGTGACCTTGCTTGAGCAGGGGTTTGGACCAGATGGTGCCTGCCAACCTCAGCAATTCTGTGAACATGTGACATGAGTGTAGGTAGGATGTAGGGCAGTGCAAGCTGGGGATGTGAAACATGTTCTTCTGTCCCTTTCATCTGCAGCTGCCTCACTACTGCCACAGGAGTCACCAAATGCCTTGTTCATCTCAGAAGGAAGCAACAAAAGAGGTAAAAAGCCCCAAGTTACAGCCTGCAACCCTCCTTGCAGCACACAAGCACCGGCAGGATGCTGCTGCTGCTCTGCATGCACCAGTGGGTGCAATTCCCGCTGCTGTTGGCTGCCCTTGCAAACAGTGCCCAATGTGCACTCCCTGCTCAAATCACAAGCCCAGTGAGGGAGAAACTGTCTCTTGGCTTGCATGTGCGTACAAAGCCCCTTATGGTGGTGCTTTTGTATGGTCTGGGGTGTCCAGAGATGCTGCAATATAAAAAACTCCAGATGTGCATAGCTCAACCACTTTGCAGGCAGCAGGAATCAATGCAGCAGGGAACTGTCCCCAGACCACCGCTGGTCGTGGCTTGTCCTTGGCAGTGCTGTTTGCCTCGGAGAGGAGTCAGTCGTGAAGGTTCACAGAATCACAGAATCACAGGATCACAGAATGGTTGAGGTTGGAAGGGACCTCTGGAGATCATCTAGTCCAACCTCCCTGCTCAAGCAGGGTCCTCTAGAGCATATTGCCCGGGATCGCATCCAGACGGGTTTTGAATATCTCCAGCGAAGGAGACTCCACCACCTCTCTGGGCAACCTGTTCCAATGCTCTGTCACCCTCACAGTCAAGAAGTTTTTTCTCAGGTTTAGGTGGAACTTCCTGTGGTTCAGTTTCTGCCCATTGCCTCTTGTCCTGTCGCTGGGCACCACAGAGAAGAGACAGGCCTCTTGACACTCCCCCTTCAGATACTTATACAGGTTGATCAGATCTCCTCTCAGTCTTCTCTTCTCCAGGCTGAACAGGCCCAGCTCTCGCAGCCTTTCTTCATAGGAGAGATGCTCCAGTCCCCTCGTCATCTTTGTAGTCCTCCACTGGGCTCTCTCCAGGAGTGCCATGTCTCTCTTGTACCGGGGAGCCCAGGACTGGACACAGTACTCCAGGTGAGGCCTCCCCAGGGCTGAGGAGAGGGGCAGGGTCACCTCCCTCCACCTGCTGGCAACACTCTGCCTAATGCAGCCCAGGATCCCCTTGGCCTTCTTGGCCACAAGGGCACACTGCTGGCTCGTCTGCCCTTCACATCCCCTTGCAGCCAAGGGCCAGGCTTCTCTCTAGAGGGATCCCACTTTAGCGCAGGGTAAACATTATTTAATCTCGTAAAATTCCTCAGGATATCTTTACACTGCTTAAAAAAAGAAAAGCTGCTGGCTAATTTTGGACAGTCATTACTGAGAGAGTTAAAACCATGGGTAATTTTATTGGCTTGCTGTGATACAAGTTAAATATAGGGGCACTAGGAATTTCCCTCCAGGCCAGATAAGTCCCACATGAAATATTTGAACTTTGCAGGCGTGCACACCCCATAAGGCAATGCTGAGCATTTCATCTGAGTAGTAACATAACAAGGGCTACTCTCCAGTATTGCAGCAGCATTGTGCAAGAGGGCGGCTAATACTTTTTGTTTGTTAAATGGTGGGTTTGTGTATTTTATTCCTTAGGCTGCTATGCATGAGATCAATACACCATCCTCCTACCTCTTGCCTGCACTTTCCTCTTCTTTGATCAGCACTTTGGAACCTAATTGACACTTAACGCTGCTGTGTGGAAATACTTCATTCATTTCACTTGGGTTACTCCGGTATTTTTACTGGCACACCTGAGAGAAGTTACCAGTTATCTGTTGTTAAACATCCCCAGTTTCTTCTCCTGTTCCTCAGAACTCCATGAGAGGTGTTTATTTTGCTTTGTGCTTGATGTAAAGATACATAAAATAAAACAGCCACCTACTTGCTTCTGTGGAGGGCTCCTAAGTGAAGCAGCTAATTGATCTGTTCTGAAAGTACTCCTCTTTGGATAGATAGCAGACCTTCGTTGTCTGCAGACACCTGCAAGTTCCTCAGGTTACTCTTCCAGTGTAAACTACTATTTGCATATACACAGTCATGAACTGCTTGCAGCCTGAAGAGGAAAAGGACAAAAGATGTCTGGTATGAAAGAGCAGGTCAGTGGAATTATTCCTAGAAACTTTTCAGATGTTTTTCAAATGAGCTCACTGTGTTAAATACTGCTTCTTTTTTATGGCTGTGTGTGCTGGTAGGATAGAGGAGTGTGCTATAAGCCAGCCACTTGGTTTTTGTGTGCCTTACTACCTTTGCCAAAGCGACCTGCTGTTCTGAACTCTTTGTAGGCGATTTTAGGGTTAACTGAGACTACAGGTTCTGCTGAGGAGACTGTGCTCCACACAGTGCCTGTCTTGGTAGAAGGATACTAAGTGGATTAAATATATAAAGTTTCCCAAAGGAAAGAGCATGCTTTGTAACAAATATGGCTCTTAAAACCTAATCCTTCTTGGGGATAAAGGAAGACAAACAGATCCCATTAGCTTTCCTCTCTCTGACACATCTATATTGCTGTGAACGAAAGTTCTCTAGTAAATTAGATAGTGTAAGGACATGGTGAAGAACCCAGAGAATACTGATTTTTAAGAAGTGAACATATCTTCTTGCTTATATTGTACAGTACAAATTTTTCCCTCTTCCCAAATATCTTCAGTTCTGATTGTATGAAATCTCCCTGGTGGTTGCTTTTGGAGGGGTTTTTGTGTTTTTTCCTTCTTTTTTTTTTTTTTTTTTGCCTTGCTCTTCCTGGTATCTGTGGGATGACAGACTAGAGGCCTACGCCTAACATATGTGCTGGGTGTACGGATTTGCTGGGCCCTGGTCCCTACTCTACTGTCCCGCCAGCCGTGCTGTGGGCTGGAGCTCAGCGTGCCATGTGCCTGTGGTCCCCACCGTCTCCCCGTGGCAGCAGCTGGCATCACAAGACCGGGCAGGAGAAGGAGCAGCCTGGGGAGACAGAGGAGGGGGTTGCTGTGCTAATAAACATCTATCGGCTGACTCATGTTAAATTATTATGGATCTGGAACAGTTTGTTATTTGGCTGGGTGTTGCAAGAAGAATTTTAAAAGAATCTAAGTCATAGCGGATCACTTAATTAAAATCTGCCAGAAATCTGTGCTCCCTGTGAACGAGTAGCTCAGATAAACAGATTGTGCCTGAGTTCCTGTAGACTGGGAATTCCTTCAAGGGAGAACCGTTTCTGCTTTCCTCTTTGGGAAACGTGCACTTTGTCAGTGCTGGAAGGAAATGAATTAACAAACTCATTTACTAGCAATACATAGGAAACATGTGCCCATGCATGTGCACACAGACTTAAGATTTCTTCCAGAGATAAATACCTGAAATAAGTTCTGAGTCTATTTCTCTGTTTTATAAGCTATAATTTCTGAAATGCATCATCTAAAGTTCATGTCTGTTCTCCTTAGTCTTCTCCTAATAAAATTTAAAAAAAGAAATATTTCTTAAACCCTCCTTGTGCCTCCAGTCTTTGGTACTTCATGGGAGGTTAGCTTAAAGTAATCACTGTGTACAACAAGAGAGAAGTTGTAATTTCTCAATCATGTCTTAGAGCTTTTCTGTTTCAGAAATATTACTCTGCAGCATTCTCCTGTGCCTGCAGATATTAATAAAACTGCTTCATTCAGATCAGAGCATCAAATGAATTTACCAAACTAACTGCAGAGTAGAATTAATTGAACCTGCCTCACAGTCAAGTGCCTTATCATTCATATGCAGTAGGTAAGCTGGGCAACTGCTGCAAAAACTGAAGCCATGCACATGTGTTTAACGGTGATAAAGAGAAGTAATTATTGGGAGAAGCCATTTGGTGCAAAACTCCTTCATGTACATGTGGAATTCCTCCATCCTCCATTCATATTTCCTCTCCTCCTTAAATCAGATTCTTTTACTGGCGGAAAATATGGTGATTAAAACAAACAAACAAGCTAGATATAAAACTGCTAACAGCCTTGCAGTCCTCTTGGCTGTCTGCTCACTGATCAGCACAAGGGAACATGTTGTAAACTTCCCGCGAAGAAAGTACAAAGCGATCAACTGTTCTGAGCTCAGCGGTAACGTACGCGAGCTGCAATTGTGGTGGTATTGTTGATTGTGGCACCCAGACCTCAGTGCTAAGAGAGCTGGGTATCTGTGCATGTGCTGAAGGAAAATGGGGGAAGCGGCTCTCTGCTACAGCGTAGTTAGACCAGGCACTCCGAAAAGGGAAGGCGCGGTGCGCGAACGTGACTTCCCCAGAGAGAGCATCAGGCTAGTGGCCGTATCTACTGCGTCACGCAATGTTTTCCTGATGCGGTACCTCATTCGTTTTGTCTCTCTGCCTCGCTGTGAAATTGCAAGTGTCAGTTTGGCGATTAATTGTATTCTTGAAAATGACAGACCAGGAAATTCTGATTGAAACGCCCGTTTGGGAGGCTCTTCTCGGTTACACACAGTCTGCATCAATCAGTAAAGCTGTGCCATGAGAAGTCATTTCATTTTGTGGAGGATTTTGATATTGCAAAATTTGGGTTCATTCCAATTTGGAATGAAACCTGAATTTCACAATTTTCCATGACAGGGAAAACACCTTGGGGTCACTGCATATCTGGCAGGCTGCTGGAGAAAGGAGGCTGCTGGAAGCCCTGGCTTTCTGAGCCCAGAGCTTCCAACGTGACTGGCAGGAAGGGGACCAGGGTGCCTTTTTAAAAAAAAAAAAAAACACCACAGGGTCTCCCCCTTCCCAGGGAAGCTGCAGGTAGGTTGTCCAGGAGAGCTTTGTGCTGCAGACCCTGCTCTGTTCTCCCTCCTGCCTTTGTGAGCTGGTCTGATCCAACTTTGGATTTTCAGACACACTCCCAAAGTGTGGATCCTCCCTGAGCGTCCTCTTCTGAAAATTGAAACCTTGGCATCCAGCTTGGTAGGGGTTTTGGCGTCTAGTACCAAGTTTCTGTGCAAAAACATTGTGGCTGATTTGACTTTGGTGCCAGCTCAAATCTTTGTCAGTGCTGAACTTGACCTCTGTGTACTGGGTTGCTGCCACTGATGCAGATCCCAAGACTGGTGTCAGGTCTCAGACTCCCTAATGGCTTAATCAAACCCTTTTCCCAGAGCATCAGTTCTGGGAGTAGGCTGGCAGCTTGCCTCTTTGGGACATACGATAGCCAAAGCCTACAGTGTAGTCTTTTTGCAAAGGGTTTTGACCCACATCTCTCCTTCCCCTCCCCACCCTCCACTGCTTATTTTAGGCAGCACAAGAAAGAGATACATCTAGATAAAACAATAAATTGTTTATGGGCCATATCGTGCCTCTGCTGGGACAGCTTTGAATGCTTTCCTGGACTATGTTCTCTAGACCTGACTTTCTACAACATGGATGACAGCAGTTTTTCCTTCCCTTGTGTGAACTCTATCCCTGTCCCCTTCCTTCATCCAGTGTTAACATCAGGCAGTCAAAATGATGCTGCCTGGCGCTGTTTTCTTTAGGATATTTATTGCACGCTCCAGACCTATTGAAAATGGCAGTGATTATTTTTGCCCCTTATCTAAGACAGACCTTTACATCTCTTCCAAGCATGCGTGCTTCTCCATCCAGCCATCTGTTGCCTAAGCAGTAGCCCCAGGAAAGGTCCTTGAAGCAAGAGGTCACATAGTGAGCCACAACTGGACTTTCCCTGTAATCAGCGAGCATTTGGGGCACATGAGTCAGCATTCTCCAGTGGAGAGAAAATACTTCTTTCAGACAGTTTCTGACCACAGAGAACTGTTAAGTGCTGTACTTGTGGTCCTCTCTGAGAAGGAGCATGCCAGGCTGAAGTGACTGAAACAGGGAAGAAGATTTCTAAGGATGTGAAACATTGCCATCATTCTCCATTTTAAGTGTACCTGAGGACGTTAAAGCCCCTGTTAGAATATTGCATGAATGTAGACATGCTCTATGTCTACCTGAAAAGCCAAATCATGCTTTTAAGGCTTGACTCTAAGCATCTTCAACTCCACCTGGAGCCTGTGAGGGTTGTTGGTGCTTAGCATTTCTGAAAAACTGGCTTAAAGGGCACTGGGTTGTGTTGGTGCTTAGCCAAGAGCTTAGGAAGGACAGTCTTTTCCCTCCCTCTGCTGCTTTGGGGAAATCTGTTTTCTTGCAACTGTACAGGACAAAGTTGGTATATTTTTTGAGCAGTGGCAGATCTTTTCTTGATGGGAAGCTATATATGTAGTAGGTTTTGATACATTTTTTCCCTTTCCTTTGTGCATCTAGAAACTTTCTGTGGGAGGAGACCAGGAGACCTTAGCTTGTATACTGTAGCAAAACCCAGCCTGTGGTATATAATCCAGGGACCCATGGAGTCATATATAAATATTAGGTAAACAGTGGAAAGATAATCTATGATACTAAGGGACAATGTTAGCTACAAAAAAACTGAAGCTGGAAATGAGAAATTCCTAATTGGAGAGTATTTTTCTAAGGTAATTAACAGGAAGTCTATCCCCCTCACCTTTTTTTTTTTTTTAAAGATGGGGCTTTATTGTCTATAATCTCATGTATAATGTGCCTGCCAGCCACAGCAGGGGGAAAAAATCAGACACCCAGAAAATCTTTTCTGCTTTAAATCCCTAAAAGTATCCTTTCTGCAAAAGCCTATGCTATTGAACTGATAGAAAGCTGCCAGAAAAGGAATGCTATTTGAGCCTAAGCCTGCTCATGGTGAACTCATTTGAAAATTCAAGCAGATGATTTCAGGGTAATTATTATTATGTTGCTTGCTTAGCTGCAGCTGTGACTTCTTTTTTGCATAGTGTAGACAGAGCTTTACAGAATGTTTCTCAGCACCTTCTGTGTTAATTGACAGCTATATGTAAACCCTGCCTATTGTTTCAGATAGCACAACATGTTCTTAACTGCGTGTTTCAGATTAGAAAAGGATTGAAAAATGAAAAGATAAAGCAATAAAATCTTAGAATTTGTTTCACTCATTCACTCTTTATAAATATTCTTGGGTATATTCTTGTCACATGCATAGGAACTCTACTGTTGTTTAATGGAAGCTTTGTGAAAATGCTGAGACAAGACCATATTTCTCTGAATTTCAAGAGGTACTTTGATATTGGGTTGTCCATGGATAGATGAGAGACTTTTTTTGTATCCAAAGGAATATTCTCTGTCCTATTTTCCTTTACCCCATCCGCTATCTTTGAAGATTATTTGTGGCTATTAAGATCACAGTATCACAAAAAAATGCAGGGCGTGCTGCCTACAGAGAAGAGGGGTGCGTAAGGAGTCTAATGACTGTTCTCCTCCAAGAAAGGTCCCCACAAGCCTGCAACCTGCCCCCAGACTATCCTTGGTAGGATGAAGGCTGGGGACACACAGGCAGTAGATCTGCTGTAGGAATGACATGGGCGGGTAGAGGTCTCCTACTCTCTTACTGAAGAGATAATATGGGAGATAATGAAATCACGGGCTTTAGTGACAGAGCGAGATAGACCAACAACCTCGGTCGGGCTTCATGCCCAACTTACACTGCTTCAGTAGCAACTGCATAAACTTACCTCACTGCTATGGCTAATTGTCACCCCAAACAGCCACACTGAAGGCACTGCTAAAGTAGCAGGAGCTAGAGGAGAACCATATAAATGCATAAAAATAGCACAGGGAGGAGGCATGAGGAACAGGTGGAGATAACAAAAAGAAAGATTTGGATGCAGAGTTCCTCCTCCATTAGGAGAATCCTTACAAAGCAAACTTGAATAGAAGAGAAAAGTGCGTATTTTTTAATCAGAAAACAAAACAAAATTTGGAACACCATCACTTGCCCAGTGGACCACCAATAATCAGAAAGCTAGAGAGTACTGCATGACATTGCAAAGGATTTCACGTAGATGATGTCATTCTTCCTTTGAATAAATTCTATTAATCCGTATCTGAAGCGTAGCACCATGAGGTAATGGAATACATTAATTGCTGCAAGATGCCAGTGTCTCTAGGCCAGTGGTTACCAATGTTTTTGAAGTAAGCTTTTTTGCAGTAGGGTCTTGATTTCCTTTCCTCCCTGCCCTATTGCCAGTGGATAACTTCCACCTTTGCTCACAGGCTCCCATTTCAGCTTCTCCACACCCAGTCCCTTTGCTGCTGCTTCCTCCTCTGGGCCCCAGCTCCCCTGATCCTGCCTCTTCCTACTGCAACTCCAGGAACAGCAGCACAGACCCTGGCAGAGCTTATATATAAAGCACTTTGCTGAGCCTCACCTCCGATGTGGACATACCTCACTGACTGGGAAGACAGGTCCAAAGTTGCCTGAATTGCTCCCCTGGTTCAACTGCAGTGGAGAAGGGGAAGATGAACGCAGAGTATCTAAGCGGTGTTTTTCCATCACAAATTAAGCAAGCGAGTGGGAGCTCCTTGGTTCAGGTGGGAGCTCATTATTGCGTTCTTCTGAGTTCTCAGCTTCTGCTCATGAGGGAACTTCAGGGAATTTTCGGAGTACCATGCAAATGACCTTGCAGAGCAAGCTATTAGGATGCACTAAGTATAGTAACTTACGCTAAGGCAATAGTCTGAGCCATAGTACTTCCATTAATTGTTTAATGTCTAATTAGATTCTAACTCTTTGGAGCTGATTTTTCTGTGTCTGATATAAGTATGAGCAGACAACTGAAACTCCTTACATATTTTACAGTAAGGTATTAGAAGGACAGAGTCCTAGCTATTTTTATAGCAATATAAATGCCAGGTCCCTGGCCCTAAGGTCTGGCTCCCCATTCCCAGAAGACCAGAGCTCAAACTCTGTCTCAAACTGTAAGTGAGCTGGAGACTTTTGTTTGTGGAGCTGAGGTATGCTAAGGCACTTAGGGTTTACCAGAGCAGGTTAAGATGTCTGTACAGACACAGCCAATGACAATTCACGCTCAAGTCTAGGTTGAAAGGGCAAACCCAAGCTCCTTTTGCAGTCCTGCTGCAGGCTTCTTTGGACAGGGCTAATTATAAAAAAAAAAAAAACCTGAGAGGCCCCCTCCCACCTTCATGCTATCAGCTAAGCAATCTGGAGAGAGGAGAAGTTGAGGAAGCTGAGACTGGGAGTCATGTTTTAAGGGAAGATTGAGATAGATGAAGAGCCAGGAGAAAGTAAGGAGGAGACAAAATTCTGTAAGGAGATGAAGTCTAATGGGAAAGGAGGAAGCGAGAGCAGACTCATTTGTTTCACAGCTGGGCTAAGACTCGGAGTGTAAGGACAGCTTACACTAGAGGGAGGGAGGGAATATGGAGATTCGCTTCAGCGATAGGAAGCAAATCAGTCTGGCAGTGGGATGGGGAAAGGATTTAGGATGAGACAAGGTAGAAGACTGAGGTTGGGTGAGTGGTCTACAGAGGGACCCCAGTTGGCTGAGAGAACTGTTTTCAAGGAGGGCTTAGAGGTAGAGCTGGGATTGTCTAGGAAAGGAAGCAGAAGGCAGAGCATTCATGCAGGGTAGGGAGACTGGCACAACATGGATGAGGAAGGGGAAGGACTGAGGGGTTAGAGACATTCAGCAAGAGAAAAGATTGATTGGGCAAAGAGCCTGGGATGGGTGTTAGCAGCCCAAAGAGCAGAGGAAGGAAGGGATTCACAAGGAGAAAGGTTAGGGCTGGTGAGTGTGCTGATGCAGAAAAGTCAAAATAGAGCATTGCGGAAGGATAGCACAGAATCAATCAAGTATAAGAAGGAAAAGCGGAGGAGCACATGCCTCTTGTAGCACATATTTCTTTGGTTCCTCCTTTCTCTAGTGTCAGTAAACAGCTTTGAAACCACTTGGAAAAGCGCCTTTTATCCCCCCCCAGATTCTGGAAGATAAACAGGGCAGTGGCCAAACATGGGTGCAGGTTGTCCTTTAGTTCACGTGGCAGAGGTCTGCCCATTGTGCAGGTTCCTGTGTGCAAATGACCAGTGTTGAGAGACGACAGAAACAAACTTCTGGGCTTTCAATGTGCTTTCATAAACCTAGAAAATAGATTGCCTCATTTTGTTTTTTCTTTTATTAATATTAAAAACAAATCACGCTCTTAGTCATTAAGCAGTGCTAGAATTCAAGTTGCCCATGCTGCAGAATCTTCTCAGCCATGAGATTTACATCTTTAATCAGAACATGTGTTCTTTTTACCTCAGGAATCTTCCTTGCTGAGGGTTCAGGATGGATATGCTCTGGGGTGGGTCCAGGATATATAGGACCTCCTGCTTTATTTGATATAGAAACTGGCAAACGCGTATTGCATGAGACAAAGGACTGAAGAACAGGACTAGGGATTCACAGTACTGTATCTTGTCCTGGAAAATAGTTTATTCTTGGTTTTTCCAAAGTTTATATATGATGTTAATCAAGTCTTCATAGCTTATCAAAAAGTGAGTGTTTCTTATTTTCTGTGTTGCAACCTTGAGGTGCTGGTGCTTACCCTTACAATAAAAATCAACATATCTTCTTCCCTGATCAAGTGAAATGCTGTATAATGCTAAAGCCTCTGGAAAATCAAACTAAGCATTTAAAATTAACGAACAAATGGGTATTTGTGATACTACAGTGGTGGGTGTTACAGATATTAGTAATTCTGTCCTCACCACAGGGTTTGAATGGTACCATTACTAAGGCTTTGGTATTATGCGTTGAGCAATATGGTGAGAAAGAAATATTGAACAGGAGCTCACTAAGGGCATGACTGGACATAATGTTCTGGCTGCAGTGGATCCTATCTCATAGGTTGCTGACCCCTCAGATCTGCTGGTAGAATTGCACATACAGCTACTCCTAAGCCTTGTGAAAATGATATGGCTTAGTAGGGATGCTTTTTCCCCCTCCTTTTTTCTATTTAAAAAAGAAAAGGGAAAAAAAAATCATTTCACAGAACTGGAGTTAGGAAATGACTATAGATGCAACCGTGCTGACAGACCAAAAAATGTGATTGTATCCCTGTCAGAGGAGGGATGAAGAGAAGCTGGTGGTAGGGCCAGGGCAGGAGACTCTTATTTGGTATGAGCTGTGCTCAAACCATGTGTGACCATGCTCCTTTGGAGCCCCAGCAGCATGCGGTGAGTGGCATGGTTTACACACAGAGAAAGTACCATGAAGTCAGTCTCCAATATTCTCTGTTCAGGACTAAACTAACACTGCACAGACAAACTTTCTTCTAGTGCTTCCTGACTACCAGGTGATGAACGTTAGTCTGAATAATATTTTCAGAACATTTTTTGTGTATAAGTACACACACAGATACGTGTCATGTAGAGAACATGTATTGTGAACATGTATGACTTTTCACAGTTAGCAGTATCTTTTTGCTATCTTTTCTTTGTTGTGCACCAGGAAAAACTCAAGGGTCAGACAAATCAGTCCTATAGCATGGCCAAAATCACGATGAGTCTATCAAGCGGACCTCTCAGGGTATTTAAATTCCATAGGTATTTGAGAGATATTTAGTAACTTCTGGTGCTTCTTAAATATTAACAGCTGCTCTGGACTGTTGGATGAATGATAGTTTGGAAAGCTTTCTGTGCAGATCCATGACATAACTGTGTCTCAGTTGAAGAGGAATGCTTCCTTTAATTGAATCATTGTGTAATGTCTGATTCACCATGGAGTTACTAAGTAGTGTGTCCCAAGGCTTTGGCTGCAGCAGACCAGCGCAAGGCATAATTAAGGGGTGGAAGTGGAAAAGGGAAATGTTTTGTTTGTTTGTTTTAAGCTGTCCTTACACTCTGAGTCTTAGCCCAGCTGTGAACAAAACCAGTCTCCCAACTTAAAGTGGAGCCTGAAGGCTTCTTTAACCTGTGTCAACACCCATTGCCCCAAAAGACTGTTTAGAATGGGTGAGAAGCAAACGGGCCCAGTGTAGTAACCAAGCATCAATTGGATGTGAGGATGTCCTAATCTTAATCCTTATGTTGTCCTCAGTGAAGACCAAGAAAGCGCTCTGCTAACCTCATGGTACCGAGTCAGGTAATTCCCCCGTGGTGGAGCCAGGATGTCTTTCAGGCCATTTTGCATCATCTCTGTTATTCCAAAAGGCTGTAATACGGACCCAGGCTGAGCTGGCAAACCTAATCATCTGCTTCTGTTCCTTGAGTGAAATTCATCTATAAAATGCTTCCATTTTGATTAAGAAGGTTTCCTCAATGGAAAGGAGGCTTAACGTGGGTGGAAGTAAAATTTCCATACACTAAATGGTTATTCTGCACTGAAAGAAAGATTGAGAGATAGTTTCAGCCTGAAGGAGATTTAAGATCTATTTTGTGTAAGCTGAAAGGACAACCAAAGGTGCCCTAGTTTTGTCAGCTTCAGAGGCACAGATATTGTATGCAGGTCTTCAGATGGCTTGTAACCCAAGAGGGCCTGGGGCACATTACCAGCAGTGAAACCTTCCCTGAGGGAACTGATTTTGCCTGTGGGGAGAGAAATAACCTATTCTCATTTGAAAAAGAAAACTGAGTCTAAAAAAGGAAATGGTTTCTTGATTAAAAAGTACTGTAAAGCTAGAGAAAGCCTCCTGCGACACGTTGGATATGATGACCTGGAATAAATGTCAGTCAACTGAAAGAACTATCCACACCCTAACAGTTTGTTATGTACAAGTGGTGCAATTGATTTTTTTGTAATCCCAGGCAAAAGTAGACTTTCTTGAAGCATTGTTAGCCTGTGAAAAGCTTTCAGAGAATGAAGCGGCTGCTGAAAAGCCAATGAGGTGGCCAGTGTCCAGCTTGACATTTGCTATTAGTGTTCTATCTACCTAAAAATGCCATTAAACATAGTTAGAAAAGGCATTTTTCATTTTCTGCTCTACCCTAATGTGCAGAGTTATAGTGTGCTGTTACGAACTAAATGCTGGTTTTCACTTCAGAAATGGATGCCTTTTATTGGGGGGCTGGATCCTGGCAGCTCCTCTGTAACTGTGGAAATGGAAAAGAGTGCAAGAAGCTGCCTGGACATGAACGTGCAAGCAAGTGCTCTTTGCATCGAGTTTGGTTTGCTTTTTTTTCTTTTTCCACCCTTCTGAGTTGTAGTCTCTCAGATGAGAGGTTTCTGCCCACCATACGACCACGTTCTCCCGTTGTGAAGAGCAGCGTGTGCTCCACCTCTCCAGCATGCAAGAGCGGTCCTGGATGTGTTTACCCAGAGGTCCTCAATGAGCTGCTGCGGTAGCGTGGCTGCCCAGGCTTTCCTTCTCCCTGTATGAAATTGCTGCTCCGAGAGCCACAGGCCACTCTGGAGTTTCTGAAGCATTTCAGACCTCTGTTGAAACACGTTGTGCAACTGCCAGTCTCTACAGTTCAGAATGTGATAGCTGTTCCTGGTGGCCAGAGTTCAGCGCGGATCTGATTTAGCTTCTCTGAAGCTGTTTCAAAATCTCTTCCTGGATAATCCCTTTCTGCCAATGAACATAAATCACTCTTGATTGATTCTTCTGTGTAGATGGTTGTGAGGTTCTGTTGAGTCATTTGTGCAGTCTCAAAGGGTTTGCCGTACTTTGATTCCACGCGAGCGTTCTCTAGGACTCAGAGAACGCTGTCCTGTGCAATCGTTCAGTGTCCCATAACCCCCATATGCAGTACCCTGTGCCATTCCTCCTTGGCACCCCCATCTGAGTTGGGTCATAAATACGTGTTTACTTTGCAAACCTCTCTGCTGGTTGAAGATATGGCCACCCCAAGCTATTTGTTACCATTCCTGTGCCAGAGGTCACCATTCCTACGGATCTGCCAGCAGATGGAAATAGGTTTGCACATGCCATTTGCTTCATTGCAAAATTAACTCATTTAACTTAAACCACTAAAGAAGGCAGTCTGCCCTAGCTCACATGCAGGGGAGCTGCTTAGGGACAGTGCCCACAGTTCTTTTTGCTGGCAGAGCAGGAGTCATAAATGCCAAGTGGGGCACTAATGCATTCTGCTACATCTGAAAAAGGTAGAGTAAGTAAAAGACATCTGCCCGAGCCTTGAAACCCATCTCACTTCAACCTGTATCATTGATGGAGGTGTTCCTAGGGCAGGGATGGGATTTTAAATAATAAACTAAAAATAAGTTACACTTTTGCAGTGAAAAGAGGGAAGAATAAATGTAACATCTGAACTCTATCAAAGAACTCCCATTTGGATGGGAACGTTTGCAAAGCTGAATGTTTTAAAAAGTGTTTCAGATGGCTTTGTTCAGGAACAATTAAGGCTTAAAAAAAGACTGTAAACACAGAGCAAACTGAATTAAGCTGGGACATGAGGCAAAGGAAGTTGCTCATAAGAATAATTGTTTTATATTTAATATACTCATGCAGAAGCCCCAAAATGTCTTATTGTAGGATCATTAGAATATAATCCTTGTCCCAGGACACCTAACAGTAGCAGGCCTGATCCTTTGTGTATGCTGCATGTCTGCATCTATACTGCTTGTGACAACCCAACCAACTGCAAGAGTAGGCCTGGGAAGGGAAGCTTTTAATATAATTCAGGTTATTTCAGGGCTCAATGTGAGTCCAGCCTAGTGTCGGACGTTCAGTAGTGGTAGGAGGGTAAGCAGCATATGATTTAATATTTCAGCTGATTTTAACTTAAGACAGACTACAGGTGCCACTGAAGACCACAAATAACAGAAAGAGCATGGAAAGCAAGCAAGATTATTCCTGTGGACTGGAAGGATCAAAGGTAGAGTTACTTTAGGGAAAATAATGTTTACTTTTTGAACTATCAGTAGTAGAAGGAATAGAAAGCAGAAATGCCAACAAAAAAAGAAAGGATGTAGGAAGTGCAGAAGTCTTTCCAGCATTATAGTCATTTGTAGCAAGACAATCTAAAAAGTCCTTGAAGAGATTTTAAAGTAGCCTTGATGTAATTTTGAATGCAAGACATATTATTTTCAGCTTGGAATTTTTATTTAAAAGTACTTGCAATCCTTTTATGGCAGCTGTAGCTTAAAGCTGTATCTTTAACTTTTTATTCTTTTGCTGGCTGTATGGCATGTGATACATTTTTAAAGTTAAGGACTATTTCTAAGCCTAGAGGATCAAAAATCATAAGCCAGACTCTTGGAAATGAACAGAGGGGATTTAAGAACCAGAATGTGAAAATACGCACACATGTATGTGCACGCATACACACGTTTTGCAATTTCTTTTGCTTGTTCTCTCTTTGAGCATAAATGTGTGTAGGAGTGAACTACTGTGACCATCACTACTGAAGTGGTAGATGATTGTGATTCCTGTCCACTCTGCAGAAACTTTGATTGGGTGCTTGATGGAGATACTGCACTTACTCTTCCTGAGGCTCCCAATTTGTTATTAGTTACTCAAAGAGTTAATACGTCATCTCTCAAATTAATCTCCCTCAAAAATTAATCTCCCGAAAATTAATTATGTGAGATTCTTAACTTCTTTAACAGTTTTACCTTCCCATCCAGCTGTTAGCCTTTTACCACATTTCTGTTTTCCTGTTCTACCTTCCTCCTGCATTACCTTGGAGTACGTGTAGCGTGGTCGTCTTTTCCCTGACTCAGGGAAAAAATACCAAGAAGCTTCTTGAGCTGCTCATCCTTCTGTCCTATGTATAGTGTTTTGGGGATAAAAAGGGAGGGTAGAGGGGACAGAAAGAGTATCAACTTCTTAAAGAAGAAGAGCAGGAAAGAAGAGTGAAATTGCTTCAAGCTATAGGTGTTACTTCATTTTTTTTTTTTCTTCTCTTTCACTAATCAAAGTCCTCTTTTGTCTAACGGTGGAATTCTCTCTACCTGGCTCCTTTTACCCCAGAAGCAGGAAAGTGGCAAAGACAGGCAGAAGTAAGGCATAGAGATTTCTGGCAACATTGGCATAGTATTTCTACCACAGGAGAAAATACAGGTAGACACAATTAATTGACAGGAGCTGGCAATAGAGTTCCTCTTATTACTAAGCAAATATACGTGTATTCAGGAATGACTAGGCTATAATGTGGAAGAATGTGTTATACATTTAAAATAAAAAAAGAGGTGGAAATACAATGCCATTGTTCCTACTACAGCCACTACAAGTATCCCAAGTCTCCTTTAGCTGAATGGGTAACAAACACTTAATTTTCAGATGTGAAGATCTACAGTTCAGCTTCAGCTAGAGGACTTTGCCTAGAATTACAGATGATCCTTCATTTGATGTTTCACCTCACTCGCTTGAGCCTACGAAGTGCTGCTTTTCTAGGTAAGGATCACTCACTCATGTGGTGTTCTCGTAAGTGTTTTCAGAGCTTGGTGTTTAGGTCTTAGTCACTGTTTCTTCCCAATCATGAAGCGCTCAGACCAACATACTTCATTTTTTTGGTCAAGAAAAGCCAGACTCCTGCACTCTACTATTTCCATAGTAGTTTTACACGATCTGCTTTTGATTGCTTTTCGTCACTGCGTACAGCTAATTCCACGATATCAAGGAATGTTTTTGGCCTTTGTAGTAACAAGACTGGGTAACAGGACCCGGCTTTGAATACAGGGAACAGCCATGTGTGCCTCCATGCTCTCTGTGCTCCCACTGGGAACTGCTTCAGCTGGGTGCAGCAAGAGGTCGGCCAACAAGGGGAGAAGGTAGGGAAGGGAGTAAAGGGAGCTTCAGTCCTTCCTCCTCCTAACCTGCAACTTCTCAGAGAACATGTTCCAGTTGGGCAAAATAGGTAGAAAACTCAATGTCTGCCTATGCAATCTGGGAAAGGAAAAGATACTTTGAAACTTAGAGAAAAGCCACGTGGAAGGAATCAGAGAAAGAGAGAAGACAGAGAGCAGACAGATGAGCCCTGACAATGAGAGGAGGGAATGAAGGAATACGATAAAGTTAGTTTAGAAATGGAAATGGTATTTCCACGCAGCTCATTTAATAAAAAAAAAAAAAAAAAAAGGGGGGGGGGGACAGCTTGTAGGCAGCTTGCAGCGGAAAGAGGAAATGCAAAGGTGGGTAACATGGGTTTGCCCTCCATGCACCAGGCTGTGAAGCTATCTCATTTACTTTATTCTACAGTTTATAACAAGGCAGGTAAGTAATAATGCATTTGTTTTGTGTGATTAAAGTGTTATATTTGGCTTCTGCTTTGTTTTTTTGTGACTGATTTTTTAACACAATTAGAAGCAGGTTTACAGCTTAGTGTGTGTTTGTTTTCATTTAAAAGACAAGAAAGATAAGGCACCGTTGTGGTTTCACCGGAGAACTCTCTAAAGCATTAGACCCAAATGGCACTACTGTCTTGATAATGAGATTGTGCTTAGTGATGCGTTGCAGAATTGGCTCTTAATTTTTGCATGCGTTGCCTCTGGCTCAACAAAAAGCATAACCTGTGGTTTTCTTAGTAACCCCATTGATCTCAGTGTCACATTACGCGAGCTGTTTGCAGGATCAGATGCACAAAATGGAGCCTGAGATGGGGTTTTTCAGCTATGTTTCAACCTCTACTAACTTTTTTTGTTCAAGTAACGTTCACTTTTTCACTTGAAGTTTACTGCATTCAGAAGCTGAGATCACATTAAGAAAGTCAGGCACTTCACGCGTGAGCGGTCTCGCTAAGCCAATGGAATAACTCACGCATTCAAACAGTGCCTATAAAACTTGATCCAAGAAGCCTTTACCGTATGCTGTGTCTTTCTGAAAGTGCACTCACTGGCATTAGTTGGACTTAACAGCCACCCAAATTCTTTCCTGAAGATATGTGCGGGCAGAATTATCCCACCAGGCATAGCTCTCTAGAAAAGGATTGACAGCTGTGCTATACTCCTTTCCCTCTCTGCATGCTGGTGTCCTAAGCCTTCGGGGAACTGCATTGTTCTTTGTAGGCTCCTCTCTCCTATCCGTGCCGAGCATCGCTTCGTGCAGCTGGATCTTTTCATCTCAGCAGGCCTGGATTCCATGCTTGATTTCTTCTGGTGGAGTATTGACTTGTGCTCTTGTCACCCCTGCCAACTTCAGTACTTTTAAGAAGGGTGTGTGTGCCTTGTTTGGAGGTTTATGGGCCAGCCAGCTGCTCTTCCCGCCTCTGGTAGGATTCCTATAGCAATAACACCATTTGCGTATCTTGGTGGAACTATGCCAATTTAAACTGGTGGGGGAATTGACATCTTAACTTTCAGTTTTCCTTGCCTTGTCATGTAAGCTTATCTGGAAGCTTAATCGCGCATCTGTGTCAGATTCTCCTCTCCACGCACACACATGCATTTAATTCATCAGTATAGCTCTTTCACAATTTGATCAAAATATAATATAAGCTATATTTTTGTGATATACAAATGGCCTCAGTGCTTGCAATAAAGAGGGAGCTGGGGAGTGATTCACCTCTAAAGGAAATACGCTCTTTTTGTCATGCCACTTCTTAAGCCAACAGATAAGCAGCTCTGAGGCCGCTGTTGAAGCTTGGAATATGTTTTGGTGCTGCCTTTTCAGGTATCGCACTGCTTAAATAGAAGATACAGTCAATTTTTAAACTTGTTGCCCTTTTTCAGAGAAAGGGACCTTAACAACTGAACCTGAGATGCGCCAGACCCATGGCGCAACTTGCTGAAAGGGGCACAGGGTACAACTGGACCTGCAGGAGCCCAAACATGAGGCAGTCACTCCAGCCTGGTGCAAGCACCAGCTCAGTGAGAGCACATGGCTGGGTGTTGACTTCATCAACTACCTGGCATCCTTCATCCATTCTGTGAGATACTGAAACTAAAATATTCTTTTTGTCAGTGCAACTTACTGAAGTGACAAGCTAACTTGGAATCAGGTATCTTATTTGTATCACTGTTCTTCTCTTATGCCTAATTTTTCCCCTCTCTTTTACTTCGTCTAGGTATTTGTTTATTTGTGTGTGAAAATGGGCATGGGATACAGTTATGTGGATGTGATAGCATTTTGGAAAATGACATCCACAGCTTTTACAGTGTGGGCCTTGTGAAATTTTGGGACAGCTGCAAGACTGCCAAGTGCCCTGCTTTCAACATGCATTCATTTGCAAATATTTATTTTGAAATTTTCTACACTCCTCAGCACTGGGAGCCTGACACTTGTTAGACCTGTGGAGCTTTAAAAGGAAAGCTTTAGTTTAAAAAAATAGAAAGGTTTAACAAAATCACTGGCCACAGCTGGAGGAATTGATTTCTTAGAAGGCCCCACAAACAGGGAAAATTACATAGCAAAGCTATTAACAGAAAGGCAGCAAGATCGTTCAGAGCAAAAACATACATTTACTTATTGTGTGGTTGTTTGGATTTAGGGGGGACTGAACGACTTAAAATGACAGAAATATCATAGCTTACAACAGGTGCTATATGTCTGGCTTGTGATGCAACCCTTGCAAAATATGCTATGTATTCCCTGAAAGCTATTTTGCAGACAGGGAAACAGGGCTAAGGCAACCTGAAGTTTTTTTGTTGATCTGTGCCTACCAATTTCCTGTGTGACTGGCAAAGTAAATATCCCAGTAACCAGAGAAGTTTTTAGCTTGTCAGAGATTTTGAATAGAATGGCAATACTTTTGAAATTTTTTGTATGCCCATCCATATTGGGGGGAGGGGAGGAGCAGGGCACCTTTTCAGAGATAATTAAAGTAAGCAAATGAGCAAAATAATGCTAACCCTGCAACCTTTGAGCCGCTAAACTAACTTACGCGCTCAGAATGGGGTATTTTAAAAGATATTTCCTATATACGTCTATGGCAAACCTGACAGTGGAATGCCATTGAACAGCACAAATACTTCCAAAAGAATCCCCTGAATGAAATGCTTTTTAATCATTCAGATATGATAAAACAGTTACCGAAGAACTTAAACAAAAAGAGAAAGCACACCCCAGGAAACATCTTGGCAAGGTGAATGTGTTAAGTGCACGTGTTTTCTGTTTCTTTAAAAGATAAAATAAAAGTATTTGCAAAAACTGCTGGCAAACCACACTGTATTTAAATGAACTGTTTAGACCTAGAGCTACTGAAAAAGAAAGATTAGAGTGAACCAGTGAGCTGAGGTGAAGAAGATACAGTGGAAAATATGAGCAACTTTGTGCAAAAGTTCAGAGACGGCAAGAAACCTGTTCAGCTCTGTTGAGAGTAAAAATGCATCAGTGAAAGAGAGTAAAGCAGCTGTAAAACTGCAGAACCTGCTGAGTTACAGAGAAACAATCCTTTCTGAAAAGGCAGAAGCAATTTTAAATGCCAGAAGCTGTGGAAGTTGCTTCTCATGGCTACATCTACCTTCACTCCAGAGCACCGGCTCAAGCTCAAACTTGCCTCAGGTTTGGACACAAGACTGCTCAGGGCTCTGGGTGAGCTCCATCACCAGAACTGGGGAGAGAGGGAAGGGAGTTCGAGCCTGCTCAGCCCTTTAGTACAGCGCCAGCAGTATTATAGCCTGCAGTACAGATGAGCCTTTCCCAGATCCTCCATCCCATATCTTGTAATGCGGAGTGGCAACATCTCCTCCCCGAAAAGGCCCTAATGGCATGTCCCACAAAGCCCAGCTGGATGCGCAGAGAGCTGAGTCCAAGGCATTCATTGCACAAGAATGTGCTAGCCTGCTCCTTGTCCTCTACTGTGCAGGTCAGCAACAGAATGGGTACTGTTTACACCAGCCCCTGGGGCAGACTTCTGGTGAAAAAGATGGTGGTGTTTTAACTGGTCTGTTTTCTTTCTTTTTTTCTCCCCCTCTTTTTCTTCTAAGGACTTTGCCACACTGCCATAGAGAGTATTGCTGGGCAGGGAGCGTAGCCAGCCTGCAAAGTGCTAACGATGAGACTTGCTCTCGGCCTCACCGTACTTCTCTGCAGGAAGGTCTGGACTTTGCACATCTCCTATGTGCGGGTGTGGGCATGAGCAGGACACTGCGGGGTGACCAGGGCTCGTGGTACCAAAGGAGACCTCAAAGAGATTCTGCTAGCAGGTCTCCCCCACAGTGATCACTTGCTCTGTGGCCGCTCTTTTGTCCTGGAACCAGCCATGTGAAGCCTCATGTGCTGGGAGAAAAGAAAACTGATGTCAGGCTGCAGTGGTAGTTTAGGTAGAACAGGCATTGCTTCCTCCACCTGGAGGAGTTGTTGCTGGGAAAGCTCTCCTGTGATTAAATGTAGATAACGCTGCAGCAGTCAAGGCTCTTTCAAGGACAGAGAAGGACAAACATTCGCCAGAATGGTTTTTCGCATAGTATCTTAAACATAAGTACTCTCATCTGAGACATTTTGATATGATAATGAAGAATGAGGTGCAAATAAGTAGATTTGTCATCAGTGCTCAACAAGTTCACTTAATGTCTGGGATTTCAATGTCTGGTTAATAATATTTTGAAAAAGTTTCAAGTACTGTCAGTAAGTTGTGCCCTATACTGGACTTTCAGGTCTGTCCAGCTTTGGGGTCATGCACCTTTTTTCTGGCCACAGGAGTCCACTCTATTGCAGGGGCTGCCCCAGTGACTTCATGCACAGCTTTGGTATATGGGAAAAGTAAAAAGTAAGTTTGGGCCAAAAGTCTTCTACAGAACATTTTTTGATTACAAAACAGCAGTTTGTCCAAACCAGAAGGTTTGAAGAACTGAACCAATTTCTGGGACAACACAAAAACAACCCCTCTTTTGGATAGCCTTAGCGTTGGGGGCAGGACACTGCCGTGCAAGATGTCCCTCCTGGGTTGGCTGTATGCACAGAGCAGCAGGCTGCAGGGAGTGGCGTGCAGCCGTATCCCTGCTGTTGTCTTTGCCTCCGTTTGGGAAAGCATCTGGCTGTTGCTGACAAGGGAGAGATGTGAGTATCTGGGGTGACAGTTATTGCTGGAAAAAAGTGGAAAATGACGTCCCCCAGTAGCAGCGGTTGCTGCCCTATCTCTCCTGCCCCGCCTGCGGGAGCGGCAAACCCAGCTCTTTAAGGCTTTTCACTCTCTGCTTTCTCGTGGCTTCCCATTCTAGAGCCCCGTGCTGTCTGCAGCAAGAGCAGCTGGACTCCTCAGTTTTGGACTAGCAAAACTAAATTCTGTCTGTCTGTCAGAGGAAGAGCAGTCACAGGCTGGGCTTTTTGAGTTCCCTGCTGGGGACCTGGAGCCTGGCGGCTCTCAGGGCCTCCGGCCCACAGTGGGACAGGGACAGCCATGGAAATGCTCTGAGCACTAGCTCACACCAACTAAGCCCGGATCCTCAGGCTGGATCATACCGAGTGTGGAGCCCCAGAGGATGAGCGATGAGATAGAAATTCTTTTAAGAAAATTGTTCTGTTAATTCAACACAGACTATTTAAGGAGTTTCCCTTCTCTGAGAAAATTTCAACTTTTATACAGAAATAGTGCTTTGTGTGTGTGGTTTTTTTTCTTTCTTTTTCAGAACTTCAGAAGTTCCCTCAAAAATTCCCTGAAGCCTTAACAACAAAGATTCTCAGTTATGTGTCAGGGTGTAATTTTCAATATAAAAAATCTTCACATTTGATGCTCAATATAGTTAAATTTACCACAGTGCTTCACATTCAGTATATACCAAGAATCCTAGCAAAGTCACATACTATTCAACTAGAGATTTATCATGGGGTGCTTAACAATGAATTATTTAAAAGTACCTACTGTATCATGGTTTCTTGAGAGCCTAATGTGTGTATGTGTATATATTTATACATAAAATACCTGTGAGCCATTATATGCCATTTTCTGAGCACAGAGTTTCAAGTGTAAATCTAGAGGGTGTTTAAAAATAGGTGTCCTCCTGAAAATGCAGTGGAGTTTTAGAAGAAAAAAAGTCCTTCATAATCTTCCCCTTTCCAAAACACACACTCCTTTGAAGGGAAACTCTATCCCGTAGGATTAATTTTCGATGCAATTTGTGAAGTATCTAAATTCTGCTGTGCAGGATATTTTCAATGTGCCTGTTGATGTGGCATTCTAGGTCTTGGTGAAAATTTTTTAAGTTTCCCTCATTTGTAGGTTTGAGAAGATTACTATACGCCTCCTACTAGCAATCATATGTAGTACTTTTCCTGAAGTACTTTACTGAGTGGGTACGCACTTCCTTTTTACTGATGGAAAAACAGAAAAAGATGAAGCGGTCTCCAAGCTTACACAGCAAGGCAATAAACAGATTCTTACGCTATCTTACACCTGGCTTTCCCAGGGACACCTTCAAGACTGAATTTTTCTGCCCCTACGGAGATGAGCTTGCTGGAGGGATACCAAGCTGGGGCAGAGACCGCTCTTTGGACCCTCCCTGTCACCTGCACGTTAGAGCTGAGCAAGCTAAGGTGTGTGACCAGCTCATAGCTGCCTCTTAGACTGCTTCTTAAGATTCACAGTGGGAATAACCTCATGGGCCGGACTTTCAGTTCTGTTTTTTCTCTGACCCAAACTAACCTCCAGATCGCAGTTACTATGTTCAAGGGTTGATCAGCGCGCACTGATTTGATGTGCTCCATGTGTCTCTGGGGACTTGCCTCCTCTTTGACACCTCATGAGTCATTCTTGTCAGACAACTGTGCTTGTTTGCAGATGAAGGATGCCTATTATACTCCTGTGCGTACCCACGCAGTAAGAGGACTGGATGTTCATGCTCCCGGATGGGATGTAGTTTGACTTCTCGTAGTAGAAGGACAGTTTGCTCCCAGCTCTGGGAGGATTGCTGTTGCGCTTCGTGTCAACTAGCACATCAGAGCTGCTGCTTTGTGCTTATCCAGGTCCTTGCAAAAAAGAGGGGGCACCTAAAACTTCCCTCTGCACCAGCAGCAGCTGTGATGGATCCTTTTTCTCAGCCATCGTATGCAGAAGGGCATCCTCTGAAGCTTCTTTACGAAGGGGGTGACAACAGCCTGAAGCTTTCAGACAACAAGTAGAATAGGAAGGAGCAAGACTTAAGGAAAGATCAGTGGGACAGAGTCTAAAGGAGAGCTGAATAAAACAAATAGAGATGTCACTTGATCTCAGGTTTGTGACCAGTCAGATTTGGTACCTTCATTTAAGCTTACGGCACCTGCAGGGTTATATTTATATTAATGTATTCAGGTTAATGGCAATTCTGTTGCTTAACAAGTCAAAGCTCTAGACCTCAAAGCCAGGGGTAGATGTGGAAGAAAAAAGCAAAGTTCCTACTAAGAAGTTCACCTGGTTCTTGTCTAACAAGAAGGGTACCGTAATACGGTGCTCTTTGAGGGTCTGATTTTCCAATAAACCTCTAATTAATAAACTTTTGACGAAGCCTGCCTCTTACGCTGACTGCCAGGTAGCGTGCCGAACAGCCAGGTGCTTCGACGACGGGCTGCGTGCTTACTTGTGCCGTCCACGTCGTGAGCAGCTCTGGGGCGGGAGGGAGAGAAGCTTACCCACATCAGAGTTTGCCGCTATCGCGGCACACCGGTTTCCAGGAGAATTTAAGTGAGCTCAAGGGGAAAAACAGGCCAGAGGCTGTGATCTCGGCCGAAAGCTCTGTCAGAGGCGGTGTCGCGTCTGGGACGAGCTCTGCAGGAGTTACTCTGCCGTGGTGTCTGACCCGTAAAAGAGGGACAAAAGCGCTCGGCTACCTCATGAAAACCTGCAACGGTTTAAATGAGGGCAGGCGCTCCGGAAAATTCAAAAATCTCTGGCGAGAGGGGTCACGCTCCCTCAAGGCAGGCCTCGGTCGGGGGCTGGTCGGGCTGGCAAGGGCAGAGGTAGCGGGGCCAAGGCGCCCGGGGCAGCGGGCCGCAGGGGCGGCAGGAGCAGCGCGGCCGGGCCGGGCCGGGCCAGGCGCTGGCCCCGGGCGGGCCGACCCCGCAGCGCCGCGCACAGAGCAGCTGATGCAGGAAACCAATGGCGGCGGCACAGCCCCCAACCGGCAAAAACCCGCGGCCCGGGCCAAAAAAGGGGCGCCGCGGCGGAGAGCACCAGGCGCCTCCTCCTCGTATTTCCTCCCCCGCCCACTTCCAGCCGTGCAGGGGAGGGGAGGGGAGGGGGGGGATTTGCCGTCGGCTTTTGTCGCCCGGTATGAAAAGTTTGGCTGCGGCAGGATGCGCGGGGTGGCGGTGAGTTTTCCGCCGGCGGCGCCGGGGTGCCGCGGGGCCGGGGAGGGGGCGGAGGGCGCCCGCCGCCGCCGCCGCCGAGCCGCGGGGAAGCCGCCGGGGTCAACGGCGGCGGCGGCGGGAGGCACCTCCGGGATCTCCGCCTCAGCGGCTGTGTGCCTACGTGTGCGTGCCCGTGTGCCGGTGCCGCGGCCGGGCCGCTGCAGGGGGGAGCGCGACTCACGCACACACACACACACACACACACTCAGGCAGCGGGGGAAGGGGAACAGGCGCGGGGTAACTTCTTTTTTATTCGGGGTCGAGCCCCGGCTCCGTGTCCCCCCCCCGCCCCGCCCCCGCGGCTGGCGGGAGCCCCGCGGCCGTGAGGAGAGCCGCCAAGCCGGCCGGGCTCCGCGCACGCTGCGGGCGCGTTAGGCCGCGGCGGTTATTTCGGCGGACGGGAGGGGGGGGGCGGGGTCTCGCGGCGACCCCAACGGCGCGGCGCGGGGCCGCTTCCCCCCCCCCCCGCCCGCCCCCAACCCGGCTCCGGAGCCGCGCCGCGGGAGGGAGGCAGGGAGGGAGCGCCGCGTGTGCGTGTGCGCGACGGGGAATAACGTTGGCGCGGCGTTTGTTGTGCTCCGAGTTTCGCTTCTGTGCCTCCCCCGCCGGGCGCTGAGGAAACCCCCTCGGTGACCCCTCCCTCCCGGCTGCCTGACCCCTCCCCCCCCACCCCCCCGCCCCCGCCCGCGCCGGCAGGGGGCGGGGCCGGGAGACCCGGTGACGTCACTGCTCCGGCCCCGCTTCCTGCAATAGAAAGTGAGAGAAGGTAAAACACCCCCCGCCTTCCCCTCCCCTCCCCCCCCCGCGGCCGGCCGGCCCCGCGCCGCCGCCTCGCGCCCCTCCCCCACCCCCCCCGCGGGTGACCGGGGCGCGGGGGGGAGGGGCGCGGGGAGGAGAGCGGAGCGGAGCGTCTCTCCCCGAGGGGAGCCCCGCGGGCGCGCCGAGCCGGCCCGTGCCTCCCCGCCCGCCCCCGCCCAGGGCCGCAGGCAGCCCTCCCGGCCGTCCCCCTCCCGCCTGTCAGCGGGGCTCCCTCCCCCGCCGCCCTCGTTGTTCCCCCCCTTCCCCCTGCCCCGCCGCCTCGCCGCGGGGGGAGGGGGCAGATCCCGCGGGGCGGGGGTGGTGGGGGGGGGGAGCGGCGATGGTCGGGGCCGCGCTGGACCCGGTGTCGGGGGACCCGCTGGGGGGGGGAGTTCAGGCGGCGGGGCCCGACTCCCGGGGGGAGCCCGGGGGAGCCCCGCGGCGGCGGCGGCGGCGGCGGCGGGGGAGGGGTCTGCGCAGAGGGGGCGGACGGACGGACAGCGCTGCCCGTGGGTGACGGGGGGCTGTGTGGAGAGGGGCAGTGCTTGGGGGGGGGGGCGGCGCCTGGGCCGGGCCGGGCCGGGGGGATGTTGCGCGCAGGAGGGGTGTGAGCGTGTGTGCGAGGCGGCGGCGGCGGCAGCGCAGGGTCATGTTTGTGTTTGAGGTTGTCAAGTGAAGGAGGCTCCCTGCCGCCGCCGCCGCCGCCGCGCAGGGGTCGCCGTGTTTCCCGGCTGCCGCCGCTGCTCCTCGCACCCGCGCCGCCATCAGCCGCCGCCCGCCGGCCCCTCCGCCAGGTTTGCAGCGGGGTCCGCGGCGGGGGGGGGCGCGTCGCCGCGGCCTGGCGCCCCGCGGGGAGGGAGGTGTTGGGGGGGGGGGGCAGGCCGGGCGCCTCCTCGCTTCCTCCTCCTCCCTCCCCTTCCTCCTCCTCCTCGGCGGCTGTCTGCGCCCCCTCCGCGGGGAGCTGCGGCAGACACAACACAGCGTGTCCTGCGGGCAGCGGGGAGGCGGCGGGCGAGGCAGGCCCGGCCCGGCCGCTCTGCCACGCGTGTGCGTGCGCGCCGTCTCCTGCCGGGGTGCCCGAAGCCCCCCGCCGCCCCAGGTAGGCAGCGCCGCGCTCGGGCTTGTTTGCTTCCCCGTGCTGGGATGGCGGGGGCCGGCGGCCCGGCCCGGCCCGGCTCGGCTCGGCCCGGCTCCTCCCGCCCCGCCGCGGCCGGTGGGTGCCGGGCTGCAGCCGCTCTGCTCCCCCCGCTCCCCCGCGCGTGCAGCGCTTTGTTCGGCGCAGCGTTGCAGAGGGGTTTTCCCAGGCTCCTCCCTCTTTATTCATTCATGCTTTTTTTTTTTTCCCCTCCTCCCCTCCCTCCCCCCCCCCCCCCCGCTCTCTTCCCTTTCCTCCTCCCTTTGCAACAGTGCTCGCACATACCGACGTTTCACGGGTCCCTCGGGCTCTGCGCTTGCAGCCGTCCCTCCGCCTGGTCGGTCTGTTCCGTAGTCTACGGTTTTTTTTGGCGGGGGGGAGGTGGGATGGGGGTGGAATGTGACCGCCGTGATTGCGGAGGGCTCGTTCTCTCTTTCTCTCCTTTTTTTTTTTTTTTTTGATTATTGAAATCAAGGAGGCAGCGACTTTACGCGGGTCTCCTACAGTATTTCTGCTGTGGCTTTCGTAGGGCCATCCCTCTGCAAAAGCATACTGCTGGTGACCAGGTGGAATAGGTAGTTTTGAAGCGTAAATAAGATGTCATTTGTGCTGCGAGGGAGCATCAGGAGGTGCTTACGACTTACAGATATCTGATGCGTTTCAAACCCGTCTGCTTGAAATAGCTTACCTAAGTGACCGCGTTTATTATTTGTGAGGATGTCAGCACAAGACCCAGGATTCCCAGCAAAACAAAACAGGGCTTCGGAGGTGCTTGTTGCTTCAAGTAATTTGGCCGCTGCTGCACACTTAGAGTTTGTGTCTAAGACTAGAAAATTGGAACTGTTAGCGTAAGATTTTTTTCGTTTTTAAATCTTTCTGGTATCTTTGCAGATGAAGTGATATGTGTGAACAACTTGACAGCCCTCTGTGTGGTGTTCTGGCTTTTTTCTTGTTTTCCCCTTAACGCGATAATATCCTAGTAAAGAACCATTAGTCAGAAAAATATTTGCCAGCCTTCCTTTGTGACAGCGCTACTCAGTTTCTTCTCTTGAGTCTTTTATGCAGCAATAGACAAAAGAAACGTTAAAAATTAATGACTATCTTCCTCAACAGTCTGTAGACTGGAGGGGAGGTTGTAAGCAACAGTCTATTTTGAGTGGTTTTGAATTCCGCTTTTTCAAAAACATTGTTGTCTGTATTAGAAATGATCAGAACTCTGAGTTAATACTTAAATGATAGAAGGCTCTACGTGCTTCCTATTTCGAGTAGTTATCCTTTGTCAATGTGCCCATGTTAAGGGCCACTGTATGGTTTATATACATTTAAAAAAACTTATCCTGGTGTTGATTCAAAGAAAGCTCTCAGTCGGGGTTGGTATTACTATGAATAGTAAGCGAGTAGTGTTGTTTGGCCAAAGTAGTGGAATCGCACTAGTCATTCTTCTTTTTAAGTTCTTAAGTGCAAGTGGCTCACTATAGTTCAGAGGGAGATTTCAGTACAGGAAGATTTCAGAAGCTAAACAACGTACTCCTTAAATGGGAAGTAAATCATAAGCATATTTAAAAAATAATACACTTTGTTAATCTTGAGGGGGGGAAAAGTGGAGGTTTGGGGATGCAAATTTAGGTTGGTGCCCCTTCAGTAGAAAATCTGTCCATTAGGCTGTTAAAAGAATTCCATCTTCCATGAAGTTCATGCATACTTAGACTTTGCTGGCTGCACCGTTGTGTAAATGCAGGGACTGCTGCATGCCGATACAGGAGCTCGCTTTGCAACGACTTGCGCATGGGTCTAGAGCTGGTGTGAGTCTGTGTTGTAAATTGATATTTCAGTAGAGTCCCCTGGGGAGCTCTTCTGGACTTGTTACAATTGCACACTTCAAGTAAGGATACTGTGGAGATGGCTGATGTTGCAAATGGGAGAGATGATTGCTGATGCAGCATGTGTTTGCCCTTCCCCTCCCTCCCCTATCCCCCTCTATACAAATGAAGATCTGCTGTTTTAAAGCCTAATGTGACTGTTTTGTTTTGTGAGGTTTGGTTTTTTTTTTTTTTTTTTTTTTTACACAGGACACAAGTTGTTAGAAAATGTTTTCTGGCTAGAAAACAGCTGACAAATGTGGAAAAATGTCTTAGACTTCTCGTGCCTCCTGAGTAACCCCAAAAGGAGTTTGACCCTCATTTAATTTTCTTATAATGTTGGAACATTTCACTCTGTGCAGGATAGGTATAGAAGTTTTTATTGCTTATCACCAGTTCCTGTAGCCATTTTAGGATGAAAGAGAGCAGACAGATATCTTTGATTTTCCTTATTATGCATACATCTCATAACTTTTATCTCTTTCTCTCTCTTTCTTTTTTTATTTTTATTTTTTTAGCACATGGATTAACTGACTCCTTTGACAAGTTTATGGAACTGCCAGCTCTCTGCTTGCTCTACTTTTCATTTCTGAGGAGAAAGGGGTATATGAAATTAGAGGAAAATGCCTCGGACAAAGCAGATACATCCCAGAAACCTGAGAGGTATGTAGCTCTCAGCTAAGAAGGAAAAGGTCTTGGGAAGCTCAGCTGCAGTTTCAGTTGTGAAATTAAAGGAATATGTACTGAAGAAGTTTGTTGTGGTCCAAAACTATTTTACAAACAAGCTTTAGGAGTAACCTGCGAGACTACTGTAATTTTGAGGGAAATAAGGAGAAACTGTTCTTATTCCTGTAGTCTGTGTGCTTGACAGCACTCCTGATATCCAGCTTGTGGCAACAACCAACCTCAACTTTGAAAATGCAAAGGAAGACATAGTGTCCTTACCAAATAATAGGCAATTGAAATGTACAGAGAGGTGGGAAATGTGTGTAATGTGGAAGCAGCATGAGATTTGGCAGCTGATAGTTGTTTTTCTTAATAGTAATCAGTTTGGCTTGCTTTTGAGAGGATCAGACTCTTCCCCCACGCATGCCTCCCTTGTATTTGTCATCTTCATCACCCGTGCTTCCTCAGCAGTGTCTGGGTTTGACTTTAGTCTCCTCACTGCCCTGCCTTTGCACAACTCAGTAGCAATTTGTTGGCTACAGAAAGGGTCAAAGACGTAAATGACCTGGTCCACCAACTGGCAAACTTATATGTGCGGGCATTTCCTTGAACAAAATCCCAGTGCACTTACCAGAGCTCAGGATTGGCAGATGCATGTGAGGAGTCTGATCATATGATTATTTGTAACTCTCTTGGTAGTAGCAGCCCTGGAGGAATTAAATGAGGGAAAAATACAGATTAGTTCAAGAGCAGAAATAAATACCAAGGGAGAACGTGCCTTCCCCCACCCCCCGCCAGTGTGTAGTTGTCATCAGTTTTTTTAACATGGATTTCACAGTTGCAGTGTGTATGCATCTCTTTAGACAATAAAAGCTATTGTAAAGCTGCAAATATTGGCATAAAATTTTGGGGGCAGGAACAGTATTTAATTCTATTTTTAACTTTTAAAAAAAATAAATGGGGACATGGAAGAAAAAAGAGAAGTCAGCCAGCACCCAACAAACACAAGCATTCGTATACTTTTTTGCGTTTCAGTGAAAGTTAAAAGGCCCTTAAGCGTACAGTATACAGCTGTATCAAAGAATTTGCGTATGTGTACTGTGTGCCAGTATTACTAAGAATCTCTATTACTGAAGACATTTGTGCAGCGTCTTTATTCAGAAAGTGCTGGGCAGTGTTACTCAATGTGGTAGTTAAGCCTCTGTCACACATCAGGAAAGGGGAAAAGCAGTAATGGGCACCTTGGAGTGCCTTAAATTTAGGAGCTGTCGTTTCCCCTTCTTATGGAACTTGAAGTGGTGAATTAGATCCTAATTCTTAATACTGCTGCTTACCAAGTTACTGACGTAGCTGATGTTATGTTTTTCAATCAAAGATGAAAATGATCTACTTTTAGTGCCCTATCTGATAACTCTTGCTAAGGTCAAAGTAATACGAGAGTAGATAAGTCTCTTGTAAAGCTTTTTGTAATTTTATATTCACTTAAGTAAATGCATTTAAAATAAATAATCTAATTAAACACTTAATTGTGCAAGAAATAAATTGCATTTTTTTTGCCTTGTGTAGTTTTCCCAGTCATTCAGCTATTATCACCCTCCCCAGTAGCAGAAATCATCAGTTTCTATTCTTCTACAACTAATGGAGTTTTCCAGTAAATTAAGATGGATTAAATATTGAGAAGGTAAATAGAGGTAGAAGCTGAAGCCAGAATTTGAAATGACGTTGGAACCTCTTTCTTACTGTTAAAAATGATGTTAAAATTACACAGGTGCTGCAAACTTAAACATGTCGTGAGCATGTATAGCTACTAGCATGGGTTATTAGAGGTGAAGTGATCTGAAAAATCAGTTTACCTCTCATTAGTTATGCCCTATTTCCATTTTTAGTTGAGATGATGAGGGAAACTGGATTTCAGTTCCGTTAGTCATTTTATCAGTCTCTGAGAATATTGCAGAAAATATTTGCTTAACCCCCCCCAATTTTAATTGAAATTTGAAAAGGCTGAAAAGCTTCCTTAGGTCTGGTTTCTGACAACTTATTTTCATGTATTGAAAGTTTGGCCAGTCTTAACTGACGGTCTTAGTCCTTTGAACTTTTAAAATGTGTTGCATCTGTGGTGTAGGTTATGGTAATTAGTGAAGATAATTAGATTTGCAAAAACAGTAAATGTCTGTGATCTAAGGCAAAACTCAGCCAATTGTTAAATTATATAACTTTCAGAAGATAAAGAAGTAGGAGCAGGTAAACCTTATTTTTAGGATAAAAGGTATGTTTAAGTTGTCTAAACTTAACTGTTACCTTTCGTACCATGTACAAAGAACACTCCATGGCCTTACCTGGCTTCTCTCTGCCTTCTTTCAACTCCTCTGCTCTCTGGTTGCCCCATAGCAATCAAGTCTCCAGTAGATTTAACTGGACTTGTCCAGAGCCCATCAATGTTTAACTTTTTAGAGCAGTCACTGTTGAACAACCCGTGACACTGTCTATTCTGCTGTGCATCAGATGAGTTACTTGAGTTGCACTTGCAGTACAAGTCAGCCTAGAATCAGTAATTGAGTCCAAGAATCTAAAATGTATATACATTTTCTAAAAAAAAAAAAAAAAAAAAAGGAAAATACATATTTCAGTTAATTCTGGATTTCCTGAAGCATAGGAAGATATTTTAAAAGTTTTCATATTGCATGTGTTTACAGTAAGCTACCAATTTTTTTAATCGTCTGGGGAAAACAAAGGGGCATTCTTTAATATATAGACCTAAATATAAGATGTTTGGCAAAAGACTGTAAGACTCTTCTTTTTGTGATGTGGCTTTTTTTTTTTTTTCTTAAATAATTTTGTATGCGTTTGAGAGCTGCAGCCTTTGTCGGGTTAGCAGTAACCCTGAAGTATTCTTCACTGAAGATCAAATTTCTTAATTCTTTCATGCTGAAGTCCCCTTCCCTCTCCCCCTTCTCCGTTTTCACTGTCTGTTTGTAGATGAGTCAATACAGTGCTATACTAACCGACTTTACAGAAGGAAAAGAACTGTTCAAGAGGACAGGTTGTAGGGAGAGTTGTTTTGCAAATAAAAACAAGAAAATAAAATTAGTTGGTCATCTGTTTTCATGACCATATGCTATTGACGTGGTTTTAGTGCCTGACTGGTGCTGAATGACATGTTATATCTGAAGGGTATCGATAAGGCATCTACTGCACTGTGTTTGCTTCATTATTTTGTTTTGTCATGTTAGTCGTCTTTGTTTCTCATTGCAAATACGTCCTTACATGAAAAAATGTTACCAGCTGATGTGACTGCTTTGGTCTGGAGTGTCCTGCAGAGTGTCAGACTTGGTCTTTGCACTAGTTCAACAAGTGTAGTGATCTCTGCCTAGTGGTAAGGATGAGGGGCTAGAATTTGGGAGAAATTACAGTTTTGCAGGTCACACAAAGCTATGACTTAAACGTATACAAATCCAAAAAATATTTAGTAGTTTCGAAAATAAAAGCCAAAAGTACGCCTAGAAAAACACTGATAGCCAAGTTACATGTAAGTTATGCTACTGGAGCAGAAGTTCATCAGCAAATATTCCTGGCGTCCCCTTAGCCTGTTAAATATTTCAGCAGCGTATCATGTTTCTGGTGGGGAGCATCATCACCCCTCAGAAAATAAGTGAAAATAAGTGTGCTGTGAAAGAGGAAAACATCTGTCTTCTTTCAGAGGTAGGCTGGAAAAAAAAAAAAAAGGATCACTAGATTCTATACTAGCTCCCAGGCATCCAAAGGTTGTCTTTTCTTAACTTACTGTATTTGTTACCTCAAGTTTTTGCTAACAGATACAAGACTGTTTTACATGCAGTTGCACTATATATTTACATGGCCAACTGATACACAGATGTAACAAACATTCACAGAAGCGGTAATGTATTCCCTGAAGTACAGTTACATTAGAGAATCATGCTTTTAGCAGGGCTGAGTGGGCTTGGTTTGTTGTCAGATGGTTGTGAGGATATAGAATGAAAAACAACTCATGTTTTTGTTTACTTAGACATATCCAATTCCAGAGTTTAACAATGAAAACTTATTATTTGTACAGTATTTAGCACAGTGCCTTAATTCACAGGTACAAAATTGTAGCAAATATTTGGATCTTAATCTTTCTGTAGTTAAGCTTTTTACTATTTTTAAAAATGCACGCTGCTGCTGCTTCTGTTTTTCCTTCTCAATCAAATGTTTCCATTTGAAACAAATGAGGGATGGGCCCATGAAGTTCAACAGCCTTGTCAATCTTTTAACACCTCGTATTTGCTAAGGAAATATGAGTATAATATGAATAGCTTTGCTTGATAGCTTTGCTGTAATCTGAGAAGCATGCATAAGTTTGCTGGAAAGCTGGATATGTTCTGCGTCTTATGATTTCCAGAAGAGTTATGCATCTACTGTGTCTTAACTGTAATTTAGTAAAAGTTCTTTGAGTTGGTTTAAAATAATAATGTACTTTCAATGGTGACATAGGCCTTTTTTACATTAAAAGCTAACAGGTTGATATTTCTTACTAGTGTTTCGGTATGTATTGTATATAATTTGCAAATCAATCATTATGCTATGCTTTTATTTATGATTTACATCAAATGCCTTAACACCACCACCCCCCCCCCCCCGGGTGATTTAGACTTGTACTTGTTCAATTTAAAGGATAACATTTGACTTTTGGGTCTTAGTATTGTTTCTGCCATAGATACAATGCTTCACTTCAGGGTATTTATGAGGTGCCACCATTCTGATGGTGGTACGTCAGAATTGCTTGTGCCTTGCGTTCTGCAGCATACCTGTGGACATCTGTAAAAATGTTGAAGAGAAGGCTCAGGTACGTATCTTGCTCCAAGTTAAGGAGCATGTGCGTGACAAAGGAACAGGGAGTCTCAGCTCTGACTCAGTGACTTTATTATAGAAATATCCATTGATTTGGCAGCGGTTTTTGTTTCTGTAGATTAGATTTTTTTTTTTTGTAATTACTTGTAGAAACTGCACTTAAGAACAAAATCTCTCTTCATGAAGTCAGAGAGAATGCATGGTTTTATTGGTATATCACTAGCCAGAGTACCAGATCTGCATGTAATGTGTAGGCTGCATCTCTTGTAGAACGACAGAAGTAGTCAGTTCATGCCTTGTATTTCTCGTCTAGGATGGTTTCTTTATCCCATCTTTTCTGTCTTGCCTGTTTAGACTGTAAGATCTTTGTGACTGATAATTGCTTCTTAATACGTGAATGTCCAACATCTTACCCGTTAGAGATTATCTTGGCCACAACTTCTAACTGCTGTTGTAATAATGTATGTACGTTAAAAATAACATGTCATAACGTTTCCACATGAAAAAAGTCTAAAATACTCGGCGGGGTTAGACAGGCTGGATTTAAAGCTGTAATTTACTACCCCTTCTCTTCACCTAACCTATCCCTGACTCCCTATTATGTATCCATAAATTTGATCATGTATGTGATTTCAGCAGTGTTTAGTCCTATTTGCTGTACAGTACTGTTGGATCACAGGCAATGGAAAAATACTGGCCGACCGTGGGTTGCAAGAGAGGGTGGTAGGAGGGAAAAGGCTGTTTAATGTTGCCCTGAAAGAACTGTATTTCATTCCTGCTTCTGCCTCAGAGTTTCTTGAGTGAGACTGAGCAAGGCTTTTAAGCCAGACTATTTGCAGCGTGCCACTAATAGTGTGTTCCTCATTTTTAGTGTGTGCCAAGTTGAGGCACTTGGACAAAAAAAGCTGAGTTTTTGCAATGGCAGGTGGTCCACCATGAGTACAATTTGGATGTAAAATACCCCCAAAATGCTTAGTACCTTGAAAACCCGAGGTTTAGGTAGCTCAAGATTTGAAGACCAAAGACTAGCCAGCATTTTTGGCAAATCTTTTAATCTGTCTCTATGCCTCTGTTTCCTGCGTATGAGCTGGAGATACCAGTGCTACCTAAGCTTCTAAGGGTTCAGAAGATAAAGTTGTTAGCGTTGTGAAGCAGTCAGATGTTGCTGTGGCCAAATAACAGAAAAAGTGATGAAGAAACTGATAGTCTTGTGTTCAGTTCGGGATGTGCTGCAAATATGGCCTGGAGCCAAGCAGTGAGTGCAGTCCATTTTGCTCACTGAATGGGTTTGCGTAAACAACCTTAATTTTGGCATTCTCCAACTTCTCCATGCTTCACTTCACAGTCTTAACATTTAAAGGTGTTCTTAAATGTTACTTCCTCTCTTTTAAATAGCAAACTGAAAAAAAAAGAAAATCATATTGAACCACAGCACTTCTTATGAGTCACCAACATGTTGGGACCTCAAACTGCAACACAGGCTTTTAGTGTGTGAGCTGTGTAACATGCTGACATGAGAGTGGAGAAACAAATCCCATCAGTGATTTGCAGCATTTGTTCCTGGTGTTGAAAGCTGTTAACGTCTTAGGAGAGAATATCTTAACAGGTATTAAACATTTGTGCCATTTTCTGTAATATCCTGGTTCTTGTATGTGGCATAATCTTGCAGAGTTTCAAGCTGATGCTGAGAAAGACTTGGCAGTGAGGGGTGAATACTCAATGCAGGAAAAATCTTTAGAGAGGAGTACCTTTAATTTCATAGTTGCACAATTGGTTTCAAGATCAGTTCAAGCCATTACTGCTGGCAAAAGTGGTCCTTCCCTCCCCTCAGTCCTTTGCTCCTCACTTTGTGTTGCTCCCCTTGCTTGTGCTACCGTCAGTGTGTTATCTAGCCCTGCAGCGGAGGAAATAGTTTTAGGCAGAACGAATTGGGCTAATTCAAAGGTGGGGGGTGGCGAGGGAGGTAAGTTTTAATCTGGGTCAGTTCCCTGCTCCAGTACACCACATTGCTGCAGGAGGGGGTGGCAGCGGCAGTGACAAACTGCGAGGGACAGCACAAAGGCAGCGGTAACTGCTTGTAGTTTTTCAGTCAGGGTCAGTTTTGTCATTTGGCCTCACAAATGTTTGTGCTGGTGTGAAAGGTATGGAGATGGAAATAAGGAGCCTGGAGCAGGTAGAATTACAGGATTGCTTTTTTTTTTCACTGCCTGTGCTAATGTATGCCAGCTTGAACTCATTGTGAAACTATGCTGGAAACCTCTATTTGACATGTATAAGCAGCAGGCTTTTTTGAGCTTCTTAAATTGTCCAAAAGCAGGTATATAATTTAATTTATAAGGATAGCAAACGATCTGTTCTATATTTCTGGCTTGCTTGTTTTTCCTTTCTGTACTCCCTTCTATTGACAAATTTCAAAAGTACTAGAGGTCCTTAAGGAATGACTTTTAAGAACTTTAGTACGAGTAAGCAAGGAAGCAATTCAACTTTTCATATTTTTTTACATTAATTAAGGAAAAAAAAAGAAGAAATTTGGCATAGAAAGTTTCACTGAGAAAGGATGAAGTTTAGCTAAGATTTAAGCAATTAAAAAGACCTCCTGAGAAATTAACGTGATTGTAACTGGCACTGTCAGCTTTAAATATGTATTTATAGATTTCTGCATATGCATGCTAAATATTAGAAAGAGAAAGAAAATGAGGATGCAGAGAGAATGTGCGCATACAGTGGAAAAACCAGGTGCTTTCAGGGAGAGTTGAAATAATTTGAGGGAGAAGGATAATAGAACAGCATTCCAGGTTAACAAGATTGCAGAGGAATATATACAAGAATGACTGTTAATCAAAGAAAAAGAATGGAGGAAGGAACTTGGTTTTGGTCTCTTGATGGTATAAAAAAAAAAAAAAAACATTTCTGTGTAATATAAATCATTAAAATTGCAGTTAGAATCAGGCTTAAGCTAGAAGGAGTTAGTGAGTGTCTACAGACACAAAAAAAGCAGCAGTGAACTGGGACCTAAAGGTTTGTATAAACCACTTTGATTTCTGTGAGAGTAGAGTGGAGTGGGTACAACATAGATATATAATTCTGTATCACCCTCACATCCTGTATCTTCTCTATTGTTAATTGAACATAGCGTAAGAAGTGTTAGAAAACTCGTGTTGTTGCTGATGCACGAGCTCCAATGTGTTAGGAAGGCCATAAAGAGAAGTTGTAGTTGTGAAGAGAGAAACAAAAACTAAGATTTCAGCAGAAGCTCTTTCAAGGAATTCTATTAGAACAGACTGTTGACTCTGGGATAAAACTCAGTTAAGTTATTTGAGCCCAGGAAGAATTACATTTTATGAGAGTCAGGCTTTCATATGAGGGCTTAGTAGAATATGACCTTTTTTGAGTTTTATTCTGTTTGTTTGTTTTCTTGCAACTCAGAATTGATTTGGGTTTGCAGTGAGTGTCAGTGTAAGATAACTGTTTTAATGCCCTGGGTAGGGGATGAAGTTCTGTTTAAAAATGTATAAATAAATAGATGAATAACAGCCGCTTCTAATGTGTAATAACCATCAGAAGTTATGTAAATACCAAACTAGTGGATAGACTAAAATAGCTTAGTTAAGAGAGCCACCTCCCAGTTTTATGATCATTTATGTCTTAAATGTCTATTAGGAAAAATGGCTAAGGTTTATAGTCTCACATTTTCCTTAATTACTCTTTTCCTGCTTTAAAAATACTCAAGTTTCTTTGTTTACACTCATGTCAGGATTTTCAAACTTTGCGTGTATCAGTCCACCAGACTTGACAGTTGTGTGCTTTATAATTGCATAGATCTTCTGTTATAGCTAGCCCCAAAATTTTTCCAAGAGCATTGTTACCATAAAATAATTGTTGCAGTGAATTCCTTTTAAGAAAAAAGTATAAATGAATTTGGAGCATAGTATTGTTTCTTTCAAACTGTACGTTATATTTATATTACAATGTTTGCAGGGGATTTTGCAATAAGTACTCCCCTACTGCCTCAGACAAGTGTCCTAGGACTCTAGGAAGGATTCCTTGCCCTTGACGGAGTTGACAGATGCGTGGTGCCTCTCTCAGCTGCGTACGGGTAGCTCACATGACATGCAGTTGTCTGCGCATCAGAGAGGAGCGTCTCTTTGCTATAACGCTTTACGCAATCGCCGAAGAGGTGAAAACTGTTTTGTTCTAACCATGACCAAAACAGTCTCTTTATAGTCCAACTTTACGTACTCAAGAAGCTTAGGGAAAAGACTCAAGTGTTTTTTGTTCGTTTTAAATCCTAAAGTTATTCCTTTTCAGTGCAGAAGACATGTATTTTGGGTTTCTTATGTTCAGGCAATTTGATTTCAAACTTCAAAATACTGCAAATGTTCATGCTGGAAAACATAAAGGAGAATTTCTAGATCTACACATTTTCAAGTAGATGCTTATGCAAATATATATTTCCTAGACTGGTTCATTCAGATGTATGTTGGACTTCTATAGCAGAAATTCTAGTTCAGTGATGGCTTATGTGTTTATAAAGAGAGAAATACAGGCTCTCTACTCCAACTGGAAATGTAAAATCTTCCTTTCTATGTTAAAACAGATGAATAAACTGAACTTTAAATTTCCAAATAAGATAAGCTGAGTAGAGTGCAGTCTTTTCCCCCCACTTGCCTAAATCTATTATAAGTCAGAATATTTACGTTAAGGAGGAGGAGGAGGAGCGGGGGAAGGCTCGGCAGATGTTTGTAGTCTTCTGTGACGCATTTGTGGGGGAAATGGGGAAGCTCTTGTTTAGTAGGCTAGACAGCACTATTTTATACAAATAATTTTAAAACGTCCTTAAAAAGTTTCCTTCAGAATGAGATTACTCTGACAATATGCTGATTTAGCAATTCCCTTTTAACCTTTCGTGGTAGACTGAAAAAGAAGTGGGTCTGTAATGATCCTCAGGCTGTGAAAAGTGAAAGGAGGGTTTTTGTTAAGACAAAGTTGAAGATGTCTGTGTACTTGAAAGTTTCCACTTTGACTTAAGAATTTGTCGATACTAATAAAATTGGTTCTGGTTAACATAGTAGACTGGATTTAATATCCTTAATTACCAGCAGAAGCAATGAGTAGACAACGTGTGTTAAGTAGGACTATATGTTCATGTGTTAAAATACCCGGGGAACTTTTTCCCCCCACAGAATGCTGGTATATTTAAAAGATAAGATCATTCTAAGCCCCCTTCATAAGTGCTGGGGCAGACCTCGTGGGCTGAAATCACAAAACGTTTGGAAAGAGATGCAGAGAGGAAAAGCAGTGGTGCAGTAGGATCCTGTGGTATAATGTAGCTACAAAACAACAGTGTGTGTGTTCCTAGTTACCTATGAAATATGTGGCTTAAGTCCTGCCAGAAGTGGTAGTCATGGAATATCCAGAACACACCGCATGATTTCCTCTGATTCTTGGCCTAATTTTTGGGGGTGGGAAGTGGCATAAGTTAATGTTGAACAGTATTGTTTTTAACAACTGAGCTCTGTGAAGTCATATGGGAGATCATATGCTTATTCTTACCCTAAAGATTGCAGTGCAGACACGATGTGGAGCCAGGAAAAAAATGTGTTTAGAAAATGGCACTTTAAATATAACTTCTGTGGTGGCTTGGCTATTCCTCTCCCTACACAGAGTCACTAGCAGTTGTGCCTGTTGAAGAGGAATGCAAGTCTCTTCCATAGCAGATGTACACATTTCTCCCTTCTCCTTTTGTACCTTTCTCCCTTCTTCAGGATTTCTCATAGAAAGGAGTGCTTATGTCCCAGGTCTGTCAAGAAAACACAATGATGTAGGTATTAACAGTGCTTAAAATGTTGTACTTTTTTATTGACAAAATATGTTGCATTTAGCCAAGCTAAATATGTATGTTGTAATAATTTAATGTGTTGAATCCTAAGAGGTTTGCCTCCTTCAGTATAAAGACAATGCTTTTGTGACAGAGGCAGATTAAGAACAACAAAAATATCAAGTTTTATTACAGGGCTGGTTTGATAATTTTCAAATAAATCTTTGTGTAATTTACACAGTGGGTTTGGTTGTAAATTTTTCTCAAGTACTACAGATATTTGTGAGAGGAGTGGGAGAGCACCCTTTTTCACGATACTGCTTTATGAAGCATTTTGTTGTCCCCCCTCCCCCCCCAGTGTTTTTCCTTCCTTTTAAACAAAGAATATTTCTGAGCCAATAAAATCTTACATTTATTTTAGAACACCGAGTATATATGTTATGTCCACATATGTATGTCCATATGTACATTTCAAAATAGTGTTTTCTTTATATGCGTTTGCCTTTTTTCTCAAAATTCTGGAGAAACCGTGATGAAAACTGAAACAGTGATGTGACTTATGGAGATATGAGGAATTACTGTTCTGGGGTATGGTGTAATTTTACTTTTGTCAGACTTATGAAATACCATTTATCTTAAGTACCTCCTAAATTAAAAATTAAATTTCATATTAGAATTGCTGTTGAATCTGCCTATCATCCTTCAGAGTCCTGATCACAGACAAGAAATGCATTGCTGATAATGACAGAAAGTAAGTGTAGTTTCTGTTGTTTGGCTGCTAAATGCAGATCTCCTTTGCTGCTCAAATGGTGAATCGTTTCTCTCTTAGGGTCATTAAGTAAGCTAGTCATTAGGTTTTCTCAGAAGCTCTACAGTCTATCTTAACGGTTTAGGGTTTTCTGAAGCTTTCAGGTGTCTTGACTCTGCATATTCAAGAATACTGTAAAGATAAACTGTGAAATTCTTTAATGAAGCAAGCTGGTATCTCCTGCTCACGGCCTTCGCCTGGGGGATCTCGTATCCCAGAATGAAAGGGCACCAGTAGACAGATCAGGGCATGCCTCAGTGTTCATGGGAAGTTTTCGCAGACATCAAGGCGGGATATAGCCTCTGCACAGAACTGGTTTTAATTATTAATATTTTTTCTAGTATCTTATGGCTGAATTCTATCATACCTTAAAAAAAAAAAAAGGAAATGAATAGCACATTCATTTTCAAGACTGTTGTTTTAGCCTTTTTTCCTTCCTTCCTTCCCCCAACCCCCCCTTTTTTAAGGTGATATTTCTGTTTTTTTCTTCCTTCTTGGTGCTTTTTCTCTGCTATGATACCTTTTCCCAGAGTGACTTCCAGTTCTCACTATCTATGGATATTACTTCTATTCTTTTACCTTTCTACCTGCTAATGCAAATATTACCAACTATTGGTAAGGGTATCTGTCACTGGGTCTTCCTGTTCCTCTTTGACATTTCCTCCTGCTCTTCAGTCTCCCAAGTCTTCGATATTGCTAATGTCTTGTATGCTTTTTGTATCTACAACTTTGTTCTGGAAGTAATCCTGAGTATTTCTACTGAAGTGACTCTAAGCTTGCACAATGGAGCATTTAAAACAAATACAATTGACAAAATATGTCCCTCAGGAATAATATCTTTAAAATACTTTGAAATAGAAAATTGCCTGTAGAGAAAGGTGGTGTATTAAGAACTGAGGCTCAGAGGTTTGAAGACTGATAGGAGTCTGTAACATGCTCAGAAAGCATTGTCAAATAATGGATTTTACATCTGAAAACCGGACATATTATTTTAGGTAGAATTTCTACAGACAGTCTCTTCAAGATAGAAGAGTAAGTGTGTGCACGAGGCTGCCTTTCTAGTACGCCTGTATAAACACAGTTTGGACTATGTGGAGTGCAAGTTAAGGTTAGTCAATATTGAAATAACTTTTCCAACTTCTACAGTAATTTTTGTACATGTTTTTTCCTCTTATTGTAAAAGCTCTGAATTCCCATTCTGTGGAAAATTCACATTCTAACAGCTTTCCTTTTGAGTGATCAAAGTCTGTGCTTCAATAAAATGCTGACCAGTTTTGTATTATAGATATTTCCTGCTTCGTTTTCTTCAACTGCCGCAGAGAACTTCATGAAAGAAAGCAGAGCACGTGACTTGTGTGCCCCGCATACCTCCCAGCTTCGTTTTCTGTGTATGTTTGTGGTGTGGAGGGCAAAAGATAGGTTGAACGTGTTTAGCCACTTTGTAGTGCACCTTAATGGGTCTCCTGCTGTGGGACATGGAGAGCTTATAAACCTAGCTTGTGAATTTCTGAGTTTGCATTTGGCTGGGAAATCCCGCTCTGCCCAGCATGACCGGTGGTGACTATAGCTCACTGACATTGGCTTTCTGTAGTTGCATATGTTAACTATAACAAGCTATTTAAGAATCCTTAGATACAGGGTGCAGTCTGAATATTAATGTCTAATTGGTGGAAAATAGCAGCTTGAAAGGGATGTAGTGGCCAGTGTTTTCCAGAGCTGAGAGTTGCTGGCTAACCGCTTATTTCTGTTACGATATTCAGAACCTTGAAACGCTTTAAAGTTTTCTGATGTAAGGAAAAGGGACAGGGAAGAAAAAGCCTATTTTCAAGCTGACAGAAGGGGTTAATATAGATGCAGAGCCATGTGCTTGTTACCTAAAGGTTAATTTGAATCCTACATTTCTACTAAACACTGATGTAAAACATCGCTCTTGAGCCAATATTATAACTAATCTTTTTTTTTTTTTTTTTTCTCCACAAGGCTGTAGAAACACAGTTTTGGCAACAGTAACTAAGACAATTTTACCGGAGAACCCCCAGTAAATTAAAGGAAAGCTAGTAATCATTTTTAATTAATAGATCTGTGTTCTGTTATTTAAATGTTTATATCCTGAAGGACTATGCATATACTGCATTTAAATATACAGTTTGGCTTCTGCAGGCATGGGGAATGGAGATAATGTTTCAAATGCAAAAGACTGGATGTGAGGGGAAAAACGCACAGGAGATGGTTCCCCCCTCTCCCTCCCCAAAATTGTGTAAAGTGATATCTGTATGACTGATATTTTTCACTTAGTTGTGGCATTTTGGAATTCCTTAATCAGATATGAGTAAAGAAAAAGAAGTTTCTTTTACACCTTCTGCTTAGCCTGGAAGAGGTTTAAATTTTGTTTCAACCAAAGTGTGAAGTTAAGATTTTTGTTAATGTGCTAAATGCCTCCTGCTCCTTATTTTGTCGAAGACCAAAAGAGAATTGAGCGTGTACAGAAGTTTCTGGGATTTTTCAGGATTAGTTTAGGAATTGCTAACTTCTGCTGGCATGTGCTCATTTAAATCTGCATTTCCATTGCAATATTTGCTTCGTATGTGTAGCAGAATAATTGCTATTTTTTGTGGGTTCATGATGTTTTATTCTTTCTTGTAAAAGCAATGATTCCAGTAATGGCTGTAAGGTACCAGAATACAGTGATTTATTTTCCTGTTTCACTTGTGTTGCAAAATTGGGATTTTTGACCTAAAGAGTATCTACATCTTTCTGGGTTGCAGATTCTAGCAGCAACCTGGCTGATGAGAAACTGACTGATTCAACAGAAAGGTTGGCCTGCCACGTAAGCACGCAATAAAAAATAAGCATCTGACAGCTCTGTGGCTTAAACCAGTGGATCTGACACAACTGTATGGAAAATTCATGCAACAGGGATACTGTATCAAAACAAATTCTGCAGAGTGGCAAACCCAAATCCTTTCCCTCCCTTCCTCCCTCCTTTGCTTTCCCATGACTCTCTATTTCTACACTGTTTGCTTCTCATCTGTGGCATTTTAAATGGTTGCACTTTAAAAATGAACGGTACACGAATACTGAACAGTTGCTCAAATAATTTTTAGGTAAAATGAATACACTTTGAAAGGGAATATTCAAGTGGAGATGCTATCAAAAAGGTGAGGAGCTTTTGAAAAGTCATACACTCCTCTTCCATTTAATGTGACTGTCCAAAAGGAGAGAGAACATACTGCTCTTAAATATTTGAGAGTTCATGCACAGAATAATTTGAGCTCGTTTTCCTTCTGAGTGTGTGTCCTAACATATATATAGCTGTCCAAAATAAATTTAATTTTCTTTCTGTGCCACCTGATTACTGCTCTCCCCCCCCCCCCATATATTTTTGCTGTATTGGTTTCAGTATGCTTCAAAATACTTTGAATTAGTCTTCTACCTGGGCTTATGGAATGAAGACTTCTGTTTACACATGTTGTTTTTCAGTAAACTGGCAGTGGTTTGGGGAACTGTGAAGGGATAGAAATAAACATTTACCTTTTATCCTAGCAAGCAAATCTATAAACATGCCAACTTATTTTGTTTCACAAAGATTTTCTTTTCTTTCTCCCCTTCTGCCTCAACTGCTTTTGAAATTGTTAGACCTAAGCAGTACCAAAAATAAGTAATTCACAATTGTCAGTCTTTTTGTATACATAATATCCAGACTCCTTGTTTGATTATGATTTACCACTGAAGTACCATTCATGCAGCTGACTTTCTGCTACCTTTGCTGAGAAGAAGACTGAAGAAAATAACTAGCACTGACTTCAGCATTCACCCTGTCATTTTTCTCTGTCATCCTTGAGGCAGTCCAAAATCAAAACAATTAAATAGTAACGTTTTTCACTGGCTGTGACCTAATGCTTCTGTATTTTTTATTGTGCTTCTTTTGGAATACTTTTCAAAATAAGGTATTACTGCTGTGCCTACTACACAGTCAAGAAACTGAGACACAGAAGGAGTAAGAGACAGATTAACAACAGCGTTTAAACATCTAGGATCTACTAGAGCCAGGAAGTCATGTGTCTAAAGGTCTTGTTGGATCAGGCCCTGGAACGGTCATTTAGGGTCATGCTGGGAAATGAAGCCAGGTCTTTCCTGACTATCCCAGATAGCAGTTTTGACTGCTGACCCGTTGTTTTTCAGCAGAGTCCTTTTCTAACGTTTTTCAGGGCTGTGTGACTCTCTTCACCTGATCTCTTTCCCCCAGCCTGCACCAACGCTGGGTGCTTCTGCCTAGCCCTACTGTGGGAAGGTTAAAGTAGTAAGGAGGAACTGAGGTGCCTGCTGCCTTGCTGCGTCAGCATGGAGCACGATTACGTGAAAAGCATTAGAAATTCCTGGAGTTGTTCAGTGTGCTCTTCCTTCATATGATTTAGGGTTTTTGTTGTCTTTAATTTGAAGGAAGCTCTTCCTGGTGAATGAATTATTGAAATGATGTGCCTTAAGATACGGTTAAGCTGAAAAGTAGTTAGCAGCTAGATGTCTCACTGGTAAGAACTGATTCCTCCAGTAGTGCCTGAGTCCTACCCTGTGTCCCCACGACTACATTTGTGTTTCTTCGGTTTAGGCAGGTAGTTGCAATGAATATGGCTAAGATATCTCTGAATTTATAGATCTTTATGTAAGGCAAGCCTATACACTGGAGTGGGGCTTGGACTCTAAATTTAAATTTTGAAGCGCTAACCTAGAAGGGTCAGGGAGCCTGGCCCCTTTTATGGACAAACCGTTGATTTCTGAGCTGGCTACAACATCCTAGAAGCAACAAAAACATGAATTACGGGGATTAGATCCTCATGGTAAGATAAAGGGAATAGACTTCTGACTCTCTAAAAGTGGGAGAAGTTATTTTCCCTCACTGTGACAGTCTTTGTGCTAGGAATCTAGTAATTCTCCCTGTTACTGTGGGTAGGAACTCTGCGAAGTGGAAGTTGCTGTAGGAGTGTTCTTTGTGTGCCCGCGTGAAAAAACGTGTTTTGTAAATAAGATTAAAAATGCCTATTTTGCTCCTCCTGCTTCATATGTAAATCCCAATGTGGGAACCACATATATGCTTATTTAGCATTTTTATGTTGCACAGGGCCAACGATGATGCAGTGTGGGTGAGTAAGCCATGCTATAGCTTTCTGTATCATATGACTGACCAGCTGTGTGCAAGCCATGCAGGAGTCTGCTAATGGGTAGAGGGAGGGGGCTTGTAGCTCTCGAAGTGCGTTATTCCTTTGCGCCTTGGTAAAACTGCCCAGTATACCTATTGCTTTGCTCATTTTGATTTTCTTATGAAGTATACTAAATAATCAGTATATTAACAGCCCAGACTTTTAAGTAAAAAGTCCTTTGGAAAAAAAGCTTTTTTTTTTTTCCAGAGATGAATCCACCCCCTCCCCCCCCACAGTTTCTCTCGTTAGAAACTAGGCTCAGAAATTGTTACAGTAGTGCTTTTCCAAGTCAAATTATTTGTTTCATTCCTTTTATATGAACTGTGCTCTTGTGACGGTGAGGAAGTAAAGCAATGCGCTGAAGCTCATCCTATACAAAGCCCCTGACACAAGTAACAAAAAAGTATTGGGTTGCAGTTAAGTGGATAAACATACCCAGCAAGGAAAGCTTTGTCCATATCTGTCTGTATCTTATATTAAAGTTAAAGCATGCAGCTGAAAGGAAGAGGTGCGTAAACATTTTGGCTGTGTCGTCTTTGCTATTTCTGATTATCCCGTTCCGTTCATACTTAGCACCCATGGAAACAGTTTTGTATGTACTTCCTTAGAGGTGGTTTTACTTGCTTTTTATCAAGAAAAATGATATACAAATATCTTACCTTTAAAGATTAGATTTAAAGAACGTATTTGGTAACTAAGTCAAGAATTTGGAAATTAGAAAAGCAGATTTGTGACTTTTCATTCAATATTGGTTTATGTGTGCTGCTGTCCAGTATTTTAGCGAGGCTTTTACTTTGCAGAGAGGAGAAGCATGTACTTCTGTCAAGAGCATAATTCCTAGTTATTTCCAGCAGCTGCTTAAACGCTTTTGTAAATTACAGCTTATAATTGAACAATTCACCCACTACCCCCTGTATGCAAATTCATAGTGGAGGACACAGTGACCAGTTTGAGTGGGTAATAGATGATATTTTTTCAATGTGGAATTCCCATTGGGAGGCCAGGGCTTTAAAATACCAAATGTTTCCACAAACAATTCCTGTGCACTGTGTGTTGAGTAATACAGCTACAGTGAAGGAGAGAGCTTCTCCTGACAGTTTCCCAAGTGAATGCTGGAGTGCAAGCTAGTTTACTTATAATCTCTGGTGTTGGTCGTAGGCTCTTACCAGAAATCCAGATGTTTTTGAATCATGCAAAAGATTCATGCTACAAAGTGATAGATGCTGCAGGTTTTTTATGCTACATGGATGACATAGTGTCTTCCAGTTAATGACCTCAAAATGTTTTACAGAATGCAAGTGAGCAAGGTAAGGCATGTAAACAGAAGTCATTAGGCTTCTTTTCAAAGTAAGTATGTGTGAATTATTTGCTATTTGAAACGTGTGGCCTGATTTATAGAAATAATTTTTTTTATCATTGATTTCCTCTCTAGTGGAGTGTTTCAATAAATAAATAATTAAAAGAAAAAACACAAAACACTCAGTAAATGAAAGGAACATTTGAAGTAGGAAAGGCGATGGGAGTAAAGGGACTTTACAGGGCAGACAATGGTCATTCTAAAATGGTACAAAATCTTGCATGGAGGAAACTAAAATGCTTCATTTTAGAAAGGTTTCAGCGCAACAGAAATTTGAGAGGCTGCTAATTTGAAATACAAAGTTCACCATTAAAGTTAGTAAACTTATGAGTTCAGTTATTTGTCAGCGTTCCTATCTAGTATTAGTACAGGTATGTTTATGCAGCAACAATAGCCTTAAATTTTTCTCCTGCAATTGCCATACAGCGTAACATGTTTATCATGATTATGAAGTGAAGAGTTGTTGTGATTATATTCCAGAAAAGGTGACAGGTTTGTTTCTGCTTTGCTGAGACTTGTGCTGCAGAAGAATTATTTGAGACTTATGACTACAGGTGTATGTGTTAATGTCATACTGAGACAGAAAAAACGTAGCTAGGGAAATCAGGTAGGGGCTGGGAGAAGCCTTTCAGATAGTGCTTTCTTTGGAAAGATCCTGGTCAAATGATTGCTGAGGTTCTTGTCAAAGCACGCTCTTTGAACTAAATCTGTCTGGAAACGGGCATGTGACATAGTGAACCTGCTCGTAAAGGCTATTTCTACCAACGCTTTAAGTTTTCTCATTGCTCAGAATAGGGGAGGCAGCTGTTCTCATTCGCCTGACCCATTTACTAGGGGGGGAAGAAAGTTGACTAGAGTGAGGCTTTCACTTGACTGGTTTTCATCAGGATCTTTCTTTCCGTCAGAATGGTTTCATGTGTAATACATAATTTCAAACAGTATGTGGGGTACTAGTAGTCCTTGGGGACTTCCAGAGTGTTTTTTTTGTTTTGATTTTGATACAGTTAAGTCTCCTCCTAAAAGTGACTGAGCAGCTACTGCAGACCTGTCAGCACTATCCGTTGACACTCAAGGCAGTATCAATGGTCGAGAGTTCACTGAAGTCTGATATTTCCAAAGTACCGAATCCAGTTTAAAACTGACATCAGACGTTACTTACACCAGTACCTGTTATAGTCCAGTGTGCCCGTGAGGAGCAGTGCGTTTCACTCTGTGTATGTGTTCGCAAATATCTGTAAGCTATTTAAAAAAACAAACAAACAAACAAAAAAACCCCTAAACTCCTTCTAAGCTTATGGCCAGCTGGTTTTTTGTGGAGTATTTAGTCTGTTGTCACAGACTATGGAATGAATTGAATGCTGCTTTTGTGTTATTAAGCTTTTACATATGATCAACTCTTTGCTCATCTCAAAGTCGGTAGAAGGCAGCTTCTGAGAAAAGGGTGATGCTTCCACAAAATTCTCTGCTTCCTTTGGGAACATAGGAAAAGGAAAACTTATATCTTTTTCTAATTATTACATGTGCTTATGTTTTGTCTTATTTGCCCATATTTCCTGTGAGTGACTACTCTTGTGTGTATTTCTGATTGCATGAGGATATAGCCTGAAGTTAAAGTGAAACATTTGTTCCAGCATCCTGTTGACCTGGGAACTCTGGTTGGTTATTCCTGCCTGTAGGATTCTGTTTGCTACTTTTCCTAGTTTGGATATGATTTCTAAACGTTATTGGAATTTTAGTGTAATAGTCTCAATGGAACATCAGGTTCTCTTTTTTAAGAGACCCGTTTGGATTTGTGTGTGTATGTTTGTTTTACTTTTTAACCAGTGGCTCATCTAGTCTAGAGAATACTAGTGACAGACTCTCTTAGTGCAGCTGCTGGGGCAGCTGTTGGGCATGGTCAGGTACCTTCAAGCCTTTGATCGCTGTGGAAGTTAATACCATTTTGTTTAATCCCGGTAAAAACTGTTGGAAGTCTATGTGTACTGGCATTACCTTCCTTCTTCAGTGATGATGCTGATAGGAATGTCTTTGTTTTTAAGGCAAGCATAGGATTGCAACGGGAGTGCTTTCTCCTGGGGCACTGAAATTGAGTGTTTTATGTTATTTCTGGATACGTACCTATACTGCTATGCTTGTAGTAGTCTCTAGAATTCCTAGTTTTCTGCAAACAGCTTTATTATTAAATGTTTGTTTTCTGAATTCTGCAGTTAGGTTATCTTGAATGTCATGCTGATATTGAGGACGCACCTAGCAGCAAGATGGTCCAGGTCATATGAATATTTGATTGGGGGGGAGGGGGGGGGAGGTTCGAGCAGGGAATAGGAGCACAGCAAGGTGTTTTGGAGGAGTCAGGATTGTATAACTCACTTATCTGTATGGGAAATGTCTATTTCTATGTATAAATGAAACTTTCTTAGATCTTCTTTTCCCAAACTTGATTTTTACATTTTCCTGAAGTAAAGATAGTAGAGAGAGATGCAACATTACCCGAGACTGGGGAGCAGATTCTCACAGGAGTATAGATTATGCTATTCTGGAGAAAATTATTTTTTAAATTACTGGTGTGATTGAACAGGAGCTCTGAAAATATGAAGAAGAAGGGGTAAGAACAAGGATAGATGGTTGATGCAAAAACCCAACAAAATTTGATCCAGATGGAGGAAGTGGGATCTATGCTTGTTAGCTACAGAAAGGCTCTCCCCTGTTTATCCCTCTGTTTCCCATTAGTTTTAGCAAATGTGAGGCACTCTATGCTACATTTATGTATTGCAACTGAGAGTAAGAAAGTGGCAATGAGTCGGTTGTCTGTGTGTTGTACTTTCTTTAATTTATAGCTTCATCACTGTGCTGTGCTGCCATAAAGGACAGAATATATCCTTTGTCCTTATTCAACATTAGCAGAACCAACAGTGATGCATGCAACTGGCAAAGTCTTAAACAACAAAGTCCCCATTCAGGGTTGAAAAGTAGTTTGTTTTAGCTGTGTACATGGTGTCTCTGTTACATAAGCCATTTGTGGTATAATTCAGTACATTGCACAGAATAATATTGGGCATGGATGTCCATCTGTTGTAATAGATATTGAGCAGGAAAAAAATACCATATTGCAGTCAGTTGCTGGGATAGGCCCTCAAAAGCTAGCTGAATTGAAGCATTATGACCCGTTCCCTTAGCAACATCATATGACAAGTGCTAGAAGCAGTAATGAGTGAGTGCAATAGATGTTACACTTGCACAAACATACACAGTTTTACCCTTTATGAACAACCAACTTATGTATTTCTTGAAAATAAACACTGAGCGGACTGGTAAGAAGAGAATTTTCCTGAAAATAGTGCATAAGTTTCCAGCCTTATGGTGTAACAGTGGTGTTTTAGTGGGGCTCTAGGAACCGCAAAACAAATAAGATTTGGTCACTGAACTTTTTGCAAACTTGCTACCGTTGTGTTGTGTTTACTTAAGGTAAATCCACTTGCCTTTTGTGATTAACATTCTGCATCATGACTATGGAAAATGTATCTGCTAAGTAGAATGCTTTTGGTTATAATGGAAAGTTATAAGGAAAAAAGAACAACTGAAGTACATCAGAAACTGATGATGCTGAAAATAAGGCATTGGCATCCTGAATGTTGTCTGACAAAAAAAGTAATGCTGTATAAAACAGAGACTTTCTTCAGTTAAAATAATGGGTTTCTGCATTTTATTTTGGAGGACTTCTAAAAAACAAATAAATGAAAGCAGGCGTTTCCAAGCGTCATAGATTGCTTTTGTTTTGTGCGCCCTTTGCCAGGGAGGCACTGCATAATGCCTGCTTGGCAAGACATCTCTCTCTTGGCGTTTGATGCCACTAGTCCTCAATGTGACCTTACAAAGTGACTAGAGATGCTAGAGAAACTTCAAGTAAAAACTAATTTTACTTCAACAAGTGATGGGTTAAGTTCTTGATTAATTAGTTAGAGCATGTAAAAGTAAAGCATAAAAACAAAGTAAAGACTCAACAGTTATTGCCATATATTCAATTCTACCTGGATTTTTTTAGGATTTTATCAAAGATCTTTTATAGCTACAGAAACCTGAGGATCCAGCTCTGCGGAAGTGCTCTTTGCCTTTATAATGCTCTCTTTCAAAGGTGGAACCTGTTTCCGGGATTAAAGGAAGACAATTTCAGATCATGTTTCTGTTGATCTTGGTACCTCCTTTATTCTGTGTTCTTGCCTTTAGCTATGTGGCAACCAAGATGCTGGTAGTGTCATCATCTTTAAACTTATCTGGGGACAAATCATGCTGATGAGTAGAAGGAACCTTAAAGTGCTTGTGTTTTACCTCCTAAGAAAGTTAAAGCACATACTAGACAAATTTTACTGAATCATGTAGCAGTATGTCTTCTACAGATATAACACTTCTTAGCGATTAGGTATGACGTTGGCATGCACTGATAGTTTTACTTAGAGACCAAACTTGACCTTGGCGGGTGATGTTTCTGAGCTTCAATCGCTTACCTGTTCCCTGTTTAGTCAACTTTGGGAGCTGCAGCCATCATGATGGTGAAGTACTGAAAATAATTTGAGATTCTAGTATTCTGTTGCGAGTATAATTTGTGGTATCATGAACTGTATATGGGTGCAAAATGTGAATAAAAGTCCTAGCTCACTTTCATGTTTTGGAGGCCTTCTTTCAATTGGCTGTAAAATCCAAAATACCCAGTTGAATCAGTTTATTAGAAGGCAGCACTCATTCCTATGTGTTTAAGTCTTCTGTAGTTTATCCGTTAAAAAAAAAAAAAAAAAAAAAAAAGCTAAATTGAGACTGTTTTGCATTTGAAAAATAATTTGAATTAAAGGAGATGTAAATGTAAAATACGGGGAATATTCCAGTTCCATAGAGTGACTTACTCTGGAATAAAAAAAGTGGTCTGGGTCTCTTTAGCTTTACCCATTTTTTAAATAGAATACTTAGTCAGGAATAGCTACTAAGTGTGTGCAGCTGGGCTTTGAGTGTATGAAATTTTTGCATGTCTTGTTTGGCTTCCTAAAGAGGCATTATCCTACTATTATTTAAGTATCGGATTTCAGGCTGAACGTTTTAGTCCTCTTGTTTTGTGAGCACCTAAAATTACTGTAACTGAGAGAAAGGAAAATAAGTGTAGTTTGTGCTTTTGATAACAGTATGTATGTAATTAACACCTCCTGTTTAATGAAATAGTTGACTGGTTCTTTCATACATCGGTAGGAGGGAAGACTGCTGAGATAATCAACAAATATTGGCAGAGGGTTCAGCAACATATGTATCAGCTAATATTTCCTTTAATTGGCTTTCAGGTAGACTAGATCAAAATGTTGAATGTGTCCCCCTGTGTGTCTAATAATTTTCCAGAAGCTGAGGCAAATTAAATATTATAATCTACACAGCATTTAACTACTTTTCTAAACCTTGAGGAATCACGCCGACTTTATTTTCCTTTTACAATGCAATCACAGTCAAAAGACTTTAACATATTTGAAGTTATTTTTTCAAGTTGTTCTTCTGCAATGTCAATATAAACATCTATTTTTCTTAAATTGTGATAAAAAATATTTTTTCTATTTGTCTGTTGTGCTGTGTAATGTAGTTAGTACTTTGGGCCCAATTGTGCATGCAGAAGCTCTATTTCCATGTAGAGTTCATTGCTTAGAGCACTTCCAGAATTCAGGTGTTAAGGCACACGTCAGCAGAGAATATGTTTTTCTTTACTCATAGTTACTGAATCTATGCTCTCAAAAATACAATGTTCCAGAATCTACAGTTTACTTTAAATGCTGTTTCTTACCAACTAGAGTGAAATGCCAGCCAAAGGGGCACAGAGCCATTCACTGAACAACAACGGGAGAACAGACCGCTGCTGGTCCCCCAGCGCTCCCTGTCCATCCTGCAGAGAATGAGGTGGAGTGCCTTTGAGAGGAAAAACAGTGTTTGAAAAGTTAAGGTTAAGTTAAGGTTGCAGTGCTGGCCTCAGTCATCATGTTTCCTGACTTTTTGGCGCTTGGCTCCACAGACTCACTGAAGTCCTTTAACTAATGTTCAGTGTGTGCTTAATTACTAAGTTTTCAGATGTGTGACTTGCCCTCCAGGTTGTGCAGAAGCAGGGCTGGGAAGCACGGTTGGGAAACATGGGTGAAGAAGGGAACCAGAAGGCTCCTACGACCTGGCAGGATTGTGGCATGGGGAAGGGAAGCCGTCCTTCGGAGGGAACACACAGGGGACATTTGATGGGAACTTCCTCTTGTTATCCACATTCAAGAAATCTGCACTGCTGGCAGTGCTGATTGCAGGGTGTGGGTGTGTTTTTTTTTTTTTTTTTTTCCCCAAACCGAACTTGTAGTATATTTCCGTTTAAAAAATAGTGTAAGCTTAAGCTGTATTTTTTTTCTCCATCTTGGCTATAATAGAAATGAGGAGAAAAACAGTAAGCCAGTCGGTGAGCTTGGAACGTGTGTGGTTTTTTCCCCAATAGGCAAGCCTCCTTGCTAGCACAGTAGCTTTGACGACTTTATTATTTGCCATAAAAGATAAAGAGATGAAGGTTCCTAGCTTAGTGACGACTGCTGTCACCAGAGCACGCCTACACTGCAGAGTGAAGCCTTCCCTGTTGACAGCCAGGCTTACTCCAGAGCCAGGGATATCTGGTTGTGTTGGGCAGCAACCAAGAGAGCCAGGGTTTACGATGTGGCCCTTCTCATCAGCTGGCTGCTGTCCTGCTTTTACCATGACCTAACACCTCTGTGCAGCTCTCGTATGTGAGAGCAATTTAAATCATGCCTGCGTTACCTTGTAGAATCTCTGCTCCACTTTTTATTAGGTGATCTAGACAAGTTCTAGGTATCTCCCAGAGATCTTGGGTGCCACTCCTCCGCCCTCTATTTTATTGGCTCACCAATGATAACTCATTAACTATTTTCTGTTCACCAGTCTTATTTTTCTTCTGCAAGATGTTCTGTAGCGATATAGTAAATTCCAATAGTAATTTTATCAAATGTCCAATAATAAAAATGGTTTCTGGAAGCATTCAAAATTGTGAATGGCAATATGTTTTCCAAACCCCTCTCCTTTTGTTTTTTTTGTCCAAAAACTAACGCTGTGGTTGGAGGAAATGCTGCTATGTATTTTGTAAAAAGCAGTTTTGAACTACAAATAACTGCAGAAGAGGTTGGGATGACCAATATGAAAGAAATGGTGCACTCCTTGAAATTTTTCTTTCCAGTCGTGTGTGTTTGTACTCTTCTTATGTCTGAAGGCTGCCAGATTCTAAATGCTGTCTTTGCTGGGAACTAACCAATGCTCTCTGGCCTGATTTTAATTTCCCCTTATGTCTGTATTCGAAAAAGCATATGTGTAGTCCCTAAATGAATGTAGTGGTTAACACGCTATGGATTACAACCCACAAAACGTATTTTCTGAAGTAAGTTTCATAATGCCTAATGGAAAACAAATACCACACCTTCTAAAACAGGAATATAGCTATACATACATATATCTCCTATATCAAGGGGGAAAAATCCACTTTTGAAATTTTTGTGAGCACACTTTTTCCTTGTTGGATTTCTGTTACTAGTAGGCTGGGGAGAGAACTGTTTTTGTTATGCATTTATATTTTTCCTAGTAGGGCAGGGCACTGCCATGTGGCTGGAACTACTAGCTAGTTGCATTACACAAGCAATAGTTACATCCTTCAGTTACATCCTGAGGAAGTAAAGCCAACAGCATCCTCTTAAAGTGGCATTGTTCTGGAGAAGTCATTCCATTGTATGTAATCAGTAGCATATCTGTTATTCCTAAAATAATAAAGGCAGCACAAAATTTTCAAGCCCACTAGTATGTGTATGCAGTGTAAGGAATGGGAAGTGATGCTCGAGCAGCTCATTGAAAGACTGCAGTGTTCAAAGAAAGCTGTTATTTTGCAGTTAGTGACAGCACTGCCCTCCCCAGCAGTTGCTGGATATTCCTAGGGACAAGTGAGGAGTAGAACAGGGCTGGGATGGAGTGCATTGGGATAGATCAAAATTTTCCCCGATATTCAAAAAAAAAAAAATCAAAAATTGCCACACCTGCATGCAGCCTGTGTTGCCAAAGTTGGGTAGCACTGAATTAGAGAGTTAATTCAGCTAGTAACTGCTAGCTTGAACACAGCAGGTGATTAGGGGGTTGATTATAAGATGCTTATGCTTAACAATGTTCTCAGCCTCAGGTGTTTGGTTTTGAGCCAGGGCTCCCTGACGTTGGCTTAAACTATTTGATTTTTAAAAATTAAAAAGTAACTTGAAATGTATTTGTTTGCCTTCTGCTGTCTGAGACGTTCAAATTCACTTATTCCACGTGGTTATGCTATTGTGAAGGTTAGGTGCTTGAGAAGAAAAGCTGAGATTTCTGTAACCTTTTGATTTCTCTATCAAATTCCATAAGAAATTACCAAATACTGCCAACGTTTATTATGTAATTAAAGACTTACTAACACATTTCATAACTGCCCAATGCTCTGTGTAGAAGACAAAGTTCAGTTGTAGAATGTCATGCAATGAAGCGCATGGGCCTGCATTTTCAAAACCAGAACTTAAAATCAGTTTTTCAAATTAGCTTTTGCATGACTATATAAGTACCCTTAGTTCTGGTACTATCAGTGGAAATTGTTAGGTAGTCGGCACTTCTTCATATCTGAACTGCAGCTTTTCTTTGAGGGGCGGGTTAGGGTTAGGTTATTATTTTTCAATAGTTTGTTGATACTGACACACTTTGTGCTTTAGGAAGTGGGAGGTAACTATTCCAAATTAGATGCTTCTTTTTGATAAAACAGCTACTGTAGAGTGTCTACTCTTCTGTCAGAGTATAGCATACGAAGTTTTGCATTGTGTGTGTAATAAAACAGCTCTGTAGATGCATGTATATCTATTTTTTTTTTAATTCCCCTAGAAATATTTGTTAGCTAGTGCTGTGGGGAGCTTCTGTAGTTTTCTGATAAATCACCTTCTAAAAACTAGGAGGAACTGGCCTTTCTCATTTCAAAATGAGTTGAGGCATGGCTCTCAGGTACTTTCCAAATGAATAAATCATGACATTTTGTGTGGTTAGCCAATACAAGTCTAACACTCTGTATCAGTTGTTTTTACCCTTTCAACTATGTCTGCTGAAGACGAGGGGCGTATCTGCCATTCACTTGTATAAGCTTTTGGCTACTTCAGAGTAAAATGAGGATTGCTGTGACCAGTATAAATAAAAGTATGATCACAGATTAAAGTTCTCTTTATTTTTCTTGGATTTTGGATTGTATCTGCATGCGTGGGATACGTATACATATATAAAATCTCTATCAAGCAAAACCCAGTGTTTTAACAATTCTAATGGGCCTGCATGGAACAACAAAAGGAAGTAAACTCAGGTAAGGCACCCTTAGGTCCTGTTTGTACTACCGAAAATAAGAAGTTGCCATCTCTAGCAATTTTTCAAAATCATTATTCAAAAGTGGCTGAATTTAACTCAACAATTCTTTTGCATGAGATGTGACTCTTCAAAACAAGTTCTGGAAACTTCAGAAAAGTTATGCATGTGCTGCAGACAGGACCCTGGTAAATGAGAAGTATGACAGTAAAGTAGTCACTGAAGTGTTCTGTTCCATCTGAATTATTTCTGGGGAGAGCTTCAGTTCTTAAAATACTGACATTTTCCAAGTTGCCAGTAAAAGGAACACGCATGCAGTGTTGCTGAGATTTTTACCAACGCTACAGTGCCTTTACTTTTCACTAAAGAGCTAGAACAGTTTTAATGGGATCACTGCAATGTCCCTGGCTTGGAGAACGTGCCTGAACTCTGGACTCTTGTTGCAAGCCATGCTGCGGAAGAGAGGAAAAGTATGTCAGGGTCTCAGGACTTTAGTACCCAGCAGTTAGTACGCAACGTGTAGCAGAGGATAGGGAGGCTATGGGTATCAAAGGTGTGGCAAAGCCCCTCCAAACCCTACAGCAGCCCAGAGACAGGAGAGCACAACCTTTTTTGTTCTCTGGTTGATGGTTTTTGTTCAGTTAGGAGCTTTAATTGTTGTTTAACATTTTTTGCAGGCCAAGAAACTAAAATTTGATTGGGGTAGAAGTAGGAGTAAGTTTTGTTTGTTTGTTTTTTGTTTTACCCTTGCTAGAGGATAGCTGGAACTGTATCCTTTCTACAAGTCTTTCTGTCACTCACAAGACTAGCTAGAGTTGTGTACCTCTCTGCATCTTCAGTCAATCTTTTCACCTTCTTTTTTCCCTCTCTCTGTATTTCTTGATTTAGTTAACCTTGATGTGAGAGAAAAATCTGGTGTTGTCCGTGGTGTTTCGTTATAAGTCTGTGGTATTGTTCATGTATCAGCAAAGCTTGGAGACCTCTGCTTTTAAGCAGTTGGAGGAAAGAGGGTGCCAGCAGGGTCCCTGTTTTCTGGCGTTTGACCAGCTTGTTCCATCACTTTTCTTTTGCTCCGTTCCACCCTGTGTTATGGACTAGAAGTGGCAGTGGAGAAAAGTAGCTTTTGGAAAATGGACGGAGGGGAAAAAAAAATCATTTTCCTTGACTGAACCCAAACTTCTAGCTGTAGCTGAACCACACTGAGGTGGGAGATGTACCTTGTCTGTCTGGATGGCTGGCTAATGGATGGTGAATGTTTATAACCCAACTGAAAGAGATCCTTGTTGTGCCGGGGATGATGTGAATAAGTAAAATAGTTTTTACCCTGAACTTCTAGTAATCTGTATAGACAAAATACACATTGGAGAGGAAAAAGACATGTAGTTGCTTTAGAAGGAGGGTGAGGGGAAGTCAATGTCAGCAAATAACATGCATCATCTGCTTGTGCTGTGTAGAGAACAAAGGTGATGTTCCAGCAGATTTTTGCCCTTTCCTTTTTGTAGACCTCTCGGGATCTAACTGTGAACTCTTGCTTTCTGTTTTCCCTGTAGATAATTACACAGACTATTTTATCCCTCAGTGCAGGTGACCTGCAGTACTACTCACTGCTACGTCATCACTTACTGCTCTGCCTTAGATATGCTGTTGAGGGACAGGTTACGCTGACCCTTGGCCAGCATTATCAGGGACAGCGAGATGACAGCCTCTCTTGCTTTTCTGTGCTTTTCTTCGCTTTTTTTTCCCCCCCATAATTTTAACATGAAGAAATTGCTCCTCTCATACAGCCTCAGTGGGTACTTGGTGCTGGGAAGGGGTGCCATAGATTGAATACATGTAGAATCACAGGGCTAGAAACAACTTCTAAGAAATAATCTTACCCAGCCCAATTGTCTTAAAACAGCGTTGGCTAGGTCTCAGTTTTCTGCCAGAAACGAGCATCTTAAAGGACTTTATATGTAGATGTATATTCTATATCATGCTTTATATGTGTGTGTGTGTGTGCATATATATATATATAAATATATAAAAAAATTTTTGATCTCTATTGTTTCATATACATGTTCTATTCAAGTGCTTCTCTTTCTGGCAGAAAGCTTTTCTCACTGTCTTGGTAAAGTCTTTCTTACTGTAGTTTAATTAATTATTTTGTTTGCCATGGATAAAGAGAACAAAGAGTTCCTTTCCTCTTTGCATCATCCTTCTACACGTTTGAAGACTGTCAGCTTGTCTCCTTCCAGATTTAGTTTACGCATATAACTCATCTTTTTTTTCTACTCTTTGCTGATTATCTTCCAGTTTGTCTACATCTTTCATGGCATGCAGCAGTCAAATCTGATCAAAATGCTTCTGCTGACATCTCAATAATGTACAGCAGAAGGGTTACCTCATAGACCTTTATTGCTGTCTGTATGTCCCAGCACAATGTTTACTTTTTTGCAAGAGTGTAATATTGTTGACTCATGTCTAGCTTGTTATACGCTATAACCTCTAGTCTCTTTTGCAGAACTTCTGCTTAGCTGGGAGAGTAGAAGTTGGGTGATTGATGAGAGGCAGAAAATTGGTTGTGGGGCTGGAACAGGATAATGAAATGGAAGCAAGGATAACAATTGCTTAGAGGAAAACTACTAGACTAAAGAGACTAGACATATTTCACTGAATTAAAAAAAAAAAAGGATAAAACTTGGAACACTTTATAAATATTTTTCCTTGCTCATTAAATCAGATGCCAAAAGGATTTCAGCAATAAATGTGCTGGAGTTTGGTTTGGATGTCAAGGATATAACCTGACTGATGCTAGGAGATAGCCAAAGAAATCTGTTTTTCTTGTATGTACAAGACCATATTAGTATGTAGATTTTTCTTTTCCTAAAAAGTAAGAATACTTGCATTTGCTTGTTTGTGTAGGTACATACCTGAAAACTCTCTGTCTGTAGCTCAAGTGGTTTTTCTGTGAGACCTTTCCGTATTTTTTGTACAAAAAAATTTTGTTCAAGTTATTTTTGCATGAAGTGCCAGATAAATTTGCTTGTTTTTGTGTGCATTTTCTTTTGAACACTAGTAATTTTGTAAGTTTCAAGAAATGGTGTTGAGCACTTGGAAATTATCCATGGCCTTTCATCCTACATTTAGGATGCCAAGGTTATTTGTGCAGTGTCGGGGCGGGGGGGTTGGGGGGCAGGCTACACGCGCAGAGAACTCCCGTGACAGTTTTGCCTATTTAGGATGTGCCACAAACACACACAGCGAGTTTTCCCTTTCTGAAGAGAGGGGAAATCCTCACTCGTTGAAACAATTTGTTTTCTGGATTGGACAAAAACTGTGGGTCTTTGTAGTGGGCTAAAAGCCTGCAAAATTTCACCACTGTATTTTTTTCCAGTAATCCCAAGATTGTTTGTTCAGCTGCTTTTATTCACTCTAACACTTAATATGAGTATTTGAAAAAAGTGAGGTGGCTAAAGCATGGAACTCTTTTTTTTCTTTTTTTAAACTTTGGTGACTTGTTTCAAAGTACTTCCCATGTTTGCATTATCTGTGGGGGGGAGGAAGGAGTTTGTTCTGTGCATGAGCGTTTGCAGGAGGGATGTCAGCAATTTGTACTACTGAGTCAGCAGAAGTTGCTGGAAAATGGACAGAAGTATAGTAATGAGTGTGGCGAATACTGCGGTTCACTTTGTATTGTCAGATTCTGATTACGGGCCTTAAGCCCATACTGACAGGCACAATCCCGTTGTTTATGAACGTGTTTGGAAGCGCTCTCTTTCAGAGAGTCACGGAGTTACGAATGCACACGGCTCATTTCAACATTTCCTCATTAGCTGTAAGGGAACTCTCTTAAAACCTGCTACCCGCTCTTTTTCTTTCATCATTGTGAAAATTCATGATTTGACAGTGCTGTGTGAGGACTTGTGGCTGTATTGCCTTTGAGACGAGGAGGAAGAGCTAGAGAGGGAAAGACACTCCTCCCAAACGTTCCCAGTGCTCAGAAGGAAAGGTATAGGGTTGGACTTGTTCCCTAATTGACTTCTGCCATTATGATGAGGGGGAAATGAATTTTCTGTTGGGCAGCTCAGTAGTCAAATACATGCTGTGTTAGTTTGTTGTGTCTGAACCAACTGTTACTGAATTGGTCAAAGGCTGAGTGGAGTCATACAGGAATCTGGGCTCTTTATTTCTCCTTTGGTGTTTCACTTTGGATCATTTCAACCTAAAACTTCAAAAATTGGAAAGGATTATCTCATTTGAGATATCTACTCCTGTAATGCTGCTAGGATGTTCTAGGGTTAGTTTTTTCCTGGAAACTGCCAGCTGAATTTACAAAGTAGTTCATCTGGTAACCCTATGATGCTCTTATCCTTGAACATCCGTACTGCTCTGAATGCTTGTGCAGGTATTTGTTCGCAGCTAAGGGATAGCTAGTTGTAGAATTGACCTGTGCTTTATCTTTTAAGGCCAGGACATTAGTGGATACGTTTTATGTTGTTTAGCCTTTTTTGTGATGAATGCTAAACTTTAAGAGATATATAGTTTTCAGAAATGCTGAGTAACTGCTGCCTCTCTTTTGTTTTGTTCTACTAAGTCAAAAAAAGATTTATACCAAACCATGGGTGCCCTGTTGCGTGATTAGTACTACAACAAAACCACAGCAGCATTAAAATAATTAGTCAAAAAGGAGCTCTGTCTGCCTGCTACCTACAGAGTAAGTTGCATCCTACCTTTTTATCATTCTGGAAACGTAGTTACAGCTCTCTCAACAAACCCTCTAAAATAAACAGCTTTTGCAGAAGTCTCTCATTGAAATTTAAGGAATTGTTTAAAAAAAAAAAACACACAAAAAACAGAAGCACAGATAATATTCCTCTGGAAAGCTCAAGGGAGACCACTCCAAAAGGACCACTGGGTATGAGGTGAAATCAAATCCTTTCCATCTCAGTAAGACCAAACCTGCATCCTGCAATTTTAATAAAAGTACAGTGAGGTTTGGGCCATGCAGGAGTGGCAGGTGGAATGCAGCGAGATAAGGCAGGTGTCAGGAGCTGCCTTGGCGAGTTGCACGGCCTTGCTCCCTGAGACTGTTTGCTAAAAGAGCCCAGTATGAGCTTCAGATCATAGCTGAGGTGTGAACTGTTTTAGATTCGTATACTAAATACTTTGGATACAGAAGTTGAAACTCAACAACGATTCCGAGTCCCTTTTGAAGTGAAGAGCCCTATATCTACAAGAAAACGTAATGCAGAGGGATGAATTTTGCTTTTAAGTCTATATTTCATATGTAAATGTCTTATACATCTTGTTATCAGAATATATGTTAACCTGAGTATTTAGGTATTTTATATATGAGAAGGAAATATGATTTTGAATCATTTCAGTTGAATATGCAAATGCCCCTCTCCTTGTTTGGTTTTTTTTTTGTTGCTGACTTGAGCAGCATAGGACTTTAAGACTGGCATGTCATGCCCTTCTCCCAGTAACTTTAACTCTCCATCTTGAACACTGATAATTGGTCCTGTTTTAACTGTTTGATCCTGAAGTTTCTCAGAAAGCTTTTACATCAATATTTACCATTCAGAGACTACTTGGCTGTTTTTTGAAGTCCCCTTCAGTCCCCCGTCTGTGAATGTCTCACAACATTTCCTAAACCATTTCACAGCTCACTTGTTCAGCTAGAAAACTGAAAGCCGATGTCTCAGCTGTGGCTGACTAGCTCAGCTGTGCTGTAGCTTGCAACATCACAAGGATGCTGTAGCCTAATGAGAAGCTCATCCCCAGTCTGATTGCAGAATTGCAAGTGAATTGGTCCATCACAGTACCAGTCCTCTTTCCTGAGCCAAGTTTGGCAGCAAGCACAAGGGAACCACCCAGCCGCGCATCCAGAGACGTGTCCCCTTCTGTTGGCATGGCTGTGCCATTCACACCGTAATCTGGCTATGTCCAGCCTTTCAAAGGCTGTATTGTCGTGTGTCAAAGAACGTTGTTGGTAATTTTAAGGCATCTTCTCATGTTAACAGCCTACCAGCCTATCTTTTTCCAGCCAAGCCTCAAGGCTTATTCCGCCAGAGCTTGAGATACGTGCCTGCCTTAGTTGTGTGCTGATACTGTAAATCAGAAAGTGCTGATGTAGAGTAACTGGCTGCTCTTTATCACATATTATGTGCCTATCTTAAAGGTGCCGGCAGATTCTAATTCAGGAGAGAAGTGTGTATAGCCAGCGCTTGGCCACGTGGTTGAAACCTCGGTCTGGTGACAGTGAGAAGAGATACTGTTTGCTGGTTGCCCACAGTTGGGTCCGTGACAGGTAATGGTGATAGACTGGGAACCTGTCGTAATGAATCCTGTGAGTCATGCCGTTACTTTTTGGAGTATCGGTTTCCTTCAGCTTTGAGCTCAGAGGGAACCCGAGCACAGCCGCAGAGGCTCCTGTCGTCTTAGCGCTCGGGTGGACAACATCTCGATGTGGTTTGACCAGGCAGTTTGTACACTGTTGTACAGAAAAACCTGATTTTTGACCACCTAAGGAGCAAGTACTGTAGAAATCAGTCTCGGAGAACCAGAATTAGTACAGCGTGAGCAGCCATTCTGTTGTCATCTTTCATGAAGTAACTGACGAGCTGTGTATTAAATGCTCTTCACTTTGATCATCTCTGCAGAATACCTAGTGTGACAGACAGCCTTGCTTAGAGGTCTGTATCTTAGGGATTGTGTTCAGTCATGTAGTTGATTATTTAGAAGTAAATAATAATTGACGTACTTCAAAATTTGAATTTCATTAGTTAGGACTCTTTAGTCTTGGGTAAACTAACCATTTTTTTATACAACACTAACATTTCTTAGTAGTTTTGACAAAGAGTTTTTTCTTCCTGGTACAGAGATGGCAGATAATAGTAATAAGCAAGCAAATGAGGTCATACAGTGAGGGGATATTTTAATCTTTTTTTTTGGAGGAGACAGGCCAGAACGAGGTACCTCTTAGAAACAACTTACTTTACTGATGCTTTGCTTCAACAGACTGACAGCATCTCAAAAAAGAAAATAAATATTTGCTATTCTTGTTGCAGACTTCTTTCAATTACTGTGACAGATGTTCGAAGTATGCTGTTCCTCTGTTAGGCTTCTCTAGTAGTAAAAATACTGTGGTCTAAATATAGTTTAAATTTGTTGAGATCCTGTGTTTGAACATGGTTCAAGATTGAATTATACCAGGTTTAAATCATAGTTTAAGAGGACAATACCATTAGAAAGACTATTTGAAATTATTTCAAACCCAGGTAGGAACTTCTATCATAAATCATATTTAAAGCAATTCCAAAGAAGTGCTGTCCTTTTGTAATATGTCTTGCAATCTCACTTAGGATGCACACTAGATAGCATAGTGAACTCTTCTGCTGCTGGTTATATTTATAGGATTCATCATTTGGAATTATCTTAAATAAAAATGGAAAAAAAATAATTAAATAAAACGTTCCCTCTTCCTGTATCTGCAGTGCCATCACTTCTGACAGCTGTATGTTACACATTACACATTAGAAATAGAAGATTTTTTTTTCTTTTTTTCAATTGAAACAGAAGGAGTTTAGACTTCAGCAGCAATTCAAGTGGCTAGGATTAGGGAGATAACCCTAATAATATGCATATAAAATGTACCCATTTTTTCTTTTGAGAATTCAGAAGATAAGATTATGACCCCCATTCCCTCTATCAGTAAGTTCAAATTCAGAGCTCTTCTGTGCATCTCTCCTGCTCTCTGTCTGTTGGAGATCACTTGAAGATTTAGCCAGATGGTACAGCCTGAGTTCTGCTAAACATGTTAAATAGCTTGGTTTTTTTTTTTTTCCCTTTCCCCTCCACCCAGCCCCTTCCCCTTTCTGTCCACCTAACTGCTTGATATTGCTGAGCCCCACTGATGAAGACCACTCCTGCTGCTGTGGGGGGGGAGCAGCTGCCTGCCTGGAATCGGGTTGCATTAGCGTTCCAGTAACTGCATTGGCTTGCCTTGTGGGTTGCAAGGGCGATTCCAGTCATTGGCATCGATCAGGGAAACGCTGTCGGTTGGATACTGGCTGGCTGAAAGCTTTCCGCTCTCTCTTTGTAACATCTGCCATCAGGACAGGTATAGAGTTGAGTTGTTAGATTTCAGCCTGTGGGGCAAGGCACTCTCAGTAGCTCCCAATACTGGATTTAGGTTACAAAAGTGATTAGGCAGATGAACATTAGGACAGAGTTCAAGGTTTATTTCATCACTTGGACTTTCACATCAATGGAAGAGGTTGACATTTCAACTAGAAAATAGAGAAGGACACTTTGTAATCTATTTTTGTTTCATTACTAGTTAATTTTTGAATAGATTGTTAAAATACATTTCTCTCCCTCCTTCTCGGAGTATGCGTTGTGATATTCAATTGCTAATGGCTGAAAACAGCATCCTTCATTTTGTGTCTCCTCTTGGCAGGGGGAGGAGGGAGGGAGAAGCTCACATGGTAATCCTATGCTATCAGCTCTTCAACCTGTTGTTCTGAATCAGGTGGCATTTGCTCAGGACACGTTCTCCTGATGATCCCACTTCTAAGTGAAAACTCATTGATTAGTTGACCTGAGCATTCAGTTTTGAGTCTTCACAAGAGAGAGGCGTTCAGGTATGCTTTGTCTGGAAGACATACGGGCCCTACTGTGATCTCAGGTAGTAAGATACTTCCTTCTCAGTTTGTTTTAGAAACTTAGAAAGATGATTCATACTGATTTTTTTTTTCCTTTGGTTTCATGCTTCTGTGCGCAATGTGATGATTGCAGTTATTTTACTCATTCGTTTTTATTTGCGTTGAGTTAGCATCCATAGGTATTTAAGCTGTGAGAATCAGTGGTAAAGACTTTGAATATCAAATATCTTTCCTCTTTGCACCTCCCTTTTGCAGCACTGTTCTGATTAAATAGAAGTCCTTTAGCATTCACCCCAAGAAATGCTTTGTGAAGTTTATGGGGTAGTTTTACTATCCATGGGCATTTGTCTCATTTTTTGCACTCCGGTTGTGGCCTTCTCTTAATTCTTTTTTTTTTTTTTTTTTTTTTTAAATGAACTGTCTTTAACCTACTACTTGGGTTTCCTTTCCTATTTGAAGAGTCTAGGGGGAATACATCGGGACAGTTACAGGTGAGACCATTATTTTCTGAAAGGTAAATTGTTCATTTAGTGGCAGGCATCTAAGAGTTGGGAGACTGTGACTGCTCATGACAGCAGACTCTTCATCTCTCTATTCTTTTCCATTGACAACAACAAGGTTTCCAGCAAGATGATGGTGCTTTATGCTCAGAACTTAGTGGTGGGAATGACTGCAGGTGAGAAGAGGAGAAGTCTCTGGGTGAATGATGTTCCTGCCTGCCCATGGCATTTGGATATTGCTAGCAAGAACGTGGAACACGTTGATCTGCACATAACCTTCTGCCAGAGTGGTTTATATCTGTCTCGAGACCCTGCAATAGGATATTTGACTGCCTCTTGCAAGCTTTTCTGCCAGGGCTGTCTCCCAAAAAGGGAAAACAGAAGAGAAGAGTTACATAAAAATGTGTTTCTTTAAAATTATATGTTACAGAATTCAAGCAAGACTCTGATTTAGCTCCAAAAGAAGGCTAATGCCTTTGTAACACAAAACTATTTTCAGGGGTCCATTTCTTCTGTGCGCGTAAGTAAAGTGAATGAGCCAACATCTTAGTGTATTGGAGACAATATTCCTAAATGACAGCAAGGAGGAAAGGTTCTCAGAAAGAGCCAAAACCATTGATTCACTTCTCAGTAAGGTTTTTCCCCCAACCAGGGATGCAATTTCTTTATAAGAAATCAGCAACTGTAAACTCTGAGGAGAGATGGTATGCTGTGGAAGAGAAACAGAAGCAGTTGCAGGCATGATACCACACTGCTGAAAGTTAATGAACTGTAATGTTTGTATTTAAGGTTTGTAACTTGTTATGGTACGCTTAGTTTGTCAGAAGTTTCTCAGGGCATTAAGGGACAGGCAGTGTCATTTATGCCATAGGCAAAGACTCTGCCTGTGGATGTAACAGTGACCTTACTTGACCTGATCAATACCCACCTCGTCCACAGCCTTTAATAGCTGACATACGTTCACGGTCTACAATGTTTTAGAACTTGCTTCAAAAGAGGATCAGTGGAGGAAAACACATGTATGCATTCACTGCTGTGTGTGATCCTTTCTGGCTTGTCACGGCACGTCAAGGGAATTCCAGAGTCTCCAGAGCAGCCGGGCAGTCCTTCTTCCGGGTGCTAAGAACTTTCTTCCACATGAAAGGTGCTCATTCGTAGGGATGCATGGTAGCGTGCAGACTGTTGATATTAAGAAAAAAAAATGATAGCAAAATGTGAAGATGGAATTTGTCCTATTAGTGTAAAATAAGACTTATTTTCTATTTGTATTCGGTGGTTTAATTTGAAAGAAGACAGAGGCAATATTAAAAAATAATGAAAGTGATTCATTTGGTTTGTTCATAACGGCTCAGATTTGGGGGGAGAAATCTTAATCAGCGCAATACTTAAGGATTCCTGTTTAAGCACATCTTGTTTAACCTTCAGCAAACGCTTACGGGCTGCTGCATTACATTATTGAATAGTAATGGATTTAAGAACATGCTTAAGTGTCTTCCTGAAGGAAGACCAAAGTATCTTGGCAGGTGTTACATTATGGCTTCATTTACCTTTTAACTGAAATCTCAGTACCAGAGGCAAACTTTTCTTTTATCTGCTGAATGATATCTTGATGCATAGGTCCTTTCCACTCCTATTTGGCTTGCTTTCTATGGCTCAGATGCTGCAATCTGATCAGCCTAGACTGACCTTCAGTGGTGCTGCCCCACATGGGATGGGGAGCCTGCCCACACGGATCTGATTGCATGACCAAAGTCCACACCTTGCTTTTCATCTGTCACTTTTTGCCTTCTGAGGTTACGAGTTTTGAAAAGTTGCATGTAAAACGTCTGCTGCACCAATAACTTAGCTGGAAATAAAATTAAAAAAACATCCCGTTAAACTGCTGCATTATTGTTATTTTTGCATTGCTTAGACGATATTTTAGTGGGTTAAATCTTTACCATCCAGCAGTTGTTAGCCGGCTGTGTAAAATGCCGAAAAACAAAAACAAACCCAAAAGAAAACCAAACGCACAGGCTTCTTAAACTCTTTTCCTTGCAAGCGCTCTTCTGCGCGCGGCTAACGATCCGCTGCCCCTTACAGCGCAAGGAGATGGGGGGAGCGCGTGTGCCCGCAGAGGCCGCCGCCCTGGCCGTGTGGGAGCTGATGGGCGAGCCGAGTCGCGCGGGCGTGCCGGGAGCTCCGCCTCGCCCCCGGAAGGTGCGCGGGCGCCCGAACCGCAAGGGCGGGGGCGCCGGCGCCTGTTCCTTTAAGGCCGAAGCTGTGAACGGGGCGGGGGAGGAGAGCCGTGTTTTGACTGCTGACATTTGTGGCCTTTTGGCAGCGTTTCCTATTCTTTCCTCTTGCGTAAGAGGTGGACTGTCTTTACTGTAGCTACTGTTGCCATGGAGAGATAGCGGGGGAGGATTCCTAGGATCCGTCAAGCCGGGGAGAGATTGCGTCTTAAAGTCGCTCTCTGAACATAACGTGATGTGGCAGGGTAATTCAGGTGTGCGGTGGCACAGATAACGGGGAATGACCTGTCAGCTGGCTGGTAATGTGACCGATAAAATAGTCCTCAATTGTTGGAGGCATCGTTTTAAATAAAATAAAGCTGTGTGGGCGAGTTAGCGTTGAGAGTAAGAGGATTATATTTACTTGCATGGGGGCTACGTTTAAAAATATTGCAACACTTGGTGCGAGGTTGGCTTGCAGTGTTGGGCTGGCTTTACTGGAAAGGATAGACAGGCGTACATATTTATAAATATTTCTGGCATCTGCTGAGAACTGACTGGCACGTACTAGAATGGGAGTCTTTTAATTTTCATCTGCATATTTTATTGTTACAGTGAGGTTTTTATCGTTTTAATCATAAGCCAGAATCCGTGGTATTGTACGTATAAATATATCTTGAAAATCTATAAGCAGTAAGTAAGCAGCAAGTCTGTAACTGTCTTACATTAGTAAATATTAACCCTATACTGATAGCTAATTGGCTAAAACAAGTCATTAACAGACGTTTTTAACGTGAATGGAAGGAATGATGGAAAAAAGCATCAATGTCTGCTTTGGTAAGTTTTCTTTTAGTTATTTTTAATTATTAATATTTTACTCCAGCACTTGCTAAGCATTGAAACAGGAGCAGGTGTCATTAACGGGGTCTTTTTATGCTTTGGAGCTTTTTGCTACTCCTTTCTTGACTTGAAATCATAGAAGCAGATGATAAAACAGAGTCCTGTCGACGTAGCGTCTTCTTTGGTTGCTGCAAAGGATGTCGTTAGTCAAGGCAAAAACTTTGGGAATTCTGGTGTTTGGTTTTAACTTTGAAAAAGATAGTGTATTATCTAGAAGAAAGTATGAAAAATACTGTACTGTAAAAACGTTTCTTAAGAGAGCAAGCCCTGCCTGGGTTAATAATAATATTGTGTCGTGTTTCATAGCCAGCAAACAAATGTATGGGGGAACAAAGATGTAAGTAAATTTAACATACTAAAACTGTTCTACAGCGATGGGGTGAGAAGTGCATTAGGATGTAAGAGAGTACGCTGCTGGGAAATGAGCTTGCATTACACCCACAGAGCGTTTACTGTACGTTAGTTATAACCCTGTTGTTTTTGTTGTCTGCAATTAATTGAGTAATTTCTTCCACGACTGAAACACCAGGTTAAGCATGCTTGCTTTGAAAGAGAGTCTACTGAATCTAGACAGCTTTTGCACTTACCATATTAACAAACTCTTGCAAGGCACATTTTGTACGCTATGGTTATGAATTCCTGAAAGGTATCAGTGGGGGTTAATTCACTGTTACATAAACAGCCAATAACAGCATTTCATTGTACTAGAATTGCTCTAAAATAGTTATTAGCTTCCAGGCTGTTAGGGGGGAAAAAAACCTTTCTTTGGTGTACGTGAACAAAGACATTTTGCCTTTGCAAATATTATTTATATGAAAAAGATGAAAATGAACTGAAAGATTTTTATTGCATTAGAGTAAGGACACTGCTGTATAAATAGGCAAAGCCTAACTTTGGACCGTAACGTAGCTTTAGCATTCAGTTTTACAGCTGTGGCAAGGTCTTTATCTCCAAGTTGTACTGAGGTGGGGGGGGGGGGGGAACCAGCCAAGCCAATTTTCTGGAAGCTGGGTATTTATTGGATGAAAACATTTCAAGAGAGCGTTGCTATTTTAATTAGTAAAGCGTTTCATACCTGGCATAGGTATGCACGCAGATATTCTACTAACGCGGAAGTTAGAGCTTGCAACACATTATGCAGCTGAGTAATACAACCTGACCAAAAGGCAAGCGTACGAGCAGCGCAGGGAAACAGAACATCACATTTCTTGCAGCAGTGTTATGCAATAGTTCAACATACTGTGCAGGCAGGAGATGGGAAACTCGGAGTGAGGGAGTGCGAGGGGAAGGCAGCAGCAATACTCACTGTCACCGACGACTAGCGGCTATACGCAACCCGTTTGAATAGTTTCTTTTTGAAATAATTAGCTAGATAATTTTGTTGCTTGAATGTTTATTGAGTAAAGCAGCCCTGCTACCTGTTGAAGGAGCCTTCCAAAGTGACGTTTCCTTTACGTGGCACGGTCACCTCTGAATATGAGCAACTGCGCCTGCGCAACTGGGAGCGTTCAGGTACTAGAACTTCGCTTGCATTTATGCAGTTTGCGTTGCTCACAGATTAGAGCCAGAAATACTGCCTGTGCTGCATTTCTGTAAGAAAAGAGTATCGTGAGTTCTTGGTTTTGTTTAATGCAACTGTCTTTTACATGTGTCTAATTTTCTTCAATTCAGTCAGTCGTCTTCTGACTGCTTTCTCAGAGATAGAGTAACTAATATTTTGACTGCTTCAGCTATAGGGATTTATTGGTTTTAAAATGCAGTATTAAAGTATTAAAATGCATCACCAGTGGTTATTTGTTTAGGTTCCTAAGGCAAACATATGACTTTGCATTAACCTTTCTTTCCCTCCGGTTTCTCCTGACCCCAAAGTAGTTCAGTCTGAAACTGGATAAGTTAATCACAGTTACCTTGGCAAAATTAAAAGCAAATGAAGATGGATGAGGCTTGACCTTAAAATTATTTTGGATAGGCTGGGCATGTGCAGCTGAAAGAATTAATTGCCGCTCCTTTGGCAGCGACCTTTGTCAGGGTAGGATTTCAGCAAATACTTCCTCTTTGAAGGAAGTGACACATGGCCTGTCATCTGTTTTGTTTCTGGAGCCTTTTTGAAGCTCACCGGATTTATGAATAGTCTTAATCAATGCTGTGTAGATTTGCCTTTCGGATGTTTACACTTCCGTGACGCGTGAGTAGTGTCAGTTTCTCTCTGTATCTTTATTTTGGTGTGTGTATGCTTGTCGTCGGGAATTAAATGTTTGTGCACCATTTAAAAATGGCAGACGGGTTATACCGTCAATATAATTGTACAGGCATCAACGACACTCTAAATTGAGAAGAATTTTTGCTCATTTGTCTTTTATGTGTTTTGATTTGATTATAAATCCCAGCAGTGCCCGATGGCACTGGAGATGACAGAACACCATACGCAGTACAGAGAATCAGCTCTTAACATTGGTTCATCCATTCCTGGCTTGTGCTGAGAGAACGCGTCGAGAAGACGTACCTAGTACACAGCAGTGGATGTTGTTTAGAAGGAGGCTCCAAAAGAAAGCCCAAGCGTAAATCTTCCCGTTAAAATATAGGGAAACCCTTTCATGATATAAAATCTAACAGTGAAAGTTCACGTAGTACGTTTTATCAAGAAGGATCCTAAACTTCTGCAAGTTGCCTTTCTTCTAGGAAGGGAATAGTACAGGAAGACTGAGAAGTACTGAAAAGCCTTTTGGATCCTTTTCTCTTTAAAAAGATCATTCCACTAACTAAGCATGGGGGGAAATGTCGGGTGGGAGGGTGAGCCAATTTTGAAGTAATGCATGGGTTTCTTTTGCTGTGGCCAAGATGTCAGTTTGATTTTATTAGGTAAGGATTATCTTTGTGTCTCCTTTTTTTAGTATTTATTTATGTTATTGACGTGCTAATATTTCATTCAAAGGATACTGTTTGGGCCTTGTATGTTATAAAACGTTTGGACACAAACTCTTTAATGTTGAGCACCGTAAGATTTTATTCCGAACATACATGCTTTATATGGGTTTTTATTTTTACTGCAAGGTAAATGCCAATGTTTATTATTTATTGATAAGTTTTATTTTTACGGAGCTTTTTGAAAAAGATTTGATTAGGTTGTCGCTTGACTCAGAAGCTGAGCTAGATGAATGCTCTTTTAATCGGTAAAAGTTTTACCGTTGGCTTCTGTGGGAAAGTTAGTTAAGCGTGCCACCAACAGCAAAGCGCCTTTGAAAAATCTTCAAGTATGTTATTAGAATTTTTGACGTTAGAATTAGTTGCTGCAAATTGGAAGGAGAGGCTACTGTTGAACTACCCTAATTTTGCACTGTGTGTGCAATAATTAGTTTACGCTGTATTTAGGAGGCACATATAGAAGTCAGGTGTTTTAGCAAAAGAGTTTTAGGCAGCTTACTTTGTGTGGACCCGATTTGAGATGATGTAAGAGTCTGATTTTCAGAAAGTCTAGAAGAGTCCCTTGCTGAAATTAAGGCTATTTGACGAGAACCGAAGGTGGACACTTGGACTTACTAGCGGCTTTTGAAGTGCTTTGCCCAATTGCTTAGACTTTTCAGAATGTTTAAAGGCAGGAGGAGTTTGTGGCCCGCCATGGAGGCAATAGTAATAGCAACAGATTGAGCTTCCTTTAATTTTTTGTGCTCCATTGAAAAAAGCAACCTTTAAACTGGAAGAGATGCTCAGGAGGGCATGTAATGGGGTAATTCAAGAGTATGTTCTATTTAAGTGATTGGCAGTAAACAGTCTAAAGATCTGTATAAGACTTCATTTCTGCAGAAACTGCGTTCCTCAGAAGCATGAATTAATTTATCTTTATGATAAATCTCTGCAGTATGGTCATGTTGTTTTGCGGACTGGAGCTAAGGCACGCGGGAAGCTTGTGGCAGAAGCCAGTACTGAACTCGGCTATTGCAAGGCAAGTTCCTTAGGCTGAGACCATCCTTTTTGTCTTATGTTTCCTGTGTTGTTTTACCTCCCCCCACCTCACTAGCATCGTCCTGCATTTTCTCTTCTCCCTTTGTGAGCTGTGCAGTCAAAAACAAATATCCCCTTCCCTTTTCCGGCTCTCCACGGCACAGGGCATTTTGTGCTGCTGGTAGGCATATTGCTACCTGCTTTTATTGCTCTGTGCCTGGACGCTTTCCAGTGCAGCCCGTCCTTGCTTTCATCTGCGCCCTGGGATTGCAGAGGAGCTACGAAGAAGCAAACGTTTGTGTGAGATTTGGCTGGCTTACAGAGTCCCTTGCCACAGGGGAATGGAAGTAATAACAAGGGAGTTCCCACAGAGAGATGGATGTTGTGGGGTTGTGCCAGGAAGCTTGGTTTCCTAATAAAACTGTAAAGCGAAATTCTGCTTCTATTAAAATGCTCAGGAGCTTTGTAGTTGGCTTGAGATGATCTGAATTTCATTGAAGAAGCGCGGGGTTTTCAATAGGTTAACAATTTTCTGACATTCAGGCTTTTCACTCCTCTGGAGATGTTGAAATAGAGAGCATGGGCTGCTTGTCCATTGTCCTTTCTTGCTAGTGTACGGGTGGAGAAGGAGAGTGCTTGTCTGAGTGTTGAGTGCGGGGTTAGGGAAGGGATTTCCGTTCGAGCTAATCTACTCCGTTCTTCCAACAAAGGGAGGCTACATATTTATCTGTGCGTGCCTGTGTGAAATTGTAAGGGGCAAATCATATATGTCAAAAAGAAAGACCAGCATTTCAAGATACCGATAATCAAGTTGGTACCGAGTTTTACAATATGTGCAATGTTGTATGCTCAAAAAGCAAAACGTACCCCTATTAAAATTATTCAAAATTTCAGCTTTTCAGAGTGAATCCTCTGAAAATTAGTCCATTCGTTAATTGATTTGAGTGAACAATAGATTTTAATTCCACACCCAATGAGCATATGCATTGTGGGTATGTCAGATAATCTTAGTATATCTGTACCCTCTTCAAGCATCTGCAATTGAAAGTCATTAAAATGAGATTTATAGGTCATTGCTGAGATTATTTTTTAGAAGTATACCTTTTTTTCTTTACAACTGTATTTAATGTGAAAACAGAACAAAAATTAAATTCAATTCTCAAAAAGAAACAAACCTTGTCACACTTTTATAATTTAAAATAAAATTGCATATTTAATCGGAGTATTTAATTGTTAAAAATTTTAAATATTTTGTTTTGACTTTGCAAAGTCTACATGCTTCTTAGTGTATTTAACTACAATTTTTGAACAAAGCTGTGAATAATTTTTGTTTAAAGTGAGAGAAGAGATGAAACTAACTGTTCTGCAACATATTTCATAATGTGAAACTTGCTGAAACTCATCCTTTCCATAAACGGCTTAGGTTTTGGTAATGAATTTTCTGATGGAAAAACATTTTTGGCAAATCCTCTCCAGCTGCATCCTCTTGTCAGTACAGGAGTCTACAATTTTCCTGGGGAAGCTTGGCATCAGCCCAACTTAGGCCACTTTTAAGCTATGGAAAGTTAAACAGCTACCAAATCCAAACAGTGCTAGCTGCACCCTTTGGTAATACTAGAACGCGGAGAAATGCCTAGTAGAACATTAAATAAAATCTAAATTTATTTTGGGTTTCAGAACACTGAAATATCTTAATGAGACTCCCAGTGTTCACTCCTGTACTAACAGGGCTGAGTTTAGGTTGTATGAATAGCTTAACAGTGCATTTCCCGACTGTAATGTGTTTCAGTTTCTTCTGCTCTGATTTTATGGAGGTACATTACTTGTTTTCAGAATAATTTGGGGATAGTGCTCGACATTTTAGTCTCCAATACTGACATATAATATTAATCTGTTCTTCTTATAACCTATTTTTTCTATTGTAATTTTAATGGACAAGAAATAGTTTGATATGTTTCATCTACTTCTTATTATACAGATTTTACAGTATAATACTGAAAACCCCTTTGATAATTCTACAGCATAGAGATTCTTATTGGCCTTTACAGGGTATTTCCAAAATGCATTTACTGGTCTGATTTACTGCAGCCTTTTGGCTTTTTTTTTTTTGGCTTTATGCCTTAAAGAAGCTTAACTATTGCAGTGTTTGGTTTTAAGTTTTACTTTTTAAATATAGATTAGACATGATATGTTCATAAAGCAAAAGTTTGTTAACTTAATATGGCCAGCCATCTCAAATCCGAATTAGAAATAAATGTGGTGAATAACACTTTGGTTTGCTTTACCTAAGTCACATTGAACTGTATGATATGCAGGTATCGTTTCCCATTGTGTATCTTCAGCAATCAACAGTATGTCTCACAGTCTGATCAATTATTTTTTTTCATTCTCTCTCCTGTAGATCTTACGTTCACCAGCATTCAAGAGGAGCATAGCATGGTTATTTTTAATATATCTTTTTTGGCTGCATAGATCAAAACATGAACAGCTTTATGGAAACTGCCTTTTTAAATCCTGACAACTTCATCTTTGTTCTTGTCTCAGTTAAACAGCTTAATTTCCCTCAGACAACGTTTTCCTTCTGCTTGAAATAATGTCAAAGGCAAATAATATTTGTCAACATCTCTTAATCTGTAAGTCGGTGGTTTCACTGTTGTTTCTGTATCTTGGAGATCTGGAAAAGTGTTTCTGCCTCTTCATGCAGCAGAGGAGGTAGCTGGAGGTTGATATGCTAGTGTGTTAACATCAGTGTCTGCGATGTCTCCATCTGCAGATGCATAGAAGATAATATATCACAGTCAATACTAATTAGGAGGACAGTCTCAAGAACTTTCTTTACCCATACGAAGCACATTGCAAGCTTTTCAAAATCCAGTTTCCGAGGTCAGTGTGAGGAAAGGAAGAAAGATCTAGTAAAATGTCAGTATATGTGCTGTTACTAATCCTTGAACAATCATACCCTTTTTTAACCTGTCTTTAAACCTCTTAGCCTCAATTTCTCCTCTGTTTTTCTGTAAGCTCTAGTACATTGTACCTGGAGCTCCCAGGCCTTTGTGAAATTAAGCACTTTCTGAGCTTACTACAAAGCACTGAGCGACTGTAATTCAGGTGTATATTGTATCCTGTTTTCTCTTAACATCTCACTGTGTTATATCAGACCTGTCTGCTGTAATAAGGTGTAACTTGGAGCTGAAGTGAGGACGACTTAGAATTCCTTCAAACATAGTATGTTTGTAAAGTGCCACTACTTTGTTTTTGGATAAAATGGTTAAAAATAGCATTTTTGGTAAAAGAATGAATGATACCTGAGAACCCACAGTGATGGTTTGGCACGTTACTTTAATATAAATAAACTCTAATGTCTTACAGATTGCACAGATGCAATCAAAACGTGCTCCAAAATTCAGTTTTTCTAAGTTGTAGTGAGCTTGAGTTGTTGTAGCTTTTGAAAATAAAGCCAGTCTTTTTTAACTCTCAGAACCTTAAACAGTGTGTTTGAGCGCTCTGGATGAATTTGGATGAATTTGTCCTGTTGTCGTGAGTACTAGCACAGATAGGGATTTCAGGAACCTGTAATGCGTGTGAAATAAAATCAGTGCTTTTAATAGTATATTTAATTTAAACATTTTGGGAGAAGAAAAGATTTCTTCTTTATTTTTCCTTCTATCCGTGTCTAGTACACTGCTCAGGTAGGTTGCTGATCCTATTCATATCATGCAATATGAACGAAAGTAATCTGCCTGTGTAGTCCTCAGACCTATCTGATTACAATGCTAGTTCAGCATTTGGATTCCTTTGTGCTTTTAAAAACTCAAATTGCTGGTTGAAAGCCCCATTTTTACTTCTGAGTGATGAAAGATCTCTGTCACATTCTATCTGGCACAGATCTGTTAATTAATGATGGATATCATTTGCATATTCCCAGCATGTTTATGCTGTGTCCTTTCCTCAATGTTAGGAAGGTTTCCATAGTTTTGGCTGCGGACCTGTCTAGAAGGGAAAACATGTTTTGAGGAAACTGTGACTGGTACAAATACTAGTAGTAATGCTCTTGTCACGTCTACGTATACACTGCCTGGCGGATCTGCGCTTGACTTTACTGATGGCTATTCAAAAGTAGAGTTCAATTTTCTAAACCTTACTGTGACTGAATATGCTGCATTGCCTTAATTGCAGACATCTCTCGACACAATGTTCCCATTTGTTTTTCATGGGCAAATACTGCTTTAATGGTCTGTATCCTTGGCCTTTGCCACCTCCTTTCTTTTGTGCAACGAGTTAAAGAGTTTCATTTAGGAGGGAAGATACAGCCAAATATTAGGTGCTGTTTCCTTCTATCTGTGAAATGGTGGATAGGGCGTTTGTGAGGCTTGCTGGCATCAGTCGCTAGGTTTTTATGGCTTTCATAAGATTGTTCAGGAGAAACTTGGTGACCTGCTGTAGGAGGGAAAAGGTGCTGGAGTGAAAATGGAGGAGGTTCTTGTGAATGTCAAGGTCTCTTGCAAGTCTGGAGCTCAGCCTACGTTCCCATGTATAGCGAAGGAGGTGCACTGGCAGGAAATTAATTCATGCTTTCCTGGGATACTGAGGGTCTCGGTGCACCGCGTTCAGAGTGCTCCTGTGGCTTTGCTTACAGAGCTTAGGCTTGAAAAAATGTTCCAGCTAGGAAGAAAGTAATTTTTTTTTATATGTGTGTATGTATAAGAAAAAAATGCCTTGGACAGCCTTGGGTGTGTTGGATAATTGTGTACTCAAGAGATGAAGTTACGTAAGTGAAGACACTCCTGTAACCCTAACCTGTCGGGAAGACGCTGTAGAAAATTCACTCATAGCGAACGAACTCCAGTAGGTATAAAAGGGGAGAAGTTTTGTCCTTTGTACTGTATGTACTTAAAAAGAGAAGCTGCCTTTGGCAAGTCTGTTCAGCACTGGAGGAGATTCAGTTTTTGTCCTGTGGAGCTGCTTTTCTTTTCAGTGTTGTGGGCAGAAGTTTCCTTTTTCATCGTGGAAGGGGAGAGGTGAGTTGCCCAGTATTTCCCATAACTCGTCAAAAGGCTTCTCTGCTGCCAGAAGAAAGAGGCCAGGGAAGCTCTGTCTGAGAGCAGGGTGGGAGTGAGAGGTGAAAACTCGGGCAGTGGCTTAGGTGGCTTCTTTCCTGGTGCTATCTGACTGAGAGAGAGACAGAGAGAGAGCGAGAGAGAAGCGGATGGATGTAGACAGAGGCAGCAGGTGGCGGAGCATGGCACAGGGAACTTAATTTTCTATTTCTCTCTTCGGAAAGAAAGACCCCTGCAAATCTTGAGCAGTGGACAGTGATGTCTGGCCCTAACTGTTATGCTTATCAGTGTAGGTCCACGGGAGTTGTTAAAGAAGGAAGGATTCTGGGGGGGAAAAATCCTGTCTCTAGGCTACACTGCGTTTACGAAGTATGAACATTTCCAGGTTACGTAGGTTATGAAGCTCATGAACACAGGCCTGCTGTTTGCGGTACATATGTCAAATTTAAATGTATATGAAACTTTATTTCACCTAATGTAGTTTGATTTTACTATCAAAACGTTTCATGAGTTAAGTTTGAGATATGCAGCAAAATGGCAAAGTTATTTAATACCTTCACTTAATTTAGAAAAATGACCTTTAAGAGAAAAACACTGTGCTTGTCAAAAATAATGCTGATGAATTAATTTCTTATGATGTCAATGTGTCAGTTGACTTTTGAGAACAATCTTACAGATAAAGAAATAATTTTATTTTAGATCTGTCTGATTGTAGTGCCTCTCACAAATCAAGTTGCTTTACTGGCTTTTATGGTTATAAATACATAGCTAAAATTTAGAAGCAAAAAAAAGAACAAAACAACCCAAAGCTCTTAGTCTGCTGACAGTGCAGCAAAAATGCTGTTTCACCAGTGTGGATACACTGAATTTTAAACGGTATTGCGGTTGGAAGATCAACCTCCACCACCACCCCAGTCTAAGTCCCCCTCTGCCCATCACCCTTACAAAACTATATGGAGACATTGTACTTTTATTCTGATTTTTAAATGAGCATAAAGGAAACTGTGTTGTATCTGTTAGCAATGTTGTATTACATAAGAAAATGCTGACTCTGTTTCCACACACTAAGTCAGTAACTTTCTAGTTTTAAAAGTTTGCAAGCAACTCTAAAGAAAATTCAGTACTTGTTTTAGGTTTCTGAATACTTAAACTGATTTATGTTTAGAACCTAATCTTACTCACTTAGGCAGTCAAAGTCACTAACTTCAGTGGGTTTCATGTAAATAGAGTGAGAAGTCTTCGGCTTTTGATGTAGATATTTTAGCTTTCTGTTCCCCGAGAACTGTATTTTGTTACAGTTAATTATGCATCCTTTAAAAAATGTGCACATTCATACACATGTAGCAGGAGTGATGGCAGTTTAGTTTGCAAATTGCTGAGCATGATAATGCCTATCAATGTTTAATTTTAGTTTGAGTCAGAACAATCTGAAAAATGGTAAGACAAACTCAGATCAAGAGCCTTTTCAGTCAGGTCACAGGTGTTATCATATGTAGCATCATATACTGTATGTAAGTGCTAATAGATATTATCATATGTATTAGTGGCGTATCGTCGTGCCTAGTTATTCCAATATATTGCTTTAGAAATCATTGATGATAAGCAGTGATTCTCTGAATGTTGTTTACTTGAGCACAAGCCAGATCTCAAACTACGAGATTTGCATTCACGTAGCCAGCAGCTACTATTAGGACTTAGAGCAGATAATGGGGAGAATGCAAGAGATGGCTCAGCATGAATGGACTTATGTAAACTGAAATATTTATGTAAACTGAAATATTTATGTAAACTGAAATATTGAAAATCTCTGATAAGCATACCTGCATAGATAAAAGTTCCATTCTGTGTTTGAATTCTAATAATCAAAATGGTTTTAGATGAAGTGTTGCCAAATTTAAAAAAAAAAAAAAAAAAAAGACAAACAACTTGCAAGTTTTGAAATCTGGGTTGTTTAAAAGAATCTTGGAGTTGTCAGCGGTAAGGAATTCTTTTGACTCTTGGACAGAAGTATCTTAGTGAACGAGAGAATCTGAGCTCAGCTATCTCAAGGGTTAGAACTTGAGTGAAATGCAATAGTAAAGCTAAAATTTGCCCCAATTTTAGCTTTATTGTTAAATTTTAAGAGCATTTTAATGTTCTTGCATTAGGAGTGTCTTCTTAATTATTTGGTTTAAGTAGTGCTTTTTCTGAAAAGATAGTAAGTAGCTTCAAGTTGCTGTTGAAAATTGAAAAGTTTTCGTTGCTTTTTTTTTTTTCTTGAATCAGTGAGCAATGAGTTACTGTAATATTGTGGTGGTTACAGTCAGGTCACTACACACCAGAAGGAGTTGAGCATTTTTGGTAATATCGGGAGTATACTCCAACTTTGCTACGGCAAAACTTACTGTAAGTCTGTGTTGATTTTCTTTTTGGGTGTCTATTCTTAGAATAGCTTTAGTATTAGTGAAATTGTGGTTTGAACTGTCTTGCATGCATGTAATGTTATTTCTTCTAAAACCAAACAAAGGATGTCAGTTTCTAAAGCAACCAGAATTGTTTTTAACTCTTTCCTCCATTTCTTTAAAACAAAACCAGAGTGATTCACCCGTATCCTGTCTCTAACAGTGCCCAGTGCTAAGTGTTAAAGTGGGAGAAGGCAAGGGTCCGTAGTGGGCAGTTCTGCAAGAAATGGCTGTGAAGCATGGTTTCTTTTTGCCTTTAATGCCTTGCAGTTAGTAGCTAGATGGTGTTCTGAAAAATGTGTTTGATCTCTGTTGAGAACATATCTGTTTGGCCTTAGTAGGGTATGTATTTATTAATAACAGGAGTGTACAGATTCTTTTTTGTGTACATTTTCAAAATTACATAACAGAAACCTAAGAGCTAATTTCCCGTTGTGTTTAAAATGATTTCTTGTTGACGCTTTCAAGTAGGATTGGTGAACGAATTCATCTGCAGCGGGGAAGCTAAATCTAAAGCCCGTATATTTTAAATATCCGCCTGGAGGCGGGGAGGAAATAAGAGTTGAGATAAATTGGTAAAATAACGCCAGTGGGAAGTTCAGCTCCTAAGGACCACGTGTTGATATTAGGAGTAAGATTTGTGTGTTTTCAGTTTGGTCTTTTTTTCCAGTAGCGCTCAGTTTGACCTTCCTTATAACATTCACGATTTTATATACCTATATTATGTCAAATATTTTCCACCTGTCTGTAAATTAAATTGCTGTTATCTCTTAGACTCTTCTCATTCTGAATCTTCTCCAGGCTCCTGAGGAGTATTACCCTTTTTTGCACCTTTGCTATTTCTGCCGTTTTCCGTTTAAGATAAGGCAACCAGCACAAACCATGGTCCTCACTTACAGCAACTGTAAATAGTTGCATTATTATTGTCTATATTTTTCCTAAGGCAGCCAACATTTTGCTCATCTAAGAGCACCCTCCACCCCTCCAAAAAAACAGGCATGAACGAACCTTGTGCATTATATGGTAGTTTTCAGAGGATCATCTATAACTGCTTTTCAGTTCCACAGTGGTTACATTTAATTTACAGCTTGTTGATGTTTATGAATAGTTTAAACAGATACTGGGATTTGACTGGTTTATTTCCTTCTGTATTTCATAGTGTTTTGATATGGCTTTTTCGTTAGCATGCTTGTTATAGCCTTCCAGATAAAAACATTTTTCCATAATCCACAATTTAGGCTTCTAAGGTACAGGTGGGGTCGCGTCACTTTTGCTTTTCTATAAGGCGGGGATTCCAAAGGTGCCGTATAATATGTGTAGTATAAAGGTGCCATATGATATGCAGAATGTGAAAGTGTAAATTTTATCCAGTTGATAACTAGTAATTAAAGCTCAGATTCTGTTACTGAATTCTGGCTTGTGTTAAGTATTCAATTTGAGTAGAACTTACTTTATGGAAGTTCTTAAAAATAAAACAGTCATAGTTTGCTACAGTTAGAAGTAATTACTAAATGGGATAAAACAAATGAGAGCTAAGGTTAAATACATACATCACAAACTTAACATGAGTGGTGCCTTTTTTTTTTAAAAAAAAAGAAAGATAACAAATTTATTAGTGAAATAAAGTATATAGTGGGGCCTTTTATGGGGCGTTGTGTGCTTAAAATTCATACTAAAGCATAAAGCCAAAAGCCAAATACCTGACTGCCTAAGAAATTGGTTTAGTCCTGAGAAATGCAATAATGATTTAAATTTTTCTTGTAATTATGAATTGTAGCTACAGAAAATGAGAAGTTGGACAGAAGGCTTCCTAAAGATGTGAAAGCACTGTATGTTTATCAAGTCACCTGTTTTAGGAGTATATCTTTTAATTAACTTTAGGCACCAATAAAATGTTGTCTAATGTTTATTTGCAAGGGAAAAGAAATATGAAGTAATATGTTTAATATTTTCCTGCTTCCTGTGATTTTTCTTAGGTAGAGTCAGCAACCTATAAACAGATCTATTGATCTTCTTAGGGTGGTGGAGGGGAAGAAAAGAAAATCATTTCAGTCTGTTATGGGCTGTTCTGTAGTGTCCACAGAGTAGACACTGCTTATTGGTTTATCTTCTTCGTTTTCTTCTTTACCCCTGACCCCAATATCTTTTATTCTATTTTTGTTCTCTTCTTTCTTTTCCTTCCCCGTCGCCCATTTCAAAATTGAGCAAAACGTTTACCTCTCTTTTTTTGAGAAACTTGAAGAAAAAAGAACAACGCTGAGTCTGAGCTCTGCACAGTCCAACGTCCTTCCCTGTGTCACAAATGGAGACACCAGAAGCCTTTGACCTGCAGCTGTTGAAGCAGGGAATACCAGATATGAGCATTCAGGGATTGCCCACTTCATCCTACCACTTGCAGCCTTAAATAGCAGCGCCGGGTGATTCTGGTGACAGCAGAAGGGAACAGGAAGATCTTGCTGACGTGATTCTTGGGATTACACTGGTTGGCAAGAGAGGAAATCTGACTGAGGTTAAGAGCAGAGAGATCAGTCTTGCTTCTGCTTTTTTCTGCACTGAGAAATCTAATAATTCCACCATTTTTTGCTTAGTGGTCTGGAAAAAACAAGGTGTACTTAGAGAAAGCAGGCTTCTTAGGAAGGCAGCGCTTGCCGCTGAACAGGCAATTTCCAATGGTTTGTCGAGAGAGCTGAAGAAAAGGACGCCCAAACGGTAGGAGCAGCAGTAGGCAAGTGCCCTGAAATCTGTCGCCTTCCTCCTGACCAGGTGCTCTGGTAAATCAGTACAGGACTGGGCCAGTTTTTCCATCGGTAAAAAATGATGCATCTGTGTCTTACATCACAAGATATTGTCAAGAGAAAGTGCCAACTTGATGACTGGGGACAGTTTCCCCCGACCTCCAGCACTTCTTCACTTTCTTTGTGTAATGTCTGTTAGGTTCGGTTGAAACACTCTTGAAATTTAGTAGGGATCTCATGAGCTTTAGTAAGAATGTTTTCTTTCAACAAAACTCAGGTGCCTAGGTCAGGGAAACTAAGCAAGGCAAGGGTTTACTAGCAGGTGTGAACCTCCTCAAAGAGAAATGAAAAGAGCAGAAGACTGTGTAGTTGGTCTCGTTCCCTTCTTCTTCCATCCTTTGTGCATGCAGTGTTTCTGAGGTTATTTTTCTTCCTAATAAACACAGATTTTATTTTATTTTTTTTTGTCTCTGATGCCATTTCTCTGGCTGGAAATGTAGAAGCTTTGAGCAGACATTTATTTTAGCTGAACTATTTAAAAAAGATTGAGGAAAACGCTTCTTAAAAAAGGGTAAAAACATCTCATCTTTAAAACTGAAACAAATAGATGAAGGTATATGTAGGAGAAATGTCATTTAAAATTTTAATAGCTTTAGAAATTTGGGGCTGTTTCTTAAGCTATGAATTTTAATGCTACCAAAAAGAAGTCCATATAGGCCTATTAAAAACAAAACCAAAAGCTAGTTCCAAGACACTGTATTGTTTTTGCATTATCATTGTTTTAGTCAAGCAGCAGATTCTAATTTCTTCTCCCAGGCGCCATATTTTCCAGAAGTCATTGTTCCAACAAAAATATAAAAATCTTACTGCAAAGGCGTTAATAAAGCTGGATGCGAGTCCTTCTACTTTATTGTGGCACAGGGATGATTTATCTAAAATCTTTTTGTTAAAGGACAAAATTCTGCTTGAGGGCTTGAAGTCCCTAGATGCACACTTTGGCACATGGCTGTTCGAGCGAGCTCCCTCCAGGCTTAATTGTTCATTTCCAAATGCAGCGTGGAATTGCGTGTGTGGCAGCTTGCTGTTGCTTTCTCCCACACGTTCCTCTCCGCCCCGTCGTCTTCAATCAGACGATGCAAAACTGAGCGTGAGTCCTAAATAAAAAAAAGGAAAAACACGCGGATGATGTTCGGATTGCATAGCACCAGCGCTTTGTAGGTCTAAGAAGCTAGTTAATTACCTTCCCAGACTTGTGAGTAGGTAAAGTAAATCTATCAAGTGTTTCCTGAGAAAGGAGGGCAGAGCACTGGGGCTTTCTTTTGGTTTTCATTTTACTTATTTTTTAAGAAATCCTAATGGTTTGCTGCTCCACAGGAATAGGAACTGCACTTTTTGTTGGGTGATTTATAAAGTGGTAAAAGTGGTAAATAGTGTGTGCGAATCTCAGTGATTTTTGCTTCATTTTTCAAAATTCTCTGTTTAACATATTAATAATACACAAAAAATATCTGTAAAATATACTACCATATTTGTTTCTTATTCTTTATTTACTAAATAAAACTTCTTGATTTCTTGTAATAACTAGTTTTTGCATAAAAATTACTGAGCTAAATTTGCAATATGAACATTCCAGGTTTTTTTAATTATTATTTTTTTCCAGGGCTTTTTTTTTCCTAAGTGTGACTTAGAGATAATCAGAAAAGGAATGCCAAGGCGATACCTTAGCCTACTTTCCTTTATCTCTGAGAGAGAGAAAAAAAGAGAGAGAAACTGATTTTCTTTTGTTTTTTCTCCCCCCCAGATATGATGATGATTAGAGTGCAGGGCACAGGGGAAATATTTTAACAGCAACAAACTCAGACCCACAAACAAAGAAAAAGAAACAAAATGAGTTTCAGTCAAAACCGTACTTTACTTTGGAAGAGTCTTTAAAGATTTCACTGTTTTATTCTAATTCTCTATAAATTCAGCCCTACAAACAGACCTTCTGCAGCTCCATTGCAACACAATTTTACCTTGTCAGCAGTGTGTATAAATTATGTTGGTTTTTTTGTCTTTGCTCCCTTTAACCAAACTTGGCATAATTTGAGTAATTTGGACTTTATTTTTTTTTTTTTTGTGGTGAGGGAGAGGAGCATGCTGTCCTTTCCATGCCGGCTGGGTTGAGTCAGGGTGCCTGCAGGTAGGACCAGGAGCCAGCAAAGATTTCCTCCGTCACAAACCTCAGCTCAGAGGCCAGGACGCCTGGGACCAGCCAGGCCAGGTCAGAAGGAAGAGAAAAAGAGAAAGAGTGTGAGCAGGCTGCACTGAAGACAGGTTTTAACAAGGACCACCTACAACCCTGCTCAGAGTTGACGTCTTCATTTCACAGGACCTGGGGAAGAGGAGCGAGCAGGGAACGGAGCGCTAGGAGGTTGAAAATGGCTATTACAATTTCCAGGATAATCAAGTAGCTGCTTAAAGCTGCGCACAGGCTTAAAAGACTTGTGTGTCAGTTTCAGGTCATGACCTGAAACTAATCACTTCTTAATATGTGAATTTTTGACACTTGGCTTCCCATGACAGACAACTTAAAATCCTCTATTTTTCTGAAAAAACAGATACCTATTAAGATCAAGGATTTCCTCCATGGCTGGCAGGCCTAGCTCCCGGGATATTTGCTCCCTCCATCCCCTCTCCCTAAAAAGAAGTGATTGTCTTGCACAACACTGTCTTATAAGGTTTATCTGTCGTTCAGCCACTGAATAAACAACTGTAATAGCCACTGAATAAACAACTGTAATAGTCAGACATCCAGTTTTCAAGGAGCTGGAGGGTTATGTTGTAGGACATGTTGCTGTGTGTTGTGGGATACTGCAAGATCAGCTCATAATTTCTACTTTAATTAGTGGTTAGCAACTTAGTAACTTTAGAGCTCATTTATAATAGCTCTTTAAAAGTAATAAAATAAGGCTACATCATTGTTTGTAATTTGAGATAGTACAGAATTGCTGGAAATTTTTGGGTGAATATATGATCCGTTTTTATTTCCTTTCAGTTTTGAGTCAAGCAGTACAGTACTTCTCCCTTATGCGTCTAATCTCCTCTAAGTGTGTCTGCCAAATTACCCCCTCCTTCCCAAAGTGGTAACTTGGGAAGTGTCTGGCGAAGTTGGATGACTTGAGTAATCAGCCCGCAACTTCCCTGCTGATTTTCATTTTCTCAGATTAGTTCCCTTTTCTTCCTCCTGCATGAACTACATTTTTCCATTTGGAGCCGTAACGCTACACAAAGTGTGTTGCCAAAGAGCGCTGGAGGGTAACACGGGACTGTAGCGCTGCTCCCCGCGTCCTCTGCAAAGGTCTGGGGGAATTTCCGTACTGCGACTCCCAGATTGCCTGAAGTTCCTCATTGTCTGCGTTGGTAAGCCCCCTCTTCCCACACAGCGTTCCTGAACAGAGTGTTATGTTTTTGTCTTTAAAATTGCCATCTGAAGTGTAATTGCAGTTTTGATGGACAGGGATGTGCCAGCTTTTGTTTAGTGTCAGCCTCACCCTGCAGGGTGTGAGCAGTTTCTCCAGAGGTGGTTTATCCTTGCTCCCACCTTCTTCGGTGTGAACTGTACAAGAACTGGAGAGCACCTGGTGCTCAATGGGATTCCCAGCACCTGGTTTTCATGTGTGTCCTTGTGGAGAGAAGAGGGCAGAGAAAAGTTTAAAAAAAAAAAAAAAAACTGCAAAATTGAGGTGTTAGCTTTAATATGTCTATTTTCCCCCCCACACACTCATTTTTTGCCCAGAGAAGAGAACATTAACTCCTTATGGCTATTTTGTTAGTAAGCCTCTTAAAACGGCTAATCCCATGTTTATGGCTGGAGTGCGCTGTGAACAAGGAAATACCGTATTTTGAGGTCTTTACTTAATTTCTGTGTTTCAGGCACACCTTTTCATAGATCAGCTTATACTGGCCAGTTTTTTCAAAGTCATTTTTGCTTTTTATCAATCCAGTTTCTGCTGTTATTGTTGTTCACTTTAAAACTGCAGCTAATAACAGTATTTCATTCAGCGCATAAAAAATACCAGATGAAAATGAAGGATTACTATGAAAAGATGAACTTGCAAAGCCCACAGAGTAAGTTTTAGCATAGTGAAAAAAATATATTTTTTGGGGGGGGGGGGGTTAGCACTAAGACCCACTACTGCCATTATGACTGTTCATATGTATGTCCGTATGAATGTGATTTTGCAGCACTGTTCAAAGTGGATTAACAGACTAGCACAGAATTTAAAGTAGAGATACTTTAGGGAGAAGTAGATGATGTGCTTAGAAAGCGATGTAGACATTAGGCAGAAAAAGGATAGAGCAGAGACATCTGAAAATTGGTCAAGTAGAGGTCCTAAACTGTGCTAAAGTCAGTCTGGGTGTAATGAAGATGTGGCTCCAATCCTCATAAGAGCTGGTGAGAAAACTGGGCAGTAAGCTGGAGCGGATGAACCAGAGGCACATTCTCTGAGCTAAGTGGTGAAGGGACAAAGTAGTTTGGAGAGCCTAGGTTTTAAAGATAGGTTGAAATTAAGGACAAGTTTCTAAAAAAGAGAGAGCATCAAGTGACATGAGGTATGGTTGCCAGGGCATAATGAAAGGATGAAAAAGAGAATGAGGCAGAAGCAAATGCAGTGAGATTATGAGTGAAGAGTGAATGCTGCCCTTGCACCCACCCCCAAGAGAAATCTCTTGTGTGTAAATTTGTCAAGAAGCTGATATTTACACGTTTGCACTCAATACCTGTTCCTTAACAGTCAGACATTGCCTGCCATTTTACAGTTAATAAAAATGTGCATCTATCGATTTCAGTTCTTTTGAGTGATGTGGGAAAGAGCATGAATAGTGAGGTGACAGCATTGCTGATTTGATGAAGTTATCCACAGTAGTCAAGATGAGGATGCAAATGTAAATGCAAAGAATTTCAAAATGACATTAGGTTGCTGTGCAACCATGTTATAAAATGACAAATGAAATTCAATGCAGATAAATGTAAAGTGGTGTCCACAGGAAAAATATTATAATTTTTCATTTCAAATGAGTTGCTTGTTAACATTCAGGAAAGATATCTTTGGATCGTATATTTGCATGGAGAAGTCAACTGTATACTCATTGGCTGCCAAAAAGCAATAAAACACTAGGAATTTTTATGACGGGAGAGAAAAAACATAAACATTCATCTGTCACAGTATACATCTGTGCTGTGCCTTCATCTTCAATACTGAGTTCAATTCTGAGGTCTTTCTCCTGATTCTCTTTCCCTTCCTCACTTCCATCTTCAAAGAGGATATAATAGCATTGCAAAAGCTGCATGGGTCCTAAAAAGCTACTGAACAGCTCTTGTGTAGGTAATGAGTAAGCAGATGAGGCTTTGCAGTTTGGAAATGAGATGGATGATGGGGAGGAGAAGGAGTGGGAGGGCCAGGACATGATAGAGATCTGCAGAAGCCTTGGAGACGTGGAGAAGCTGACATGGAGAGGGAAACATTGTTCACGGCCTTTTTCCATGCTAGTGTAGGAGTCATTACATGAAGCTGGCAGATGGTGGGTTGAGACCAACCCAAAGAGAGAGTTTTTCATACAGTAGGTAGTTGATTGTGGAGCTCTTTGCCAAAGGATATTATGGGTGTGAAAAGTTCACATAGATTAAAAGAACAAGTGGAGAAACTCATGTAGGAGTAATCTGTAAGACCCATTACATGCAAATATAGCTTCTCTGGCTTGCATCAGGACTGCGCATTTTTGGAGGCCAGGAATTACTGCTTGTTCTGCTCTGCTTTTCTCTAGGTTTCTGCTCTTGTCTACTGCTGGAGACAAGATGTGAGCTGGACTTTGGGCTTGACTTGTGGGTCTTTTTCTTCTCCTCTTCTCTCCTCTCTTCTCCATCTCCTCTCCTTTTCGTCTGATCAAAATTGGTTGTTTTTCATAGCCATCAGTACTATTTATTGTGCGTCTTAGTATCTGGTTATTGTAACAACCTCAGTATCTGAAGTCCTGCTAAAGTCCTAACCGTTTAAACCTTTTGCATCAATATTTCAGGACCTCAGTAAAAAGGATAATTTTTAAGGTATGTTAAGCTTAAGAAAATGGCACTGTTTTTTCAACTGAGCTGTTCTTTAGATTCCCTAATGCTGAATTTATCTAATTATATATTTTCTGCATTGTAAACTCGGTAATATTTGAGGAACTGCAGAAACTGAAGAAGAATTTCAAGAGCAGCTTGACCTCTCTGAGAACTTGAAAAAAGTCTCCATGCTGTTGTCTCTGGTGATGAAACACAAATTCTTGATGTGATTCTACTTGTTGAACCAGTTTTGCTTCTTTTTTTGTGTTTGGTAAGCCCTCCCTCAGCAACCTTGAAGTTGAATGCAAGTGCTTTTAGAGTACCAGAAAGATTAATGGAAAATTTTCCCCCATTTGGCTGGCAAGTGGCTGGCGTGGCTAATTGCTTCTTTTTTAGAAAATCTGTGTTTGAGAAAATACAGAAATTTTGTAATATGTTTTGGGTCCACGTGTTGTTATTTTTACAAATCTTTCTGATGAGTAGAAAAGTTAAACAAAAATACTTAGGGTTTTCATTAGTGCTTGTTTAACTTCTGTGTCAGACTTAAAACAAAAAAGTAAAATTATGAAAAGCACACATTTTTTCTCCTTCTGGGGCATAAGATCAAAGGACAGTAAACTAACTAGGAGGAGGGAACCTGTCTCAGTAGAGATGGTAGGAAAGTGTTCAGAGCAGCTATGTGAAGAAGATAGTGAACTAGAACGACTTGGAGTTGGCTTTAATATTTTATTTTAACTTTTAAACCTAATACTAGATTAGGTATAGAAAAAACGTAAAGCTGAAATTAAGCCTGGAACAGTGAATTGCCCAGAGGCTCTTAATTGTTAAGCAGATTTTAGTGATAGTAATCATCCTGTTCTAGGTATTTAGATAGAATTTGGCAGTCAGTGCAGCACAATGCTCTAGACATCAGCATAGCAATGCTGTAATTATTTTGCTAGACTGCTGATTAAAAACTATGCAAATATGCCTATCTGTGTTTATACTTTGTTACATAAATGAAATGGTGTGTACATGAATTAGCTCTTGTGTCACAGCTCATGTGTCTGAAGTAAACCTGGGAATGCCTTGCTTTGTGGAGCAAATGGAACAGTGACTGTCCTCCTTGAAAAGTGAAACTTGCACAGTGGCGTACACAGTGTGAAAACATGCCCAGCACAAGATACTGCTGAAGATATTTCACCTTAACTTCTGAATCTGTGTTTGACAGTTCCTGTAACTTTCCCCATAGGTGCTTTGCTTTACATTATTTTCTTCTGCCACTAGCACTGTAAGGTGATCATGCTCTAAAAATCCTCTTTTTTCCTCTGTGTGCTTAGTTTTTAATAAGTTTAAAAGCCTCATAATATAAATTCAAATAAAGTCAAACAATTGAATGTTTCATAATCATAAACTGATGGCACACAGATTGAGTTTAGTTTCATATGCAAATATAATTTATGCTGATACACCTTGTTAATCTCATCAGGAATCCTTGTCATGCTTAAGTAACATATATGTGATGGCAAGGATAAAGCTATTATATATACAATTTATGTACAGCCTCTATATTGAATGTGGTGTTGTGTATACAGTATAGCTGTTCGTTGCTGATATCAATTTCATCAGTAGATTACAAATGTATTTTGAAATATGCAAAGTTCAATTTTTCTTTCTTAAAATGAAGATTGATAAGAGGAGTGTTTTTATCTTCTATTTTTAGGGGGGTTATGTAAAGTAACCTGTCACGGAGTTTTCATTTTCAAAGGCAAATAACAGGTAGTATGATGAGCATTCAAAGTTGACATTAACATGAAAATGCATAAAATTTTTCTGAAAAACTGATCAGACGGGTCATTAGTCAAGGTTATAATGACTAGTGGAACATTTTAAGATGCTTTAAGTCTCATTTGAGATGTTTAAACCAAAAGTAGTTAGTAATAGTTCTTAAAATGATAACTGCTCCTGTGTCTTCCTACTAGTTGCTAAGAGTTTTAAGTTCACGTTTCCTTATTTTTAAGAGGTCTGCTGCCCTTTCTTACAGCTGCATGAGCAATCCTCAAACGCAGTAACATCTGACAAACAGAGATTTGGTCTGTTTTACCTTTCATTTATGATAGCTTGGGAACATGCATGCTGTCGGTTATCAAGCTCAGCCCATGTTGGTAACCCACAAAGCCATGGTGCTTGGATTCTCCAAGGCCCAGGCTGGAAAGGAGAAACCATGAAACAGATGGTATGCCAAAAGGTGTCAAGTTGCCACACTGCAAAATTAAAGCGAAGACATGGGGACGTTTTTTGCCACAGCTGATCTTTTCCTTTTAATCTTGGATAGTCCTCATTAAATTAGAAAAGTAAAATATTTGGGGACAGAAGAATGATTTTTTTTTAATTAAAGGTAGATTTAAATTTGAATGAGAAAATTGCCTTGTCATATAGGTGTTGTTAAATGTCTTTTGCTGCTGTTTGCCAACTTCACAGGCTTTAATTTTGCAGCAGGAAGGTAGTGGTGGGAATTTTAGACCATCAAAGGGATCCTCAGGGTAACTGGTTTACAGTTCTGCCAACTCTTACACCTACTCACCCAGAGATTAGCTCATTCTGCTGTAAGGACTCTTGCAACCATCGCTCCTTCCCGTCCCAGGCGCAGGATGTATTTTTTCGACACTGGCAAGTACCTCAGATTATAAGAAAAAAGAGAAAAGCTTCCTCCTTTGACATTCCCTTTTCTCTTTCCCTCTTCCTCCTCCCGTTGCCTGCCACTGGGTTCACTTCAGCACCGCTGCTCTGATGATAAAGCAACTCAACAGAAATGTGATGTTCACCTCAGTGCTTCGTTTGGCCCTAATTTGGCGCTCTCATTGCATTTCTGGTCTCTGCCTTTTTAGATCTTGCCAATGTGGGGAAGGGTGTGCTGAAGTAACATAATGAATTCCTTGTAGAGACAAGACTGGGTTTTTTTCTTTCTTTTTTTTTTTTTTTCATTTAATTAGCTACTTAAGGGAAGTCTTAGGATTCATCTCAGTTAGCTGCCGTTCATCAGGACCGTGGCATCCTTGTCAAAACTGGGATTTTAGCATGTTGTAAATAGCCCATAACATGTTGTAAAAACTGCAAAAGTGCAAGGCCAAACATTGCCGCCTCTTCACGCCTGGGTCCGGCTGCTCCTGCGTTCTCACCAACCCAACGCGGCAGATATCCCGCGTCACGCGTGGGCTGTGAATGGCCCGTTCAGGTTAAACCACCGTCCGCCGATGAAGGAAGAGCCAACAGGTCTCACCCTCTCCCCGGCCGCTGCTGCGCGAACCTGTGAGCCAGGGAAGCGGTCCAAGTTTGCGCAAGCTTCAGGCGGCTGCCCCTGCTGCCGGTGCCGCGAGGCTGGCTGTGCGGCAGGCATACCTGCCGCGGCAGGGAGGCTTCCCTCTGGGGGACGCTTCGAGCTGCTCCGGCTGCGCGGGGCTGGGGATTTGGGTCGCTCCGCGCTGCGTCGGAGCCCTTCTTCAGGCACGCTCTCGGTCCGCAGGGCTCACGTAGCTTTCTGCGTGCCCATCTCTCTTCCAAGTAAATGCTCGTGTGAATACAGCGCTGGGTTTTTCTAAGCGTGCTACTATTCTGGCGCTTTTAGAAATGCTTGCAGTAAAATGCAAAGCACTTTGTTACTGGTGTTTCAGCTTTATGGGATCCTACAGGCAGAAAACGCATGTGTATTTTGAACTTCCGTCTGTGTTTTCCTTAAACTACGTCTCCAGAAAAAAAACCCACCAACTATTCTATTTTCAGTAATACTTCCCAATGCATAGAGACTGATTGAGTTAATATACTTTAATTGCGGAATATTTTGTCACTGCGGTTTTCTTCTCTGCTAGTGGTATAGATGATCAATGCACGAAAAAGGTAATTAAAGTTATACCTTTCTTTGCCTGCACTGAAAAACATGCAAAGTGATTCTTTTAAATTATTTTTCAAATGTTTTCTGATGGAGTGAGATGAGGCAGAGCGTGTTTTTTAAAAAGCAGCAAGAAAAACTGTTGTTGTCTGAAGCTGTTTTGCTGGAGGTATTTTTAGGATGACTCAGGCATAAGGTCTGTTAGTTTCCTTGCCTTGAGCTGAAGGAAAGAAATGTTGACGTTTGCCTTCCAGCTGTTTTGGTTAAATATTCAATTATAAAAATCCAGCCTTTCAAAAGCAAAATAAGCTATCTTATTTTTAGAAATTTTGATAATAGTCCAGTCTCGACATCCACTGTGGTGTAATTCTGCTAATTCTCCAATTATCCACAGAGGAAACAAGGTACATGAGATAAAAAATGAAAATAAAATTTCTTTTCTTTTTAGAGCAGAAGTCTTGGGTCTTCATCAGGAAGCCAACAAATAAATAAAGGCCTCTTTACAGAGATGTAGACACATATGCAAATATGGACAATGAAAAATATTAGTGTTTGGACATTTTACTTAAGCTTAATGCACTTTTAACACCCCTGTCATGTATATTCTCCCAGTGGCTTATAAGCAGCTCTCCTCAATGACTGTTTCTCCATTCCTTGTATATGTTGTCACTCTGCAGGGTAAAATAGATGTCGTTAAGTACTGGTGAGTAACTACTGGTCTTTTTCCGACTTACCAAAGTGACTTACTCAGCAGGACCAGCTCATCTCATTACACCAGCGTGGAGACTCCTTTAGTGAGCGAAGAAGAGTCGTCTATTTTTTTTTTTTTTTTTTAACAAACAACCCCACCAATTGAAGGTTTCTTTTACTCCAGCTTAGATTGCTGTTAAAGTTAAGTTTCAGATGCTATAAACCTCACACTTTTCAGTATTGCCGCTTTCCTTGCTGACTTTAATTTTTTTAAACCTGGCCATACAAGGCTTTTAGAGTATTTATTTGTTAAATCTCTAATACATATAAAAATATTGATGTTTATATATGCTGACATATTGATGTTTCTAAAAAATGTAAATTTTTTTAACATTACATTTTATTTGTGTTGTAATGCAACACATTTAATTTTAACATTTTATTTGTGTTGTGTTGTAACGTATGTAATTGAAATCTGTGAGGTTATTTCTCTCTGTGCAGATCAAAAATAGGGAATGTAAACTTGGTGAAAATCCTGCTTTATTTTTTCATTAGAAATCTACCACACCACCACTTTGTCAAACTCAGACGATTGGAATCCATTAGATCAGCTTTCATGGTAGGAAGTGTGTAAAATAGCAAGCGTATTTTACTGTACAAAATCTCATTCCTTGTGTTCCTTAAAAGGACAGTAAAGTTATATATTTAAAAGAACAAAGAATTCGGTTATATTTGCACAAGCAGACATCTGCTGGAAGAGCTGTATTGGGCGATGGCATGAAGAGGCTTGATACCTGACCAAAAAAAAAAAAAAAAGAGCTATTCCTTTGCTGCAAGTGGCATAATAAAAACAAAATTCTGCTTGTTTGGATGAGCACGATCGTGAAGGAGGGATGACTTTCCTAAGGAAGTGCAAAGCATGGTTTTGTCAACAGGCCGTCATGTAGAAAAGAGTGCTTCCTCATGCTTTCTGTACTCGTCCTTCTTTGCTAGTTGCATTCATAGCTTAGGCACATGAATTGCAGTGCTGCACAGTTATTGCAAAAGCCTTGAAACGTCTTGCTACAAGAAAATGAACTTAATACAATCAATATCCCCCTACTGCTGCCCAAGCTGGCTGCTCAGTCAGCTAGAGGCTGTAGCTGGGTTCACTCTGTGCTGCAGCTTGTGGACTTCCTTGAGTTACATCCGTGCTTTTTCAAAAATATTTGCATTTCACAGTTGGTCACTGACCTCTTTTTTTTCTCCATTGTATCCATGTCATCTTGTTTTACTTGTAATAACTAACTACATGTGCGAGCGCGCGTGTGTATACACATACACACATAAGTTTATTATCGCTTTTGCTTTTTGATGGTATGCACCTACCTCAGATAACCGAGAGCTGCCTCCATGACTTATAACACTGCTATAACAGTTATGTTTTTATGGAGCAAACACGTTCTTCTCTGCATTAAACCTGTCCCTGTTCAATTTCCCCCCCGCTAGCAGGAAGCAATAGCTGGTAGTTAAGAGGCGGTGGGAAGAGCGGCTGGACGCTCGCTGCCGATGGCAGGGTAGGGTCAGCCATCGCGTGGGCGCGTGAGCGCACGGACAGTTGTAAGACTGCTCAAAACTCAGGAACGATTATTTGCAACTGTTACGAAAGGTTCCCAAATTAGGAGGACAGAGTTTCAAAGTCTGTGCTGGACAGGCCCCTACCTTAGAGGTTTGCGCTGATTGTTGGCTTGTTTAATCTCTCCTCTGCGCACACTGGAGCATATGACCAAATTCCTTTTTCGTTCTGGTTCCACTTTTTCCCCCCTAGTAAGCTCTCAGTGAGACGTGTCCCGTCTTAAATGAGAACGTATCTGTCACAGAGTTGTTATCTTCTGCTTGTAGATGTGTGCTATTTCAGAAGGCTGTTTCCTGCAAGCTGTGAGCGTTAGAATAGGTCTTACAGTGACCTAGTAGTCAAAATCTACACGATTCTGTAGTTTTATGCGAAATGAAGGGGGTACCTTATCAGAAATGCGTCAGGTATTTCCATTAGTTATATTGCTTTCTCTTATCCTGGTGGAGCTTAGTAACATTCCAGTAGTAAAGGAATGTCTCCTTTGTGAAATTCCAGATTAGACGATTTATTCAGTACTGTAGGTTTCAATCTGAAATAACACAAAATCCAAGTTAAGTGAGTAGTAGATCAGATAGTATTATTTGCTGTTGTTATTTTTGAATAATTATGGAATTTGCAATTTTCAGCTCGTACTGGGTTTTGTAGCTGATGTTTGTGTAAAAAAGTTTTCAAAGGATTGTACTGTTAGGGAATCTATAACATAATTATGAAAGAGTATGGTACATGAAGTCTAAAATTATTTACCTTATAATCTGTCATATAAGGCTAATTTAATGAAACAAAGGACAGAGGGAACCGATAACATGAAATAAATGTTATGTTATTTAGCAAGTTATTTGGGGGTCCATCTGGGAAGTTTCAAAAGACCAAAGGGAAGCTATATTTCAGTTTAACTTACGTGAGCAATTCAAAGTGAACGACTCACTCCTGCTCCACAGCGTTTTGGGATAACCCAGTTATTCCTTTAATTCTAAAAACATCTTTTGCATCTTTTTGTAAGATAGTCACTAATATAGTATCTGTAGTTGTAAAATGTATCAGTTTTTAAAGCAACTGCCACAGATTCAGTAATGTGATGTTAAAGGTAACTTAGGGTAATAATTAGAATAGGTAGCTGTCTGAGAAGGGTTATTACGAAGATGTAATTCTTCATGACATTTTTAGTAGGTACACCCATGTTAATACCCGTAACTCATTTACAGTCAAAGTCAGAAATCTCTCCTCAGGTCTCAGCAAAGATTTAATAACACAGTGCTGCAGCAAGAGCTTGGGAAGCATTACGATGCGTAATTAAAACTACGCACCGCTTGTCAAACATATGACCAAAGCACCTTTTATCATGCCTTATTCCCTTTGTCCAATTGTTTGCTAACTCTGTTCAGTAATCCACAATGGTGCTGTCAGTCGTCGCTAACAATAGTGAAATTTTAGTGGGTTCAGAATTCTTGAAACTGTTCTGCGCTGAGATACATCTGTATGTGTAAAGACATATATGGAATAGTTACATTTCATTGGGGAATGCATATCAGGAGATGCAGGAAATGTATGAGATTTTCTGGCTGTGCACCAAGCATATGTTTGCCTAGTTACTATTTCTATTATCTGTATTTCTTTGTTTAGCGTTGCAGCCTAACATACAAGTAGGTGGGAATTCCTGATAGGAACTCTTTTTTTTTTGAAAAAGGAGAGAGAATTCAGTTCAAGAGATAAAACACATAATCTTTCTGGCTATCTAATATAGCATGCTTTCAAAATAATTAATTTTCCTGGTTTTCCTAATGAATTTAATTTTTTTCTCTGTGAACTGTGATGATTGTGAATTTAAACACATGAATTTTTTTGTAGCAGTGATGGGAAATATCCAGTTAATTCTTTTAATGATGATGTTGCAATTGTTAGTGTACTTAAGTTTGAATCTTGATGATGAATCTTTTACATCCCCTCAAGAGAGAAACATTGTATCTTATGTGTTAGATGTGTTTCTAAGCGAAGGGGAAATGAGTTTGATAGCCAATCTACATTTTTGATTGCTTGTTGCTTTTTGGTAAGTCTTACAGCTTAGTTTACAGGGTTAATTCTTTGATGTGTATTTTTTCCTGTGTGTTCATGTAATTTATCAGCTATCATGAAACTATAAGTAGTGTATTCTATCACTTTTCTGTAAAGAAGTAATCTGGGAGAAAATAGATTGTTAAATACCTTTTTTTTTTTCCAATGAAGTTAGTGGTACATGTATAAAGAGATGTCTTTTTAATGTTTCCTTCTTTTTTTTTTGGTTGGGAATTGTCATTGTCAGCCTTTTTTCAATAATAACAAATTATGTATAGATAAAGACAACATTTGAGCTGTAGCTGAATACAGAAAGGTGTTAAATATCGTGTCTTCATTGTTTGAAGTAAGTCTAACCGGGTTGGTAAAGAGCAAAGGCTTGTTCTGGTTTGGAGTTGCGTGTGTTTGTGTTCAGCAGCAAGTAAATCAGTACAAAAGAAGCCGTATATAAAACTGGGTTAAGTATATATGTATGTCTCAATAACCTCAGGGGAAGAAGGAAGAAGTTTGGCTTTTAGAATTGTGGTGGTGGCCTGTCTCGTTAGCGGCTTCATTCACTCGAAATTTGAGAGCCTGCCCTGTAAACACACGGGTGAGCCCTTCTGTTGCATTCTGCAGGACTGCTTACAGCAGAGAAATTATTTAGTTTTCGTGTGAAAAGGCGGTATGGTGCTAGGTTTGAAAAGCAGAAGCATAAAACTAGAGCAAGCTGAATAGAACTTAATCTTTAAAACTCTGAGAAGGATTTATTTTAGGTTTTTTTTTTTTCCTAGTTCTGCTGAGAGAATTACTGGAAAACAATTTCAGGCTTTAACTGTGAACAAATGGTTCCAACATCCTTTAGTTTTATTAAGCTTATAAATATTAGAGAAGTCACATGAAACCACTGCTTTAAGATAAAGTCTATTGAAGAAAAGATCATTTTATAGGTGCCTTGCATTGTATAGGAATGGGGAATAAAACTCTGACAGAATAGCAGCCTCCACACTTTGAAAGGGAGAGATGAGGAGCTTGCAGAGCTATGCTCCTTCTTCCAAACGCGGCAGCCAGGAAGCCTTGATATTTCCCGAGTTGCGCCAACACAGTCAGAGAGTTTTAGGATAAATCCTATTACATTCCATTCTTTCAATTTAGTTTTCTAAATAACCACCACCTGGAAACTTTCAGAGGTGTTTAGGAAAATTATCACTTATACCTAAAAGCCACGTTCCAAGCTCAGATCTTGGTCTCTCAGGCCATAGTTTGAAGTGGAGCTCAGCCCGTGCTAGGGCTGCTGCTTTTTATCAACACCACCTCTTTTCCCAGAAGCCACTCAAAGGGCTGTTTATCTCCAGAAAGAAATGGAGCTCAAGGTTTTATTAGTTTCAATTGCCCTATTTCTTTCTTCTTCCTTTACACACACAGTTATCGAAGGAAGTTCACCCTTCCAGCGAGGTTTTCTGTGGAGCAGCGGCAGAAACACCGTTCCACTTCCCATGCTGATGTCTTCGGTGGCAGCAGGCTATTTGCTAAGAGCAGAGTTAGTAAAAAGACTCCTGGCCTCTTTTTGGTCCAGCTGCACTCGCACAATTTAGGGGTAGTTTCACAGAGGAATAAGCACAGGACTACTGCTCATCCCCCCCTGCTCCCATGTGGGAGCGCTGGCTCCATCAGTTTACGTATCAAATTCTGTTTGTTGTTCGTATTACCATATTGAATGCTGCATTGCCTCGTTCTAACAGCATCTTTCAAAAACGTATTAAAATACTCTGTGCATCAGTAGTACACAATAATACCTATTCCGAAGAGTCCCCTGACTGCATAAATTGTTATAGATGGCAAGAAACTACTATGGGATTAGCTGTTGACTGCAGATCCCATGCCAGTGTTTTTCTTTCTGCAGTTCCGTGTAATTTAACATGTCAATAGCATTGCAGGTAAAACATGATAAAATTTTATGTGGCAGTATTATTCATAATGTACTGCATATTTACGTATGAATGGTATTACTGCTGAATATAAACAGATTTTTCAAGATAGATTTCAGTAAATGACTTTCTGAAATCTTGCTTTTTCATATATATTTCAATAATGACTTCTTTTTCTTGCAGACAAAATTGAAGAAGCACAAAAACAACTTAATGGAACAGAAGACCAACAGAGAGGTAATAAACAAAAACAAAACAAAACAGAGAAAACACATTGTGATTCTACAGGCTGATCCGAAGCCTTGCTTCAACAGTGGAAAGACTCCACTGGGCTGAGCATTGGATGTGGCCCAGGCAGGGAATGTGTAGCTGCAGATCAGGTGCTGTGATCTGTAACACCCCGGTTTAGCTGAGAGACAAATGCTTTATTTTAACCACTTGAGTAGCTGCACTGACCTTGATGATACTGCTGAAGAGGCAGCGCTAGAGATATGCCTAAGTTATTGACTATAGTCTGTACTAACAGTTTGGTTCATAATATGATTTAGCGAATCATTAATAACCATGTTTGGTCTATGAGAAGCAATAGGTTATGATTTCTAACAGATGCTGAAAGGAGATTTATCATTTAGGTTATTTTAAGAAACAGATGACCTGTGACAGATTAAGTCTGTGTGGTAGAGCTTAGAAAGCTGGTGGAAAGTCGTTGTATTTCAAGGCTGGCTGACCGCTGTAGTACCACATTTCAATTCTTTATCTTGTTCTGGGCAGACGTTCACGTCTCCCCGGATAGTGAATTGTCCTTCTGACCTGTGACAGGTCTGTGAACAGCACTGTGAATTGTTGATGCTCCATCCTGGAACCAGAGTTTATTATCTTTTGATATAATGAATTTCAAAACTTTTTGAAGATTACAGAACCTAAGAAATAAGCGACTGGATCTCACCAGTAGGAGGTGATAGGGCATACTGTTTATGGACAGCACGTTAGGCTGGCCACTTTCTGCAGTTCGTTCCCCTTAACGCTCTCCACAGGCATTGCGTTAGGGATGTCTGCCTGCTCCCTTTGGTATCTGGATATTTAGGGACCTGTTGTCCATGAATTTGCCTAATCCTTTTCTTAACCTGCAAATATTGCCTGTGGCAGCAAATTGCAGAAGCTTACTACTAATCACATAAAACAATGCGTTCATTTATCTTTTTTTCTGATTTCCTACTGGTTTCTATAGGCGTCCCCCAGTTTAAGCACTGTGCAATTTGTTAAATAACCATTCTACATTCACCTTGTCCACCATGATTTTATAAACCTTGTCCATATCCGTCCTCAGCTTTCTTTTCTCCAGACTGAAGAGTCCCAGTCTTTTTAGTCTCTCTTTATACAGCAGATACTCCACCCTCTTAATCATTTCACTTACCCTTCTCTGTGCCTTGTGCAACTCCTCTGTGTCGTCCTTCAGATGCAGAGACCAGAATTGCATACGATAGTCAAGATATGGGCATGTCAGGGTTTTCTGTAGTGGCAAGATGACACTCACTATCTTGTTCTCATTGCCCTACTTAATAATATTCAGAGTTTTTTGGCTGTTTTGGCCACCACTGCACAATGAGCTGATGCTCTCAGAGAACTACTACTAATGGCTGAGAGGTCTCTTTCCTGAGTTCCACCTTCCTGGTTCAGCACCAGGTAAACGTGGTTTAGATTTCCTATTTTACTGTGGTATTTACTTGTTATTACCTCTGATAAAAGGAATACGTTTGCAAACATTATGAAGATGCTGAATGGCCCAGGCTGCCAATGTTTGTCAAGTACGCAGTCAGTTGGTAGGTGAAGAGACAGCAGAACTCAGGTTTTCCTGGTGCGTAGTCGTATTCAAGTAAGCTGTAGGCTTTTGCTGTGGGGGGAAAAAAACCACTCTTTTTTTTTTGGTTTTTGAAGGGAAGATTTGATACAAACTGGCTCCTAAAGGCACCAGGATTATGATGGGTCCTTATGTATTTGTGAAAGGTGTAAGGAAAAGAAAATAAGTGACCAAGTGGTAAAAGCAGTGCCTGAAGCGTTTGTAGAGACTTTTCAACAAGCCAGACCTCCTACTAAACATAGTTTTGACACGTTTTTGTTCAGTGGAGCATAGGTAAGTGGGTATTGTCATCCAAACATAAATGCGTGGTGTGTAAAGTATTACTGACTGCACTGTTGTTGATCTTGCAGAGGTAATATTGTTCTGGATTTTTTTCTGTGATGTGCATGCTCAGACTGAAGGTCAGCTAACCTGTCTCTCCAGCAGTTTGTTTTCAGCTGTGCCCCAGTAACTTCTTCATGATCCTGCACAAATGAACAAAACTACTCTAGTGTAAACTTATGATGTACTCTGAAAAGTATGAGACTGCAAATTTTTAAGTGATGGTAGTACTCAGCTTTGAAAAACTCAGTTGTCAGAAGGGCCATAGCTTAATTTTTGGCTTCTAATCTAAATTCCTATGGCTGGCAGTTGAAAAATAAATGTTTATATGTAAAGTTGGTATAGAAATAATGGAGGTAATAAGGCCACTCTTTTCTTTTTCAATGAGAAATGTCCTTTGCCAATTTTTAGTTTCGGTTCTTACATATCTGAATAGGTAGACTTCTTGGTAATATGAAGTAGAGAAAATTATTTATTTGACGCTTTAGAGTCTGAAGGCCTCTGAAAGATGGAAAATATACATATTGAGCTAAACAAGTAAACAAAAATGTATACATATTCACAAATTATTTTAAAGCCAATCCAATGTATATAGATTAACCTAAAGTGTGGTTATACACTTTATTCATTTCTTTTGTCTTTCAGTTCATATATATCACTGTAGATTTACTTATTTCCCATCTGAAATGAATAGGGAATATGATTTTGTGGAATTTATTACAAGTTAACCACTGTTCTGTCAGTACTGGAGCTCTCAGTGGTATAGCATATTTGTAGGGAGGAATTTTTCAGAAACTTACTCGTGGTGGGCTTTCTGCTGACTAGTGTGCACTGATCAGTGATGACTTTATACGTGTGTGGGATTGTAAGTAAAACTTAGTTGACTGCAAAAAGATATATTTAATATACCTTATTTTACCATGAGCAATAGTAATCCAGAACTGAAATAGGTCTCTATTAAACAGAATCACAGAATCACAGAATGGTTGAGGTTGGAAGGGACCTCTGGAGATCGTCTAGTCCAACCTCCCTGCTCAAGCAGGGTCCTCTAGAGCATATTGCCCAGGATCACATCCAGACGGGTTTTGAATATCTCCAGCGAAGGAGACTCCACTACCTCTCTGGGCAACCTGGTCCAATGCTCTGTCACCCTCACAGTGAAGAAGTTTTTTCTCAGGTTTAGGTGGAACTTCCTGTGGTTCAGTTTCTGCCCATTGCCTCTTGTCCTGTTGCTGGGCACCACGGAGAAGAGGCTGGCCTCATCCTCTTGACACTCCCCCTTCAGATACTTATACAGGTTGATGAGATCGCCTCTCAGTCTTCTCTTCTCCAGGCTGAACAGGCCCAGCTCTCGCAGCCTTTCTTCATAGGAGAGGTGCTCCAGTCCCCTCGTCATCTTTGTAGTCCTCCACTGGGCTCTCTCCAGTAGTGCCATGTCTCTCTTGTACCGGGGAGGCCAGGATTGGACACAGGACTCCAGGTGAGGCCTCACCTCCCTCGACCTGCTGGCAACACTCTGCCTAATGCAGCCCAGGATCCCATTGGCCTTCTTGGCCACAAGGGCACACTGCTGGCTTATGCTTAACTTGTTGTCCACCAGCACTCCCAGGTCGTTCTTTGCAGAGCTGCTTTCCAGCAGGTCTACCCCCAGCCTGTACTGGTGCATGGGATTATTCCTCCCTGCACTTGCCTTTGTTGAACTTCAGGAGGGTCCTCTCTGCCCAGCTCTCCAGCCTGTCCAGGTAAGGAGGAGGAGACAGTAAATGAGCAAACATAGTTTTCAAATTTACTGAATTCAGTTATTTAGTTATTTAGTATAAAGTTGCAACTGGGAAGACCTTTTTTTTTTTTTTTTTTTTTTTTTTGAGAGGAGGGAGTGTTAGTCTGCAAATACATTTAGGATGTGGATATACAAATGCCCTGTCACCTGAGACTGGAAACATTTTCCTCAGAGACCATGGTCACTTCCACCCTCCTTCCTGCTCAGTGAGTATGTGAGGTGGAGAACTCTTGGCTTCATTTCATTTTCTCTCAACTGCCCAGTTGCTGCTATGAATTTTCAGTTATCTTGGATAACATCTCCAAAGGCTATTTTACACCCTGCTGTAAGGGTTGTCACACACGCAAGGTATCCTTAGTGCCATAGTGCAAGTCTTGTTCCCGGTGAGTGCTCCATGTGGTGTTCTTTAAAACCTGGAAGGGATGGTGAGTTTAACTACAGGAAATTTCTCCTCGAGAAGGCAGTGAAAACTCTGATGTGGGAGCCAGTGGGTATCATGCGCTGGAAAGCTGTCAGCCAAATCTAACTACTTTGTCTTTCATCTGCCAATGTCCATCCTCCTAAGAAATCCATCCCAAGGACGTCTCTCTGTCTTCTCCCTTCCAGACTGATAAAGTCAAGTCCTCTCAGATCCTTGTGGTTACCGCAGAGGCTTCTGATTTGGTCATCCTCAGAACCAGTTCAGGCACTGAAGGCCAATATGAAGCTCTGTAAGCATATGTCATCTTCTTTATCCGTCGCACCAGTTCTTCTTTATCCATCACAGCAGCCTGGGTGCTAGCTACATGAGCTCCAGCAACCATCAGTACGTTCTTTAGGACCGATGGTACTAACTTGGATGTCTCCATACTTGGCACCAGCAATGCTTAGACTGTTACCTGAATCTTCATTGCTGCTTCTGAAACTGCTGTGAGGGAATTAAAGTTGGTAACAAACTCCAGCAACACCAAGATTTGCCATCTCTGCCAGTGTGGTTCTCTGTTTTTGGCAGCTGTGTTCCCCAGCACAGACAACAGAGTTTTTGGGGCAGTAGTTCAGATGGTTGTTATAGTGTTACTCTGGTTATCCTTCAGAGAAACACAGCAAGCGTCCCTTGTTCTAAAAGACCAGCACGGCCCTGACTGAGAAATCCCTTTCATCTTAGAAGTTGAATATGAGGTCCCATCTCACTATCCTGAGGCCCCCAATCGGATGGCCTCTTCATCATGACTGTCACTGTGCCTTCAGAAACTGTATCGAGTGGGTGGCAAATCCTCTACAGGGTCTTCTCAGTATGGCTGTAGAACCGCCACATGACCTAATGGATACTCTGCATTACGAACAGATCCTGGTGGCCCTCCATTGGGAGTGCTATTCTGGACTCAGCAGCTTCATTTTGGAAAACTGCTTCTTATCCCAGCCGAGAAAGCATCGGTGGTAAACAGCTAGATCACAGGGAACACTAGTTTCCTTACTCTGCCTCTCTGTGATAGTGATTGCTTTGTCTTCTGAGTTTAAGGACAAAGGTGGTTGGGATGGTCTGGGAACACATTTATGTTCCTCAGCCTCATTGCCGTTTAGACTTGCAGACTATCGTGGTTGTTTGTCAGGCATGAATTCATCCATCTGTATAAGCTATTGTTCTTGTTTGAATTTCGACTCGTGTTTTTTAAGTTTCTTCAGGATATATGAAGCCAGACAGACTTTGCCTGCTTTTTCAATAGGTAAAGTTTTGAACAGTTTGCTGACTGTCATTGCAAGCTGCAGGCAAAATAACAAATGCATCCTGACCCCAGACTTCCAGTCCCTCTAATGGCACACAGCCAGCCATCTGCCAGGCTCCTCTCCTTTCCCCTTCCAGAGTGATAAAGTCCTGAGCTCTTTGCAGGACTGTCAGGTGTCCCTCTAGCTGCCTATTTTCAATGTATTTTATTAGGGGTAATGCTTTGTATTATCCTGCTGCTTCAGCAGTCACAGCCAATTTTAATCAGCCAAAATATCAGAAGATTTACCTAGAGAATACCACCAGTTCTTCAACTGCTGTGCTCCATAGCATGGACCAGGATCCATGTTCTAGTGGTTAGAGCACTCCAGAAAAGATGTTTTCTAAATAGCAAAAAGGAATAAACTAGCAGTTAAGTTTCAGATCAGTGTGTTTGTTGGTCCTCTCCAGTTTATCAGTTCTGATAGAGTACTCGTTTTGGAGTACCTGAAGGCATCACGTCTTTCCTTAAGCTGTGTGAAGGTCTATTCAGCACCTGTTTGAGTATCATTTGCTTATCAACAAAGTTTCTGTACTTTCTTACTCCATCATTTCCAAATTCCTTAGAGCTGAAGGAGCACCATTTTTCATTTTTTTTACCTAGTACTGGACATACTGCACAGTGGGATTTGAACCTGATGTTGTGTGTTCTCCTGGATCCTCCCTTTCAGATCCTTAGCTTAGTTGTTCACTTCTTGGTCTGTGAAGGGAGATTTCTAAGTTGCTATCACTTCTTCCAGAAGCCGAAGCCCTTATGACAGATCTGTCTTGATGATAGAGTTCCTTTCCAGATGTACCGCAAGTTTCTCTCTAAGACAATATCTGAATTTCACGTAAATCTCTTGTTCTTCAATGAGTGTCATTATTTGCTGACAACCATCAAGACAGAACCAGTTAAAGCCCTAATTTGGACTCCAGAAGAGTCCAAGCAACTTCAGTAGCACTGTGAAAAATACCTTTATTTCCAGCATCTATCATGGGACTACCCAAAGCCACTGTCCACACTTTCAGTAGGTGTTAATCTGTCTCTGAAACCTTTAGAGTTGTTACAGCATTTTGTGGAGTGGTTCTGTAGTCACTTTTTGTATGCAGGACTATGAGACTCTCCATCTGCTGATTTATGTCACATGATAATTATATGGAACCACCTGTTGTGTGAATGTATGTTTGAGCTATCATGTACAGAAAGAATAAAGAAGGAAGGATTACTTATCAGCAATGAAAATTCTCTGACATGCAGAATTCACAAGCATGTATGTTCCCTTTACACCTACAGGCCTTCAAAGTAGTGTATTGCCATGGAGGAGAGACAACTAAATAGCATCAATTGCACTTCACCTTGTTTGCCCATCTCCTGTTTTTTTAATCAGAATATTATTTCTCCAGAAAATTGAATTGCACTGGAATTTGGGTGACAAATTTTGGCATTGTAAGTGGAAGCATGGGACTTCAACTCAGAAATGTAGGTTCTGTTACATATTCATTGTAGACATATTTTGTATCTTGTGAGTCCTTCCAAACTCTACCTTTTCACTGCTCTTCTTAAATGTGTACATGTTACTGACAAAATCATAGAGGGAGTTTCAACCTGCAGTATTATTAATATACCAGTGTTCTCTCTAGTTAATCAAAATGCTGCTTATGCATTACCTTAAAGATTGATGCCTTTTTAATGTTGCCGCGTCCCAGTTTACAGATGACTCTGCCCTGCCATCTGGCCCTGAAGGAGCAGGCAGATTCCTTCCTTTTCCTCCTCTCCCTGCAAGTACTCCTGACCCTCCTTCCTGCCTCTGCACCTCTCCCTGCCAAAAGGCAGGTGGGACCACTGCATGCCAGTAGTGTACTCCACATCGCGTTTCATCAGCTGTGGTCAATACTGTGCTCTTTCATCCCAATGTTCAAGAGAAATAGGAAACTGAATGAAGGCGGGGTGGATCAAAAACAAATCTGGAAGCGTACAGCTAAACAAATTAAAACATTTTGATTTACCAGTTTAGAGTGATCTTACCCTCTACAGGTGTTTCCCTGAATTTTTCATGTAGGTTTGCGAGTATGTGATCTGTCTGGATTCTTTGCTGCTTGTGGAATTCCTGTACTGTCATTAGCCCAAAATAGTTTCTTTACATTTTGTATTGGTAGGACACTGTACCTTATTTTTTGGACAAGAAAAAACAGAACCAAAGTTTCTTCTTCTTCTTCTTTTTTTTTTTTTTGTCTTTCTGTGCTTATCTTCAACAACCATATGGGCTAGAAATGTAGTTGCTCTAAATGGTAGTATATAATCTTCAAAAGTCACAAGCTACGTTAGTGTCCTTTTTGCTACTTAATGCTGGTGAGAGGATTAGCTAGCCTCTTTAATTTTTCTGTTGATGTACACCAGAGCTACCTACCTTATACTTTCCAAATGTTAGAAACTACAAGCTAGCAATGGTATTTCATGCGATTGTTGTGCATTTTCTTGATGTCTGATTTCATAAAGTGTTTGCACCTACATTAAAATATGTCAATGCGTGTGTGCAAGAGGTAATTTATTTAAACAGTTTTGTGTACATCAAACTGTAAGACTTTAAACCAAGACTGAATTATCCTTCTAAAGTATTTACTGCAGCTCAAACAGCAGTGATTGGCTTAATGCAGGAACTCTTGAAAGCTATTAGTATCTGTAGCTCACGTGATACAGAATCTCAGATTTTCGTGAGATCCCTTCTGTTCTTAAGGTCTCTAGTGTCTTCAGACTAAAGGAACGTTGAATGCTGCTGATAATAACAAATATGACTTGAAAAGTTCTTTCTGTCTTCAAGCACATTCGATGCATGGTTTTGCACTCATGAAGTACAATGAGAAAATTCCGCTGACTTCAATGGGAGCAGGAATAGTCTCTGATATCATTAATCCTTCTTTTTCATTGCTTTTATCTTCAATAGTTAAGTAAATCTGAATGTCTCCATTTCACCATTGGGGGGAAACTAATAGAAATGGAGTTCTTTACATGTCCTTTACTGCTCTGAGAAGCAGTATTAGACAGTATTAGTACTGGGCTTAACCCAAGGTGTTTTGTGGCTCCTGTGTTCCTCCTGGATTGTGAGTCCATGTCTGTATCTGCTATTCCTATTTTAATTTTCTCTCGTTAGTACATCTAGTTTAGACTTCTAGCAGCTGAAATCTGCTCAATAAATCCACTGCTGGTGCTAGACACAGCAAGAACTGGTATTGTTTTGACAGGCAGGCAAACAGATTTACAATTTTAAACTGAACATTTTGTCCTTTGAAGCTACTCTGAGAACTTGCTTATAACATTAATGTGATGTTAAAGTAATAGTATTTTGACTTTTTTTGACAAGTATAGCAGTGACAGTTCAGTGAAAGAGAGATTTCAACCTGTAAGTATCATTTTCAAAGGGACATTGTAGAAATTAACATTCTAAAACACTTGTTAAAAGAGAATTTTCCTAATAGTAAATGAAAAATGGCTCTTACAAAACTTGTCTACAGTGTATTGTTAAATTAGTGGCTTGTTTTCAGACCAAGCAACATATTGATGTTGAGACAGATTTAATTAATAGAAGGATTCCTTTGAAAGTTTCTTATGTCTGAGGTCAGAACAAGCTATTTCTGTGGTGAGAGGATGCTGAGCTAACAAACTAGCTAGTTCAAAGGGCATACCTGTTGTAAACCTGATGGATTGTTAATTTTAGCAGATGTGAACTGGGAGCAAGCCAGCTGTGGAAAGCAAAATTTTTGACTTGCTGGCTTCCGTGTAATCTGCCTTGCACTTGAGTAATGAATGTGTTTTTCATACTTTTCAGATACTCCTTTAGCTCAGGGAGTTGTCTATTTCCTTTGGCCTCCTCCTAAAGGGAAAGTATTTTATAAATGGATGCTGAAATAGATGCAGAGTAGTGCTATCTGGAAGCTGGATGCTCCAGGCTGACCTGGACAGAGTGTCTCATAGGAAACCACTAAAAGGTGCATTTGTATGTGTGTTTGAGAGTGAGAAAAGAGGGAAGATGTGCATGTGTGGAAAAGGAGAAGCGAGGATGGAAAAAGGGAAGACCTTTGAGTAGGCCAGTGATCTTGCCTTCAGGGACCTTCCACTGAAGCAAAAACAAACCTACCTTGGCAGGGGGAATCATCCTTCCCACCTTCAGAGTGCCAGATTGAGGGCCTCCTGTGGTTAGGGCATTCCTGCTTTCTAGATATCCATCAAATCAACTTCTGCTTCTGTCACATTCACAATGCCATTTAGTCTTAAAAGAAAGACCTGGTGCATAAGACACTTCGTATTCTCTTAGCCAGAGCTCCTCTTCAGTATTTTTAAATAGTAAGGTTGTTTGCTCTGAGCCCTTTGCCACTCTTTATCTCTCTGTACTTGCTAGAGGCAGTATGGAAATTACTCCAGTGGATCCCTACTTTTCAAATGGGAGATTATATTAAAGAAGTGCAGAGAATATGACGAAAGAGCTTGTTCTATCTGAACATCATTATGTGCAAAGAGAATTTAGTTAATATCTTGTTCTTTTCATTTTCTATTTTTTACCCTCGGACTCATGACGGAAACTCTTGGGGAGTTTATATTCGCTATATCATCTGACCGGATAGCAGTTGTTGTTTGCTGATAACCCTTAAATTGGTTGCTATTTCATCACTGATTTGTAATCTTGTTTTAAAGGCCTTTCTTCCTCTGTGTGTTGAGGGTAGAAATTGCTTTAATTATTATTATATATGATTTATTAGCCAAATCCTAACTTACGAGTAGCAGTTGATCACCCTTAAATTGCAAACAAGTAATTTAACTGTGAAACTGTTCATAACATTGCCTGACGTTCTAGGAGGACTTCCAACTGTTCCTCAGGTATTTTAGTTAATTTCTGGCAACATACTTTCTGTAACTGGTTATAGTTAAAAGTTTCTATTCTTTCTTGGATAACTGGGTAGAACTGGTTTCCAATTAGACTTCACCTGGAAGCTTATTAGTATTTTGCGTTCTTTTTTCATCTTATCGTGTTCATATCTTTCGCTTCTGTGTAGATCAAGAAATTGAGTATTGTCATATGACTATAATGCAGAGCAGTACATAAATTTCATGGGACTACATAATATATTAAGTATTTTTAAATTTTTTCAACATGTTTTAATCAAAACTGTAATACATGCTGTTCCTGAATGTTCATAGATGACACGTTGTGTGAGTAGTTAGGCATTAACCATAGGTCCTGTGGAAGGCTTTTGCTGTTCCCGTGTAACTCTTCCTCTGTCTTTCAGCAGTGCTCAAGACCTATGCAAATTCACAGTGATTTTATCTCTGCTGCTTTTTATGCAAATAATGCTGGGAAATCGCAATCAGTATCATATGTCATAGTTCATTTAATGTTTCATGCTGGGCAGGAAATTAACTGTTTTTAGGAAAAAAATTCATCCATTTCACTTTGGAGTTTGGTCAGAGATTTATTTGCAGATATGCTGTAATGGTATATTCTGTTCCCATTCACATATGGATATTCGCATTTCTCAGCTGAGGCTCAGTGTTACCTGAAAGGTCAAATGTTTATTGCTGTTTGCTCTTGATGGTCTTCCTCATTAAGCAAGCTATATTTATGGCTAAAGCTCTGCTGGTTGTTTCTTCACCCAAGCCAAGTTGCTAAATGCACAAAATGAGATCATTTTGTTATAAAGAAGATCCTTCTTGGTCTTGCTAGTGTAGGGTAATTATATCCTTACACCCCCTCAGAACTCTCTCTGTCAAAGTTATCTTGATGTGAGTAGTCATGACTTTAAAAGATTTAGTCATAAAGACAGCCACAGACTGTAACTTGTCATTTATTCTTTACCTATCCCAAGGCAAAAAAGAGCTGGCAGGATCTTATGTCTAGGATGAAACTATCACAGAAGAACTTCCTGACAAGTCCAAGCTGTGTGCCTTGCAGGGAAGGTGTCTCACGTACTGTATGCTAAAATGTTATTGCTCAATTTATAAAGCTAATCCAGCCTGCTCTCAGTGATGATTCCAAGGTATTTCATTTAGTATTTGAGGTGTAGCCCAGTGTAAACTTTTCTCTGTGGCTGCACATTTAAACTATTATCTGCTGTACTTTTTTGGTCAGGTTGTATATATATTCTTGATTCTCAGGGAAGAAACTTGGGGAATCGTTGTGATAAAATATGATAAAATGACTTCCATGATAAAATGGCTGGATTTGTGAAAAACAGTGGAGGACGGACAAGGTGACCTTCTGAGGTCCCCTCCAATCTGTATAATCTTATGAGTCTATGAAAAAGTACTTTTTAAATATGGGGAAACTCATTTACTAGTAGAGGTACTGGGTAAGATTTCTTGGTCTATATACCAATATACATTTTCTGTACCTTTACATTTAATAAGTGAACTTGAGATATACAGATTTTGCAGGCTTATCATACTGTGATGGTAGAAGCAATTAATGTTGCTAATGACTTTGCAAAAATTAATACCTTCGCTGAGGTTAACGGAACTGCTAGCATGAGTACTGGTACCATATATATTGGCACAGCTGCACCTTCCTTGGAGACTGGGTTAGTAAGACTTTCAGTGTTTTGTTTAAAAAGAAGAAATATGCTAACAAAATAGTCATGGTGGCCTTATATTGCAGATCAGACTTATTTCTTTATCCCCAAATCATGTTCCTTACTTATTCATGGAAAAGATCAGTGGAATGATTTCTCCTTGATGACTGCTTTGCAGTAGTTTCAGTGAAATCAAAATTAAATAAGCATCAGGTGTCAAGTATCAGAATATTTTGACTATTTAAAGACAACAGGAAGTTTAGCTTTATTCAGAAGATCTTTAGCTATAGTCTCTCTCATTTTTGAAAAACCTCACATCTTTGAATCATGGCTGTTGTTAATTGTTAGAGTCACCTTTTAGCAGTATATTTAAGGCTTAACTGATTAGACACTTTCAGAAGAGGCTTGATCTCAGCAGCAGTTCTCTCAAGCCAAAAAGCACATTTAGGAACATGAGCTTTGATTTGAAGATTTGGTCTTTGTATGCATGCCTACCATGGTTTTAAAAATTATTGTGTAGTGTAAAATGAGTGCATGAGATGATGAAAAATGCTGTTCTTTGGACTGTAGAGGCAGACAGTGATGCTGCCTACTAAGTGTTTCCCAGGGTAGCACTGAGAAGGAAGGGAGCTTGGTGCTTTGCTTCAGTTCCCTGTTATTCTTTTCCTATTTCTTTTAGTACAAGCACATTAGAAGGGAGAGAAAGAGAGTGGGTGTTATAATAACACGTAGGCTTTGAGACAGGCAGTTCTGAAAGTTACTTAAACAAAACCATTGAGATCATTTTGTCAAGACATTGTCTAGTTCGCCAGTGAACGCTAAGGAAGAACAAATCCAATTGCTTATACCTTGCCTTTATTTGCTGCATGAGTTACTTCTCTAGTTTGCTGTCTCTACCACCCCAGTTGTGCCCTTTTGCTCCATTTCCTGTGCGTAAAGTGCAATAGAGAAATTACAGGTGAACAAAGTCATGTTTAGAAACACCGTTTTGTTTTGCCACGTTTTTAGTGCAGAATTCCTAGTGAAGAAGCAGAATTAAAAAGAAAAATAGTACTGATAGAAAAGCAGAGCAAAGCAAACGAGAGTGTGAGACGGGAAAGCCCAGAGATGCTCCAGTGCCTCTGCTATGTGAAAAGTGACGTGTTAAGCATAACGGCCTTGTTACCTGTCCTCTTGGAACAGGCAGCTTAATCCTATTTGATGTGATAAAGTTGATGTTTCAGACGGTTGTTTGAAATGACAGCCCTTACCAAAAAAAAAAAAAAAGAAAGAAAAAAACCAAAAAACACTTCAACTAAGAACAAGTGGAATTATTGCAGAAGCTTTACCAGCTGAAGGAGAGAAAGGGCTTTGTGGTTGCACGGGGAAGTGAGCAGTGTGTGTAGAGTAAAGGAGTGGCAGAGAGAGAGGAAAAAAAAAAAAGGAAATAGACCTTTTTTTTGTGTCAGGATGTTTTACATTCTCTTTGTTTATTGTCAGCTTGTTGAAATGTGTGAAAGCTGATAGCTTACCATGGGCCTGGTAAGTTATCACCCTTGTGAAAGTTGGAGGCTCTCAAGACCCAGGATGGTTAGCATTCTGGGACTGGTATTTTCTACCAGTTTTGTTATTGCCTTTAGAAATATTGATGCAGTTGATCTTTATGCAACCACGTTGCTTTAAATTAACAAATGTGTAATGAAATATCTTCAACATAAATCGGAAGTAAAAGAACCTATATGCAAAAGGAAAAAAAGGTAAAAGTAAGTGAAAAGAAGTTGTCAAAGATTCCTTTTTTTTCCCTAACATATGCTAGAAGTTTGTAGATTAGTAAGCTTGAGGTGAATATTTCCATATGTATTTCTATATTATCAGGGACTAAAGTACAGCAGAGGACTTTTGCTATTGTGAAGCCTTGTAAAGCCATTGTTAAGAAAGTACATTTTTGCAGGATTTTATAGACTGGTACACTGAAGCACAGCTGAGACTTATCTATAAAATCGCAGAAGAGTCAGAAATACAAAGAAGAAATCTTATTGGTGCAGAAGCAACACAATCAGCAATTGTACGTGACCACTTCTGAATGTTATGTAATATATAACTTGCCTTTGTTTATTCTTTTTTCTTTCCTTTTCAAACAGTTTCCTAAACATCTTTATGATTTGGCATGTGTTGGACTATTTTTTTAAAGTATGAAAAGTAAACGGCTTATAGAAAAAGTCTGATCTTTTCATAACAGATTTAAGTTCTTTGTCACTTAACTGATAGGTTAGAGAAGCATTTGTACTTTCTGTAAGACTTTCTCAGGCCACTTTCCGTCTTTCAGCTGTGCTGGTTTCCAGTTTACTAGTATGGTTCGGTTTGAGTATGCTTACTGCTGAAAACCAGGAATAGCAGCTACTTCATGTTCTGAGGCATCAGGTAGAAGCAAGTCATTTGATTGCTCAGTTACCACGGTATAAAACACATTAGTCTTTCTGTGTGCATTAGTTCACTTGGATGTTCCCAATCCACGTCCCTTATTTCCTTTCTGTGTTCGTGTTCACCAGTGCTCTTAACTCCTCAGCTGTGTGTAATCTGCCTAGATCTTCCCTCGGTGCTCCGGTGCAAACCCTGGCAGTGGGATAGGTGTGGAGGCGTGATTGTGACAGGATAAAAGCTGCAATGTGTGCATAAAAAGAACCATATTACTTACGCTCAATTAACATGGTCATGTTTCAGAGAGATCACCAAACCATGGCTAAAAGCACCTTTGCATATAATTACCTAGGTATTTTCTCTTTGACTGATGTAGAATTGTTGTTCCTGAAAAGACAGCTTCAGTAGATTATGAAGTTTAAAGAAACCACCATTATTAATATTGGTGGTCATTTATTAGTGCAAGATACTTGTTTAATTGCAAAGCAATAGAAAGTACAAAACATTATGATGGAAGAGAGTTCTGCTTTGAATATGCTAAAAGCAGTCTAAAACAAATGGGTATTGCTGAAAAGGCAATAAATGCAAAGTTCAGTTAGGGGTTAAATGAAAGATTGCTACAGAGATTTCTTTTTGGGTGCACAAGATGAAGAGAAACTTCCCACAGTTAGGATTCAGAGCCACTAGTTCTAGAGATGAATTTTAGAGGCAATGCGTCTTTTATGGGACTACAGAATGTGACAAAATAGCGTCCTGCTCTTTATAGTTAAATTTCCTCTAGTGAGGCTGTGAGGGTAATATGTCAAGCTCTGCAGAATGCAAACTTCCATGTCTGTAGGTATATTATGTATTAGGTAGGAGGTATATTCTTTACTCCTTTGATTTGGAAGAAAATCTCCAGAATATCTTTTTGCCTTGAATGAATATATGTATTTTAAGTTGACATCCAGTTTGAAACAGGATTTTGAACTTCCAAGTGCCTAAACTGTATCCTTAGCATACAATCCAATCAGGTTATGCTCTGGCATGGAGTAAACCGTGCCAGATCATCTTCTTGCCCTTTTTCTACTGGGCACTTTGCATTCTCTTCTGCTACACTGGCTTTAGGCGTGGCCTGGATTTCCTTTTAAATGGAGCAAGAGTTCCACTCTGGATTCATCAGCTCCAGCGTCTCATTAGATGCACATATACTTTGGCTTTCCTCCCACTGAAATGTACAAGCCAGCTGGTTTTTCTGCAAGAGGATATTCTTTATGGCCAATGAAAAGGGGCTGTAGAATTGATCAGTACTGGAAAATCTAAGCTTTCTCCACTTAACGCCTTTGGAAGTTAACTGTGACGATTTGTCCACTTACATGTTGCCTTAAGGCTAGCCTTTGCATAGAATTGCACAAAACCCCCCTGTTCCTGATGTGCAGGCAAACATGCTACGTGGAGTTAGTCAGTACTACTTCTCAAAATACATACACAGCTGAACCTTTTCAGAGGCATCAGCCTTCCAATCACATCATAGCCCTACTTTGCTTTGAACAGTGGCAATCAGATGAATATGTTCTTGGCTAGCAGCCTAATGAATGAGTTGTAGAAATTTGAGAGAATGGATTTACAATCATTTAATACTTGGCTTCCTCTGCAGTCACTACCACTGATGCTAGCTGAGACAGTAGCTGTGATTGTCTAGATGTTTAAATATTAGGCAACAGGTGAAATATATTTAACCAACAGTTTAAATATGACACTGTTGAGGTAAGCAAAGGTGTGTAATATCAGGTATCAATATAAAATACAGTTTGTAAATATCAACACTGAACTTCAGGCAATATGTATTTTTTGTTCTGGAGGAAATTGGACTGTATACAAACTAATATATATACTTGCTACAAAATGATTCTGCTGAATAGCATAGCAAATCATTTGCTATTCACTACACCCCTGAAACTCCCTGTGCATACCTGCTTAAAATGAGCAACAAGTGTTGCTAGTAATGAAATAGTTCAAATTTAGTTTATTTTGTCTTGTGATGCACAAATAGAAAATCATTTAAGTGTGACTGATTTTATTCATGTGCAGTAGTTGCTCATCTGAAATGCTATTGAAGTTCAGTAATTGGAGTTCTGAAATACAGTGTTTGACAGATGGTGTAGGTGGTTTGTGCCATTTCCATGATAAATCCAGTTACAGATATAACCATGAGGAAGTTGTCTTCATTCCTTGACTACTGCAACATATAGATGGAAAAAGTGACAAACATGACATGAAAATGGATGTATGTCTTGGTTCTTCATTTTTCTGCTGTAATGATTGAATTTTCAAACAAGTGCAAAAGACAGATTTATTTTATTTTTACTTCATTTGAAAAGGAGTTGCTATAAATACTAAAAAAACTGTTTCAGTAGCCTTTATATTTTAAATCTCCTTTTGCAGCCTTTCCTATAGTAAATTACTTCTGTAAGGTTTTACGGCATGAGTTTGAAAACATTACTCTTTTTAGATTAAAATAAAATAGATCCTCAGGAAGATACATTTACTATTAAAAATATCAGAGGCTTGGGAGATGGACCGTTCTGTTGCCTTAGGGCTTGCTGTACGAACTCTTTTTACAGTTGAAACTTAGCGATGATAGAATAGCATAAATAAAAAGAAACTACATTATACAGTTTTAATATTATTTTTTATTCTCTTTGTGTTTAAACAGAAATCACAGATGCTGGTACTAGAGGAACCCCAGATACAATTAAGGGTGTGAAGAGAAAAAAGATTGTAACCGAAAACCATCTAAAAAAAATACCAAAATCGCCTTTGAGAAGCCCCACCGAAGCAAAGGTTAAACAAAATGTAGAGCCTTCACCATTAAAAGTTCTTCCAGATGCCTCAGAACACACCAAGGCACAGAATCACTTACCTGTGCAGAATGGGAATCAGTGTACCAAACAAAATGGGGGAGCAGTTAGTAATGAGATAAATGTTGAAACAACCAAATCTGAGACGACGGTGCAGACAACGCTTTCTGTGGTACATCAGTGCTTGGAGCTGAGTAAGCAGACGGTGGAGGATTCTGATGCAAACCAGTTAAACTCGCCAGAGAAGAAATCTGTCTCTAACTCCTTATCAAGAAAAGCAAAGACTGACAGTAATGAATGTATTACTTTCGGTGATTGTAGTACTACATCCCCATGTACTCGTACTGCATTCGATGTCTTATTAAAAGCTATGGAGCCTGAACTGAACACCTTAGCACAAGAGTGCCCCCCTTATGGGATGCAGATAGAAAAACTGAGACCAAATAAAACTGTAAGCACCTCTTCTAGTCTCACATCCAATACGATGAGTGTCCAAAATCAGCCTGCTTTATCACAGCATGAGTTGGCAGCTGGATCGCACTATTTCCCGCGTACTTTAAACAATGTTCATGTAGCAACAACAGCTAAGAATGGGCAAGCACAGATCCAATCAATTTCTCATTCACAAGACCTTATTGCTAAAACCAGTCAACAAAGTCACCAGGTCGTTATGTGTCCAAGTTTCACTAGGTCGCTAGTGCAACAGCAGAGTCCAGAAAACCCCAAACTCCAGCAGATATACAGTATGGCAGTAACCTCGTCTGTCGTTCACACCTCATCTTCCACGGTAACTCAGGTTTTTCCTCAAAACCAGTTAGTAGCTAGTTCATCTTCACCTTTGCCAATTAACACATCCAGTTCCACACACTTGTCTATAGGTCCCATCTACAATTCAGCCCAGATAGCATCAGTTGTAAATCATGGTGTAGAACAAATATGTAATCTTCTTAAAGACCAGAAGCCTAAAAAACTAGGGAAGTATGTCTGTGAGTACTGTAATCGGGCCTGTGCCAAGCCCAGTGTTCTCCAAAAGCATATCCGATCCCATACTGGAGAGCGACCGTATCCTTGTGTGACATGTGGGTTTTCATTTAAAACCAAAAGCAATCTGTACAAGCACAAAAAATCTCATGCACATGCTATCAAACTTGGACTTGTCGTACAGCCAGATTCTGGTGGTCTGTTCTTATCTCATGACTCGGACAAAGCACTTAGTATTCATTCAGATGTGGAAGAAAGCGGTGAAAGTGAAGATGAAGGCACTGCTGATGAAAGACAAGATGATCAAGAACTGGAACCTGCACAAATAGTGAAAGTCATTTCGAGTGCAGAAACTTTGCAGAAAGGAAGCCCTATTCCACTGAGCAACCCAGACTGTATAGCAGGTGATTCCTCGTTACATGATACAGAACCACAAGTAAGGGCAACTTTACCAAAAGTAGTAGTTCATCCTGTTAATGTTTCTCCTTTAAGGGCCGATAGTCCAAAAGTAACGGATTCAGCACCTGAGCTTGCTGCAGCACAGAAGAAAGGAGATTTTAAAGTGACAAATCTTCAGTCAAACGTAACACACCCAGCCTCATTCAAGGAGAATGACGTAAAGCAACATCAGAAGATAGAAACGGGCCTATTAGAGGAACAGCTAGGGTCTGCGATAGGAGCTGTGCATGCTCAGCTCCAGAGACAGCAAGCTACTGATTGTTCCCAAGATCAGCAAGGAAAATGTCTTTTGAACCCTAGAAGTTTAGGTAGTACTGATTCGGGTTATTTTTCTCGTTCTGAAAGTGCTGATCAAACAATGAGCCCACCAGCCCCTTTTGTAAGAGGACTGCTGACCTCTGAAAAAGATTTAAATAAAAATCTACCCTGTGTGCCAAGAGCAAGTGGGATGGTAGCGTCTGTGGTTCAGACAGTTTGTACTGAAAAAAATTTGATTCTCTCTGGCCAAATGCGACCACCCATGGCAACAAAAACCCTTGAGGAGCGTATCTCAAAGTTAATTTCTGATAATGAAGCTGTTGTGGATGACAAGCAGTTAGATAGTGTAAAACCAAGAAGAACATCTCTTTCAAGAAGAGGAAGCATAGATTCACCAAAATCCTACATATTTAAGGATTCCTTCCAGTTTGATTTAAAGCCCATGGGAAGGAGAACTAGTTCAAGCTCTGATATACCAAAGTCTCCTTTCACACCCACTGAAAAATCAAAGCAAGTTTTTCTTCTGTCTGTACCATCGCTTGACTGTTTACCTATAACAAGAAGTAATTCTATGCCTACTACCAGTTATTCAGCCGTACCTCCAAATGTAATACCTCCCCCTCATCCACTTCGAGGAACCCAGTCGTTTGATGATAAAATTGGCTCTTTATATGATGATGTTTTTGTATCAGGGCCTGCTACTCCACTGAATCAAGGTGGACATCCTCGGACCCTTGTTCGACAGACGGCAATAGAAGATTCTTCTACTGGTGAAAGTCAAGTTCTTGGACCAGCGCGATCTGTAGAAGAAAGTTATCTTGGATGTAATTTATCAAATGAATCTTTATTGCAAAGGAGTAAGTCCCTGGCACAAGGATCAAATTTAGAAAAAGCAAAGAAGTCACCTCAAGTGCGAGGAACAATGTTTGAGTGTGAAACCTGCAGAAACAGATATAGAAAACTGGAAAATTTTGAAAACCACAAGAAATTTTATTGTTCAGAATTGCATGGACCTAAAACTAAAGCTGCAATCCGAGAGCCTGAGCATAAAACTGTTCCCAGTAGTACACAACCTCAAATTCTGCACTACAGAGTCACTAGTTCAACTGGTGTCTGGGAACAGACACCTCAGATAAGGAAAAGAAGGAAAATGAAAAGTGTTGGAGATGATGATGACCCACAGCAAAATGATATGAACATACCATCAAAGAATGCAGACAGCCAGAGTAAACCAGCAAATTCTTCCAGTCTGTCAAAACACAGTGCAACAGTAGTGGGTTCACAGCAGCAAAGCAATGTTGTACTTCAAAGTTCACAAATTCAGCTTGTGGCTCGAGGCACAGATCAGACTACTGAGCCAAAGATGGCTCCACTTACTGAAAAGCAGGCAAGTTCAGTTGCGCAAGAAAAGGTGGAGTTGAAAAGACAAGGGACTGGCATTTCAGTAATACAGCATACTAATTCACTGAGCAGAAATAGCTCATTTGAGAAATCAGAGTCTTTTGAAAGAGTATCACCAGTTTCTTTTCAAGAGCCCAACAAGGTTACAAAGCACCGCTCTTTGAATACAATTGTAATCCAAGAGGATAGACACTCTCATCTGCATACTCCCCAGCATCATCAACCGCTATCATCAGAAGCACCTAGAGGGGAAGCTCAGGGAAGTCAGATAATTTCTCATGAGAGAAGTACACCACTTCAGCCATCAAGACTTGTTCGCCAACATAACATCCAGGTTCCTGAAATACTGGTCACAGAAGAACCAGACAGAGACCAAGAAAACCATTACAGCGATCAGGAAAAGACAGAGAGATTTAATTGGCCACAGCGTAGTGAAACTCTGTCAAAATTGCCTACAGAAAAACTTCCACCAAAGAAGAAAAGAATTCGCTTGGCTGATATGGAACATTCATCTACTGAATCGAGCATTGACTCCACACTTTCCAGAAGTCTAAGTCGGGAGAGTAGTTTGTCTCATGCCTCTAGTTTCTCAGCTTCACTTGAAAAAGATGACATTTCCAAGGCTGAGAATCCTTCCAAAGTAGAGCTTATCAATAAGTCAACAGAATTCCTTATGATTCCTGCTGGCTCTAATGTACTGGGTGTGCCGGGCCCTCACTACAGGGAAATGAGACGTGCTGCATCTGAGCAAATCAGCTGCACACAGCCATCAATGGAGGTTGTAGACTACAGGAGTAAGTCTTTTGACTGTGGAAGTATGTCTCCATCGAAACCTGCCTCACTTGTAGAGGTAGCCGCTCCAAAATTGTCTTCTGGAAATGGTATTACTGGACATGTGCCTCTGCTAGAAAGGAGGAGGGGGCCATTTGTAAGACAAATATCTTTAAATATTGCTCCAGAAAATCATCAGCCTCAAATTAAATCAACTCCTTCATTTCAGACTGCTCAGGCTACAGATATGCCCACAGTGCCATTTCACAGGTTGCAGAGCTCCAGCAAGTCTTCAGTGGAGTTTCCTTCAAGTACTCAGCGTTCACAGACTCACTCCAGGCCTCACTCTGCAGTTCAGAATTGTAATCCTGTTAGCCTGTCTTCAGTTCAGCAGCCTCTAGAGCATGTTTTGAGTAATCAGGGACAGCCATCCTTGCATCAGCCTTCCCAGACATCTACTAAAACCTCAGCCCAAGGAGAACAAGCAAACACATACATGCTTTCATGTCACCCCGATGAAAAAAAGGATTGTTTTGCTCCTAAGTATCAACTTCAAGTTAAAACGTTGCATATAGGTCAGCCATACTCCTCTAAATTATTAAAAAATACTTTAGCAAACCAGACTGTTCCAAGTCAGGCTGGGGTGGACCAGAATGCATCCTCCTTTGAAATGCAGACTAAATTGTCTGATAATATGTCTAATCCATATTCTGTGCCTCCTCTAAAACAGATTATCCCTAATAACTGCAGCAGTCAAATACATCAGCTTCCTCCTTTTGTAGTTCCTGTCCGTATTCATAGTAGTATGCCATCCTATGGCTTTGCAACTGTTACACCCCTTCCTCACATTTTATTGACCCAGGATCAGATAAATCAATCTGTTTGTAAAACAAACGTTGTGACAGTGCCAATGCTTGAAGGTAAAACTCAGCTGCCAAAATCTCACAAAGACTGTCAGAGGACTTTGCCAAATTCATTTGAATTTGAAAGTTCACTTCCTGATAATGGAACGAGAAATTCACCTTTGTCAAGCTCTTTGAATATTATTCAGAAAGTGCCAGTTAGTGGACTCTTCCCTCAACAGGAAGCTACAGCTTCAAGTAAGCGAATGCTTTCCCCAGCCAACAGTTTAGACATTGCCATGGAAAAACAGCAAAAACGTGTTAAAGATGAGAGTGGAGCTGCCTGCATGACAGATGCTAGACCACTGCATTCACTGAACCTTCGGTCTGGTGACCCTACTAGTAAGCAAAAGAAACCAGTTTTGGTGAGACAGGTGTGCACCACAGAGCCTCTTGAAAATCATCTGTTAGATCCTGATGCTGTTCCACAGCAGGAAAAAAGCAGCAAAGCTAGTAATTCAGACCTGCTATTGCCTGACCGTCATTCATCTGCATCTGGGGTTTCAGAAACCCTAAAGGAGTCACCCGAATTGGAAGAGCTTAAGTTGTCAGCATCAGCAGTGCTTGTAGTTAGAAAACCATCTGAACTGTCTCCAGTGAATAATCAGAGTTCTCTTCCAAAGCCTGTAAGTAGCAGTCAAGAAAGAAGGTCTCCAAGTATTAGCAATGAGAGCAGGCAAATTGGTAGCCATGGTCAAGCACAACCTGTAACTACATTGTCTGCAATGAATGCAGGAGAATTGCAAAGATTGTCATTTCCAAGCCTCAAGACCTCGACAAATTTTACCTGGTGTTATCTCATGAAGAGAAAACCATTACATCTGCTGCAGAGTGACCAGAAAATTTCAGCATATTCTACATGGACTATTAGCCCCAACAATCCCAATCCACTTGGTTTGCCAACAAAGGTAGCTCTTTCCCTCCTCAATTCCAAACAGAAAGTTGAAAAACCACTATACACTCAAGCGAGGACTACTCATCCCAGATCTGATGTGTTGGTCTATTCAAGCAAGTGGAAGAGCAGCTTAACCAAGGTACTTAAATTATGTTTGATGTATACTGATCGTTTACGGAGAATGTGCTTTGGAAAGCATACTTGCTTGTGTTTCAGAGAATGTAATATACCAGATTTTTTTATCTGATTTTGAATAATAACCTCTACAATATATGTGCTTATTTATTTTAGTTATGCTGGACTGAACTGCTAAAAAGATCTTAACTAATTCCATTAAGAAACCTGTTCAAAAGGATTTATCCCTTTTCTTGGAAATTAATTCCTGGATTTAAATCTGTATATTAAGTCTTTGTTTTGGTAGGAATGCATTTGGCTATTTTTTTGAATGCAAAGGGTATAGCAAGGATAGTTCCAGTGTAAACATTTTTTAAGCACTTTTAACTTAAACAGGTTAATTAAAGATCATAGCTGTACATTTTGCCTTCAAAAATCAGCTGGTGTTTTCTGTCACAAGACAGTTCTCAGACTGAACAGGTGTCCATGGATATGCCACAGAAATATTTTTCACCGTTGCTGGTCATCTAACTGTGGGAGGAGTAGTGTCCAATTTCCCTCCCTCCCACCTAGGTTAATCAGTGGTGTGAAATAATGACAAAACCAGTAAAATTTAAAACAAAATTACCACTTTTGTAAAAACACTCACAATTTCTTAAATTGGTGCTACTCCAAATATGCCATTAAATTTTTTGCAGTGGAATGTTCTCAGGGCAATGTTTGTGACCTACAGAAATATTCCGTAATTCCAGAGTCAAATGTGGAAAAGCAGAGTAGTCACCTAGTATTTCCGTAAGTGTCTTTGGGTTGTGCATATGTGATCAGGATTTCGTTTACTGAACAGGACCAAAACTGCGTGCTTATTTGCAGAGAGTTTGGTGTTCCTTACTAAACTGATACACCTCTGTGAATAGGTAAATGTGACTCTTTGCTCTGTAACGTGGCGACAAGCGTCAGTGTCCATTTTGTGGATGAAACACTAGTTTTTGTTGGCCCATCTGATGAAGCTGTAATGCCTTTTGAAGAGAGCTGCAGTGTACATTGTAGTTTTGTGCTCTTCTTTCTTCCTTGTCCCGTATGTGGTATGTTCTTTGCCATGCTTTTCTTTCGAGCTGGCAAAAGCGGAGCGTAAGCCTTGAAGCTCAGTTCCTCTAGAATCATGCAGAGACTGTCTAGAACATACCAATTGTTTGGTGGGTTAGAAACCATCATACTATGTCATGGTGCCGTCTGCTAGCAACACAACTTTCTGGGCATCTGACTGAGAATTTGGATCAGTGGGTCCTGCAGTTGCTTTTCAGGAAACATACCACAGTCTTGGGAAAAGAAGTGTGTTTCTGTTGATGTTGTGTGATCAAGACTGTTACTGTCAGAGGTCAGGATGGGATATTTCTGTGTTTGCTAAATGTTTTGCTAAGATACCAAGTCGTCAGTGGGGAGAAGAGCAATAAGATGAGAACCTCTGTGCAAGAGGGAAGAAATAGTTTTCAGAATTACAGGGGGAGTTGAGAAGATATTCTCAAACCCCCAAAGGCCAAAAGAGTATTAGAGTTAAATCTAGTCCTCCTGAGGTCAGTGGGAGATTTTACCAGCACTTTTTTTGGAGATCAAAACTTAATCCATAATGTTTCAGATGGAAAATACATAGAGACTGCTGACTTCATGTCAGTGCTCTAACTGAACTGCATTTTGGTTCAATGTTAGTGCACCTCCTTTTACTTGTTAAAACTCATATTACCTGCTTCGACCTGCTTCCTCATACGTTTTATTAGATGTTGTACTTAAATAGTGCTAAGTTTAAAAAAACAAGGAGAGGATTGCTTTTAGGTTTAGGTTTTCATTGTTGTACCTATTTGAGCAATCCTTTTTGGGAAAGGCAAGTCTCACAGTAGCTGTGTCATCGACTTGTGTTTACTTTATTCTTAAAGAATTGTCTATCAGAAGTTCTGCAACAACAAAGCCACTGTATGCCCAATGAAGAACAAATTTTGTCTACAAACGAGTTCTGTTTAGAATATAAATAATGGATAACAATATTCAAAAAATATTTTGACAGCATCCTTTTAAGCGCTATAGGAGTACTTACATGCCCTAATAGGCAGCTGTCATGTACATTTACTCTGCTTCTTCTACAAAAGAAATGCAGTTATTAATCTTTCTTTAGTCTTTCTTGCTGACATTTTGAATGAAACACACTAGCGTGATGAAAATGAAAAGTTCTTAAACTCTACTTGGGAATGATTTACCAGTTTTACTTAGAGTCATTATGAAGGAAGAATGCACAGCAAGAAATCACCAGTTGAAGTTTAATTGGCATGTCAGATTGTATGAGTAAGGTTTAGCATGGCAGAAATTAAAAACTGAAAAGACCTGATAGGTACTGTGACCTAATACCTCCAGAGTTTGTCTAGTTTCTCTTTCAGTGACTCAGGCAGCGAGATTTCAGCCGCTTTCCAGGATGATGAGAATGCTGTTACAATATACCTCTGTATCACCAGCCTCCAGCTAGACCTGGTAATGGCATAGCTGACGCCAACTTGGCAACTTTTAGTTAGTCTCATTGCAGAAACCATGTTTAGTGGAAACAAAAACTGAAATTCCTTATTCTGCTCATGCCCAGTAATTCTCCTACTGGGTTTTTCTGGTTGAGATTGAGGGTGGAACCAGAACATTGGAAGTCCTTTTAGCAACTAATATTCCATTTTTACAAAAACAAACAGATTAGCAGAGTAATTCTCTATTACCTCCAAAAAAATGTGATTGATTTCCTGCTAAAAAGCTTGGCGGGGTCCTGAATTCCTTGAAGAACCGCAGTTTAGATTGTAAGTCTCTGGGGGTTGTGACTGTCATTCAGAAGATGTTTGTTCAAGTGGTTTGCACGTTTTAACCCTGACCTGACGGAGAGCTCCAAGTACCACTAAGGTACAATTTATTATTAATAATAGAGATGTGGTGCTTTTATCCCTCACATCCTCTCTCATAGGCATAGCCTTTTCCAGAATGATTTGGAGTATTCTGTTAGTGGAACTTTAACTGCTGATCTTTTCACAAAGATAAAGTGACTTCCTGAACTGTTCCTGGTCTTGCCCCTAGAACTAAGTCATGTTTACAGAGATCTCATGTTTCTGCATAACCACCACTAATCACTGTCACAAAAAACCCGGTTCTTTCAACAATAGATGTCATGGGAAATGAAAAGACATGTGAGCAAAATGCAAACAATAAGGAAACCCTGGACTTTGTTTGCTCTTCACAATTCACTGCTCAAAGGCAATAAAATAGGTGTAGTTGCCACGTTCCAATGATTCAAAAAGTGCCACAAAATGGTATTGTGAAGGAAGCTCCTGGAATAAATACAGCATATTAAAATGTAATTTGAGGTTCTCTTGTATAGAAAAGGCTTACTTCATCTTTCTGCTCCTTTTTTTGTTTTATTTATTTATTTATTTTGCCAGATTTCCTCACCTGAAATCATCAGTGCTGTATCAGGAGCTGTTTCTCAAGCCTCTACCTTGATCTTTGATTTTGCCTCTCTGAGGTGAATTGGTAATGTTTAGTGTGTTCCAGTGTGAAGATTTTCAGGAGTGAATATGCTGAAAAATGGAAAGTTTCTACTAACTAGAAAGCTTTCCTTTCTCGAATTATGTGACACAACAGTTCAGCTCACCACTGGAAAGTAGTTAAATGCACAAGATTTTTATGTGTAAAATAGTAAAACTTTAAAGATATGAAAAACATTTTCCCTAAATAGCTGCATGCCAATAGGAAAAATGTTTAATGAATATTAAAATCTAAAATTTTTATAGCTTGGATGATTCAGGCTCTAAGCATGTTTTTTTTCCAAGGGATGTTGTAAAGCACTAGAACTATCTATTGAACTCTGGTCTCTGGGCAGCCCTAACAGCAGTTTTCTTTCCAGTTTTATACCAGTAATTGAAGACAGTAGTGTTACACTGGAGCAAAATGAGTAAAGTAGAAATGAATCATGGTCTTTGTCTCCACGGTAGGAGAAAGAGAAGACTGCTCGAAATGGAAGACATAAGTAATTGTGGAGAGGAACATTTTTCTGTTCCTCTGAACAAAATGCGCTGTCATTTTTCTTCCCTTTTCACCATTTCTAGTGATTTTTCTAGGCTTTAGATGAGATAAATTAGAGGATTTGCATGTAAGAAACCTCTACGGTTTAAAGATCAGCTGCTTCTAATGATGATAGAGTCCAAGTTACTCCAGTCTTTTCAGCATCAATGTGGAATTTTTCAAAACATTAAAAAGGTTGATTTTTTTCATTATCAGGGAGCACTTCTGTAGATTTCTGTAACAGAAACTCAGATAGTGTTTCTATTAGAACATCTCTTGTGATGGCAGCATTTTGCATATTTAAGTCACTGAAATAAGCGGTAAAAATACCATATAGCTATTTAATTAAAGTACATCAGTGGAAGGTAGATAGTAATGTGAACACCTAGGTTAGACTACCTTATCTCTGTGCATAACTGTGTATGTATAATACTAAAAAATAAACATTTGCAAAAAAAAAAAAAAAAGGAAAAAGAAAAAAGAATCTGGATAGTCCAGGAATATTTGGCCTTGTGTTACTTTTTTGCACTTGGGTACTTCTTTGACTATACAATAGATTATAAAGATATGTATCACCATAGTTTGGATAATGACACAGGTCAAATACATCTGGAATCTTCTCCTCACCCCTTTGTTTTTTTATTATTGAAATTTAAATGTGGAAAAAATACTTAGTGTATTAGGAATGAAAGAGCAAGCACTTAGCGGTGGTATTATTCCAAGTACTGGGAATACTTATGTGGTATTGAGCTTGTTCCATAGATTCTGTATTTTCCACTACTCTTTTCCATGCTAAATTACAAATGTCATCTTGTTATTCTCTGTTTGCAGTGGAAACAAAAGCAATCCATATGCCAAATAGTGTATAAGATCTGCAACATGGTTGAGTTAGAGTTGCTAGAGTAAGCTCAACTTTTGAGTTGGACCTCCTTTCATCTTATATGAATACTGTTGCAACCTGCAGGGTGAAATTTCTTTCCTCCTACACACAGGCAAAATTATTTTGTATGCTGTGGTAGAAGCGCTCAGGTATTTGAAAATCCAGCCCAAATCAATCACAGGACTGCATAAGAGAGTACAGATTGGAGAAGTACTTGCAGCCTGTGGTATCACTTATGCGGATTCCTAGGGCCTTTGAATCTAGAAGAAAGTCACTTTTCCTCTGAGCTGAGTTAACTCCTCATCAGCCAGGAAGTAAAGGCCATGGCAGGAATTTCACGGAGGAACATAGGCAAGCACCCAATGCCAGAATGATGTCACTCTTCAATATATGTAATGACCAGTGTAATTCATCAGTCGTTTTAAGTCAGCCAGGGAAGTCATTCCTCTTGCCAAGAATTCTCAAGCTTACAGCATTAAATTTTATAATGAGTAGAAAACATAAGGCCAGTCTTTTCTCTCTCATCGTTTTATTCACTTATCAATATGAGCAAATGTGGTAAGTATGCCAGCTACGTGGGTAGAACAGTTTATAAATACAGCAGCAATAATTGCTGGCTAATTGGATCATTCCTTCATTGTTGCCCGTTTTATAAATATCTTAGACTTGGAAGGAGTAGATTTTAATTGGTAAATGTTGGGGAAACTCATCCTCCTCTTAAAAAAAGATCTTTAATTAATAATCAGGGGAAATTGAGAAACGTATTTTTGTTCTGCTAGACAACTGGTACACTTTTTCTTCTGATTTTGTCTGGCAGGAAGACTTAACTGTGGAGCATTGCTTTGAAAGTGTTTTGGAATCTCTATTAATAACATCACCAAATTTGGAACAGTCAATTCCTGCACTAAAACAGGAACACTTTTTTGAAAAATATTTGAAAACATAAGTATCACCTCCCCTTTGAATACTCCTCCTTTCTACCCTCTTGCTCTATGCTGGGCCACATGCTTCTGACAGCCATGTGGCACTCCTGTCAGAGGGTGTAAGCTGCACCCCGCAGCTATCAGAGGAGAGCTATGGAAGGAAAGAGGCCCCTCTCCTCCCCACCTTGGATTTGCTGGGGTCGACACCAGGGACCAGAAATTTGGAAGGTGCTCGGGAAATGTTTTGATTCTTAAGCCGTGGCAAAATAAGCCCAATAACTGGTTATGCACTAAAAATTCCTCCCTTTTTGTCAAATTATGGAGGACAGTATCTCATGGAGAGCTCTGTCTGTATGCTCCAATTACTGCAGCTGGGGCAGAGGAGTGAATTTGCAGCCATTCAGGAAGCAATTGGGTTTGATTATAAACATCTTCTCTCCATACAAGGCTATCTGTGAGCCAGAAAAATCTCACCTTTACCTTCGCAGAAGAAGGAGGAGGCGTCTTTGAATGCAAATTCAAAGCACTCCTGGTTTTCCTACATTACCATAACCTCCATAAGGATTTGCCAGCCCTCAAATACTCAGTACATAGTGAGGAAAACTGAAAAGTTTAGCAAGGATAATTCTTTGTTTCACGTTTCTTATAATAACTGATATTTTTTTTTAATTTTAAGCATGGCTTGTGAAAGTAATTATGCTTTTATTCATAGTCATTTGCAGATTTGAATGGCACATGAAATATGTTAATTTTAATGATAAATGTATAAATGTCTCATTTTCTTTCAGCGAGCATTAAATAGGAAAAAAATGATTGCAAATGAATTCAGCAATAAGGAGAACTCTGAATCAAGCACTGACCATGATAAAGAAAATTCCTTTATCAAAACTGAACCAAGAAGAGTTAAAATATTTGATGGAGGGCAAGTATTGTACTTTGTAAACTACATATTGTTGAGAAGATAATTTTTTCTTGATTGTAGACTTTGCAGGGATGTTGCGTCCTGTTTGATTTCTCTTAAGCAACAGTGCCCATACTGTGATCTGTGGATGTTGGTTAATGTTTCCAAGAAAAATGGAAAGTCATCTGAAGCACAGAGCCATGAGAGATATGAGGGGGAAAATGAAATAAAGAATAATAAGCAGTGTGATTGATTTTTTTTTCCAAACGGTAAACATTAATCAATAGTAAAGGCAGTTAGGTACAGCCATAGAAGTAAATTTTTTCCCTGTAGTTCTTTTATGTGATAAATAGTATCCATTCCACAGTAAGGTTATGTAATTGTAGCGGGAGAGGATATAGCGATGGTGGCTGGGCAGGGGCTAAGCAGTAGGCTGCAGTACAGTCTCGGTCTGCCATTTTTCCATGGTGTGCGTAAGCAGGAGAACTCCTGAATTAAAAAGTACCGTGGGAATATTTACTGAGAGTAGTAGTCCATGGACTGTAATGTTTTCAATGAGATACCTGATATGAGTATCAATATGAGTAACAGTTGCTTTAGTCACAGTGTTGTGCCATGTACAACATCTTACAAAACAGAATTTTTTAATAGAAAAGAGCCAGTGACACTTCTAACAGTGTCACTTGAGCACAAATGGAGCATAGTTTATGATTCTAGTAATTGGTAATGGGCTCTAGGGCTTTCCGTTTATAGGTTGCTGGTTTTAATCCAGTCTAGGCCAGCAGTTAAGCTGTTTCCAGCTACCCGGGTAAAACGTTGCTACGTGCCTCCGCTCAGTTCCAGATGTTGCAGGAACCACGTCACAAAAACTAAGGACAACATTTGGCATCCTTGAGCAGAGATAGGAATGTTAATTGCATCTGAAAGACTTTTTCTAGAGACAGTCCCAATAGGTTGAGTCCAAAGCACAGTAACAGTGAATTTTAAAGACTTTCCCGTGCTTATAACTAATATTGTGCTTTTTCTGCATCTAGTGTAGAGCCTCAAAGATGTTCTTTTAAAACATCTTCATGGTGCTCAAACTCCCTCCCAAGAACTGATACTTTTTAGAGTGTGCTCTTGTCTTTCAAAGATAAAATTTGAAATCTTGAAATGTTTAGCATCAGACAACAACCCTTTTTAATAAAGATATTATCATTAATCCTAAACAAATCAGTGATTCCTTAGTGAAAAATCTGGATACAAGTTTAACACATAAATGCATAAGTTGAGCACAAAAAGAGTTTGATTGTTTTTTTCAGTCATTCATTTTCATATGTTATGTACTTTTTAAAATTCTGATAGATTATTGGTTTCTAACTAGAATTCTATTCCTTTTACAACTTATTTCCTTACTGGTGTGGTACTTTTACTAGGTACAAATCAAACGAAGACTATGTGTATGTTCGGGGGAGAGGAAGAGGGAAATATATCTGTGAAGAGTGTGGGATACGTTGTAAGAAACCCAGTATGCTGAAGAAGCATATTCGCACACATACAGATGTCCGTCCTTACCATTGCAACTACTGCAACTTCTCCTTCAAAACTAAAGGTAGAGGAACTTTTCAGTGTACAGTATAACACTTTTCAGTGTAAAGTATAACACTTTTCTTCACAAATTTTGCAGCCCATAAGCTAAAGAAGTTGCCTCTCCCTCAAGTTTTATTGTCTAATGTTCCAAATATTTGCAGGCTCTTATTTCTGTCTTTTCCTTTGTTTTCTGTATTCAGATAATCACATCTTTATATGGATGAACTGTGTGGCATGGCATGGTAGGTGAGAAATTGGAGTGGAATAGGGAATTAATAAGGGAGCATGGTAAAAGTTAGGTAGAGATGAATGAGATAACTAACTGCTCATCCTAAGTAGGAACTAACTACAGAGATAAAATTGCAAGTCCCTACGTCATCTGGTGGTATGACAGTAGTATATTCTACTGTTATTGACACTCAACTGATTGCTACAGTGTAGAATTTGGCCTTTATTAAATTATTATTTTAAAATCTTTCTTAAAATCCATAGGAGGACAAAATTCTTTTTCCCTTTGACATTCTAAGACCCAAAAATGGACCCTTTCTTTTTAAAACCTGTTTATGCCAGATGCTTAAATGCATCCTACTTTAAGCAGGTGGCATAGTAAACAGCAGAAGTTCCAGGACTCAAAATAAGACAGGATAAGTTCACAGCCAAAATTCTTTGAATGAAGAGTTTTAAGCAGTAACATTTTTCTTGGCTTTGCAATCCATTTGTACCTTTAGTGGGTTCAGGATTGCTTAGCAGTGAGGTAGAAAACTTCCAAGAAATAACACAGTACTGCAGGAAGTAGCATGCATGGTTTTATATGTGTCAAAATTTAGCACTGTATCCTGATGTGCTGGGTAGTCATCTTGCCTTGTTACGCCAACATTTAGATGAAATGCCAGATTGAGAACATGATAAATTTTGATTATAATTTTTGCAGAGTAGGTATGCTGGCCAAGTTCAAGTAATTAAGTTCTGCCCATTTGCAATTGTCTCTCATTTCAGTTGCAAAAGATATTTGTATTCACTTCCCATTCTGCAATTACTGTGCACTGCTGATGCCATTATTGCTAGCACAGTCAGTTACAGAGATGGGTGCTTGATGTTTGGCAAACTCCCTTCGTGAAAGTACAAAGTAGCCAATAATTTCATATAGCAATGTGAAACGGGGAAATTTGCTATTTATAAGTCACTCAGAAGTAATTTATAGCTTCATGACAATTATTTCAAAATTTGGGGTGAAACCCTAGTCTCATTTCAAAGCAGGAATAAAATTCTCAATGAAACATGATCACAGAAGAGCCAGCCTCTCACCAACTGTACTTTCTTCAACTTGAATACCTCAAAGTAACAGGTTTACATGGGACAAGCGTAAGTTTAGGTGTAAAGTGTGGAATTACCTGTAAAAACATACATTGCACAGAAGTAATCATTTACAGATCTCTGTGATCTACTCTAAGTTTTTCTTGATGATGTTTACTGTGTTTTCTTCTCAAAGAAAAAGGGGCCGCCGTTATGATTATGATCTTGGATGTGACTTGCAATAGCCAGCCTGTGGTTACGCATTCACTTTTATGATTCAGGCTGAATCTTGTCATGCTCTCGTTTTGAGTAAAATGAATCTGTTTGCTTAGGTCTGCAGGGAAAATGATTAACCCAAAAATAGAATCTATCAAATACTGAAATACCTGCAAGAAATGAAATTTACTTTCACATGGTAGTTGTCTGTCAATAGAATTTTGAAGGCTGAATCAGCCTGCTATATAGTTTGCCATAAACAAATGAGAGATCTTTTACAGCCGTGCAAAATATAGCATTTTCTAGGTTTTCCCTTTTATTCTATTTTATCTCAGCAAAGAACTGCCTAAAATGTAGCCAAAGAACTAGTAGCATTCAGGATGCTGACTCTGCTGCAGTACTTGACAACTTACGTTAAGGGAAAAGGCTCTGCCAAGTGTATAATCAAATTATTCAGGTGATCATAAATATAGCTGTATAGACTATGAACATGTTGTATATATATTTGTATACATTGTTATTGTGTATATATTTATATACCTTGTATAGTTAAGGAACAGTTAATTTTTGTTTCTTTCTTAAGGGAATTTGACCAAACACATGAAGTCAAAGGCACACAGCAAGAAATGTATGGATTTGGGAGTCTCGGTAGGCTTAATAGATGACCAGGATGGAGAAGAAGAATTTGGTAGGAGTTTAAAATCTTCTTTTCTTTACTACATTTTTGTATTTATTTTGTCATCCCAGTTTCTTAACCTTTCTTTTCCAAAGCTTTTAAATTCTGGTGGAGAGAAATGATACAGTGATAAACAATCTTAGAAGCTAGTCAAAGGCAGCAAGAAATATTGGAAGAGCCTTGAACCAAAACAAATGACTGGCAGATGCTAAAGATACATTGCTGTTGAGTTTTTCACAGAGCATTACGCAGTTTAAATCTGCCAGTTTCACAGATAAATATGACAGAACTGAAAATACCACAAAAACAGCTGCTTGCCTAGAAAAAAAGAGTCTGCCTTCATAAAATATACTATTTCTTTCAGAATAATTGTGCATGAAATTGTCAAAGTTTTGAGATGCACATTTCATTAAAATTGTATCGCTAACAAGGCACCCAGAATTACAAATGTTTTGATGAGTGCTTTGTGCAGGCTTTGCAAGGAGGCTAACCTTCTTGTGTAGAGTTCTGTCCTCCTTCACAAATGAGCGTATAACAGCAGATAATTTAGAAAGTATGAAAAATTTTCATCTTGACCTATTCTACTTTTCCGTTAATGATGGGAGTGTTTTCGAAATGAATTTATTTGCAAAAAATTTGATTCTTACATTTCCTGCACACTAAGACTGCTCCGTTGCAGATGAGATGAGATTTGAGTACAATCAAAGAATGACAGATTGGGTTTGTGCGAGTTTTGTTCAGCGAGATAAGAAAGATGGTTTAGCGGTGGCAGACGCAGTGGGACGTAGGGCAGAATTGTATATTAGAACTTTATTTTGGATCTCAGCATTTCTCAGTGCAGTGGTGGAATTTCCTCCTTTCTCCCATCTCTCCACAGGGAGATGAGTCCTGTTGCCTTGCCTGGTTGTATTTTTCTCATTTAGGTGGAACAGTTTATTAGCTAGTGGATGATGTTTAGAGAAATGAAAGGAGTGAGGAGCTTTATATTTAAGCAGTAAACGACAAGAAAGATGAATGCACCTGCTCTCATATGACAATCTCTAGCAGAATAAGCAAATTAGCATGGATCTAATTCTTAAGAACGCTGGGAATATGACTCAGCTAGTATGATTCAGTAGTGCTCTAGGTACAGAGAAACCTGTACTTCCCCCTTTTTTAGCATTGTTAGATTTATTCCCTATTAGGAAAGCTAAAAACAACCCCTTTGGCAAATAATGTACCAGACTAATAAACAGAAGACAAGCAGCAATACAGATGATTGTCTTTTTCTCACTTAGGAACAGTTTTCGTTAACATTTTTCAGCCTTTAAATGACAGAAGAGTTGCCACACATTCTTAAACATTGCTCTGTAGCTTTCTGCATTTTATTTAGTTTTATAAACTACAGATGGCCAGATATTTCCATTTACTAAGACCTGAAAACATTTCATTGATTGATAAGCTGATATTCCCAATTATATACATTAAACATTGCATTTGTGGTTATAATATAATGGTTATGTTCCCAGTGTTTAAATAATTGCCCATAACATCCTGTACAAATAAGCCATTTCAAATATTTGTTGAAAGATTGTTTTCCTTTGGCTCCAAAAACTATTTCATTGACAGACAGAGATTCTCTCTTTCTTTACATACAGTGTGTACATGTATGTGTAACCACACAATAAATATCTTATATGTTCCCTGAAATACGTTCTTTGTTTCAGCAGAGTAATTACTTGATGTTGCAGATAAATTGAGTCTTACAATTTTGAAAAAAGCATGACAGACATTCAGTAGAATTTGCCATATAAGTCCGTAACATTCTTCTACAAATTTAATTTTAAGACAGCAATGCATTTTTTCAAAGTAAAGCAGGTAACGCGGTTTTTTTTACTAAGAACCTAAATACAAAGGAAAAACAAAAAAAGAACTTAGTGATAAAATTCCTAGCTTCTCTAAATAATCTAGCTCAGGTACCCATAGCAAACCAGCTGTGGCAGCACAAACCTCAGCACAAAAATCCCATCAAAGAAGCTGAATAATTAAGCTCATGATAAACATGCAGCTGCTGCAGTCCATCCAGTCTAGCCTCTCCAGTTGCTGGATAACACTATGCGTGTACAATTGTCCATGTAAATTCAATGAGTAACTGTACACTTTGAAAATATAATTTCATCTCTCGACTCACCTAGCCACACTTAACGTTATGCCTGATGATATTTCAGAAGCTTGCTTGTTGACCCATTTTAAGGCAAAAAGGTAGGAAAGAAGTGTGAATTATTTGCATATACACTTTTGATAAATGTAGATGATTCTGCTGCACTCTCTGAAGTCCTACACTTAATAATTTTTTAGCTTTGATTGAACTTTTTTTTTTTGAAGTGTCAACGCAGTCTTGGTTAATAAAGAGGCTTTGACCATCTCTTTTGCTCCCCTCCTCCCAAGTCGGACAGCACTTGCCAGGTCTGGGCTCGGGAATATCCCCAGCCATCATCATAGCCACAAAAAGACAATGTGATAGGCCTTGGGTATCGAGCTGTACTTGCGGCATTACATCTTTGCTCTTTTTACCCTTCCTCCCTCTTGTGAGTTTTGGTGGTTGTTCTGTGTCGCGTGTCCTTTTGGTACTTCAACAAATGCCACCTTTAAATGTGAGTATTTTTTACTTCAGGAGTTGAGTGGCTGTTAAAAATGATCTGTCGTAGAACCAGTGGTCCGTGCAGTCCAATATCTTTCTTCAAATGGAAGCCAATATGAGATGATTTAGAGGAAGGTGCAGAAAATCTGATTAAAAAATAATTATGACCTCAGAAAAAAAATCTTTTTTCCCTTAAGCCATGAAAGATTGGCCTAGTTCCTAATCCTTAGAATGTCTGTATGTCTCAAACTAATTTCTTATCCTAATTTCTGTAATACCGATTATTCTTACAACAATAAAAATGTCTGCACCTTTGCTTAAGATTACTGAGGTGTAGGTCTTCAATAAGACTTTGAGGTAGAGAACTCCTTTCAAAGAATTAGCCAAAACTTTAACAAAGCCACTAACTCTATAATTACGAAGGAATTTGCTAGGTCTGCTTTTATGCATTTTTTTAAGCGTAAGCTCTCATATTGATTTGAGCAGAACAGTTTTTTAGATTGATTTGAGAAGTTATCTTTGACCTGGGTAGTAGTGCAGATTAATTCATGCATATTGAATGTGGAATGAAAAATAATGTGTTCAGTCCGGAACAACACACACATGCACACACGGAGCCTGTTTTTTTTTGGTAATTTGAGAGGCTAAAATTTGTTGCACTCTAGTGTCTAAGCAAAAAGAAAGAGATGTTCCCTAGCTGTCTGAGAGTATATGTGATCGGAGCTTTTAACATTGCTTTCTTTGTGTGTGGACTCGTCATTATTTGAGTATTAGTAAATACTTTCTGGCCTTGCTTTTTGTATTCAAAACCATTCCCTCAACCATTTATCTTTCATCTTCTGCTCTGTGGAATGTTCTTGTCACCAAAATACAGGGTTACAATGTAAGGAATGCTAATATCTGAATTAAATTGTCAGACGAGGTGAACTGTTTAGTGTGACAGACTGCAACTGGGGATATCCTCTGCTGCCATGTTAGTCCAAGATTTTGCTATGCAGTTTTAATAACATAATAATTTGTCTTTACGTTAAAACAGTTATGAACTTTAAACCTCTGATATATCATATGCAAGCTAACATATAAATTGTATGGTATGCCTGAGTGAACTTGCACAAGATGGCTTTTCCTAATTCATTGTGTAGATGGGGAGAATTTATTTGAATGGTCTCTATGGAGAAATTTTCTCTCAAAATATTCTTGACTTCACCTGTTAAAAGACCTAATTGTACCTTTCAGATATATATTATATATAGAACTTTCATTTCCTGCAGTATTAAATAAACCCTTCTAAAGATATAATGGTTCTAAGTTAATCAGCTATGTATTATTTATTGTAGTAGATCTTAAATTAGTTTCCGTGGCTCTTCATTAGCTTAACTGTGTCTCAGTCTGTGTTTTCAGTGCACCTGCATTTGAGAAGTGAAAATACATGAACATCTTTGCAATAATATCCTACTTCTGCAAGTGGGATGTAAAGCTGGTTCTGTATAACTAGGAAATATTTTTAAAATAGTTCTTAATATCACTGTCTAGTCTTAAACTAGTTATGCATTAAGCATGCTGGAGTCCTACACCTACAGCCTGGGAATAGAATAGCTAATGTGTTAGGGTTGATTTTACAATATACAGGTTACCCAAGAAGACTTAAATGTGAATAACTTTCTCTCTTTAAAGAAATAGAAGTTATTGCCATTTTCACTGTCACTTGTATGCTGTTACTTTCCAGCAATTTAAATTCCAGAATTTAAGTATGGAATTCAAAAACCCACCTTTTTTTTTCTCGTCTCTGTGAAGAACAGGGTATTATTACCAGTGTGAACTTAACCCAGTAGATGTCACTGTGAGTCCCTGTTTGGTGATGGGGAGCAATGGACAGTAGCTGAAGCAAGACTGAAATTAGTCAAGTGAAGCGTATGAATACCCTTAAAAAGACAGGAAGACACAGACGGCGAGTTCAGATACGGATATTAGCATTGTTCCACAGTACTGTCTTTAATTTTACCTTTTAAAACTTGTTTGAATGGTTCTGCAACTGTCCATTGCAAGACTAATTGAATATGCAAAAAAACAAGTCTAACCTGGTATCAGTTTAGAACAGTAGAGAGTGTGGTGATGATATACAGGCCTTGCTTTCAAGTTGATGATAATATGATGACATACTGGAAAAGTATTTCTGTCTTTATTGCCATAGTGTGTATTACTCTTGAGTTTGATTAAGCATATATAATATAAATTAAGTGCTTTATTATTAAAAGCTTTATCCTATATATTATGTTAATCAATAAGTGCAGATCCAGTCACAGTTTGAGCTGATAAACCTTACTTTGAATTAAAACTCAGGTGCTAAAAGCTAATAAATTTAATACAGACAGAGTCAAGGCTCGAAATAGACAATGGACAGAGCAGCAGATAACTTAGTAAGATGTGTTTTTAATCTGTAAAAACAGAGCTAGTAGTGATAGCTATAGTTAGGCTACCTAACAATTTCCATAAACCCCTGTTTACATTTGCTTATGAACTTGCAAGGCTAAACGGTCTGGACTTATCTTCTCAGTTGTCTGGACTTTGATTTTTCAGCCATCTTCCTGCAGATGAATGAATGAAAATGAACCTTTTGCTCTTCAGGTGAATATCTACCCAAATGTGGTCAAGTTATAAGCCATTGAACTTTGTTACTTGATTCGAGGCAGAAGTTGCTAGGTCTGTAGCATCAGGGCTGGAAAAGTCTGGTCATGTGATGGGCTAATTGGTGATAACACCTTAATTAAAATAAAAGCTGTAAGTTTAGATTTTGAAGAACCTCATATTGTGAGAATAATTAGGTGAGTATTGCTAAAGCCATGTATAATCAGGATTCCTGTAGGAAAACATTTGAAATAAAGAACTTTAAAGTACGTAGAAAGATCTGTCTCAATTGTCTAATTTGTAGCATCACAATTGGTAAAAGGAGCGCATAGACTTGTCAGCCCTAGGCATTTTACTGATGGGCATATTAGGATGCGGATAATTTGAACTAATGCTTCTGTGCTAAAACACTTTAAGCTTTCTTGCTTTGGGGTAAAATGTCAGCATAATAGAGCCTTAGCCAACCTACTCATCAACACTACAAACAAAGTACTGATCTGATTGACAAAGTAAGGACCAAGGACAAAATACATGAAAGAGTAAAAAGACTCTTGCTTGTGATTTTTAGGCACTCACTTTAATGCATAGGATTAAAAACTAAATTTTATTCAATATAAGTATAGCTGGAATGCTAGCAAAATCCCTAATCAAAGGTTGTGTCAGCATTTCTGTTAAACCTTTATTCCCAGCTGTTCTTAATTTTTGAAATGCTCGTGCGTGTAGCCAAAAGTTCCAAGTTTTACTGTGAGGTCCAGGAAGAATAGTCTTTCTAAGGGTTTAAAAGAAAAGATTACATCAGTTGACAGAGAATGGAAGATATTCCCTGTTCTTCCAAAGGACTCTACCAAAAATTGATGCTGTTTCAACAGTGTTTGCATTAAAATGATTGGAGTTGCAAAGCTGAAAGAGAAGGAGCTTTCATGAAGCAGACCAGCTTCGGAGTGTTCTTCAGGCATGAGAATTACAGAGCGAGTATGCATAGGGGTTTGGATACATGTTTTTAGTAATGTTCAGAAGCTTCCTAAGCAAAGGGGTAGAAATCAGAAACATCTAGTGTTGCTAAGGAAGTGCTCCGTGAGCACACCCTGGCAGTGTCCCACTAAGGTGCTTGCACTGATAGCAGCTGCCTTGCCATGCTGAAGAGTATGTGCAGACTGACTTGCAGAGGCTTTGGATCAGGCGTGTATTGAAGGAAAAGAACCTTCTTTGTTATGTGTGAAAATTTTTTCTTTTTTTTTTTCTTTTTTGCCTGGAAATTTTCACACCCAAAACTATTTCCTCATATGCTGGCGGCCTTTAAATTTATGCTATATCTTTCATTCTAAAATATCCCATACTGCTCTATAACCTCATACGAAGTTAAACACATAAGTTATTTTGTGTCCTTTGGAAATTGAGTCAGTGCTAGTTATATATATATATCACCTACCTAAACATATGGCTATAATTGTACGTAGTTTAAGATAGGAAGCAAAGAATTAATTTTTTTCCCCAATTAAAATGTACAGGAACTTCAGTAGGCTGAGTACAATTATCGACGTGGAACTGGGCCAGTAGTCCTTGGTTAATAAGGCCATGCTTGGAAAAGAGTGCCAATTGCCTTTCGCTGCAAGGAGTGGTCACAGCCTCCATTTAATACCTCCAACAAGAGACAGCCCATAACCTGCCTGGTTCTTTCTCCACTTAAAACAAAAGCAGGAACTCCTGAATCCGCTCCTCTCCCAGCTTCGCTAATTTACAATCAGGCTTAAAGCACTTACTAACTACAAAAGTTTAGAAGCCTCTCATTTCAGCAAACATGCACACACATATATATAAAAGACAGTGCTGCTTTTTGCATTGCCAGAGCAAGCAAATTGGGAATTCTTTCATCTGATGTTTCAAGGAAGTGTGGGAGTACGGGAACCACATTCATTGCTGTCACCTCGCCTACATTGCAGGCTCTGGCTCCAGGTAACCACACTTAAATAGAAGCTGGCAAACTCATAAAGGGTGGAGGTAAACAGGGAAACAATAGAGGGAAATGAAATCCCACAGAGTCCTGCATTCAAGGAATCTGTATCCCGCACATGGTTCCCCTTTCCCTTTCCATGTTTTTATTCTAGAAGCTTGAGATATATGCAGAAAATTCGTATAATAAACAATATTTTCTAGTAAACCCTGTAGCATTTTTAAATGTTGATTTGGAAAAGATACTTTCTTATTATTAAATCAGGGCATGTTTGATCATATGTTTTCCTTGCTTTAAAGGTGTGACAAGTCAGTCTAATTGCTTCAGGTAGTTTCTCTTGCTAGGAGAGATTACCACTCATGATTGACATGAGCTTTCACAGAAAATGTGATTTGTGTATGCAAAAAGAGAGAGAAAAGAAATAGTAGGATTTTCCAGAGGATAATTATGTGATGTTGGTAAAGAGAAGGGTATCCCCACAAAGAGACTAAATTTGGAGAGAGTCCAGACTGAGACCCAAAACTTTTGTAAGGCCCCACACATTATTTTATAAGTTGGGGGGAAAAAAAACATAGGTCACCCTTTAGATATAACACATGGAGAAGTCTGTGAGATCTATTGTAGAAGCGTTGAAGGAAATTATTTCAATTATTTCAGTTTAGAACTAAAACATATGTAAAGGTTAAAATTTTTTATATCATTTGCTTTACAAATTAATGATGAAAAAACAATGTTGGTTGTGTGAAGAAGACAAATGACAGAAGTATGGAGAAAAAATGTTGAATAATTCTATGTGGTTGTGTTAATAGGATGTTTAACAATCCTACTTGCCATATTTTAGGAATGGACTTTTCTGAATTAATTTTTCTGTGAAAATGTGTTTTCTTCTTTGAACAGTTTTGTCTGTGGGTGAAAATTATAAATGATAGCTATTCAAAAATAAAAAATACATATTTTTATTAGCATCATTCCAATGACCTGGAGGATTTAGAGTATTTTCGATAACATTTCAGTTCATGCCTGCTATAGTAAATGTGGAAAATCTGTAGTTTCCATATTTAGTTAAAATATAAATTACTGTGAAGGCAAAGAGAGACTAAGTCATTACCGAGTTTTCTTTTTAAAGAATTGATTAGTCCTGTTCCTAATTGCACTGCTCATTTGAAAGCATAAAGGCTTACGATGGTAAGTAAATTATTGAGATGTAGCTCAATTAAACCCATTAATTTCACCTAGAATTTAACATATATATATATTGTTCTTGGTAACGTAGCAGCCTTAAATATTTGTAGTCTATTCTTCGACTCACAAGGATCTAATTTTTTTAAGATTCATTCATTTTGATGGTCAGTTGTTCTGTAAATTTCTGTAAAACAGGATCTCTGAAATTTTAACCAACCAGCCATCATTGGTTTTGCAGAGCCAAATGATTTTTGTGCTGATATTTTCTTTGGAGAGCTCAGCAGACAGACTTTTCATCTAATATAAAATATTAGTGCATCCAAAGCATTTTGACTTTTATAAAATATGATCCCAGACAGTCTGGCTTGGATTCAGATACAGCAGATGGGATTTTGTCTCTTTACTAAAGAAGATTTCTTTCTTTCCAAGTTACGGTATAAAAGGTGAAAAGCTACAGTAGAGCTGTATTTTGTAGATAAATTTACCACCAGACAGCAGAAAATATCTGCACCAGTTTAGTTTTCAGACTTGAATTCAGTAGGGCGTCTTCATATGAGTAGTTTAATGCATAGGTAAGTTTTTATAGGATTAGGGCCTTGTTGCCTCCTCAGACTCCTTGGGTGATTTGTTAATAATCTTTTCAAAACATTAGCAAAGTGAGGAATTCTGGTAAGGTCTAATTTTGGTCTCTTTTGCCTGTTAACGAGACAGATTCCTGACTAACAGCCTCCAGTCTTTTTGTTTATATCTTTCAAAAACCTTTGCAGCAGTGATTCATTTTTTGCTCCAAGGACACCCACTTATGAGTCAGAACCAGCTAGAGAATATCCCACTGCTAGGGCTGGCAGACAAGTTTCATGTGACGTCACTAGGAACTTAATGAACCAGGAATCTGTTCACTGCTCCCAAAGCGAAAGAATGAAGGGTGACTTTGAATAATATGGTTATAGATGGTTTTTAAGAAAACGGTCAATCCCAGAAGGTTGAAAACAGCACAGAGGCAGAAGATAGAAGATTGTATAAGTGCATAATTAGTTATATACATGAAATATAATTTTAAAAATGCATATGCATATGTATGTTTCAAAAAAGGAAAATCTGCCTTGCTGCTTTGATGCAGTGGAAAGTGACAGAACAATGGACATTCAACGTGTCTTTTCAGTGTTTCTCATTACTCCCTCTCACCTTTTTCCCAGTCAGTGTGGGACCTTCATTGGCTTAGTTTCTCATCCTCACTTTTGCAGGTGAGAAGCAAAGATTCAGTTATGAACGGTCAGGATTTGATGTGGAGGAGTCCGATGGTCCAGATGAGGATGAAAATGACAATGATGATGATGATGAAGACAGCCAAGCTGAGTCAGTCCTATCTACAACGCCCTCAGTTACAGCCAGCCCCCAGCATCACCCATCTAGAAACAGCCTGCAGGATGCCACAAGTGCTGATGAAGATATCAGACTTCCGGACTGTTTTGCAGGGGTTCACACAGACTCTATGGATGGTCTGCCAAAGGCATTGCTAACAAAGATGACCGTCCTTAGCACGGTACAGTCTGTTAGCAGGAACTCCAGGTCCCCAGTAGAATTCACCCATCAGGAAGCACACGATGATAAAGCTCAGGAGAGAGGAGTAGGTCCCAGGAGTGCTAGTGCTACCCTCCCAGAAGCTGCTCCTAGATCTCCAGGTCGTCAGATGTCAGTGGATTACACGGATCCAGAGGCAGCCTTGGGACATTCGTTGATGTCAACTATGGTTCTTACAAAGGTAGGATTCTGGTGGAGAGAGGGGGATTTTAGATCCTTCTTTTAAAGATTATTTTGGAAAGATCAAAATGCTTGTCTCTCCCTTAATTCTTGAAGTTGTTGGCTGATGCATCTAATTGAAGCATAAATGTGTAGAACTACAGAAACAACAGCACAGTAGAAGCACTGCTTTTTAAAATAGCGTGATTTCGATTGCATTTTCCCTGAAGGATTAATTGTAATATGGTCATTTCAGTTAAAATTTGGAGCTGGTAGACTGTCTTACAAGAAGGAAGGGCTATAACAGATTTGTAGAATGAGCATATGCTCGTGGTTGTGAAGTTTTCAGTGGAAAGTGATAGAAGTCTTTTCACTCTGAAATACAGAGATAGAATCATTGGTAACTCCCGAGGGAAATTAATCTGGTCCCAAAGGTTTTTGCCTTATCACTGTAAAAAAATTGTGCAATTGCTTATCTCTCCTCCAAATATGCTTAGTAGTGGAATTGGAAAGAGCACCATATGTTCAAGGAAACTGGGAAATTGCCCTTGCACAGTAACAAAAGGAGAGACAAGCACAGAACTGAGACCTGAGTTCCCAGTGCTCGCAGCTTTTCTCCAAACTGAGAGACTATTTTAATAGGACCAGGATCAGTTTTGCCCATGCTCGTTCTAGACATCTGGCTCTTTAGAGCGTGCAGAAAGGTTAGGTCAGTCTATGTACAAGGCTGCAGGAATATTCAGTAATTTTTTTCAACTAGTGTCTGTAAAACTCTGCTGAGGAAATCACAGAGGGAACTGGCAGGTGCTCAGCGTTTTACAATTTGGCTATATTTTAATGGACTTTAATGGGGACAGTGCAGTCACATACCTCATTGACGCTAATGGTATCTCTTAAAGGTTTTGAATTCTTATTGCAAACCATGAAGGCATTAGAGCTTTCCAGAGTAATGCTCAGAAAAATGTGATGTATAATGTTCTATAGTTTTAATATAGGAGTGATTACTGCCTTTTCAGTGATGATTGCAATATTTACAAATATTATATGGGTGCAGTTACAGAAAAATAAGCAGCAGGAAATTTTCAAAAGCATAAACAGTAAGTAAAATCTCATTATAGTTTAAGTACTTATTGGCTTGGTTTTTCTTTGAAATCTGTACTACTGTGTTTATTTTTTACAAATTTAAGGTAATGAAGCGTCAACAAGGAGAAATAGGAAAAAATATTGTCATATTTCATTGTCTGGCAAATGTTAAGGCCTACTTATAAGGTCTCTGAGTCCATGTGGCAAACATAAGTTCAAGCAATTTTGTGGCATGACAGGGAATAAAATGCAGTGGTCTCGGACCACTGTAGACACCTACCACAAAAGATAGGATCACAGTATTTGGGTTTTGTCCTTCCATTGTTGCCAGTAGTTACCAAAAAAAAAAAAATTTGGCTGAATTTACTCCCTCCTCAAATAGAACCACTAAAGGCTCAAGAAAATATTCACACAATTAAAAACGTTAAATGGTCTTTATTAATATAGCTCTAATAATTCTCTACATTAACATAAAAAAGACATGTAAGTAATAGAAGGCAATAGTGTTACTTACTAGACCTCCTCATTTCCCAGATCAAAAAGAGGCGGTAGTTGTGGGTCTGATGTCTACAATCTATTTCCATTTTGAATATTTGTGGATCCAGCTTCTAGCCATCGAGACAAGGGGTAGAAGTTTCAGGAAAGCTATATGTTGCTTCAGGAGCGTCCATACCAGTTGATCGGGAGATCTTGCAAGATGTCAGTCAGTATCTTAACTCTGACAAAGATTTGGACTTCCTTTTGTCACCTAGCTTCCCATTTAGATTGGATGACACTGAGTAGTCCTTAAATTATTTTCTCCTTTTACCAATACATTTCCCACTAGTGCTTTTCAAAAGCATTTTTATTAGTACTTCATTCTTGTGCCTGCTCTAGAGATTTGGTCAAAGCCATAGAATTACAGCTTAGGACTATATAAGGAAGGTCACACCACTCTTTATGTATTATGAATATGCTTAAAACTAAAAAGAGATCACATTCGCAATAATTTGACTGTAACATTTCAGAACAGGTGGGCCTGAGAGATTGTAATTGCAATTTAAGACTTCTTGCTGTAGGTGTTGTTAGCAAAGGAGCTGCTGGCAGCCTAGGTCATTAACAGACTATATGAGAAGGAAAGGGACAATTATTTGCAATGAATGCAATTACTAGTCTAGGTTTGTGCACCAAGTCAAGGCAAGCTGAGGCAAGAATAAATAGTAGGTCCCACATCTCACTCCAATATCCTTCCATCACTTCAGCCTCTGAGGGCTCTACAGTTGTCATCCTTCTCTCTTTATTACTGCTCATCTGTTCTCCAGATTAGAATCATATACAGACAGATGTGTTGTGATGTTATCTCTGCCTTTCACAGGCTGCAGTGCTACTACTGCAGCTGAATAGATGCCTCCAGTAAGGGAGCCTCGTACATGAAAAACGGCAGCTTATTTAACCTTCTTCCTTGAGATGACTTCTACAATCAACAGTTCTCCAAAACCTTTTTCCTCCTTAAAAAACGGGTATGAAGGGTATTCAGCAGTGGTTTTGAGTACTAGTGTTCAAGAGAAAGTAGTTAAGATAATTATGAGAGGAAAATTCAATTAGTGGGTGAGGAAGTGGGAAGTGAGTTGGAAAAAGAAAGGAAGGAAATTAGTTCATTGTTCAAGCTGGGCAGTATATACTGTGAACCAGTTTGTTGTTGTTTTCTAAAGGGGAGGGTGGGGGGGTGGGAAGCATTCCAAGCTACCTTGTGTTTTCATTTAATGTAAGGATAGCGGTAGCCATCATTTTTACATGTCTCTGTTGTTCTCTGCCAGAGCACATCCTCTGTCAGCTCTCCCTCATCACCAGTGGACCGGAGCATGCAGACGACCGGCTCATCACCCTATGCTGAAACTCAAGAAGAGAAGCTACCTGGGTGCCCACAGCATGCCACAGAATTGAGAGCTGCTCAGACTCATCTCTTCAGTCACCTTCCTCTGCATTCACAGCAGCAAACCAAGACACCTTATGGCATGGTACCAGTAGGAGGAATTCAGGTGGTCCCTGCTGGCCTGGCCACGTACTCCACATTTGTACCAATTCAGGCGGGGCCAGTGCAACTCACTATTCCTGCTGTTAGCGTGATTCACAGAACTACAAGTGCTCTTGGCGACACGGGTTGTGTGGTCTCCGGCACTGCAAATCCAATAGGAGTTGCTGAAGTAAACAGCGTTGTGCCATGTATTCCCATAGGTCAGATTAACGTGCCAGGCATCCAGAGTCTCAGTACGCCAAGCTTACAGCCTCTTCCCCCCTTAGGCATGGAGACAGTGAATATCTTAGGCCTGACAAACACAAACATAGCCCCACAGATACGCCCTTCAGGAATTACTCTAAATGCCGTGGGCCTACAAGTTTTGACTGCCAGTGCTTCTCCACAGAGCAATCCCAGCCCTCAGACGCACATTCCAGGCTTGCAAATACTGAACATAGCATTGCCTACTTTAATCCCTTCCGTCAGCCCAGTAAGCGTTGATGGACAAGTTGCTTCTGAAACACCAGCTTCAAATAACAAAGCCTGTGATGTTCAACAAGAGCTGCCTCCTGCAAACTTCCCTGCACCTGACATCAGTCAGGTCGCCAGGGCTGCTTCTCCTCAGGTGGCACCCAGTGTCCAGCGGTACAATGTAAAGAGCCTTTCAGAACCTGCCCCTCTGAATGACTATGAAAGACCCGATGGCCCAGGGAAAGCAGACATGGAAAAGACTGACCTTGCAAATCACATAAAGCCAAAGTGTGATGTCTCTTCTGTTCAGGTCAAACGGGCTTCCACAGCAGAGCCCTGCGTGAAGGTGAATTCTGACGTTCTAACCAAGTCCCCAGTCCATCGAACTGTCTCTCCAGATAGACAGGTACACAGGCCAACAGGATTGCCCCGAAGGCAAAATACGGTGCAGTTTAGTGATGGCAGCAGTGACGATGAGGATAGACTTATAATAGCAACCTAGTTTTTGTTTTTCATCGTGTTTATTTTTTTATAACACTTACAGGTTTCTTTGCAAACCTTCCTTTCCTTAAAGCACATTTTTCTGACACAAACCCATTACTAATCTTTGTGCAATCATGAACTCTTGACCAATAATTGTTGTTTCTTGTCAGCTCCAGCCATTTTTGTACATGTTGTATAGACGATTGTGCCTTTTTGGAGTTTTATGTTTAGAAACCTGTACAGATTGTTGAATATATATATATAAAATATATATATATAAAATATGTATATTAAAACCAGGTAGTTGCTTGTGTTTAGTAAGTAAACATCTTATGTCAGATAAATAAAGGATTAAATTATATGTTGCACTGTTAAATGTAAATTTTTATGGCTGTGGGACAAAGTTTCTGTGTACAGATCTAGTATGTAAAACTCCATATTTATTGTATCCATATTAGTCTTGGAGAAGGGTCTGTCCATCTTTCTTGTGTAAGACGGTAGCTTTACACTTAAAAGAGAAATACAGTATCTGTGTTATGAAATATTACAGTAAAATTTTGTTTACTGACTTTACCATTGCTTATGTTGTGCCTTCTTGATACAGCCTAGTAGTTGGAGAGGCGCTGGACTCATTCATTTTAGTGCTGTTCCAGTTGCTTTCAAATTGAAAGGATTTGGTGATGGTGTATGCCCACATGATTTCACCTGCCATGAGTGAGAGAGTACATTCTTCAGGCTCACTTGGAGCAAAACCTTCCATTTCAAAACATCCAATGATGATGAAATGGAGAGGGACTCCTTCAACATTTGGTATAGTGAGCATCCATCAGCCTAATGTTTTCCACTAAAACTTGAAAACTTCCCTAAGTGAAAATAGCAACAGGGTCAAGATGAAATATTTTTTATTTGTAATCTTGAACTGTAAAGCCACTTTTTGAAATTGAAATATTGCTGAGCAAGAAAGGAATAATTCTTCGTGTGTTCTTAATTGCAAGATCTGCCATAGAGTTGGTAAAAATGCCACTGCTGTAACGAGAATTTGGCATTACCCATTACCAGCAGCGTGTGATGAAACTTCATTTCAGGAAATCTTTATTTACAGCTCGACAAACCTAATTTCTCCCTAAATATGGATTTGTCTTACTCATTCAGAGAAAAAAAAAAAAAAGAAGTTTTACACGTACAGTGAATGTGCCCTTATTTCAACAACTCATCATTATGGGCATACAAGACATGGAAGGATACCAGAATAATGAAATTGAATAAAAATGTGTTTATACACAGTGAAAGCATTTTAGAGTTACCAAGAAATGTCTCATATGTTCAACTACTTCAAGAGTTAATACTCTCACATGATATATGGCTGTGCATTCCTGAAAGTTTTGAATTGACCCAGGGTTTGTGCTCTAATTTTTCCATACAGTTGGTTTTTTTCTCCTGTGCCCCTACATCGTGTTATTACAGTAAGTTTATAAAAACATTTTAACAACCAAATTCCAGTAGAAAACAAGAAGATGTAAATTAAAAGAATGATCACCTTTAGGAAATAATAAAGATGAGTGCATATAAAATAGCTGGAGGAAAAGGGTGGGAAGAAAATCCTGAAAAAAATAGCAGTAAAATTGAATGTGAGCTGGGCTGTGTTGTTCACAGATTAACTCCTGTAACCAGCTCAGAGAAGTAATTCATACCTCGTATTGCTCATATTGCTCATATTGAAGAAAAGCAATATCCTAGATCCATTTTTAATTTTACATCTGCTTTTGTACTACCCTCACATTATACTCATTGCATTATTCCATTAGGTGTGTTGTAAAACTGTAGGCGATGTTGAGTGAGCTTTATTAACTTTTAGAAAGAGTACTTCAGTACCAAAAAATCATTTATGTTACTATGATTATCAGCCAATTGTACTAATCCAGCAATTAGAAACACACATACTAGAAAGGAGAAATTACTCTCAATTCAGACATGAATGTTCATATATTTCCTTATTGTATAGAACTTCATTGAGGGTCCAATCACCTGAACTACTAAGCACTCTCAGCTCAAATTGAAGTTCATGAGAGTTAAGAGTACTCAGCACCCCGCAGTGTCGGACTCAAATTTGTGAGTGTCTTATGTACAACCGCTGTGTATGTAAAATGTCACTGTGCATTTGTATGTTCCTTTTTATAAAAATGTAGTGATGTCAATGTGTCTTATATCATTATCATTTATACTGAATATGTGAAATTACCTGAACCAGCCGAAGTTACAAAAGCACTGCTGCGTTTCACATGCTTCGAGAGCCTGAACCTGACCTTTGCTAGTGGAATCAGGTGAAACTTCCTTGTCGAATTTACTGAGCGCAAGAAACTTTGCCTTAGTTTTAGCTTCTGTAAAATGGACGCATGCAAACAAACTAGAACTGTGCTAATTCATTTGAGCCTATTTGTCTACAGCTTGACCAAAAAAGATGACTGGATCAGAAAGGTTTTCAGCAAAGTAAAACTATCTCCAGAATTTTGAAAGCTATCACAGTTATTACTATTTCTCTGGATTTAATAAGCAGTAAGAAATTGCTGTTCCACATGCCCTAAAGTCCTGATTTTACTAACCATTTAGAAACTCCAGAGATTTACTGTATACATATCTTAAATATTTACTTGATAGCAGTGTGCATGTGCTCGCATTCTAGGGATTAATTCCAGAGAATATTGTACTGGTATAGTAGCATAGAAGAAGTCACTAATTTAACACAGTGTTCAACCTGGTGAATCAGACTATCGACATGTGCCTCTTTTCTATTCTAGGTGCTTTGAAGACATCAAGGTCAAGAGATAGAATAGAGGTATCTTGAAGAAGAATGACAAGTCAACAGATGTGTCATAAAGAGGAATGATAAGACGTGTGTCGCTTGGTAAGTTAATAGCAATAAAATAGAGGGAAAGGACGAAGAGAATGGGTCAATCAGGACAACTCATAGTGAGCGATCACCACACATAGCCAGACAGCACAAGTGAGCTAGTGTTTGAAAAAGGAACTCCACTAATAATGAAAAGATTAGTGCATAGTTACAGTTATATCTAACCTTGTTTGAATGGAGTGGGAGGAAATCACTCTTTTCTAGAAGATGGGTATTTGTTTTCCCAAGCATTGTATTATTTCCCTTCCCTCTAATGTGTTTTAGAACAGATGCTCCTTCAGGTGCCTCTACAACATTGGGCAACAGGAAAAAAAAATAATAGGACCGTGACCCAACCTGAGAGGTTAAAACCCTTACCTTTCCTTTGTTACTGTCTATCAATCAGTTTCACTTTAATTTTATATCAGCATATATGGGTGTCCTGTGTTGGTGCATGCATACCATCACTGTGTTAGCAATTATGTTTTAATTCTAACTTGTTCTCTTTTAATTTTGAATTGTGTTCTGTCTTCATTTTCTTGTTTGGAGTCATAAACGATGGGAAAATCGCATTCCCCTTGCCGCAGGGATCCTTCTGTTCAAGTCAGTAACGAGTATTTCAGAGCTCTGCCAGTGCAGGATTAGGCTGCTCTTCAGAGGGTGTAAATTGTCACAGCTGAATTAGAGTAAATAGCACTGGGGCTATTTACTCAAGGATCAACCTTTAACAACTCTGTCAGACACCTTTTGGCAAATCCAGCACAGCTGTTTGAAACATTAAAAGGCCAGGGCAAGTGTTGCTCCTCCGTGCCTCAGCTGCAACCAGGCAAAGTTTGACAGCTTTGTACAACCAGTTCTCAGCAGGAGGGTACAAAGCTGGGCACAAATGCCCCTTGGGCAGCTGCGGTAAGGACATGGTGTGGTCAACTTCTGTGAGACCCATACAGATACTTCTCTGTTATGTTCCAAAAACCTTGACCACAGAAAGAATAAATCAGTAGCCTGTAGCCCTCTTCTTTCAGCACGGACCTAAATTTCTCATGGCAATGTGTGATGTTTGTCAGTAACATTTTGGGGTCTGATTTTGAAACTCCTACTGTCTAGGTACAGTATTGATTTGGGAATGGGGACTTTATTAAAAAATGTGTCTGCATTCCCTGTTTGGGCTTTAATAGGTTGCAGCATGATCTACCCATTGCTCTTTAGGACAAGACCCTTCAGAGACAGCCACTTTTGCTGTAACTGGACTCAGATCCTCTTGTTCTGTAGCCCTTGGTCACCCAGACGCAACTGCCAGCCTCTGGGCCATAGCTGAAATTAAAAAAAAAAAAAAAACCTGCTGGGTCCAAGCAGGAATGACCTGTCCTGCATTGATTACTGCTGCAGTTTACACTTTCCACCTTCCAACTATCAAATAACTTGTTGTAGCTTTCAGGATGCTGTAAATTATGCTCTGAGGCTACATCAGCACACAGGCAGTCCGCTTGAGCCAGTCTACTGTCAGAAAGTCCGACGAGCATTTTGCATACAAACAAATTCAAATGCATGTCACATACTTTTCATCTCAGACAATATGAACTGAACAGAGCCTGGATCATCCCAAAAACAAAGATACTGTGAAACAAAAATATACCATGCCTTATGCTTAGCAAAACATTCTGTATTGGTTCTGAATAAGAAGATTTATCTCACCTTGACTTTATTGCCATGTATGTTAAGCAAAGTATAAAATGAATCTGTCACTAGAGTGCTTATCCTAAAAGTCTTTGTTTTCACAAGACAACACTCACTAAGGTCTTACAAACACTTCACTTTAAACCTGAAAATTACCTTTCAAACGCATGTTTAATATGAACAGTTTCATCAAAATGGAGTAAAAGATGATCAGTTTTAACATGATTGACTCACCAAAAGCCAGTGAAACTAAACAGTCTACCTTTAAGAGTATTTGCTCAAGATAGCCTTCAGCTGATTTATCTGAAAGGCCATTGGTTCTGCTGCTTTTGAAAGATCTTCTGAGACCAGTTACATTTCTTATAATAGGGAATCCTTACTTTGCTTTCATGATTTATAATATAGGCAATAGGTGTCATCCATCTTGACTGACTGTTCTGATCAGTCTCTTTTTGTGTATGTTAAATTATGAATGTCTTAAAAACCCTGTGACTAGAATTGTCTTTCGATGTCTTAGGGATTTTCCTTTGCCTGCAAGGGTCCTCAATATCCACCAATGATCCTTTTTAATGATCTACTAAATGGCAGGGACTAATGACTTAGATCACAGAAACGATTTATGGCTTATATCTTTGAGGATGACACTATTGTCATAGGCCTAGACATTGGATTGCTAACTCTGTCGTTGGCTTAGGATAAAAACAAGCTGTGTTAAAACACTTCAGATTGATTATTAGATAATTTTACAGTGGAATGTCTGTGGGTAGATGGGCGAACAGCAACAGGGACGTAACAGCATGTAATTATTTGATTTAATGTTCATGCTTTGTTCTAAAAATGCTGAATCAAGAAAAACCTATGGCAAAAATGTTACTGGTGTTATGTTTGCCACCCCCACTTCTCCTCTCTACACTGGCGAGACTACTAATGTTAGTAGGTAGCGGATGGTAACTTTCAGATACTCCACATGAGATCTAAGAAAACCATGTTAACCGAAAGATGACAAGGCTTTACATTCCTAAGGTTCAGTCACGGAAAGAAAACTGTCCTAAGATCAGTCAATTAGCTAGGCGTGCTTAGTTTTCTTTGGTAATAGTAGGCTTGTTTTCCCCAGTAAGGTCAAATGTTAAGGCCTGTTTGGTTTTGTGGCTGTACTATATTTGAAATTCATTACTAAGGATGAAGCATTTATGCTGGAAAAAGGCCAGATGAAAGCAGTCTGTAAATTTAAATAACCCTAGCATTTCGTCTTTCTGTTAAGTTATGTGGTTAAAACATCCTTCTTGTGCTTTAGAAGTTCCATCTAAGCCAACTGCAAGTCGTTCACCTATAAGGTACTTTGGTGTTTGTTCCCAAATACCTTATAATTGGATTCCTCCTTCTGAGAAACAAAAGACAGTAATATGTAATATTATTTGACATAGGTATCAGTTGCATCTCAGATATCACAGCTGTCTCATTAAATTATTGGCTATTAGAGTATGAAATCATTGGCTCAGAGTCAGTCCCAAAGCTGTTGGTTCACTGCTCCAGAAGCAGCCATGGAAGTGAGTTCGCAGCCCTCTCATTTGAGGCTTGCATGAGGCTTGTCCCTGTCACAGCAGCAGCCCGCTTTCCAAAAGGCATTTCCCCAAGAAGCACGTGTGAGATAGGAGTGACCGCTGCACGCGCGTGGGCACAGTGCCAAGTGCATACGCACTGTTGCTGTATCCGTCTGCCAGTGTCACAGAAGTGCTGGGGCTGCTGTGCATGAGCAGGGATGATGCCAGTGTTCCCTGCCCGTATGGGAGGTGCTCAGTGCAGGGCCTTGCGTGGGTGCAGCAGTGGCACATGCCTACAGACAGTCCTGGCACATAACTTGCTCCCCCCCAACCCCGTGAAGCCCCATCCAGTGGCACACAGAGGAGCAGCGAGCTCTGCCTGCTTTGCTTGTCTGCTCTCAATGCAAAGCCACCCATGGTGTGCAGGGCTAGGAGGAAGTGCATGGGTACTGTCTTCCTGGTGGGATTTTTTGAGCTAGGTTACAATCTGACTTTGGAAAACCAGATATATTTTCTTCAGAAAGCTTGGCGCTAAAAGCCTTGAGGCCAGATTTTGAAAAAGGACTAAGTGCAAAGTCATGGTCTTCAGACTGCCCCCTTTCTCATCCCTTACAACCAGGATATGTCTGAATACATGAAATCAAAACTACCTGTTTAAACTGAAAGTTCCTACAATTCTGTTTTCTGCTAATGTTAAAAACTCCTGAGCCTGAGTACTGTCACATCCTTTACACAAAGGGGCTTCATGTTGAAAATGTGAATGTCAAGAGAAAGGAAATGGTGATGCCCACTTGCTATGTACAAGTGGGACAGTAGCATGCTGGTGGTGCCCTCGGACATTCAGCCAGAGCATTGCAAAGATGGATGCAGTCACCATCTTCCTGTGGGAGGCTGAAGCGTGCTTGTGTGGCACAAGCTCTCTCCTCGCCAGCCAGGCACCGTGCTGGAGCAGGGGTGAGCGAGCGAGCAGGGTGCACGCTCCTTCTCCCAAGAGAGAGCCTTCTCCTTGGGAGAAGGAGCGTGCACCTCCATCAGGCATGCCCTTTCCCCAGGAGGCTGCTCCAACCACCCATGCTGTAGCCTAGGTGAGCTGCAGGCACTCTTGGGCAGAAACTAGGCCAAAATTCAAGAAAGAGGGAGACAGAAATGAGGGTACAAGGCAGAGGCAAGCCCCAGAGATCACCACGTTGTAACCAGGCTATTTGGTTGCTCAGGCGCAGGACAGCAGCCTTCCGTATTCAGCGCTATTACCTAGCATTAGGTGTGTGTCTGGTTTGCAAACCATTCTGGGAGCCAGAACATAAGTAAATGTTGAAACAGGGAATCTGCAAAGCCAAAATTATATTTTCATCTGCACAGTGGATGGTTTTGCTCCACCAACAAATCAGGTGGGTGGTTCAGAAACCATTTTTGATGCTTAGAGGTTTAAAATTGTGTCTCTCTCTTTCTTTGTTTATTCCCATACCCATAATCATCTATGACTCTTTCTTTTTACAGTGTTTCATAATAAAAGCCCACACACCTAATGCTGATTAATTCTGCTGGACTGGGTAACTGGCTCCCCTGTGGATATCCTTTTTTCCAGTGAATCATCATTTCTCCTTGATACATCCTCTAACTCAGATCAAAGATCCAGAATGTATTAGATATGAAGACATCAGACAGCTCAAACAGATTAGAAGAGACACACACACAAAAAAATGCATCTTAGCTTCTCTCTCCTGTCCTGCTGAAAACTGGCGTGCTGAACACAATCCTAAGCACTTGCTGTAAAAGTGACAGTAGACAAAAAAATAAGACTTTGGAAATTATTTATTTTACCTAGAGTCTTTTACAAATTAGCCTTTCTAAGTATTTCCACTTTTGTATTTTCTTAGTTTTCTCTCACATTTGGAAACTCTTTGGGCTAGATTCTCGTCTAATGGAAAATGACATCTGTAAGCTTCAGTGGAGCTGCACTAACTGCACCAGCGGAGGACCTGATACTATCCAAGTATTGAGCCTTGCCTATAAATGTACAGATTAAAGAAACATGAAAACATGTGGTTTATTTTTTCCAAGTTTATGTAGTCTGTTGTGTTCTTTTATGGTTTTATTCACTTTTCCATCTAGTTATATGAACAGCTGAAAAAAATCTGTACCAGTGAAATGCCCAAAACTTAAGGTCACGAGGTCAAACTAGATTATCTTACTAGTCCCTTCTCCCCTTGCAATCTTTGAGCACAGCTCTTACCAGATAAGCCAGTTAAAGTCTTTATTTCAGCAGTGTTTGATCTTGATGATTGCGCAAATAATTAGTCTTTTAAGATTTTGAACTTTTTCTAAAAAATAGAATTTTAAACTCTCCTTTTAATGGGTGCCTTTAAGAATGAGAGCCATGTTTGATCTAAGACAATAGACAATGTATTTGGATAGTTAGAGAGACCATTTATATGGGAGTATTTGAACAATATATTGTATTTTTCTAAGAAGTCGTTCCTCCAGTAAGTGGAAATAGCTGAATGACCAAAGGACTGTCCTTTTTCTATCATTAAGCTCATTTAATAGGAAGATCAAACGTGCTGCTCTTAAATCTTAGAATGGACTGTATCAGGCTTTAACTGATAGATTTCTCTCTCTTCTACTAGCCTTCTGCAACATGGTAGTACTTTGAGCGAGGGAAAAAACACTTCTAGAGTTCTCTGCTTAATCTTTTGCACTGTGAATAATCAACTGAAGACCATGGAGGAAAAAATATCCAGCAGGAGTGCTCTCTACAAATGCTCAGCAAAATCACTAGATCTGCATATTTTCAATCAATGAAATCTTGACAGAATTTAGTTAATTTTTTCATCCAGACTATTGTTTGTCTGAGTCCTCAGGTGGTGCTCAGCTGCTGATGTCTTCTTTGAGGCAAAATGTCAGCAAGTTCTGATACTAAGTTGTTTTCTATCTCCAGAAAACCCAGGTAGGGAGTATCGTGACACGGCACTGCGGTGAGCGGCCCATGAATGGAGCCCAGAGTTTCCCTCTCGCTGCAGCTCCCTGGCTGGGGCAGCCAGCAGGGCTGCAGCAGCCCTTTGAGGAAGGTGGGACTGAGGCGGAAGGGATGAGGGCGCATGGCATGAAAGAGGTTTGCCTTCTGTGTAGAGGCAGGAACCTCATTGTCCAGTCCTGAGGAGAAATAGCTCATTTTTTCATTTTTAATAAGCTATAGTATTAGTGTTGTTTTCATAAATTTCCTCCCTTAATTGGAAACATCTATGCCATGCACACCTAATTGGCAACGGACCAGAAATGAATACTGATAATGCCATTTTACCACATTTCAGAGGAGGAGGCATTTGTTGGTCTATCAAATCTGGAAAGCAGTTTGTAGGTGCCAGATAGGCATGCCAGAACTTCACTGTGGATGTAGGCTATGATATCTGATGTTTTGCCTCCCCCATAGTCCTCCTTGCTCACCAGGACAGTGGTGAGGGAGATGAGAACTGCTAGATTTTTAACTAGGTGCTATCTAATTCCTCAAGAAGTTTAAACTCCTACTTCGTTGCATTAGGGACCACTTACTGAGAACAAATGTTGTGGTTTATGTTTGTATGACAATGCAATTTTGTCAGCCTCACACCAGAATAACAAGAAGACAATAAATCTGTCTTCATAAAGACAGTGCCAAATGTGGGAAAATCCAGCTAGAGCTAGGTATGCACATATCCTTACAGGTATTATCTTTTCAGTTTCTGATATCCGCTTAAAAAATGAGCCATCTGGGAAGGGGTTGGATTTGGATGTCTTGAGGGGATGAGGGCGAATACTGTTAAAATAATTGTTTGGGCCAGAAAATTAAGGCAAAGCCTGGCTTCAGTGATGTCGGGAGCAGTTTCTTAGTGCCTTCAGAACAGCCAGGATTTCACTCAACAGATTTTTAAGGGCAGAGCATGGAGAATATCTAAAAACTGATTATGGGTGTTTCTGGCACAATGGGGATTGCTGTTAATGACACAGGAAAGTGAATTTTTTTTAACCTGGCATTGCTCCTTCAAGCAAATTAATGTCTGATACATTTGCATTTCTACGTGTCATTAACCCAGATGCCTAGTACAGGACCTAAAGCTTGTGTCTGCTGGCAAGACTAAATCCTGCTAATGTGCTTTTCCTGACGCACCGAGGGAATTTGGAATCTCTCCTTTTGAAGCTGACTTGCTATTTTGACTAATTGCTTCTGGTAACAGTTAATAGCATTTTGTAAAGGCACTTCATCTGCTGACAGCAGATTGATGTAAGGAAGGGACACAGTTCATATTTCCAGAGGGAGCATCGGGAAACCCATTACCAGCTTCATTAATCTGTTAATAATAAAATTAAAGTACAAATAAAATGTGACAAATTGGGTTCTGTTGTGAAACTCACTTTAACAGGCGGCTCTGAATAAAGGTCAAAACAGACTCTGATTTCTGCTATGTTTTAATAGTAGAATCAGAGGAAAGCTTTGTAGAAATACTGTAATTAATCTGGTGATACTATAATTGTCCCCAAAGGATACAGAGGGAATTTGACAAGTGATTTTTTTTGACTTGAGAGCATTTAGAAAACCTGGAACATAAAGCTTTGTCACACAACATTTAAGTGCTAATCCAATTTTGCAGGAAGCTTTCTACAGTGTAGGTACAGAAGATGGGCATACTTTAACTGCCTTTGTATTTGCAGCTGCTAATTCACTTGAAATTCAAGAGCACAGGCCAAAAAAGAAAAGTCGTCTGAGTGCAGATCTTGCAGCAGTCACAGAAATGAATCTGACTTTGGAAACAAGCTTCACGGAACAGTCAAGAAACTAGATGAGATCCCTTTTCTAGCAGGGACAGGGTAAGCCTGCCGGAGGCCTTATGCTGAAGGGACGACCACATAAAACCATTATTATCCACCCCTCCTTTTCAGGATATTTGCCAAGCCTGTCAGGGTCCTATGCATCTCTAACATTAGCCCTCCTAGCCACATGCTAGGTTAGCAGAAAGGCTTGGTTTAGCCCACGTGCTTAAAAAATCCTTTTGCTGGGATCTTCAGTTTGTACCACAGAAACAAAACAGCTGGGAACAAGACCAGTTCCAGTCTCTCAGCCCCTCTGAGGCACAACACTAATGGGTTCTGTAGGAAAAGCTCAGATTTTGCTAAGTTTCTCCTTATTACACTTGAGCAGTTGTCCTAAAAGCAATCAGTTGCAGAACGCGATTTGAGGACGCAGCTGCAAAGAGTTGAGGGCTTCCTACAGCCTGACAGAGTGCAGTCTGCTGGGAGCACCTGAACCAAAGACACTTATTAACGAACCCAGCCAGGCAAACAAATATATAAAAATGTTAACGGGAAATATTTGCAGAGAATGGCTTGTTAAGTCAGGCAGGATGACTACATGGAAAAGTGATAGCTCTATTTTAAAAATTAGTTTGAGGAAAAAGAGAAGGTTGTCCTTTCAGTTTATACAACCTGAAAGAGGAGTTTGTATAGCCTTTTCTGTCCTCCAGTCTCCTGTCAGGTCCCAAAAAGATCAGATTTCCAGATTGTGAAGCACTATGTGCAGTTAGTTATGTCAGGAAAGAAGCAAGAGGATGGGGAGGGTAGAGGAGAAGGGAGGAGGTGCTTTTCACCTGGTCTCAGAGAGGAGTTTGCAGTGAACAGTGGGAGGTATGAACAGCATGGAGAGAAATTACTGCAATCTTGATGGGCTGGAAAGCCTGGAGCAGGTGCCCATCAGTGCACTAACACTGCTAGGCTGGAAATCAGATATAAGCTGGATTTAGAGGCTAGAAAATGGATGGGTTGTGTGATGGCCTATTAAACAGAGAGGCAGCAAATGCCTGCCTGCCTTTCCTCAGCACCATGCTCGTGCTGAGGAAGGGCCAGGATGGAGGGGCATGGAGATTTTCTTCACTGCAACGTGTAGTGAGAGCCCTATTAGTGCTCAGGAGGGTCAGCCTGACTTTGGCTGCTTGCTTTATGCTCAGGTTCATATTTAAGATTTGTCAGCTATCAAGATCTTAGATCTCTAATACCTGTTACAGTGTTTTGAGTTCTAGAGATGCTGCTATTAATTGAGTTTTGTTTGGGTTCATGGAGAACTAAGTTGTCTATGCCTGGGGGAAGATTTTAGGTGAAGTGATGAAATGCAGGTGTAGGATTACAGCTTTTTTGGGAGTTGGTAGTTGCCTGATCTGAATTTAGTTAGTTGAGGACTCTCTATTGTCTGCTGTCTGCTTAGTTAGTGCTCCTGGAGCGCTCCTTCTGCTAAGAGTGCTATTTCCTAGCCTTGATACTCACATTTCCTATCTCTATCCTTTTTCCTATACTTCTGAAACAATTCTCTTGTGCAGTGTTTTCAAGAGTGGCTGAATAGAAAGGGCAATCTGTGCTTGGTTTCTGTCTTTCCTCCTGTTTGTATCTCTTCTGTCCAGTACAATTTTATTTAAATTTGGCCTTGTGTCAGCCTGAGGAAGATCTATCTGTACTGCTAGTTGCCAAAATTGGACCCCATAGAAATTGCTGACAGCAGCTCTAAAACTGGAGCAAGGGGAAAACAGGGAAGGGGAGGGTAGAAGGCCCACTGTCACGTGCCCTTTCTCTTCTCTGGGCAGCAGTGAGCAAGCCCACCAAAAACATCAGATTGAGAGGAACAAAAAGGCAGAAGTGTCTAGGCATAGAGAGAAGAACTAAATGCTTCAAAGCTTCTGTAGTGTCCAACAACTACAGGAATTGCTAAAACTTGCAGGGTTTGTGACTGCTCTACCAGCTCTACCATGGTTTGGGGACAAACAGTTGCTGTTAAAGCCAACGATCTAAAGAAAGGGAAACAAAAGGTATTCCATAGTAGCTGACCTGGCTGGATGGATTTTGGCCTGGATATCTTATATGCACATAGTTAATCCTCTGCAAAGAAAGAAACTTGCCCCTACTAGATAGCAATAGATACGGGAAGAGAAAAATGGATTTTCAAGAACCATTAATGGGAATGTAACCTTGTGACTAATCATCATCAGTCTGTATAAACTGGACAAGTTCAGGGAAAGCTGAAGTTCTGACAGTGTTTCCTGGTGCTAAGAATCTCATTTCAAGTGTCTGTCACATCTTATTTCTTAAAATCATTTTTTATTCTAGCCAGCCTTTAACCTGAAATCTCTCAGAAAGTTGTCTTTAATTATGCAAAGACTGTTTACATGCAAGTGTTTTGCTATTGAATTTCTGAGAATTAGTTTGTCAGGTACAAAGAGACCAACTATTTTCATAGACCACTGCTGCAGAACCATCCGCAATAAAGCGGTGCTGCCAGATGCAGGAACATGCCTGTTCTCAATTCCTGCAGCACACAACATGCATCAGGAAACCTGAGGTCCAATTCACTTCAGCCGTTGTCTCAAATGGGACCTTCTTTGTATACCTCAAAATTGCTGTGCTTTCCTGATGTCCATCTCATAACAGACTAGCTCCTTTGTTACATATTTCGGTATCTAGGGATGATGTTTTCCACTTATGCAGTTATTTCAGGTAATCTCAGTGCTGCTCAGGATTTTTCTAATGGCTATCACAAGTGGCAAGCCCATCTCCAGGGCTGCTTAGTACCTCCTGAGTTGCTGAATATTCCTCACCGTCTTCTAGCTACCTCTGGGGCATCACGAGGGGAGTTTCATACCTCTATGGCCTGTGTATAGGATACTGCAGCTGCCTGTTGTAAAGGTGATTGTGCCCTAGGCTTTTCTTCTGCACCTTTCTTTATAGTATATTCCTCTCATAATCTCCTTCTTTCTTCCTTCCAAAGCATTCCACCTTGCAAAATCCTATGGAGCATAACCCTACAGAGAGAATTAATATTGAGCAGGGATGTTTGGGCTTTCAGGCCTGAGATCACAAGCTCCTGCAGTCCAATTAGTACAATATATCGCAGGGATCAGCGTTTCCGCTAAATAATTCTAGCTCTCTATTTGTCTTCTTTAAAGGCAGCTATTGCAAAAGCAAAACCCTAGCCTTGATTTTTAGAGGGCCTCTACTCTTTTGAGCAGACCTGCCTAGAACTTTTAGAGTACATAGGGTGAGCTATCACCAACCAAAGAGAAATGTGGTGCCTTTTCCTCAGACTCTTTCAATGATTTTATTACCAACTTCTTTCTCTTCTGCTTTGGATTAGAAATGTTGGCAAAAATACATTTCTAATCCAGGTTTATGTATCCTGCTACCCTCTACAATACATTTCTCCGTAAAGGCAAAACAAGATGCCAGGGAAAAGCTCTGCCTTTGTGTTCAAATCCATTGTCTGTCCATGGCCAAGAGTGCTGAATTTCATTTTTTGTGTTGTCTCTTTAGATACTGAATAATAAAACACATCTACCATCCTGCATGGAGGATTGGGATAAGTATAAACAAAGCAGACATATTTATTTCACATTGAAATATTAGGTATTAGAGCGTAGAGAGGTTTGGGGGTTTTTTTGGCTTGTTTGGTTGGGTTTTTTTTGTTTTTTTTTTAAGTAGCAGTAATGTGCTCCTGCAATTTCTTTCAGTCCTCCACATATACCGTCTAAAACGGCATGCCTTCTGCATTATAGGTATTTTTCTCTTTTCAGTGTGCCGGGGAGCAGCAAGAGCCTAGTACCTCACAGGGCAGTGAGGCGAGCGTGACAACAGGGCTGGCAGGGCAAGGGCCTTGCCGATGAGGGGCACTGTCCTGCAGCCCTCCAGAGCAATGAGCAGGTCCAGTCCACGACGGTAACCAGGGCAGCTCAGAGTCCGGACTGCCGGGCAAGTCCGTAGCGCCAAGGCAGAGCCCGCAGGTTAGGGTCTAAATCAATGTGCTCCACGGTAAAAGCTGCAGTGCAACTCGGGTGGGGCCAAGCACTAGAGCCTCAGCTTAAAAGCAGCTCTCAAGCTAAGTATCCACGTTTGTACCTGTTGGGCCAGCCTGATCTATACAAACGCACTGTGACAAAACTTCCTATACAGCCTAAAAGGCGACTGTCTTTCCTTAGAGTGGTTTGCGTTCAGTAGGCAACATGGTGTTTCTGCTCCGAGCCTTTATATCTCCCTGCTGTTTCTTTGCATCTCCTTTCAACAAAATGTGTTCAGGACATGAAGAAACTTGACAGGTTAAACCTCACTCCAGCATTAGCTGGAATTCCTCTAGCCTTTGTTTCTCACGAATTAAAAGCCTTTCTTTTCTATTCTTTCTTTCTCCAGCTCTCTGGGGCTATAAGAGTTTTTTTTTTTTTAAAAAAAAAAAAAAAGGACATGTTCACAAGTTATGTGAGAGCGTCTAAAAGGAAAGGGCTATTCCAGCTGGCAAAGAACAAAGAAGATGCAAAAAGCAAAAGCTGGAAGCTTAGTTTACACATGTGGCTTGTTACAAAGATAGGCAAACAATCATATCAGGAGGATACGTAGCCAATATTAGAACAGTTGTAGTAGAACAGATTGTTCTCCATTCCTCTCAGTCTTATGTCAATACTTGGATATCTTTCTCCATGGTCCAATCAAGAGTTTTGAGCTTGATGCAGAATTTGTTGAATGAGACTCTCTGGCCTGTGTTAAACAAGAAGATGGAGTAGAGAGTCCTAATGGTCCCTGTGGCTTTAAAATATATGAACAGATGATTTTATGGGACTAGAGTTTACTTTAAAGATTGCACTCAGCTGATATGTCAAACACCAAGCCATTACTGCTCTCAAGGAACTCTCTCAGCTGGGGACGAGCTAGCTTGAACAGATAGAGCTTGCTGAGCATTTTCCACACATCTACTAGGCGAAAGTCTCTGTCCTAAAGTCCAGGCCCCCAAACCTGTATTGATTTATGGTCTTGACATACAACAATTGGTGTCACTGAGAGCCTGGGAACAGTCATCAAATCAATTGCAAAGCATAAAATCAGCTGCATGTTCTCAAGGGGACCACTCACTGTTAAGACCAAAATTCAGCAACATGACTGAATCCTTGAAGTTACAGGGCCCAAAAGGACCTGAATGAGAACGGGAGAGAAAATATTGTTTACCCGTTTTACAGTCATGGGCAGTGAAGTCTCTTACCAGGGCTAAAATCAAAGACTGCATCTTGCTGCTGGAGGCCTCAGGGAAGATCTACTGTGATAAAGGATATTAATAACTACCTGCTGGGGAGTGGTCTTCTCTCTCTGTTGCAGACCTCTTGAAGCCAGAGGAGGTGGCATCTGCTAGGCCATGCAGGAGCCCTGACTAAGATCCGTGGGGTAGTAAAAGGGGGCCATTGGCTGAGGCATGGGAACATGCCTGCAATGGGGTTGCTTGGTGGCAGGTGGAGGCCTAAAATGCACGAGTACTCATGCGTGGGAGAAGGAGCCAGCGGAAGGAGCAGAAAGGTGGGACAACGTGGGTCAACAGCTCGGGGACTGGCAAGCCTGGGCATTTTGAAGCAAGGTATATAAAGCCCTTATGTGTTCAATGAAGCAGGACTTTACAACCTTCCTGTTGTGTAAGCGGGGTTGCACTGGAGTTATATTGGTCTCTGCCTCAACCGTCTCCCTCTAAGGAGGAAGAGAACCAGTCAGGCCCCTGCATTACTGACTAAAGGCCTTGGCAGCTGTTCCTCTGCGAGAAACAAGGCTGGGGTTGAACTATTAGGTCTTTGTCAGGACCACGAGACCATCCTCAGTGGGATCCTCCTCGCCCTCCTCCCTTCCGGCTTTCCTTTCACTTGCCAATCCCAACTTTGTTTCAGCTATAAGATTCTCTTTGCCTCTGCTATTTCTCCACATCCTCCCTAAGTAAATCTGTGTTTATCATGGTAAATACATTCACTGTGTATCAGAATCAAGCAACTGCTTTTAAAAGATAATATTCCCCTTTCTGTTATTACGCTTTTATTTCCTCTGCTATTTTTCTTGGTGAGTTATATGGGGAAGAAATTACTGCTATCTTGTCTCGAGGTTTCCCTGAGGAATCTTGTCAAAACGAGCAGTCCTTTTACTGAGCTTTCCTATATAGATTGAGCAAAAATAAAACAAAATAATTAAATGGCTCCTGAAAGAATTCTGTGCCTGCATCTCTGGGGAAAAATAATGGTTCCATCTATGCTATTTTGCGAGCCCTTACTGCAGCTCAGCATTTATGTTCTGCATACGGTCCTACAGCATCAGCATCATCACCATCAGATCCAAGTGCTTTCCAGGCATGCAATTAAGTGACGTGACTAACCAGTGTCGTATGTTTGTTCTCTCATCCTCTCCCCAATGGGAGAAACCTGTGCAATTGAGGAAGTAGACTGGTTTTGTTTGAGGCATATTTTATTCTTGGTTTTAGTATACTTCTTACCATCTTTTTCTGTTAAAGAAGTTTAGTGCTGCTCGAGGAGTGAGTGTGCCTCCTGCCTGTCCATCCTCCTGAGTGCTTTGTTCTTCAACTCTAAATTAAGAAGAAAAATTAATATTTGGAGAGTTTGCATCAAGTTAGAAATGAGAGGCTGAATTTCATTCTAGTAATGCACGTAATCTGTGCTTACAAACCAGCACAATGAATAACGTCTTGGCTCACTCTGGTGTGCAAAAATATCCCACATCCGTGCAAAATTACGGTTACCACAGCCTTCAGCAAAGTTGTGGCACAGAAACATTGAACTCCCTTTGCCTTTCTTTTGTTTGTTTGTTTTTTAACAAAGTGCATGAGGGTTCCTCAACTTTGGAGTCTGCTTTTCTCATTGGATCAAGCAGTCCAAAGCTGTTTAGCTTTCTGGCTCATCTGTTTCCCCCTACTTCTCTGAGAGTGAGAATTAATGTGCTTGGTCCTGCAAGACGCTGATGTTTCTGGCACCAGCTCAACAAACCACTCATGCAAGTGTTTAAATTTTAACCATGCAAAGGAGCTGAATCGTTGAAGTTAATGGGACTGTAGAGGGGACTGCGGCGGGATCATCTTCCCTGAACTGCGGCCTGACCCACTGACAAAGAATTTGTCCCTCTGGTTACAGCATTGCCATAACTTGGGGATTGACCTAAGCATGTGTTTATTTAGCCTGGAATTAAACAAATACATGGGGACTTTGACGAATCTGCCTTAGACTGCGTGGCCTGAAAGTTCAAATCTCTTCGGAGTGGTCACTAGGAAAAAGCAGATGGGTGGGAACCGGCTCCATCGTCTTGTCTGACCACAGCTGGCTGCCTCGACTGTGAACCCTTCAGGGACCTACAACAGGGAGAACCTCCCTGACCCACTGCAGTTTCGGAGGTGTTTTGCTTTCAGCCCCACTGTGCTTAAGTTTGTTGTAAGGAGCGAGGGGTGCAGGGAGGGGAGTCCAGCATCTCTTTTTTGAGTACTCAGGTTTATGGGGACAGGGACTCAGCGACCCCAGTGGTTTCTTCCAGTCTTGCATTGGGATGATGAGAGGAGCAGCCAACTACTCCGAGCAAGGCCTGTTGCTGAATAGGAGCTCTCACAAGTTCTTTGTTCTATATAGATACAGCAAAAAGTTCATCTTAAGCAGGATCACTCACAGAAATTATAAACCCTCTGAAACAGCCAGAATTGACCCATCCTTTTTATTTCCGGAAGGAGAGCAGCAGGGAGAAAGGGGAAACAAGCTCCAATGGTCTCAATTACTCTGTTCACTATAAAAAATATTCTTCTGTAATGACCTCAGTAGGGAGCGAGCGGCTCCTTTTGTGTATTAAATTAAAATCTCTAGGGGAACATTAGGCCCCATAATTCATATTTCTCAGAGGCAATTTAAGTCTTTCATCAAAAAAACTCATAATAACTGAGCTCTGTGATACCCAGTAGATTCATTTTCATGTGAAGGATGAAAATAGCCAGCAACATGTTAACAAATTCCACCGGGAGAACAATTGTAATGATAAAAATAATCTGACGTGGGCATGAATTCGTAAATGCGCACACAGTGCTTTATGGATCATTGGAAAGGGAAAGGCTGTCTTAAACATTTTCTTTATATTAAGATAGAGGAGGGGAAAAACTCCCTAGCCTGCTCGTTAAGAATGAAGTACATGAGCAATTGCCAAAGAACAGAGGCCCAAAATGATGCGTCTCTATCTCTTCTTTAGAAAAAGGCCTTTTACCAGGAAGCGTGCCTGCTTAATTGTCATCACTTATGTTGCATTAAATTGACTGAGGAAAGGAGAGATCTGCCTGAGTAACAATGTTCACGCATTGGCAATTGTGGAGCAGAATGTAGTTTCCTGTGTACATAGCTGATGCTGGATCAGACCTCATGTTTTGAGGAGTACCTGTATCATTTCCAAGGTATTTGGGTGTTTTTGAGAATTCCCTCTGAGTGCAGGAAAGCCGCAGCAGCAGGCCCTATTTCTGCCACCCAGCATGACAGCAAGCATAACCCCCTCTGGATTTCGTATTATGATGTTCATCCTTACAATAGCACCAGGACTGGCTCCCCCTGTGTTTTGGGTTATAGAAGCAGGAGCCGGTAGTAAGGTTTACACTCTAATGACAGACAGACATGCAGCAAAAGCATGAGGGCAAGTCAGTTTTACAGGTATGGAGTTAAGACAGAGATGAAGCCCTGAGCCAGCGGGTGAACAGTCCTGGCTTCAGGGGTGCAATGCCACCCACATGCCTGCACCGCTGGCTCCCCAGCATCCCCAGCCCTACTCCATGGCCAGAGGCTGTTGGACAGAAAAAGTGAGAAATGGGGGACCACAGCACTGAGCCTTGAGGTGCTTCTTCACCCAGTGCCCTGGAGAGAGCCCTGCTATATTAGAAAATGTGAGCAGAAATCGATCTTAAACACAACTTCGCCCCTTGCACAGGTAGGGATTTTTGGTGGAAAAAGCAGTATTTGCCCCCGCCCCCCCTTCAAGTTGGAGACCTTATTTGTCTTATGTGTATTAATACACCTTATGTGTATTAAAACACATCCATGAATACGTGCCTTTACTGTGGTTCACCTCTACGAAGCAGAGCCTTTAGTAGGACCCTTAGCAATACCCCCTCAGTATGGGGTGTTTCTATGCAGCCATGGCCGAAATATAAAGCTGCAAGCAGGCAGCCCAAGTCAAGGAGAGGGAGAATATAGCTAGAAGTAAAGACGAACTTGGAAGAATAGAAGAAAATACAACAGATGATCGTTTGAAAGCCCAGACCAAAATAACAGCCACACTCGTTGCACTATGTTGCACTTTAAGTGCTAATAGAATACCTTGCAGTTTCAGAGAAGGACAGAGGCCCCAATATACTAGGGTGTTATACTATGCCTAAAGTCATTTTAATTATGATTTTGAATAAAAATAATGTCTTAGCAGGATTCATCATCTGTTTTTGAATCAATGACATTTTCTACTGGGACCCTCAGTTTTTATACTCCCTAGATATTTACTGCTATTAAAGTAATACATGGAAAGTTCCCTAACCATCGGGCCCATGAAAAGCATAGTTTGTTGCATAAAAATGATGACATTTTTGCCTATTTTTATATTTAATCATCTCTAAATAAGCAAACTAAGACCAAAAATAGTCCCATAGTACACATGCAAACCATGTCTTCATCAGGTACTAATTTTCAGCACACATCTGATTTGTCAAAAAATTGAGCAGAATAAGCTTTCAAGTCCTGGTTAGTAGGAAATTAGACTGAGGCAGAGGACAGTCAAAGTGGCCTAGGAAAAGCAGAACAGGAGAGCAGGTCCACGTTATATATTTTTCCCAGTGCAGTTGTGAAAGACAGAGTTTATAAGGGGATATGACTGGTAAATGATGCAGTTACACTACAAAACTACCTGGTGTAGCCCCAGTTGTAGTACATGGGCTACACCCTGTAGGTACAGCTTATTTTGTTGAAATAAGTTATATGGCAAAAATAGAATTACGCCTCTGCTAGATGTCTTTTCCAGAGATAGTACAGACTGGGAAGACCTTACTAACATAGACATAGCACGAGTTATGCGGTTGGCCCTTTAAAAAGAGAACCTCCCTGTCTTTCACAAGGTAGTAAGGGAGAGTGTTTGGTTCACCAGTCGCTGGCAGATCATTTTGTCCCCAGGAATCAGTTTAGAAAATGAGAAGCAATGCAGCTGGCATGCCTACAAGTGGGGGACAAGTCAGCTCCTGTTTGCTCAGGCCAGGCCAGGCAAAGCAGCCGGAGCGTGCTGTTAATAACCTTTTCGTCTCATCAGTGCAAGGGATATTAGCCGTTTCCTCTTCTCTCTGACCACGAACACCTCAATATTTCTTTTATAGAACGTGTCAATGAGTAGATAAGCAAGCTATTTTTTCTGTAACTCTCCCCACCAGGCTGCAGTGGGAGAGCACCAAGGAACAAGCCCAAAGACCAAAGAAGGAGATGAACTGGCAGAAAAAAAGTCCAATGTGTTATATAGGAATTGTTTTTGTAAGCAAGAATATTAAAAGGATGAAAATCGATTCATAATGAATTCAGGAGGCGCTCTCTACATATTTTAACTGCTTGGTATTATCTTACTGAAGAGGCACTCCAGCCTCACTAATGTACGTTGCTACACAGGCAAACCACTCCAGCATTGATTTTTCTCTTGCAGGGGATTATGAATTGACATGATTTAAGCAGCTCTGCGGCTGCAAGTAATGACCAGCCCCTGAGACTTTAGCCAAGTACAGGAACTTTCTAGACAGCAGCAGTTTTGTATCAATGCTTTTAATTACATGTGAAGACTTGTATCATCCATTAATATTTGACCTCTAATTATGTTTTTAAGAGATGGCTCTATTGGAAACCAGCTATAACATGAAAATGTGTGCGGAAGCTTAAGCCAAAACAATTTATTTATTTTTTTTCTTCTGCAGCCCTTTCAGAAACTTTTACCTGAAAGAGGTGGCTTTGGTCTTACCAGAAAGCCGGAAGGACTGGAGCCTGCACCATCACTCATGCCCTGGTGCTCATGAACCTTGACAGCGAAGTTGTTAGCCCTGTGTGCTACAAGAGTCTAAATTAAAAAGCATATAACTGCTGCCCTTGCTTTCATTTGGGGACACTGAAAGAATGCAATTACAAAGTGGTAGCTGTGAGGTGCAAAATGCCCAGCAGGCTCCACTCCTAGCCAGCATGCTGGAGCCGAGGATCAGTAGCCCTGCAAGGCCACGACTTTCCTACCCACAGGATCAAGCAAATGTTGTTCCAATGTATCTGCCACCTTCCTGTTGTGCAACACTTCTCAGGCAACAAGGGGGGAAACCCTCCCTCTGCAGCTCTCCTAGAGCATAAATACAAACTGTAGCTATGGTGCAAGCATTTACTGCTGGGAACACGAACAAAAATGCTTGGCCTTGCACTTTCCACTGTGGAAGTCATAGTTATTTGCTGGCTGTGAGAGGTGCCCGCTTCAGGGACCTTTTGGACAGCAGAGAGCCAGGCAGGGCCCTCCTAGGGGCAGAGTCTGCAGTTCCCTCTCAGGAAATACTCTCTTTGCCCCAACCTGAGAAAACCCAGAGTTCCTTTCTTCTCTTTTTTCCCCTCTCTTCAGAACTTCCCAGTCTCCAAGCTGTCCAGATGTGCTAATATCATCCAACAGACCTTGCATAACTTCCTTCTTGAAAAAATCTAAAAAATAAAAGTGCTGCAGTAGCAGTTCCTATGGAAATTTATTATTTTAATAAGATCCTCTGCTGCACTCAAAATCGAACTAACAGCTGCTCAGAGACCAGTTCTTTCCCCTAAATTCATTGAGTTTCTGGGCAAGCATGGACATTTGGGATGTAAATTTGAACACTTCTAAGACCAAAGCTCAGAAAACATACAAAACAGAAACAAGCTTCTGATGAAGTTGAAAACTCGGTTTAGAATTCAGGTCCCTGTTTGCTTTTCCCCCTGAACAGGAGGGAAAACATTATTGGTTTATTGCTGTGTAACTAATGGCACTAAACAGCTTTAGATGTCATGTAAGAAAACCTCTTGTGTTAGATTTAGGGCAAAATTGCAGCAGTAAGCCAAAACTCGCATTAAGAAACTGCACAGACATATTCTCTTCTCTGCTTCCTGCACAGCTTCTGTAGACTTTGTTGTGTTACATCAGACTTAGACCGCCGCAGAAGAAAGGCAAACCAGTGCCAGCACGACAGGGGTGATCGCTGAGCTCTGGCAGAAGCCTGTATGCCTTCGGCGGCATAAGGAGCTTCCATGGCCAGAAACTATGGATCATAATGAAACTACCAGGCAGCAGGTTTGAAATGAACTAAAGGAGATACTTTCTTCACATCATGTACAGCTGACCCATAGAGACCATGAGGTGCTGTGGACACTAATAGCTCATAAGTTTTCAAAAAACTAGATAACTTGATGGAACAGAAATCTATCGAGGGCCATTACATACGAAGGCACCAATTCTGGCTCAGGAAGCTTTTGAGTCACAAACAGATGGGGGTGTATCATTGTTTTAATTTCTCTGTTCTTTCACTCTTTCCTAGGCATCTGCCATTGGCCCATGTTGGAGACTTTTGGTCTGACAGAGTGCAGCTGCCCCTGTATGTGGAAAGGGAGTGTAGCACTGCGGCACCCTCCCCGTAACAAAGAAAATGGGCCAGAACAGGATGCAGAAGGGGTCTGAGGGGATGCAGAGACTAGTGTTTGGACTTGACTTCTGGGAGAGGGTGAGCAAGGTGGGTGGGATAACCCTCCGGGGCAGAAGTGTGCCCAGAATCTCATGCGTCTTTTGGATCTCAGGTCTTCTGACCGTTGATTGACACAATCCCTCTAGAATGCCACTGAGGAATTCTATGGCAGGTCAGCTCTTCTTGTTTTTGACTTCACTGCAAAAGCTTCAAAGATGTGCTGAATTTTCTTTTTTTTTTAAAAACAAATTCTGCTCAGGATGATATTTCCCATGCTTAATTTAGCTGAATTTGGTATAGAGAATATAGAAGATTTTCTATGCTGCATCAGATCTTTAAATTTTTTGCATACACAGACATTCCTAAGTATTAATCAAGTTAGTTCCCCTACTGCCTGAAAAGAGCAAACTGTCCTGTTTTAGGACTTTATTGTAAAGATTTTTCTTTTTTTTCCTTTCTTTGTTTTTTTTAATTGAATAAATCACTGGACAGTAGGACAGCTGAAATGAGGCTGTTTGCTTTACGTTATATGTTCAGATGTAGCCTGTCTCCCTATGTGTCACATGCGATGTCTCATTAGGACCAGACCTTGATCTTAAAGCAAGCCTGCAATATAATTAATTGCTATAGATCCATGCATTCGTTCTTCACAGGTTGGCAAAGGAGTGTGAAAACTGAATCCTGCCTTTGCTGGCATAAAAAAGATAGAGTGACTATGTGAGACTGGGATCAGTTCAGAAACTGTGACCCTGGCAGAGATTTATTTATAGAATGAAACTGGACAAACTTTCTGCACCGTGTAAAGACATATCTGGGCCTTTTGAAGTCTGGCAGTGGTGTCCTTGTACGGAGGGTAGGGGATGAGCTACTGAGATAATTTTGTTTCTCGCTGTTCGGTTGGGTAGGTGTCCCCCTGCTTGGTGCTGGGTAGCACATTCCCTTCCTCCTCCTCCTTGTACTGCTTTCTCACATTGTCACGCACTAAACACAGTGGTACACATCTGCCATCCGTGGCTCTCTGACTTCCCTTCTGTGAGTTTCTGCTGCATCCAACTTTCCCTAGAGGAAAATGAGAGAAAACTGATGGCCCTCAAAATGCTGTGGAAGTCTTACCCTTTTCTTTTCTAAAGCTGAGGAAACACTCAGCATACTTTGCCGTCTAGTAGTCAGCCTGCCGTGAGATCACTCCTTTTTGTATATAGCAATTGTGAAAGGAAGGGAGAAAGGACTTTTCAAATTCAAATATGTGTAAGCTATCTTTCTTGAGAGAAAAACTTGAGTATATACTTAACTTGAAGTTAACATTGAACTTTAAGTTCCATGGACCTCAGATAACATGAATGTAAGCAAGCAATGGTGCAATTTTCTGAGTAGTGTCTGCATTTCCTCCACACATGAGCTTGAAGATAATGAATTGGAGAAGGGAGCATGTTGATTTCTTTGTGTAAAGACCTAAGTCCAGAAGAATAAGTCTGGACTAATTATTCCTCTTCTGCACTAGTGTGAAAGTGCTTTTAAAGAGCCACTTCCTCCTCTTATTGCAGCAACGAGTGATAGAGGAAACCAACAAGACAGCAGGATCTGGCTAGACACAGACCATGTTACCCATCTTTGGGACAAAATGCAGTGTGCTCTCATCCTCAGGCTGAACCTGACTGAATCTCCATGTGAATGTGCTATTAGCAGGGTTTATTCCTTCATGGTCTCAAAAGTCTGTGAGCTGAATTAGGGCCTGTAAAGTGCATGCTCACCCAGCACTTAGTGATCATCCTTGCAGAGGATTTTTTAGGAGGTTCTGCATCTGCTGTGCACTGCAGGTCCTTCGGATATTGATTTCATCTCAGTAATGTGAGTAGCTCCACAGCCATTTCCTCCCCAGGTTTCTCTCTTCTACTTTCTCCTTTTCCTCCTTACCCAACCATCTACACCCCAGCTATATCTGGCCTCAGTTACCAACTGCCTACATTTGGATTTAGCCCTGGAAAACTTTCAAACCTCGAGTCTAACACCCTCATCACATAGCACCTTGTTCCGCGACTGCTCTGATTGGAACTACATGTACACAGGCACAGCCCAGCAGGAGAAAGGGGGCCGGACCTGCCAGCTAATTACCCAACCTACCAGAAAAGCTGTTGCAAGCTCTCAAAACATGTCCAGGAGAAAAACAACAAAAAGAGATCTGGAGGGATTGGGAGTAGGGGGTGGAGAAGGAATAGGTTATTTCAAAGGAATTAAAAGGTCAAAGGACTCCATGTGGAGAAGGCAAACCAAATCCACCCAAAGCTGTTAGCATGGGATCATCTGAAAAACAAATCCAAGGGCTAATCCTGTAGCCTGTTCAAGAAAGCAGTGCGTGTCAGAGAAGATGTTCATCCCCCTCCTGCAGGGCATGTCCTGCCTCAAGGATGAACTCACACGATGACCCTCCTCCAGTGTCCTTCCATATGTGGCACCACCTCCCCCTGTGGCTCAGGTTTACCCCTCATCTCGGATGTAACTACAGAGAAACCCTTAGGGGGAATTTGCAAGGGCAAATTTTTCCACGCCTGACCAAATACAGGGCACTGCCATTGCTTTCAGGAGGAGGGAGGGGACAGCACAGGAGTAAATAGCAAGTCTACCAAGACTGGTACAGTCTTCCCAGCTAGGAGGAAGCTGTGATTTTGCAGCATGAGGAGGCATATTTGGATGCACTGTGAGTTAATAGGGTGTGTCTCACCCTATTGAGGCTGATTTGGACGTTGCATGGGTACGGATACCAAACGGCTCACTTCAAAGCAGAGGTTTTGTTCTGCCCCCTAGTCACACGGTGTGGGATGGAAAAGGAGGAGACATGATGAAGAGTTGTGCTGTGACCATCCCAAGACTATGAACCTCCCTGGTCCATGCGCCTCAGCTCAGAGATGTAAAGTAAGATACCAAGAACCGCTTTCTCCACACTTACTTAAACTCACCACATCCTTCCATTTCCAGTCCCTAATATTGCCCTTCCTCACAGTTAAGGATAGAGAGCAGCTTTTCACCATCTTCAGGCATCCTTTGCTCTACAGATGTTTCCAAGAGTTGCTTCTGCCCCACAAAGGACTGCCCCACAAAGACCAAGTTATCGAAATAGACTGCAGAGCAAGAAAGAAACAGGCGCCCTCTCCCATCTATGACCCAGAGCCTGGCCATTTGAGTTTTCTCTTCCGAAACTTCATTCTGAAGGGAATAATCTTGTTTACATCTCCTTAGAGACACCAGTACTCTACCTGACAGAGCTTTTCAGCAACCTCAAAGCAGAGGAACTAATGTTTATCTTAGGGATTAAGGGACTGATCCACAGCCCCTTTATATCAGGGGGTCTCACTGGGCTCTGGAAGGAAGCCCTGAATTGTATACAGCAAGTGTCTGTTGCTGAGCGGAAGCCCTCTAGTAGTAACTGTGGTTTCCTTTGCCCAAAGCAGATTTTGTTTTCCCCCAAAAAATGTGATGAAAAGGGCTCAGAACTGCCTGCTCCATTCTCTGTGCCACCCTGGGAAGGATATGGTGGGTGAAGAGGCTGCTGGCACCAGCAGGCCAACTTTCTGAGCAAAACCCAGCCTGAGGGCTGCTGGTGCCCAGCTCCTGACATTAAACTTTAGAGCAAGGCACCACCTAGAGGCATGCAATCTATAGTAGGGCTGGAACAATTAAGTACAAGCTTCAGCTCTTTCCTGCGGGAGTAATGATAATAGTATGATGCCTGTCGTAAACTAAAAACATCAGCATTCACATTTGCCTGTTTATTATTTTATCCAAAAAGTTAATTAGTCTAAACAATATATGCAAATCCAGAAGAAGTCTGAGAGAACAAGTTGTGGCCAGATAAACTGGGAAGGGAAATTCAGCCTGCAAAGCAGCAGTAAAAACAGTCCAATGGCATTCTTTCATTAGGATACCTTTGTAATCCATGCAAGATGTATTCAGTTTACAAGTAACTTGTGTTACGCTTTTTATGGAAGTCTCAGCCTCAGTTTTTCTCCATTTAACAAATACAGTTTCTGTAATTGTTTGTTGTCATCATCCGTGGTTTCACAGCCCTTCAGTCTCAAGTAGCTGAGCAGCCTCTCCAGCACAGCACAGAATAGGGTTATAGCATTACTGAGGGAAGGAGCTCTTTCTCTTTTCTCCTCATGCAAGACATTTCCTTTGGCACTTTGATGATGAATTGAGGTATCTGTTCCCTGCTTTGAACTGGCTGGGTTCCACTCCTGGCATTCAGTTCCATTATCCAGAACCTGTGGAAATATTTTTCCAGGTCCTCATTTTCTTCTTTCCAGGTTATCTTTTGCTTTTTGCAACCTCTTTTCTACTGTAAACCTGTTACTGGCCTCCTCCAAATGGGAAGTTAAAAAATAAGTGCTAACTCTGTGAAGACAGATTGGTTTTGGTTGTTTGGTTGGGTTTTTTTGTTTACTTTTTGTTTTTGCTGTAGGGTATGCATCATGAAATTTTTTTGTATCACTGAATTTTGTTATTGTTAAGTAATTCTCTCTAATGGTAACTGTATCGCAACAGTGCCACCTGCTCCATGAAGCTCTTGAGATTTTCATTTTACATGATGGGGGCTCAGACGCTCCACGCAGGCAGATGACTATAGCAGGGTGACCACAGGCACCTGTGAGCCCAGAAACATGAGACCTCAAAACTCTGGACAGTCAAGTAACCTGTCAGAAAATCACGCCCTTGATGGTAAGACCAAATAAATAAAAGAAAATAGAAAAGCCTTTTTTCCCTTTTCAAAATTGCAGTTTAAATTGCGTACAACTAATTAGCATCTTTTTTTGCTATCGTGTACTTTGCTACAAGGAAATACACTGCAGATTACCTATCTCAAAACGGCAGTTTACGGTAAATGTTTTTTACAGGACTTGGAGATAGAGCGCTCCCTCCCAAGGCTTAGCTAAACAGCTTGCACCACTGCCCTCTTTTGGAGAGGATTTGCACTACAGCCCCCTAGCAATAATTCTTCTCTTTCGGAACGGGCGCAATGTTTTTGGAGACAGGGAATATTGGTTCTGCTTGCTCATTTCCAAGACTCTCTCATTTGCTGAGGTGCATAGCCCAGGGACATCTGCAATGTCCTAGAAGCTATTGGATTTATTCCAACTCAGTTTCCACTGGTTTGTTTTCCATGCGGCCCATGTGCGTACAGAGGCACATGCACGGCAAGTGCGCTCTTAACGGATGATGATTGTTTCCAGTAAACATACCTCTTTACTACCAATCTTGGAAATCCCATCTTCCCATTTTAAGGAATACTTACACAATTCTGAGCAAGTAAACAGGATGTGACATTTCATTAAAGATACGCCTGAGGTTAATTGAGGGAGAAGTGATAGAGGGGAAAAAACTGAATAGCGAGCACAGCAAAATGGTCTCTGGCTGTCCTGCCTCATCTCTTTCTCTTATAGTAAGGGCAGAATAAGAAAACGAAACAGGCATCTGCTAATTAGCACATAGGGTAATTCCTCTAGAAAAAGGAAGCGGGGATTTCTGCTTTACCTAATACTGAACCGGTTTCCTGTGAAGATAAGTGGGTTTTGACTTGGGTCACTTTGCCCTGCTGCTTTTGACTTCCACTTTGCCATGGAGGCAAATAAGCTAGAAATAAATAAGTAAAGCGCTCTAAGCTGTTTCACATGGCACAGTTCAAAAATAAAATTTCGGAAAAAGAAAACAAGGACTTTTGTTTCTTTTTGCCCCTATGCAAAATAAAACATCTTCTAAATTAGTGCCAGATTTTCTTCTGGGAAAAGATACAGCTCAGGTCACCAGTGGCTGCAGAACAGGAGTTTTAAAAGGTTATGTCAAGAGAAAAGCTCTTTGAATCAGACCCTGGCTGTTCCTTGTGTTTGGTTTGGGCTTTCTCTACATTAAGAGTTTCATTGTTCTAGCAAAAGGTGTGATTTTAAAGGCATTTTAAGAACTGGGAACAAAACTATATGGATAAATAATTGCTAAAGTCCACTGAAAATAAAATTCTATAAATCTTGTTTCTTTAGCTCTAGACAATCCTTACTGTCCTGTATGCCTAAACTGAAACTAAACTGGTTCAGCTTGGCCTCAGCTGGTGTGAATAGCTTTTGAGAAGGAGTATTTTCACCAGGAAAAGAAATGTATTTGCAAGAATTCGAGTAAAGCTGGTCTGTTTTCTCAGTTGGCAGCTAGGTTTCTGCTCCATGATATATATGGTTCTTTTTCTCACAAGGCTCTTCCTATACCTAGTGTAAGATACAAGTCCTCCTGGCTGTGCCTGTTGAGATCAACATCAGTACTACAGTTCTACAGCATAATCTTGTTCAGACATATGGAATACCTTTGTCTTCAAATAAGTAGATGTCATTAAAAAGCATGAAGAGATAATAAATGTTGGGAAAATCATACTATTGAGCAACTTGTCTATGCCACTTCTTAAGGTAATAGCTGCTCACATGTAAGTATACGAAGGGCAGCGGGATAACTAGAACTCAGAGTCCAGCTAATCTAACCAGGATTAGTTAAAAGATGATGAATGTTTTTCTGCATGTATAGGACCTGACAGTAACAGTGGAAAAAGTCTTTATCATCCACAAACTATTTTTGTCAAGAAAGACACGGTACTGCATTCACTCTGTACGGTGCTATACCGCCAGGCCTTTAACAGTGGCAAACCTCTGAGCGTGATGTTTGTGCACAGGTTTTTGCTCTTCCAGTCACTACCAGCCCTGTCAGCTAGTGAACCGGAGAGGATGAAGACGCTTGCACGGTGAGCTAGTACCGCTGGCTGCCCAGGCCAGCCTGGCTGGGACTGCTTGACAGGATACCTAGTCCTCCCACCACGTCGGCCTGTCAGAGCAAAGGCTCCATTTGCTACCTTTCCTACTGGGGCTCCCACCAGTTCAGCTGGAGGCCTACAAACACCTATAGGAAACTAAGGATTTTGTGCTGCCGTTCAGTGCCACAGCAAGTAAATCAGCTTGGAACAACAACAACAGCAACGTCTGGCTGCAGGCACCAAGGCAGCAGAGGCGTTCACAGTGGTGCTAACTTGGCTTTTGCTGAGTGAATAGCAGCCAAATGGAAATGGTTGGCTAAAATTTCCTAATAGAGACATGCTGCAAGGATGCTTATTCAAAGCAGCCCCAAAGGCTGGCTTCATTCCTGAATGCTGCATGTCATATATGGCAAATGTTGACGTACAGTCATGTTTCACATCTCAGCTTTCTAACTGCTTGCAGGGTATTGTCTCTTCCCTTCCAATAATTTCTCATCGCCCATGTTTCCCAGGCACTTTGTTGCATGCTGATGGCAATTCAGATGTTACTGCTTGCATATAAACCTCAGACCAGCCTCATTCTTGCAACTGAGGGCAGGGGATGGTGGCTGTAATGTGATCTTAGCCCAGTGCTGAGGCATCGGCAACTCTAAAGCTACCGTTTGTACTTTACGGCCCCTGACAGGTAACTAAATCTCCTTCCTGTCACTGTCACCAGTGAGTAACTGCCACAATAATGCCTGCATCTGTGTGGTCCATATTTTACCTCAAATATAAAGTAGATACTTCAATGTGTATAAGGCTCTTTAAAAATAAAAAGGTGGCCAAGAGAACAGGAGAGCTTCTGTATTTAATTTTTGTGTGTTGGAATTTATCTACAGCTTTTCCCCATCAGACAGATTTTGGTGTAACTTATTCAAGCTGAGACTGGGTGCAAGAAACAGCTGGAGCGTGTTTAATGTAATGTTTCCTCACAAAGCTGCCTTCTCCTGGGAGAAACAAGGTCAGATAAAAACTAGGAATTGCAGCTGGAGAAATGTAGTCAGCATTTCTTTACAGGCAAAGCATGCCCTGGTCAAAAAGATGACAGCCACAGGCATCTACCCAAACGGGCATGAGTAATTCCTTTATGCTAGGAGCACTGGTTCATATGAGGCTACTTTCCTATCCGCTTTCCAGGAAATGATGCAGGGAAAACATAGCATTGACTGATTTGAAAGAGAAGCAGATATCTCTACTACTTAAGCAAAGGAAAATGAAATCATACCTATGGCTCAGGCTGCATCTAAACTCACAGTGTTTCCTAATATATGGCTTGTTTCTCTCACAGAGAAACAGTGGAATTGGCAAACCTGCTCACCTCGTCCTAGGCTCAAAATGGAGGCGTCAAAACAATGACAAAGGCTACACGTTCTGGCTAAAGGGCTGCACTGTAAGCAAAGTTACATGCCATGCTTGGAACACTGCATTTGCTAATTACATTAATTTCAGCAAGGCTTTTATGCACTAAGGAAAGGCTAGAGCCAGTTAGATCTTCTTCTAACTTGAGTCTTTGAAGACAATCCCACTCAACGGTGGAGCAAGTTACACAGCATGTGGAAAAGAAACTAGGTACGTGAAAGGACACATGAAAAGTCAATCTAATTCAAGAATTCAAATAACTTTCTTTCAGGGAGCCGCGTGAAATGCAGTTCTTAAAAACACCTTTTCTGAGCAAAGCAACATTGAAACAGCTGAAGCCAGTTCTGTTAAGCAAACCTCTGGGTACTGGAAAGGGCTCATAATGTAGTGGACAGGATACAGCTAAGGTTTGGGGAGCTCAGTTGATTTCTAGACCCCTCCAGTGATTTCTCATGTGACCTGGGCCAAGTTCTGATGTGGATTCATCCCTCACTAACTCTAGACACTATATGGAGGATGCTGCTTGAATTTAGGACTGTCATCACCTTAGGCCCCTTTCCACAGTCAGAGGAAATCCAGGGATTTTCCAGATGAGAATTCAGATACCGGGTGAGCTAAGAAAACTGTTCTTCTAATTTAGAAATCTTAGTAACTTGCTGTTAGCTAGGATGTGTAGTGGCCTTCTTGCTTCAATTCCCAAATTTGAGAATGGAGATGACATCAGCAGTTCTTTGCCACGTATATGAGAAAGTTGCATGTATTACAGAATGTGAAGATGATGAGCCAGATAGGTGTGCATTGTTGTCAGTAATCTATTTAAGAAGATTTTCTAATTTCATGCTTTTGTGTTGACTTACCCACAAGCTAGACATACCAAAAGATAAGTAAACAAACCTAATAAAGCCTATTTTCCACTAACTGTAATTTGCAAATAAGTATTTTATCATACGGGCTGTCTTTATTGAAGAGGTTGTGCACAGAATCAGATCTGATTTTGTACAAGTCACACTTTCTCTTCTGTATTTTCCTTTTCTTCTCCGAGTCCTTCTTTTGCAGTCTTTGCACTGATTTCTTGTTCTTATTGATGATAATCCTCATTATAGTTAAGTTCTTTGCAGACCCCATTCTTAAGCAGTTGATTGTCTAAACATGTAATAATTTACTATCTTTCCACACTTCCAGAATACGTAACTCATACTGATTGTTTTTTTACCTTGATGGAATGGAGCTGGAGACGATACAGAAACACACCTTTTTTTCAAAAAACCTTAGAATCCAGGCATTACTGTAAAACAGTCATACTGGATCAGACCATCCAGCCCAGCATTTTGTTTCTGACAGTGGCCAATGGTGGATATGTCTGCAAGAGCACAGGGACAAGACAGGGCTGCTTCCCCAGAATATTCCCCTAGGCTTCAGTAATTTGCAGCTCAAGATTTTCTGGGCCAGAAGTGAGGTCTTTGCCCTATAGCTCCCAGCAATATTTTAAGCGATATGAGAAAACAGGTGAATTTGAAAATGAAATCCAAGTTAAGCACCACAGTAGAGTCAGTTAGGGGTTCAAATCCTTCATGGCCTCTGTGTGTTAGCATACCAAGAGCGGGGCAGGATCCCGAGCACCACAGCAGAAATAATCAGAAATAGCCATGGCTGAGTCTGCAGGTGACGGTGCCTTACTGACACCCATGTAGGCCATTGCCTCAGCCGTATGGGTAGGGTCAACCCCTATCGTCCGTCTGAGGTCTGGCTTTGGGTCTCCTGCCCTGCGCTACACCTACAGAGCTTCATCTCTTTGCCTTGCGCCTGGTATTCTAGTTACTGCTCCTGCCCTATAGCAAATGCAGAATAAAGGCCTGAAACAAGAGGACCTCCTACAGCTTGCTGGGATAGAGGAGGGCAGAGCACCTTCGATACCCCTATGGCTTGCTTTAATGGGAAACGAACACTTTTCTCTCATGACATCCAGACAGAGGCAGGTAGTGTGAGTAGAGGGGAAGTTCCTGATAACACTCGCCTAAAAGTCCTGTGCATTTATTTCCAGATTATTTAAACTTTTTTCCTTTTCCCATTTGATGTTTCCTCCCTTCTAAAAATTGGCTTGGCTTCCAGTGAAACATTTTCCTGATGCTTCCAGTTCTTTGTTGTGGAAAGTACATGTGGGATGAAGGTTTCACGACGGTATCTCTGAAATCTGAATCTTTGCAAGCCATCCTTTTCGTGTTTCTGGTAACAACAGTTTTAACCCTAGGAGACACTGTGACCTTTGCTCAGTAAAGTTGGCTCTCTCCTCTGTTCGAGCTCTCTGCTGTTTTGATTTCTACTGCAACTAAGTTTCGGCTGCTTGCTTTCTTTTATAGCGTTCTAAAATAATTACATAACTGTTGTCATTACATTTATCTAGCTGTTTTTAGCTCCTTCAGGAAGGAGGACCTGACTTCTTCGAATTTTAAATAAACATATAAATACCATAAGAAACAAAACCTGGACAACTCCAAAAGCTAGTCGTCAGACCTGCCTTTCCGCTAGCTTGCTAGCAGCCTCAACAACCCTTGACCCAGCTTTGCCGTGGAGATACTGCCATTGATAACCAAAAATAGTGCAAAAAAAAAAAAAAGGAAAAACCTGTTATAGACACCCTCACCAGTGCTGTGGCTTTCTATAGTGACTAGCTTTACCCAGCAGTGACTTTCTCAGTCTCAACAGAGCTAGAAAGATCTTCCTCCTTCTCAGAAGCCCCATGGCATGGGCTGTTGGAGAAATAACACCTGACGCTGAGCTAGGCAGTGACACACGTGCTGAGACTGTAGCCAGTATTTTAAATCATATCTAGTCATGTCACTTGGTGCTAGGACACGTATAGGCAGGAAGTTTTCTTTTTTTCATCTGATGATGGGCTTTGTGCACCAAGAATCATATGGCTGCCACCTTCGTCCCTAGTTTAAACAGGGTTTAGCATGCAGTGTGAATTTTGCAGGGAAAATGATGATTGGTGGGATCGGCGAGGGGAAGCATCCTGATGCATGCTACAAATAGTTGGAGCTGAGGTTGCTGGATTAGTAGCTAACCCTGTCTCTCCTCCCCTCTGCACTTCAAGAGGTCCAAAAGTGTAATGTGAGATGGGCTTTTATATCCTTTGAGAAAACTCACTAATTAGAGGTGGGAGGAAACGAGGAAAGTTGGTTTACCAGAAATCATGCTTCTGCCCAAGGACCCTGATAGCAGAAGTATCTGTAATGAGAAATAAATATATTGTAGCCTGGGTAGTGACAGATAAGAATAAGGTCACTTTCAAGACTAAATTAGTTAGCTCTTGAATTTGCACGCTATAGAAGAAGGGTAGAAAAGTGCTTTCCCCCTTGCATAAGAAGGTGGGGGGGAGGACTGGACAGCCCTAGGAGGGAAGGAAGGTGCAAGAGAGGCAGTGAGTGAAGTAAGGGGACAGGTTGTGCAACTTTCACTTAATTGAGAATTGTGTTTCAAATCTGCAGAAAACAGCATGTTTCTCCCCATGTTCCCCAGACAGAAAAGCACAGTTTTACAATCTCCTTTTACTGTTTCGCTGATAAGCAGGCATTTCACATTTCTGACACTATACAAAATGTCCTTTAGAAAACTCTTTGTCAGTGCCACAGCATTTTCCAGCTGGAACATTAAAACCAGATCTTGGCTGGCCGGCTTAAGTTCTTACCCCACAACACAGCATCTCTCAGCTGTGGCTGGCGCAGGTACTCAAGCTAGAAAGGGAAAAAGCCTGCTGGAGAAACACTCACTTCTTCCCTTGCCCAAATGGCTAGCAGTGCAAATATATCTACTTCCAGACCTTTAGGGCAAGCTGGCTTGGCACGAACCAGAACAATTTGTTGAGTGCATGACTTTGTATTACTGTACATGACTTTGTATTTCCAGTCTGCAAACATTGACTGCTGGCCAAAGTTTAGTCCCATTCTACTTATAAGACCCCTACTGTGACCCATACTGTTACACATGTGTATTGTAAATAGCTATAAAGTTAGTGGATCTTCCTTCTTTGGCAAAACTCCCAAAAGGTATCTCTGCGTGACACAGACCTGCTCCATATTGCCCAGCCTCCAAGGCATGGACAGAGGGTTACCTTCTTTCTGGGAAAACCCATTTCCTAGCCTGGTAATCCCCACTTCCTGAAATAACCCATTTGGGTCACCGGCAGCTGAACATAAATCTGTCTTTGCCTTACTCTAACAAGCAACAGGACAACTTGATTCCAGTTAGTCTCAAGACGTGAAAATAGAGATCTCAGAAACTGCTGAATCAGAGGATATGGATCTCTGACAACAATAATATTTAAAAATCCTTACCAAAAATTGCGGCAGATGTTTTTGTTTTTTCAAGAAAAAAATGAATAGCAACTTCAGAGGCCTCCACAATATCATATTTGTGCTTTTTTACTTAGAGGAAACATGTTTCTTAGTCTGCATGCCATTTTTGCCAGCTAACAAAAAATACTTTCTAACAAGGAATTTGCACAAAGCTGAAAATATCTCACACTGATATGAGTCATTTAGGCTTTATGTGCATGTCTTGGAAAAAGGAATCTGAGGGAAAAATGTCTCTCTTTAAATATGTGCTTGCATGAAACAGTTTCTTGCCAGGCCTAGAAAGGCTAATGCACACTGGCGTTATATACAGGAGTGATAACTATGTTTCACCCCACAAAGCTGCTTTGTACGCCACATAACCAAAATAATACCACTTAATTTCTTTCTCAACTTTTGGATGCTGGTAAAAATAAAGTTTATTATTTCAGTGGGTTACTATTACTTTTTATATGTAGCTAGGTGACCTCTGCTGGTGGATTCTTATCATAACTCTACTAACTCACATATAGATACATTGATATTCTGGTAAATCCTGCCCTACATACACATAAGATATAATCCCTGCTCTGAAAAACACACAACTCCCATGCTGGAAAGGTGTAAAAAAATTATATAAGCTAGCTTTCTCTCTTCACAGAAGCTTTAGAGATCTGTACTATAAACAGGTATGAACATCTCTGGATAGGGCCACTGGTGTTTATTCAACGTATTTGTGGTCTAAATGGTGCCTATTTCTCAGAAAGCCCCTAAACTTCACCCTGAGAGAGCAGGGAGGTTATACTGAGGAAAGGATTAGTCTTCACTTGCTTTCCTTTCTTGTACTCGTTGTCATACTATCTGTTAACAGGTGTCGTGGGAGAAAGGATACCAGCTAAATGGACCTCTAGTCTGACTCAGCACGGCCGTAGACGCTCTGTCCACTATGCTACAGCAGCACACTGTAACAGGATGCTTAAAAAAAATTGCCATTCACCTGAGCCATCGCAATACAACTTGCAGTTAACAACCTTGGTCTCTGTGATACCCAAGGTCATTTCTATTATTACAGCACAGTGCAAGGAAATACCACAAATACCGAGGGAGCCTTATCTCTTTATCATAGGTGAAGCTGGCACGCTCTGCAGCGCTGGGGCTCCACCTCCGATCGCAGGCATCGGAGTTCACTTCAGCGTGTAGTCCGAGGCTGGCTTTCTGAATTAGGAGGTCAGGAGATTTCAGGTGTGTATGCGTTTACCACCACATCGCTACGCTCATTTCTCGCGTTTCCAGCTTCCAGATTGACAGCAACTGCATCTCAACGCAAGGCAGCAAACATAAACGCACCAGAAAAAAAACTAGTCCTGACCTCGCCGGAGCTAGCGGTAGAGCCAAAGGCAAAGGCCAGGCACAGGTCGTCCCTTCCGCTAAGCACACGCGTAACGTGCCAGGTCCCCACAGGCAGCCTGGACCCCAAAATACCCTCTGTGGCAGGGCGCCCTGTGGAAAAGGGGAGTTAAAACGGGGCCTTGCTGGCGTTGCTGTATAACCCCATCGCATGGCCGCAACCAAACCCAAACCACCAGAGACAGGAGGGGCACCGGTGGCCTTGCAAGGGTGCGCAGGTGGGAAGCGGGGGGGGGGGACACGGCGCAGAGATGTAGCTGCTACCCCCCCCCCCCCGGCAGCCCTATTTCTTCGCACTGAGGCGGCCCTGGGGGCTCCTGGGCGGCTGCGGGGGGAAGAGGGCGGCAGGGGCTCCCTCTCCCCGGCGCGCGCCCGGGGCCCCAACGGCCGCCCCAACGGCCGCCCCAACGGCCGCCGGGGTGGGGGGGAGGGGAGGGGGGGGCGCGGCGACACCCCACGGCGGCCGCTCCCGCCGCGCCTGGCTCGCCCCGCTGTTGTACCAACCACAGCTACAACCATCGCAGTAATAATTGTCCTTAGGACTGTTGTTACTCAGCCCGCTGCCTGCGGCCCTGCGCGCCGCCGCCAAGAGGCAGGGGCGGCCGGGCGCCGCCGTCAGGTGCCGGGCGCGGCGGCAGCGGCGCTGGGGCTCGGGGGGGCTCGGGGGGGGGGGGGGTAGGGAAGGGCGCCCCCTGGCGGCGCAGCCCCGGCCGTCGCCGGCCCCCACGCCGCCGCCGCTGCCCCGTCCGCCCGCCGCCCTCCCCCCCGGGCGGGCGGGCCGCCCGCCGCCGCCGCCGCCTGCCGCTCTGAAGTTTGCAGGCGATTTCCTTTCCAGCCCGGCCTTATCTCAGCCCGCACGTTGCCGCGCGGTGACTAATAACAGAATAACATTGTCTCGGGATAAAATAGCGCCGGGGCTGTTTACCCGCTCGATGGGGGTTCGCTATAAAAGGGCGCGGGGACCGCCGCGCCAGCCAGACGCGCCGGGGCGCACCGAGCCGCCGCGTCCCTCCCCGCACGCCGCCGCGCACTGTTCGCGCTGCGAGGGGTTTTATTTTTTCCCTCCTTTTTCTTTTATTATCCTTTTTTGTTTTTTGCGTTTTTCCTTTTTTTTTTTTAATTTTAATTTTTATTTTATTTTTCCCCTTCTCCTTTTTCGCCGCCGGCTCCTCTCCCTGTTCCCCGCTATGGATTATTCGCACATGATCGTCTCGCTGCTGGTCGTGGTCTGCCCGGGACTGCTGCCGGCAGGTAGGTGCGGACTCCGCGCTCTCCCTCGTTGGGGAGGAGGGGGGTCGGCTCACACACCTGGGTGAGCCCCGATGCTCCGTGCCGCGGAAGGGGGGGGCGGGGGGGGGGTCCGGCCGCTGCGCGGATCTAACGCGCCTCCGCCGCCGCCCGCAGCCCCCGGAGCCGCCGCCGCGCCGCCCCCCGCCGCCACCGCGCACCGCCGCGCCCGCCGCTGCTCCTGCTCCTCGCTGCTCGACGAGGAGTGCGTCTACTTCTGCCACCTCGACATCATCTGGATCAACACCCCCGAGTGAGTGGGCGAGGGGGGCAACCCCTCCGGCACTTACGCAGCGGTGGGCTTTGGCCTGAAAAACGGGGAACGAGGGAGGGGGGAGCTTCTAAACCACAAACTCCCTCGCAGAGATTAGGAAGGGAGGAAGGAATATATATGTGTATATTTTTTTCTTTCTTTTTTTTTTGTGTACGTGGTCACTCCTACTGCTTTCCCTGCTCCTCTTTTCCTGTTGAGTTTAATGGACTGTCTGCTGGGAGAAAGCAGGCAGGATTTGGCCAGCGAGATTGAGCAGATAACTCTTAATAGCCCTAACACACCTGCGTTCCTGAAGCGTAGGCAAGAGGCTTTCCTTTGGGTGCTGCCCTGCAAAGGCTGTAGGATACTCTTTGCTATGAATCAGAGGTGAACAAAACGCTAAGAGCGTGATTTTTGCCAGCTTGACTTTGCATAACTATTCTCCCAACAAGTCAGGAGGCTGAAGGGCTTCCTTTGGCGTGAGGTGGCTCCTTGCTACCTCTTGCTACTGCTGACCACTGCAAATTAACACATCTCGTGTTTAAGCAGAGATGGGTACAGTGTCAATGCCTGTTTCTGCAATGTCCTCACCAAAAAGTGCAATTAGCCAGAACCTCAGCTGACACTGCATACGCTGCCTTCGGTGATCTGTTCTATTGCTGAATTTTCTGTGACTGGAGGTGATCTATTCCTCACTTTTATTACTTTTTTCAGTTATCAAAGTTCAAAGAGAGGAGGTTTTATTGCATTCTGTTGCATATGGAGGCATACCAGGCTCATGAAATCACAATTTAAAAGTCATTAGCCTTGTCAGTAGCCATGCTAATTAGTATGTTGCAGGAGCATCAGAAGCACTTGCTTGGAAATTATGACCCGCAAAGCATCCTTGATCCCATAAGCTTTACTCATGCAATCAACCCCATTGATAAGGCTGCCCACAATACCCTGCTGCTCTGAAGCCACAAGATTATTTGAATTGTACTCATGTTGACTCTTTGATCATAGGAAGACCGTTCCTTATGGCCTTGGAGGTCCTTCTCGATCCAGAAGATCACTGAAGGACATAATGCCTGAGATGCTCACTGAACCTAGCAGCAGATGTCAGTGTGCCAACCAGAAAGACAAGAAATGTCTGAGTTTCTGCCAGACAGGAAAAGAACACTGGTGCGTTCATTGTTATGGCTCTTTAAAAGACATGTGCATGTGAAAGGGCCAGATTGTGGTACTCTTACTCGTTTTGGCACTTGCTGTGTGAATAATCTTCCCAAAGCCTTACCGCCTACCTCGCTGCTCATACTGCTATAACACATACCACGGTTTGGCCCAGAAGGATTGCTTATTGCATGCCTTGCAAAGTGATAGATTAGATGCATCTCCTTGTGGACTACAGAATTTTGTTTTGTTTTTTAACGACCGTGTTTTTTCGCTTTTACAGGGCTCAGTCCACAATGGAGAAAAGCTTGCGTCACCGCAACAAAGGTGGCAATTGCCTTGGACCAAAATGTATGAACCAACAGTTTGTTGGCAGCAAGAAAATGAAGAGGTGAGTTTCCTCTCATCCTGCTGTCATTCCCCAGAGTAGCAATAGAGAGCGTGGTTCTCCCTTTGGGTCAACATGAACTTAGCTGGTGATTTCAGCTCAAGTATTTTGGAGGAATTGCTGAGGGTTGTTGTGTTGGTTTCTTTTTTGTTGTTGTTGTTGTGAAGTTGTTAAGACAAGGGCGAGCTCTGCCTAGTGTCATCCACTTAGTGTCATACATGTCATCCACTTGCTTAGAGGAAACAGACTTACTCTCAGGCCTAAAGGGATACCAAGCTTAAGAGTATGAAATCATTAAATCCTGACAGAAGGAAGCAGAGCCTGACATCTTAGTGTGTTCATGTGTTATCTCAATTACTTACTATGTCTCAATTATTCTTCTAAAACAAAATTGAGTCAGCATGCCTTTTCTTAGGTGCTTTAATGCATTTTTCTGGAAAGAAAAGTTACTGACCTATCTGGATCTTAAACATATGATTTCTTCTGGCTGGTGTAGCTGGCTTTTAGAATGCAGCAAAACAGATTTCTTGCCTAATCCCTTACATTGTCAGATAAACCTGTGTAAATGCATACAGGATGCTAGCAATGGAAACGACTGCAAAAAGGTTGAGGAAGGTGAAAATGAAGATTAAATTAATATTTGAGGCTAATCCAATACCTGAGACTAAGACTAAATTAAAATCACAACTGCCCTTTGAGATCTATGTGTAATATGTTGAGTGGCAGTAGGAAACAATATCACTTTTCAGTGCTGTTCAGAGGTGTATGTATTGGACTCTGTGCATCTAGGAACCGCCCCCTGTGGTGAACTCAGCTTTGAAGCTAGGTGTTAGCACGATTATGTCAACTCCCTTGTCAGCTGTATGCCCATTAGGAAATTTTGCACAAATACAAAAGTAGGCTCTTAGATCCTGTTTTGCTTTTGAAAGTAGGACTTAAGGACCAGGCAACCTGATGATTTCCGGTGAGATTTAGGCCCTGGAGGTCTAAAATCATTTTTGAAAATGGGAGTTACTTTTTGAAAAATGCACCCTTTCCTTGGAAGCAAGATGAGTTTTACCTAAAAGAAATGAAATAGCCAATGAGATTAAAAACAGAGAAGACCTTTTTGTTGGATACATGCCATTTAAGGAAGGTTGGGGCAGCTGTATTTGAACATTTTAACTTACTTTAATGTTTGAATTTAAAAATTTCGGATGCAATATTTTGAGTGGCTTAACTGAGCGTAATTCTGATAGATGTGTAGCAGTCAGTGGTTTCTGAGGATCCCATGGCAGAAGTCTAGACTGACTTATTTAATCAAAGGGCTGAACGTTTGCACACTTGAGATGCATCTTCATTATTGTAACAATAAGGGTGTATTTCTTATTTCTGCAGGCTAGAGGCCATTGGTAACAGTATCAAAGCTTCCTTCAGTATTGCAAAGCTGAAGGCTGAGCTCCAGAAAGGGAGGAAGCTGAAACATAACAGGGCGAATAAAAGACAGAGCATCTGGGAAAGCCTAAAAACATCCTAGTGGGAAGATCATCTGAATCGTTCATCATCACACTTTCTGACAAAGTGTCACCAAAACTCTGTTTCGACTTCTAACATTCCATGATGACAAAGCGCCTCTCTGTCCAGGTGGTCATGCAGCAGAACAAAACACGAAAGAAGTCCTGTATTTGGAGGTGTAAAAGCAATACAACTCTAGGATTTCATCCTTTTGGAATCCAGATGGATGGGTAGAGGGAGGTGAAGGGACGTGCACAGTAGCCTATATTAGAAGCCCTCTTTCTGAAGAAACATTTGATTATTGCTTCAGGAATGTTACCGATCAATTCAGCAGTTTCCAGGGCTGACCTCAAAAGTGTTTTGCAGGGAAGACTTTACAGATGTGCTTAGAAAGGACAGAAAGCAAGATCTGAATGGACAGACTTCAAAGACTCTATTTTTTGATTAAAATGCAAAATGAAAGCCACCGTGCTACTTTAATCAGGACTTACTGCATATATACATGTCTACCTCGCGTATTGTTTGTTGCACTCCTGCTAGAGTATTTTTACACCTTGTTATTGCCTTTACTAATCAGCTGCAACCCTTTGCCTTTTTTCAGAAGTCTAGTTTACTTGTACAACCAGAGATATCTGAATGTGGGTTTACACCCATGCTGTGCTTGTCTGGATAATCAAAGTTTTGGATATCAAAGGACTGTTCAACATAGAATAAGAGTTAGAGGACACTACTAGGTTTCACATAACAAAGAGATTTGGCTAGCTGAAGCTCTAATAATAGAGGTTGTTTTGTCTTACATGCAATCAGAAACGCACTGAAGCAGAGCTGCACCAGATACTGTTGTGAGATTTATTCAGTGCCTTGTTTGGTGTAAATCTGTAGAGACAAAGGGTTATTTTAATTTATGTCAAAAGGCTAATATTGGGTGAATGTTTATAGCAGTGAATTTGTTCACATTGTTGAATTTGCTGACAGGTTTGATTGATTGAATTCAATGATGTGCTTGATTTGTATGTGTTTTGTATTTATATTCACACAAATTCTTCATTATATTTACCATGTTGAATACACATTGAAGTAGGCCATATTGGTCTATGCATGTTTTATGTATTTCTGTATGAAATTGGGAAATGCTTTATGCCTATCAAGGTAAACATCTTCAGAAATAAATATTTTTAATTACTGTATTAGTTTGTTTTTTAATATGTACTGTTTTTATTTAGGCTGTGGTTCTGTGATCATGTAGGTAGATTGTCCCATATACAAGGCTGACCTAGATGAAGTGTGTGCACATGACTGCCTTTGTGTCAAATTAGCCCAATAGCAACATACAAAGCTTATGGTGCGTCTATGCCAGATGTGGGAGAACAGAAAATACCTGTTCTAGCGTAAAGCTTGCTCATAAAAATGTCTTAAATTCATTTGGCCAGTTCAAATTTCTTCATAACTGGAGCAGTACTCTGTCATATAGCTAGAGTTTGTAATACCAGATCAAAAACGCTGATGTTGGATTGGCCATACCATTTAAAATGTGGCTGAGGATGACTAACGAGGGACTGAATACGTGTGAAACAGAGGAGAAAATGCATGCTGTGGATGCTTCATGGGCTATATTAGACTAGGCACTGTTACGTTCTTTACTTGTTATCGTGCTATCCCAAAAGTCTCGGCCTATTCCCACTAAAGCTAGAGACATCAATAGAGCCTGGTGCAAACCAGAGAGGAAAAATAGAGCAGTAGTTAAATGTTGCATGTCTCTAAATGTTTTTTTGCCTAATGTAGTTGCAGCTGGAAAGATGCTTACAGCAAATAAGTGGATTTGATCATCTGAGATCCTGTAGGAAAAGACAGAGGTAGCCTATGCTTTTCAGTTAAAACTGAGTTTTGTTTCTTTCTTTAAAACAACCTTTTACAAACAGATACGATACATGGGATGAGGCACTTAGAGAAACTGATTGCAGTCACTGTTAACAATTTCTTAAACTGTTTTCATTTGTTTGCAGCAATTTTCCTGCCTAAACACTTGCAAGCTAAAGTATATATTGCGTTTCCTTCCTGCTGCTTTGTTATGTTTTGGGGTGATAATTCAGTCAAGAGATGGCAGTGTTGGCAGCTGAGGTCGGGGAGGAGACTCAGCCCTACGCAGTGCAAAGCAATCACAAATCCCTGCGCTTTTGCAGGGGAGGATCAGGCCCCAGCTGGCATTGTCCTTTGATCTCTGCACCGTAAATACAGCAGCACCGCTAGCTTCTTTGGACAGACGTGGCTTCAGTGACCTCTGTCAGGTGTGAGGAGACCTCATTAAAGCTCCCTGCTTTTTTGTTTCTTCCTCCCCCAGTGATTGCCTTTAGCCGAGAGAATAAACAAACCACTACACCAGGCTCTGCCTCTTACCATGCTGAAGTGACGTGGGTGCACAGGGCACCGCTGCCAGGGAAGGGGGGACCGCACATCCCATCTACCTATCGAGTCACTCATATTTCATCTCCCCAGGGAGTGGGAAAGGAGAGGAGGCACTCAGGGACCGGAGGAGCCCTGCAACAGCAGCTGCACCCTGATTAAGGCTGACAAACTTCATTGCACAGGTGGCTGGGCTAAACCTTGTTACGGGCGGGCTTTGAACCTTTCTGATCTTCCTCGGACCCCGAGAAAGCGTTAGTAGCCCAAATTTGGGGCTATCTGACCAAAGATTTACTGAAGCAACGTCATAAAAATAAATCTATTCCTTCTAAGGTTTTCTTTGCTCACAGCTGGACTCTAAAGCAGGCTTTCATCCTTCCCTCCTTCCTTTCCTCCTTCCTTCCCAAACAGGCCCCTGCTGCTTGCTCAAGATGCATTTTTGTGTAACGAATGGCACTCACTGGCCTTTCGGAGAGGCAAAGTTTCCAAAGCCCTGCGAGGAGGTAAAACTAAGCACTCCATGCCACGATAAGCCTAAGCAGCGAAGCTCAGAGCGGGAAGGGAGGGCTGGGGTGCTTTGGGAGGTGTGACACCACAGCAGGGAGTGTCACCGCTGCGCTGAGCCAGCCGCGAGGGCCACGCGCCATCGCAGGTGGCTGCAGCGGGAGCAGCCAAACCGCCCCAAGCCTCCCAGCCCGCTCCTGGGGTTCAGCCTCACGCGGCGGGGAAGGTGGAAGGGGATATGTGCCTGCCCCTGACCCAGCGCAGGTTCCCTTCTGGCGTATGAACGTAAACTGCAGCTTGCCCCGGTTTGCATTAATGAGCTGGACTGAAAAACCAGAATTTAAAAGTCAATTTGTCTAAGTGAAAAAGGAAAAGGGAACACAAAATATTTTATCTTGCGGCTGGCTCACGTACAAGGACCAGGTCTGGCCGAAATGTTTGCTCCTTCTCAAAGTGCGCTCCATGGCAGAAAGAGATTCAGTAACTCAGGCCAGAACTCCCAGTGAAAAAAGAGAGGCATGTTACGTGCTAGGATTTATGGCACTGGATATAGAGCAGTATAAAAGTACATTCTTACTTATAATAAATGACCTGAGCGAAAAAAATTTTACCTGAAGCCAATGGAAACATTGCACTGACTGTAGAGGGAAGCGCTGCAAAGTCAAGGCTCTCAGTCATTTAACTAGAACTAATCTCAGTTTTTCTCATAAAAAGTAAACCTTTCATGGTCATGATCTATTTTCTTTTTTAGTGAGAAAAGTTTTTCTAATCCAGGAGGAAAGGAGCAGGATGAAGGGGGAGAAGAGGGCCACCACTTTCCACAGTGGCTATAATCTAACAGTCCCAAAATACACCTGGGGTATGGCTGAAGATCCAGCACAGATTAAGAGCAAGGAGCTGAGCAGTTACCAAGCTGTTACTAAGCTGTATTTTGCTCCTCCGATTTTGCATGGGTTCAGCATGAGCATTTCTGAAACTACAAACAGTTTTGCAGAACAGAGAAAACAACTTCTCTCTTCCCCGAATTAAACTTGCTGTAATTATTTTTATTCAATGCAATGTGTAATTCTTTCTTGCTCAGGCAGTTCATTTTTATTTTCTCTGGAAAAAGACTGTTTTGACTGTATACCAAAACAAGGTATACAATAAAACAAAGCTTCAAAATGTGAGTCAGGTTTCAAGTTAGGAAAATAATACAATGCTGCTGAAATTCTTTCCGTCTTATCTACATAATTCTGACCTAATTTTTCCAGAAATGGTAACTGTAATCTGTACCATGTTATCATGAACTGCCCCAAAATAATTCACACAGGATGTCCTAACGCTGCCTGTAGAAGTTACTCAGCCAAATACCAGTCTCTTTGTTCATGTTGCCTTACATTAGGATAAATTTAGCCACTACAGCACATTCCTATATTTACAAACACCGAATGAGCTGGATAAACCACTGTTTGAATGCTAGCTGATGTTTAATTTCTTCACACTCAACCTTTTGCTTCTGTGTATAAAAACCTGTATCAATTTTGCCCTCGGCTGCATCACGGTGCTATTATTAGGTCCTCCTTGTAGAAACCCAGCTTTCATTCTCAGCTGATATCTATCTTTAATTTACTGTTCTTCCTTCATGATCTAGGAAACAAAAGGGCAGAATTTTGATTAATTAGATGAGAATGCTTGGAAACTGTGATGATAAGTTTAAGTATGTGAAGAGATAGAACACCACAGATAAAGTACAAAGATACTGGCAGTATCATTTTTCTCGAGGTAAACATTGTGCGAACAACATTTCAGAAACCTAGCCAGAACCAGCGTCCGTGTTTTTCTTTGTTTTGTATCTCTGATTGAATCAGAGCTAGGTGAAAAATGATAGCCGAGCCTATTTTTCTATTTCTCAATATGGTTAAACAGTCAGCTGTTATGCCTTAGCAATGTGCCTGAGACAAGCTCCTATATTCTGATTAGGTCAAGGAGACCTGAATTCTGTCTTAAGTCCACCGGGTCAGTCCGTCAGCCAACAATTCTCTCAGTTTTAGTGGCATCATTTATTCCAATGAAAATGAGAGCAGAATTTGACCCAGAAAGTCTTTGTTCTTTCTGATACCACAGTGATGGGGGCAAATGGGCACTGATTCGCTGATGCTAGCGCAGGACGTGGGCTTCTCTTGCTGCTGTCACTCTGTTGGTTTTGTTTGTTTGTTTGTTTGTTTTTTGCCTGCAAGCATTTGCTAGTAACAAATTTGATAAATATCACTTGGGTAAGCAGTGGGGCAGTTTGACTTTGGCTTGAGAAAGCTGTGTTCAGAAAGGGACAAACCCCATGGAATCTGCGGTTTCATCGACCTCTCCAACTATTTTGGGGTCTGTGGAACTGATCTGAGTTCACCAGCTGGAATTCAAGCTCACATTGTTGTTGCTGTGTTTTTCCCCCCAAGGAAATAAAAAATACCCATAGAACTAAATAAAGGAAAAATGTATGTTATGTGCCAGTCATTAGAAACAAATCCAATCTCTAGACTGACAAGAAGAAAACTGCACTGTATTTTGGTCATATATATTGGATTTACATTTTCTTCTGCTGCACCTCCTTTCACGGACATGTTTCAGCCAAGCACTTTGATAAGTGTCTATCGTGTCAAGTTAGCCAATACCCTAAGGACTTTATGTGCGGTTAAAGGTAGCCACATGCATTAAATGTTTTGATGAACCAGGGATTTTCCTGGTGTCATTTTCCTCTTCATTTCAGTCCTGTTGTTTCAAGACTTTTTTCTTTTCTTTTCCCTCTTATTTTCATCCTTTCTCACGTCTAACAGGGATGTAAAGCAATGAAATTCAGGGAGTGAAATAAATAGAGAAGTGGACAGAAAAACTGGGCAAATGACGCCCGTCATATTTTTAGCAGAAACGCAGAGACCTTTAAGTTGTGTATTGGTACAGGAGGGAGAGTTTTCAGCAAGTAGACCTACTACAAGTGATTTTACCCACAACGAAGCTCAATCCTGCAAAGAGCTAAACTCTGTGGCCACCAGCTTCAGTGGCTCCAGTCACGTAAAGTTAACATGCCCAGGCTGCCTGGGAGCTTGGTGGGATCCGAAGCGCTTGGTGCTTTGCGGGACCAAACACCCTCCTTGAGGAAGAGGGGACTTCTCATGCACTTTCTCATGCACGTTCTCATGCCTTGGACTTGCTTATCTGCTTTGATGAGCATCACTGGAAAAGCATAAGGAAGCATAAAAACAAGAACTGCTGTTATTATCCACAGGAGAGTTGCCTTGAGAGTGCCCTCTGGGTCCTTCCCTGATGACGCTATATCTCATCTGAGCTCAAGAGAAACATCTCTTTCCTCACACACGGACTGCCCAATACATCCATCAGACACCTGACTTCATTATGTGGGATCAAAGCATCTGTGCTGCTGGAGAGAGCGATTTTTGCTGGGCTGGAAGGAGGGAGGCTGGCTCCACAGAGCCCACCGCGTGCGATGTTGCACCCTGCGCGCCTAGGGGGACAAATGAGAGAGCAGGTCGCTGCAAATCAAGTTAATTCAATGGCCTTGCTTAGCGCCCTGGAAGTGTAAACCTGCTTGCTCATGCGGCCACGGGTTTGCTCTGCGTAATGCGGGGGGTGTTGCTTTGCCACGGCAGCTACATTTTAAATGCATAGGGACTCGAAATCACAGAATCACAGAATCACAGAATGGTTTAGGTTGGAAGGGACCTCTGGAGATCATCTAGTCCAACCTCCCTGCTCAAGCAGGGTCCTCTAGAGCACATTGCCCAGGATCACATCCAGACAGGTTTTGAATATCTCCAGGGAAGGAGACTCCACTGCCTCTCTGGGCAACCTGCTCCAATGCTCTGTCAAAATGGCCCCGCAGGTTTTATCAGTATCTCATAGCAGATTTTTCTGAGAAAGCTTCTCAGATGGGGTGGGTCTTCTGTCTTTGCGTTTCCCCAGAGCAGGACTAAACTGGCGTCACTTGAGTGATTTCGGAGGAACTCCACAGATCTCTGCAAACATGGAGGTCTTCCACGGCAGCAGTCGTGCAGATGTAACATATGGCTCCCAGCACTGTGAAACCCCCAGATACCTCTACAGGAGCATCTTTGTCCACGTCCATGTTCACAAGAACATTCTTTTCTTCAAAAATTGTACTCCTGTTTCTTTCTAAAATCTTGTGGTTTTGTGGAGGACTTGGCCTGCTGTTTTTTTTCCCTGGGCCTCTATTACCTGGGCCTCTATTACGTTGCACTCAATAAGTATCCAGCAGGTCACTTTGCAGTTATATGCTTACCAGTGTTTTCCACAAAACATATATTAAAGCTGTTAATTTAATTTTTCCTTGCCGTGAGGCTGTTTCATCATAAGCACAAGAACATCTTTACTCGGTCCAAAGGTGAAGTGCCTGAAAGTGGTGTCCTTTGCCTTCAATTGGCAATGGGTTATGGGTTGCTGCTTCTGGAGCTGACCCTTTAGGCAAGTCAGAAAGTTGGTTGGCTGTTACCATCCTGTAAAAATGTATTCTTTGAACTAACCACTTTCCATTGAGTAATTATTCTTATCCACAAATATTTCTAAAAATGTCTGTACATGCACAGGGGTCAACTTGCTAAGCAAACTGCAACCTCTCCTTCCCTATCCCCATGTTTTCTGCCTTTCAAGCATTTCTGTGCTATTCCTATGATGAAATACAGCTTTTGTAAGCTGCTTATGTTTGCATGAAGCTCTGACTGTAGCTTTCTTCAGCCTGTGATCCATGAACTTCTGAAGAGCCATGAAAGATGATTAAGGGATGCAAATTGATATGTGCTTTACAACAATATGGCATATGTGAAATTCCGGGAAGGGTTCACACTTCCACTGGAAAATTTTTAGTGGTTCACATTAAAAATAAATTAAACCTGTATATTATGCACAGAAAGTAGATTTGAAAGAAGATTGGAAAACCAACCTGTCAATATAGAAAAGAGTAGAATTAAGTCCCTCCAGGCAGCAGATGAGAAAGATATCATTTGGATAAAAATGTGATCGTATAACTAAATTATCGTGATGTGTATGTGCAAAAGGATGGGTAAATACATGGGAGGCATGTGAAGCCTCACTGCATGTATACAGGCAAGCATGCAAGCCTGTGCACATGTAGCATAACATATGTCTTTCTTGTACAACACATTTTGGATCTACCTCTGATTATCAGAAAATTCCAGACTCAAGGGGCTCTCTGCCTTGATGTCTCTCTGTTTTGTCCCCACTTAACCTAGCAGTGGCTTGGTCAGTATCGCTAAATTCTCTGGGTGCCTTCCCCAAGGATGTTTTGGCTGCCATTTATTACAGCACAGCGCCTGGGCACTGTTGCACAGATTGGTTGCTTTCGCTGGACTTCTAATCTGCTCAAATAAGCTCATGTGTTTACATGGATTTTTTTTTACTATGAGGTCTACAAGGAGAGAGTATTTTTGCCCTCGGTTTTCCCTCTCCGGACAGCACAGATGCAGAACTCTGAATGGTTTACAAGCTAATTAAAAACAGAGAACAGGGGAGCTTTTTTGCCTTTTTGTTGCATTCCAACGTGTAGCTACTCCGTGGGGATCTGACAGGGGCATTGTTAAGGCGATAAAGAACCTGTGGCTTAGGTGACTTTAGTGTGCTAAAAAAATGCTTCCTTTTCACATGATAGCCTAAGAAAATTGGATCAGGTATCGGAAAGACTGACAAAACGTCTGAGGACATGAAATACGCAGCAAAAGATTGACCTGCACATCCTACCTGGCTCTTGCTGCAGTAACAACTTTGGAGGGGAACTGATGCAGAACTGCCCTTCTCTCTCCACCTGACAAGCTCAAACAGCTGATAAATTACCAGAACTAATTGTCGCCTTGACAGGCCTTTGATCCTTGGAAGAGTCAATTTATAAATGATGAGCCCCTTTTGCATGCCACTGCTGATGGAGCTGTTGGAATCAATAATCTGCACAGTCTGGGGACTCTTTGGTTTTCTCCCATTTCTTCAAGAGACAGTTCAAATTAGCCACAAATGCTCACTTCTGCCTCTTCCCAGCATGCTCACCAAGAAAAGCGTTGCCACAGGACTGAGGCTTGATAAGCAGAGAGAGCCAGCATCCAAAAAACAAGCAAAACCCACACAAACACAGAGTAGGAAGTAGGATGAGCTCCAGATCATACGCTCAGCCAGTTGGGATGGTCTTGCCAGGAAGATAAAATTGTTGAGAATAAAGGCAGAAAGGCAAAGAGGGCAAATTTTGAGTGACAGGCAGCAGTATGGGGAATGACAGCATCTTCAGAGCAGTACTGAAGCAAAAATCCCATTTTTGGCTCCCAGTTTCCAGCCTCTCCAGGGAGTTGAGCTGGTCGGCTCCCCAAAGGCATGCTTGTGCTCCCAGAGGCAGAGCTCCCAACTGCCTGTTGGCACACATTGCCTTCACCCTGGGGAAGACACACGTACCCTTGCACACCAGCCTGGCAGAGTTTCTAACTGCAACCCTGTGGCTGTGGTACAGCAGAGCACCGAGACCTGGGATACAAAGTTTTCTTATAGGGTCATCTATGTTTGACTTTAAGTATGTGCTAGGGTCCACCCTACTGAGCAACGACTGTATTTCCTAATTGTATGGTGTGTTAACCAGGCTTCACAAACTTGAAGGAACAAGTCAATAGGCAAATGGAGTCCTATGGGTGGGATCTCATTTAGAGAATTTAGCCCTCGACCTTCTTTTCAGGAGCATGTCCTGATCACCTCATGAAGGGAAACGCAGCAAAATCCTTGGGCTGTTTGAGTAGGCTGCCATCTCTATTGCAACAGACTCCTTTACAGAGCGGTCAGGATACTGCAGAGGTTGTACTTCTCTTGCACAATCATTTGATGACTACCTTTTTCCCTTTCTGGTGAAAAAAATATACCTAAAAGATACTTAAATTAAAAGGAGATACAGAAGACCTGTGTCCTCAGCTCTTGCAGCTCAGCGTAGCTTCAATGATCAGCCTTTCCTGGGCCTCTAGGAAGACACAGAAGTGGCGCGTCCATCCGCAGGCCTCTCCCAGAGCAAGGGGCTCGGCAGCAGCCAGCAGGTGAGAGAGGGGCAATGGCTCTCCACAGCAGTAGCGATGCACAGATAGGTGCCACGCTTCATTTCAACTGGAAGGAAAATTCACATGAATTCTGGTGGACCCCTCACGGCAATTCCTGTTATTTTTAAACAAAAAATAGCAAGGGTGATGCTCCCCCGCTCAATACCCAGGAGCACTTGACTTCCACTACTCCTGCTCACAGACAGCATTGACTTCATTACTAAATGCAGTGTCAGCCCCTTATCCTTGGCTGTAAGAAGCAAAGGACAACTCAGAAGAATAGTGCCATAGGGAGGGAAAAGCTTGATTGAGGGAAAGTCCTTGGCCTGCTCTTGTCAGTGTTTGTTCATTTTCTATTTGTGATAACAGGAGTGCTTCAACAAGGCCTAGCTTACTCAGAGAAATAAAGTTTGCAGGCCTGGACCCTGCGTTGTTACTACTCACAAATTTTTGAAAACATAGCCCAGTAGCCATGAATTTGCCTTGCACCTGGAAACTTCATTTGCACACAATCCGGTCTTTCTGTACATTCACTTTTTCTGTGCCTGATTATTCTGATGAGAGAGTGCTCATCAGAAAAATGGAATAACGCAACTCAAGCGCATTCAGGAGGTTGGAACAGCAGGAGGTGCTGACTGATGCTTCACTTTTCATTCTCCCCTGAAATCTTATACACAAATGTGAGGTTTTGTAATGCAGTTCACGCGGTTACTCAAAAGCCATCTGGGGCCTGGACACCGAGGCTTGTCCTCACCACAGACAGAAGAGTCTGACTCTCTCTGAGAGTGAAATTCCCTCTTAAGCTGAGGAATACTTGGACTGAATCATGGCATTCATTGTAGAAAGAAATAACTAAGATGTGCTGAATACTTTGCTTTTTGCACACTGACTGCAGCATGCTCAGGGGTCGCTTTCCCTGTACAAGCTCGACTTTGTTGACTGTATAAGCAAATCACCAATAACTGCCTAGGCGAAGTTTCTGCAGACACATAGGACATTGATAAAAGTGAAGGAAATGGCACATACACATACTTATACAGTGAAATCCTGCCTGACTCCAGCCTAGTTCTTCACTGTCTTAGCAGCATTGGAAGTTTTCCAAACCATCAACCTGGGTAGCGTGCAGATGATCCATAGGGAAATCTTTCTTCAGGCCACAAGAAGTTTTTATAGCAGGGAAATAAACATGAAAAAGCACCTGAATTAATGCTGAATGCAGTCATATGCCATGTGCAGGCTTCCACTGGAGGGAAAACTGAAACTTTTTGTAGTGAAAAAGGGTTCAGGGACTTTCCGTTTGTGCAGCAAACTGACAGGAAGCTTGTGAAAACTGACAGCTCCAGTGGAGAAGGGGAATCTGCCTCAGAAATGCGGTTTCTGAAACTAGGTCTCTAGGACAGCCTTAATTACTGTGCCTTTTAGCAAATTACATCTTGAAGAGGCAACAAGACGGATGTGGGAATGAAGCAGGAGATAAACTAGACAGAAGAGGGTCTGTGCAGCGTCTTGTTGCCTGTTACTTTCTCACCCTAAGAGTCCCAAGAAGCTCCAGACAAAGACCACCTTACAAAAAAGAATTAGAGCACCAAGAACTGCACCGAGGTGAGCAGAGCATGCTGATAAGCTCTAAGTCCTGAGTCTGGTATTAATCTACTGGCAATTCAGTACTGGACAATTTAGTCTCAAGATGCCATTCACCCTGAAGTACAAGTGTGCTTCCCAGCTAGCTAAAGTTTTTACAGGCAGATGCATTTTCAGGTTAGTTAGCATCCACTAAGGAGGTGGTAAGGCAGGAGCAAAGGAGGCCTCATTTTAGGAGAAATGCTTAAGTACAAAGAGTCTAGGGGATCTTCTCCAGGGAGATGAGATTTCTCTTGAGCCATGGTGCAAAGCGTATATGATAAGGGGGGATATATGTACAGCAGGAGAGCAGGTTGATATGGAGAGGCCAGAAAACAGGACACTGGGGTTAATGTGGAGAAAGGGTCTTCTCCCACTGTGGAGGAACAGCAGAAAAAAACCATTGAGGCCTAGTTTGATCCCACCTAATTTATGCAGCTGACTGCTGCACCTGAGCTGAGAGGAATGATCCTCTGGAGGCATCTGAATCTCTCCGCTGACCACATAAAGGAGCCTAGGGAGCTCTGTTCTGCAGTCACAGAGATGAATTTTGGACCACAGCCACCTTTATCTACATGAAGTAGTATTTCAGGGATGCAACTGTATTTAGCACATGGAAATGCATTTGGACCTACTATATTCACTTCCTAATTTGCCTATGGGAAATCTGAATTTCCTACAGAAGAGCAGTGTGGCTTTTTTCTTGTTTTTGTCAATTGCTTTCCCATAGAAAAATAATTGTCTTCCAGCATGTCCCAAGATAAGCAAGAGCTAAGAGCAACGTGCACTGTATTATGCTATGTAATAAACTGAAGGCATGGTGAAGGAAATGGCATAAAGGAAACTCTTAGTAGGAGAAGCCCTCATCTTCTGAAGCTGGGTTTCTAGGACAGCCTTAATTACTGCAAATTACGTCTAGGACATTATATGTCGAAGAGGTCACAAGACAGAGCGGAGAATGAAGCAAGAGGTAAGCTAGGCTGAAGAGAATTTGTGCAGAGTTCTTGGGCTTTTTTGATTTTGAGATTCTTGTGACAGTTTGAACGAGACCAGCTTCTGTAGCCTGGCCTACCACCCTCACATAGCTGAGCTGACTCGTAGGGATGAAAAGACTAGTTTTGGTTATCCTATTGAAAATAAAAGAGAAAGACTATTTCTTTTCTGACTTAGTCATCTACTCAGAGAGCCTGCCACTCCCAGGGCCTGTTATTTTAAATTGTACACTTCCAGGACAATCTTTCATTGAGAAATCTTCCATCCTGAAAAAAGAGGAAGAGTGAAATAACGAAAGGAAGCAATTCAAAAATAAGATGATATGAAAGTGATAACTTCAGTGTGGTTAGGATGTAGAAACAGCATTGAAGCTACTGCTCTCGATAGTATCTGAGTGCATGCCGGGATCTCACTCAAGATCAGTTCTCATAGTACTTGCTCCCAGTTTGAAGAAACCTTATGAATTCATGCCATGCGTGACTACAAGCAGAAGGTCAGATCATTTAGACAGCACTGGCATTCCCTGAGAGAACTAGCTGAAACCCTATTCCTCAATGTGCGTTTGGCTGGCGAGAAAGCTGAAGTGAGGATGGCTCAGTTGAAGTTTCCAGAGTGGTCTCAAACACGAGGCCTGAGTAGGTCTGCACTGAAATAACTAGGGGATGTCAGTGAAATGCTTGCTAGCTTTGAGCCAGGTGAACACTCAGTGAAACCTGATGAAGTGACTTTCTGTGCTGAAGGTAAAGAACAGGAGACAAAGTCGTGAGACGGGGCCATCTTGATCTGAATTGATTTCTCATTAATGTTTGACAACACAGACTACTGCCAACTGCTGCTGCTGCAAAAAAAAAGGCTGCCATGACAAAACCTGTTCTCCTCACGTCTCTGATGTCCACAGAAAATCATAGCTGGGATATCTGTCTGTATTACTTTGGATAAGCTGAAATGCTGTTTTTCTCTTCACTGGATGAGATAATCAGTAACATAACATAACATAACATAACTTCTCCTGAATTGATCTTGACCTTTCACTGCAGGGAGCAAGAAAAGGGACAATAGTCTATTTAGAATAGTTTATTTTTTGTGTTCTTGTATATAAATGTGCTTAAACAGGGGTAATATACTTCTGCTGACTTGTCTCTTAACCCAGAGACCTGTATATACCAGCAAAGATGGAGCAAGCTTAGCTTATCTCCTGTTCATTTACTGAGCGGTTTACTGGTAGAGATGCTGCTGTCTGGTTCACAAGGACACATGTTTGAGTTCTAGTATTGTAATGACGTGAAGAGCTCTGCTGGGGAACGGGGAATTGTGTTACTCATTGTCGGTGGCTGCGGCTGAGAAGATTAATGCAACACCAACAGGCTTGAATGAAAAATAACAGTCAGTGTGGCACCTGTTAGAAGTGAGTTTTCCAGTCAAGCATCATCCTCTAGCACCTCCTGGGTTAGCGATGGCAGGAACACTGAACGCACCGGCAGATTGGTCGTGATAAAAATACGGTCAGTCTTCATATCTGACCTACCCAGCTTCCTAAATGTTTACAACTATGGGAAAAAGCAGAAGTAGAAAAGTAGACAGGGAGAGCATGGGAGTGTTACCTGGTGACATACCAGAAGCGTCACAAGGAGTCCAAGGTGCTAGATGCATACGTACATGGTTGTAGCTTGTGGGACCGCAGAGTCACATTACACAGGAAAGATATCAGTCTGGAAGTCTTGCAGGAACAGAATTTCTTTTGAGATTCTGAGTAATGCCTCATTTTAACCCACTCACAGACAATAAAAGAGTATCTGAAAGCCGTCAGTGCAAATTCTGCTAAGTCTTACATAAGCCCTTCAGTTCTTGTACTCTTCAAGTCACATTGACTTCAGTGAGACTTCAGCATGGGCCAAAAAGTATTAAATATGCAGAAATCATTAAATACTTACAGCTATACCTAAAATATATTTAACCACTTTTCTGATAGCCTTTCTGCTAAAAACTCTGATTCAGGCTAATTTATATGAGAAATTTGATTCCAACTCTTTTTCCGTTCCTCTAGGGTTTTACTGGGTTGCATCAGAAAAGGTATATTTCATTAAATAATTTTGGGTTCAAACATAGATGAAAACAAATGTGCAAAGCTGAATGAACTGAAATGCTGCTGAGTTGCATCTCCAGCATAAGAAGCTATTATGAGAAACAGAGAACCAGTGAAAAAGAGAAGTTATCGTAGAAGTAAGATTTCAGTACCACAGCCCTTAATTCCCATCAAATAAATGCTGACATAAGACTAAAAAACATTTTCCATTGTGAATCAGGGGCCCTGGCCAAGTACAAAAGATCTGAATTCTTTTTCTCTTTATATTTTAAACTGCAGAAATGTACTGTTATCAGAGCTCTATAAAAATAGATGCATTTTATTTAATGTGTCAGCACCTACTTCTTTTATAGCTCCGCAGTATTCTGAATGCTTTTTTCTAACTCGTTAACTAAGTTTCCAGTGCAAATGAGTTACAGCTCAAGAACTTGGTATTCAAGGTTGCTAAATTTTTGCAATTTTGTAGTAACTGAATGAGCCTTCTGTTCTTCCTAATAAGTAGCTATTTTTAAATAATAATAAACTGGGTTTCTGCTGCTCTTTGAGCAAAAGCCTAGGACATATTTAGTGAAGTCTGACACCCTAGACAGAAATAACTTGAAAACAACTTTGATGGCTGTTTCCCTCCAAATACAAGACTATTCAGTTGCATGGAGTTTTTCATAAGGTATGTTGTGAAGCAGATACGTATTTGCAAGGCATTGGACTTACTTTCAGTAGGTCATTTAATACAGCTGATTCATGATTTTTAGACAAAATCCTTTTTATTAGATACTGTAATTTTTTTGAAAATAAAAACAATGCCCGAAAGATTGATTTTCCAAACGTTTCATGATTTTTTGATGAAATGCAAGAAAGGAGCCTTTGTCTTTTGAGCCTTTCCCCTTTGTCCTTTCTCTCTGCTATATTCTTTTCCTACTGTTTTCCTGCCTTTTCAGTAACTAAGTGGTTAAATGTAGGGAATAGGAGGGAGAAGAGAGGTAAAAGTTGAAAACAGAGAAGAGAGAAAAGTTTCAGCCCTGGTTTGTTGTTAAAAATAGGCCAGTCTGTTACAGTGACCCACTCCATTGTTGCTGTTAGTGGTGTAGCAACAGCAAAAGAAAGCTTTTAGGGAACTGATAGGAAAAAGTCATTCTACTGCTACAATGCCTCAAGGGCCTGTTCTACTTGTTTTTTAGGTGGTCTTGATAATGTTGCTTGAGCAGACCAGAGAGATGTGGGAAGTTTAAGTTGGAGTAGCTAGGTACAATCCAGCTTTCCATCTGATAGCAAAAACTTTAGGTTTTTGTGAAACTGAGAAAACCACAGTTTCAGTCGCACCATCCCTTTTTTGCAGCTGGCTGTATGTCTCTCTTGTAACTGCTGCAACCGCGTAGCACCGGGAGAGGGTAGCACCTCTACCCCGTTTAAGTCTTCTTCATCTTGTGCCTTGCCTCCCAGTTTTGAAGAGAGGCAACATGAATGCTGGTTTCCACCTTGAAAAATGCTCCAGCTCAAAGGTCCTCGGGGATGCCTGCATCTGGCAGGAGCTCCAACCAGCACGCCACCCCAGCAGTGGCACCTGCCTCTGTCCCTGTTCAGGGACAGCAAAGGACTGGGTGGTATGAGGAGGAGTAAATCAATGGAGCCCAGAGAATTGCGGCAGCGAAGCAGGGATGCCATGCACCTGCTTGCAGAGTGAGCTGCAACATTGGTGGGACCTGGAAATGAGGCACTCATAGAAATTAGGACATGGAGCATCTATCAGTCTTTCTCCAGCTTGTCTGGAATATGTCATTTCCTGCTGAGCCTCCTGTTTCACAGCTGTGGCTTTTTCATGATGTTCTTTTGAAAGAACACTGGTCTGGCCCCTAACGAAGGCTTACCACAGTCCAACCCTGAATGCCTCCCCCTAGCTGGTCTCACTCTCTTCCAGCTGTCCGTATCTTGGTTTTAATGAACTGAAGCCATAACAACGTCTGGACAACACAGGGGCAATTCAGTACTGAATATCTTTCAGCGGTGCTAATTCCCCTGGCCTTTACAGGGGCATTGAACCAGAAACACACCTCAAATGGGTAGAGGGTAAAACAACCCAAACAAACAAGCAAGGGAAACAAACTTGAAGGTTAAAGAAAAGATAACCTGTGCCATTCTTGGGAAAGTAGAACGTTTTCTTCCAGCTCAATTCACCCTGTGGTCAGGCAGGTCAGAACTGCTGGTACTGAGAAGCTCACCTATAAAAACAAATATCCCTCCCATAGGATAAAGTACCACGTTGTTGCTATTTAATGCCTTTTTGTGTTATAAGGCTCTCCAGAACGAGTTAAAATCAGCCTGGCTAGTTAGCGTGTGCAAGTCTTTTTTCCTGTTGTGTTTTGTGTATAACATACATTTGTAAGAAAGCAGGACCTCAGAGAGTGTGCAAGAGCATGCAACAGACAAGAACAGACGAGCGCATGAATAAGTAACAGACAAACGTGAATCTGTACAGGCAAGACAAAGATAAATCAAGCAGTCTTTGCGTAGCATAAAAGTTAGTTACACTAGACTTCTTTTCCAAGAGTGACCAGACTGACACATGATAAAGAAATAAAGATAACAGAGCATTTCACTTATATAACTCACCTCAGTGAGCTATAGAAGTTATGTTGCCTATACGTGATTTAGTCTGGAAATGATGAAGAGATACAGTAGATAAGAGCACAGATCAGCAGCCTCTGCAAAGTTACAAGCTAGGCTGTATATTTCCTTCCAGACTAGAAGTTAAATATGCCAAAAGAAATTCATCGTGCAGCAGGAGCTGTATCTTACTCGGAGGAAAGATGCCACCAAATCTGACACAGTCCTACGCTCACACAGCAGTAATGCACCCTCCTGTGTGTGCAGGAGCTTACGGTTGCCACCAAATCCAAAACTAAGCAGAAGTAGGAAGGTAAAATCTACCAGCTTGCGTAGCTACCAGTTTCAAAACACCACATTTTGCAGCTAATTGCTGGCCTTGCTGTGCATTGTTCAAAATCCAGCCAGCAGCTCCCTTTGGCAGTCCTGCGGCAGGTTGTCTATTTCTAGGATGGGAGCTCAACTCAGCTTTCTAAAAGCCCATGTATCTCACAGGTTAAAGTAAACTTCTGTGCTATCCAGAATCACAAGCAATGCACTGAACAACATTAAAATGAAGCTACAACATGCACAGCTTATAGCCATAGGATGAGCTCTGTGACTTTCCCGGTCCAATGAGAACGTGGGCTGAGAAACCGAATTAACTGCTGAACCCTGATTTGCTGCTATTACTGCAGGGTATTAGCTTTGGGCTACCCAGATTTTTTGGAGATAAAGTGACTCAATAGTAAAAGAAACCCCTATAATCTGCAGGAAATAAAGTGTGAGTTATTGTCCTGGCCTGGGATCACCAACACATTCTGTGTTGTCTGACAAAGACCTTTCAGCTAACAGTTTTATTCTTTCGCAGTTCGGTTTGGACCTGACCTAACAACCTCTGAGGAAAACATTTCTAACACCACAGACAAGTTTCCATTATATTCCTTCCTTCCAAAAGAGGATTCTTACGGATCTGCAAGGATAGACTATTTTACATAGATCTACAGTTTTTTAGAAAACAGCACAACTCCTCATTGGTGATAAAAATCAGTGTGCTCACCTACTGATTTCGTAGGTGATTCATGAAATCTAGGGGCCCTGAGAGCCAGGCTACATGCAGAACGGGAGCAAAAAACAAAATTAGATTATTGTAGTCAAGCCTACAGCTAAACAAGGACTATACGACCACAGACAGGAGGTTTCACTCACACAGCTTATTGCACTTCTGAAAGGCATCCTGGCAAGTGCCTGGCAAAAGCACTGGCCAAGATGAAAACCCATATAAAATAGGATAGAAGGTCTTATTCTGGAATGAAGTATACTGCTTTGATATACCTGAATTTGTTGCAAAAAAAGTCAAACTGGGTGTGGAGACTCACTGAGGCAAAATAACATCCATGCAGATACTCAGCAAAATAATGAAGATGTCAATTAAGATTGCTTTGCTTCTGGCTCTCTGTTTTTACATTGGTAAAAACTTCAAAAAGATGCATATACTGGAACTGTGACTCCCATCACATTCCAGTTTTACACATGGTGTGTTGACAGACACCTGAAAATTAACCTTTTTCATCTCAGTCCTAGTTTTCTACACAGTTGCCTCAGAGATACGAGACCATAAAATTGGTAAGGTCCATAGCAGTGGAAATTCAGATCTGTTTCTCTTCACTGTTTCTCCAAGGTTGTGTTTGATGCATAAGGAAACTCTAAGGTTAAAAACCCAGCTTTTGGCTTGCCTCTTGCTGTCTGAAGCAAGGCTGATGAAATTACTTGGTCATGCCCATCAGCTGAGCTGAGAGCCTGCTTACCTTAAGGATAGCCAAACACAGATAAGACATCTATCTGGAAGGCGACGCCTGAAAACTTCCTCCTGTCAGAAGCCTCAAACTTGAAAATCTTCCTTTTAGGAGAAGTGAGGAGGAATAGCTTTTGAAAGCCAACACTGTCAACAAGCTGTGTAGAGCGTGTGCTTAACCATATACCCATGCATAAATGTATTTTTATGTATTTAAACATACATATACGCATACACATGTATGTGTATATATATATATATATATTTAAAAACTATTTGCATGGGAACTGACCGGCAGTTCCCTGAAGGAGAATGTTCAGTGAAGGAAAAAGTTCTGCATTTCAAAATGTTACATGCATTTATTCTTTAGACTACACCCGGATCAGGGTTTTGGCGCTTTCCCAGCTGTCACATGAACTTACTGGTGACCAGAAGGTTTATAATATAGCTAGACAGAGTAGATGAAGCACAAGGGACAGAAGTATACTTAGGATCTGTATTATTAGCCTCATTTTTGAAAAGCAAATTAAGGCCTCTTCACTTAGCTTCTGCAGTCAGACAATATCACAAGCCGCAGGTATTTATCAGGAACATTGATTTAAATATAGTCATTCCTCCTCTTCAAGGCCCTATTCAGTAGTCTGTCAGTTTTTAGAAACAGCCATAATTAAATCAATTGAAGCTTTCCTGGAACAAGAAATGAAGTAACCAAAAAAAGGGGGAGGGTGCTATGATTTGTTGTCCAGTTATCTCTGCCCTGTAGGAAACCTGGCATAATTTGAGCATCAGCTAAGCACATGCTTAAACCACACTGTAAGAGGTCACTTGTGCCCTACAACACAAGCATGTATGGAAGTTTATACCTTCTTGTGTTCCAAACTGAAGGAAAATAACTACACAGGCAAAGCAACAGAGAAGAAATAGAAGAAGAGAGATGGAACAAGGTGTTAGCTGGGAGAACTGAAGTTTGTGTAGCTTACACCCTTCACGGGCCCCCTGACTGCTTTCTTAGCTTGTTACTTTTTTCCCCAAATTGTTGCTGTTTCAGCATGAAAGTGCAGCCTGGACCCTATTAATGGCATTGTGCAATTTGGCTCTGCTTAAACTTCAAATTCTTCTTCTGAGGAATTTTGTTCTCTTGCAGAAATGAGAAAATGTCATCCCTGATCAAGCATACAAGTTTCAAAAAATGTTGGCAGGCATGTTATTCTGTGCGAAGGCCAAATCTAAGAGCCTTGCACACCTTTAACGCATTGTCCTTCTGCTCTGCACTGTTTCTAAGAAATTTTCTGACATTCAATATTGAGCTCAGGTACTTGGTTAGTCTCACCTACATGGTCTCACCTACACGGTTTTGCTATTTTACTAGAAATTAAGACTCTGCAATTCCTAACTTTCCTCCCAATGAACAATGGGACCATTTCTTTTCTGTGGATAGCCTATGCATACAACCAGGGATCTAGTCAAGGCTTTCCAGTTCTCTGTTTGGTCCCCTGCCTAAATGAAAATATCCTCAGAAATCAGACAATCCTCAGTTTTTCTCTAGATCACATCAGTTAGCAAAACCCTGCTACTATGCTACTGTTTGACCCTTCCTTCCACCACTTCCTTGTCCTATAAGGTACGTAAGACTCACAACACAGCAATTGCTTCCACTTCCTTTGCGGATTCCCTCATTCCGGGGAGGTCCCCAGAAAACTGCTTGCTTCAGCTGGTGGTGCCAAGAAGCTTTGTGGGGCAAAAAGAGAGAAGCAGAGGTGGGAATCTAATTCCATGCTTCCGATTTTTAATGCAGGAAGTTATGGTCAAGTGACTCAGATATAACTTTCTGTAATCTTCTTCTAACTTCTGCCTTATAGTAATTAAAAAAAAAAAAAAAGACTCTTTGTCCAACATGCAGCAGCCTTCCACAAGATTTGGCAATCTGGGAAATATTTGTGTCCGTCGTGTATGACCTCAGCAAAAGCCTTGGGGAAAGCTACCCAAAGTTACTGTGCTGGGGCTTGCACAGGTAAAGAAGCTGCTCTTCTCTCTGTGGGAGGTCTGAAAAGCGTTGGCTCAAAGGCTGTGATGCAACAGCGTTGAGAAGGCACAGAGAGTATCCTGCTTGCCTGCACCTCCCTTTGCTCACCTCCATTATGTGCGACTTGGAGGTCTGAATCCAGCAAGGCACACACATCCCTGCAGAGCAATAGGAAAAAAAAATCCTTGTCTGGTAGGGCAGCATGAGTTTGAAAGTGTGTTAGCCTTCCAGCATGCAACCATCACCACTGTCTGGTTCTCTGTTTTTTTCTGTGCTCTCTGCAAAAGATCACAAAATATGTGTGAACAGGGCTGTTTCCCTCCCTTTGCAACTGATACCTTATTCTGAACAGGACATGGTAACTAGTATACTACAGAAATCCCTGCTTAGCAGAGAGAACTGCAAAGCACTTTCTCCAGTTGGACTTCCTTGGACAATCTTGGTATATATTGGTAAGAAGTGGTTGCCTGAGTTGAAATTTAGCTGATACCCTGAAGTAATCAGATGGCATCCTCTAAACCACTGTAGTGCTGTTGACTCTACATGCTGATCATCCTCAGGGCAAGGACTGAGGTACTAGTAGTAATGAGAGGCAGTCAGAATCTATCTGGACTGTGTTTTATTTGGAAATACATTACAATATATATACATTACAAACAGAAACTTGCTTTGTATGGTTAGTCCATCTAGTCATGTGGCCAGCAGCAGATATTCAGAGGGAGAGTATAAAACCAGGCAAGCATACAGCTATCTACCCCATGGTAGCCTTCTACTTTCTATCAGCTCACAGTTTATGGTTCAATAGCTTGCATCTTTGATGTTTCCCAGCTTTGAACGAACCATTCTTTGAAGACTGGTTTTTTTTTTTTAACTACTTTATACTTTTGGCTGTCACAAATTCTGGTGCGGCAAGGAGCTCTGCTGCTTGATTATGTCTATGTGGAAAAAGTATTTTCTTCTGTTTGTCTTAAAACTTCTGCTCGGTAAACTGGTGTAATATTTGGCAGTATATCTGATACAAGCTCATCAGGAATTCTCGCTATGGTGATTTAAATGTCATAGACCATTCTTACAGGGTCTACCTACTTGCAATCAAGTGAGTGCATGGTGGAGGCTAGAAGTCAATTTGACTGCTAGTGTGCACACAGTGTACATACAGTGTGTACTCTCTGACTCATAGGTGAAAAAACAAGCAAAACCCATTGTAAACATGGTGTACAACAGAGGTGAACAATGGCTCTTCAGTTGCCCAGTATCATTTCTTGCATGAAGCCCTGTGCAAAGATGCAGTGTTGCCGTGCTTTGGAGCCTGGTTGTGATGGGATGACAAATGTTTCAGCGGGGCGGCAATGGGAGTACGTGTCGAAGGTCACATGTGGGAAGGCCAGCAAAGGTTACTATTCTGTTTTATCTGTAGACCTCTGCTACAGTCATGGAAAACTGAAAAATAATTACATATTTAAAAATAAAATTCAGCAGCAAGCTACTAAGGAGGAAGTTAGGCAGCATACATTCATTTTGGGGCTAAAATAGGCACATCTTGAACTATGTGAGCTTGTCAGCTTAATCACTTTGACTTTTTAGCCACATCTCTCTGATGGCTCTGCTCAGAAAAAAACCCACTCTATTCCCTGCAGAAATGCCTTCAGCCAGGAGCTGTCATAGACTCTGTTAACTGCATTTGAAATGAGACCTCTGACGCTTTAGGATGTCTGTTCTCCCTCTTCTGCAGCCCTCAAGGCCTTCCTAGTTGACAAGTGATGACTATTCAGGGTTGGACACAAACAGGACAAAGATGAAATCACGTCTCATTTGCTTGGCCCTGCTCACTCCCATTTTTATGAGGGACAGCAATAGTACGAGAACATTGTCTTCAGAGAAGTATCACTATAATTATGTATTGATATGACAATTTCCCTCGCAGCCCTACTAAACCATCTTCCACTCACTGCTCAGAGAGACTACTTTCTCCATCAAATCCCAGCTAAAAGAGTATGAGTTCAGAACAGACCCTTCTTCATCAGCTAGCCTGAGAGCTATCACCAACCTCATTGACTGACTGAGAGTGGGATGTACTAGTGTGTAGTGAGATATTAGGAATTGCTCTGGAAACCTCTCGCTAAGGTGGGATGCCCAAACAATACTTTCTCACCAGTTTCTAAGAAGCAAATGTAGACAGCGGAAAGTTCACTTTCAGTCCCTCCTCCTCTGCTCCTGCTGTTTTTGCTAGATTGCCAAAAAGCACCCACCTGAAGAAGACTTGCTAACAGATGAGCTCTCTGTGAACCTGCCCAGTACCTTTCCCTGTGGTCTCTAGAGACATTAAGGGTCTTTTCCATGCCATGGAAATGAAAGCGAGGGCAAGCTTGCTGACGTGAGTGCTCTGCTCCAAAAAAGAATTGTCCATATACCTCATTTACTCCTAAACACACTGGTAGATGACTTACAAATACAGAATACATATACCCAGTTAAGCAGCGTCTCCATTCATTGCTATGCACTGGTAATTTAGGAGGAGTAGCAGGGGAGCCCAGTGAAAGCCTAGGGCAACAGAAAATACCCACAGCAGACTGAGGATATTTTAATGTACTTGCATAGTGTTCTTGTACAACGCCATTTTAAAAGCAAACACAGTGATGCTTTATGACTCATATGCTGTCTGTCTTCACTTTGCAAACTACCAGTGCCTCCTCGTGTGCCTGGGCCAGGGACAGAGAGGAGACAGCTGATTTGTGTATTTGTACCCTGCCAGGACTATGCTGGAGCCCATCAAGCGTTTCCAGCTGGAGCACAGAGAGGTGCAGGGTGGTACTGCTTTGAAATACTGTGCTCTCATGCTAACCAGCTCCTTGCTGTGAATGAGGACTGGTGACGATATGGCTAGTTTTCCAGCTGCTGAAGTTTGCATAGGAAGAGAGGATCAGCTAGGTCCATGCCATCACAAACAAACCAAACAGTAAATGTTTCATCTCAGCAGGGCCCTAGAGCATCAGCTTCTCATGCCACTTACTGTTAGAGCCCTCAGAATAGTTTTCTAATATCCTCTGACAAATTAAGACCTGTGATAAGGCCTGAGAGCCTGAACAAATCATGTGGTATGTAAAGTGAGAAGAAGAGGCCCATAGGATGCTCATGTTTGGGATCAATAATGCAGTAAGAAAGTCATAGCTTAAAAGTCTGAAATCCTCCTAGGAAGCAGGTTATATGTCACACGCTATAGTAGAAGGCAACCTTCCTCTCCCTACAGGGTCCTTCTTGCCCCCAAATCAAGTAATTGACTTAACCCTGTCAAGATACACTGCAAGATTTAATACTATCAGCAATATACACTGTCATATCGGGATTGGCCCCAAGACTTTTCCAAGTGCTTATTTTCAGCTCTTCTTTAGTACCCTACTAACAGGTTTTATAATCTGAGACTAATGGACGTACAGCTGTGTCTGGAAGAGCTCAAACTGCTTGGGCAACAGGCGAGCCAACAACTTAGCCCTTGCAAAGCCACTTCTGTTAGCATTGCAAAGTCTTAGCAGAACTAATTCAAACTTAAATGGAGCAATGTGTTAGATCTCTGTTTTCATAGCAGTGCTGGAGAGTGCAGGACAGTATTTAGTGTCCAGTAGTGACCTAGTGCATTTACAGGCAGATGTTCTCACTGCTGGAGATCTCTCTCTGAAATCACTACTGACTATTTGCCAGGTCTTTCATGGTTTCCCTCACAGTCTTGGAGCTGGCTTACGAAACAGGTGCAGCTATAGCAAAAAAAAAAAAAATGGATCAATGGCTTAGATATATGGCATCGTTATACATTTCCTGTCTGTCGCCCTCACTTCCTGACTGCAATGGCATCATTCAGCTCTTGGAGAATGGAGCAGTGGACTGGCCAATAAATCCTGCCCTTGGTGGTGGTGGCTAAATTTTCTGCAGTGTGCGATCAATACACAGTACCTATGGGATTGTGAAGGGCAAAACTGGTAGGTGCCCTCACCACAGGTAACCCTAGATGTGTCTGCTCTGTTTCATTCCAGCTACCAAGAGGGCCACTCCAGGAACCAAGCCTTGTGGTATGCATATCACAGGAGAACCTTGCAGCAAGACACTGACATCCACGATGCCCTCCTCTACACAGTCTTTTCTCATTGCCCACTGTATCTTCCTTGCAATCTGCAAGTGTTCCCAATTTCATGCTCCTGTCAGTGACTTCAGGCATACCTACCATTGCAGTGAGTGTCTTTACACCCAGGAAAAGCTAGCATTGGGTCAGGTCTTTGTCTAACTCTGCCTCATCTAATTTCAATATTTCTCCCTCCTCCTTTTCTTTTTCACTTTTTCTTTCTTTCCTTTCCTTTTTCTTTTTTTTTTTTTAAGTGAGACCAAAATGGATATGGGCAAACCTGCTGCCACTGGGGAGAAGTTTGACTACAGTATTGGATCCACACATCCTACTGAAGTGGCTTCTTTGAGGCCAGTATTTTAATAAAGCTGAAGTTTGAGCATCTATGCTAGCTTACACCCACTCTATATCAGATTTACACAATGACAGTTTACGAGCTGGCAGGTGGCTAACTTCATTGCAGATGTAATTAAATCAGGAGGGAAGAGTTTATTAGAATCCCAATTGATTTTGTAGATTTACTTAGGTAATTTCACTTATTTGCCTTTTAAGATAGGTTTTCTTTGCCGTCCCTGTGTATATCCACTTGAAGAGCATCTTTTTTTCTTCAAAGCAGAATGAAAGACTCAATTTTAAATGAGTTTTAATGTGCCTGTCCACTGGAGCAAAAGAAATAACAAAATACCGTATTTTCACACATAATGTCTGTGGGTTTTTTTTTTCCACCACAGAATTTGCCCTCTAATCGTAGTGTATCATCACTGTGTGGTAGTCTACTCCTTGATATTGGTCAGGAGGTGAGGCCACTGAATTTGTCCAGTATGTGTGCATAACTATTATGCAAAGCTATGCAACATTAATTGCAAAGCCGTCCTGAGAAAAGCACTTGGTTACTGCAGTCCTGAGAAAGACACTTGGTTACTGTGACTGGAGACTTTTTGCTAAATAAATTTCTCTCTTCAGACAGTGATTAAATGAATAACACTTGAACACCTCTGCCTAGCATCTTCTGCAGTTATTTGCCTCTTGGAAAGTCGGCCCCTTCTTCAACACCATTTGCAGCATATAAGCCAGGAAATAGCCCCGTGCGGGGGGGGGGGGGGTGTCTCACTTTACTTTGTGGTGAACTATGACTATTCTTGCTCTGTCCTGAACTGAGAGAAGGATAGAATAATTTACACACAGGGTCAGTGAAAGAAAAACAAAAGGAAAATGTATCAGAATCAAATTTTCCTTTCATTTGTCTTACATGGAACCAGTTTCAGCTACAGAACGGTAGCTGGAGACCTGGAAACTGCTTAGCAGGAGGTATTTCTCCATGAGGCTGATTCCAGCTCATAAGGCAACTTTGTCTTGAGAAACAGCATTTTAAAAGAGTGTGGGTTGAGCTAACTCAGTAGCGAAGCAGTTTGATAGTGGAGATTTCTGGGTTGCATGCTCCAAACCAGGTGAAGTGAGTGCTGTAAATTCACATTGTCATATTGTGTAGAAGGCTGATGGTGGGGTTAGAAGTCCCTGCTGACAGCTAAGTGCATGAGACTCCTAGAATAAAGGGATGGAGAGAAGCAGGAATCACAGGTGGTCTGTGGCAGTCTTGAACCCCAACTTGTCTCTCCTAAACCCAGGCTCACAATTCCACCTCTCTCAGTGTTAGCTAAAAGAGCATACCCACAAGGGACCCCTCATCTGCCAGGGTGATTTTGCTGGACATAAGCAAGGAATGGCCACAGTGTTCCCAGGGTTCATGTGCCATCAGCTGTATTTCCATGCTCCTGTTCTTTCTCAGCCAGCCAGTGCCGATGAGTAAGTTAACTCAGAGAATGGTATGTACTGTATGCCCAACCACAGTCCTCTTCTGCGTCAACACCTTTGACTGATACCGTATCTACGAGAAAGAGAGACACAGTAATAGAGTTGATACATGTCTTTGTAAGGATACTCAACAAGGATAGAAATTTTATAGCTTTATCTACAAAATGCCTGAGTTAGGAGAAAGTCACAAGTAGTACTTTTCTTTTTCGGGTGTGAAGTGAGAGAACAACAAGTATTCCCTTTTGTGCTGCCTTCACAGTCCATCTAGCTTATCCTGGCTTCCCTGACTGTTAACTTCAGCCTTGGCTGCAAGCACTCCTAAACCATAGTGATGGGTCTGCAAAGGACCCAAAGGTAGAAGGTAGGGTATAGACTTCACTTATTAAACTCATGCCTAATTCTACTCTAACTAAGTCCTCTCTCTGCTCTTTTGAGGATACCAGCTCATGACTACTCCCCTACAGACTGTGTGAGGACAAATAGTCAGTAACACCTTGTCCACCAAGGTGGCTGGGAAGCTCTAGCAAGGTGTAGCTGCTGCTGATGAGCTCTGCTAGCTGCCCCTGATCAGAGGAAGTTGGGGCCTTTGTTCCAGCTGGCCCTTGATTAGGGTGGGTCAAGCCAGTGCTAGGGAGAGGCCTATATAAGAGCCAGGCCCAGCATGCAGCCAGTAAGTGCAGTCGTTTGTGTAAGGAAGCAGCCTCTCTCTTTGTTCATGATGGGGGTGCACTTCCTCAGATATGGTTGTGACACCACAGAATGTGTTTTCCAGTAGCAATTGGAGTTGCTGGAGTTGCTGTGTTGAAGGCTTCCACTCAGACAGCATAGAATGCAGCTATGCAGGAGTCAGGCTGCAGCGATTGCCTGGGGCCTCTCTGTGAGGCTGGGGCTGACAGTCAACTTTTTGGCAGAAGGTGTGTTGTTCTTGATAGGTTGTGTCACTAGGTTAAGGAGTTAGGGGAGAAAGTCAGCAGGCTGTGTAGTATCTGAGATGATGAGTGGGAGACAGGCTATTTGCAGAGACCCTACAGCACTGGAGGTGCAGGCAGGGTCTGTGCCTCATGGGACAGTAAATGACGACTCTGAAGAAGGCGAAGGCTGGAAACTGGTTATCTCTAGTATAAAGAGGAAGATTCCTGCTCCTCCTGAAGGTGTGCAGCTGATGAACTGGTTCACTGCCCTCCTAGCTGAGGAGGAGCTGGGTGTGGTTTCACATGAAGCATCTCTGCTGACAGACCTTGTGCCACACAAGAATACACAGAGGAAGTAGTGAGTGATTACAGTGGGTAATTCCCTGCTGCAGGGACATAGGCACCTATCTGCTGATCTGACCTCTTATCTAGAGAGGTTTGCTGCTTGCCAGGGCCTCGGATCTAGGACGTTGTGGAGAGACTGCCAAAGCTTCTCCACCTCTCTGATTATTACCCCCTACTGCTCCTCCGTGTGGGCACCAACGACACTGCCAAGGGCAACTTGGAAAGTATCAAATCTAGTTACAGCGGTATGGGGGTCCAGGTTGTTTTCTGAGGCGGCCCACATGGTTTTCTCCTTGATCCTGCCAGTGAGGAGAAGGATGGGAGGAGGATTAGATGGATACTCTAAGCAAACAACTGGCTGTACAGCTGATTTTGGTAACAGGTTTTTTGTTTTCATGACCAAGGGACCCTGTTTGAATATCGAAATGTGCTTCAGAGAGATGGAATCCACCTTACTAAATGGGGCACGTGTTTTTGCCAATAGGCTGGCCAATCCGGTAAGGAGGGCTTTAAACTAGGGAAGATGGGAAGAGTGGAGACTTACAGAGTTCATGTAATCAGCAAAACACGGCTCAAGTGGGGATACCTCCTGCATTTGCGTGCAGGCAAGCAAGTGCCTACAAGACTATGGGGAATCAGCATGTTTGCATACCTCTCTGAAGTGCTTGTACACAAATGCATGCAGCATGGGGAATAAACAGGAGGAAATGGAGCTCTGTATGCAGTTGCACAGCTATGATCTCACTGTTATTACGGAGACGTGGTGGGATAGCTCACATGACTGGAATGCCGCAATGGATGGCTACAAGCTCTTTAGGAAAGAGAGGAGGTAAGGAGGGAGAGTTGCCCCTTGTGAGAGAGCAACGGGAATGTATGGTGCTCTGCCTAGGGGTGGACGATGGGCTGACCAAGAGCTTACGGGTAAGGATTAAGGGGCAACCTAGCATGGGTGATACTGTTGTGGGTGTTTGCCACAAGTCACTTGATCAGGAAGAAGTAGATGAGGCCTTCTACAGACAACTGGAAGTAGCCTCATGATTACAGGCCCTGGTTCTCATGGGGCACTTCCTCCACCCTATTTTCTGCTGGAGGGACAATATAGCAAGACACAAGCAATCTAGGAGGTTCCTGGAGAGCACAACTTCCTGATCCAGATGATAGAGGAGCCAACAGGGAGAGGTGCCGTGCTGGACCTTGAACTTACAAACAGGGAAGAACTGGTTGGAGATGTGAAGGTTGGGACACCTTGGCTGCAGTGACCATGAGATGGTGGAGTTCAGGCTCCTGTGAGGAGGGAGCAGGGCAAAAAGCAGGATCACAACCTTGGACTTCAAGAGAGCAAACTTTGGCCTCAGACCTGCTTGGAAGAATCCCATGGGATAGGACCCTATAAGGAAGAAGAGTCCAAGAAGGCTGGTTAATATTCAAGGATTACTTCCTCCAAGCTCAAAAATAGTGCCTGCCAATGAGCAAGAAGCTGAGCAAAAGGGGCAGGAGACCTGCATGGATGAACAAGAAGCTCCTGGCAAAACTCAGAAAGAAGGAAGCAGGGATGGATAACCTGAGAGGAATATAGGGATGTTATCTGAGTATGCAGAGATGGGGATGCTAGGAAGGCCAAGGCCCGTTAGGAATTTCATCTGGCAAGGGAAGTCAAAACCATCAAGAAGAGCCTCTTTAAATACATCAGTAACAAAAGGAAGACTAGAGAAAACATGGCTCCATTGCTGAATGGGGCAGGAGTCCTGGTGAAAAGGATACAGAAAAGGGAGATATAACTGAATGCATTATTTGCCTCGGTCTTTTCCAGTAAGACCAGCCCTCAAGAATCCCAGACCCTGGAAACCAGGGAATAAAGTCTGGAGAAAGGAAGACTTTCCTTTGGTTGAGGAGGATCAGGTTAGGGATCACTTAAGCAAACTTGACTTCCACAAGTCTATGGGCCCTGATGGGATACACTCATGAGTTCTGAGGCTGTCGTCATTGCAAGGCCACTTTCAATTATCTTTGAAAGTTCATGGTGATCAGGAGAGGTGCCTGAGGACTGGAAGAAAGCAAATGTCACTCCAGTCTTCAAAAATGACAGAAAGGAGGACCCAGGGAACTACAAACCAATCAGCCTCACTTCTATCCCTGGAAAGGTGAGGGAACAGCTCATCCTGGATGCCATTTCTAAGCGTGTGGAGGACAAGTGATTAGGAGTAGTCGACATGGATTCAGCAAGGGGAAATCATGTTTAACCCATCTGATAGCCTTCTATAACAGAATGACTGGCTGGGTAGATGAGGGAAGAGCAGTGGATATTGTCTGCCTGGACTTCAGCAAGGCTTTTGACACTGTCTCCCATCACATCCTCATAAGCAAGTTCAGGAAGTGTGGGCTAGATGAGTGGAGAGTGAGGTAGATTGAGAACTGGCTGGACGGCCAAGCTCCGAGGGTTGTGGTGAATGGCGCAGAGTCAAGTTGGAGGCCTGTAGCTGGCGGTGCCTCCAGGGGTCAGGCCTGGCTCCAGTCTTGTTCAATATATTCATCAATGACCTGGAGGAAGGGACAGAGTGCACCCTCAGCAAGTTTGCTGATGAGACTAAACTGGGGGGAGTGGCTGACACACCAGAAGACTGTGCTGCCATTCCGAGGGACGTGGACAGGCTGGAGAGCTGGGCGGAGAGGAACCTCCTGAAGTTCCACAAAGGCAAGTGCAAGGTCCTGCACCTGGGGAGGATGCAGGACCCGTGCAGCAGTACAGGCTGGGGGTTGACCTGCTGGAAAGCAGCTCTGCAGAGAAGAACCTGGGAGTCCTGGTGGACAAGTTAACCATGAGCCAGCAGTGTGCCCTTGTGGCCAAGAAGGCCAATGGGATCCTGGGCTGCATTAGGCAGAGTGTTGCCAGCAGGTGGAGGGAGGTGATCCTGCCCCTCTGCTCAGCCCTGGGGAGGCCTCACCTGGAGTACTGTGTCCAGTTCTGGCCTCCCCAGTGCAAGAGAGACATGGCACTACTGGAGAGAGTCCAGCAGAGGGCTACGAAGATGATGAGGGGACTGGAGCATCTCTCCTATGAAGAAAGGCTGCGAGAGCTGGGCCTGTTCAGCCTGGAGAAGAGAAGACTGAGAGGTGATCTGATCAATGTGTATAAGTATCTGAAGGGGGAGTGTCAAGAGACTGGGGCCAGACTCTCCTCCGTGGTGCCCAGTGATAAGACGAGAGGCAATGGGCACAAACACAGGAAGTTCTGTCTGAGGAAAATTTTCTTTACTGTGAGTGTAACAGAGCGTTGGAACAGGCTGCCTGGAGATGTTGTGGAGTCTCTCTCTGTCCTTGGAGATATTCAAAAGCCGTCTGCACACAGTCCTGGGCAATGTGCTCTAGTCATCCTGCACGAGCAGTGGGGTTGGACTAGATCATCTCCAGAGGTTCCTTTCAATCTCAACCATTCTGTGATGCTGTTTCTCTCCAGAGGTCTTAAGGCAAGACAGTTTTAATGTGCAATGCTGCTCTGGAATAAGCAGCTTTTCCAGTTGAACAAAGATGGAAGCCAAGACACAGTGAAAACAGCTACGTGACATTTCTTTTGATGGAAGACTGTTTGCTTATCACAGCTACTGAAACGTATCTTAATTTGTCCAATGCTTGCTCCTGACCTCTTTAAAATTCTTATTTGTACCAATCTATCCCCATTCTTGATGCGGCAATTTCTTTTCTTACAGTTTTTCCCTAATATCTATTCCTAAGAGGGCCTGAATGATGCCTCTAGAAAAGAGGAACATATGTACTCGTTGCTAATCCTATTCTTCCATTGACTGCCATTTACTTCTTTATCTTGTTAGCTTCGGAATCTTCTTCCTACAGTTTATTGCACTCTCATGCTACAACAATGACTTACTTTACATTGCCTGTTGGACCTCTTGCCCAGTTAGCAGCTTGCTCACTTGGGTCATTCCTTCCCCCGTGGGTGATTGTCCTTCATGCATTCCTGTAGAAACTCTTTTCCCATTTCTGCAATACAGAGTCACTTTTTCCCTACTCATCTCCTTTTAAATCTCCTTCCAACTCACAGAAGAATAAGTGGGGAAAGGACCCACATGTTCTTCTCACTTTTATGCTCCTTTTAGGAAGCATGAAGACCATAATTCAACAGACTCTAGAGCGCTCAGCTGGAAGTGCGATGAACTGAACTGTTCTTAATCACACGGCCTTTTTCTTACGTAGTATCAGTTTGCCTGTTGCAGTTCTGTATACAGTGACACAGGAGAATTATTCTTGACACAGAAAGTGCATAGACATTATTTAACGAACACATTTATATAGTTACTTACCTGCTCATTGGAAATACAGTGATGGATTTTCAAAGTATGCTGGAAGCTAGAAGTCACATGGAAAAGCTGACTACTCATAAGGCCTCAATGGGACCTAAAAATCCTTCAAAGATGCTTTTGTGTCTTTTAAGTGATCTTTGGAGTGAAAAGGGTCTTTCGATCTAGGTAATTTAGAGATCTTCCCCAATGCTGACCATTTGTGAAAGTCTGGCTCAAACTATTAGAGAAGTGACATGGCTACTGTACCTGTTTAAAAAATAAACAAACAAACAGACCAGCCCCACACACGTAGATTTACAAACCACTAGATCCTGTAGAACATCTCTTCACCATGCATGGACTGAGATCAAGTATCCATTTGTTCCATACCTATGTGGGCACAAGGCTCCATTGAATCTGATCTCTTTTTTTTTTTTTTTAACCTCAATTTCCTGTTCTTTCACATTTTTGTTATCAATGACTTCCACTTAAAAAAAAGAAAAAAGCCTGAGACACAGCATTGCAAATAAAATAAGTCTGTAGAACTGCTAAAGAAAATTACTTTGAATTAAAAAATATGACCCCCAAAATTCTGAATGTCTGATGATATGCTTTCACAGTGGCTCTGTATTTTGATAATGACTAATGTATTTTGTAGTACAAGTCCTCTCACATGACTTTACCAGTTTTTTTATCCTGGCCTGTCATTTTTGACAATTTACTAGTTCATACCAACATCTTTCTTTCAGGTTCTAATATGCAGGTGAATTTCTTGGAAAACAGCAAATCACCATTGGGCCATCATCTAGCTCCACATCATGAAAGTAAATTGCATAACACCACTAAGACTGCATTAGTGGTCCACAACCTGTTAATCCAAAGATCAGTTTATTAAGCTAACAGTAAAAACAACCTCACATAATAGTATTCACATAGAAAGTTTAGAAAGTGTTTTTTGCTACTTAATTTAAATCCCCCGCAGACTAAAATGTCTGAATAAAGCCCACAGAAGATCAAATACACTGGAGGACCTAATTTTTCTAGCCATTGCATTTTTTATCCCAGTGCAAATCCACTCAAATCTTTACCTCTTTGAAGTCGCTGACAAATCTCTTCGTCTTTTCAATGGGACTTACAACTTCACTTCTGGTAATTACATCAGCCTGCCGCTGTGGAACATCACTCCTAGGAAACGTTAATAATATAAAGCTGGCCACAGGCAGATCCTCTTTGTACCAAAGCCATTTTATTTAAATAGGTTTTTCTTTCCCTTGTTGAACACACAAGGATGTTACAGGCTTCACTGATGCACAAATCAGCTCAGAAAGGGACACACTGATCTTTTTAATGACCGTTTGAACCCTTACAATATGCTTTAGAGAACATCACTAGGCACTGTCAGGTCTCCCAAGCTTTCGGTTCAGGGGTCTTCTTTCTCCAAGCCACAGCTTTCCTCCACCCGATCCTCCTACCACACATGCCTGCCATAAGAGTCTCTTCTGCAATTTGCTGCTATCAATCAGCTGCGTATCTCCCACTACCTTCCCCTGGGCCCAGTGCTTGTGCCTGACCTGAAGGGCCCCAGCAGCTCCCGGGACCTGCCAGCCCATGCCCTCCCACTGCCCACCAATGTACTGTCCCCTTCTGCCATGCACTGAGGACACTTCAGCTCTTTCCGTGCCTCCTGATGGCTCAGCAAAAAGGAAATTGAAAGTATGTCTGGATAAGTATGTAGGTCACCTTTTATCAGCAGCCTTGGCATGCTGATAAGTCCTTCCTTTGGGAGCCTCTCCAGGTTAATGTGCTGCTGCAGCAGGTTGCACTGGCTGAGGAACTGGTATCTGTCCAGCGGCACTTCCTACTTCTCACTGCTCTGCGTCCACGTAATGAAAAAGCATCTTCTCATGGCATTCCGCAGGGCAAGCAAAAGGAAACAAAAGATGCAAACCAAGGTGTGGGGAAGTGAGGGAAACACACTGTCGAATCTGCTTGCTTTGTGGGTTAAGCTCCTGGATATAATGTTGCATTCATGGATGCATTATGCTTGGGGGGGGGGGGTTGTTTGCTTTGCTGTATTTTTCCACTGATTTAGATACAGACACAAATGGGCAAAGGAAAATCAAGCAAAATGAAACAAAATCTTTGATTAAGGTTCTGGGGGTTCTGTTGGGTCAAGGAAAAAATCAGCTACAAATGCTGAGCTCAGCAACGTCTGTATCACCAAACTGATGTCTGAGGTGGGCTGTAATCTCATTGCTGAATATTGCCCAGAGGCTCTCTTGTTCAGTAATAATGCCTCTTCCCACATAAAACTGCATGTTTTTATGGCCTGGCATGTTGTTAAAGCAGAAAGCTTCTTGTGCACTGCAGGCTGATGTTAGTATTGCTTTTGCCATTTCTTTTCTCTGCAGGGGAACTGTTGACAGAGCAGCGGATAAGTCGAAGCCTAGAAGATGATCTGGGTGTTGACAGATAAGATCAATGGGTTTGTTGTCTCAACCCAGGCGCTGTTTATCCAGTACAATGGTGGGCTAATTTCACTGGCACTCTTTCTATGCTAATTTTATTTCATAAAGGAAGACTAGCATTATTACAAAGCCACCTGAAAGCTGCTGCTGCTCCTCCCTTTCCTCTTTCCCTCCCACTAGTCTTCCCCACTCCCTGCCAGGTAAATGTCAGCTGAAACATCAGATGCAGAGATTGCACACTCAACGTTTTGTTTTGACCGATGTGGATTTGCTTTGAATATGAAAATGATGCAAGTCTGCCATTATATCAGCTGCATATACTCCTCGCTGAATGAGAATCTCTGTTTGTGAGGTTTAACGCATATCATTGCCTAGGCATCAGGAAAGGCATACAGCGATAAGCTAATATAATTTGAGGCTGGAATTACTCTCAATTGCGTATTAAACCCTTTGTTATTCCAACACCTTTGATGACATTACTGCAGATGTAGGGTTGTGCTGTTGAAGGTGAAATCTGGCCTGTTTTCTTCTGTCTAATCACAAAAACAATCTTTAGGGAACAGCAAATCATTTGCATGTCTGCATGACAAAGAATTATTGACTAGAAAAGCAACAATTAAAAACGTCATTTCATAGTTCTCATTTGAGTCACTTAATTAGTTTTGTTCTCAGGTGATAAATGAGGGCTTTGTCAACAGGGAAGCAGTGGTTTCTTACTCTTCACCAGAAAGGATTTGCTGAATTCTGTCAAATCTCTTTGCCCTCTTTCCACTGCCTTTTTTTGCTAAGTACTTGCAACTTCTTTACTTTCCCAAAGATATCTCCCTGAAATCACCAGTGTGAGATAAGGTCTGTTCCTCAAGTGTTCCTCACACCTCTTGCATTCATCAAGCCGCTCTGAGGTTTATGCCCTTGGCAATAACCTCTGAAAGACTCGCATTTCTTAATCTCAGCATTAGATATATGTCCGAAGAAACTTCCAATCCCATCAGCGGTGACATTGATTAGGATATAGCTGCTGGAAAGTGATGAATATTTAGAGGTCTATTTTGAAATGATTGCAAATCGTAATTAGAGCTGAATGGAAATTATAAATAGCTTGCTGAGAAGATAAATTTGCATTTTTTTAATGAGTTTCTTCTGATGGTATCTCTGTTTCTTTCCAATGTTTGTGTTGCACAAACGTTTGAGCAATAAGGATTTTTTTACCCACGCAAGCCTAGGCTTGGCAAGCCAGACTCAGCATTGCTCTTCATGTCCAAAGTGGCTGAAGGGAAAGCAGGAAAAACATTTGCCTGTTGTTGAACCACCCAGCTGGAGGGGACGAGGTTTCCAGAGCAGAGAACTGTTGAGAGCACGCCATGGTGGCAAAGGCCAGACCCATAAAAGATATAGCAGTGAGTCCCATGTAATACAGCCATCCTTAGGGCCCCCTGAACTGCAGAGGGGGAGTGCCTGGACCATTGTCCTAGCAGCGGAGATGCAGCTTTCCCCCATTAACTCGTGAATCGGTTCTTGTGACCGTCGCTGTAAGCAGAGCAAGCTAATTTTACAGTCATACGGGAACGCTGGCCTTTATCTTGTGCCATCTGGTTTTAGAGTCTGTGAGGCATAATTGTTGCTTGTAAAATATTTAAAGCTCCTAGGAAATAGCTGATGAATGCTTGTTACTACATGATTGTCATTAATGTTTACTATTTTATTTATAGCATTATTTCACTGTAACTCCTGGTAAACCATTTCCCCTCCTTTTATGAAAAGCACTGAGGCAGGTCTGCCTACGCTAGACATTGTAATGGTCAGCTGTGTTGGTTTTTGTTCATAAACATTGCTAACTGGAAACTTCTTTTTTTTTATCAGACTGAGTCAGAACTTTAAAGCAGAAACCAGCTTTGAAGATGAGGCCTGAAGTAAGAAAAAAACAACAAAACCTTTAATGTTTTATCTGCAGGTTTGCTGACCAAATCCATCTGCTTTATTTGACAACTGATAAAGACTGGCAGGTGCTCTAATGAGCCGGCTTTGGCTGCACTGGCAGATCATCCTTTTGAAACTTGCAGCAATGCCGTTCTCCAAATAGCTGAAAGACATGATTGACCCCAATGTCAAATGTCTCAGTGGATGTGTGCATGACCGTTCTTGCGAGCATGGCTAAAATACCCTCCTGCGCCCCTCCGGTGGTGCAGCTCTCTGACCCCTGCTTTTCCTTGCCCTGTACACGCACGCACATACCCTGTATTTTGTTTTCTCCTCTTCCATTTTGGGTCCAGTCTTTCCCCGGGGCCTTCTGCAAAGCAGAGTCCAGTCACAACTATGGCCCTGCTTTGGTGTATGAAATATGAACTCTCCAGCTTCCCCCACAGGTATAGAAAACTGTAAAGGTCCAAAAGGTTTCTATATCTGATCAAGCTAAATAATTCACAAAGAAAGATCAGAGACTTTTTGGCAGGCAAGAGAACAGGAACCCATCTGTAATAGTCCACGTTTCAAAGAAAACTTACCAAATGGCCTGTGTCTCTCTCTCTCACACACACACACAGGCATTACAAGGGAAGAAAGAACCAGGCAAACAGCTAGGTCTCTGGATTCGGTACTTATTTAGGCAAAAGAGCATTATCATTAAAAAGGCAAGATTTACGGGAAGAGGTAACATAAAATCACAGACCCTTGGAATAACTGAGGTCGCAAGGGACCTCTAAAGGTTACTTGGTCTGCCCTCCTGCTCAGACCAGGCCCACTTGCAAACTTAAATCCAGTTTCAATGCTTCAATACCGATATCTTCTTATGAGACCAGCTCATACGCCTCCATTTCTCTGCTTTTCAGGTACGAGCTGGGATTATCTTTTCTCTGTCAGAATTTAACTGGAGAGCACAGTCAGGTTAAAATTAGAGCAATTGTTCCTAACTTGTATCTGGCTCTGAGGACTGCTTCTTTCTATTTTTGACTCAAAGAAGGACATGTGTACCCAGAGGCTTGTTTGCTTTTTCAGCTGTATCAGCTAGTCTGATAAAAGATGTTACCTCCTCCTGCAAATCTTGCTTGTACTCTTAGACTATCCCAGCAAGAACACTGTCTTCAGTGACAGTTTTGACTCAACAGTGACCAGGGAATTTTTTTCCCTGAGATTACATGCATTTTATCTCAGACAAGCTACTGAAGCTGTTATTAGAATAAGTAGACTAATCCAAGATTCAGTAATGCTATCTAAAGGTTTAAACAGGCCAGAAATTAAAAGAGAAATAGAAGTAAAATGATAACTCCAAAAACAGTGATCCTTTGTTTTGAATTTTGCAGACATTTATTTATGCCACTTATCCAGCTCTTACTTGTTGGTATAATAAAATTTCTTACCTTTTTGCTCCTAAATATTTGGTTTGCCATTCCAAGTGAGAAGGGAAAATACTAAGAGAGCAAACTAAAAGAAACAGGGTTGGGCAGAGATTTCAGTGGTAAGATGTGTTATGTCCAAAGTTCACTTATCTTAATTATGGTAAATGATTAAAGGATATTACTTCATTCTAATCCCTATATGGATATTTTCCTCTTAAAAGCAAAAGCTGAACAGCTGACACAAGAGTAACGCAATTATCTTTACATTAGGCTTCACAACCAATAATTAAAATAGGAAAATGTTATTTGCTCATTTTCACTGGTGATATTTATGGGAAGCTCAGAGTAGACTCTCTGCAGTCCTGTCGTTCTTGACATGACTAGTGACACACACCAAATTTTTCACTGCGGTGTAATCTTGCTGTCTTGAATCAAGTCAGAAACTTAAAAAAGCTCTAGCCCTATCTCCTTCAGCAATCCCTGACCCTCACAATTACATTTTCAAATGCTTGGGGAAAGGAAAAAGAAAGAAAGGATGAGCTTTTCAGGCTGCCCTGAAAGGAATGCAGATTCCATCATTGTCCATTTGCATCAGTCAGTGGAAATGACCCAAAAGGATGTTCTGAGATTTTAATTGCTTCACTTGTTGGATTAACCACACTTTTTTCTGCTGCCATGTTACTGTCAGTTATGATTTAAAACAGTAGATCCTTTCATAATGGGCACAGTCTGTCTTCCAAGGAGTTCATATTCTAAACGCAAGGCAAAGAAAGGACAGAAAAGGGAGATTAACATCTTCAGCAGGAGTTTGCGATTGATTTGAAAAGGTGCAGAATTAAATAGGCTTCTATCACAGAAGGAGACAGAGCCAGAAATCACAAGCTCCAGAGCTCTGTCCTGCACCTTGAGTCATGTGTAACGAAAGGATTGTCTTTGCCTTTGGAGAGAAATTGATATAGTGGCCAAAGTCACTTCCTTTCCACAATTCTTCACTCTTTTTGAGGTAAAACTACAGCAATTTATTGTTGTCTGAGATATTCTAAAGCAGGCATTTATATATGACTGAAAAGAGATTTTCTTTTTTTTAACTGAAGGGAGATGGGTTTGCAGGTGATAGCTTAAAAATGAGTAAAAAACTAGTACAGCACAATTGGTCTTGAAATAGCCCATCATAAAAGCATTAAAAGCATTAACAAGGAAAGCGTAGTAAGCCACAGCAGTCCTATGGAGCAGGCGACCCGCCACGTGGTGGGAGGCTTGTTGAATACAACATTATTGCTTATGTCTCTGGGTACCCCCCTGCTTTGCAGTGACTGGTCCTTGTAGCCTCTCTTCCTCTCTCTTCTTCTTACGAGTAATGCCGACAGGGAGGCTTAGACTGCAGAAATAGGAAAGGACTTGCTCTTTGCCAGAATAATACTGTAGAATTTAGTGAGTTTCATCTCGGGCATCAGAGTTCACAATCTGAAATGCTGAGAAACAAGTAGGAGCAAGCAGGGAAATGGAATTTCTTCCCCTGGTTTCTCCTCCCAAATATTAAATGTAAGTGTGCCAAATGAGCGGAAAACTGTAATGCAAGAGCAGTAAAATCCTAAAGGACAAGAGAAAACCAAGCACATTGCTGTTCCTGGAAAATTTATGTCTGAAGGTTGGCCAGATAATCCTAATAACTTCTAATAAGCCACATGAGCAGTCACACACAACATCTAGAAAATTCATCAGCTGTAAAGAGAAGAGCAGTTCTATCCAGGAAAAATAATCCATCTCAGGCAAACAAGGCAACCAATGCAGAAATGTCTGGCTGAAATCCCACTGTAATGCTCATGTGATTATAATGCTATGGCCTTAAGATTTGGTCACATACAGCATTCACTCAAATAATGGGTGTGTTCTTCCCTTCAGCTTTTGACTTCAAAATCCACTGCAGGCCATCACTGATTCCTGCTTAAAAGACTATAGCAATATGTTGCTTGTTTTGAGACAGGAAGGACACACGTGAGGCACAGCCGCTACCCGCTTGCAGCACTTTGCTGAGCGAATGCAGTACCTGCCGTGGGACTGCAGCGCAGGCTGCACCGGCAGTCCTGAGCTAGGGACAAAAAGAAGACGTTGTCTGTAATGGGTTGAGCGCTGCAGATTTCTCAATCAGACATAGCATGCTGTAAAAGAGGTTACTACCAGGAGTCATACAAGGTTAGTGCTTCGGGTGTATGTGGAAACAGCAATGTGCTCACGTCCGAAGTATTCCTCTAACAGGATATTTCCTATAGGCTTACTCCTACAGAACCGAGAGCGTGTGGGATAGCCCACTGAATTTGGAGGGATGGCTCATAAGCCTCAAGTGTTCATATGGTCAGAGACTGGAGCTTGTTTGGTCTCTAAGCAAAATCTTTGGAAAAGGTGAATGAATTAAAAGGTGAATGAATACACATATACAGTGAGAGAAGTTAAATCCTTTTGTAGATCACAAGCAAAAATCTCGTTCTAACCATACATTTTGGAATTCACATACAATCTGAGGATGCGATGATGCTATGTTGCAATCTCAGATTGCAGGTGAGACCTGAAATACATTGGGCTTCCCTTTATAAACCTTTACATCCCACCAAATTTCCAACACCCAAAGGTGTATATCCCAGTAGTTCAGATATTTTGGGTTCCTGTCAACCCTGCCACAAACAGAACTTAGCCTCTATAATTACTAGGCACTTGCTGGAACTACTGAGATTGTTTTAACCTGATGTTTCTGTTTTTGGTCTGCATTTCTCCCCTGTCTGGTCCTTTACAATTCAGAGAGAGCAGCAGCTGCAGCCATAGAACAACCATCTTGTAACATCTTGGTCTGAGTTTGGAAAACATAGCCTGACCAATAGAAGCAATGCTAGAGTATAAAATGAAACATGCAAGAAACCTTCCCAAAACCACTGTACTAATATTTGGCTTGGCTTTCTTGTTGTTGGGTTGGGTTTTTTTGTTTGTTCGTTTGCTTTTTTTTTAAGTTTGGTGTTGATAAGCACACTCCATTGGAGAACCTACATAAAATGGAACACCACCCTTAAATCTGCTAGTGGGAATTGAAATGGGTACCTACTGTAGGTAGCAGATATTAATTTTAGGAAGTTCAGTTGCTACAGATAGCAGAGCACATATGCTGCATGGAAAGCTGTGCAGCTCTGGATGGTGGAGCCTGTAAGTTTAGCTGCGGGGTTAGTGGGTTCCTCAGGCAAAGCCAACAGCTTTTTCAAACTTCCCAAACAGAGCAGCTCCAACAGAAAGGGAGTCTAAGTTTTCTCAAAGACAGACTTACTGTTAACTTTAACAGCCCTGGATTTTGGTGTTTTCCACTCCTCTTTCCTTTGTCAACCTGCTTATCTTTTCCTTTAAAATGAAGAAAATTGAACACCAAGAAAATCAATCCTTGCGGGCCATGATTAGATTTAAAATTTAAGATATGTGTATAATGATGAGAGATTTGTGTTCTGTGCTGATGCTGACCGGTGGAGATTCCTTTAACAAGCCAGCTCATAGGGACCCGCTGCCCTCTGGCCCTGTTATCCTGCATTTTCTGATCCCTGCTTTATTCAAGTAAAAGTAATATTGTACCTTCACACACATACATCTCAGATCCCCTTCCCCTCTCTTAAAGTGACTGCTTTCTGGAAAGAAAACGTACAACTACAAATAGGGGCGAGGGGAGGAATACACATTCAATTATATGAGAGACGTTAAGACTGCTGGTGGGGTCGTGCAACAAGGTTAACCAATTACAGGACAGGAGAAGGCCTGTGCTGGTAAAGGGTGCTGAGTGAAACATTTGTCAGGAGGCTCCTCCTATGGCTACAGCTCAGGGTCCTCTGCCGTCCTGGGGTCCCTTGCACAAGGTACGGGGGTGATCTCCAGCCTTTGCCTGGGTTTGTCTCCCAGCTGGGGCTCGAGGCTGGGAGAGAGCCAGCAACGCTTGGCACGCAGCACATGAGTCCACACCTCCATGCTCCAAGCCACTCTGTTAATGAAAAACAAGAGCAAAATGCCTACATTTTTGATGGGGCGCATTGATTGCTTTTCCACTAGCAGCAGCTGCACATAAGCATTTTCTTAGAAAGATGTATGCATGGCTTCATGAACCTTCCTGTCCCATGTACATCAGGTGTGACAAATTGATGTGGTAGTGGCAGAATCAGTGGAAGAAGCTGAACTTTTCAAACCTGAGTCTATTCACAAGCAAGAGGTTGGGGCCCCACAGCCTAACTGTCCAACAAACCAGCCTAGAAGATTCCCATCACAGGCTTTATCTGAGATTTATTACATACTTGGGCACTCTTATCCTGGCTGGTAAAACGGTCTTGAAGGAAGAAAACAATGACTAAGTGCAGACTTCCACAGGAAAAGATGTCCAGACCTCTGTGCAAAGCTGCAGCTCTATTTTTTTCTTTCTTAATAGTACCACCAGATTAGAACAACAAAGAAAGTCCACACATTAATTCAGACCTTGAACACCCTCCTGGTGAGGACAGTATTGCCATCACTGACCCTATTAAATATCGAGACTTTATTTAATGTGACCCTCCACTAACTCTCTGGACCATGTCATGAAACTGCAGAACTCTGTTACCAGCCTCTTGTTTGTTGGACTGAGCTTTTATCTGAAGCCAGCAGCGTGTGTTAAGTTAGTGAGACATTCTACTGTTTTATTCTATATAAAAAACTATGCTTTAGGAGAATTAAGTGCAATAATCTGGGTGTAGCTCATGAACAAGAAAATGGTATGGTGTATAAACCTTTACTCGAACAAACAGGCAAGCCAAATAAACCTATTTTTCTTTAATCGCGTAAGCACATTGCAGAAAGAATGTAGCAGTGGTAGTAGGGTAAAGGTAGAAGGAAAGGTGCCTGCTAAATAATACCCTGTCAACAGAACAAGGAGACCTATGAGTGACTGTACTGGCGTTATAAGAATTGGATGTACATGTTTGCACACATCTATGGAGGAATAAGATGAAAGATGGTGAGGTCCATTTACTTTGATGTCTGCTAGAACTCCGAGTAAAAAAGTAAAGCAAATGAGAGGTGCAAATCTGGATTTTTATACTCCAAAGTAACTTGTTACTATAGGATTTGAGCCTTCTGTGGTCTAATTCTAGCTGTAATTACACAGGAACTGAATTAGTGGTAGCGTCAGGACAAATAATGCCTGCATTAAGTCTTGAACAAACATGAGCTGAGAAGTGTAGGTGTTCTTTAACTTAGTATGTCCACATAATGCCAGTTAATTGATTTTATTGGGTGCTAGGGGCACCCAATTTTGAAAAATTGTGTTTTGAATGCCCTCTAGTGGCTGTTTTTGCTACAGGTTTCCTTCTCCAGCGCCGTGGTGGGCCCGAAGGCCTTTGGAGCGGGACTGGAAAAGCCGAGTGAGTTGGCAGTGGTCCTTGCAAAGTCAGTCATTTCACTGAATGATTTCAGAGGCTTTCAGGCTCGATTTTGTTTAAAGAAGCTGTCTGCTCACTGATAACGATTTTTAATAATTTGTTTAGTATTTGTAGTCATAACAACATTTTCTGAACATGATTGGTCATATGGGAGAGTAAACTCCCCAAATGTCTCTTAGAGGGAGGAGGGTTCTAGAAAGAGGGGGAAATACTGTCTACTATGTTTGAATATGTCCAGCCGCAGTATTTACTCTTACAAGCCCTTATGTCATTTGCCTTGGGGCACTTCTCTTTGGCTTTTGTACGGCTCCAGTTTAAAGCTTACGCCAGCAAATTAGCATTTTTGGTGCAAGCAAAAAACAGTCTCAGTGAAAATTGCTTCTCTCTGGGTCACACTTGCATGCAAAGGCAGACACAGCCAGGCTTTGTGCTTCATGTTAGGCATCTTTACTGCACAGGGAAACCAAACTCTGCATGGACAAACTACCTGGGGCAGCTGCATTCAAAACCAATAGGCAAGCTTAGTCCTTGAAACATTTCAGAGGTGGCCCTATCAACACCCTCCAGCAGCAGAAGTAAAATTAGTCTGTATATTTTAATAATTAACAACAATGATAAAAGTTTACCAGGTATCTCTAAGTTAATGTAAGACCTTGTCTACTTAAATAAAGTTTGTAAACTATACCTCTGTTTTCCATCTGCTTTTTGATCTGAAGCCTATCTTAATATAGTAATCAGCAACAAGCAGAAGGGTGTGTTAACATGTTCCATTTGTTAGCATTGCTACAGGCTAGAAAATACTTGAACTTTGAGAAAAGAAGCAAACCCAAAACATTATAGTAAGATCAAAGTGAAATCTCGGATGGTTTTCCTTTTACACAGGGTTTTCTTCTTTTCCTCCCCATATTTTCAGAGATGTTTCTGCTCTTGGAGGTCATCCTCAGCTATTCTTTGGGGAAAGACAGCATGGAAACATTGATGCAAGCATTAAAGTTATCCCAAGAAGGAGTGACTTTAGGATCAGATCTGAGGACAACATTTCTGCTTCAATCAACATTTAACTGTTCCAGTGCACTTGTTTTGTATGTGGGAACTCCAGAGGTGAAACCAATGTAGACTTTGTGGCAAAATCAGCTCCGCAGATAAGGTATCTGCAATGGCACTGAAGAGGAGAATTTCGCTGACGGCTTGACTTTTTCTTCTTTCAGATACCATGTGGCAACACAAACGAATCAAAGTTTAAAGGACAGATCCCTTCCCAGCTGTGCCTGTCACTGAGCAAAGTGGATTAATCCTGCAAAGCAACAGTTTCCATTAAAACCTGTCATTTATGTGAATCTGCACGAAGTGTGTAAACTCTCTGAACCTTGGTTCACAGGCAGAAGTGGTCACCAAATCAGTGGAGCCTAAGTGAGTATCACACGTTAGCCATGGACAGCCCGTCTTGATTTTGTTAAGAATGGGATCAGCAAAGTAGAAGTTATAATTATATACAAAATGTTTAAGGTAAAAGTAATTGGGGCAACTATTAGCTGGGACACTGGATTGGAAGCAGGAAATCAGAGTCCTTCTTTTAGCTCTGCTGTTAGCCTGATGCAAGGGCAACTCATCTTATTTCTTCTGTACATCAAGCAGGGATTGCTCTTCTTAAAATGCCTATGAGGAAATGGTCTCTTTCTGGAAAGGGCACGGAAATCTGCTTGTGGGGAGGAGGAGTATCTAAAAGCTAAAGGATATTATGATCATGCAATAATCTGAGTGCAGAAGTTAGGCTGATGTCTTGGGAAAAACGAAACATGCCATTGGTCCCAGTTTTGTAATTGAAATATTTTTATGATCAAATATCAAACACTTAAAACAAGTATTTTCAGATGAGCTACAGCCTAAGAAGTTATGAAGCATATAACTTCATAAGATTAAAAGAATACACTACAGAATACAGCAATTTGGTCAAACCACTGTAGAGGAGAGCAAATTTAAAAAAAAAAAACAGTTAAATAGGCTGTTAATTGCCAGGTGCATGTTTAACTCCAGCTGTAAAATAATAGCTACTGAGTAGCAAAGGTATCTTATGTGTGGGTCTTAAGCAGTACACAGCACAGGTGATTCACATTGTTTGTGCGTGTGTGTGCGTGTGTGTGTGTGCGTGTGTGTTTGTGCTTGTGTTTATGTGCAAGTGCTAAGGCTGCTACATGGTCCTGGTCTTTGATGGAAGACTAGCCAGCAGGTTTTGCAGAGACCAGTATTACCTGGAAATTTGGGGCTCACCTTCCCTGAGCAGGACTTTTTGGAAGCATTTTTTCCCTTTCGTCTACCCTCAGCAATAGCACAGTTTGAGCATTGTACCTCTGGGGTATATGAAGGCTTTGTTACCACCCCTGAAGGATCAGAAAGGTTGGTCATGCATATCTGTTAGCTGATGGGTGTTGTTTGACTTAGGCTGAGATATAGGAGGTTGGAGTTACTATTATTGGGCTATGAACGGAAAACTGAGGCTCAAGGAATATGTCTGAACATGGCAGCTGTGGAAGTAGGGGTTATCCTGGTGCTGCATTAATAGCAGTGGCTGCTGTGAGCTTCGTACTAATGTGCGACATGGCAGTCTACGTGGCTTTACTTGCAGGTCTGCAGGCCTGCACCTACATGCTGAAGCTGATGACTACAGTCAACTCAGTTTTACAGAGACCTGATGCAGCTATTTGCCTCCTGTGAAGTTACAAATACAGGTCCTTCCTGAGTGAAGGTATGAGTGCTGTGTGCTTTGGGGACAGCAAGAGACCCTTATAGTAAAGGCACCATGTGGCATAAACTTACATGTATCCCTGCTCGCTTTAGGCATTTCTTCTGTTTCACTCATCGTTAGTGTAACACTTTTTTTTCTCTTTTCAATCCCTGTCATTTCCATCTTTGGCTCATGTGTACCTCAAGGCAAAGCCATTTCACTCATTTATAACGTTAAAATAAGGTATCTTCCCCTTCCCTTGCTCCCCCAAAATACTCTATCACTCAGTTCATCTCACATTTGTTTCTAGAATCTCACTACCTCTCTGCTTATTGTGGTGAGACTTTGATTCCCTTATTAAAATCTATTTTGCTGGTAACTGCCATCTGTCTCTTAACATTTCTTGCTGAGATATGCTTTATTTCAGTGGTCATTTTCATTGCAGTCTGAGGTTGTCTGACAATCATTGCTTGACTTGTCCTGGTATCTGCACAAAGGCCCCACCTATGGCTGAGGTATGAAAGAAAATAAAGTATAACCTGATTCCATTGTGATGGGCTCATGTGAAAATGGTACCAGCACTGTTTTGCAAGCGTTGGCAGAAGATGAACTTCAAGAAGGGGAAAGTCACATGAGCTTTAAAATCAGGCCTTCTTGCTCTTTTTCAGAACAATACAGAAAAAAACTTGATAGACCTGGGGGATGAGGTGGGGGATCTATTATACTGGGTTGCAGAGGTTTTTTCCTCGTTCATCTTCATGTGGATCCAGCACAAAGAGATGCCTATATTCTCACTCTCATTTGGATACCTAAAATCATTTCAAAGTGAAGAATTAACTGATAAATCAACCTGACTTCACATAGCATGTTAATACAGGTATATTGTGTGACAGATAGGCATTCCAGACTTTATTTGTGTGGGGGTTTTTTTGTTACTTGTACTGAGTACTTCTTTTTCGGACTAATTTTCCCCTGTCCAGGTTCATGGTAGCCCTGTTTGTGTTACCTGCTGCTGCCAATCTGAGTTGCTCTAGGAGCTCCAGAACTGGTCCTTGTATGAGGCCGCCTCTGTTTCCTGGAGCCTCAGTAAAGGATTCCTCTAATTTTCAGGACAAAATTTCCAAAATTCCTTGTCTTCATAGACTAAATCACACTAAAGAATAAGTAGGTGTGCTATATTGAAAACAATAGACACTATAGTGTTCAGGGTTTGGGTTTTTTTTCCAGTTTGAGGCATTTGTCTTTTAGCGTCTCAGACCGTAAAACACCCCTCTGTCACATTTTCAAGTTTTTTATGCCTCATTGTGAGGGTAAGACGTACTTTTTGGTGTTGTTTCAAAGTAGAATTAGCACTTTGAAAAAATAATACTTGACTCCAAACTTTTAAGAAAAAATAAATCCATAAACATTGTGCAACTTGGTAGAACTGTTAGTTGGTGATAATGGTTATCTGTTGTAAAGTCAAAATATTTCCAAGTGCATATGGGTCCTTCATATCTACTTACCTACTAACCTGTGGCTAGTTTTCATGCTTTTTGCATTGTGTGCTGGGTAGAAGAAAGAGAAAGTTTGGGAAATATTATTGCTTCATGTAATATCTTAATACACATCTACCACCCACTGTGTATATCTAATACACTATCTACCACCTAGTAGATTCTGATATTGCACCATAACAAAATTTAGCATTCGTACAGTAGAAGAAAATAAATTCTCATCTCATGAGTAGGCCCAAGTCTCTCTGTCACCACCTTTATCAGGCAAATCCACCAAAGTCAATTGGATCTGTCAGGTCCCAGATGTTCACTTTTTTGTTAATTTACACTTATTACTATTGGATTGATATATGCTAATACATTTTGCATTTTTTTAAAAGCTAAGGCTTTGTTTTCCTCAAGTAGCTTCTGTTCCCTAGCTCTGCACTGATTCCAACAGAATAGCATCTCTATGTCTGAAAAGATGCTGTACAACTGACAAAAATGAAATTAGTCTGTGCAAACTTACCTTCACGCTGTCACACTTACTGTTTGTGCTTAAAGTTGCCATTATAAACCATAGGTGTCAGTTGTTCCAAAATTAAGCATAATACTTTGCTCCAGGAAGCAACTTGACGTAAAAGGCTTGGCAGGTTATTAGTCAATAATATCATTTAATCTTTTTCAGTAATTTAAATACTGTCAGCAGCTGAAAAAGTGCCTATTGCGAAGTAGCTCTCTGAGGATGCTTGATCTTTGTAAAGAGCTTTTGAGATCTACTGATTAAAGTTAGGTGGTATTACTATTATTGTTGTTGTGTCATAAAATCTGGGCGTATACTACAAAATATTTTCTATGAGTACTCATTTGAATTTGGATTTTAAACAGACTGCTCTAGCCAACTTGTATTCTTTTCAAGCTTGCCTTCACAAATCTTGGTGTCTGGAAAGTTTACAGGATATACCTTTTAAATTTGGATTCTGTAAACATTCATTTTGTGCGTTTAATGGTGGAGATGATCTGTTTCACAGCCAGAAAACAGCAATAATTCCATATAAAGTGTGACAGAGCAGAGGAACTGAACAGTGATACACTGGCTAGGAAATGGGGGTGGATAACTCCATGTGTTGAGTGCTTCAGTCAGAAACAAACCCAGGTCTGTCTCTTGGATTAAAGGTGGGTAAACTCTGCTTGCCAACAGTTCTGTCAGACCGCACTGCCGATGGCCAAGGCCCATTGCCCTTCCCGGAGCACAGCGGGGCTCGCATCAAACGCATTGGGTCCCCATCGCACCTTGTGCTTTGCCTGACTGGGAGTGAGAATCCCTGTCTGTTCAGTGAAGGGCTTTGAGTCCTGCACATGCAAACAGGGCAAAAGGTTGTAATTAGTCCTATACTTCAGGTCTTTTGCCTTCATGCAACAAAGTCTGTGCGAAGAAACCACAAGGGCTTGGTTAGATCCAGATAGCTGTGTTTAATGAATATATACAAACGTAGGAGGCCTAGAAACCTGCACTGATGTTCTGATTGGTTTCTGCAACAGAGATACAGAGGCCCCAACCAGCTGTTTAAAAGCAGAGTAGATGAGTAACATGATATGTACATGTATGTATGAGAATATGATATGTACAGGTCCCTTACTGTATTTTTGAAACCAATGGCAGTAGGACACTAACCACTTAGTCCTATTTTGAAGTTTCTTTGTTTCCAGAATGATGCAAATGAACCACCTTATTTGTGCCCAAAGGGTTTGACTTCTACCTTTCACTGGAAAGGGTTGCTCTGGTTACAGACTTGTCTGATGGTATAGATCTGCCGTAGAAGACCCAGAAACTCAATCTGCCCTCTTGGACAAACTGTCTCCCTTCTCCTTTTTCATTATCGTGACCTGAACAGCTCTGCATGAGCAGGCAACTCTGGGGAAAAGTAGGATATACTGTATTTGATACGGATAGGTGTATGCAGGTATTACTTCATGGGTGGATCCAGGAGTGGGTGTCTCGGGGGTTGCTAAGACAACCTTCATCTCAGAGCCGTCATCTGTTTTAGTGAAATTAAGGTATGAACAACCAACTGACTCACGCACTATGGCAGTATTTACAGGAACCAGAGAAGAAGAGAGATAATGCAATTGCAGCACTTGAATTGTTCCAGTTACCCTGTGTTACCATGCCATTTGGGAGGCCACTGAGGCTTAAGATGCAGCCACCTGTGAGGCAGTTGGAACAATGACCGACAAGGGCCAAATCCTGCCAATAAATCCCCTCAGCAGGAGAATCGACTCAACAGCACTGCAGGTACAGGGCTGCTTTTCACAAGCTTTGTGCTGTCCTCTCACTCCAAGCCAGGCCCTGCACAGCAGTGAGCACTTTCCAGGGGTTTACAAAAGGGGCTGTGAATGCCTGGAGGAAAGCATGGAAATGCACAGGGCCCAAATCCATGTGTGTGTGCCTGTTTCATATACATGTTTTTAACACATTGCTGTGGGGACCTGCAATCTGACAGGGCACGTGCAGGCCTCTGCTGCCAGGAGCTGGTCATGGCAGGAGAGGAGGAAACCTAGGGCCATCAGCCTCTTCCCTGTGCAAAGTAGCCCAATCAAGTAGCTAAAACTTGCCCCAATGGGGGCTATGCCAAGCTCTGGCTCACTGCCTGCGTGCTGCCTGTGCAGAGCAGCCCAGCAGCCCTGAGCAGTGTGGCTGAAGACGCAAGGAAGAAGCTGGGGTGGTGCTGGGCACAGCTCAGCAGCACTTCCCCAGGACAGGCTCTGGTTACCCACTGTGACGTGTTGCTAATGAAGGCTGGAGAGATAAAGTGCTGGTAGCCTGTACCCCACCCTAAGAATTCCCCCTGCCTCCAGGGCTGTCCTTTCTTTTTCTTTTCTTCTTTTTCCCCTTTCCCCCACAGATGCTTTTAGAAGCTGCTGGTAATGAGAATTCAAAGTCTATCCAGTAGACATGAGAGGAACAACAAAGCAACTTGCTGTTCTCCTAGTGGTTCCCAGTGGGCTGCGGTTGACAGTGTGTCAAAGAGCCTCCCTCATTCCAGGGAACCGAATGCTGTTTATGTGGGGGGAAAGAAAAATGTGTTAGTAAAGGAATAAAGATTTAATAGTCATAAAGGAAAAGATGCTCTGTAATGAAGTATCAACAGTAATTCACCAGTTCCTGCTGTTTTGACAATCACCAGGTGTTCTGCAGTAGCATGATCTGCACCTGCCTATGTTATTACAGCAGCACAGAGGCTCTCGCCTCCCTGCCAAGCTGTGTCTTGTGTTGCAAATCTCCTATGAAAAGACTGGGAGTAGTTGATTTGATATGTTGTCATGGAACTGGAAACCCCTTTGGGCGGATGGTTGTCATATTTGCCTGTTTGGACAAATGCGGTAGCGGGTGTGCTCCTTGGCAGCAGCCTCCTCAAGAGTTTGGCAGGGTGTTTGGAGCTGCCTGGGGGTGCAGCCTCCAGGCGATCTGTGCGGGAGCATTGCAGAGGCAGTCGCGTAGCCCAAACGGCAGCCCTGAACATGCAGAGAGCTGGAGCATGTGTGTGCCAGGCCAGCTCCCTGAAGACCTGGGTGTGCTGCCTGTACCTTGGCCCTGTCTAATCTTTCTCGCAGGAAGCGGTGCGCTCCCTTCAAGGTTAGGGCTGGTGTGCCTGCTTAGCTCACGCTGGAAAGGGGAGCGCAGGCATTCACATGCTGATCTTTTCAGCAGTGATGTCTCCTAACAGGGGTGTAGTGTCCTGCTGTTTGTGCTACTGCCCATATTTTAGGAGCGACCATAACTTAAGTTCAGCAGTCTCGCTGTCTCTGAAAGTCCCTTGCATTTGGGAAATGAGTTTTTTTTTAGCGGAGGTATCCTTTCATTCTGCTACCGACTTCTGTCTACCAGACCCTAAGCACTTCCAACACGCACACTTTCTGTACAGCTTTCGCTCCTCTGTCCTTCTCTCTCTGCTTCTGCTAAACACCACGTCAGCTCTGTTTGTTCCAGGGAGCTGGTCACTGCTGGGACATGGATAAGAAAAATGAGGAAAGCAGCTGATGCTGTGACTGGATGTGGCTGTAATAACCCTCTCTTCTCGTAAATTTCATCACTTGATTTAGCTTTCCCCACACCTAATTCTCTCCCACATGAAGCCTTATGCTTTCCCCAAGCACGGTGCCCCTCTTGAATTTCAGTATGCCAACACTCATACGTACCATACTAGCAAAGGCTGGAAGATGAAATCAGAGGAAGAAACTGTGCCTCCCAGTTTACTGCTCAAAGTCACTGCTTCTAGAAGCTGAAGGTGAAGTCAGACAGCGGAGCGAGGCCAATCTCATGTCTTACCACCAGTATGCGGGGTTGTCTTTCCCTGCGCATCCCCCTGCTCCCAGCAACACGATTTCATTCCCTCCCTTGCACCAGCTCTGGCATTGGTCTGTTTGCATGGACTTATTCAGCCTGCTAAACTGGGTTGGTTTCCGGCAGGATTACTGACTCAAATCGGCTTATCAGCCCATCAGAGGTGCCCCAGTGCCGGCATGAGGGGAGCAGCCCCGACATGTGGCCGGCAGCTGGGAGGGGAGATGGGCAGGGTGGAATCGCTCTCCTGCAGCATTTGTGAACCACTGTATCGCTCAGCCCTATCGTCTTACCACACCCTCAGATATAAAAGTGCAGGGCACTTCAGCTATTCCCAAGATAGATGTCTAGATAGTAACAATAGACAATAAGAGCTGTAGACGGCGCACAAGTATTTTTGGCAGATAACAGCAACTCGGATATCAGTGTCTGAAGAGCAGTGTTAGTTCTAGCTGTTACTGCAAACACATTGACACACAGTCACGCATATCTAAGTGCTGTTTCTTCGCTTTCTGTTGCACTTTAACTTGATGGATAGAGATTTTATCTGAATTAGTTGCATCCTATTATCATGATGGTGGCTACTTTTTAACTGCTAGTAATAACACTTCAGTAATATGCTATTAAAAGATTGGTATATCTGTTAGAATTACTGCTCCTCCCATCATTGTTTTTCAAAAATGCCTGTATTGTATATGTACAAGTTTGCTTCTGTTTTTGAAATCAGACTTAACTGCTCTGCTCTTGATCTTGGCATTAAATTTATAAAGATGCACATGAACTCAGAAATGTATGCTTAAGGAATAAGCCTTCTTATTAAATAGTCAGGCCATTCTTTTCTCCCTTTCCTTTTTTTGGCTGAGGTGGGCCAAATCTAGAACTTCAAAGGTGCGGGTCTAAGCAAGCTTCACCTAAGTTTCCATAAATGACTGCAGAAATAATTGGGAATACGGTTATACCGGAAAATCAAAGTCTTTTCTAGCTTTCTAGAGACGCTGTAATTTCCACCTTGCACTGAAATTCTGGAGGAAGAGCTTGAGAAGCAGAAGTGACCAGTTCCTATCGAAGACATGTGAACTGCAGTGACTCTTTTAGAGAGGATCTGATTTTTATGGTCTGTCATATTTTCAATGGCAAATTAAAGGCTTGATGTGCTTTCTTGCTTAGTCCTTGGTTCAGGAAGCATTTAAACAAACAGGCAATTCTGTTCCTATTCGGCAGGGCACTTAATTTCAGTGGTGTTAAAGGACAAAGGCTTCATCCCATGAGTGATCTGAACGTGGCTGAGAGCCAGAGGACATTCTGATTTGCCGTTTAGCCGAAATCTCTTCTGATGAACTGCTTTCATGCTTGACGCTATACATGGGGAGCAGGCTTAAGACCAAATTTGATTATCTAGTTTAATGTTAATAGTTAAAGCTAAGTTCTTAAAACCAGAGGATCCTGAGGATGTCCTCACCCCATATTTTCACAGGTACGCAGTGTCTCAGCTCCTCAAAGAACTGAGTGGCACAGGCACACTGGGGAAGAACAAAAAGGGGTTTATAGCCTCCTGCTGGCAACCAACTGCCAGCTTGTACAGGCAGTTGGCCATCTCTAATAAAGTATTTCCAATGGGTTATGGGCGAGCCTAACGAAACTTATTACTTAGAAGGGCTAAAGTCATGTTCTATTCTTTTTAAGAGACTGCCTGAATTGTCCATAATCTTCTGTTTATCAAATTTTGCTAAAGTTCTTTTATTTATAACCATGATAAATAACCCTCATGTACATTCCTCCTGTGATTTATTGTGCAATTGTTTTGCATTCCTGAAATGTAAAATAAACCATCAAAGTAAGACACGATGCAAGACATTCATTTTTGAAAAACAAATGGAGGAGAATGATTCCTTGAAATGGACAATGCCAAATATAAATAAACCAGCTGCTCACACATTACTGATAAGATTTAAACTAAAAAGTCACAGTTCTGATGAGTTTTCCATGAGATGTGCAAGCTGTTTTACTGTGGAATAGCTAATGATTGTGCCACTTAGTCACTCCATCACCTCTCCAGTAATTCATAGTCCAGTCTTAAAGACTGGGCTGTTGCTGGGCAGCTTTGCTCTAGAGCTTGCCTCCCTCACTGAGCTGTAGATGAAGGAAATGGCTCGAGGAACCTAATCCAGTTTCTATGATGGAAAAAGAGGGCTGGATCAGGCATTTTTGTGTCATGTTAAAGATCATGCATACATATATAATTTCCACTTTTCCATTTCTCAGTCTCATAACAGTGCATGCACCAGGAAGCTGAGCTGCAATTAGGGTCGTACAGTAAAGACATGGAGGCCTTGGGAGAAAAGTGAGACTTGGGCTACCTAAAGAGTGCTTGCTGTGCGAAGAGGTGGTGTTTTGGAGGATGGGATGTGTTTCTTTGCTGGCTCTGTTGATCACCTCTATTCCAGTTTAACTCACCTGTGAGGCAAGAAACAGCCCCCTAGTCACATAGGGCTTTCACCTTAAACAAGCACATCCTGTTTACTCAGAAACCAACAGGCACCCAGTGCCCTCACAGAGGGATGCAGCTAAGACAAGTGTGGCACCTTCTTCACAAATGATAGTTTTGAGGATCCTTAACATGACTCCCTCAGCCAGACCTAGGTTATTTAACTAATAGGTCATATGGACATATGTCAAATGCTATATGGACTGTGTTGTCACATGTTTTATGGTCTCCTGGGTAATCTGAGCCCTGACCGTCAGGAAAAGTGAGCAAGCTCACTTTTACTGTTGATTATACTGCGGGTTTATTAAGCTCCAGCCCAGCCCAGTTCTATTACCAAGCCACAGCAAAGCACAGGCACGCTAAGAAGTCTGCTGGGATTATTGGGATCTGCTTGCGAACTGCTCCCAGGTTTGCAACTGCTCACAGTGAGCCCCGAGTAAAGCTCTTCTTGCTCTGTCATGCGCACTTTGGGGAATTCAGCCGGCAGCCTCTTCTGAGGTGTCTCTCCTGTATGGCTGTCTAGTTTGCAGGACCTTAATTATCTTTGTAACCTATGCCCTTCTGTTAGGTTGCCTGAGATCGATCGGTTGGTTCAAGAGCTAGTAGAGCAGGACACACCTATATCTCTGTGGAAAAACAGAGGCACATGCCTGTGTGAAAATACATGTGAACATGCACGTTATGATCATACACATCTATTCTCCTAGAAGCCAGGTAAAACAGAGAAGCTCTTAGTCTGAACACTGAGAGTCCACCCTTGCTACTGAGAACAGAGTTGGTCTTACAAGATCTGGGAAGTCTATATTGAAAGTTTCTCTTCATGAACTAAATTAAATGGCTGGCTAACATTGATGTAATCAAGTTTCATCTCAGTGAGAACTGGAACAATGTATACAGCCCTAACATTACTGGAATTTGTGAAATAAGCATGCTGTTTCTTGGTTGTTTTGTTCTGTTTAATACCAATTGTTTGGAAAAGAAAACTTTTCTGAAAAAGGAAATCAGGAACATTTCTCCATCCCTACTGTTGCTGCAATAACAGGAAACAAAATCCACATATACAGAACTCAGCAGATAAGAGCTGAATTGTAGTTTGGTTTTTTTTATAGCTGGTGGCAAGTGATCCAAATGAAAATCAAATCACTTGCCCTTTTAATTTACAGTGAGCTCAAACCTGAGTCCTGCCATGATCTGTACAGGTGAGGAGTGCCCCAGGGATGAGAGCTTTAGGAAACCTCTCTTCCAGGCCAGCAAAACTACAGCTGCAGGTCAACCTGTTTACAGCCGTGGGTTGGCAGCAGTGTCTTAGCACCATTAGTGTAAGATGGCAGTGCCACTTACAGAGGGAAGCCAAGCGTGACTCTGAGTTGGCCAGCTGTGTCTCACCCAGTGATTTCTCTATGTCTTTTCTACTAAATTCACGTGATCAGGCAAGGGAAATTTTTAGCTAATTGAATGTATGAGAAGTTGTAATCCATGTAGTCTGCCTGCTCCTTGTCTTGGCAGTGCAGTCAGCTGGTGATCTTCCCTCACATTGCAAAATTCAGCTGCATTTTAAAATCTAGACTTGGCAATGCGCAAGTTGCCTTGTAAAACATCTCAGCTGTGGGCTGAAGGCTTTGCAGCAGTGCAAAGAGTAGCTGAGGCCACTGCTACAGTTTAAGGTTTTGGGACCAGCCCAGCATCTGAACAATTCTACTAATGTTATCAGCAGTGAAACAATTAATTGACCTGACAGTTTAAATATCTTTTTTTTCGGGGGGGGGGGGGGGGGGGGCAGGCGGGTTCGTAGTGGGCAGCTCTATTGGGAAAGCTCACATCTCTCAGATGGTTTCAGGCTATTTGCAGAATTAGAACAAAAGTGTTCTTTTGATGTGTGCCCAGCTCACGTTTTCCAGATTATATTTATAACTTCAGGACTGGAAAAATGAGAGTTTAAGATGCTAGAGCTGCACTTCTGTGGCACACCAAGGACTGGACTCCACAACTCTCTTTGTCAGAAGCTAAACAATACTTGGTATTTTCCCTTTAGGCTTTTGTTATTTCTCTTTAATTTTCCTTCTAGTTTCTTATATTAGTATGTAATACTATTATCTTTTTTCTATTTTGTCCCATGTTCATGTTTGCAGATCCTGGAATAAAATCAGTGATTTTTTTTAATCCCTTATTTTCACCTAGCCTGAGAGCTTGGTAGTCCAGCTGTTCTGACAGTGCATTATTGCCTGTTAAAACTGGCACTGCTAAAACATATGCTTTCTGAGTCAGGACTTGCTCTCCAACTAGTGCAATTTGAGGTATGTACATGATATCGTATCTGTAAAAGAAATGCAAGATTACATCTTTAGCAGTAAAATACAAAGCTTTTTTAGACAACTGAAATACACACTGACTGTTGCATCTTCTGTCAAGTTTCAGCTCAAGATGCAAGCATTTACTTATTTCTTGAGATGTCATAGCAGAGGGAAGCCTTGAATAGGGCCAATACAAATAAGGACTTGTGTGGACTCAGGATTCCTGACCCAAAGAATTTACTCTGTAAGAAATAAAGTAGTTTCATAATGAATATGTCTCACCCAAAGGTCCAATCACACAAGTTGTTTCAAGGATAGAAATTAAGATTAATAGGGAAGTCTTATTAAACCATTCCCGTGTTGTTGCCTTTAGGCTGGACTGCATTGCAGACACGTTTGCTGGCTCTTGCACTTTGAATCAGGTTGCCTGTCTTGACATAACAGAACAAACCCTTTTTTTGTTTTTTGGTGAAATACCTTGAATAGTATTAGTAGGGCTGGGCTTTCTGTCTATATGAACTGTGCTTTTGCTTAAAACACACACATAGAAAACTTGTCTGGTTTTACTGCTGGTTAACAGCAGGTTGTCACTGGCCCTGACACTCTGGTCCACTTGCTGAATGCATTCCAGCTTCATCCACAGTTTTCCTCTCTCTGAAGATGTTTCTTACCAGGGAATGCATCTTTTACCTACCCTTAATTTACAACTATGACACAAAATATATTTTTTCTCACTCATGAAATATGGAAACAAGCTCCATTTAAATGTAACAACAAAGCAATGAGCAGCTTTATTACTAACGTTACTGGTGTAGTAAATATCTGGCCACTTTTGAAATGATGACTGATGTTCTGCTTAATGCCTGGGCCATTTGAATTTCAGTCCAGTGAGGTATAACTCTCAAAGCTGCTTCTTGCAGTGACACACAACTAAGCAATTCTCATTATATCTTAATGAGGGAAATACCTACAGCCCAGCCATTTTATGCTGTTATTTTTCAGCTTAACTGGGAAATGTGTCATTTCTCAGTAATCTTAGGAAGTAACTGAGCTGGCAGAATTGTTTGTGGTAGGCAACCACTGAAAACGTTTGGCACCTCTAGTATCAGTGTTTATTGTTTGCATATGGATGGAGAAGTGTAGCAGAGGGTGGCAGCAAATTGGACCACAGTGATATGTATCCTAAATGGATCCTAGATGGTTTCTGAAAGCAGATGAGTCGGCAAGGATTTTCACACTGTCCCATTTCCAAACATTTACTGCAAGCTCCTCAGAGCAATGAGCCCAAATCTTCACCATGGGCCTTAGCACATGGCTTCATAGTAATGCATCTCTGCTTATGAATTTTTCTTCTGGAATAACACATTTCTACTCATAAGCAGGGACAATGCATCCTCCCTGCTGTCTAGTGGCCAATTGTAAGCTTCCAACGACACCTTCACTGAGACTAGGGCAACTAATTTCTCTTCTGTGGAGCTACACAGCTAAAACTCACTGGAACTTAGTCAGCGCTTCTGTGGTGGTGCAAAAGATGGGAAAGACCCATTGCCACTCACCACAGTGGTGAGAAAGCTCAGCCAAAAAATCCAGGTGTTGACAAGGCTGCAGAATGCTTGCTGCAAGTAAGAAGTAGCTCTGCAAAAACAATTCTTGATTAATAAATCATTGGAAGCTTTCATAATGCTCTGCTTAATAGAAGCTAAAGATGAGAGAGGATTAAGTGAATAACAGGAAGCATCCTGCAGGAATTTCCCCCAAAGCACTGAGGACGAGCGAATAAAGCGAGAGGCAGAGCACACATGCGTTTGCAGTTGGGGAATGCATGCCTCCAAGGGGAGGTGCACACGCTGTGGCGAGGCAAACCCACTCCCCATCTTACACACAAACACAGCACTCACCGGCGAGCGGGTGGGCAAATATTGCCTTTACTTCTGATTTGTGAGTCACCTCTGCGCATTTGCTCTCGCACCACTCTGGTCTTTTTTTTCCCCACAGCAAAGACCTCCTCTCCAACGCTGAAAGCAATGCCCCATTTGCAAGGTAGCCACTGCAAAGGGCATGATTTTCAGAGCAATGCTTGAAAGCAACACAGCCCAGTAACAAATGCATTTTATAAAATAAAACACTTTCCTGACCTACTAGAAACCAGCTTAGAACCCAGAAAAAAATGGTTCATTCTGCATGAGCTAGATTAGCATTTTTATTTGAAGCATAAAACACTGATGACAAAAAACAGCTGGAGATACAATAGGTAGCTAACCAGAGAAAACAACAGGATTGCTTAAATGGGGAAGGCTGACAAAGAACAAGCTCTCAAAAGCACATTGATATTTGAAAAATGCCATGAAAACTATATTGATTTTCTGCCCCATAAGTAGAAGTATGATTCTCTTAAGCCACAGAACATAATAATGTGGAATAAATCCTTTCCTCTCTTCTCACATAGGCACTTCTCCTTCATTGCCAAAAAGACAACTGTACTGCGCACAGGGAAAAAAAAATTGCTCTGTGAAACTCTGAATAGCACTTTGTCTCCCGATATCAGCTTTAAACTGCCGTATCAAAGAAGAGTCCTACTAACGTCTTTTTAATTAACGGCCATTAATCTTGTTGCCCTACTGTTGATGCCAAAACAAACGAATAAGTGCATTTTTTTCATTCCCAATGACAGTGTTGTTACAAGAGTGATGTAGCAGCTATGCAAAAGGTCCCAGAAGTACAGCGGTGAGCAGAATTGCCCTGTTAACTTCAGACTATAACTGGCACGTCAGTGGGAAAAGGAAGGGGGAAGTGTTTGGAATTCTCCTCCTAGCCTCGAAAATACTCCAAAACAATGTTAATTCTCTGCCTAACGTGATACAAATGTGGAGACGGTTCAGCCTGTGAGCACAGTACATGGCCCCATAAAAGTGCTTGTATGCATTTGCCAAGCAGTAGCACATTCCTGTTTTTTGTCCATCCCCAGTACATCTTAGCCCTTGTTACTGTATTGAATTGAGCACTTTGTGGGTTTTTTAGTATTTATCCTTGAAATACCCCTTAAGATAAGAGAGTGCTAGCCTCCGCAATTAACAGAGAAAACACAAAAAGTTTAAAGGACTCATCTGAGGTGAACGAGAGGTTGTGACGGGGCACTGGTGAAGGAAAGGGGCTAATTCCTCAAACACCCCCCCCCCCCCGCAACGAAGATCACTCTACCCACACACATTTTAATGTCCATGAATTCATTCTTTGCCAGTGACTAAAACTGTTCTGAAGTTTACTGAAATGCAAGAAAGGGATAAAAAGTTTGGTGAAAAAGCAAAAAATTTGAGATCCTGTTGTAAAAAAGCAAAATATCTCTGCATTGTCATAGTTCAGTGATGTGTGCTCTGAACTAAAGTGTGCATGTTTCACATTCCCAGTCTTTCTTAAGTGTCCCATGATGTACCACGGCACACTGCCTCGGTGGCAATTACATGGCAGCATGGGAGATGAAAGACAGCTAAGGGTAGTGAAACCTGAGGCCTCTGAGTGAAAATTTTGGTATGGATTTAAGAGCATGGCACTTCATAATCAAGATCCTTTTTTTCCAAATGGGAAGAGAATGGGATGAAATATTTTGCTTTTCAATCAGAGCTCCTTTGCCAAATTTTCAGTGAAAAAAAAATTTGCCATGGAAGGTAGATGATTTTCACGAAAAAAAAAAGTATCTTTTTGATCAAATCTTTTTTTTTTTTGGTTAAAGAATGTGATCATACTCAGCTGAAAGGGAACTTCCTGAGAGCAATACAACTCAAGGACAAGTTGATATCGATGTAAGGTTTTGTTTATCCAGAGATGTCAGGATCAGGCTTTAAGTCTGTAGAGACAAGAGGCCCTATTACTCTTTTACTTGTAGATGTGCAGCCGATGGGTGTTCAGCCTCCAGGAGTTGAGATTATTGAGATAAGGTTTCAGATAAACATCCAAATGTTTAGATCTTTATCTAACCCAAAGCTCTGAACCTTTAAAGGATTACCCACCTCCAGGGATAATCCTGTAGTGATTTCAACACCTGTACTGAGTCAAAGCAAGTTCATATTCTCCTGCCCACAAGGAATCGTTCAAGCCCACCCTATCATTTGTTTGGCATGGCTAAAACAATCCATGTCAGATCTGGACATGATTAGCTGGGCATTCCTATAAATGACTCCATCACAAGATAACTCCAAATTGTCATCAGCAGGAACTCTTCTTACTGAGGAAAAACAACCTATGACATTATGCTTCTGTAGCCCACAGAGCAGATATGCCCTGGATGTTTGGATAGTGAATCATATGCTTTAAAAATGTCACAGTTTTACAGATATTTAAGGGAGTTGCTTTTTCCATCAGGATTTTCCTTTGGAAGCATGCTTTGCTGCTCTCTTTTGCACTTATATAAATGTGTTCATGCCAGTATGCAGCAAAGCTCCATGGTAGGTTAGTGGAAATGATCCTAAAAATTACCATCCGCAGATACGGAGTAGGATGACTCACGAATGGCTATATCTATGTATCACTGCAAAAATATTAAATGTAGAGGGAATTAAATTTAGAGGGAACTTTTTTTTCCCTGTTTCAGCATCTGCATAGTTTAAGACCACAGCAGGACAGGGTGTACACTACTCTCCTTGTGAGGCAGCAGCTTGTGTCCATCATCAGAGATGCCTGAGGTGCCGTGAGAAGCAAGTGGACATCAGGTTTCTCTCATCCCAAATCAAGCAGGAGCATCTGAAAAAATTGCATCTTATAAGGGATACCACAGTTCCTCCAGTGTATCTACCAAATGATGCTAGAGTTAGTTTTATTTTGAAATGCTATGATTTATTGATGTCTCAAAAGCAACTGGGAATTGGGAGGAAATGAAAAGAGTTATACTTAACACTTGGTACACATCTATGCATGTGCATGTATACACATATGTAGATACACATTATTTCTCCATGGATCTGAAAGTGCTTTGCGCATGTTAACTGATCATACCACAAAACCATACCACATACCATTATAAAAAAATCCGGTAGGTATTACTCTGACAACAAAATTATAGACAAAAAAATCTTCCCTGAGGCCTTTTGGCAAATCCTTTAGCCTTCTTTGAGCTGTCTCCTTTTAGTCCTAAAGAAAGGCAGAGGTTAATAGAAGGATTGTCTGGTAGACTCAGCTGGATTCTTCAACCTGAGCAGGAAAAAGAGGGTTTGCTATTCTTTGCTTGAAAAGTCCATCTGCTGTAAGCAAACATGTCTCTAGAAGTGACTTTGATCACTCTCCTGAAGTACAACAGTATTTAAGGAAAAGCTGATCTTAGTTTAATCACTGGTTCTACAGCTCACCTTTGTAATTAGAAGGAAAGCTTGCCTTAACAGCGCTCAGGTGGAATGCATGGGAAACGTATGATTAAACAGTGATCCTAAGTTTAGCATTTCAGCTCCAGAAAGCAACATAAAGTGTTTTCCATAAAGTCAAGAGATACTTGAAAGCCTAAATTAATTAATAACAGCCTATAAAGTAAGAAAACGGATGGAATCACAGCCAATTAAAGTCAGTTGAGATCTTGCCATTGCAGTCAATAGGACTAGATCATCAACCCTCCTTTTTAGCATTGCATCTCCTCTACTGATTTAGTTTTACACTAATGGTGTTGCAGAGAACTGTATCAGTAAGAGAAACAAATACATATTGGGTTTGCTGTCTGATGCCAGCTATATCTGTTAGGCCTGAACTGGAAGCTTCTCCCTGTCCGGTTGTACGGTTTAACCATGCATCCTACTGCTTGGTGACCTCAGACAAATGTTTTCAACAGAGTTAGGGTGATTAAGTATTCCTTACTGTGTTGTAAATCCCTGGAAATGGAGGAGGTTATTTTCGTGGAGGGAATAAACTTGTTTTTCCTTTCAAATAAAACTGTTCTCTAGTAACTATTTTGATCTGCCTACTGGCAAGGAGACTCCTGTTAAATGTACATGTACATCAGGAATGCTTAGGCTTAGTTTTTGAAAAATTCAGATATGTTGCAGCACAAGGTCAACATCTAACTAAAGATGACAGGCCAGAGAATATCTTCCCATACATTATTTTTATTATAGGAGGCCTACTGCTTGCATCTCTGATTCTCAGCAACTTGTCTCTCAGCAACCTGTTTTATCCCAGAATTTCATGCTAAGTGAATTAAAATCCAACATGTAAATTAATATATACCATTAGAAGAGTTCAAATGCACAGAAAACTTGATATAAAGCCATTCTCAGCTTTATTTTCTGAAATGATAGTGAGAAAAAGTCTTGTCTCACACTCAGAGAATTGTCAAAAAAAGGCTATTTCCTCAAATGGATTTAAGGGTCTATGCGAAAAAAAATGAAACACATAGTCAGAATGGACTTTCTGGAATTTGGCAGATATTCAGAGCTGGAATATTTTATTTCCCTACTGAAAGGAATAAAATGTGAAGTTTCACTTCTTACCTCTAGAAAATGATGGTTGGATCAGGATAATGGTCTCTAATAGCAAAGTACTGGTAGGAAATCAAATATTAGATTTTTTCCAACTCTTTTCAAAGCCAGTTCAAAGTAGAAAATGTAATTAACAGAAGATCTCCTGAAATTAATCTCCTGATTAATTTAAGCATTTAAGGGATCACTTAAAATCCCTAAAGAGATTTGGAGACTATTTCAAACATTTCTTTAACTCACACAGAAGTTCTGGACTGGATGCGGAAGCTACCTCTTTTACGCGGGGGAAAGGATATGTAGAAGATACAGACTAGATGACCCCTTGTGTTTAAAGTCTCTCAGATTTAAGATTTGACTGTGCATGACCAGCTCAGGATAGCTGAGGCAGAGTAAGTTCAACTTGTCAAAACTGTTCTCTTTTTCGGTTGCTGGTTTTCAAACTTCTGTATAGATGTGGTCTTTTGAAGACAAGATCATTGATAAAGATCCACTGAATTCTATACATTTCTATGCGCCTCTGTGCCTTGGTGAAGCCTCTATACTTATCAATTATGTAAAAGCACTTATATAAAGCCTACCAATCTGCGGGGACCAACTACCCCAACCTTTACTTTAGATCATATTGCTGCAACAAGTGCTTTATCTGACGTTTCATTGTTTTACTATGAAGTAATCATGATTTCTCTTTCTGTGACACTCTGGCCAGTTACCAGTGTTATGGTCCATTGTTCACAGCAGAACTAACATAGCGGTTTAGATGCATCTACCCAGCCAATAAGTGATAAAGGTACACACTTTTGCACATTAGTCAGGAAAATCTAAGTCTCGCAATGCAGAAAATCAAGAAAGTTGCTTTGATGTCTGCACTTCCTTGGCAAGTTGATTGAAATACTTTGATATACAGAACATCACATTTTACAGACGAGTAAAAGGAGTCTCAGGGAGGCGGGCCGTGGTAAAAGCCGTGGTCTTGATTCCTCATTGTCCAAACTTGAACAGTCAAAGCGAATACGAAATACCACTTTTCAGACCAGGTGTGTTTGCAGAGCACTCACCTTGCTAACATGTCCCTTTGGCCATGTGGGTGTAAGATAATAGCTTACACATTATCAATCACACATTTTACGTTACATAGCAGCCACCAATAAGCAAATGCAATACTGAAAAGAGGGGAGCATCTCTAAGTAAGTCCCTCATTTCTGAATAGCGGAGCCAGCAGTTCAGCCATCTCTGCACTGCTGTAACAATACCCCATTTTATAAATTCTCACATTATGAACGGAGTCTAAAATGCTGATGCCTGACAGAGGTGAGCAAGAAAGGAAGAAGGGGAAATGGACAGGAATGGGAGGAAAAGAAGAATAACAATGTAGTGCTTTGAAAAGGTAGGCTTGACTCCAGCTTACCTTCAAAAAATGTCAAGCTGCATGATAGTTCTGCTGCTGGGAGTTATTCATAATGATATTGTGCATTGTGCTGCTGTGGCTTGTACCACTGTGACTGAGCTACACTGCTGAAGGCTCTGGGGAATTACCTTGGTATTTAATTTGTTGTTATGAAAACAGTGAATTTGACTGCAGCAAGAATTGTTTCTTCCCAAACAGTTACCAGAATCCTATTGTTGTGCTCTTTCTTTTGACCTTTTTACTGGCTTTGCGATTATAATAATGATTTTCCCGGCCTTGCAATCTTGAATTCATTTGATTTATGTTGTGCCAGGAATTCAGAAGGGGAAAAAGCAGCCCATCTCAGACTGATGTTCTGCTGAATGAGGATTTTAATGAAGCAATTTTTTTGAATGGAATTATGATGGGTAGAGCAACATTTTTCTTCCTTTAAGCATATTAATTGCATATGGCCATAATGAAGAAGCACAGGGCCAATTTTCAGCCCCAACATTTGCTGATACCACATGAGCTGTACCTATGTTTGATTTTAAATTAAATTAAAAGCAAATATTACCTCTTTTAGAGTGTAAACACTACAAAAAAAAAGTCTCATAATGACATATGTATCCATATGCATGCTTTGCTGCCATCAATGGTTTCCTCAGTAAGGTTTGTTCTTTTCTGTGGGTATGTCCTGGGCTTTCTACTCTAACTACCCCTCATGTAAAGTTCTAAAATGAAGAGAAAAGCCCTGAAAGATCAGGTCGCCAGTCGGCTTTGGATAGCTATAAGGGTCATGCAGGCCTAGTTTAGACTGTGCTTTACCAGCTTATGTCACAGGGAGCAGCGACATGATAAAATCATTCCCAGTTCTGCTCTCCTGTGTCTTCAAAGGCCCATGGCTAAATTGCTTAGACTGCCCAAGATGGGGTCAATCTTTGGAAGGAGTTGTGTTGACCGATCTAAAGATTGAATCCTTGTAATTATCTGCCTGTAAAATATGGCACAAGAGCAGCAGCAGGAGCTGCCCCTTACTCTCTGTTAATGGCCCGTAACACTAGCACAGGGGAGTGAGTACCTGTGCCTCTGTCTCTGTTCAGCCCTTGTTCCCATTAATATTTTAACAGTTCTTGCATGATATCCAATGTAGTAACAGCAAATTGAAAGATAGTGAAAGCAAGCTATTAACTCAGACACAGATTTGTGTAAGTTTATGACAATATTTTGAAAGCCAATTATAGTAACTAAAGAATATAAAATGCTTCTTACATTTCCTACCGTAAGTGCTATTTATTGCAGATAGCTGACTACGTTTGAGGTAACATTTGCATGCAAAACTATGCACCACTAGGATAAGATAACATAGTCATTATCATGCTATCTGCTGCGTATATACCATATGCTGATTCAGTTCCTGCACATTACTTTTATTTTGCTACTTACGGGCTGCATTAAAAAAAAAACATAGCAGACAAAAAAAACTATCAAACTTTGCGGAATTTATTTATGAAACTATTATCTATGCTCTGCAAAGCTTGCATTTTAAGTGTTATTTCTTATCTACAAGGACAAACTTGTCTACAATAAAGACAATGTGCCAGAAGCTACTTATGAATGTCCTATTAGGACAAAATTATTATAATTATTAATTATATGCATTAAGATTAGAATACTGCTAAAACTATGCTAGCTACCTAAGGAATATGAAGGAGACCTCTCCATCCCAAGATATCTTGCAATCCGGAGAGACAAAACCGGCAGGGAACAAACAAAAAAGCATACAGAAGCTGAGAGAACAACGTGGCTTTCATGAACTTTCTTAAGAAAACTCAAACCCAGGGCTAGTCTTGAATACGTTCTGTTAGAACCTGGAGGAACAAACTATAAGACTATCCTACCCACTCTATGCATTTTGTTCTCAAATGAGCAATAATGTAAGTGAAAGCAAGCAAACATTACGTGCTGGTTTGTCATCACTACTTCCAGTAATGCTGTCCTTTTGGCATACTTTTGTAAATGTCAGTGCTTCTTTTTAGCCAGTTTCTTATATTTTGCATGTAGCAGTCATATACGCATACAGTTCAAGAGCTTTTAAGGATTATGCCCACGAACTATATGAAGATAGACTTCATGTGCCCTGCTACAGACTTTTTATTTCTCTGTTACCAAAGGTGCCAATTCACATTAAACTCTTTTTTTTTTTTTTTTTGGAACAGGGCTATTTGCATTGATATTTGCAGTGGTAGATTTTAGCAGAAGAGAGGGAAATAGTTCAAGAAGAACAACGTGATGCATTTTAATGAAAGAGTACAAGCTCCATGAGACTAGGCCACATCAGTGTGCTCCTCCTCATTTGTTACTTTGTTCCATTTTTCTCAGCAACACCAGCTAATACTGGTCCTTACACTGCAGATGGAAATGACTCAACCAGTCTCCACCTGGGGAATATCAAAACCTAGACAGAGTTGAAATATTGCTCAAATAGAGAGAGAGATTTTATTTAACACAAAATCCTGAAGCATGAAAATGAGTCCAGTTCTGGAACAGAGCTGGTATGTTGACTTCCACCCTCTCCATTGCCCTCCCCTGGGTTGCCTTAAACCCACACAGAGCACAGGTGTTCACTTATTTCTATCCCTTGGAATTTAAGCTACTGTGCTGGAAAGTGAGAATTGGTTTATGGAGCCATGACTCATTCTAAGGCATAGAAGGAAATACTTTTACCAGCACTCTGGTCTAGCTCAAAGTGCACTTCTCAAGGACCGTCTTGCAATCAACAGCTTTAGGAAAACATTTGGATCCCTGCTTCTGAACCAAGGCAGGTGTATACTGACCCAACCAAACCTCTTCTGGCAAAAAGCTCAATCCTGCAAGACCACTGAGAGCTCAGGTCTTGATAGATGGCAAACGGTGAAATTAAACCAAGCAATACCCTGTGTTATGGCATTTTGAGTGCTGTCCTGGAGCTGTAAGAATATTCTCAGAGCAGATGGCTACTCTGTATCTGTTGCCAAACAAAATGTCATCAGGACTCCAGTAAGATTTCTGAGAAAAAAATTTTAGTTTCACAGAAAGCTCTTAGCACTTTGCAGAACAACTGTCAGGTAGGTGACTCTCCTGGTTTCCAGGTTTGTGTGTTTTCTTCCTATATGTTCACTGGTGCTTAAAGAAAAGCACAGTCACGCGGACACACGATCTGGTTACCTATCAGCTGCTACTAGAGAAAAGAATCAGAAGATATGGAGTTCTTCCCGCTACCCTTCACTGCTTTTCAGCTGGGATTTCCACACAATGACATCCAACTTAAATGAGATGGAGAAAAGCTGCTTGTTTGAGACTGCACAGGTGGAGAAGGGAGGCAAACTCCTAGCCCTCAGCCCAGACTCCAGCTGATGTTTTCCTCTCCATGTGCCAGCACTCAATTTAGGAGTTGCTTAGCTTCGTAGTTCAGGGCAAGAGTTATCTTTCAATTCTGTGTTTGTACAGCACCTAACACAGTGAAGCCCTTCTCCTTGACTGAAACTTAGAGACATTATCACAACACAAATAGTAAATAATCATCAAGTTAAAGATAACACTGAATTAAACCAGACCAATATGTCTATTGTAGGCCAAACAGTATGCAGTGCCAGTTCAGGCAACTGGCTCTCAAAGCTGAAGGAGAACATTCCTCTGCAGTAAAATAAACATTATTCTTTTTCTCTCAAGCTAGATAAGGTGTTGTGTGTTTCTGATAAATCCATATGGTTTGCTTACTTGCAGAGGAAAGCATGAAGAACAACAATTACCCAGATTTCTTCTTCAGAAGTTGCATTATCAATAAATGCCTGTGATATCAGTTGGGTTCTTTAGCCCACACATCCGGCTAGTATCTTAATTGCAATAACTTTGCGTCCCCAAAAGCCAATGCAGTGATATACAATGGACCTGATTCCAACCCCTAACCTCTCAGAGCCCGGAAAGCCTTTCAGCATTCCTGCAAACTTACATAAGAGAGAAGGAGCAGATAACATTGTATGCTTGCAGTTAAAAATGCAGAATGTTTGTGCTCTCTTGCAGAAAGGAGTGAAAGAATGGCCTTTTAGGAAGTGGTTCTGAATTAGAAAATGGTCTTACAACAGAAGAATTTGGAGTGCAAAATCAAGGACCCCTGGGACTGTCCAATGTTTTTAACTCTACAAAATGACTTCATTGCACTTTTTTCAACTGTCTATGACAACCACAAACCTACTGAATAAACAGACAAAAACTATATGTGGCCTTTATAAATACTAAACTAGGCCTTATCAGCAACATCGTAAGAAGTGAACAGAGAGGAGGCCTTACTTATTTTTAAGTAGAGAATGAACATTTCATTTCTTAAGATAATTCCTCTAATTTAATTTAACTTTGCAATTCACGCATCGGTGAGAAGATTTCCATCCCTGGGAAGGTGGTAGAGCCTGTGATAAAGAATAAGATCACTCTGCACACAGATAGAAGCAAACTCTTAGGAAAGAGTCAGCCTTTTGTAGGTTTGTAGGAAGGTGTTAGCAGCATATGGATGAAAGGAACTCAATAGGCATAATACATCCGAATTTTCAAAAAATCTTTCACAAGGTTCCACACTGAAGGTTATTGAAGAAACTGCCTGGCCATAGGATTGGAGTCAGTATTGGAGAGACCTCTAGGGACTGGTGCTGTGACCAGTTTTATTCAGCATCTTTATTGATGATGAAGATGAGAGAAGTAGGTGAATGGTAAAATCTCGAATTCTGCAGATAATACTAAGTAGATTTGCATAAGCAAATGCTGTGTCAAATTCAAAAGGACCTCACAAGTGGACAAAAAGGTGGCAGAAGATCTCTAGAGTAGGTAAATGAAAGGCAAGGCATCTTTGGAGAAATAATCTAAACCGTGCCTCCACAATGCTGGACTCAGGTAGCTACAATTCAGGAAAGAGACCTCAGTGTCATCAGTGACAGTTTTCTGTGATCATCAGCTCAGTGTGCAGTGGCAGCCAAAACAGCCAGCAAAAATTGGGCATCATTAGGAAGGTACTGATTATGAATGAAGGAGCGTCATTTTCCTGCTACAGAAAACCATTGCAATGCCCGTAACTTGAGGATTTTCTGCATTTCTGCATCTCAAGAAGAATATGGTTGGAGCTAGACAAGATCCAGAGAAGGGCAACATAAATGACTGAGGCTGCTGATTGACTGATAAGGCAGCTGCCTTATGAAGAGAGACTAAAAAGATTGGATCTCTTCAATTTGTAGAGAAGAAAGCTGAAGAAGGAGCTGGTCAAGGTTTACGAAATCACAAAGGTGGTGGCGTAGGTAACAGTAGAACGGTTATTTAACAAATTCCACGATGCTGGAACTGGGGGATGCTTGCTGAAACTAGCAAGAAACCAGTTTAAAACAGATAAAAGAGTGTACTTTTGTTACATTACTGGCAGTGATGTTCTGGAATTTGTTGCCACAGACGGTTGCAGGCAGACGGTATCTGCACATTCAAAACCAGATTAGACAGATTCAGAGACAACAGATCCATAAGTAAATGTTAAAGGGAATAGGCAGGGAATGTCCCTAAACACCCCCAATGCGTCAGTTTTGGGTCTTGGTGGAGTGTGAGCAGAAGATACCACAGAAAGTGGCCAGGCCCATGTGCTATCCTTAAATAGTATGATCTATGTATTGCCACTGTCTGAGATGCAATGTTGGGCTAGGTGGACCACTGCTCTGATCCAGTATATCCCTTAAGCAGAGATAAATGAGTAGTGATTTTCAAAGCTGTTGAGGGTAAGTAGATATATCTTTCATTCATCTTTTATCTAAATCTCCTAGGTTGCTTTAAAAGCTGTGCTATAATCTATACACCTGGTAATTCTTCAGTACTGAGTTAACTGGAAGCAGCCAGTGCAATTTACTGCCAGTGCAATGATTTGCTCTTCTTCCTGTTCCTTTGCTTCTGCTCACTGGTTGGTTGGCAGTAAAAATGTACAGCACTATTTCTATGCCACCTCACAGCAAGTATAGCTTCTTTTTGGATTATGTGTGTATGAAATATTTCAAAATTTGACTCATCGCGTTTTCAGGTATAAGGGAGGTGGAAAGCTGTCAATCTGCTGGCAGGAAGCAGCAATTTTGTATAAGATAAGGATTTGTATGAAAGGCTTTTTCGTTTAGGAGCAATGAGAAAGAATTCTGCTGCACCCAAGCAGGCTTCCTTTCAGTTACATTTTCTTCTAAATTCCTGTTGCATATGTTGATGGCACTGGATTTCACAGGTATATAAAAGAATGAAGTGAGGTGTTGTTGCTACAATTCAATTAGGAATAAAGGTAATACATATACATGCATAAAGAGTGTGTGTGTGTGTGTGTGTGTGTATAAAGGGTAAACGAATTTATCTGTGACAATTTTTTTGGAAGGGGCTGGAGCAAGGGTGATTGTGCAAGTTTTGGTGAGCTATTCCTTCCAGAGTTGGAGGATCCTTAAATTTGGTAAAGGGAAATTGTCTTCCTGATCCAAAAGATCACCTTGGTCTTTTCCCTGTGGCCCTAGCTTTGCTCTGTTTTGTCACTCCTGAGATCCTTATTAGCATGGAAAAGGACTACCAGGAAAGATGTCGCTCCTCCCAGCTTCTGTTGCACTTTTAGGATATCTATCTGGATGGGTGGGACAAGGTGGTACCTTACAATGTAATTCTTCAGTGCTCGCGCAGCCCCTGTGGAAGGAAACCAAGACAGAGCTATTAGAGGAACCTCAGCGTGGGTGGAGGAAAATAAGTCATATTTAATTGTTATTTCAATGAAACAAAAAGTGTCTCCAACTTTGTTCACTATTTGCCCATTATTAGTAAATGAAAGTATTGCTAGCTTTACAAGGCTGATTTAACCCACAGAGCAGGAACTGTGATTCATTTTGTGAAATCTTGGTTAACAGAATGTAATAGCAATCCAATCAGATGGCATCCTGATGTCAGAGTTTGTTATTCAATTTCTACTTGGAGGAAATTTTCCTATTTGGTGTAGCTTTTACATTGAGATAATGAAAGGAGAAAGCAAGCTCCTAAATTCAAATATGCTGGAACTCTGAAATAATTTTGATTTGACCTAAGTTTAGTGTCAAGGGCTTCTCTTTAGTGGGTTGCAAGCATATTAACAGTCTCCCATTTATGTAATTTGTTACTACTATTGTTACGTGTTGGACCTTGAGTGCTGTGTGATCGTTTTTAAAAAAAAAAAAAAAAAAAGCATTTTCTAGCCCAAAATAGTTCAAAACCATATGAGTAAGGTGCTTGGGCCATATCTATGGTTATCAGGCAAAAGAGAAGATTGAATGTGCCTGATGCCTGACCAGTTCCAGGTGTTTGTAGGGAGTACAGGAAAGGCATTGCATTAAACGTTTATTTTCTACACTTCCGAAAATCTAAGCAATACTTCTAGTTGTTAGGAAGGAATTTGCTTCTTCCTGGCACCTATTCTGATCTACCAGGTGTGTGTGGTCTTTTCCGTGTCTGAAGTTGCCCTTTTGTTCTGACTTCTTTAGCTAACAACAACAAAGCAACCGGGCAGCTTTAGTCTGTTAAATAGTCCACATTACTTCCACGGCTACTCTTCTCACTGACCCTGAACAGTTTAGTAGCTATGAACTTTAAGAGGCTCAGTCCTAATCTTCTCTCTTCAAAGGAGCCAGAGAATGTGGCCTTTTGATTGTGGCTTTCCCTGAATTTTAGCAACCCACCTTTGTCAGCTGGTCACTTCCATGCTTTTTTATCTAGATGCTGACAACAGTGAAGTTATGTAAATTATATAGACTTGTCTGATGGCTTTCATTGCTTCTCGATGTTATGCTCTCCTTCTGGCTTGAACCAACTCTAATACTCTGTTAAGCAGCAAACTGCTACCTAAGGGTCAATGTGTTAAGAATCCTGGAATATGCAGACCAGAGAAAATACACTGCCCGAAGAGCTCACTGGCTCAAGAGGGTGGTTTTTGTATCTTCACTCTGAACTGAGCAATAGTGGCATGCAAGTGATGTGCTGAATCAATGGCAAGACTACGCCTCAACATGTGGTTTAAAGGACTGCCTATCTGCTTGTCAAGACAGGATCCAAAGGAAGTGGGTTGTTTAGGGAAAACAGTGGTTTTCAGAAGGAAAGGAGTGTTGGGATGGTGCTTTTATCAGATTTCTACCCCCACCCCCAGTGATAGCAGTGTTCCCCCTTGGTTTCACGCAGGTACTATTTTCCATTTGTTATTCTGTTTGATTTCTTTGGAGCACCTTGTTCTGGGCAGTATGCATAGAGGATAACTGTGGATGTTGCAATGAACCTGGACTAATTCAAAGGGTGGGCCTAAGACTAATATTTTAGGACCAAGAGCTAAACTGCTGTCTAGGTTGTGAATTTGAACATTTCCTTATTCCTCTGAGATACACATAGGTAGGTATCTGTACTGCATACAGAGACCTGTGTGCTGTGTGCAAGAGCCCAGGACTACTGAGAATATTTTTCTCTGTGGGGGCAGGTGCATGTCAACTTCCTTCAAGTTTCCCTAAAGGAGTTATTCTTTTCCACTTCTGTTACAGACCCTAACAGTCATCAGGCATGGGATAAGCACAGGGATGTTTGCTCCCATCACGCTCTGGAGCAAGCAGCTAAGATGTCTGTTTTGCATCTGCAAACCTCTGTCAATTTTCCTCCTTCCTGACTTTTTAAGTAGGGAACTGCAAATCGTTTCTTTGCTGTATCTAAACTCATTGCAAATAAAAATGTTGAGCTAGGTGTTAACTTCTGGCAATGGGTACTGCCCTGTAGTTGCACATGGGCACTGATGGTACTCCAGCCCCTCCCTGCACACAAGCCTGCTGCCTTCCCCAGGCGTGTGCTTGCACCAGCCTTGCTGCCATCGGGGAAGGCTTGCAAGGATCAAGTTGTAAGGGCCTGCATATGGTTTCTGTACATTCAAAAGACTTGACTTGGCTGTGCGACATTCCTTCATATCCTGTCCTCTCTTGCTGACCTTTCTTCCTTGTTTTCCATGTGAGTGACAGTCCTTTAAAACACAAAGCAACAGGATAGTGTTGGATGGTGGGAGGAAACAGTGTCTTCGGTCTGGGATATCATTATTGAAACAGCTTCAAGTTATCAACAGTTTCAGGGGGGAAAATGCTGATATTTGTTTTTGCCTTGCATACTATTCCCCATTCATTAATTGGTTTTTTGGCTCTCTGACCCACTTTCCTGTAATAATTGTTCTATGGAAAAATCTAATATTTCTTATCCCAGTGTCTGTGACCCCGGGCTGAAGATTTTTAATTCTGCTTGCTGACAAATGAACCCAAGAGAATGACACTACTGACTGTAACCAGACAAGACCTTTCCTTCCTACCAGTCTGGAAATCACATCCTAATCCTCCCTTTTCACCGGCTTTTCTTAGTTTCTTCTTCACAGCCGCTGGAAGAGCTAAAAATGAATTATTGAGGAATGATTTGATTTTGCTGAATTCTTAGGGACCCTAGGACCAAAATCTCTTCTCTCCAGGGCTATCACACCAATTACCTGAAAGAGGTTTGACCGTAGCGATTACAGTGTCCCGAAGCCTGCCATTCATCTGATAATCAGATTCTGCAAGTATTAATTACGTTTTCAGCAGCCTGGTCTCTTCAGTTTCACTGTTGTACTGTTGTAACTTGCTGTCGCAAGAGCTGCTGTTCTCAATAAGGTAATTACTAGCCTTGCTTCAGCATTGTATAAGCTGACATACAGAGAAACTGCATTAGGTGACTGCCCAGTTAAGCGCTACATACGTAGTAGAACTAGAAATTGGGTCTGCATGTGAGTCCTTCAATTTTGTTTGACTGTTCAGGTCAAAAATCTTACTTTTTGATTCAGTTAGTTGGTTCTAGAGTCTTTTACAGTGCAGGGGAAGAAAAGAACAAAAGCTATGGACAAGCAATCAATGGGCAAATAAGAGCATCCTTTTTTTTAAGGCCAAGAGCTGATGACAAATTTCTCACCAAAGAGGTGCTAGGAGTTAAGCTACTTAAAAAACTGCCAAGACCACAGGGAGTAAGAAGTAGCTGTGAATAGTCTTGATGTTGAGTGAAACTTGTTTTAGGGGCATGGAGCAAAGAACAGTTCACCCAGGAGCAGAGACCTTCATTGTACAACAAATGCAGTGGTGAATGTGTGTTATAATTGTGACAAGCACAGTCATAAGCAAGGTGGAAAATTACACAAGTGAGCTATTATGAATTTTCTGTATTTTAAAGAACAGAGAATCCACTCAGCTTACCCTGTGGTTGATAATGCAGCCATTGGTCCTGCCTTGTGGCCAGTCATCCACGGTGTACTTTCACAGTTGCTGTAAACCAGTCTAAGACCTCCCTGCTCACTCTCCCCTTCCAACATCTCTCTGCTGTTGTGCTCTTGGTGCATCCTTTGCATTAGCTCTAGTGACTGTGACTTAAAGCTGCAAAAAGAAAATTGTTTTTAATCGGATCTTCAGCTGCAAAGTGTCAGAGCCAATACAAGTCGGGGGCGGGGGCAGGGCAGCGGGGAGGAAGACAACGCAGCTGGAGTATAAGAAGGCAGCCCTCGGTTTGTGTATGAAACTATCGGGTTGTGATCAGGATCATCTAAAGGGCCTCTTCCAGACATCCCACCTGCTCATGAATCAGAAATGTTGAGATTCAGAAACTCCCATCGTTCCCCTTTATTTTATACCTTGGTTGAATCACCATTTTCAGTAACACAGTGCTACTTTCAATTATGTTACTGGACCATCCTGTTCTTTGTCAGAAAAAAAGGTTTCTCTTTTTTGTTGGTTTTTTGACCTGTCACGCTGGAGGCTGAAATCCTTGAAGAAATCTATAATTCACCTATGTGGTTCCAGTGATTTGATACAAGGTGAGGGGAGGCTTTCAAAGGCAAAATGGCAGTTGCATACCTATGATATTCAATAAGAGTGATAGGTCTAACTAGCGTTTGTGACTCTGGAAACTTTTATCCCTGAGCCACAGCAAGGACAGCAAGCTCAATGTTTAACTATAGCAGGCAATGAGTTAAAAATTAGACCTGAATTCTAATTGCTAATGGACAACAATTACGTCGTGATGAGGGGGAGGAAGGGAGTTGCTTGCTAAGGTATGCTTCATATAGTCCAATACAAGAAATTGAAATAATATAGAAATAATACTCTATTGCTTAAAAGGCTGTTTTTAATCACTTATGTATTTTTTTAAGACAAAGTAGTACCTCTCCAGGCTAAGGTAGCATGGAGGAGTAGCAATAGGCAAAACCGGCTGACTAGGGACTAGCGGCAAATCACTCCCAAACCACCTAGTGAAAAGTAGAGCTAAGCTATAGTAGGAAATAGTGAAAAGCTTGTGGTGCTTCCTGCAGTGGTGAATTTCAAGTGTGTTTTACATCAAATGACTTCCCATGAAGTCAAAAAAATGATCTGCTTACAAGAGGATAGTTATGCCTAAATCCTACAGAACCCAGTGAAAACTTGGTTTCTGTTTCTCTGTTATGCCACTGAAATATCCCTTCCCCTCCATTCAGATTTTATCCTATCCTATCTTTCACTGCCTGAAAATCTGCCTGATGACTGTTTATCTCCTTAAATACAATCTATACTATATATTCTAGTGCTAGTGCCTATATTCTAGTATTATTCCTAGCTTCTTTTTAATTTTTGGCACGTGTCCCTCTAAACCCCTGCCTAAGGACTCCTGCTCTTATGCTGCTCCCTGGACCCACCAGCATTTCCAGCTGCTGTATATGGCCCGGCCTCGTGGATCCTTGGGCGGAACCTCTGAGGCAGGGAGTTGCTTGTGGCTCCTGGGAGAGTTCAGCATCATAATGGCAGAAAAGCAAATTAGCCTTGGAAAAGCTGCTGAGGATAGCGAGTATGCTGGATGCAGAACAGAGTGCATCTGCCAGGGGCATTTGGAAAAAGTGAGGCTGGGGGGTGATGACTTGATGATAGCTATATAAATAAGTGAAAGGAAATTGCATAAAAGAAAGGAAGAGGATTGTCTGGATTATCAGAAAGCAGTTCAGCCTAGTTTGGCCTAAATTAAAAATGGAAAAAGAATCAGGCTAGACATTAGGAAAAAAATCCTTAACCTTGAGTATGATTAGGCCTGGAATATACTGTCAAACTGTAGCAGAAGCAATGACATGAGTGGCTGAGAATAGATAGGATAAGACAATAGCAAGAAATAAAGTAAGGAAATAATCTTTGTGATGTGGGTGACTGGAGTGGATGACCCAACTGGTGTTTTTCCAGGCCTGAGTGTCTATATATAGTTCAAGGGAAGCAGTAAGTAAAGCTTGTACACTGGTCAAAGATAGTTTGTTGGGATGGCACTCAATGATAAGTTCCCTGTGTTTGACAGAGATGCAGCCATGAAGAAGGATCACCAGGCTGGTGGCTGCCAGGGGCTGTGCTGCACAAAGTGCAATTAAATCAGAGATGAGCCTTCACTCAAATTTTCTGGGCTTTGGGACTTTTAAAGTGCAACAGGTACAATTGCCTTGGATGCTGAACTGCGCAAATTCCTGTTTTTCACGGTTCGGTCATCCTTGTCCTAGCTTTGTTATTTCTACATCTGCTATCTCCAAAGTATCACTTCACTTTGCTTCGTCTCTGATGCAGTGACAGAGACTATGTGCCCCTTAGATGATATTATCAGGGGGCTGCAGGCTCCCTAGTATCTGTTTCACACACACACAAAATTCACATCTGCACCTATTTCTGTTTTTTTTATATTCCCTAAAGTGGACTATTAAAGAATAATATGAAAAATGAAAAGTATGAGAGGCATGAATTTGCCATGCAGTTTTTTGGCTTGCCCATGATGTCAGGGTTTGGGAATTATTGTTTTGCCGGAAATGCGCTAATGCAATCTCAATGTACTTTAGAAGGACATCGATGGAAAATGTCCATTTGAAAGCCTTTGGGCCCTTTCTGTTTGTTATATGTAGAAATTTGTGTTTAATTTTCTAGCGATAGACCCATACTAAGCTAAAACGAACCTTTAAAGGAAGCAACCCCAAACATGCCTACAGTTTCATTCTTTCAGACCAGACAGGAGCGGAAGGGAGATCTTGAAATTCTCCTTCTTGCAAAGAGAAGGGGGTCTGCATTGCTAACCTAATGAGTCATTTTTCCCATACTTGGCGTTCAGTAAGTTCCTAGGAGAGTTGCAGTTATGCGCCAGAGACATACCAAATGGGAAGAAGCAAGATTTTGATCTACTGCCAAATACTGCACACTATTACACACCAAACTGCTCTCCTTACACCCTTTGGGTGGCATTGATTGGTATGCAAATATTCAGGTAGTAATCATCTTAAATTTACATGGTTCTTTACATGGGAAAAATACTGATCCTGTCCCCTGATAAAGGCAGTGAGATTTTTTGCTGATGATTTGCTTCTCAGGATAGACACCATAGATGCAGAGCTTCTTCAGGAGAGAAAACAAAACTGAGGAATCTATGCAAACCCTGAGAAGGAAAAGGTTGAAAAGGTGGCAACTATTTACTTTAAATCAGAAAGAAGAAGGACTGAATGTAATAACAGTGGGTCAGGAGTTGCTGTTTCTGGGTGGCAATGGAGGGAGGAAATGCTGCAGACTGTGTTGGGGGAGGGGAGCAAAACATGTTTTCCAAATTTCCTGCAAAAGGGAAATGCCACAAAAATTATTTCAAAACTGAAACCTGTTCAGGAAAACTTTAAAATATATTTGAGCTGTGAGAGTTAAGCTTTGAGACACCTGGAGTAGCCCAGGTTCCTAGGGCTCTTTACTGTGGTCAGCCCAGCTGATGACCTGCCCAGGAGCAGGGATCCTGCGAGCCCTCAGCTTCCCAGCGTTTTGTCCAGCAACAGACAGCAGAAAAACACTCTAGGATCCAGTCTTGCTTGTGCTTTGTCAGAACATTGAACAATGCATTTCCAAGAAACGTTTTCACTCTGAATTGCCCTTTTCCAATATGTTTCACCGGAAAATTCCTGACATGCTCCAGCTACTATCCAAGGACACTGGAAAAAACCAAAAGATAGCAAGTTCAAAGCTGAGAAAAGGAACTGTTTTTCCTGGTGCAATGCAAATGGACTATGAAACTCATTACTGTAGGATATTACTGAGGCCTGGAATTCAATAAGATTCAGAAGGGGCTGGGAATGTAAGTTGATAACAAGAATATTTGGAGTGATATTAAGTAAGGCTACAGAGGCAGATTTGGGGAGAGCTATGAAAACTAAGTCAGGGCATAAGCTAATGCCTAACTGCTAGAGATTAGAAACATATTTTAATGGTAGGAAGTGTAATTACATTACATATAAGTATATATCACATGGAGAGAGTTTGTGGTGGTTTCTCCAGTGAGTTTTAGTGCTGTTCGCTGTCGTAGAGACAGTGCTCAGCTACTGGGATCTCGTGGTGATTTGATGGGAGAGGCGTAAATGCTAGGGTCTGAGGCATTGAAGTTGTTAAATCTGAGGGAACATGCACGATATGTTCTGAGCTGACTTGCCTCCTGTTGGAAACGTATAGGAGATGAGGAGACCTGTCTTTTAATTGGTTTGGGCCCACGCTGTTGAGATGAAGGGTAGGAGGTGGACAAGGGGCAGCAAAGGGTTTTGAGGTGTCAGTTCTGCAAAAGGCAATTGCAGCAGATCCTGGGAGGGGAGGCCAGCCTCTAGGAGGAACTGGGTGTTTGACAGAGCACCTTCAATTCCTCAAGTTTTCAGATTCCCGAACTGCTAAGACATGGGCCAGGTTTATGCTGACAAATGTTGCTGCCTCACTAATTTTGCTTGTTGGATGATGCTGGCAATTCTAGCACAGAAAATCACCTCTGGGTATGATTCACCTTGCCTAATTTTAGCTGCTTAAAACTTGGGCGTCTAGTCATCCAGAGTCCCTATATCTTCAGCAGAGAGAGAGAAGCATGTCTACAGGGTGAGTCAGCCCTCTGTCTCCAATACCTGTCATAAAATGGATTTAATCATCTTCAAAAGAACTCATCTTTTTCCACTGACTGCGGTGGGAGCCTAGACACACCAGGTCATGCTAGACGTTTACTGCTGAGACAGCTCATGTGTGATGAATCTTCTTTCCTGAGTAGCCATGCTCATACCAGCAACACACAAAGCACACATAAATCTGTTTTATCACTTCCTGTACTCACTGAAATGACAAATGCAATATAAATTGTACATGTACCAAGGCAGAGGAGGTTGCCTGCACAATTATGTCGACAACCTTATAAAGTATTAACAAGGCATTACTCTCAAAGCTGAATCTTACTCCTAACAGTGTGTCCCTAAGCCTATGGTCTTCACGTTTTGCTCTTAACTGGAACCTGCATCTATTTTCAGATTAGCCCTCCCCTGATGCATGTACTGATGCATATTGGCTTTCTGGGGTTTTGTAGGTGTAATTACTTGATCCAGGACCAGTAATTCTGCTGGCTGGCTCTACAAGGGCTAAAACTGAAGCTCTTGGGCTTAGACTGTGTTTGTTCTAGCAAGGACTAGCAGAAGGCTAAAAGACTTCTGGCACTGCAGCCTGCAGTTGTCATCTAGTGAACGTATGGAAGAATCTGGCTTTCACAATGGCCATTTCTGGGGGTATACAGAAATTCTCCCTTTCTTCAGGGTGACTTCACTGACTAGAACAAAAGTATGAGGTCCATAGCTTTCAAATCCTTCTCTACCTCACTTTTTTGGAGAGGCAAGTATCATCAAACAGAGCTGAGAAAAATGGAATACTGGAGTGCATCAACACTGGTGTGCCCAAAAGCTTGTTTTGTTTGTCTCCTGGTCTGTCTATTGGTCTAATCAAAGATATTCACTCTGCTTATAAACTCTGCCTGCCTCCTATACTCTCACCCTCAAGGCAGCTACAAAACCACCATTACTTTGTCCTCAGCTGATCTTTGGTGAAGAACATGTGCTAAGTTAAACTCATGCTTTCAACACATGCACTTGTCTGTTGGCAGCTCAAGCCAATAAGACTGCTCACATCTCTCAAAATTAAGAAAATACTTAAGTATCTCAGGGAGCGAATCTGATTTTGACTTGCAAAGGGCAATATTTGTTGCTTTACAAGCTAAATGATGAAAATGATTTTGTATGTTTATAGTCTATCTGAGAAAGCACATCCATTTCCAGAACTCTAGAAGCCTCTCTGGTACAAAAATCATAGGAAGCAGAAATGAATGACAATAAAACTTATGGGACAGTATTACTCATATAATGACTCTGTTACTTAAAGGAAGGGGGACAAAAACCAATACCTCAGAGGAGAAGCATGTAGGGAATTTCAGTATTTCGCAAATCACTTTTTTTGGGTGCATGTCTAATAGTCTTGCTGTCTGGTAGGCTCCTTGTGCAGCCCCTCTTAGGTAGGTGTTCATTGTCCTTCTATGGAAATGTACAGTAAGTTGTGCAAATAGAGGCTGCAGGGAGACATCTGTCTTCCACCAGGGAAGAATGTGGGTGTGGAGGACGCTGGATTCCAGCGCAGCCCCTCTGGGGCTCCGCAATTACGCAGCACCGAGAACAATGCCATTGGAGCACGCTTTAAAAAAAAAAAAAAAAGCTTAGGGGGAAAATAAATCCTAGTGCAGACTTCAATATGCCAGTGTCACACAATGCTATTTCCGGAGACAAATGACACGTGCGTATTTTGACGTTTGGGTGCTGTATTTGCTCACCTATACCAGAAGCTTATTAATAGTTACGGTGCACAGTGTGCCACAGCTTGGGTCTCCTTAGGTGAATTATTCTTGGAGAAGTTGTAAGAGCCCTCTCTGTCACTAGGTGGGGCCTTACTGAATTGTCGGAAAGTGGAGCTCTGGAAGCACTGACTTTTCAGATGAGTGGTGGAGAGAATGAGAAATCTGCAGTGGCTGAAGTACAATAACATCTTAAAATAGCTAATTATGTATTTACTGCCATCTGTCTCTGTTTTGCTAGCCCACTCACTTGGACATCAGGCATATCAAAGCAATTAAGTGCTGTGGTTTGCTTTCTTGTTGTGTGTGGTTTGCATGTGTGCATCCCACACACATAGAGGTGAGCGCCTATTCCCTTGTGCCGTGTTTTGGAACAAACAGCTCCTGCTAGAAGTCCTTGCATAACACCTTTACTCCTCACTCACAATTTCTAAATCAAGATAATGTTTTCTTAAAGCATAGGCTTTCTTCATTTAACCACTGCAAGAAAGCCCTGACAGAGGGACTGCTGTGATAATCTATCCATAGGCTGCTGTAACACATAAATCCATGTCATATTCCAGCCCGCACAGCCACTGGGCAAAAACTGTCTTCAGTGCATGTTGTGGCCACTAGCAAAGGCTGTGGCAGCTGATCTGAGCTGTTACATGAGAAACAGCAACTGGTTTGACTGGTGGGATCTTATCACAGGCAGTAACAGAGGAGGGAAATTCAGATGGCTGGAGACAATCTGTCAGCATAGGGGCAGGGCAGTGATACTAATCAATATTTTATAAGTGGGCTGCCTGCTTGTAGACCCTCACATCCTTGCTTGATTATGGATGCAACTAGTGGGCTCTGTTTTCGGACGTTAGTCACTGCTGACTGCAGCAACTGTTGCTGATGCTACAACTTCTGAAAAATCAGGACGGTTATGAGGCTGTCATCTGGAAGATAAGTTGCCCGTGGACACCCGTGTTTGAAAATATCTGACTTTTGATGACTAATTCTGAGCTACTGCAAACACCCAGCTCCCCCAGCAGCAAATGCAGTGGAAGTAAGCAAATTGTCATTTTCTTTAGTGCTGGTGTTATACTTCATACTTAAACAAATGCAGTATAAGTAAAGTCATTTTCCAGCCCTCTAAAGTGCTAGTTCTCAATATGGTCAAAGCAAACTATGTTACAGGTATGATTGTTTTTGAGACTATATTTAAAAAAAGTGGAATTTTTTAATGCAGAGCCCAGGTGTACATGGCCTGAAAAATTATGATTGAAGAAAAACACTGAAAAAACAAAGATAACTAGACTACAAACAAAGGTAATGACTTGTTACTCAGTTTAGTTACAACTGTTGGACTGTTATAAATGCAGGGTAAGGAGTGACAGGGTTAATACCTTTCATTAGACCAACAGATATAGGAGATATACAAAACAAATGCAGGGTAAGGTTTTACAGCACCATGGATCATCAGAACATCTTTTTGCATGCTGAACCTCTGACTGGTTGGTTAATTTTGAAGAGGAAGAACTACAAGTTATGACCAAGATTGGTACGTTTCTCTGACCACATCTGGTAAGCGCTCCTTAATGTAGAAAGAAATAGCTAATGTCACTATTGGTGCATGAGGATGAATTACAAAGTCTGGGAACAGTATGCTGGAGGGTTTCCTGGGCACAACTGCGATGCCAGGGACTGCCCGATGCTGCTGGCAGAAGCAGAGCTCAGCTGCTTCTCCTTTCCCTAGCTAGGGGCTGGTTTGTGCTTTCACAGCTATCTTCATGGGAGTAAAAACAAGCAGGGCCATTATAGCTAGTCAGAAAGCGTGGGGAAATGCCATCCACAGTCTTATCCTTTTAAGAAAGAAGTGGTAAGTTTCGGCCAGATCTGGCTAGAAATTAGCTTTCTCATTTCTGGCTGAGCCTTGGTTATGGAGGTGCTGGGAGCAGGGGCTCAGCTGGATCTCTCAGCCCTCCTGCAGGGGAGAGCATTTACTTTGTGTTCAGCATGGCCATACTAGCAGGGGCAGTTTAGCTCTGCAACATGGGGGTTGTCAAATTGTACTTCTCACACCAGGGACTGAACCCTGCCTTCCTGCATTTCCCAAGTTCCTTGGGGTCTGGTGTTTTGACTCAGTCTGCTGAGTTATCTCATGTCTTTAGCATTACCCCAGCATCCCTTGGGTCCTGTTTTCTTTTTCCAGACTCCCCAAACCAGCAACTCAGCAACCACACTGAGTTTTGAGAGAGTCAGACAACAAAACGTTGCCCCTGGACCTGCATATTTATTTAACGTTTACTTTTTGAGTCATGCAACCTGCTGACAGCCTTCAAAGTGAGTGACTGTTTCTCTAGCGCGCAGCCTGGAATGAAAAAGACATCTTGCCTCGGGGGACACCTGTGGCTCTGAGTGACAGGACTCAGCACAGTAATTAATCTGCCAACCAGCTTTGGTGACTGCACTGGAATCTGGGACAAACACATCAACACCCGGGGAAAGCAGAGGTCTCATGAGGTGCAACATTCCTTTATATCTGCTTTGCATTTCTGAGACACATGGGCTGAGTCCTGACCAGCAAGCTGAAGAGACATAGCCTGGCTTAGTTAAAGAAAATGTGAGCAAATGCTGGGCCTGGCAGCAAAGAGCCAAAAGCAGGCTTCCTTTCTTATAAAATGTTCAAAATCCACAGGATCCTTGCTGATCACTGAAGCGTGGGGTAGGCATGAAAAGGTAGCCTTGAGGTGAATGAAAGAATAGGCCAAATGTTGTTATGCAGCTAGCACTGCCTAACTTCACCAATTAAATCAGGCCATTTTCTTATTTGTTTGTGTGTTTGTTTGCTTATTTGTTTTTGTTTCCAAAGGAGAGGCAAGCTTCTTTGTTGTATTCTGTCATTGTTAATTTGATTTGTCCTAGCTTTTCGTGTGCTGTTGAGACAAGCCGAGTGGAAATTCCAGTTACATGTTTTCGTTTGTTCCCCATTGGCATGTAGGTTACGGGAACGGAGCGATGGGCCTGTTGGCCTACGTGTCATTAATCTTCTGGGAACAATGAAAAGAGAGCGTTTGAATGTGTCTTGTGTTTTCCGGCAGACTATCTGAAGGACTTTTCATTTATGTGGAGAGAATAACAAAATAAGGGGGAAGAACAATAAAAAGAATCCTTGAGCAGTGAGTGCATGTGTCCGCATGTCAGCCAGCATCGCTGGAAGAAAGCTGCATTTGAATGCCAGGAGTGAATGCCTGTCATCACCCCCAAGGGGTGAGGGGCTTTTCCCATTTAGACGTTCAGAATCCAAAAAGTTGAATAGTTGTAGCTTTTAACAAGGAGTTGTGGATATAGACGAGGACGTCCCTCCCCACAAAATTTCCTGAAGGCAGGGCAGGAGGCTGGTATCTGAAAACAGACAGCTCATTGCGGTTCTTGCTAGTGAGCGACGAAAGTCTGCACTTTTTTTGTTATTCTGAAGCATCCTATTTGTCACGTATATTTCTTGCATCCTGTCCTCACTGCACTCCTCTGTCACATTTAACCCGTCACCTCTCCTCTGTGCTCTGTGCTGCAGGATTGTTGTTTACTTAAACAATTGTGTTGTGTTGAATTCACGGGGAGCTGACCAGGATGAGGCCTCTAGAACCAGCGATTTGCAGCTTCCCTGCTTGAAGTGTTACTTCCCTGCAAAACTGAGTTTTAAAGCAGTATGTGCCAACTTCTCTTTCCAGGCATTTATATTTTAGGTCATCATTTAGCTTAAGGATTTCCAGACTTGGTAAAATAGGTGCCTGAGGAAACCTCAGTTTTGATTATAGGGCTGGGCAGACAACAAGAATTCCATTTTTGCAAAATATTTCAAGGTGTTGACACTCATATCAAAGTGAAACAAACCCAAGACTCTCCCAATTGTTTTTGCCAAAAAAGGGGGGAGGCGGGGGGGGGAAGAATAGACTGTGTGGCACAACAGCCAAGAGCTCAGACATGAGGCTATTCACCTGGGAGGAGGGAGAGCATTCTTGCCAGCGGACTACTTGCCATCTTGGGTGTGCCTTCCTAGACCACAGAACCTTTTCTGCACCCAAGAAAAGAAGTTTTCCATATTTCTCATCAAAAATTGAACTAAAATAATGGGTCTCCAAGGAAAGTTTCAGTTTTAATCGACTATCCTTTTCCAAGGGTGAGGGGGAGCCACTTTTTTTTTCTGCCAGCTCCAATTATAGCATCCTTTTCAAGTATTCTTCACCGTACAAAAGATCACAATAGATCTGGTGTTATTGGAATTACTTATCTCTTTCATATAGTTCCAGTAGGGAGAGGGGAAAAAAATCAGAATCGCAGAAGTGTACTTAAAATATTCTGGTGTTTGGCTTCCCTGTAAACAGTGTTTTGCTTTTGAATGCTGAGTTTCTGCTAATCCTGAAGTGGATGAGTACTGAGCTCCAGTGTCCTTAACTTTCTCGAAAACCAGTGCCAAGAAAAAAGGAAAGAAGCTCTTGGGGAAAGATTTTCTGAGAAGGTGTGTGTGAGAGAAACAGCAGCATGCTCAGACGGACAGGCCAGAGACGAGGGAAGCTGTGGTGGTAGGAGAGGTGGTTCCTGGGGCAGGTGGTGGGCCACCGTCTTGCAGAGGGGTGTGCTCCCTGAGAGCAAGCTGGAGCTTACGGCCAGCAGTGCTCTTCAGCACTGTTCCCAAGCTTTTTGGCTTATAGGGCCGGACTGCCTACCTCAGCTCTACCATCTCCTTTCTGTCCCATCTTTTGGTGCTTAAAAAAAATAGACTCACAGCACTGCCCTATATCCCTGTCTGGCACAGCCAGGCTGCAGTGCCCACATGGCAGGAGCCTAGGGGAGCTTTTGCTTGGCCGCATGAGGGAGTTTTGATCTCGACACAGTTAGTGCCAGATTCGCCCCTGTTCTGACCTGGCTCCATGTGCTGCACAAAAGCAGGCTGGTACTGCGATGTGGGACTTGGTGCATTTGCTCTTGTGCTCGGGGCCATGTGGTTGAGGGTGAGTTAAAAATCAGGGCCTTGGAGCAGGTCAGCAGTTTGCCCTGTTATGCAGCCACGACACACAGCTCTCTTCTAAATAACGCTCCTCCCTTGATAGGATTGGCAAATGCTGCTCACCGGTGCACTTGAAAGCAGCCAAGAGATTGCGCTTGGCTTCTTGGGTATTTTCTGAGCCACTCCTCCCCACCGTATGGGCAATGAGTGCTCATAGTGATAATTTTAGGGTTTTCCCAAGGTTTTGATGGGGCTTTCTGGGAGGATAAGTAAGGAAGGGACCTACAAGACAACCTCCAACAAACAAGCCTGCTTATCACAGTCGATGTGCTTCAGCACCCTATATTCACTCTAGAATAAATAGTGAATATTAGTGATAAGGAAGTAACTAATACGTGCCAGAGATTTAATCATGTTATTGGAATTTTCATCAGTGAAACAATAAAAGGATTAGACCTTATAAACTGAAACTACTCATCGGAATGGTGTGCATGAATTTGTGTTTGGAAGGGAATTGCTGCGAAAATACCAATTTACATGTCAGTAGGAAAGCAGGAAAACATAAGTATCTTTGAAATCAAAAAATGAATGGTTTGACAGGAGCACATATTTTCTAAGTCAAGTCATTCATATGCTCTACAGTTTTATTTACAAATGATAGGATATTCAGTATATCAGCATTAAGCACTGCAGCATCACAAACAGAAATCACATTAGTGAAACTGCATGCTTAAATGTTCAGAGTGAAAGGGCAACTCCTAAGAAAAAATCTTGTACTTCAGTACATTAGCAGGAAGCCAAGAAAACTCAAGTATCTTTTAAACCAAGTTTGAAGGTTTGGAGGAAGTGAATTCAAAATCAGTTTCTAGTGTTGCTGTTAAAATGTTCTGAAGAAAAATAGTAATTTGGGGTTATATAAAAGAAAAAGCAAAGGATTCCCCACTTGTGGCTACTGAATTTTGTTTAGCAGACATTTGGGGGGGGGGCAGGTTAGGTTCTGCTTAACCCTCTTTATCGTGAATATTTCCCTCCCTTTTAACAGATTTCCTAGTGAGAGAGAGAACCCGGAATTATGTCTAGCCCAGTGCTTGGACTAATGGCATCCATTGTCAATGCAGGAACATGTGGGCTTGTCTCCCCTGGCCAATGAAGTGGGAGGCAGAAACCGCTGATAGATCTTGGTCTGGAAGGAGCTTAGCAGCAATTACCGTGGCCAAACTAGACTCCTTTGGGGCCCCCAGCCACTGTCTCCACCCTGAACACTCATGGTTTGCTGGGATGTCGAAGCTCACCCAGGCCCAGCTCTACCCTGTGCTCTGATGTGGCTTCGGGTTCAAGTTTTTTCATTGCTACTTTGGGGTGGGGAGGTGAAGCAAGGCCTCTCACAGGCAGTGCGAGCATGCCTGTCCCTGGGTTACCTGAGAATGTGGAGTTCTCTCGGTGTATTTTTTCCAAGTCTTAAGACAAAAACGTTGTAAAGTAGGATGACCATTTCCCACCCTGTCCCAGAAGCAGCCTCATAAGGGCTCACCTCTGTAAGCAGCAAGCATTTCTCAAACAACAGTGCAACCTGACTTGCTGCTTCCTTTTGTTCCTCCCCGCCTTTCTCTCACCCACCTGTGGTATTTCATCTTACACTCACCTTGGAAAACTTTAGGCCGGACTCCTTCCTTTGTTGTGTGTTTGAAAGCCTCGCACAGAGTGGGAAGACCTGAATTATGACCAACCCTCCTAGGCAATGCATTATAGAAAATACAATAGCAGCAGAGACAAGGATTTGTTGGTACTTGAGCCGTACTCAGCGTCCTGAACTGCCCTGTGCAGTCATCAGCCATGTGTTGACTGGGGTTCAATCCCATATCTGGTGGAAGAGCTTATCTAGCTTTGAAAAAGTGGTTTAGATGTCTCAGTATGCCTCAGTTCCTCAGAAATGTTTTACTCAACCTTGGTCAACTGTTTGGCTGCTTGTGGTGATGGAGGGCACCACATACTGGTGGCTACAGAGATGAGGCACGGTGAGGTTAAAACCAGAGATACACTAAAAGCAAATTTAATCATTCTGCTACGCTAGGACAAGAGTTTTTCAGCCATATCTGAAATTTACGGCTCAGGGGAATGTATTAGTGTTCCGTGTGTACATTATATATCCTTTTGAACGAATATATTCATGTATATACTTTTATCACTAATACCTCATTAATATATTTCATCTCACGTTTTAGGTGGCCTCATATGTCTCTTGTATCAACAACGCATGAGGAAATCATTTGGTTCAGTAAAGTAAGTTTCAAACACGGAACCTTTTATTTCCTCAGTGTTATCAGAGGAGGGTAGGATAGTTTGGAAAGAATGCAGCAGCTTGGAAACAGAAGAATACTGCTTTTATTTTTTTGCAGGTGTCAATGTTCATTGGGGAATAGTTGCTAGCAAGAATTTTTGGAATAAATTAACACCTACCAGAAATATCTCAGGCCTCAGGCCAGCAAAACAATTAGGCATGTGCTCAGCTCGGAGCACTGCCTATTTTGCAAGTCATTTATGTGCATAATATTAAACAGAGGCTTAATTGCTCTGCAAGATCATACAATAGCAGGGCTGGAAGGGACCTCAGGAGATGACCTAGAGCAACCCTGACAGCTGTTTCTCTAACAGTTCTCCAATGACAGGGTTTATACAACCTCCTCTGGTAGCCTGTCCCAACTGCTGCAGATGAAGATTTGAGCTAGCTGCTTGGAAAATCTTTTTTTGTGCAAAATGAACTGAATTCTTGATGCAGAGAACAACTAACCTCTGTTCTTTTTGTAATACCTATTTTTATATACTGGAAACACCTTTTTCGCATGCTAGAAGACTAAATAGCATGTCTCCTCTCTCGTTCTTCCTGGACTCTTTTTTCTGTACTAAACAAAGACAGTTCTCCCACCACTGCCTGCATGTCATGTATCTCAAATCACATATCCTTGCTGCTCTCCGCTGAACTCTTGCTAGTGCATTGATCTTGTCTCAAGAGGGGGATCCACACTGATGCCTCACTGCTGTCACACAGAGCACATTGCTTGCCTTGTGTCTCACTCACACCCAGCTGTCCTATTGATATGTCTTGCAAAAAGGTTCAGCCTTTTTCCTTATGCACATTGGGTTTCTGGTCTTCTATAACCCCAAGATCACTTCTTGGTGTGCAGCTGCTTATCTGGTTATTCAATCTATTTTGTTCATGCATTCAAAAGCACCTTCACTGGGTTTCATGCTGCTGATTTGAAACCGCTCCCCACTTTGAATCATTCACCAGCTTTGTAAGCCTGCTCTGCTCACTGTCAATCCCTGTCTCTAATGAATAAAATGAATAGAGCAGAGACTAGGATAAATGCATGAAGGACTCTCTTAAGTGTCATCCCACTCTGAGTGAATGACTGATAACGGATCTCTTAAGTGTAGTTTTTCACTCAATGGTGCATTCAACTGAACGCGACTTCGCCTAGATCATATTTTCCTATTTTGCTTCTGAGAATGTCATGTAGGAAAATGGCATCCTGCCTCTTTCTTAGTCACTGGGCTACCTACCCTGTAAAAGAATTGTTCTGATATGCCTTGCTCTTAACAAATACACATTTGCCAATATTTGTCAACATATTGTTCTCTTGAGGATTATAACTTGGTTAATTATTTGTTCTAGTATCTTTCTGTTTATCTAAGTTAGGCAGATTAGTTCGGAATTCCTTTTGCTCCTCCTTTTTCCTCTGTACAAAGATAGATACTCTCTCTGCCATTTTCCAGCCCTCTGGGACATCCTCTTTAATCCTCGAGTTTTTGCAGATAATCACGAATAGCCCAGACCACTTTGATTAGTTCCTTAATTACACTAGTGTGAGTTTCATCAGGCCTCATGAACTCACACTAAGCATTTATCTTATCTAAGTATTGTTTGACCAATTCTTTTTCTAGGTTGGTCTTTATACTTATCACCTGTTAAATCAATTTTGTTGAGTATGTGGTCACAGTTAATTCTTTCACAAAGACTTAAACAGCCTTCTCTGGCTCAGCTTTATTTATCTTCCTTATCCAACAAGTAACAGGCTTTTTTTGTGTTGTCTGGTTGCTTCTGCACATCTGGGGAGCCTTTTATATCTCTTGCTGGTTGTTACTTGTTTTGCATTTACATGCTTGTGCTATTCCTTTATGTTCATTCGTCACCACGTGTCTGTATTTCCACTTCTATAAGGATTTCTTTAGTATTGAGATCTTTCATGAGCAACTAGTGCCATCGTGTTAGTCTTCATTTATACTTTCCCTCTGCACTTCAGACTACTTTGCTGCTGTTCAAAAATAGTTCCAGATAGTAACTTTTCTGCACTTTCCTCTAGAATTTCTTCCTGTGAGACCTGACTTGCCACTTCCTTGGTGCTACTGAAGTTTGCTTTCCAGAAGTCTGGAAAGTTTACTTTGTGGGTTTTTTGTACTCTTTTCATGAACATCACCATTTTATGACCAACGTCACTGCCTTTGCCTTCCATTTTAAAGCTATCATTCCATTCTAGCCTATTCAACAGAATCAAAACTAAAATACACACCCCTTTCCCAGAGAAACATTATTCTTTCCTGGAAACAATTTTTTTTCTGAAGTAGTCTAAGAACATGATGGACTATGTCCTGCCCTATTCTATTAATTAGGTAAAATTTCCCCATTGCCAAGCCTTTACTTGCCTGAGATTTGCGGTAACCTTGGTCACTCTGCAGGTGCTGCTTTTTATATTGAGGTCAGGCTTGGCGATATTTGTTTCATTATGGGTGACAGGAGTCTGTAAGTTAAATCTTTTACAAAGCATTATCACCTCCATTGTCTCCTTGACCCAGGTATGCTTCTGTATTAAGTGGGGTATCGATGATGCTTTAGGTAACAAATACATTGAAGGTTGCAAAGCATTCAGATATCTAATGCCTGGTGGTCAGCCCATTACTTTTTTCTTCTTTAAATGAGTGATTGCATCCAGCTATTTATACAGGCTTAACTGAAAGAAAATTATCCACAGAAGGTTCGGCCGTCCTAACTGGATGAATGTTCTGGGCAGGCACCGCCTTTGTGTTGTCTGGGACCCTCCTACCCCCAGGGCTCCCCAAGGAGACGACATCAAAAGAACTGGTGTTGCTAATAACCTCGTCCAGAGCCTACACTGGTCATAACGAGGAGACTTTACCTTCAGTAACACTGTCAGTCTGAGGCAGCATCTTCAGTGTTTCTTTTCCTATCCACAAGGAAGGATGGAGAGGCAAGCGGGTGTGGAGAGTGGCAGGGATGGAGGTGTGACACCCCCCCACCCCCGGACCCGATTTCTGCTCCTTCCCTTCTTGCGCCGTGCAGATGCTGCAGCATGCCTGGCTTTTAACATGGGGCTCATGCCCAGCACCTCTGGGCTCCCCCTAACACATGGATCCTAAGGTAGGGTTAAAGGCTTTCCCAAAGGACAAGCGCTCACTCCCACTGAGGACTGAAGGGTGAGGGTGCTCCCTATGCTCCTAGCGTTTTCACTGGCTTAACCACGCATTTGACAGCACTTCTACTAAGCAACTACTCTTAAAGCTGTTCTTTCTGTATTTGTTGCCTGCTTAACCGTCTTGGCGGGCACCTCGGGCTTGCCCAGTCAAGGTTGCTGGCCTCGTGCAAATCCTTGGGGCCCTAGATGGCTTTATCAGAAGTCTCCCCCTCTCCTATTTAATGACTGCCATGGTTACAAGCACCACTAGACTGATGATATTCACATGCAGGAAACAATGCAGGGAAAACAGGATTTGCACGGCTCCGGCTGCACTGCCCCAAGAATTCCAGGAAGTGATTGTACTTTATGAAACCGTCTGTGCTCTGTTAGATTGTCTATAGCTTTTAAGGTCAAGCCATAGCACACAGCGTTTGAAATGCCCTTTGTAATAATGAAGACTGTTTATGAACCGGAGTACAGGCTGTATTGTTTACCCTAGGCTTTGGTTAAAAGGTGCTATATTTCAGCCTGTTTTGCAGGATGGCACGGGGAATCTATCACGGGCCTTTCTGGCATGGGCTGGGGTTCAGTTCAAAGGGGGAATGTCCATCATGTCATCGGAGGCATCCCCCTGCCATGCAGAAAGTCACGCAGCAAGCGTGGTCGCTCTGTGAAGCGAACAAAAGAAACGGGGGGGGGGGGGGGAACGTGCGCGCCTGCCGGGGTCCTGGGGGGTGGTTCCTGGCACTTTCCGCAGCGGCCAAGCTGCCCTCCCAGGGTGGGGAGCAGGAGTGGTCGCGGCCGACTTAACGGAAAGGAGCCGAGCGCCAATCCCGCACCCGTGCGGGGGAACAATGGCATCAGCCCCTTTCCTAGGACAGTTCTGGGAAGCGGCCATAAATTCTCTGCTGTCTCCCTGATCTCTTAAATAGTAGGGAGCCCTGGTGGGTACTGACACAGATCTGTGCAGCCGGGCCGTGAACAATGCGATTTCTGAACCAGCCGCCCTTTACGGAAGGGCTCGGACGCTATTTCTAGTGCCTGGCTCACTTTTAACAATGCAGGGGTTAATGAGCACAGCACACAAGGCTGCAGCAACTGACTCTGTGCAGCTCTGATCTGAGCAAAGAAGGGGGGATTTTTCCCTGTCGATCTCTTGCTTTATATTATACTGAAGTCAGCTAACTGACAGCTTGGATGCTAACCCTCTTTGGGCTAAGCCCACTGCTTTTTGAAAGCAGGTTGCTGGTGCGACTTGCCAGTCACCCAGGAAAGCTGGATTTAAAGTGAACTGGTGCTTCCCGCGCCTCAGCAGCAAGGAGGACGTGCCTGTGCAATCGATTACGCTCCTGCCGTAAGGAGTGCAGCCGGCGGGAGAGGGATCCTTGGCTGCTTCGGGGTGGCTGCCAGTGGTGATAAGTCAGAAATATCACAGCTGACTAATGACTTGCAGAGGGACACTGTGAAGTTTGAAAGTTGAGAAACGGCTTTTTTTAGAAATGAGTTTTAGGTTAATGACCATGCAGTGACAGGACTCAGGCTGGTAAATATTGGTCGGCAGCCTGGGAGCCATGCCAAGGCCTGCGAACAGTGTGCTGCCTCTTAAACTCAGGTTTGACTTGATCTGGGTAGGGAGATCACTCACTGAAGACCATGTGGGGATATGCTGAGGGAAGGGTGTGTCCAGAGGCATTGGGAGAGGAGGACTGGGAACTCGGCTGAAGTCCCCCAAGGGGGGATGAAAGCCCTCTGCAGCGCCTGTGGGAAAGTCAAGGTGTGCGCTCAGTTTGATTCATCCCCTCCTTTCCCATCATCCCTGGCAGGGGAAAAAAATTCATGCTGTTCCTGAGATATGGAGGGGCTCTGAGGTAGGTAAATTGCCTGAAATGTGTCCTAAACTAAGGACTCTCCTCTGGGTCTTGTTTCTTTTGCTGTTTCTGCATCACAGAAGATCATCTGGTTTCAGAACAAGTAAAATATCTTGCTTGGATAGGCAAAGTCTCCTATCTGACCAGGACCAAACCATGTAAAGCCAATGAGGTAGCCTGGAGTAGAGCTTTGTTCTCTAATACATAAGAGCTCAGAAGAGGAGTTAAATGAATGTGTAAGTAACATTTGCTGCAAATGCTGAGGGATGAAACACTTGTTTTTGATAGACATCTTTCACATCCTGTCCCATCACTTTTTTGAGCACTCTCACTTGTCCATTTTATCCACCTTTGGAATCTTGATGTGAATTAAACAAAGTCGTTTTGTTCTTGCATACTTGCATAGGAGTTTATTTGCTGAGCTGCAAGTAGGCCTCCTCGTTGTCATTGCAAAACCACTACTAGCTACTGCTGCTGAGGGAGATGTAGGTAGGGGGAGGCACCTTTCCCAGGCGCTGCCAGCTCAGATACTGGTTTGACAACAAGTCTTTGGTATAAGCAGTATTTCCTCTGCAGGAAAAAGCAATTGGCCGCAGCTGCACCCTTGCGCATCCCCTCCCATACACCCTCCCCAGGTCCTTCTGCACTGGCCCTGCTGTCCATAAAAATTGCTCTGATTCATTCCCCTCTATCTTTATCCAAAGTCCTGTATCTGATGGCATTGCAACTTGTAAGAAGCCTCCCCAGATGTCTGCGTTTATTGAACAGAAGGAGCTACAGAGCTGGAAGCCTGAGGAGGTGATAACCCCCAGGTGCTGCAATGTGGGAGCTCCTAAGGGATAGGGACAGACACTACATGTTTTAGGGAGAGGACAACAGAGGGGTAGGAGAGGCTGGAAGAGGGGTATGGTGCAACCTCCCCTAGGGCTAGAAAAACAAGTATTTCTGTGTGCTAGGTTCTAACCGTGCAAAAATGTCCTAACCATGTATTCTCCCTTGACCCTTTTAAGTGACAATAGCTGTGGCTCCTAGCAGGTGTAAGAGGAAACTTTTCCATCTTGAGAAGGTGCTTGTAGATCCAAGGGATCCTTCAGGAGCCGGGCTCAAAATTGTGTGGGCTAGAGGACGAGGGACCAGAGTCTGCCTTTTTTTTTCTCTCTCTTGCCAAAATACTGTAATTACTTTATATATTGAGCACACCTGAACCTAATCTCAAAAAAGGACACAAAAAAGAACTGCCATCTCCAGGAGTTTTCTGCTGAGCCTTTCACTGTATTACGTGCATGCCACATGGGCAACCAAATTGCATGCTGTTACAAAATATTCCTGTTTTTGTCTTTGTCAGTCTGTGTGTGATTGTGTGGAAATAAACACATTTTCCCTGCTCAGGTCTTTAAGTCATCATTTTTTTTAATCTATAAAAACACCATAACAGGAATTTTAAGATATCATTATTTTTAAAACTTATTTTAATAAACTTAATTGCATTATGATATTTCAAAAAGTGATAACCCCCAAAAAACATTGCTGCCTTCTCTGTGAGCTTCTAGGATGTGTTTGGTAAGTGTTTTCAGACTCCCTTCTGCAACCTTGAGGTTTGGAAATGTGCTCATTTTGAAAATGAAATTCTTGGACATTCCTTTCATTCCCAAAACTGAGGTTTAGGAAATGCATCAGCTGTCACAATACCTGTGATGAGATTGCTAGAGTTGACGACATTAAACGGCATAAAACTGTCTGCCATTTGTCACACTAATATTCATGCGTACAGGAAAAGAACGATATAAAATCATCACTATATTTAAATCTGGGCATTTTCACAATCAGAAATTGAATTTCTTGCAGCACTTCAACTGACCAGCTATTTTCACATTATAAATGTTATTTTCAGTTTGGAATACCAGGTGATTTTTTTTTTTCCTATGTAGGGGGCAAAAGCCCATCCTGTCAATCAAATCCAAATATATTGTGAAGGAAAAAAAAAAAACCTTCAAAGACTTTAAAAAAGAAAGTAATTTCAAAATGCAGAAGATTTAAAATGATACACTGTTTCCTATCTTCCAAAATTAATTACATATTTGTCCCAGTTAAGACTCTTCAGGATTTTTTTCTCCTATATATTAAGTGCTCAGTGCTCTGAAAAGTCTGGCTCCTTATAGGTGGCTCAAGTTAATAAAAATAAGATGACGGAGGTTCCTCAAAGTATTAGTCACTTTGAAAAAATGTTGGCACATGTGTATCTCTGTGTGAGCAAGCATAAGGATCCAAGCTTATTTTTATTGCTTAGTGGCTAATTGAGGGTAAAGCATTAGATGCCGCTCAAATGTGGCATCAAACCATGCCCTGCAAGGTGTTCAGGAAGCAGAAAAGTGAAGAGCTGGACAAAGCAAATCTTAAAAATAACATTGACTTTACTGGGTCTACTCATATGTATAAGGTTAATCATGGGCTTAAGTGCTCTGCTGTATCAAGAGCAACTGCTTAGCTCTTTATTGGGTAGATCCTTGTTTCTGTTAAGCTACTGGTCATCTTTCAGTACACTTTGAAGATTTCATACTACCAGAATTGTTCATTACAATGGTTCTCTGATTGTTATTCACAGTTTATCAGATACAATCAATTGCTTAGTTTCTTTTTGGTTTTCTTCCTGGAAAACTGGAAATGCATACCCAGGAAGATAGTGACTGCATTCCTAAGAACGAATACCTGAAACTTCTGAGGTTGAGAAATATTTTTGTGCCTGCTATACTTGTGAGTAATGAAGAGAATGACCTCATGAAAGCAGCAGAGCAACAGTCTTTGATTTGAGACTCAGTTCTCAAATCTTTTTCTTATTTGGTCTGTGTGTGTGTGTCTGGTAGAGCACATAGGATATACGCATACTAAAATAGGGCCCCTTCCTACTGAAGGGCCAAAGGGTTTTTTCCCCATATACCAAAAGAGAAGCTGATTATCTGGCTTCAAGTTCAAATGCGAAATTCCTACTGCAGAGACCTAAAGCAATATTTAGTTGGAGGAATAATTCAAACTTGTCATACAGAGGGGTAGATCCTAAATTAACTGGATCTTACCAGAAAAAAAGACTGCAGTGCCAAACTAGGAGAGCTGAGCTAAAAGCATAGATGCACAATCCAACAAACTAGGAAATTGCAGTTTAAGGGGAAATACAGTAAAAGACATTTAAAGGGTAAGAAAATGAAAATGAATGAAGGATGAGGGAAATGCTTGTTTGAGAAGTATCTGGAGAAATTGAGACTTCCTAATTTAGGGCTAAATTAGTCCTCTTTATAGGGGGAAATACTTTCATCGACTAAGAGATGGAGGTGATAAAGCTGTCAAGAAAGGGAGAAAATGAACAAGGAGGAGGACTAGGCCAGCACTGTACTGAGTACTTCAGTTGTACTGGGAAGGCTGTTGAGGAGCTCCTGAAAGCCTTCCTCAGTCACCCTGGAAAAGCAGCAGAAAGGGAATGGAGCCAGTAAATGTTACGTTCAAGATAAAAAGGAAATCATTCTGTAAGGTGCATGGGACTCCATCCCAGCTTTCAGAAGCCAGGCTTTAAAAAATGGTTCAATCTTTGTACAGGCAGTTGCAGCCTCTGTGATGACACTAGATACAGTCAGTATTTTTAAAAATAAATCTAAGGTCTCAAATTCAGGGGGTACAGTAACTGATGCAGCTAAGGAGCAGACAAGTAGTATCACGATTGCCTGTTTGCCTAATAATACACAGCTTTGGTCCTGAGCTCTCTTTCTCCCCTTGTCCTGGGCATAAGATTAAAAAATTGCTGGGCAATCCCGTCACCACTGAATGCCTTGGCATTCAGCGTTGGGCAACTCCCAAGCTGTAGCTGATGAGTAGCTCCTGCAAGACAGCCTGTAGTTCCCATCCATCACCAGAGCATGGCTCTCTAGAGAGCCCAACAGATAAACTAAAAAAACGTGACATAAATTACACAGCCAACTCTTGACGGCTTTGGCTCCATGCTTCTAACCACAGCTTTTAAGGACTCAGCTTAACTTGTGATCAAGAATAGTTTCAAAGGTTCCCAGATCATAGCCCTTTATCAAACGATAAGCGTTTGCCTTTATAAACCTGAGCACAGCTTGTGTGACTGGGGCAGGAAGTTAACTTCTACCAGAAGATTTTTGCTTGCTTGCTTGTTTGTTTGTTTATAGTGAGCGTCTAACACAGGTACCGGAGTCACCTAATTACATGGCTCAGTTTTCCAGTGTTATGCACTTTGTTGCTGTCACGGACAGAGCTGGTTGCCTCGGAAAAATCAGCCTATGCTTGTGAGTGACTTATCTAATTCCAGGGCTGCATTCCAGGCTAAAGCATTTTCAAATCTTTGTCTCTTTTTTTTTCTTGCAGTATTTCAAGTGTTAATTACTTAAGTAACACAATTTTTATATTAAAATACAGAATTCAAAGGGGTTTAGTATGTTTACCATATCAGTTTGTTGCCAAATATTTCTTTCCTATTGCTTTTAATTTTTATGAGTGTTTCTTATTGTTAATTGTTTGATTTTAATCAACACCTTAAAGCCTCTAGGGCATTATGCAAACTCATTCTTACTAACCCCAGAAGTTCACAAATCTTCAGTAGCTTAAAAAGTGTGTTGCCTTTATTTTAAGTGTCATAAGGAATCTGATAGTCTTTTTACTTACATTCTGGCTTTTCAGCCTCTTGCAGTCATTCAAGCGGCGTTTTCAAGCTTGTCCCTGTAGCTGTGCGTATGCCGTTTTTTCCTAAGGGAAGCTGAATGGCTCAGCCCCAAGACTGCAGAAGTTGGGGTTTAATTAGGCCCTGAAATATTTCGCAACTCATGGTAAAGCTGGCAACGTTATAGACAATTCAAAAAAAGGTTCAGATCCAGTCATAATCGAAAGAACAGGCTGTTGAGTTGAGACATATATTTGCATTTGGGCTGCTCTGCAAAGTACTTGGGTCCTCAGCACTAGGCTCTAAATAAATAAATAAAAGAGCAGCATGTTTAAAAGCCAGCAGGAGTGAAAGTGCTTTTCTTTGTCTTTTATGTGAAAAGTTTGCACAGCAGCCAAAAAAACAAACAAACCAACCCCCCAGAAAAATGCAACCAAGCGGTTGCTAAAAGAGACATTAACCTAACACTCCTGCAACATGAAAGAAGCCCGTGGAGAGATTTTTGTATGCATTTTTAGATAAAGTGTGTGGACAGTTTTAAATAAAACCTGAAAGGTTGAAATCCTCTACCACCACTACATATCCACCTGGCTTAACAAGAAAATCCCTAAAGTATGTTTGTTGACAGACTAGTAACAATTGCAGAGTTAATGCTGCTATTTACCACTCTCTCTCTCTCTCTCTCCTTTTCTGTTTTTCCCCTCCTCTTCCCCTTGATGGTCTCAGAAGCTTTGCCCACATGTATTTTATTTGCTCATTGATTCAGCTCAACTCTGTTTTAATCCAGAACAACAGGAGTAAATGAGGCCTGGGTTTCTTTTTTATTATGATTATTCTTTTTTGCAGGTACTGTTTGTTTGGAGATTAGGGAGGCCTGGGGAAAAAGGGCATTTGCAGCATGTCTCCTAGGATGCCTTATTAAAGGATGGCAGTTTGTTATCGCTTCTCATCACACAGCTGTGGCCTCTTAATTCCTGTTGTTTCTCAATATGCATTCTTTAAGCATTTCCATGTTGACAGTGATATAATTTGTGGTATGCCCTCCCCCCCTTTCCCTTTCTGTTTTCATCTTATCTGATTTGTTGTTGAATAATTTTTTGTTTAGGGGTTTTCTCTGAACTTGTACAGAGTTATTTTTAAGTTTCACAAAATTTTAAAACAGAAGAGAAAATAAAAACGAGATCTGGGTGGAAAAAACAGCTGCAGATTTTGGGAATGCTAGCAGGCAAGAACAATATGGACTGTAGCCAGTTTTCAGGAAGGATGGCCTGGTCCTAAACGCCTGTTTTTTAGACCAAAATATGTTGCATATAGTAGACCAGTCCTAAACAGTTCTGAAAACTGAAGACTATGAGGTTACATTAGCTAATATTTGAAATATATAAGCTGGAGCTCAGAGAGCAGGTGGCAGCAAGAGGAATAGCAAGCAGCTCCAGTGCAGCAAGGCTCAGAGCTCCTTAGAGGGCAAAGCCCAGCTGGATGAAGGGCTAGCAAACCATGGCACACAACAGGAGACGTGATAGGAGGGCTAACATGCTCCCGCTTGAAATAAAACACAAAATAGTACGTGGCTGACCCAGAGTCTTGTGCTGAGGCAGCATGCTCATTTAGCTGGAAAGGATGAAACTAAAGAAGTGGAAGTAATGACTAAAGTGCGTTCACTCTGAATTAGAGCATCCTTAGGGCACTCTTCAGTCTCCTATGCTTATGCTCAGATTTGCTGTTTTGATTTGTGCAAGAGGTTGAGAGATGGCCATGGAAATCATTGCTTCTTGCTCAGGTGCAAGCTCAAAAGTCCATCACCAATGGTTTAGGCTAGTCACAGCAGCTGAAATCACAACTTTGAGTTAGGGGCAGGAAGCCACAAAAAGGATAGCAGTACTAGAAAACCTTTTAGAGCAATGTAGGGGGAGAGGCCTGGGATGGTTGCCCCCTCTGCTACTCCTCCATGCCATCAAGAGGACGCCTGCTCAGAGGGAAATGTGCCACCGCCTCGTGTTGGACTTCTTCACATCATATCCACAACTCCAGGCCATCTTGCCTGTGGAGCTGAGGTCAAATGCAGCCCTTCAAGTTCCTTACCAGCATCACAGCAAGGTCCTTGGAGCATTGCTGGACTTTGAATTTTCCTTTTCCAGTAGCTAACTATGGATATAGGCATGAGGAAGATCTTGCCTTGCCTGTTCTTTTCAGACTTTGTCCTCCCTCTCCAGTTACAGCGTTCACCACAAGATTAGGAGTAAGAAAAAGAAGAGAACGGCAGTCACAAGGAATATAACCCCTCACTAGCAAATCAGCTCCTATTAACAAAAAATCTGTTCCCCTTGTCAGATTACCTGACATTCCTGTCAGCCAGCTCTTATACTGAATAAGAATTAAATAACAATCTGCAACAGAACCAGTAAAGTTGCTGAAGAAAGTACCCACAGAACGTTTCAGACGTAATAAGGAAGAGTTGTCAGGAGCCAAGACGTTACAGCACCATCTGAAATTCCCCAATATGTATGTCCGTACAACAAACAAAAAATCTACACAATGGAAACAAATAGACACATGGAGAAAGGGAGTGACTTGATGTTTTCACACTGTGTACCCACAGAGTGCCCGTTGGCTTCACTGCAGTTTTCCTTCCTTCTAGGCATCATTACTCAAGTTTTTTCCTCGCTGCGGTGGCAGAGGTGGAGCAGTTATCCCCTTCACAGAGTGGGCTTCCTTCTCTCAGTGCAGTTTAATTCTATTAGCCGGTCTAGATTTCTTCATTTTTAGTTAGATGTTCTTCCCCCTCCCAAAGTTCTCTGATTGAATTCTTTTTTCTGACATCTTAGCTAGACTGAGCTATCACTGTGTGATAGGTCTATTATAAATGGAGAAAATCCTGATAATCAACCGATGGGCCAGCCTGCATGTGTTGATGCTCAGGTTGGTTTTGCTAATGCCTTTTAAGGGTGAAAAGGCAAACTGAAGATCAGGCTGATAATTGCTCTTACCTAGTCCTTTGGTCTTGGCTTGAAATATTTGCCGAGGTCATTTTTTGAAGTAACCAGCTGTTAGAGCCTTGATTTTTATTGTGGAAATGGATCAAGGTCTGGCTGCATAAAATCAGGATGGCATTGGATGGAGGAAGAGAAAATTACATCCTGTACATCACTACTTTCCTTTCAGGACTCTCAACTCAAATATGTTCACAGGTAGTTAGGCTAAAATGCAACATGGCTCAGTTTTCTTTGAACTTTCTGTAGGAATTTTCTCTCTACAGGAAAAACTGCAGTACCTCAGAATCAAGGGATTATAGGTCCTTGCTTCTGGTTTCCTTGGCTGTAAAAATCAAACAAAACTATTAGATTTATTTACTCATTGTCCCTGTGATTGCCCCTTTATTAAATCTGAGATTTCAGAGAATTGTACAAAGTCACTTCGAAAGGGATCTCAGGAGCTCATCTATTGCAACCCTCCAAAATGAGGTATCCTTCCACATATTTCAAGAGGAGTTTTTTGATCTGTTTTTAAGAGGCCCTTCATGGCCTTTATACCTCTTCTCAGGGGCCTGCGAAAGGTAGCTGAGAAAGCGAGCTCCATGCCTTCACTATGTAGCTATCTTCAGATAGCTATCTCCTACTTGTAAATATTTAGGTGCCCAGAAATTGAAAAAAGTTGACAATAACTGCCCCAGAACCTCTCTTTCTGATATTTTTCTAACTTAGGCTTAAAATCTTCCAGGGAATGTGATACCACAGCCTTCCCAGGAAACCTCTTTTGGAGCTTTACAGATCTTGCAGTGGTAAAGAATTTTTCTAATACCCAACCAGGATCATCTTTCCTGAACGTTTCCACTTCTATTACCCAATGTATAGGCAGGGCCATTGATCACCAACCTCTTTTAAGGACATTTCCATATTAGAAGGTTATCACTGCCTCTCGTCAGTGTTCATTACTCAAGATCGAACACACAGTACCTATAGCTGCTCCTCACAAGTCATAATTTCCCAGCTTTCTATCATTCCTCTTGCTCAATTCTGTACTCAGTCCGTTTTGCCTTCAGAGACCGGCATTGCCAGTTCCCACCTTGTTTCTGATGCTGACTTTGGAGGCAGGTCACCGAGGCTTGTTAGACACGCAGAAACTTAGGCACCAGCCTGATGCTCTTTTGGCATCATATATCCAACCACTAGTATTCAAAAAATGCCAGCTAACCTTATAAGCATCTATGTTCTTTTTGTACTTGGGTTTCCGCCGGGGAAGTTTTTACTCACATCCACCTGGTTTTGACAATAGAGGTCTCCTCAGAGCATATCTTACACCTCAGCCTTGCCAAGACTTGCAGAATGAGCACTGCCCTGTCTCATTCTACATGTAGAAAAACTATTTTCATGTGCCCCCTCAAATCTTTTTTTTTTTTAACTAGATTTTTCATGTTTTTCCTCAGACTTTCCAATCCTTTTACTGTTAGAATATTTGGTGTAGACGTTCTCCTCTCTCCCTAACTAACCTTTTAAACAAGAAGGAGGACACAACAGTGGCACTGTGTTCCTTGTTGCCTCAAAAACTAAAGGGCACTCAAATACAGTGCATGAGAAACAGGTTCGAGTTCTGCCTCTGTATAAAGTCATTTTCCCCTTGCACCAGTTAGTGCTTTAACCATTGCCTTTTTTGTTCCCTCACTGCCACCAACTCATTTAGCCAGCTCATGCAAAGATGGGCTCTTCTATAAATCTTCTAAAAAGCTGAAATCCAGGAGAAAGACTATTGCTGCCAAACCTGGATAAAACAAGATGTTTATGTCCTTGAGGGAGTAAAGCTGAGGTCGTAATACTTTTGGATGATTAAATGGCCTTGTTATCTTTCTGGCTTCAGAAGGCCCTCTTTTTACGTACTTGAGCACAGCAGCGTTTTTAGGTTAGAGCTTACTTTTTAGGGATTGACATCAAGAAGAGTCTCAGGAGGCTGGATTAGTCCTGGACTGACTGGGTCGGGCTGGCTCGGGCATGGCAGAGATTGCTGCAGCATACTGGGGAAAGCACATCCCCACAGCAGCTGTGATCTGTATCCCACAGTGCCAAATATTGAATTAGCAAGTAGCAGGGCAACAGCTTGATCCAAACAGCAGCTGCCTGTCATACGGTGGTGTGTAACACTCAGCATCATGCTTGTGGGGATGGCACCATCAGATGGGCTTGCCTGTTTACGAGCAAAAAGTGTAAACTGGCTTTTTTCTAGGTATTAATCGAAAGAAATCTCGTAAGTTTGAGAAACGCTCACCTGCAGTATCCTTGCAGGTTCAGTTTGGGGACCTGAGCTGTTTCCACTTGCTGCTAAAGCACCTTGAAGAACAACAGTATTTATTTAGCAAATCAATCAATATTTAGTTCACTTTTGTGAAACATCAAACTATGCTTCTTATTTATAGCTAGATGCTTTTACTCTTTTTTTTCTAATTGAGTGCCTGTTCTACACAATTCAATTCAATTTATTTTGTCAATGGTGAATGTTTGCAGCCGACATTAGGAAGGTTTCTAAGCAGTTGTTGAGCACGAAGTTTGAAACCCATTCTTTGACCTAAACTTTGCTGGCTGTTGTGATTTAACTTTTTTTTTCCTTATACACTAGTTCCTAGCTGTAAACAGGGGAATTTTTTTTCCATGAACTCCATTTCTGATGGTCACAAAGATTTGATATTAACCTGAGGTGTTGGTGCCCTCTAGTGAGCAGCTTTTAAGTTCAAGAAAAAAGCATATGTGGCAGAAATTAATAGCTCCTGCGATCTCCTCCTGCGGTTTGCGCTCCGGTTTTAAATCGTTATAAAGCTTGTAATGTTACAAAGCAGAAGTGCACACCTCTGCAACCCAAAGGGCCTCTGTTAGTAGAACAGAGCTAACAATTTACAGTGTATAATTTGCTCAGGAAACATAGTTACGAGCTTTTTCTGCACTCAGATTGCCGGTAATTGCTCTTTTCGCGCACTTGCATGACTGTGTTCATAGGGTCACCTTCTGCCATACACCCAGGGCACCCAGATATCTTTTCCTGCAAGGCTGCCCCCTCTCATTGCATGTGACAAACCCAGACATTGTGTCCGTGCTTCCACTTTTAGCAGAATCACCGCTTCTCAGACAGTTGTCTTTTCTTGTCTTAGCCCAAAAGATTTTTAAGCACTTTGAGGTCTGGGCATATTTTTAAATATCTGCTCATACAGTGGGGCTCTAATCCTTGGTGCTACCATGATACGGAGGTAGTAGGGAGGATGGAGCATTGCAGTACTGCCACAACTGAAACGGCTGGTTAGCGATCATGCCTGGTCAAACAAGTCATGTTATAATGTTTTTCTATTTACTTGTTAGAAGGATGTCACCTTTATATTCAGCACATCACAAAGTTTTTAGTCTCTGTGAGAGATACAGTTAGTAAGAGTGGGATGTCTTTGATCCATTTTCCTGAAGGGCTGGGCTGATCTCTGTGAGTTCCTCCTGGAGAAATTAAGGTACTTATATTTACGTTCAGTCAACCTAATGGCATGCACCGTGTGCCTTTAGCTGGGAATGTGTTGACTGATTTTCCTCGAGCTGACACAGCTGTGGTGGGGCCTGGCAGGGCTTTCAGGAATTGGGTCCTTATCCCGCATTATGCAGGGAACACTCTAAAATACTGTTTAAACGGGGATACCCTGGCATCAAAGGGTTGGGTGCCTCTGCACAGCGGACAGAAGTTGGCTAATGGCAAACAGGCAGAGATGACACCAGACAAGGCTGACACCAAACATCTGTGTTGCCTGGGCAAGTCGCATTCCCAGGTCGTTTTGAGGCTGGCGAGCTGGTGGCAGAGCTCTCGGACCACAGGAAATACGGGCTGGGGGAATAAGTGTACTGGAAATAAGACAGGCTGTGCTGCTTGCGGCACGACCACCTCCTAGCAACAGTCTGCATTACCTGTAGCAAGTGGCATAAAAATACGGAGAAGAATTTTAAACTTGTGCTGAGAATACCATTTTTAATCAGCACTTAGCACACTTCCTAAACATTTTATTCTCAGTTTAATGACAATATGTAACCTCTTCTTAGATGCCTTGAAAAGATACCTGGGATGACAGGATCAACAAACATAACGCAGCTCTTCCTTCTGAATAAGTACATGACTTGCTTCTCAGGACAACAGGGCCGATAAACAATTCCAGCTGTTTCAGGCAATTATACTCTCTCTGTACTGTATGAATACTACAGTGTCAGGCAGGTGTTTTTTCTATAGTATTCAGTGTTGAGCTTGGCTGATGAACATCTTTATTCACACACACTGTTTAGGTTTGACAGGGTTTTCAACTACAACAACCTAAACCAGCTGGAGAGTGCTTATGCAGGCAGTGACTGCTCAAGTGATAACCCTGAAAAATAGCTGACAAAGTAAACATACATAATGCACTTAACCAGCGTGTTTTCTAGGACACATTCAGGTTAACTGCATCGGAAGGTTTAAAACTGCCTTTTCTGAGTATGGCTCTTCCCTACCAAAGCAGTCGTGATCTTTCCTGTCAAATACAGGAGAAAGCAAGCAGAATCTGCAAGTGGAAGAGAAATTTGGCATAGCTTTGGAAAATTTCATACCAGGCACCGGGACCATTCCCAGAACTCCAAGTTCAAGAATTACAAAATTGCCTTTTATACAAGAGTTGCAACATTTTTGCAAAAGACAGAGCTTGGACAATACCTACCTACCTCTGTCCTTTCATAGGGAGAAGGCAAGATTTCAATTTCCTGTTAATTTGAGGAAAAATGCAGTACATTTAAATGACTCAGTTACATTCAGTTACAGGCATGCCTATTTATGAGAAGTAAAGAAACTGTTTGAGATATCTCAGAAAAGCAAGACTATAAATAACAGTAAAATTCTACTACAGATGGGCACGAACTCCATCTTTTAATATGAACACTTCATGCTTTGGGGCACTTGGCATCCGAGTCTGACGTTTGCATCATCAAAATGTTTAGAATCCTCCTACACAGGATTGTAAAACATGCAGTTTTCAGCAAAACATATCACTTCAGTCAGATTCGTTCTCTGCATTTTCCTGCCTTTCCCTATTTTTCCACCCTTCTCCTGCTAAGACCTAAAGATTATCACAGAAGCTTATTTGTAAAGACATTTTTTAAAATAGAGCACTATCCCTGCTAAATATTTCTATAAAATTCCCTATTAGATGGTACCCACCTTTGGAACCCTGAGGTAATATCCTGTTGTTTTCTCAAATTTAATTTTATATACGTTTCTCGCTGAGCACATTTCACACATCAAATTTTAACCTTAGGTCTATAATAGTCTCTATGGCAATTTCATCCCCTTCCTTCCAGCTTTTAGAGGAAACTTTTTCTTTCCTTTTGAGCACACAACCTCCACAAGCTGATTCCGATATTTCCCTTCACAGTTCACGGAGAAATTTGTCTGCAGAGAGACACAAACCATAAAAAAAAAGATTAGCAGTAAAAGGAGATTCAGAAAGTTATTATTATGTAAGGGAAGCAGAACTATTATGTAAGGGAAAAAGCGCTCTGGAAAGGAAGGAGCGCAAAGTATTCTGCAAACTTAACTCCTCAAAGGCCTGAGGAAAAAAAATATCCTTGAAAGCCTGGGTATTTTTCTAATAGTAACAGCTAGTCTGATTAAGAATATTGTCTCTGCCTGGAAACTTTGCAGCACTTCTTTCATCTAGACCATTGCTAGCTACAGTGATGCTACCACTGCAGTGGTAGCACTTTACTGCTAGAAGGTGTGCAGGGTCAGTGGTGGTGAGGTCAACCTGAGCAGGGTAGCTAAGGCCACAGAAATCAATGTACCCCTATATTTTTAAACAGCAAACTGCTCCCATACCTACCTCTGTTTTCCCCCATTCAGTCCTGTCAAGTGTCTGTTAGAATAGTGACTTACAAGGACATTTTCAAAAGCTGGAAACACTGTCTAAGACTCTTTCATTAGGACTCCTTTATTTGCTCCATCCATCCCTGCAGGTGGATATTCCTTTTAATGAAAATCAGTAGAGCCAGGACTCTTGGAGAATCAATTTTTTTCTGTGATAGAGGCTTCCAGTCTCCACGAGAGCAAGCAAAAGCACAGCGCTGCAATTGCGTACCTTACGCATTTTGGAGCATTATATGAGTTCTGACCCTGCTTTGCTTGTTTGGCGTTTTTCATGTATACATTTTGCATGCAGAGTGTATTCTGGATTTACAGATCACATGTACAGAAGAGGCAGACTGAAAGAAGACTCACGAGTTGTATTTCTTAAGAGTCAAGATAGAAAATCCTTTAGGATGTGAACCAGTGGAGATTTAATAAGCTGGCTCCGCTCTTGAATAAATCATTCCCTGGTGCATTAACAGAAACACTAATTTAAGCTTCGATCCTGTTAATGTGACCACAAAAGCAGTCTTATTACGATATGCAAAACACTTGGTTTATACTGCCCTCTTCTGTAGGACATTGAAAATGAAAGCAGAGTTAAGGCCGGGCACTGGTCTAAGACAAGAAATGCAATTTACTTCTATCCCTCTGTGTCGAATTCCTCCTCTGGGTCAGCTTCTGCCTCCCATTGTTATTTGTGAAAACATTGCCCCTAGCTGGAATTTCACGCTTCATTTTCACTTTTTCGTTTTAAGTTGGCCTTTGCTAATAGCAGCTCTGAAGAGTAGGTGTGTTACTTCTCAAAATACCGCAGTTACGTAAAGCCTGATTGATATGAGCTAAGGTGGGCAGAAAAAAACGATCAAAGTCTGACTGTTTGAAAGAGAAGAATGTATTTTTGTTTAAAGTGGTGGGAGGGCATAATTACCTGCGCTGTGCAGAGGAGAGATCTAAGCTGACATTGCCAAGGGAAGAGGCAAACCTATAGACGGCAGGCCGCCCTCCTCGCGTGCTGCTCCACTCCTGGGCCACCCTGTCCAGAAGTATCCGAAAAACAGCACGAAGGGTTTCTAAAATCCCATTACAGAGGTAACGCAGCAGCCAAACAACGCAGAGCTGTTTATCCCAAGAGCACCAGCAGTCAGTGTAATCACAGCACGCCTCTGAAGGGCTCCCAGCGCTTCGGTGCCCCAGGGCGCGTGGCATACACCCACCAAAGCGGCGAGCGGCTTTCCAGGAGCACGCTGCGTGCCCTGCTGCACCGCCTGGGGACGCCGAGGTCCCGCGCGGGGCACCATCGTCGAGCGTTGCCCCGCTGGCACGGATGCTGAGAGGCGGTCACAAACACCTCATGGCCCTGAAGTTGTCTAAGGTTGGAGGAAAACAAAAAAAAAGCTAGAGTGAAGCCTCAACGCCCAGAGTCAGTTTTATATTCAAGGCACGCTTCTTATTAAGGGACCAGAAAGAAGCTGGAAAGGAATATTTTAAATAAAGGTAGGTGCAAATTTCCAGCTTCTGCTTTGTTGGGATTTGGTTTGCATCTGCCTTTAAGTTTGAAAGGTAGATCTTAAAACCCTTTCTTTAAATCCTTAAGCCAGCTATGTGCAGCATTTCATTCCTCTGAAACCAGGGAATCCTAATTTCTGCAGTGTTTCCGCCAAGCTGTCATCCCTTAGGCTGGTGTACAGAGGTTTTTGTAAACATTTGATTTGGCCTCGGAAGGCTCTCTTTTAGTCCTATGATTAGGTCTTTCCATGTAAGTTCATTAAATTCAGTCTATCAGGAAGCCATTTTACTCACTCGGTAAATCATAATGGAGACGAGGAAGAACTTGCAGGTACACAGCATATTACAGCTTTGATAAATATCGGAGCTGGTGTTCGGATAAAGAAATCCAATAAAAGGGACTCTTCGCTGAACAAGCTATTTTAAGATGCATTTTCACTTCTTAATGATCCTTCAGTTACCAGCTTCCTGACCAGTAATGAGAATAGCTGAAACAAATGAATTTGTAGATGCACGATTTGACATTTTTGTAATTTTGTTTTATAACTAATATTCTCATACAGAAATACCACAGCAGTGATGCTACAGCACAGCAGTTTTTGCTGTTAACTTGTACATGTATATAACTATTTTAAAATAATATGTCAAAGCATTTAGTTGGGCTATTGGTGCTTTCAAACATTTTTTTAGTCTCTGGTACTCAAATGGCTTTACCGATAATAATACGTGTTCCAGCATTTTATTCCTAACAGAAGAATATGTATAGCAGTTGACCAGGAAACTTTTTTTTCCCTTGAACATTAGCACATCATTTGCTTTCTCTTTTCTTCTGAGATCTGCTATGATCTTTCAGAAGTATTATGAAAAGCTGGAAAATTCCCTTAATGCTTTGCAGTGCATATTATTTAGGGGGCCTACTTAGTTCTACTTTTCAGGAATTCTTTTTTTGAGTGTGTATTAATCACTTGTTTTTTACAGGGAGTCCCTTGCTAATTGCTCATACTCTGCCATCATATTTTTCTAGTTAAATTCAGGTTTCTCTACTGTCATTCTGGTCACGTTTCCTAGAGAATGTAAATTCCCCCTCGTACTACTTGGAAGCCAAAAAAAACTCATGAAAACTAGAAGCGGGTTCAAGCAAAAACTTCAGATCCAGGTACAAACTTTGCCAAAGTCCCTGTGTAGTCCAATAGGAGCATACAGGCTAGGCATATGTAATATATTGAATAAGGTGCAGTCTGAGAACTACAGAGCAGCTGGAGTCGGCCTGTTGGGTTTTCTCCTGCTTTGAGGTGACGGAAGAGCAGGAGTTTTCCCTCGCAATATATGGCCACTTTTTATCACCCTGCTTCCCCACCTTGAGAGCAGAAGCCTTGCAGGTGGTCAGGCTGAAGGGCTGCAAAGGACCGGCTGGCTTCGTTTAGAGGAACGACCAGGTCTCTGTTATGGCACAGACCCAGCCTGCGAGTGAGGGAGCCTTCCCCGGTTCTCTCTGCCTCTGCAGCGCCAAGCTCTGCAAAGCCTCACCAAGCTTCTGACTTGCACGGCGCTCCAGCAGACCAGCAGAGCAAAGGCATAAACAACTTTTTGCTGCTGCTGACCGAAGCGCAGCATTTTCTTGTGCCAGGAGCCGAGGCTCACCGAGAGTCCCAGCTCTGTTAGCAATGAAAGAAGGGCTTTAACAATAGACAGCCTCAATAGAAGCGGTTGCTACGTGGGAGGATATTGAAAACAGTGACTGGCATTACACTTTCTTCTGTCTTCTCCAGCACACAAACCCCAAGAGCTGCAGAAACATGGCTGCTCCTGTGGCCAAGTCTATTACCTTCCTCTCTTTCCCTTTTTTCCCTGCTCCAGTCATTAGTGTTCTAAGAATAACTCCAAGTAATCACACCAGTGGTGGAAGAGTGGTATTTTCCGGCCCTTTACGCTATCACAAGTGTACATTCACATTTTGTGGGTATAACATCTTCAGCTGTGTCTACAGCACCCAGTGCGGAGGAACATGCATTTGCTTCGCTTTTGCCCCGGGAGGGCTGACGGGGGGCCGTTTCCGTTCTGGGAGCAGTGCGGTTCGCCACATGTGCCAGGTGGCAATGTTAGCACCGTGGTGCACCCTCAGCAACCTCCCCTGCGGGCCACAGCCAGACCTTTTTCAGCCGATTGTGCAGACACTGCCCCATCCTTAAAAGCCAGTTGATGACGTTGAGAGGGCACGGCAAGGAAGCAAACCATGCTTGTTTTTTAACTGGTACAGAGCAGGTCCTCATTCATTTTCTAGAGAAGCTGCGGGCTGCCTCTGTCATGTCATGGTCAAATTTTGGCTTTCCCCAAACCATAGAAGTCCTTACTCAGAGTTTAGGGCAAAACCACAGGTATTGCTCTTAGGGTTTCCCGATCTGAGAACTGCTCCTGTTTTACTTCACCTCCATGGGAACAGAGTTGGAGCCCTTGTTAGCCCTAACACTTTCCTGGCACTTGCTGAAGACTTGTCTAAAACTTGGCAATGGTTAAATCTAGTTATAGTGAGAGCAAGAGAAAGCACAGCTGCAAAGCTGGAAGTCGCACAGCATCTCTCCCCTCTGCCAAAGTTTGGAAGACCTGGGAATTTATTCATGGTCAGCATCAGATATGGAGCCACAGTTTTTGTGCCCTTGCAAAGCAAATGATTGCTAATGGATCTTATGCTTCAATGCCATCTTTTCTGCTATGTTTTCTAAGTGGGTAGGTAGAGCAGCAAGCCTATGGAAACCTTTTGTACTTTTGCAAATTGAAAGAAAACAACTACTACCTGATCACAAAAATGAGAGCTAGAAAGTTACGAGAAAAGTACTATTAACCACTGACTTCTGAAACCTTTATGAAAGAATTGTGATAGTGAAAGTTACAGTAATCAAGGAGACAATAATACAAAGAGGCTGCAGCTAGGATTTTTCTAAGCTAGGCAACTACACAGGTTAGAGGCAGACCTCTCAATGTCTTTCTGCATGTCTGCATGTATTTACTGAGGTGAAAAGGACTATGAAACATCTCCTGGCATTATGCATTGTTCTTTATTATAATTATTAATGTTACTGCGCTGCCTAGCAACTCTAATGAAGTATCAGGGCCTCATTGCTGTAGTCATTGTGTGGAGGAGAACTGAACAAAAGTGATTTACTGTCTTTGGCATTTCAGGCAGAAACTAATGGAGTACAAAAAGAGTACCTAGACTGGGACTGTGCCAGGAAATTTTAAAATGTGAGTTATGCAAGAAAGGAAATTTGTGAAAATGAAGATGACCTTTTTTTAAAAAAAAAAAAACAAATAAAGGGAGTCAAGGGAAGAGCATAAGCAAAGAAGTGAAAGAAATGTGAGAAAACAGACCACAGGGGAAGAAAATATCTGAGGCTATTTTAAAAAGGCTTAAAGATACCTTTCAGAAGAAATAAATTAAGAATAATTTTACTGGAGAGAGAAAATTCCAGTATCAGGCTTTCAAAATACTAGTTCCACCTCCATCCCTCATGTTCACATATTTCTAACAATCCGGTCATGGTGTTTCCATACCATTCTCCTACTTAACATCTAATTGTCACAGTCCTATTGATCTCCTGCCCAGCTGTGAGTGGTTTCTCAGCACAGCATACAAATCATCTAGGGGACTTTGCACTCTTTGCCGAGCAGTTTGGCTTCTGGTGCTCATGACGTTTCCTAATTTAGTTTCTTTTCCTAGATCACTGCTTTCACTGGTTCACCATCACTCCCTCTCTGACTTGATTTTTGCTATCTCATCAAAGAAGCTTGTGCTGTGATCGGAAATCATGTTCTCTTCAGTGGCTCTGCTGTTCCTCATGAGGCCAGGGCCTGTGTTTCTGGAAATCAGTGCTTTTTATTTGCACCAGCCTTACTTCCCAGGCTTCAACCTTGTTGCTTTTCAGTGTACTTCCTTTCCTGTTTAATGCTTCACTAAAACCTTTATCACAAGACTAATGTCCTGATTAATCAATAAGTGATAAGACTGAGCTAATACTAGAGCTAAAGGGGAAACCCCAAGGGGAATACTGTGCATACTGCCTTTTAAAAGCCTGTAAGGCTCAGCAGCCCCATAAAGGTTGCAGGGCAATTAAAGGGCTTTACAGAGAGCAAGTATCAGAGGACTGAATTTTCGCCCCTTCATCTTGACTGAGGGTAAGAGATGTCAATTCACAGCACTGCCACAGCTGCATGAAAATTCACTCCTTGCAGACACTGCTATCAGGTGAGCAGGTCAGTTCTGGTGGCCAAAAAATTGTGTGTGTGAAGTGCAGCCCTTGCAGAAATCAAACAGTAAAGGTGAAGATTTATTTGAGTGGTGCTATATACTCTCAGACAAGTGGTAGGGAGGGAAGAGATGTGGATGAGATCTAGAGATCACAATTATTTATGCTTACAGTAAGCAAATCACTGAAATAAGAACATCTGTTCCTGTTCAAAACATGATATCACCTAACTTGATATCCTATCTTGAATGGTAGCCACACGTATGCCACTAAAAGAGTAAGAACAGGGCAAGTGTATATAATACTGCCTTGAGTGCTATTCCAGCCTCCAGCTATTTTTAACTCAGGGAGTTTCCTAACAGTTTGTCTGTTTAATAATACTTACAGGACCCCTATTTCATGTACCTGTGGGATCTCCCTTTGAGCCCCTTTAAGCCTTTTGTATCCACAGTTTTCTCTGCCGAGGAGCTACACATGCTGCCCTTTGCATGAAGAATCAGCTCCTTTTGTTTGTTTTGAGCTTGGTTCCTACAAGCTCCTCTTGATGGATCCTACTTCTTGTGCCACAGAGGAGACTGTGAATAGTTATTCAAACTTTTGCATCTGCACTATGAGACTCATGATTTTGTAGACCTGTATTTTATCCTGTCAAAGTCATCTGCATTCCAGGCTGAAGAGCTCCTGCCTGTAAGCCAGTTCTAGCCCATTTCGCTTGTGCTCTTGGGCATGTCATTGAATCTTAGTGCACAAGTCCAACTGTTTAATGCTGATACTGCTGTCTTCATCTTCTGTTAGCCTTTTTGGTCTAGGTTGCTGGCTCTTGGGAGCAGGGACTGCTCAAGGCAGTAAGTGGAAGACACATCTTGAAACATCAGCCATTGAAACACTAATTTTAGCTAAGTCTTTCAGTGTTGCTGTTACAACAGTAGTAATGAGGAGGAGGAGGAGGAGATTATGCACCTTAACATTTCTGTTAAAAACTTTGGTGAATATCCCAGGCAAAATTATGCTTTCCGAAGAGCAGAATAGTCATTCAGAAGGTTGGAAAGGTCCTCATTTGGACTGCTTTCAGTTCATGTGGTTCGTTGGTTGATCTGCTTCTACCTTTGGCAAGGAACAGCCCCTGACTATGAAAAACTACGCAGTCATGAAGTTATCAAATGTTTCATAGACGTTGAGAAGTTCAGCCCTGGCTAAACTCCAGAGATAGGTGAAAGTTTTGCCAAATTACTGTGCTCTGAAAGTGCCTTTCCTTATGCACCCCCACACTTAGCATGTCTTGACTGAAGAGCTCAGATCCAGCTAACAATGCTGCCTTTTCTGTAGCTCTATAGAAAGATGCACTATAGAAAGATTTTCATGCCCAACAATGGAAAAGTACACATATACAGCTGACATCCAAACACTTACTGCCTCCGTATGCAGCGCATTCCTACTAGTTCAGTTCTATACTAAACCTTCACTTTTTTAAAAGTTCATTATGTGGGAGAAGATGAAGCAGGGACAGCACAACCTTATTCAACAGCATAAATGGGTTTCTCTGGCAACCATCATCAAACTGCATTACATAGTAACTAAGTGTAGAAGCAGCTATATTTAGGTTCTGGGTCTGCTATTGCCCTGTCTTTTCTACTGCAGAAGATTAACATGTATCTGCTGCATCAAGTTGGGGGAAAAAAATCCACCCATTTACTGCCAGTAATGTAGGTATATGTCTTGGAAATTTGAAAAGCTCCATCTGACCACCTTCGTGCTCCTCTTCTTTTTCTGTTTGTTTTTTAATGCATTTCCAATTTGTCACAAGTTTCTTAGCTTGCTCCAGACTTAACAATTAGATTTGTTCGGCTGTGTCTGCACTCAGAGACAGATGTTGTTTGTGGTGTTCCCTTGAATTCGAAATCCAGGTGAGCTCCCCAGCCATGTCCCAGCTGAGACATGACCATTGAATGACAATCCCCTATGCATCCTGCTTTTGAATGAAGCAATATGAGGTGGGCAAGCAGAGTTGCAGTGCAATGCACTTGTCTTTTCAAGCTGGGCAGTGTGGAGACCTGAACCACGGAGCCCCTTGCAGGGCACAGTAGGCACAGCCTTAGAGGATCCAGAGCTGTTCATCCTACTGATAAAATGGATAGCCAAACACCTGAAGGCAGGCTCCTGATTCCCATTTAAATCATGCTAAATGTCCTGAGTTCAGAGCCCGGTTTCCTCAGCGTGTGGTAGTCTAGCAACACTTCAGCCAAAGAGAAAAGTCAGAAATTTGTTTACTAAACATTGTCAGCATCACTTTTTGCATGCAATTTTATGCAGGCAGATGGGGGGTAAGAGCCCTATTTATGATTTGAGTAGATGGTACTCCAAGAACCAGAAGGGACATACAACCACCATTTTGAAAATGTCCATGGAATCTAGGAGTGCAAACAGTTTTTAAAAAGTGCTAAGTACTACCTTTTGATGGCCAGGCTCCACTAAAATGTCTGACTTCAAGCACCCAAAATAGTGGCATCCAAAATCACAAGTCTTTTTCTGAAAGCGTTGGCTCTATATATAATACTGAGACATCAGCTAGAGTAACATTCAAGGGAGGCAAAAATAATTCTGAAATATTTTGGAAGAAATGAGTTAAGCAAAACTTTTTTGATGGTTTTGTAATGTTTAATTTGTATAGCTTTTCTAAGTTGCGTTTGACTTCTGTGGTCATCCTTTCTCTCAGCTTACCCAGGAGAGGTAATTACAGCAGCTATTCTCAGAACAGTAATAATTAAACTAATTACTACAAATCAAAGGAAAAAGATCCTGTGTTTTGAGGAATTTAGCAATAGTGCACAAGCACTGTAGTACATTATCTACAAAAAGTTACTACAGACAATAACAATACTGTTTATATATATATACATATATATATGTATTGCAGGTATATCTCCAAAAAAAAAAAAGATAGCTTGACATCCCGGGTTTGGCTCATAGCCTCATTTTTAAATTATTATCTTTCTGAATGAGCTCAATGTTTTTAAAATTACTAGATCAAGCTTTAGTTTAACATAGGTATTATGTACCTCAAAAGGGAGATATTATGTAAGTTTTCTTCCAATACTCAGTCCATGCAAGGTGCCCTCTATCTCACAATATTCTTGGTTTTCCACTTGCTATTTGTCAGATCTCTGAGCAAACCTGCAGCAATTTCACAATCTGTGAAACAAGCTTTTGACATAAGATTCCACCAAGAGTTATATTTTTGCTTATCACTCATGTTCATAAAAATCACAGAATCGCAGAATCACAGAAACGTTTAGGTTGGAAGGGACCTCTGGAGATCACCTAGTCCAACCTCCCTGCTCAAGCAGGGTCACCTAGAGCATATTGCCCAGGATCACGTCCAGACGGGTTTTGAATATCTCCAGCGAAGGAGACTCCACTACCTCTCTGGGCGACCTGTTCCAATGCTCTGTCACCCTCACAGTCAAGAAGTTTTTTCTCAGGTTTAGGTGGAACTTCCTGTGCTTCAGTTTCTGCCCATTGCCTCTTGTCCTGTTGCTGGGCACTACGGAGAAGAGTCTGGCCCCATCCTCTTGACACTCCCCCTTCAGATACTTGTACACTTTTATGAGATCACCTCTCAATCTTCTCTTCTCCAGGCTGAACAGGCCCAGCTCTTGCAGCCTTTCCTCATAGGAGAGATGCTCCAGCCCTCTAATCATCTTTGTAGCCCTCCGCTGGACTCTCTCCAGTAGTGCCATGTCTCTCTTGTACTGGGGAGGCCAGAACTGGACACAGGACTCCAGGTGAGGCCTCCCCAGGGCTGAGCAGAGGGGCAGGATCACCTCCCTCCACCTGCTGGCAACACTCTGCCTAATGCAGCCCAGGATCCCATTGGCCTTCTTGGCCACAAGGGCACACTGCTGGCTCATGGTTAACTTGTTGTCCACCAGGACTCCCAGGTTCTTCTCTGCAGAGCTACTTTCCAGCAGGTCTTCCCCCAGCCTGTACTGATGCATGGGATTATTTCTCCCCAGGTGCAGGACCCTGCACTTGCCTTTGTTGAACTTCAGGAGGTTCCTCTCTGCCCAGCTCTCCAGCCTGTCCACGTCCCTCGGAATGGCAGCACAGTCTTCTGGTGTGTCAGCCACTCCCCCCAGTTTAGTCTCATCAGCAAACTTGCTGAGGGTGTACTCTGTCCCTTCCTCCAGGTCATTGGTGAATATATTGAACAAGACTGGAGCCAGGCCTGACCCCTGGGGGAGCCCACCAGCTACAGGCCTCCAACTTGACTCTGCGCCATTCACCACAACCCTCGGAGCTCGGCCATCCAGCCAGTTCTCAATCCACCTCACCGTCCACTCATCTAGCCCACACTTCCTGAACTTGCTTATGAGGATGTGATGGGAGACAGTGTCAAAAGCCTTGCTGAAGTCCAGCTAGACAACATCCACTGCTCTCCCCTCATCTACCCAGCCAGTCATTCCATCCTAGAAGGCTATCAGATTGGTCAAGCGTGATTTCCTTTTGGTGAATCCATGCTGACTACTCCTGATCACCTTCTTGTCCTCCAGATGCTTAGTGATGACCTCCAGGAGGAGCTGTTTCATCTCCTTTCCGGGGATGGAGGTGAGGCTGACAGGCCTGTAGTTTCCTGGCTCCTCCTTCTTGCCCTTTTGGAAGACTGGCGTGACACTGACTTTCTTCCAGTCCTCAGGCACCTCTCCTGATCTCCAGGACCTTTCCAAGATGATGGAGAGTGGCCTAGCGATAACATCCGCCAGCTCCCTCAGCACTCGTGGGTGCATCCCATCGGGGCCCATGGATTTATGGATGTCAAGTTTGGACAAAAGATCTCTAACCTGATCCTCCTCGACCAGGGGAGAGTCTTCCTTTCTCCAGCCTTCCTCTCTTGTCTCCAAGGTCTGGAATTCCTGAGGACTGGCCTTAGCAGTGAAGACTGAAGCAAAGGCAGCATTCAATAACTCTGCCTTCTCTGTATCCTTTGTTACCAGGGCACCCACCCCTTTCAGCAGCGGGCCCACGTTTTCCCTAGGCTTCCTTTTGCTATTGATGTATTTGAAGAAGCCCTTCTTGTTGTCCTTGACATCCCTTGCCAGATTTAATTCCAATTGGGCCTTAGCCTTCCTTGTCGCATCCCTGCACGCTCTGACAACGTCCCTGTATTCCTCCCAAGGGGCCTGTACCCTTTTCCACATTCTGTAGACTTCCTTCTTCTGTTGGAGTTTTGCCAGGAGTTCCTTGCTCATCCATGCAGGTCTCCTGCCCGCTTTGCTGGACTTCTTCCTCAGAGGGATGCACTGATCTTGAGCCTGGAGGAGGTGATGCTTGAATATTAACCAGCTTTCTTGGACCCCTCTTCCTTCTAGGGCCCTACCCCATGAGATTCTCACTTTTTTCAGATGAATTTTTGAGGTTATTTAAAGTTCTAACTTATTCCACACCTTCCTCTGGAAATGGAATTTATAACCATGTTGGTGAGAGATGGACTGAATAAATGGACAATATGGTGGGACAAAAATAATCTGAACCGTCAGGCTCCAAGAATGATGATTAGGGCTCCAAAGTCCAACTAGTGGCCAATTACCTGTACCATCTCTCAGAGACCAATAGTGGACCAATATTGTGTAGTGTCTTTACTAAGGATCTGGATGAAGGGACCAAGTGCCCTCTCTAGAAGTTTGTAGATTATAGCAAACAGAGAGAGTAATCAATACACCAGAGGGCATGCTCCTGTTCAGAGGGACGTGGGCAGGCTGGAGACATGGGCTGACAGGAACTTCATGAAGTTGAGCAAAGGGAAATGCCAAGTCCTGCCTCTGGGGAGGAATAATCTGCTACACCAGGACAGGCTGTGGGCCAACCGGCTGGAGGGCAGCTTTGCAAAAAATGCGCTGGGAGTCTTGGTGGGCATGAGCCAGCAATGTGCCCTTGCAACAAAGGCAACAGCATCCTGGGCTGCATTTAGTAAGAATTTAGGCAGCAGGTGAAGTGATTATTTCCCTCTATTTTGTGCTTGTGAGACCATGTCCAGGGTGCTGCATCCAGTTCCGAGCTCATTGGTACGAGGAAGATGTTGACATGCTGGAGCAAGTCTAACAGAGGGCCACCGAGATGATTAGGGGGCTGGAGCACATGACGTATGAGGAGAGGCTGAGAGAACTAGCTTTGTTCAGCCTAGTGGAGAGAGGGTGAAAGGGAGACCTTACTGATCTCTTCATCTACCAAGCCAGATTCTTCTCAGAGGTGCACACTGGAAGGACAAGAAGCAGTGGACACAAGCTGAAATATGGGAAAGTCAAACTCGATAGAAGAAGAACATTTTTACCATGTGGGTTGTCACAACACTGGAAGAGGTGCCAAAAGAGGTTGTGACATTTCCATCCTTGGATACACTCAAAATCGAATTGGGCACAGCCCTGGGCAACCTGCTCTCACTAGCCCTGCTCTGAACAGGAGGCTAGACAGGCAACCTCCAGGGGTCCCACAAGCCTTCATGAGTGTGTGAGTCTATATCTGCTAATTCACATGAAAAATCCAGTGTGCTGAGAAACCAGTCCCTTCTGCTAGGCCTCAGCCAGCTTTAATAATGTGAACTATAACCTCTACTTACTTATAAGATATCTGGATTCAGAAAGAACAGCAAAAACTTCTGCACTGACCAGGACAACATGACGAGGACAAAATTCCTCCCAGACCCCAAAAGAGCTACTAATATATTGCCCCAAAGAAGCCCTAAAACCTAATCCCTCTCTCGTCCCAAAGAGGAAGGGTGAAAGCTCTTCTCCTATTGCAAAACAGCATCCAACATCAGGTAAAACGCCAGAATGCTTTCAAAGGAAGATGATGGCCACTTCCAACCCATGTTCCTTCCCCCTTGATGGGCTTGATCCAACAGGCTTATGATGTAGCTGTGCGTCCAAACGCTCTGCAGCCACAAGAAGGCTGAACTCTCAAAGGAGGCAAGGGAATTGCTTAACGGGAACAAGAGTTTCTTTTCTACTGTTAGTCCCAAAAAATATAAATCTTGATTTTTGAGGGCTTTAGTCCTGATTTTTAGCCCAAAAGGCTAAGCAAAGAGTAGAAATAAAGTTTTTGGCTCTTCTAAGGTGGCATTAAATAAACTGGAACTTTTTACCAAAAGTTGCATGCAGAAAACTAATTTTCAACTTTCAGCCAAAAAAAAATCCAGACTGAAAAATATCAGTCAGTTCTGTATTTTCCAGTTTAGGCTTGGGCTGCATTACAAGTATTTAGGGATCTGATGTTAGTGAGCTAGGGATTGCTGTTACTACTATTTTTAACAGTGCGGGTTTTTAGGGATAGAGACCAACTATATAACAAGCAGAAAAAAATGTGTGGACTGTTGCTTGCACAGCATCAACAACTTTATAAAAGATACATATCTTTTTCAAGCTTTACATGAATTCTGTCACAGGCTTCCAAAAATAGATCGTCCCTCCCCTGGTTTCCTAACATATCAGCCCAAGCATCAGGCTGCAGCTTTAGCTCACCTACATGCTCATTCCAAAAGTCTTATCAGTTTACTAAAACAAATATTACAAAGCAATCAAATGAAAGGATATGTTTGGGTTATTTTTCAAAAACATATGCATCTGATATATACCTCCATTTGGCGAGGGAAAAAAATAAATCAAAGCACTTCCCCTGGTTACTCTCCAAAAGCCGGCAAGTAAGGTTAACATATGTTCTTACCTGAATCAAACTAGCCGTCACACCTTGAAAAATTCTGTGCACAATAAGAATAAATCAAAAGAAAAGACTAATAAGTGCCTTCCTTCACATGATCCCATAAATAATCTTGTGAAAGACTTGAATAGGATTTTTTTTTAATTCTTTATAACACTGCAGGGTTTTTTTTTCCCTCAGTCTGAGATGGATAGGTGAACCTGGGAATAGTGTACAGAAATTAACTAGATGTTTAGAATAATCATTGTCTCTTAATCAAATTATGGAATTTTAACAGATTTAAAATTAAGATCTGATCAAGAAATGTAAGGAAGTAGGAAATGCCAGTGCTAGACTTGGTTATTTTAACAGAGAAATTACTGGAACCATTTTGCTGTTGTACCTTAAGGATGGCTGGAATGAGACGATTCGGCAGCTAATACCACAAGCATTCTCACGCTGGGCTTAAGGTGTAAACTGTTTGATGCTGAGCTTAGAGGGTGGTTTCTTTGAGGAAACAGGGAGTAAAAGAAAATATTTTCCTTGTAGAGAAAATATGTTTTGATAGCAGATAGACAGGAATCGTCCAGAGCTTTGAAGAGAAAGCAGGGACAAGATGTAAGGATCTCTTCCAGAGCTAGCTAAACCCATGCAACCAGAAGATAACGTATTCCTGAGGAGTATTTCAGAAAGGTTTTGTGCTGTCTTGTAAAGACGTATGTACAAAAATGCCTGGAGGGTTTTTTCCAAAGTGCAAATAACTTCTCTTACAGGGTAAACTGCTGCATTTGATAAGTTCTCGGTCCTTGAAAATGAAGAAAGAATGGAAAAATACAGAGAGCATATAGTCACATCACCTGCCTCACTTGAGGCCTCTTTGCCTGTTGCTTCAGGTAGAATAGAGATAAGTCAATGTTACTGTGCCAGCAGTCCTTGAAACAAAAGCCCAGTTAAAATCATTTGACACCCCCGGTTCAAGAAACACCCACTGCCCTTCTCTCCTTCCCTAGCAGCCCAGGAAGGGCAAGACTCTTGTTTTTTTAATTAACCCATTAACAGCGGGAAATTAATCCCGTTTTATGTCTGAACCCACATCCTGTATCCTGCTTGCAACGGTGCCCCAGCAGAGCCTGGGACTTTTCACTTATTTTCTCCTCCCTGTTAGTTGCCTTAGGGGAAAACAGCGGAGGAAGTGGTGCAGTGGTCACCCCCTGAGGTAGGAGAGGTCATGCATGTTGCACTTATGACTATTAACAGGATTTAGATTAACTGTGATTAGATTCACCTCACACACAGTTTAAATGACTGCAGAAGGATTACTGAGCAGTTGAGAGAAGCTGTTTTCCTCAATTCTTGTTGTATCTGGATCTTGAAGGAAATACCAGCTAGGATGAGGATTGCTCAGTAGTCTATAGATAATGCACCTCTAGACAGTTTGTGAGCATTTTTGCTGTGGTTTGCTGAAGAAAAGAAACTTAAGCAGTCCTGCTGTCTGTGTGCCCACCTCTACTCCCCTTCCACCAGGAGCTCTTAAACCGGCTGCCAAATGGTGATAGTTACAGCAGAGGGGTAGGTAGGAAGCATCATGAAACGTGGCAATCAGGCAGAAGCTGAGGTGAATGCCCATCCCCATGGTGGTGCCCTCCCTCCCTCCAGCTGCCTGAGCCCTGCCTTGACCCAGTGGGGTTTGAGGGGTGCCAGGGATAGGGTGCAGGAAGGAGCTGGAGAGCAGTGGAGGCAGTAAGCAGAGGCTCGAAAAGGACACAGGCAGTATCAGCAACAGATGCACCAAAGGCCTGGGACACCAGGCTGATGACTTTCCATCATGCCGTGAAGGTACGGGTTGCTTTCGTTGAAGTAGCCTCTAGAGGGCTCATTGTATTGTTGGAAAGGTAGCAGCCTTTGTTCTGGATTTACTTTGGAAGCTTACTGAAATACTTCCTCTTCTGCTTTGCATTTTCCCTTTATTTTCCCCTCCCTCATACACTAAAATCTCCAGCGGCTTGACCTTAAAGCTAATGATGTGGGGCTGCAAGGGGTCTGCGGCCCCTCATGCTGGCAGCATGGGATTACGGGGCACATGCCCCTCCAAGGAGGCAGAAGCTGCTGGCCAGCCTCCTGCTCCACCTCATCTCCTTCACGTTACTGAAGCCGGCCTCCTTCTTTCTTGTGATTTCTAGCAGCCAGCACAGTTCCTCAGCCTGGCCTCATCCCATGGTGATGATTTTAAGAGATAAGCATATATTCTCTCCCTGGCTGGTCTCAAGGCCATGCTGCACATATACTTCCACAAGGCCTTAAACTCTGCACTTCAGCAACTCCTTCCGCCTCACATCTGGCTCCTACCTTCACATACTCTGCATAGCTGGTCTGCATGTATGCAGTGGTTGTTTGTCCTGCTGCTCTACGTAGGTTGCCAGGAGCCTAGAAATTCAATACTAATGACACAAACAAGTGTTGCATCTGAACAAAATTTCTGATCAGAAAAAGGGCAAACCCAGAGAGAAGATGGTATTATTAATACTATGCTTTTTAATGGCTTCATCAGGTAGATGGACACGTATCTGCAAAAACTTTAGAAGAGATTCAGGACTGACTTTCTTCCTCAGAGCTAGTTGCTAAATATGTATAGTGTGCTTCTAAAGCTCTCTTTTTTGTGGGCAGTAGTTATGCTTGCAACAAAAACTGTGAATATGCAGTTTTAACACTGTTGGCACTGTTTAGTTACTCTTGTGACTTTCCGTGTGAACTACACTGTATTTGTCAATGTTAGATTTCATCTGTTACTGTGTTGCCCATTCATTTAGCTTTGTCCAAATTCAGGATAACCAGTTGGGATTGCTTTGCAAAGCAAGCAGATTGAAAGTTAAAGCTGCCTTTTCTGTCTAGTGATTCTCACTTGATTTTTAAAAGCTTCAGAAACCTCCGGATTTCATCTGCATTTGATTTAGACTAGTCAGACAGGGTGAGATCATCTCACTTGCTGTACAGGACCGCCTTACATGGCGAGCTCAGCCTTTACTGAGCCCCAGGGCTTATACCATCTCCCACTGAAGTTAACAGAAAGGTTCTCGCTGGCAAGGATTGGACTGCGTCTGACCGTCAGTCCCCCAAAAGGTACATATGATTTAGCAGCGGTGCAAGACTCCACAGCAAGTCCAGACCACTAGCGTCAAAAGCTGAAAACTTATTGTGCAGAGGTTGCTAGCAGGTCCTGAGGGCAAACCGGCCTTCACCTTCTCTGAAGAGCGATCTCTACCTGCCTTCTCACATTACAATAGCATATATATCCCTTTCCCTTTTGGGATTTTGCTCGTTGGGTTAATTTCTCTTCCTGAGGCATGAAAAGCACTTCTGAATGGGGAATACCCCTATAGTAAAAAGTGAATCTGAGACTTTCTGGTTATTGGAGTTCAGTCCTCTGGCATAAATCAGAGGACACTGTACACGGTGGCAGTATAACAAGTCTTTACTGAAGCAAGAGTGTGAGTCAAAGCAATGGGCAGAGCACAAACATCAAGCATGGAAAAGGGAACAAACATCTGACTCGGTAGCACTGTGCGCCAAATACCCCAGCACACGACAGGAGACTGTCATGTTGTTGATGGTATTTTGCCATAATTATGTGCAATTTGCTTACACATGTTGTTCGGCACAGATAAAATAATGATCAGCATCTATTTGGCTTCTCATTGAGGAGTGACTATTTCAGTCCTGAAGCAATATTTTTTAATCTGCATTCCTTAGTGCCTCCATGCTGAGAGGGTGAATATTTGTACAGACATAGGGAACTGGACTATATATTTCACAGGCTGCCAGATTGATTTCATGCGCTCTTGGAGGGCTCAGTCTCTGGGGACTGTTCACAATTGCTTTGGTGCCCTTGATTGATAAAGTTTGTCTTGTGGCTCCATGCATTGGCAGCTCAATTTGCATGTATATTGCTGATGATTATTCACTCATTATTTTTATTAGGGAACCACACAGCGGCCTCTTCTGACATGCAGTTTTATAGGTGCTATATAAACATAAAGCTTTATGACAGTTCTGCCACAGAGGTTTTTCTGGTGCCTAAAAGGCAAACAAGAGCTTGATCACTCTCTGCGTTTGCAGCAGCTGCAGAGCTAAAAGGAGAAGGATCCTTTGTGCAAACAGCGCTTTTTATTTGCAGGGAGCTGATAGACAGCCAGGTCTCTTGATGTAGCAGAAGACAACACAATAAAATCCTTACAAGCCAGGCCATGTTCCTCCTTTGGGACCAGCTGGGACCAGCTGGGACCAGTCTAGATATTTGTCAAATGAGCTATGCTCCTCTGTATCCTTTCTTTTCAGCATCTGGAGACACCGTGTTTACGTTAGTTTGTCAGGTACTTGATATTCACTGGGATTTCAGAACAGTGTGCTGGCCTTTGCTACTTAAAAAGCAAGCTCTGTTCAGTCCTGTTTGGTCTACTCTTATAGTCTTTGCTGAGTTTTTTTCTTTTTTATAAATTAAAAACAGGATTATTGAGAGAGAAAGGTCCTGATTTGGCTTCCATAGACTCATTATTATATCCCAGGATAACGTGCTGGGCACAAAGAGCATACAAGGTGAGCTGAAATCCTCCAGCTAAAAATCAGCGGCATGTTTTGCTCTCCACCGCATTCTGTGCAGCACCTACAAGAACAGATTATGCCAGAGCATGGCTTTGCGATTTGGGGTCAGCCGGAACGCCACAGAGTTTTGGCCCCTTTGCAGAGGTACACAGAGGACCCTGAACCAGGCTGCAGTGCAGAGCCACCGCAGGAATTGTCTTAATCTGTGCTGGCAGCCAAACTGAACAGAAAAGAGGAGAGACAACCCCAAACTGAGAAGCATATGTATCCCAGGCTGCCAAATCAGCCCAGCCAACAGTCCATCAGCATAACTCCACCGAGCTGATGGTTTCCTGGAGTTAGACGCTGCAGAATCCAGCCCAGCGTACAGACACATCCTAATAGTCAGGCTCAGATTCTAGGAACTTCCTAACATTTATTCATAATCCCTTGCGATTCGGAGACTGTAACCACATCCTACGGGTTTCAGTGGATTTGAAAGGCCTCAGTCTTCCCAACAGGCTCAGGTTGAATTTTTTTAAGAGAGTTTTAGCAGAACTGGCCCAGCCATCCTTGGGAACCAGCTCATTAGACAACAAGCTATTCCATGTTGAAAGGAATCATCCACTCATGAAGCTCATTCCTATGAGCAAATTAAAACAGTCAGATATCTCTTCTCTGTGTTCTTTATTTCATAATTAATTGAGCATTCATTATTCTTTCCCATTTAAATTAAATAAGATAACTAAAATACAGGTTAAAAAGAATCCCAGGTGGCAATGAGACTTGTGAGACTTGTGACGTTCCTAATTAGTGGTATGTTACAAGACTGTAACCATCAACTTCTTAACAAGATAACCTTCTGTATTTTTTATTTTTATCACAGAATCACAGAATCACAGAATCGTTTAGGTTGGATGGGACCTCTGGAGATCATCTAGTCCAACCTCCCTGTTCAAGCAGGGTCACCTAGAGCATATTGCCCTATATCACCATGAAAGACTTATGTATAGCAATTTATTTTATTTCTTACCCTTTATCATATGAAGAAAATACAAATCTGTTTAAGGGCCAAAGCTTCCCATGGTGAAATGTGTTGCGTTTTCCTTCTTACTTTTTAGCCTTATGAAATATAAAGTCTGAAAGCATATAAACAAAATATGTCCCTCAGTTCTCTAAGCCTATAAAGCCAACTAGCAGAAGAGTGGCCTTCCACAGAGAAAGGTCAGTATACATGCCTTCAGTATAATGTGGTCTACCTCATTAAAATGTTACAGCAACGATTGTGTTCGCTCAGCCTCTGTAATTCACTGAATCAGATTTTTAAGCCAGTATTAAAGCCATTGCTAAAACAGTGTCCTAGCTATTATAATAGGAAATCCTACTTATTCAGAATCCACATTCACTGGTGCCCCGTTCATAAGCTCAACTTCATAGCCTAAATGGATAAATTTCATTCCTGCAAATATGAACTCGGAGAAACTAATTTAGTTGCCAAGTGGAATATAAGCCACATTACCAATATAGTTCATAAAGTGAATAGCTTCCAGTGATATACGGAAACTTCCTCCCTGCTCCTGGTTGCTGAAATATTAGAGAAATACAGTGAGCAACTGAGACATTCCCTGGTGATTCCCTGTCCTTTTGGGGTGAGGGAGCTGAGCTTTCTTTAGATACCCTGATTTTCGTGCAGTATTTGAGAGGCTGCGCTCATGCACAGAGACCCAGCTTCTCCTCACTTTCAAAAGATCTTTGGGTAATTATATCTCAGCAACTGAATGAGACTGAATTGGGACAAACATAATTCTGACACAAAATTAACTGATTTCTATAGAAGTATTTCAGGGTTAAATATATTCTACTGGTAACAGAGGTGACTGTGGGAAGAAGTGGTTATACATAGTTTTTAGTGTATGGTGTATATAGAGAAATAGTTTATATATATAATGTGTGGGTGTATATATAACATTATATATGTATACAAGTGCATATAACATATACTATGTAGATAAATAGAATATTTACATTTATTTCCTAAATGCTCTTCTATCAACTGCTAAGCTGCTACATCTGTAGGACAAAAATGCTAATTAATACTACACAGTATATAAACTAATATTCATTTGAAATTCTAGATACATTATCCTAAAGCTGAGAGATATGCTGTACGTGGTATGCAAGGTGGTATACCACTTAGATTTCAGAACGAAAAGCTTTACTTTTTAGTGTTTCACAGATGTTTTATCCCTGTTTTCCATATCTTCAAGGATATTAGCTTTTCACAAGTGTTGCTAGAGCAGTTGCCCAATGTGGAACCGAACCTCTGGATCACTCTCCTTCCCATTAGGCTGAGTATCCAACACAGTAGGATTACACATGCTCGTCCCAAAAGATAGCTGCTCAGTTGGATGCCAAAGGTGGAGTGGAAGTTTCCTGGACACTTCAAACCTTTGCTCTGAATTTGTGTAACATGTCAGAATTTCAAATAGCTTCAGTCAGGGAGGCTGCCACTACCTCCTACAAACTAATAGGTGCGCTGTCTTCAGAGGCACCCATATTTCTATATGTCGAAACAAAATGCGAGCACTTAGCATGCAGTACATGTTATTGCTGTGAGTGGCTTTCATTTTTGCTGTTTTGAGAAAAAAAAGTTAATTGCTTTCACTTCAAGGAAGAAATCTTCCATGCAAGCTTTACACCTCAGGACAAGATTTTGTCACTGGCATTGTATAAATGCTACAGAAGTAAATGGGTCAAAGGCTGCACATTTAATTTATATAAAGGATCCAGATGACTTAAGCAGATCTGTGAAATTACTTGCATAAGCAAAATGTGCAATAACTGGACCAGGCTTTGTGTGCCTATGCACATAGGTATACTTAATGTTAACAATATCATATATGAAACAGCATAATCAAATGGGTTATCTTACACTTTCAACAGTTTCACTCATGTCCTGCCCTTAGCTCTGTATTGGCTTTGAGAAGCTGCTGGTACCCAACGTTTCTTTTTCTGAAAATGCAGCCTGTCAAAAATATCCTCTCACTTCCCCAAGTATGAGTTTCCCCATTCTCATCCCTGAAAAAAGTAACTGTGTGTCCAGAGCATACATAGGTCATATTTACCTCTGTATCAGGAATGTGAAGCTTACTGGAAAGAGTATAAGCAGGATATAAACTACTCTCTCCTCACTGTCAAACACAAGACATTTCTGCCTTACGTATACAAAAGCTGTCATAGGTCTTCTGCAAGGTATCCACTTTTAATCTGTAATTTTTTTAATATTATTCAGGATTGACTTGTTACCATTTTTCTTTCCCACCAATACCTGTTGAAGACAGATGTGTAAGAGGCAAAGCCTTGTATATACTAGGAAGCTATATGCACATATTCTGCAAGTCCTGTCCTGCTGTTGGCAGTAGGAGTGGTTCACCCCTATGAAGAGAACAAAGCAGCTGCAATGAAAATTGTGAGGATGAGGTGAGAGCCAAATTTTGCAGACTTCTGTCCTTTCATTTATTCTCCAGCTTCTCAATACACCGCCTAACAATAATATGTACAGAATATCTGCTGCACAGGAAAAAGGCCTACATACACAGTGCGGCTTTTTATAGCACTTTAATACTATTTGACTAAACAAGACATGTTTAACTCAGCCTTTGTAAAAGATTTTACCAACAAATATTAATTAATGAAAGATGCCTGTGTTTCTCTGTACACTCTTACTGTGACTTATGTTTACGTATATCAACAGGTAATAAACCATTTTATTACTGCTCTCTCTTCAACAAACATCCCTTAGAGCATCACTTTAGCTCTTTCATTAGAACAACTTGGAGCAGATATCTGAAAGGAACTTTCTCTATAGCTGTAAAAGCTTCATTAACTAACACTGGATTCATATGCACATTTCACAAGGGAATCCCTTTTCATTTTCAAATGTTTCACCAGTCAACTTTTATATCACTCCTAAGGGCTAGCTGTAAATTGACAGCTTCATTTCCAAAGTCAAGTAGCAGTACACTTAGCTCACTCCGCAGTATGTGGGCAGTTTGCCCTGGAAAGCCCTGTAATTAAAAGAGTTTAGACAAGAACTCCACAATAAATTGTCCCTGAATACTCAAACTACACACAAACAGACAAAGAAAGCACTTTACAAGTAATAGGATTGAAAGCACTAAACACTCACCGTGTTCACGTCCATTTAAATGGACAGATGGAGCTGTTTGGGCCTATCAAGTCAATAATCCACAAACTAAGAAGGATTTATGTGATAGACCATAATGGCTTAAATCCACTTTAAAAAGGACAGTTACAATACCTTGAAGCAACATTCAGTATATTCAGAGGGCTGATGTGGTAAATAATTATGAACCTTTTTGAATTAGTAGAGTTATTTAAAAACTGAAAGTACAAGTGAAATAACAGGGTTTTAAACACCTATATTCCTCTGATCTTAAAACTACCTGAGCTTTAATACTGAGTGTCACAATAATGACTCAGAGACAGCTTGGCAGAACAGCATTTCCACTGGGAGTGGTGCAGGGCCCAACCTCTATTCTGCTCCTAACTTAAGGAAACAAAAAGTACCGCCTTGTGATTTAGTGGGAAGATGCTTTCTGCAAGTGCAGAGGAGGCTGACTTTTTCCCCTTAGTTGCTCTCTAAACTACCCCTAAACACTTTGAAGGCTCTGACCCATGGTGGAGAACAGTGAGCTCAGCCTGAATTTCGCTCTCCCAGTGTGCTGAGAGCCCTAGTGATTACCTGTGGAAGGAGGAGGTGGCCTCCATTCGGTCAAATAGCTGATTACCCCCAGCTAACCAGTTACAGGAGCAGGGCAGAGTTTTGAAGATTCTGCCTGCTCTCTTTGCATTTCTCAAATAATTCTGCAGTTCAGTTTTGGAGTAGGCAAAGACATGACAGAAATTCTGTATGTCCTTTCTGGCCAGGCTGGAGCAGAATTGCTTGGGTGCATCATGCAGCTGATTTAATAATATAGGTAAGTGTTTACTTTATTGCTATGCATTGGAATAAGCCTACAAATAACAGCAGATATGAGTTCAAGCTCTATTCTACCTCCCTGGATAGCGGGCTCTTTCCATTATTGTCTTTTCCAAACAGCCCTTCCTGTTTCCAAATTCTTGGCAGCCTCACTAGCTTTTCCTATACCTTCCCTTGCCTCTCCTTCCTTCTCCAAGCTATTTTTTCCCCTTTAACTATCTAAAATATTGGAAAGATTCTATACTGCAGTCTTAGCAACAGTAGTTTGCTTTCTTTTTCTGGCTATGTGATAGCTTGGAAATATTTCCTGCTCATTAGACCCGCTTTTTCACTACTGGTAGAGATCTTGCCCTTTGAAATGAAATTTCTTTTCTTGTTTGACTGGGCTCTGTTTCTCAAGCAATTCAGATTGCTTTTTATGGCCTATGGTACCTTCCTGGTTGTTAACTATTACTAATAGCGAATTTCTGCACCATTTCAGTGTTTATATCTATTTCCCGCTCCCTAAGAAAATACAGTCAGCTATGGTGCTTTCTGGAGTCAGGCATGTGCTGCCTCTACAGACAAAATCTAACCCTAAGTGAGGCTGTTCATCAACACGCGTTATGTGAGAATTCAGTTTAATCGTGTTTAGAAACCAGGCTCATGAGGAGGGCATATGGAAGTGAATGAAGACCTCTTTTAGGGAGGCAGCTCCCCTTGCGCAAAAGGGCGGCTGAATTCTCCCAGCCATACCAGCTCATCCCAATTTTTCACGCAGACAGCAAAGCTTGTGGCACTTCTCTTCCTCCTGCTGGTGGTGAACGTAAATTGAGTGATGTCTCAGACACTCGGATACTCTGGCTACATGTGTCCCATTAAGGGCTATAAACAGATAGAGAATAAAGAGAGAAGGCCAGAGGAACGCTGTAAGCTGCTCACCAGCATGTCCTCGGGTATGGTACGTTGCTCCTCTTCAAGTCGAGAGCTGTTCGGCCTGCAGCCCAGGAAAGTATGTGGTTAAATGCATTGATCTACACTTTCATCTTTGTTGCTTTCAAGAAGTTCAAAAGACTTACACCCACCAGCAGCAGAAATTTGTGGGAGCTGAACAAAGGAAGGGCACTAAGAGTTTGTTAACTTAACCGCTTGTGGCTTGTTCTGTGTGCTTTTCTCCCCCTGATGTGTGAAATGTATGTATATGTATAAAATATAAGCGGAGAGCAGCTTGACATGCGTTTTCTCATTAAAATGTGTGGGTTTTTTTTTTAATGTACGTACATACAAATGGAGCCTAGTCTGCTCCAAAAAATATTTGAACTACAGAGAAACACAGAGCTGGACTTTAGTTTGAACTTTGTTGCTTATTTGTATAGAGTAAGGCTGGCAGTGGGGAAGCAACAGTGGTGACCTGATTGGTCAGGTACCTTCTGTAAGAATAATATCCTTTTCTTGTCTATTTTTTGTTGTTCTTTTTCACTCGGTCCTTGTTTCTGTGTCTTTTGATCGATAGCAAATATCTGTTTGGGGGGAAGGGAGAGGGAGAGTCCTTCAAATGCCGAAGAAAATTCATATTATCTCCAAATATGGAAATCTTGCTGTATTTTTGCTCTCTGATGAACAGAAGGTCAGGCGTAGCATCCTTGCAGTGTAAGAAGATCCTTCTCGCAATTTCTAATATACACTGTCGTTCTTTTTTTCACTTAGCAATGAGGAAAAAAAATCTTACTTTGAAAACCTTAAGAAGGAGAAAGCAGCACTGGGGAAGCCTTGCTTTAGCTTGGCAGTTGAGTAAAGCAGGAATTCATAGTTATTCAATGCAGAACCTGAACCTGTCCTTAATGCAGTCCCAGAATTAAGGACATGTTTAGATATTCTTTAAAATCAGGTCCAGGATTACAGCTGAATGTGTAGAAGGGATTTTTGATTTGCTGACAGCCACAGGAAAATATAAAAGTGATTTTGGATTGAGTCAATGAATATTTAAACAAAAATTCACTGAATTAAGAACTAAAAAGAATCACTTATGGTGAAGAAGAATCTCGAATGGTCTGAAACAGTGTTGTTTTGAATTTGAGCTTTCTGAATAATCTTTAAATACATTTTGAAAGTCATTTCAAATGGAAAATTTGCTTTGCACTTGAAAAGCAAAATATATCACTATCAAAAATGTCAAAGTATAATGTTTTGACTTTTTCAGGTTTTTTTGTTGTGCCCGCCCCCACCAACTACAGCTATTTCTAAGAACAAACACTTTGAAATTGACCTAAATTCAAAAAATATTTCTCTATCACTGAAAAAAATATTTTTCACTTGATGTTTCAGACAATAGTATTGTCCAGGTATGATTTGGATGTTGCAGGAAACATTAATAACACCTTAGTTCTATAACCTCCCTCCATGCATCCTTCAAATGTAATGATATATTCTGGCTACAGCGGTGGTTCCCAGCAAATGGGTAGCTCATGACTGAGCACAGCAGTAAAATGCGCAGTGTGTCAGAGTGAGCAGTAACATAGCAGTGTGCAACAGCAGAATGAGAAAATGTTTAAATTGAGCTATCTGTCAGGAAACTAATTGAATGATGAACCCAGAAATCTGGGTAAAGCTGAAGCTGAATTTCTGATGCATACAAGGGATCAGGATTTCACGACCACGTGAAACATCACCGTGCATGCCAAGTTAGATACAAGAAGCAATTGCAGAAATATCAAGAGTTTCCATGGGAAAACCATGGGAAACCCCACTGCCTTCCTCTTCATTGTGGGACCTAGGGGTGTTTCCGGGCTTATGAGTCTGAGTTTGCATCCCAGTTGCATACTAAATAAAAACTTACCCGCACATGCATATCATTTTCCTTTTGCCTACGTCCGCTCCTTTGCCCCGTGTACACAGTGTTTTACACAGCAGCTCCGAAACGAGGAATGTGAAACCTCATTACGTTCGAACAGGTGCCAGCTGGGGTGACCAGGAGACCAAAATGCCATAGTGGGAACTCGGCTGCCCTGTGGGAAGGAGTGAATGTAACTGGAGAAATACGGATTCCCTCTTTCCTGCCCCCACGCAGGTTTCTCCAGGTCATCTGTAGGTAATTCTTATACAATAACAGATCAACAGGCAGGAAATCCACTCTCATTGAATGCTTTCATATAACTTGAATTAATCAAATTTTCCACATGTGATGGGCAGATTATTTTAATCATGAAACTTTAAGTTGCTATTTATAATAACTACAGCTAGCTACGTCTGGTATGTCTGAGCTCAGCTTCCTTGTGCCAGGATTTATGTCTTTACCTGGTGCGGAGTTGTGTGATTGCCACACCATTAGTCAGAGCCAAGAGCTGTGATACCTTGTGAATTCTTCAAGCTCATCTTTTTGGCACCTATAATTTATCCTGAGCATCCAGAGGTATTAGGTAATACGAGCAGTAGAGAGGAAAGCAAGTGGGAGAAACAACTTTGATATTTTTTTCTTAACAGAAGATATTTTTCATCACGTCATGGTGATGAGGTGGTACAAATTCCCTTCAGCTTTCTCTAGTTGTACCTCTATGACAATCTGTCTGGCTTCTTAGCATCTAGCTTCTGGACCCTCTTTGATCTTCGTCTTCTTCAACATTGACGAAAGAAAATTTAGCAGCTTGGTTGCAGCCCAGAAATAGGATCTTCCGAGTTGATAACTCAGTTTTTATCACTAACCATCCTGTGGTGTTTATCAGTGGGTAACTTATTTCTACCAAATATTTCAGGTTTTGCCTGTGTCTTCCAATTAAACTAAACCAGCATAGTCATATAATCGAAATTATAAAAACCAAGTCAGCATATACTATTCATAAACTATCATAAAGCATCTGTCTCATGCTTAATCCGCTTTTAATAATGGGGGGGCTGCCTTCGCTTAAGCCTGTGTCTTAAGCTACTGCTTCAGCCCCCTGTGGTTTGACAGTCCATGACTGGAGTGCAAGATTAGTTGTGCTTACTGTACAACATTCAATCTAGATGCATGAGATTCAGTATCAAGCACTGTCTCCAAATGGGTTGTTCTGAGCATTTAATCAGGTTCTAGAAAGCTAGGATCCATGTTAGCAGCCCTTCACATAAAATATTTTTTATTCCAAAAACTAGGGAATTGTTTGCTTTGAAATTGAGATTGTGAAAGGATAATTTGAGTATGAAGAGAGTGGGTTAAATGAAAAAAATCTTACATTTAAAGATAAAGCAGAGGTGGGCATTATGAAATTGTTGCTTTGCTCCTCGGTCTGCAATTGTCATGTTGCAGTTTAGGGCAATCGATTCTGTGTGTTTCTAGAGTCAATACTTCTCCCTCAATCTCTCAAATTATTTTTAAATAAATGCTGTAGAAGCTCCCTCTTCATTTTGGCTGCTGCAGTCATGGTAAAGATTGGGGCGGGGAAGAGAAATTTGGTTTTATGTTACATGCACTGCAAAAGGAAGGAAGAAGTAGCAAAACCATGCGTCTGTTGGCCTTCTACCTCTACCTTGCATCTACATCTGTACGAGCTACTAAAACTTTGGAGCTAGGCACACAACGAATATAGTACATCAGCTCTTCCTCCTACAGAGGCAAGTGAGTTCGAGGAAAGGAAAACAAATAAAGCTTTCACTCCAGCCTCAAACTCACCTGCCAACGTAAGCAGCGCCTAGAACAGCTGTAGAAAGTGACTGTGCCTCAGGCAGAGTCTATGCTCGAAAAGGTCAGTGCCAAAAAATACCTGGTAACTTCTTGTTCAGAGCAGTCTATCCCAGACTGATAAGATAGTACAGAGTAGTGCATTTCATGTAGGCAGCGATGTGAAAACTGCCTCAGTCAGGACTTTCCTGATTGTACGTTCATCACAAGCCTCTGACCAGCACCACTAACCAGGATCTAAGAGAATGCCATTTTCACTGACCAGGCTGATTTGACTGTTCACATTTATCCATGGGTATAAATGGAGAACTGATTTTAATAAAGGTATCTTTAGAGGATTCTTCTCTGATCTCTGGAATAGCATCCATCAGTAGAGGATCCATTCTTCTTAGTAAACGGCAGTACCACTTTCACTTGATATCACCTTCATTAGAAGCAATTGTCCAGGCCTGTTTCCCTTGAAAACATATGTTATTGTTCCCCAAGGAAAAGTGATTAAGCAAAATGTTATCAGAATCAATAACTGCTCTGTTCAATATAACGCTTCCTGTACTTGGATAATGTTCTGTTTTATCAGGGGAAAAAGTAGACAACCTGCTTCCATTAGAAATGTGACAATGTCAGTCACTTCAGAATTTTAACTCGACAAAAAGTAAATGTGTTTCTTCAGGTCTTCCAGGACCTTCTCTCATTGCAATTGTATATATTTGCATAGTGATTCACAGATAAGTACATGCCAATAGCCACTTGTGTGAACAGATGTTGACTCCTAGAAGTATTGGAGTGCCATGACAGTATGTATCTTTGCACACACAGAGAAATACATAATTTAGTAGTATGTTGGAAATTTCAGTTAGTTTTGCCTTCCAACATGTGTATCACATCACTGCATGTTAATTAGCCTTTGCAGGAATATTGATGCTTCCCAGTAATATCAAGCAAGAATTTTAGAAAAGAAGGGGCCAACCAGAGGAGAATTTGTGCTGCAGTAATATTGGTAATAGAGACACTGTGTGCATATATTATGACACCTTATCAAAAAAGTAACATTCAATTTAAAATGATGTTTGTCAAACAGTGCAGTGATTGAATATGTTCTTAGTCATTAGCATAACAATAATGTAGCAAATATTGAAATAGTAGACATCACCTAGAACTTCAGACATGGATGATTTTAGTAAAAATTTTTGAAGGAATCCATTCAGCTAAGTATCTCCCTTGTATGTTGGTGTTATCAAGATGAATCCTATGAAACGGAGATGTTTAGTACAGAGACCAACATGGTCTTAGACCAATATGAGACAGCGAAAAAGAGAAAAGTTTTGATTGAACATTGTTTCTTCAGATGCTTTATACAGAAAAAATAGCCATTAGCGAAAAAGAGAAAAGTTTTGATTGAACATTGTTTCATCAGATGCTTTATACAGAAAAAATAGTCATTAGCTCAAGGGATAACCTACTCTGCTGATGACAGAAACAGAGGTTTTTATAAACAGTATTATGTTTCCAGACATTAATTTTTCAGATCAAAGCAAAATTAAGCACTATATAAGCCAAACTCAAAGTTAGGGGAAATAAAATACGTATAATTCTCTCTGGATCTGTTCTTCCTCTGTTACTCTGAGACAAGTCAGCAGTGCTACTCCAGTAATCGGCATTACCGAGATCCATTCTTGTAACGGAATACAAAGTCTGATAGATATTTAGCCTATGGATTTTTTTTCAGGTTTCTGCTGTGATTAACTTGATAACTGTCCACTCCTATTCTGACAGTCTCATTGCTCTGTTCTTTCAGATTATGCATAACTGGCACTGTCTGAATTCTGTTTTGGTTTCACCAGAACATGAAATACTGGAAATAGGAAGAAACTTCTTATGAGTTGGAGGTTGCTTTTTGGATTTATTCTGTTTCTCTCCTTTTTAATACCCTTGCTTTTGATTTGTACCCAATAAATCCAACTTTCCATTCCTAGAAACAGACTAGTAACGCTTTCTCTTTCTTTTTAACCTGGGCATACAATCGGAAGCAGACCCTCACCCATACAGCGCCCTTCCTTTACAGAGGCAGGAAGTGGACAGCTTGATGACAGCATGCTAAAAAGGAAATGGAAGGAAAAACCAAAGAGGGGGAAAACAAGAATATTCAGTTCTTGAAGCCTTTTTTTTTTTTTGGTTAAAAAGTCAGGTCTGTAAGTTCTGTCTTGAAGATTAATTTAATTTCTTCAAACCTGTACTGAGAGTCACCAGCAGATGCAAGCTTTTCCTTATGGCTTTTAGCTATACTCTTCTCTTAATTCTAAGATGGGTTTCCACATGACTTTTTCAGGAACACTTTTCTGAAATTTTGTCCCAGTTTGCCAACCTCGGTATTTTTTGAGTAGAAAGGAAGGAGGCATGCAGAGTCCCACAAAATTCTCGGGCTTAAAATCCCAGTATGTGTTTCATGTTACTAAAAATTGTAGGGCCCCTTACAAATATCTTTACTGCAACTGAACATCATCTTTTCCTACAAGTCAGGAGGTCTGAGGGCTCAGAGTCCTCCTATGGGTCTGGCTAGAGAAGGGAATCGGCTCGCGTGAGGAAAACGGCTTCCTGAATTCACATAGCTAACAACATATAAGTTTGAGCCTTTATCTGAAATGGTGTGCGAATGCCCTTGGAGGTCTACTAGCTGGGGAAACCTCTTGCATGTTTCCTAGTGTAGGCATGCGAATAGGGCTAAAGGTCTTGTCTCTAGTCTTTTTTGTGGATACATTTTATAAAACACACAAACTTTGGTAAACTTTGGTTTCTCTAAAGCTCATTAAAAGCCACACTGCAGTTCATATGAAGTAAATCATTTCACTGTTTCAGTGTCACTTTCCATTTCAGAAAATTTCAGCAGGAATAATTTTTGTCACTTGCTATGCAAGTTCCCAGGTTGAAATTTTTATCTTAGTGACTTTGTTCTCTTTCAAGGACACAAGCTTCCCTTGAGACTGCTGTTGAAATACAACCACTAATGTTGGATTCCAGCCCATATCCTTTTTCCTAGTTACTTGGTAATTCAATATCCTTCCTGTACCTAAAAATCATAACACTGAAACTAGCCACAGACAGTTTTTGTGAAATCCTTCCTCTCAGTGTGGTAGTTCATAACCAGTGAAGGCTTTGATACCCTTTATGTACTTCCAGTTGGCAAAATCACACACGATTTTTCTTTTTTTTGAATTTTCACAGCTAGCTGCTATCTCAATGTTTCCTAGGAATGTCATACTGTAAATCGTCCTGTTTGTGGGATGCTCAGGGGCGATATGCCATAGGCTTAAGGCAGGATCCAAAAAAGATAATTAATGACCATCTCTGCTGCTGCTATTAGATGATTCTATAGCCACAGCAATTCCTTTCTAGAATATAATGCTTGTTCTACCAGCCCTCAGAAGACTGATTGTCATATATATATAACCAAACACAATGATGGATAGATATGTCCATTAGTAAAATCATAGACCAATGCTCAGCAAAACATATTTGGAATTATGATAAAAGCTTTTTTATGTTCAGGTTTACAGAACTGCAGTTCCTTTCTTTGTAAGGACTCTCATAAGTATTCTGTCTTTGGCATATTCAAAACGCAGCAGTCTGCATCCTTACAAACATTCAACTATCTTTATTTTCTCCATTTCACGTAAGTGTACTCAAAGGCAATTCAAAGTTTGGCTAGTCACCTATCAGGTCTCTATAGCAGAGATTTGGGCAGTAGAATTGTGTCTAGAGACAGAGGACTATTTCTCTGAACCATGCACAAATTCAGACCAAGTGAATTGCATTAAGAGATAGCAAAATAAGTGGCTTGAGTTTCCACAATATAAGAAATAGAAAGAAAATAAGAAATTCTATAGAGAAAAGCCTACTCAATGGATGTAAACATACTCCTGACTTTATCAAGGATTTTTGAGAAGCGCAAGGACAATAACATGTCTCTAGGTTTCTCATATTTGTAGTTTCTGGCTACCTCCTAAGCAAATACCTATGTAGGCTATGTTCTACTAAGTAGACGACTAAACAGTAAAGTACAGAACAAATGTCGTCTCAAGACTTGTCAAAGACACTAAAAATTGAGACGGATACTTTGGAGTACAGTGTGTCTGAGCAGGTTGATATACAGAAGTGATATTTAACAGATTCTGCTAAAAATAAGTGTATGTAGCTATTCAATATTTTCTCTGATAAAAACACAGGTTTTTCGAAGGTCTGGTCTTTGGAACTGTTTTGCTGATGAACTTCCATTCCTTTACCATAAAAATAAAATCACTTTTTGGCAGGGTACTCCATAATCAATTCACAAGTCTATTTAAGTCTGCTTCCCAAAGCTATATTTTTGTATCCTACTTTTCAGCAATTAATGTGCAGTACAAAGTGCCAGTAGCTGAAGCATGCACTTCCAGCATATACAGGACTAGCTGGGCATTGATTATTAAATGAGAAGTTAGCTGGTAAAACATCGGTATGCAGTTAAAACTTATTTCTGAGCATTATTATTTAAGGCACGTGGTAAGAGTCCCACCTCCACCTATTAGTCCATGAATCAAATCAGATATCTTTACTGTGTTTTCAATCATGTTTTTAAAAAAATATATCCTCAGACCATTACCATGTCATGTGCTTAATAACAATGAGAAATTAGAAAGTTGGTTTAAAATCTTTTATGTATATATTTTTTAACCAGAACATCTAAAAGCCCCAGGTATGGGCTTTTAGGGATTATAGGAATGTACAGATGCAGAAAAGGTGGCCCTGCCGTAGAGAGTTGACAATCAAAGATAAGAGGCAAACAGTGAAAATAAAGAAGCAGGAAACCCTTGCATATAGGTTTGATAAGTGACTGGTTTATAGGGTTTTGGTTTGTTTAGACTACTGCTAAGGTAGCAAAGTCTTTTTTGTGAGGGATGGAGAGGAAGGGTTGTTGATGTTTGTTTTTATGAAAGCAACAAAAAGCTTTGTAAGGAAGGATGAAAAACAGGACAATGATGTAACTGAAGACTTTTGAGGGGCAAACTGGTGAAGCAGTAATTTTCGTGCTTTGAAGTCTACAGTTCAATAATGGAAGAAGCAATATGCTTTAAGGATATAAACTAGTCAAGTATCTGTTATTCTAACTACCTAAACTCATCCTTGTTCTGCAGAGCAATGGGAGTAGATAAAGTTATGCCTCAGTCATGAGTGAATGCTGTATGAATAAAGGTTTTTCCTAAAGTTTGTAAAAGTCTATCATGAAATCACCACTCTATCCTTTGTAGTTCTCCTGTTCAAGCATGGGACTATTATAGAATCCCCTTTAACTAAATAGAATAGCATTTTGTCTATTACAATGTCAGTAGTACTTTAGGTAAATACTTCCTAGTTCCTAACGTGATATTTAAGACTATAATTGCCATTTCACATTCTGTAATTTAGGTATTAATCTTTGACTCATCCTTGACATTCTACTTACACCTACAAGTACTTTGGTGCACAGTGTGTTTTGGAATTTAACAAAATTAGATATACTGCCCTTTGCCAAAGAATGACTAGAGAAAAAAAACATACTTTTTTCCCAAGCTAGTTGACTGAACAGCACACTTCTGCAGCTTTAGCAAATTCATGTGGTAGAACAGCGTGTGTGTCAAGGCAGCTACTTCTGCATTTCATATGGGGTCCATGTGTACCGGAGATGAACAAAGAGCAGAGAAAGGAGAAATAGTTTTTAATCCATCATTTAAAAGTTTGTCTTACATACTTCTGTAAGTATGTGCACACCTGTTTATTTCTGTATGCATGTACTCCCTGTGGAAGGTTTGTGCTACAAAAATTGAAGATGGAAACGGTTCTGCTTTCTCCATCCATCTCATGGATGGATGGGGTCTCCATCCATCTGGATGGATCTCCATCTCATCTGGTTCCTAGGGGCTGCACCTCTCCAGTTATTTGCTTGAACCCACATTTCAGTATCTATTCCAATATTCCCTAGCTTTATTTAGTATCTTTTAAGGTATAGATCAGACAGCAATATGGTCCAGCTTCTCTTTTTCTTTTCCAAGCTGTATTTTATGTGTGCCGGTGGAAACCCATGAGGCTTATATGCTGCGTAGCTGAAGGATGCATTTGGTTTGGGAGGCAGAGGCTGGTGATTGCTTCCTCTTAATGATGCCTCTATCAGTGCCACTGTTCCTCTTGTAGCATCTGTTTAGATACCTGTCTCGCACCCACGTGATGGCTTGCTGAGCCCTCTTCTAAGGCATAAATAGGTACGTGCCAGAAACCAAGACTTGGAAGACGTTGTCCTTCTTGTGATTAGGGTCTCGTTTTGTTTGCTGTAGTCAGAGCGGTTATGCCCCAGAGGAAATAACATGTTGTACTGTCTATACTGCTTGCCTTTTGTTTGATGCATTTTTTGCTCCTTCTTGCTATCAAAAAAGCTATTGGGTCCTAAATCTCACATGGTTGGGTCTTAGCGCGCGGAGAAGAAATAAAAGCAGAAAATGTGCAGGAAGGATGAAATTTAAAAAAAAAAATCTGATGTAAAAAGAGAGCCCCAAAAGAGCAGCAGCAATAAGGAAGTCTTGGGAAGGGGGGAAATGGCACATAGCCACCTAAGGAAGACATATGGAGATGCTAGACCTTACTGAAATCTGGGAAGGGATTGCATACTTGCTTAAGAGTTAGAACAATGGCAAGATACAGAAGGCATGCTCTGGTATCCCACTAACGATAACAGTCTTATTGTTTCCTCGTGCTGTCTTTGTTGTGCTTCCCTGTTTTTTGTTTTTTTTTCTTTTTCCACTGGGCAAGTAGGCCTTCCTTTTGCTACTGATTTCAATGAGAAAATATTTAGATGGTAAATCCCTTGGGGCAGGGATTATTTTTTCACTACCTGCCACAGTGGGGCTTTTGAGCTATGACTACAGGCATTAGGGACTCAGGCAAACTATGAAGAGTAGTAGTAGCAGAACAGCACAAACTATAAATGATTTATTTCCGAAAGATTGTTAAAAGCAGACATGCACAATGCTTAGCTAAATCTCACAGCAAAATAAAAAATCTGAGATGATTTGAGGAATAAAATGCAGCTAGGATGGAGTTGTCCCTTCTAATTACAGCAGAAAGAACTCATTCAGTTAATTACATCTTGGATATTCGATCTTCTGTACTCCAGGGTCAGGCCTGGGTCCCTGCAATGCAGGATGGGGCTCGTTCTCCCAGCCAGCTCTACGTTTAGGCGAAGCCGAGTTTCATAGCAAAGCAGATTGCTAGGGAAGGAGGGGAGCCTGGATAACAGCAGCAGCTGCAGAGCTCCGTTTTGGTTGTTTGTTTTGCCAAGGAGCTATGGTCGGGTAATTTCAGGCCCTCCCAGGAACAGCAGTTGTTGCCCCAGCCCCTCTAATTGCCCCGCAGCAGCAGAGATGCAAAGCCCAGTGTCTGCGGCAAGAGAGGCTCAGCACCGACAGGCCTCGGGGCTGCCGCTCTCGGGAGCAGCAGAATTTGCTTTTGCCCTCAAAAGAGGGGAGCTGGAGCCAGTCCGCTTCTTACTTGCCAAGTTTTAAGCTTTCATCTTGCTCTGAGTGTTTATTAGTCAACCCAATCTGAATACACATTGCTGTAGTTATTTAGTTATTCCTCTAGGATGAATTAATTTTGGGGGAGGGTGGAAGGGGGGAGTCTTTCTGCTGTGATTGCCTGTAATCTCAGAGCCTTTCAGCCTTATGATCCCTTTGAAGCTGGCTGCTGAATTTCAGACTCACCATTGCTGTACCCCAACTTCAGTCATCGAATAGGACTTCATAAAGGAATACATCAAAAAGATAGTGATAGACATTCCCAGAAAGAGAAGATGGTGAGAAGTCTGGGGATAGATGACAAGAGTTTGTTTATTACAGAAATATGAATGAGTTGTAAGAATAAAGGACTCCTGGATATGAAAATGGAAAGACATCTCACTAGAACAGTAACGGTGAACAGGATTTTTGCCCCTTTTTATTTTTGCTTTTTTAACCAATGATGAGAATGGCTGGCTCTGATGTAATTCTCCAGATGATCAGGAAGTCCAACGGTTTCTTAAATAAGTTACATAAATAGAATCCTTTTTCGAGATGATAGAACTCAGGAAAAAAACTTTGCAGAATATGGGCAGATCTTAAAGAGCAGAACACTTAAGGGGCTAGAGACACATTTATTTTATGGTATATAGTATCTATCAGAGACATGTAACTTTTTTCATCATGTCTAGTCCATAAACCAGGGCCTTAGATTTCAGGATTTAAAGTAGCAGAGGAGCTCAATGAATATGCTGAGAACTGTCATCTGGTTTAGGGTGTATCTCAAATGCTCAAAATGGTCAGCTGTGTTCCTCAAAGGCTCTCATGTTTGAGAATATCATGATCATTTTGCAATCACCTACAGAGGACTATAATTCTCCCTTCAGTAAAGTAACTGAATCATTATGTGAGATGTTACAACATCTGCTAGTTACAACATATTGTTCAGTTATTCACGATGTCCGCTGGAGGAAAAAGAAAAACAAGTTCAATTTGCAGCAAAGAAACTGGGGAATTTTAAGAAGAAAAATTACAATCCTAAGGATATTATATCACTAGAAAACCCTACCATGAAGGCTGCGCTGTCTCTTTCATGAGTTTTAAAGCATGGGTTAGAGAAACATCTGTGACGAATGGGCTAGGTAAGGTTAATTTTGTCTCAGAAGGCAGGGACTAGATAATCTCTTGAGGTCCCTTTCTGTCTTGTATTTCTGTGAATCTACATTTTTGTTGTTGTTTGCTAACCTTTTATTGATCTATCCCACTATGTTCTTTGTCTCTTAGGCTGCAACTCCACATTAAGTAGCTGCCTTCAAAGACTTTTTTTTTTTCTCACAGTAATCCTTTTCCTGGGGGGCACACTACATCTCTCTTTTATTAAACACATACTATTTGTGTGTTCCAATTCTTACCTCCTCAGGTTTTTACAATTGTTCCCAACAAATTGCATTTTCTCCTAGGCTCCAGACTTTGAAAAGAAAATTACAGACTAGCAGTGAAAGTTCACACAACTATAAAATGTTAATGTCTCCCAATGTGCTTTATTCACACGGGGTCAAAGCTGGGCCTACAGAAGATAGGTGTAAAACATGGATTGATTTCAGCAGTGCTAGCATTTGGCGAAAGGAATCTGTCATATACAATGGAGAGTTGCTATAGATACTTTCCAACTAATATCCTTTTGGTTAGGGAAACTGTTTAAATTAGTCATACACCATATCCCATTTTTCAAGCTAAAGCAATTACAGCATATTCCCCTTTACTTCTACAGCCGGACAATTCATTCTCATTTGTTATGAGATCCATTGAAGTCTTGCTGTGAGTTGTGAATGTTGAGCCATCACAGGAATAAGCTAAGAGCCACTTGGAGCTTAAAGGAAGAAAAGTTGCTGTTGGTGTTCCTGTACCTACACAAGCCAAAAATACAAAGCAAATAAGAAATCCATGAAATATCCACATCACAGGGTTACAGGCAATCGTTTTATAGCATGCTTCAATTCTCGCTCCATACAGCAATTATCTCCTTCCTCTACATTCTGCCCTATTCATCTTCAGTGCATTCCTATTTCCATCTCCCCACCACTTGTAAATGTTTTCAGGCAGGCATCCCTCCTTTAAGGGCCAGACCTTGCAAAGGCATGGTTGATTCCTATTATTCTTAGTTTTCAGTTTGGTTCCTTTGCTAGAAGGGCTTTTGATTAAATTTCCATTTCATTGAATTGTGCTAGGAGGCTACAGGTATTTGCCAATGGTCTACATCTGTGCGTGCTAGAGGACTAGCACAAGGCAGCTGCTGCAAGAGAGATTCTTTTGGGAAATGGAAGCAGCTAGCACTGTTTGGCCTCAGCCACCATAGCAATGTTGCTGTGTCCCCCTATCTCTGCAGCAGAAGCTGCAGGTCCTTTGTACACCTCAGAAGAAATATCAGAAAAAGCACTCTACTAAGTTAGTTGGTACCTCCCTCTTTCTTACCGAGGCTGCGTGTCTCTAAGCGGCACAAAATTCTGCGTAATTGTTCCTGTTTTCTCTAAACCTAGTATAAAGCTACTCAGCCTACTTTTTAGGTGGTAGCTGTCCTGCTGTTGTTGTTACAGGGCTCTTGTTTACAGAGCACCATACATTAACACAGAATATAAGAATTCAGGCAGTGACAGAGTACCACTGCCTCTGACTTTATTAAAAGTGGACCCTTTTAATGCTTGAAAGCCTTAAGTGAGGTGCCTGGGAGACATTAGGAAGGTATCTGTAGAGTTTCTTTTAATGATACAACAATGCCAGAGGGGATGCATTATCACACAGTACCTCTCTTGCTTGTTTGGTGAGCTACATTTATGTCTTTATAGTTTTTATACTATATAAATCTTCTCTATATCTTTAAATCTGGCCTACTTGAAATTAAGGTGCTTGTTGTCTATGTTTGACCACTTCAAAGGGGGTAACAGCAGGAATAAGTTATTTTCTAATATTCTTGAATGTAATACTGCATTTTACTGTATGCTACTCAGATCTGTGAAACGGGTACCGATAAAAACTGCAAGAAATAGAGAACAGCAAGGCAGTTGACTCTGGACAGCCAAATAATAAATGTAAATATGTTCTCTGTACAGAAGCTTCATAATACAGAGCTGTAAAGAATGAATACTCCTCATCTCTCCCTTCTGAGAAAGGAGATTAAAAAAAATCCATATTACTTTAATCTTTTCATTATTTTTGTTTTAATATTTTAAGCCCCAAGTTCAAGCTGACTTTAACTTACAAAGCTCACATGGGGCTAGGCAGAGGAAGGGTTTGCAGAGACTGCTTAACAGCTTTTAAAGTTCTTTGTATGACAGGGACTGCTGATTGTAGCCTGCAGAGATATTAAATACTGTCACTTGCTGGTTTGATCATCGGCGTTTGATTTCTTTCCCCTCACCTCCACTTTTCCCTTTTCCACAGACATTGTTAGTTTTAATGCTGGGCCTTCTACAAGTACAAATATGACCATTCAGACAACATATTTTTGGCCTTTGCTAATTTCCTCGACTGCATTTATAGAATCAATATTTTTAATTGGTCACTTGAGCTTTTTTTGGTGACGTTGACCCTCTGATGCATGTCAATTCAGGAGCATTTTCCAAACATTGTAGGCGTCATAGAGCTATTATAGCATAAAAAGAAGAGTATAACTAGAGATGGCGGGGGAGCAAATTACATTTTGTATATATAGTATTAAATGCTTCCATTAGTTGCCATAGGGATGGGCAGAAGTTGGTCTGAAATGACAGCTTTTCTGATGCTTGATGTGTTCAAAAAAAACATTGGAGGGAGGGTTTTTCATTGTTATTATTACACAGGAAGACTCTTTTATAGGGAGGAGGGTATTAAAGTCATATTTCTCTAAAAAATGCAGTGGGCAACATTAACAGCCCAGGCTTCACCTCTCTGCAGACACATCGACCTCTACAAAACTCGCATCCTTGTAGCTTCAGGGCTGTAATTCCCCAGCTGCTCTGAGCTTCACGTTTCCTCTGTTGTACAACACAGGAACGAGCACAGCAACTCCTCCTCTTGCATAGTATCCATAAATCTGCTGCAGCAGTAACCCAAGGAAAGCTGTGTCCTGCAGTTATTCCTGTGCACACTTCAATTACGATAGATGTGGTGAGACCCGATTTTCAGGTCGGGCTTTTCTGTTTGCTTTCTTGCTTTAACATTCACTTAGTTTGAATATGGGAAATCAACACAAAGCAAGCTCTTGATTTACAGTTATACTATCAGCTCCCGCTTGATCATGTCGAAAAGCTAAGAGGTGCTAGTCCCATACCACTGCATGTGATCTAGGCCTGTGGCCATCCCACATTAAAATTATCATTCACATCAAGAACAGAGTGCTAGCTGTGCTGTTGGCTGGCATTGTGGTCCTTGGAAATTTTGTGTGGATAGTGTGTTCTGCACAAGGGACATTTATGTTTTTCAGTTAGTAAAACCAGTAAATGTTACGGAAATGACTCATATATAACATGCAAATGAAAGCTAACCAGGGGTTCAATGTTACAAATTTCAGGGTTTCTCAAGGTGTTCCAAGAAAGCAGGATCTATACCATAAGTAACCATACTGAAGCATTACATGTGCTGAGTCTAATCTAAACTCAGTGGAATGAGAGAAGATTTTCCCTTGATTTTAGCAGGTTTTCAAACAAGCCTCTGTGAAATGAAATTAAAAAAAAAATCTACTTTCTAGGGTGGGCCCTGAATGCCTTTTCCTTTATTTTCCTAAAGACAATGTTTTATTAAAATTACGGGTTATCAGCCTGGGGTTGTGCGCTGAACAAATACTGATTGTTATTTTGATAAGGCCACCTACAGATTGCAAAATGTCATTTATCAGGGCAATTATTTGCAGTCTGCCTGTAGAAATTGTTCTGATGGTTCATGGGGATACGCCTCACAAAAGTTACTGCAGTGCCTCTAATAATTTGTGGAACTCAGGCAGCAGAATAGAGGCATTATATTTTTTCCTCAATTAGTTTGACTGAAAATAAGTACAACTTGCATAAAACACTGCACTTGTCCTTGGCTGACATGGTTCTTTAGAAACGATCTCTAGTCCAGCATTCTGTCTGAAGGCCTGATCTTCTGTCAAGTTAGAGAAACTGGAGAAGATCAGCATCAGGTGTTTCATGGTGGAATGCAAATTTGGCATTAGTCCTATAAATTCCTACTACAGGTGCAAAGTGGCTTTGCTCAAAGGCATGCAGAAGTTCTTTGAAGTCCTGAGCAACATGAAGAGCTTGAAGTACTCTCCTGAGCCTACAGTGTACGGTAAAAAAGGAGGAGCACGTGGGCAGAAAACAGGCATGTCTTGAGGAGACAGGCAAGCTAGGGTAATCCCTTCATGCTAATGGAACACTTAGCTGCAACACATATTCTTCTTTGAGGCCACACTTTTGCTACCAGGCAGAAGTAACGTGACAGCTCTACAGTCTCGCTACCATTATTAACAAAGAATTAGGTTCTCCTGGCTTGCTTATCATTTTTGACACTGCTCAGCCCTGCATTGGACAGATCAAATCCTTCTATAAAGCCAGGAAAGCTTTTCAGATGCACAGCAATGTGTAGCTGCATATTACAAACATATACATATTTCAAATGTAGACAAATATCCAACTTTTGCACGTAAAGAATTGTGTCCCTGCTTAGTTAAAGGTACATACAAACTTGGGGATAACTCAGTAGTGAAGTATAGTAATACACGTTCAGGAACATTAAGGGTGTTGGGATGATTTTCTCAGTTACATTTACCCGTTTCATTAAAAGGCCTACAAATGTTCCTATTGCTAAAGACTAGGCTCCTCAGTAGCTCCAGAGCAGCACAGGATAGAAAACATAAGCCCAGGTGGATAGTTTTCCTAAAGCTCTCTTTGATCTAACTCTCTTCCTAGGGGAGTTAATCATTAAAATCATGGGTCAAACACTTTTGAAAACTGTATTGGAAGCTGATGCAGGTTTTGAATGATGGCAAAGCATAGACCCAGGAAAAAAGATTGATTTTATGTAAATTACTCAGATGCTGGCATTCATATGCATTATTTATCTGTGTATGCACTGTGCCATATGAATGTTAAATCTCCTCATTTTATTTGAGGACTCTACTGTGTAACTGCATTAATACTCTGTAGTTATGTCTTTGCCTTGCATAAAGCCAGTCTGTGAGAAGTCATTCTATTTTGTTCTAACCAGACTGCAATTCCTAGATCTCTATCAGATGTAATCATGTTAACGTGCTTATGTCCAGCTGCTAGGTTATTTCAGAACTGTGTATTCCATTTACAACCAGCAACCAACTCGAACCAGATTTAAGAATGATCCAGTAGCAGTGCAACTTCTCAAAGGCCATCAGAAGACAGTAAGCAAATATTTGTTTCCAGTTTCTTTCCCTGTGTTGGATTTTTCCCCCTCTTTCAATGAAGGTTAAGACTGAGATCAGGTTAAGACTGAGATCATAGTACTTGCATTAGTGCTTTTATCAGTTGAAAGTTAAAGGCAATGATGTTTCTTATTGTTTCTTTGGCCAATCTCACTGTCCATTGTGTGAGGGATGGCTCCAGCTCTGGTGACTGAGTGCTCAGGGCTAGGAAGACTTAGAGGATGGATGGTTGTGCTGGCTTCCTGTCATTGATTCTGGCTGCCCCTTTGAACCCTTTTGAAGTTTCTTTGGCAGAACTCCTTGAAGAGTGACCAGGAAGCCAACAAAGATGGTTCCGCCTCAACTGCGGTGGGTTGATGGGGCAATGGGAGGAAAGCTTACCCAATACATCTGTCTGCTCTACTGGTTTCATCCAGTTCCCCGCTCCAGATAGTTCTGCATTTCTCTGCTTCCCCCACAAGTCACCTGTGGGAATCAATTGGGCAATATCCCTCTTTTTCCATGCCTGCAGAGTCCGTTATAGCACAAAATAATCTGGTCGTATAATTGAGGATGATGACAAAGGTCTATTTAATGCAGAAGAATTTCTGCCTGTATAAGGACCGAAGGAGTAAGTTTTAACATACGTGCTCTCTCAGAATCTCTCTTCCCTAATATGTTTATCATATAATTATGACTTCAACCTCTCCTCCCTCAAATGAAGGCGTATCAAACTGCCATATATCATCTTAGAATAGACTTTTTCTATGCAGGATATCTAACCTTTGTTCTCCATGACAGCACTTTTAAGTTTTTTCTCAAATAGTAACTTCTTGTTCATGTCACAAGATGCTGGAGCTGCCTCTTTTCACGCTCATCTCTTCTACATTGGAAACTGTGCAATGTTCTCTTCAAAGCTAAACAATACGTATGTGACCCTGATGATATAAAAATCCAGAGCAAGCTTTCCACTGATTTCAATAACCAGGGCTACTCTTCTGTTCTCTTCAGTGTTTCTGGATATTGATATTTTTAATGGCAGAAACATTAAAACATATGCACGTGCACACACACACACACACACACAGGGAATGTCAGTTCTTCTGGATAACTCTCTTAAAACTCATAATTGATCTCAGACCCCACGATGGAATTGTACAAAACTTGTAGAAACTTCTGAAAACATCAATGTTAGTAGTTTCTATTGCTCTTAAGCACATAGAACATTTATTTGAATATTTGTGTTTTATTGCATGCTCTATGTAGTGTAATGTTTGTCTTGCATTACAAATAAGAAATAGAGAATACATTTGTGTCCTAATTTTGTTAGTAATCCTTTCTTTTTAATATATCTAAGCTCAAGGCTGATAATTATAATTTAAAAAAAAACATTCTTCATAGATTAGGGGCTTAAACTTTTATATTCTTCCTTTATTCGGAATGTATCCCTCAGGAAACAACTCTCTATAATAATCACCTTGCCTACACTTCTTCAGTCACACATTACATTCTCTCTCCCACTTTCTTTCAGGTTAATATTAGTGTTTGTCAGCAGCAGACTTTTTTTTTTTTTTGAGGCTCTGAGTCATTACAGTAGCAGCTATGTTCTCACTAGAGAGTTCAGGGTAGGAAAAAAACCCAGCTCTGTTGCCTACATGTATCTGACTGTTAGAAAACCAGAAGGCTACTCACTCCCTTTAAATGCCAAGTGTTCAATTACTTTCTGCCTGAGGGTTTGGGGGGGTTTTTTTGGTTTTCTTTTTTTAACTTGGGGAAAAAGTCAAATGTGATGCAGTAGGTTACTTAAGCGTACAATGAAAAATGCCAGTTTCAGATTTTTACAAAGCATGACAGTTTTTCTCCAAGTATTTCTTCAACAGAGGTCAGTTGGCTGGCTTTATAATCTAGCTCAGAAAAACTGTAGTCTCTGTCTACTCTTGCGAGTATTTGTGTATATTACAAAACCATTGCACTGGTTATCCTGAGGCGGGATCTGTGCTAATAAGAGGTCTAGGCAATAGGAGCGCTCTTTCAAGCTTGGCCTCAGGGGGTTGGTGGAGCAAGGGAAGCATTCAGGTAGCTGGAGAGCGATGTTTCTGGTTCTGGTTATTGCTGTCCTTCCCTCACAGAAATGCCCCCTGAGGTGCAAAGCTGCTCTTCAAAACAAAGTTTCAGAGTATACACTTCAGTGTACCACGCGCTGGCTCAAGAGCTGTGCAAAAACTTCAGGAGTGAGTTTCAAGGATATCTTAAGCCTGATTTGGGGATCACACTCAACTTGGAACGTGTCTGTTTCACCTGAACACGTTTCTAGAACATAGGCCTTTCAACTGAGCGGGAGGTAACGGGCTTCCCTTTCAGAGACTGATGGTCAAACCTAAGCCTATACTACCATCCCGGTCTCTAAAGACTTTGCAACTAGGCAAGTAAGTATTTCCCTCGTGGTGACAAATGCCACAGAGGCATATAAATAAAAAGGCACTGTTATCTTCCTTGTTGCTAAGTATCCCCTAGTCAGTCAGAGCTCTTTGCAGCCGTCAGAACTGCTGCGCTGTAGCTTAAAAGTGAACTGTAAATCCCTGAGACAGATGAAGATATCAAGACAGATAATCGTGCAGCGGTCAGCAGAGATGCTGCTGGTGATTTTAATGACGGTCCTCGTCAGTCAAGGTGGAAGGTGACAACGCAGTCTGCAAAGGTGACAACAAAGAGGATTGGAAGGGCACACCGAAGGCTGATGGACGGATGCTGTAAAACATTCTCCAGCGTGCAAGGTTGTATTTGTCTCATCCTCTTGGTGACTGGGAGATCCAGCACCTAGAGAAAAAAGTATTCGGCATTGCTTGCAAGCAAGCAGATATGGTCCATGTGGAAGGTGAAGGATAGTCTTCTCCTGTCTTCCATTTTTCATTCTGTTTTTGACTGCGGTGCCAGCCTTTCTTCTTTTTTCTGTTTTTCTGTTGAAGAAATCAGCTGGGCTAAGCAGGCAGTTAGCCCTTGGTGCATAAGATAACAGATCCAATAATTATCAGAGGATAGCTTGGAGGGACCTACAGGAGGGACCAGGGCAAATGTAAAATCTTGCGTGTCAACGCAAACAATAAGGTGTTAGTAAGTCTCCAGCACGCAAAGAGGAAGGCTTGAAGTGCACTTGCTGTTTGTTTTTGTTTTAATTTGTGCTTAGGAATGAAAATGTTTGTCACGCTTCTGAAAACAGGAACAGTTTGCATAAGCCAGACCCACCACTCAAGGCGGCACTGTGACACTCCTACTCAACCCAACCATATTTAGCAGTGTGCCCATGTAGGAACTGCCAGGCCAGATTCTACCTGAAGCTCATATAGCTCATCCTTATCTTTGATATCATCTGGGTGCTTTGAAGAAACATGCATGCAAGAAACCTCAGAGTGGAAGTCCATGGAATAATCTCCTCACAGGGATTGTTCCCTTCTAATCTGCACCAAGGAACTGGAAGGTTTTCGTATCTGCTTGGGTTTCTTCTTAAAAGCTCCAAAACCTGTGCTCTCTCATTTAAAGAAGTTATCTGACAATGAAAGTCTAGCCTTTCAGAACCCCTAGTAATGTTTTGTGACAATTCATGTCAGAGGGTATCTGTACCTGACCGCTTGAGTAGAATATCTGCAAATATAGGACGACTAAGCACGATTGTCTTCCTTGACACTACTCTTGCTCAGAATTTCTAAGATGAAATTGATTAATGGATCACTTTACTGCTGCTGTCTTCAATTTCTGATCTGTTTCCAAAAAATCAGACTTTAGAGAACTATCCCAAGACCTGCTGGAAGCAGAAAGTTCCTGGCTGTCTTGTGAGGGAAGTTTCATAGCATTGCCTATGCTAGCCTCTAGTGCTTGGCTTCAATCAGCTTCCAAAACAACGTGAAACTCCTGTAATGTTAAATTAGAGGAATTGGAAGCTACGAACAACACTGTGCTGCGTTTCAGTTTCATTAACTGTCCAAGTCCACTTTCAAACTTAGAAAGCGCATATTATTATTGAAAAGACCTCAGTAGAAACATACTCTGCTTTCAGGGTCATGTTTAAGCTATCATGACATGACACTGTGCTATTTGATTTATGTTTTTACTGATGCTTTGACTGAGTAGTTTGTTGCAATGTACTGCTAAATGGAGGAAAAATCAGAAACTGCATCAGACAACCACTCTGTATTTCATTCTAGAAAATAGCTGGCAATTATAATTATTCACCATGTTTCTGGCTCAGAATAAAAGTGGCATTGCACAAAAACCACACTGAACATTCGTCGTGATTAGAAAATGCTCCACACCTTGGAGTGCAGTGGAGACATAAGAATAATTTTAAATGCAAATTAAATTGTGGGGGTAGCAAAGAGAACAGATAAAAGACAGTAAAACAAAGCCTTTCACTTTCCTCAAATTAGCAGGCTAATGTAATATAAAAAAAATCAGTACTACTCAGATCTGTGCTAAGAGCTTTCATTTCATCATAATATAAAACAGCAGATCCGTCACCTTTCTCTGTTCAGTACTCTTGATTTCGAGGTTGAAGTGAAAATTAGAAGCTGCTCATTCTGGCTCACAGACTGGGGTTGCATTTGCTTAGTCTTATTCCAAGACAGGAGGATGCAAAGAGGTCAGTAACACTGGTAAGTACCTATCTCCTGCGTCTGCTTTTATTTATTTATTTTTAAAATCCTTTGCACAGAGCTTTTGCTTTTGATCAATGTATATTTCCTGCAAAAAGCTACATCATGTATTTTGTGCAAAGCTGTATCTTGTACAGAAACGCAGTGATTTCTAGAGAATGCTTATATTAGATGTTAGAACACCATCAAGAATGAATGAACTACTAAAAGTAGAAATTCTGCAATAGGAAAGGTTTCTGGATAATCTGTATGTTTCATAACATCACTGGAGCATTTCGTGTGTTGCTTTTTCTGTATGCCTTGTCCAACAAGCAGCACCAGAAAAGAATTGAATCTTTTCAAGATCTTACTATTTGCATTATATCCATAATAAAATATTTAACAGTCTCATTACTCTTGTGGTAACTGATGAAGAAAGTAGGGGTTTTAGTTACTGAAAGCAAATTATTAGACAAAACAAAATGTTATAGTTAATCATTATGAAACACTTAAAAATATCTGAGAATACAAGATGCAATGAGGAAGATTAGAGTGAAAAACACATTCCTAAGGCAACTTGATGTAAATGTTTTTTTTCCCTAGGAAAGTTTTTATCGAATCAAAACCGGGGCTTAATTTTTCAGTATGAAGGGTGAGGGGGAGTGGGGGAGATGATCGTAGTGTCACCTCCTGTTGCTAAGTAACAACATCTCCTGGCCATTTTTATCTGATAGAGGAAGTCCAGTTGACGTTATGCATTATTCATCAGAGTTCCAATCAAACAATCAAAATTGTTTGCTTACACTGGGGACATTTAGTAAGATCAAAGAAGCCCTCCTTGAAACTACTGGAGCATACATCACTGCCAGGCAGCTCATGGTATTTTGCAGTAAGTATCGTTTATGGGTTTGGGAGTGCTACAGTAAAGTGCTTTGCAGTGGAATTTTAAAAGTTTTCTCATCAGGATAGGCTTCTAAATTTTAGAGAAGATTGCATGTTAATCAATGAAAACAGAACAGAAGGAAAAAATAGCTTTGGGACTCTGATTTCCTGATTTTAGCCAAAGTAGTTAAAGGAATTGTTTGAAGTGAGGGGTCGGTCTCCCTGCCTAAACCTTTCTGTTAGGTTTGCATGGAAAAGGAGAGGTATGTTTGTCTGCCTGTCTTTAAAACAACTGTTGTGTATAGCTGTTTGTATGCTTATGATAATATGCTGTAGCTAACTGAGGTTTGGAGGAGAGATCTGGATTGCGTATTTTCTGCAAATCCCGGATTTTTATGTGAGTTGGTCAGAGTAGAAGAAAATGCAGGAGGTAGCAAGAACATCGGAGAAGGGTCATAATAATGTCCATGATCCCAGGAACTCTGTCTGGTGGGGCAAACCTGATTCAGCGTACGTCTCAGATGTAAACTAGGACCTAGGCAGATCCGAGGCTCAGGAGAATGTCAAAAAGATAAACTTTAGCTACGAAGCAGTGCTTGCCATGTTCTACCATTTGTTAATGATCGCTCTTATTACATCCTTTAGAACTGATGATAGCATGTTCTGCTGCAACTTCTGGTCGGTAAAAGGGGAGAGGGGAGGAAAGGCTGGTTTTATTTAGGTGGAATGAAATGTCAGAGAAAGTGCAGTTTTTTGTTTTCATTTGTAGTTCAGTGCTTTGGCATAATCGGCTATCTTTGCTGTCATCTATTATAGCAGTGCCTTCTAAGGGGTCCTGGCCATGGATCTGGCGTTGTTGTTGTCCTGGGCACTGAACGGCTAAAGAAGGTCCCTGCCGCAAGATTTCTTGCTGTTATTTTTAAGACCAAATTTAACAGGCAGGTGAATCTAAGTATGCATTGTAAGAAATGGAGACTGTGGCTAGGATAAAGGTGAATGTACTAGGAATCTTGCTAATGCTGTAACAGCATTTCTCTCTTATGTCTATAGACAAGGATTTAAACAAAATAACCTGTCTAAAATAGAAAAGGATCCTTATGAGTTTCTATGAATAGGGATTTGAGAATGTTTTGACCATAATGTGCCAAACTGAGTATTTTGATGACTGCCTATACAATTCTTTCCGCAAAGAAATTTTTCAGCTTTTTTGTCTGACGTCTCCATTATTTTTCCTAGGAATCTAATTGATCATCAGTACAGGAGTATTGTAGGCAAACACAAAGTTCCTTCAAAATGGACTACTTTTTGGATGTCGAGTCTGCTCACAGGCTGTTTTACAGTCAAGGAGCTCAAGGTAAGAAACTCTGGACGCTGTCTCAGCATATAACTATTATAACTGTATAATAAGACTTATAGGGCCGAAAAATGGCTGGCCCCTGTGACTGAGCTACTGAAGTGTAAGGAGGCATAGAGAAAGACCTTCAAAGTGCATAGAGTGTAAAACGGATTATAAGAACAGCAATGATAGGGCTGATTTCCTCCCTCGGAGGATAAGGAGAAGCTTATTGCTGTTGGGTGCACAGCAGGAACAAAAAGAGCTCTAGAGATCCAGACTGGGGCAGTGCAGAGCCAGAATGGACAAGTCAGAGGGGATGGCTATGTCCTACTGCATGCTGTGCGAACATGTGATGTGCTTCCCCTTCCTCCTCACTTCTCAGTGCTGGCAGTATTGGTTAGGACATGTTATGCAATGCTGTAGGAATAACTGACTTAGGCACTCCAATGCGCTGTACACAAACAGCACGCTCTCACTGGTCTGTACCCTTCCCTTGTGAAATGCTGGCCCCCACTAAATAATAGTGCAAGAGATAGAAGGAGTAATCAAACTTCCTAACTTTAACGTGGTTGAGACTTTTTTTTATGACATAGAAAAATGATATTTTTGGTGAAGTCGGTGCACATGTTTCTTACTAGCTCTATTTTTGATGAAAACTTGCAATTTCAAAGAGGAAAGGTTTTTCTATTCCTTAAAAAAAATCTTTAAGCACCGTATTAAGTCGAAGAAAACTGGAAGGACCAAGTAGCTCTATCAGCCTTTTTTTGTTTTCACATATTGCCTGTTTTCTGAAAACTTGGTCCATTTTTTTTTACAGTTAACTATATTCAGTTGCTAGTCAAATTCAAAGTCTGGCCAACAGTGTTCTGCATTTCCTCTGCAGTCTTCTCTGAGAGCAAAATCTAATCTACCCAGGGAATGCCACCCTCTCAGGAGGCACAGGGGCAGCACTACCTTAACCTTTGACTTGACTGTGGTGCTGCTGCATAACATGCACTGCATTGCCCAACTGCTGTCCCAGCCATTGTGATACAATTTCATCCGTACAAGTTAGGCAGAAAAGTGTTGACTGCAAAGCTTTCTTGTCACAACATAGCACTGAACTGCAACTGCAAATGCTCAGTACCTTAAGTGAAAATCTGATGAGGGCAATGAACAATCTTGCTTGCTTTTTTCCCCTCCATCTCTAAAATGCAAAACGTATCTGAGCATTGCTACAAAAATAACATTAAAATAATAAGTTTTTAGACAGTCCTCTGAGAAGAGACCCATTTTCAATTCCATAGAAACTAGAATGCAGAAATCTACAACTTCTTGCTTTACAATCTGCATCAATTTATCAACAGCGTTTAGGCACTACAAGGTGCAGAGAGGGCTATCAAAGAAGTAATATGCATACATGCAATGAGTGTAACTGTTCACTAAGTGACTAATAAAGGTTGCATAGACAACCTTCACTATAAGTATTTCCAAGAAGGCAGCTAGGGAGAAAAATGTTCTTTTACCCATAGTTGGAAAAATTATATTGTTATTACATATGGAAATGCTTGTACTAACCTTTTGGGTGCACAGCTTTGAAATTTTAACTTTCCCTTAGCATCTAGTCAGTTCTTGGTTTTAATGTGATTATTTTACTTTTTTTAAAATGCAAACTGTAAAAAAAAAAAATCCATCATGCAGAAATTGATATACACATGATCAGCAGGGGTTTGACCTTTGGATCTACCATGCCGGTTTCTGTCACTTCACCAAAACAAGTAGAAACGAGCACTGGGACTATTTGTCCCCCGATGCAAACTTTCTACAAAAGATGCCAAGGACATGCTTCCACTGTGCACAGCATGCTACAGAGGCTCCCAAACCCTACTACCTGCACAACAGGGAAGAGTATAGTGACAGCAGAGCCACGCTGCACTTGAGCTCTGTCCCTTTCATTTGTTCACCTTTCTCTCTGCTCCTATTCCTACACTGTTTCCAGTCCTTCATACTTCTTCCTTCATGTGCTCACCAGACCTCTTCCCCAAAATCGTAGTACTCTGCCCCTGCTCTTTGCATCTCTGCATTTGAGGCAGGCTACTTTCTGACAACCTGGATGCCGGCAGGGACATTGGTATGAGCACAGAAGAGATAGCGATTCTGCTCCACATTCTCAAATACTGCAACACAGCAGCCCCCTGGCAACAGGAGAAGTGCCTGAAGGAAAGGATGGATGAACAACCCAATTAGCAATAGCAGATATGAGAGATGAGATGTGGCTAGGGCAGACAGCAGCTTTAGAGTCTTTCTCTACCTCTGTCTACCTCTGCTGATGTTGCGCTGGGCATGAGGCGACAGAGATAGCTTTAGTGGGTCAGGCTACAAAGCTTCTGGAAGAGTTTCCACAAGCAGTGTTTCTGTGGCAAATACCTTTATATTACCATCCTTACCCTCAAGCCCCTTATTGGTAAGCTATCTTACTTCACATACATAAGGCACTCTGCTATTTCAGTGTGCCTTGGAGCTGTCTGTACAGCACTGATTATTCCTGTAATCTTTGTACCCTGTGCCAAATTCCAAGTCAGGCTTCATAGCACAGGCATTTCTATATGAGATAATGACATGATTTCTCCAAACATGGGCGAAAGAACATATTTTTTTCCTTAACTGCCTTCTGAGAAACAGTTAGACTGCTTTAGCTTAACTTTCTCAAAAAACAAAAAGAATACACTGAACGTGAAGCACCCATTCACTATGAATAGCGTAGCACAAGTAACTAGTTAGGGACTGAAGAAAAGGTCTGCAGAAATCATTGTTACCCAGTCTACCTAATGGGACAACAAGTAACTATTTGATGTTAATACAATAACACGTTATTATTAGCAAATCATGCTGCCAAAGAGCTTGTGTATATGCATTAAAACTGCATTATGCTAAAACTGAGGGAAAGAAGACTACAGCATTCTGCCATTTAATTAAAAACAACATTGAAATGCATTGTATGTATTATTACAGTTATTGCATCACTATGTGCCCTATTTACAGACTATAGAAGGTGGTTTATGACCCATTCACTCTTTCCGTGAGATTTGAAGATTTCTGCCTTTTAATCCTTTGATCCTCCAAACAAAAAAATGCCCTTTCCAATGTTTTCACACTAATGATATGACAACATTACAAACGGCAGCTATAGAGCACACATTCTGAACAGTACCTGCTCCTTGTGGGTGGAGAAGGGAAGGAAGAGGGCTAAAAAATGTTGGGAAGGAACACCAAAGAGCTGTGATGCTATTGCTAGCAGATAATAGCAAATCTCAGTTGACCTCAGGTCTCATGTAGTCAAATGCAGGATGCTCTAACCTCAGCATAGGAACTGAAGGAGGGTTTTGGCATGCAACAGCTAACCTCCCTCTTCTCTATCCCATACTGTCTGCACCAACACCAACAACTCATTCTTAATCCTGCAGGAAGCTGCAGAGATGACTTTGCTGCTGTAGGGTAGGAGGAGAGAGGTGTTACTGAATCAGCTGCTTTCTCTCCCGTTGTCTGCTTCTGCAGAAGCAGCCATCACCTCGCTCCTGTAGGCTGGGAGCAGGAACAGAAGATGTTTGGCCATTCAGGCTGCATGTGCTGTTTGAACAGCTGTTCTTGGTTTCCTCCAAGGAAAGTGAAACGGGAGGAATGGAAAAGTCACAAAAGCTGGATCTGGCAGTAGGATTGTCTAGATTTAGAGCAACTTGGTAAATGAAGCCAGCTGGCTGTGGTCTTCAGATACTAGCCAGGAATATCCTAAGCCCTACAGTCATCCCTGACTGAGTCTTCTGTAGCTGTGTGTTGGGATCTAGAAGATATATAGCAGTGTCCCTGCCAAGTGCATAATGCCTGGTGATGTGTGTGCAAGGCAGAAGCAGGAAAGAAGGGACCCTGACCCTGGATCTGGCCCCCTGCCCTAGCAAAATTCCAAATCTGAAATCTAAACACAGAACTGGACTCTAATTTTTGAAAATTGCTTCTCTCTCTGAAGCATATGGAAATAAAATACTAAGATCACTTGTGAATGTTAATGTATTTTAAATAAAAAATCTACCATGGCCATTAGCCATAAGGGCTGAATGTATGTAACAGGGCCTACAGTGGGATTCAGCTCACTTATCCTTAGGTGTCTTCAGTGAAGGTATCTCCACCTAAAACGTCTGACTAGTTTAACACCCTTATAATCAGTGGAGAGAAATAGTCACTTTAACAGCGTATTTCACCTAATCTTAGACATCTTCCTTGGGATAACATAAACCATGTCTCATTGTCTCCACTGATTATAAATTCCCAGCTAGCAAATGCACACAAAAGACACCAGTGCTGTTGGCATTTGTTCAGGTAGAGGAATCCCATATTGACAGGCAAGAAAGGGCTTAATTCAAGAAAGGAGTAACTTCCCTAAAACAGGTCAGGTTGTAATCCAAAGCTACAAATGTGAAGCTCCCAGCTCAGCTGTAGCCTATTTTGAAGAGACAGCAGTTTTGATCTTAAAGTTCAACTTGAAGGAAGTTCTACTTTTGGGCACGCACAGAAACACCTCAGATTTGGCAGAGCTGAGCAGGCTGGTGTCAAGGAGCAGCAGAAGCAGGCTGCTTCACAAGGGATGGTGAGCAGAGAGTCAGCAAGACAGGCAGAGGTAGAGGCCTCACCAGCAAAAGGTAAGGCACCACAGTACCCGAACAAGGGGAGCAGAGCAGGTCCAGCAACAGTCACCAGGTTCAGCCAAGAGTTCAGACCACCAGCCACGTTCATACTGACAAGGCAGGTATGAGACCAAGCTGGGACGTCAAGTCAGCAGTCAGGATCTGGATCAGTGAGGAACATAGCCACAGGCATTGTTGCAATCTAGCTCAGAAAGGGGGCAAGAGCCTCAGCTACCAAGAAAAGGGAGGGGAGCTGCTGCTGAGGCTTCTTCCTGCTCTTTCTTGAAGAGGTTCAAAGCTGGCCAAGCCTTCTCAAACTGCTAGGCTTGTTCAGCAGTAAGTAACAAGGAGCCCTTTTCCCTAAGTCTTGTGGCTCAGTCCCACAGGTGCAAATGAAGCCAACACTAGTGGATGGGTCCTCCTACAAAACACCATTAATTCTGTTTGAAGTATAAGAAAAGGAAGAGGTGATACCTGCTCTTAACATTTAAGAGCTTTGCGTTAGGAAATTTTTACCAGAAAGGGTGAAACACAGGTTCGAGTCCCTTCTCTGACTGAGGGGATCCAAAAACATAGGTCTGACCCCTTCCAGTGCCTTAAACAGCCAGGCTGTAGACTGCTCAAGTAGGGGAACGCTGAATCCTTCCTGTCAAAAGCATGCAGCACAAAATTCAAAAACTAGTGGAGCAGGAGGAGAACTCCATGTCGAGTAGAGTAAACGCGCATGGATGCAGTCTGGCCCCATCAGTCTCCCTCATATCTAAACTCTTTTTCCTATGTAATACAAACTGTCCTGTGACTATGTACAGTTGCAGCAAGGAGTACAGTGGCTCACCCATCTTAAGACTTAGACTGGGCCATTGTACAAAAGGGAATAAGCCCCTTGAATGAATATTAAGAGAGAGAAGCGACTTCTGCTCAGTACATTTTAATGAAGGGTTTAGGGACCATCACAAAAGAGGGCTGCCCACTGCAGACTGTGTGTAGCACTTCTCTGCAGTGAGTCTGAGGGAAGGGGTATAAAATTATTTCTAATTTTCTGGAAACCTGTGTCTATATGCTTTTCCAGTTTCATCTCCTTTTACACCAGCAGGGGGCCCAACGCTTAAAATTATCTTCATTAATCAAGTGTTTCCCAGATGCTTCTTTGTACTTTGAAGTTGTTTGCCAGTCCATTCGTCTGGATACACTGAGCTTATTTGACTAACCGAACAAAACTTTCTTGAAGGCTTAGTTTAAACTATCTTTATATCCATAAATTATTTATGGATCCACTTGCATTAGGTATTCTCACACTGGCTGCAACTTCCTGCAATCTACTTGATGACTGCAAAGAGTGATTAAAAAATGTAAAGTAGAAAAAAATATGGAAATAAGCAAGAAATAGGGCAAACGGATAATATATGCATAATATTGTATGGACGCACAGGGGGTGATTGCTCAAGAGATTCCAGGAAATCCTTCTTCTATATCAGTTTTCCAGGTTTGATTTAATAAAATGCTCACAGTTAATTTTAGTTCCACATTTGCCCGCTTCCTGCTTTATCTCCACAATTTATTTATTTCACTGTGCTTCACTTTTGCTCATTTATTTTAATTCACACAGTGCTGATTCATTCTGGGCACTTGACTTTAATCACTGCTGACTACTCAGTGCTACTTGCCTTCTGCTTTTATATATCACATTATGTCCAGTAGTTTACAAAAGAGTATTGCTGCAGTATCCCCAAACCCTAGTCCGGAATTATTCCACTGCAGATTCATTTCTTGTTTAAAATAACATTAGGATACTACGTGCACCAAAATTTTGTATAATTAATCCATTCTATAGATTAACATCTCTTCAGAGCTACATTATTTTGCAAGTCTCTCTTTTTTATTCATATGATGTCACTATTTCTCGTATTAGTAACATTAATAGCAGCAAATTTTTAACAGTAAATGTGCATTCCTGGTGTAATCAATTTCCCTCCCTTTACATGCTAGGAAATAATAAATCAACATTTACCTCATCTTTAACTTTTTTTCCCCCTTTCCGTCTTCTGTTCTGTTATGTCCCCATTATTTAGGGCTGAGAATTTAGGAACTGGCAATTGAGTGTTATGATCTGAGTCTCTGGCTTGCAGGTCAGATAGATTATCTTCATCAGCTGTGTAAAAATTGCTCATGATGAGTTGCAGTAACTGTAATTCAGCTACTCTTTGTTCATTATTTCAATATCTAGTCAACTAAATTAATTAGGATGCCCTAATTCTCAGTAGGCTATCTAAACAAAATTAGTGCATTGAAAATTTTTTGAGACCCAGCTCTAGACACTCCTACACTTAGAAAACCTACGCATGACTCACACTCGAAAAAAGTTGCTTCTGAAAGCTAAATCTAAATACATTTATTTGTTAATTTCAATCCCATTGGCTTTTTCTTCTGAGCTGGTTAGTTATTTCTACCGGATTCACTATCCGTCATTTATTCCTTTATTTCTTCTTGTTAAGATAACCAAATCTCTACTTGTCCTTTTCTCATAATCTAGTCTTCCTCCTTTTTTTTTCCTGTACGACTGTTTTCTGAAGCCTACGCCTTTTGACACAAAGGCGGAGGAACAAGTCTGTTTCCTCTCAAATGTACAAAAAAATGCTACATAGGCATATTGTGCATACATTTACTCAACTAGAGTGAACAAGCACTCAGGACCTTGCGTTGAAACTATGCAAAAGGACCAATTTTGTACACAGCTATTAATGCTTGTTGAAACTATGTATCTAAATCCTTTCTTTCAGATTACTGTTGTCCACAAACTGGTGTCAGAGATCTCAACACCTTCACTTTAGAGAAAAGCAGCAATCTCATGCATGTACTTCTCTGTTTATCCAGGAGCTGCAAGCCTATAAATCACTCTTCATAAATGACAAATTATGTCCTCTCCAGCGCTTGCACACGTTCTACTTCTCCTCTCCTGCCAGTCATGCCCCATTTCACATCTCTAATCCTTCAAATGTTGTTCTTCACCACTTGAATTTAAAACAAGACAAAAAAGAAATGGCATTAAATCAGACCACAAGATTGTACTTTCTAGTAAATATCCACTTGGACCCGTTACTTGGACTATCTTTAAAGAATATTCATAACTGATTAATCTTTTACCAGCGATAGAAAATCACGTTCTAGTTACATCAAAATAAACCTGGATTTCTGTTTTTAAAGCTTCTGTTTACTCAAAAATACATTTATGTGAGCGTTATCTACATGTAGCTTAACAAACTTGAGCCCTTTCCAGAGAAACGTGAAGAAGGAGGAGAACTGAAAGAGGAGAGAGTGCCAGTGGTATACAGTCAATCAAGAAGCATGTACGCTTCTCTAATGAAAATAAGTAGCGTGAAAGAATCTTACTCAATCAGCAACAGCAGCATTGCAATTAAAATAATTTCACAGGTATTCTAAAGACAAAGTTGTTCAGAATTTGCCCCGAGAAATGAGTTTTTCCTCAAAAAAGTCTGAAAGACTTTTGATGTAAAACTAACATACCTCTATGCCTATTTCCACATTATTTGAAGTTGCTTTTGATTATAAGCATCAGAAACATATCCTTCCCAATGCACTTAGATCTAGACATCTCAAGAGAAAACATTTTAGCACATTCCTTGCAGCAAGATCAAAAAAATCATCACAATTGCCGTTAGGAGGTAAGGATCTGTTATGCAAGTTACAGTACCAGGCCCTACTGGTCTAACAGTGAACACAGTATCTGTATCACTAATAAGGTATTTCAGAAGCATTATAATAAAAGTTGATTGATAAAAGTGGATGGCAAACCTAGATGAATATATCATGTTTTCTTTGGCCAATTTTTAGATGAAAGATGACTTTTCACTTAAAGTTTTTTGGTTAAAAGTCCAAAATTTTTCTGAAAAAAACAAGTTTAAAAGATCTGTATTATGATGTTTTAAAACTAAGGTGCTTCTTGGCAAACAAAAATTATCACTTATTTTTATTAAAGTATGTGAAAGTCCATTTTAATGGAAAAAAATGAAAACATCAACAATTATTTGCAAAATCCACCATGTTTCCTATAATTTCAGGTAGTATTTTAAAATTGGACCACCTGTAGATGTGACTAAATATACTGAAATTATCTGTTTAAAATGCCTCTGAATGCAATACTATCATTCATGTATTTCGCACTTCCCTCTTCCAAGAGCGCGTTTGTGTCATATTTCGATAATATACAGTATTTTAAGACAATAAATTTGAGATTATATATAATCAATTTTAGCTTGTTATTACATACATTACAGCATCTTTTTTTTAAAGTATTTTTCCTGCATAAGCATTCTTTTCCCTTTCTAACAAATACCAAGCAAGTTGTTGCTAAAATGCGTTGTTCCCTCCGTAACCCTATCAAGAGCAATGCAAATAGAATGAATGAATTTAACCCAAATGATGGATTTGCATTCTAAGAAAAATATAGCGTTAGAATGGCTGTTAAATGAGTTTCCAGATACTGATCTCAAATCTAGTCACAGTGGAAGCAGGCCCTTTAACGTGTATTGCAATGTCATTCCTCTACTCCAAGACCTTCAAGAGGCCTTTCTAACTTTCCTGTAAAGCCATCACTTAAAAACATGTGCCAGAGATTGAGCTAATTTGTGGAAAGTATCTCAAGCTAGAGATAGTTGTTGGTTACCTGCAATGGACATGTCAGTCACAGAGGGCTAATGCTGATAGCTTTAGTAAAAAATGCAAGGCAAGTCTTTTTCTTCATAAGGAGTGCTACAAGTTACTGGTAAGAAAGGATACACATCATCTCCATCTGAAATTTTTTTCAATGTTTACTTAAAATTTCCAGTCTTTCCATGAATACTCCTACCAGGAAAATACTTACAAATATATACATAAAGAGGAGGTGATCAGGGTTGTTGAAGTAATACATAATGATTGCCTCAGCAAATATTTTCCAACATCCACCTACCTCTGGTAAAAATAAATACATGCCAGACCCCAATATTTTTACCCCAAAAGTAAAAATGATTTATTAATAATCATACAGAAAAACCCACTCTTACCTTCTACATACAATAATGGTATATTAAATTTGCATTTTTTTTGTTCGAATGGTGTCCTGTGCCCTCATCCAATCACCCATTAAATACATGGGTACCCTTTCACTGACTTTAACTCAGTGAAATCATGTCAGTTTTATCAGACAAATCTTGTACCTGGCTGTTTTGTAAGATGATTTTTACAATGTTGACTTCATATACAAATACCTCTTCCTTAAGTGCAAATTTGAGGATGCATTATGCAAAATTTTCCATTGTAGAAATTTTCCACTTGCTTTTATCTTTTTTACTGTACATCCCTTACAAGAGAGTAATAGTTTACAGTTTACTAGCAATGTTTACTTTAGCATAATCTAAATAGCTGATCGATTTTAACTCTTGCCCTTTGCTTGTACTTCACATCCAAATGGTGAATTAGAAATGAGCAAAAACTTGGAACAAAGCTAGTTAAAATTAAAAAAACCAAATAAGCTAGAGCAGAAATACCAAGACCAATGCTTGTTTGGTAAACTACATAATTCTGCAAATTGAAAAATACAGAGTGGTAGCTTTTGTTAAATCATATTAATTATATGCTGTCATGCCTAAAGCCTGACTGGTATTAGGTATCTGAAGGCTTCTGATTGACAGATATTATTTAGAACTCTAAAAAACTCTTTAAAGAAAATCTCTGTTACAAGGCTGTAGAATTTGCTGTTAGTCACTATCAGTCGTGCTCTCCATCCCCAGCAGGAAAATGGAGTTTTATTGTTAGCTACCTGAAGAGCGATAGCTAACAAAAAGCCTAAAATAAGGACTTTGTTATGCCAGATGATGCCCAAACAGCTAGAAAAATCTAGGGTTTAAATCTGCTTTGGAAAGAGTGCAAGGGCATGCCACGGCCCATCTGAAGGCATGTAAGTGTGTTGGGGTGGCAGGGAGAAGAATTAAATCCAGCTCTCCCAAGCTCATGTCAAAGTCCTAATAAAGGGACAGGGTGTGAGGGGTGATGCAAACCTCCTAAACCGTAAATTTTTGGGAGGCCTTCTTACATGAGAGAGTACATTCTCTTACATAGTCCCACAATAAAGTTGTGCCACTTGAAGGGTAAGGATGGACTTTCAAGCAGGAATTCTCTTTCCAGCTATATGTGAAAGAAGAGAACATACTGACAAGGTACTTATCTAGCATGCTACTCATGCTTGAAGTGATCAGCCAGATGCCATCCAGCATTTGTGATGATCTTTTTCTACTCGCAGGGAGAATTGACAGGGAGATATTTATAGGGGCTCTGTTATTTGTGATTTGTAATCTATAGGCTCAGCACACAAAGCATTGGGCAGACACTCATAGTTACTTTTCACATAAAAAACCCCTACATTAAAGGAACATTATCAAGGCTGTAAAGGCACGTGCTAAATACCCAGACAATGCCAGAATTAAAGTTGCCTCTGCAACATTAATTCAGTCGCCTTATACATATGTATTATGGCACAGCTTCTAATTACATGATGACACAGTAATTTTTTGCCATCCTACAACTTGTTTCATCAGTGCACAGAGTGGGCAGTGCTCACTTAATAAGCCAATATTAAATATTTTGCTTTCTCCTCCTTGAAGGCATGGCCCCAAGCCATTTAAACCCCCTTCAGAAGACAGAAATATTAATTTCCTTATGGGCTTTTGATCGGTGCATCACTAAAGTATATAGATGCTTTACAAATATTAATGAATTTATATTTTCATAAAATCCTTACTAGAAGAGAAAAAGATGATTCTCCCTATTTCACAACTAAGAAACTCAGGCGTAAAGAGATCAAGAGCAAAAAATGGCTGTCAATTTTTAGTGCCCAAATTAAGGCATCAAAAAAATGAGTTTTGGGGTAGTGGCTGTATGTATCACTTCCTGCGTTCCAAGCACTGCCTCCATTGACCTCAGAAAACTGAAAGACCACTTACTCAGACACCACAGTCTCAAAACTACTGTTGAGAAAAGGGGGGGCTGCAGCTAATGAACAGCTGTGAAAACCGAAGTTTAAGTGGCAAGATTAGGAACATCAAATATGAACTGGGTGGCAGAAACAGAGCAGAACCTGTATCTTCAGGACACACTGCTTAGCTGTCTTTTCTCATCTTGTCTTTGCACCTTTCAGTGCAATATTTAAATTCTGCAGTATGTGAGGAAGGGACCGTAAGGAAACAGACTTTTCTACTACATAGAAAAGAGGTTTTCTTTCACATTGAGTGATTTCCTTTCTCTTTCTTTCTTCTTCTCTCCCACTGCTTCTTCTGCTTCCCCCTTCCCTTTTCTTCCATTGTTCTCCCCTTCATTCTTTCTTATTAGCTCGTCGGGCAACTCTTCTCACTGTGCCCACACTGATGTCACCATCTTCTGAGGAGGACATAGACCGGAGACCCATCAGAAGACTCCGGTCTAAGAGTGACACCCCTTACCTAGAAGAGGCGAGGATCTGCTTCAACCTTGATACAGGTAAGCCCATATCCCTTCCCCTCCTTAAGGACAGCGTATGGTAATAATTGAAGTATTTACTGTGATGCACATGCACCAAAAGGTACCTCCTTGTTCAGCTTGTGGTATGGTGGTTCACTGGAGATCCAAGGACGATGCGGCTGTTTAATTACAAGCATCTATATGGGTCTGAACATGAATCCTTTTCAAAGGTCTCTTGCAAGTACTAACAAAAGATGTTCCCCTGGTTTAGCCTGGGTGAGCCAATGAGATCAAAAAGACAGCAAAAAAGAAAGGGTTTGCAAACAAGGCCTATTTGCACCCTGTCCAGTCCGGCCAACCAAAAACACGACAGCTCTTATGAACGTTTATGAAAGGATTAGACCTAACAGCAGATTTCAGCTAAACCTAACATTACAACCGTGGAAAAATATCCAGTATGCCCCAAACATCGACAGGTTTATTGGCAAAAGTGTAACAGAGAACTGCTGATTTTGCAGGAAAGAGAACTATCTGAAAACAATTCAGACCTGCTGACGGCTGCCTGCAGAGCTGCTGCAGCCCTGGCACTCACTGAAACTTCTATTACTGAGGCTGACCAAAGAGAAAGATTTCTAAGATGCAGAACAACGTGGTGACTCTAAACAGATTGTATTCTCTTTACAAAATCTGAATTAAATGGGATGAACTGATATACTCACTGCTATACATTTTAACTGTTTAACTCTTACTTTACGTAGTACTTTTGGGCTACCTAGTTTTTAAAAAGCATAGCATTTTTTATTATTGGTATAACGCTAACATCTAAAGGTCCCAACTGAGAGTGGAGCCCCAGTATGGTAGGCAGTCTACAACCACATGAGAAATACCGTCTACATAAAGAGCTGACTATTAAATAGAGAAGACAGAACAGGGGAGAAGCAGCAAAACATTCTCCTCGTTTTACAATCGAAGGACAGAGTCACTGATTTTTGCCTATGGTCACAGGAACGAACGTTTAGACTAAAGGCGAGGATCAAACCTACACCTCCTCTCGGTTCAATCTGCAAACACAAACAATGCTTCTCCTCTCCAGCAGGACTAAAAACATAGATGGGCAAATAGATAGATTTGGGTAGGGTGTTTTTTTTTTTTTCCTCCAAACACCTGCCACGGCGACTTAGGAATACGAGTCCCAAGCTGTAAGCGACAGAGTCGTCTTCAAAAATGGTGCATAAGCTCCTCAGGCACCTGGGCATTTGCAAAGGCTTGGCCTGACGTGCCACGCGGGCTTAATCGACGCCTTTGCCCAGGGAGAGGGAAGCCCGTGAGGCTGAGGCGGGCGGGGAGAGGGAGGTGAAGGGCTCCCTCCGCGTCTTGACCTGCCTGCGGGGATGAGCCCGGGCGCGGCGCGGAGCTGCCCGGCCGACGGACAGGCTGCGGCGGCGGCGGCCCCCGCCCCGCTGCCCGGCCGCCCGCACTGACGCGGCCCTCGGACGGGGTTCACCGGGCCGGGCCGAGCCGGACCGGGACCCGAGCCGAGCCGTGACCCGGCGGGAAGGGGCAGCGCCGTGGGCCGCCGCTCCCGTCCGCGGATCCTTCACGGGTTTTCCCTCTCTCTTTCCCTCTCCCTCCCTCCCTCTGCTTCTTTCTCCCTTTCCCCTCTCTCTTTCCCCCCTCTTCCTCCCCTCCCCCTCCCATGCGCCTCTTCCTCCCTCCTCTCCCTCCCCCTCCTCCTGCCGCCCCTCTGCTCCGCTCGCCTCTCGCCCTCGCCAGCTCGCCGGGCCACCCTGCTCACTGTGCCCACATTAATGGCGGCATCTTCCGAGGAGGACATCGACCGGCGGCCCATCCGCAGAGTGCGCTCCAAGAGCGACACCCCCTACCTCGCCGAGGCCCGCATCTCCTTCAACCTCGAGACAGGTGAGAGAGCCGGCCCGGCTCGGCCCAGGCTGGCACCGCACGGCACGGCACGGCCCCGAGGCGCCGCCGCCTTTGTGCGGGGCCCGGCCGGGGGCGGCGGCGGAGCGGGACCGGGAGCGGGGCCGGGGCCGGGGCCCCCCCGCCGCTGCGCGCCCGCAGCTGCCCGGCCCGACGCCGCCGGCCGCACCTGGCTGCCCCGCTGCGCTCTGCCCGCTGGCGCCGCCGAGCCTGCCCTCGCCCCTTGTGGTGCCGCTGAATTCACCGCAGGCTTCGTGCCGTGCCCTGCGCACCGGTTCCCCCCCCCCGCCACCCGGCTCCCGACACCCTTCCCCCGGGGGTTGCCGCTGGCGATCCTGCACGTCCCTCTTCCTCTCACCGCGGCTTTGTCCCTGGGAAGTGCCGGGAAACTTGCACCCGTGTCGTCCACTTTGTGCCGTGAAGGTCCCCTGTTGCCTCCTAGGTGCTTTTCACCACGCGCAGCGAGTATATTGCCCGCTGCTCTCTGCTAGCACCCCCCCAGCTCCCTGCGTTCACCGCCTTGTTTCTGTCTGCACCCTCGCAGACACCTGGCATAGCCTCCTGCAGGTCTCTGTCTGACCTTGCTGTCCCCCCCGCACCGTTGCTGCTCCTTCCTCCCTGCCTCCTCTTCCTCATGGCTCCTTTGAGATTTCGGCTGTCCCCTTCACTTCGTCTGCACACGGTGATTGTCCTGTTTCTCTCCTACTAGGCCTGTTGTTTTCCCTCCTTCTCTGACCTTTCCTTTCTCTGTGGGGTCTGTCAACAGTAAACTACACCAGAGCCTACATGCTCAGAAAAACAAAGGAAAAGAAAGTACTCTCTGTTGGTTCCCTCTGTGCCAGACCAGCCCTCCTCTGCCTGTAAGGGAGTGAATGAGGATCTGTAGCCAGGAAGCTCTGCTGCAGCCTCCCTCGTGTCCCAGTAGCATACAAAATGACCCAACTGTGCAGTGTGCTTCCATGCAACTCCCTCTTTCAGCTGAGCCTGTCAACTCCTTGCCAGCTGAAAGGGGAAAAGAGCTGCCTCGGAGTTGCTGCTTGCCATGCTGCAGTCTCCCCCACTCCTCCTCCCCCCTTTCAGCTGGCTGAAAGTTGGAGATGGCAGAGATCTGCCTTCTCCTCTGTTTGGTGATGGAACAGATTCCCTTCCCCTCCTGCCATCCTGGCTATAATTACACGCTTGGTAATGGGTAATACACTGTTTAGATTTACGGTTGACAGGATGGTTGGTTGCATTATATGGTGGGTCATTGCTTCTTTATGGTCATGACTCTTTAAAAAAATAACAAGGTATAGGTAAGTTGGGGGGCATTTCAGGGCATGAGTTGGAAGACAGTGCCAAATCCAAGCCTCAGCTCTAACGAACTGGGAGTGAAAAAGGAGGTGAAAAGGGAAGGATCATGTCTGTGTACAAAAAGAGGCTATGTACAGTTAGCTGACTGCTGAAATAAACCCTGTGTTGGCTTGTGCTGTCACAGGTAATATTATGTCATGTACTTATAAATAGATAAACCAGTTAAGAGGAAGGCACCTTCAGGTCACCTGGTGCCTCACATCTCTTTGCTGAGCTAGACGTGCTGTCTTTACTACGACAAATCCCAGAGGACGTGCAAGTCTCTAGATATCTCTTTCCTGCAATACACAGGAAAATTTGATAATTGCACTTAGCTTCTTTCTCTTCCTCCCCTTTCCTCTGCTCCCTTTAAGTTATGTGGCAGAGCTTTACTTTCAAACCTGGGAATGGAATTCCTTTAAAAAGAAATAATTAAAAGAAATAGTTCTAGTGTCTCAAGAAATATAAATGAAAAGTATTTCGAGCAGTGCCAGTGTGTGTTTTCATTAATCCATCTGGCAGTGAGTAGTTTTGAGCTTTAGAAAAAAAATTGCTTAGCAACCAGTATTGAGTGAGTGAGCAAATGAAACATGCCAGTGGTACCCACTTCACTTTGAGCTTTTGGGTTTACTCTTCCGTTTTCCAAGAAAGCACAGACCAAGGGGTCTGAATCTGAGAACTATGTATACCAAGGAAACAGCTGTTAGAAAATGTATTTAGCCCCTTTTGCTTGTACTTGATGATAATGCAAGGTTTGCTTTTGAAATACATTATTTATGAGGTGCATTTTTTTAGTTGTGTGTGTGTGTGTAAAGTATTTCTGAAGTTACTTGACTTTCATATGCAATTCAGTCGTTGGTCATGTAATAACGTGTTATAGAGGATGCCAGATAACTCTTAATAGGTTAGGAAGTGCTGGAGGAATGCTGCCTTTATTATGCTGCTGTCATTGTCATTTTTGCCTGGAAAAGTTGAAAATAGAAACCACAGCACTGCCAACGTCTATTTTATATCTAGCCTTCGAATTCGCTTCATAGGTGTCTTACTTATGCCAGGCGAAATGCGTTCACTGTGCAGTCCGTCGCTGTTCATGGCAGGGGGAAGGGGCCCTCACGCTGTCTTGGTGACACGGATTTCCACGCGGCGTTTGCCGCGGGAGGAGGCCGGGGGGGTGCCCCCGGGGGCCGGGGGGGGGGCGGCCGGAGGGCCCGGCGCAGGCGGCGGCAGGACCCGGGGGCGCGGCGGCCCGCCCCGGCGCGGGCGCTGTCCGCCGGCGGGGTGCTGAACGGCGCCCCGCAGCCCAACTCGCTGCAGTCACTCGTGCTCCGCCGTGGGTGGGAATTGCATTTCTCTCCCTGTCTTGTTCTCTCTCTCTGTCAGCGGGTTCTGTGTGTGCGTGTGTGTGCGCGCAAGGCCATGTGTAATTATTCCCCTATGCTGGGAGACGGTGGTAGAAAGGAAGCAATGCTGTCTGTTTCCTCTACCCATTGATGCAGTCAAGGGTAAAGTGATGCTTGGGGCACAGGAAATAACCTCTTCCTTACACACGTGCTGCTTGCTTTCCATTTAATGCGTTTCATATCTACAGCTGCTGCTTAACCACTGCTTGCAGAGCTGTTTTCCTACAGCTGCTACAAGTCAAGTTGCACTCCCCAGTCATTGTCTTGTTTCAGGACATGGTCAGGGTTGAGATGCAGCATGCAGCTGCTTTGCCGTATTGAAACTTAAAATCCATTTTTATTAGTGAAACATAAGCAGATGCTGGGAGTATTACCCTTCTCCACTCTCAATTACAACCACTGGTTAAGAACTAGCAGGTCTTTACCTACTTCAGCTGTAAGTTATAATTATACCATTACTGCTGTTATCTGTATTGTTGAGCAACTGAGAGACTGCATATACAGAGTCAATTATACAGTTTGGGTATAGCATAAATTTGGTCTGGACTGTAAAAAAATAATTTAAAATGATTAAAAAGGCAACTTCTACCTGTCTTTTTCTTTAGGTCATATTAACTGTTTATTTTTCACTCTTTATTTACTTTGCCAAAATATCCTTGTTTATTATGTTTGTTTCTAAATATTGATCAATTAACTCACAATTATTATCTAGCATGAGTTAACAAATGCTGTTCAATTAGTGGAATGCAGTATATATATTTGCTGGTCTTTCCAAACTGATTAAAATACAAAGCTGTTTTCCAGACTCATTGTTGTTCTCCGTACTGCATATACATATGCAAATCCTATTAATCTGAGTTATGTGCTCATATCAAGAGGATAATGTTTCCCAAAGGATTTAAATTACCTCTTCCACCAAAACTAATGTAGCTGCGTAACATCATAAAACTATAGACAGATATGATTTTTTTTTTTTTTGCGTGTTTGACAATGAATCAATCCACATAAAGAAATTAAGTTTTTAATGTTCTGAAGGACTTCCTCCAGTGCCACGCTACAGGAATCTGAAGTGTGCTCTCACTTCTGGCTTTTGGTGCCAATCTGGCATGACTGCATCTCTTAACATCCATCTTTGGAAAACTTAAAAGTGTGCAAGCTTTTAGTGCACATCTTCTCAAAAGAGTTTTCAAATTGCTTTTCTAATTTTCTTGTTTAGACACCCAAAAACTAATCCTGATGTTGCTTCTGAAAATTTGGGCCTCCATCTGTGACAACTGTCTGATAGCATAATCTCTCTCCTGGTACTGTGCCATCCTAGAAGTTCATATGTATTTACAGGTTTTGACCAATTTATATGCCACTGTTTTCAAAATATTTTACTTTTAAAATGGAAATGCATGATAGATGGCTTTTGAGCTTGATAGATTAGCAGAGGTGATAACTGATAAGAAAATAGACTACTTAGTAGCTCTCACTAGATGATCCAAGGTGTGTGTTTCTTCTGCCTACCCCTTTATATGGAATCCATAGGCTGCATGGGAAAATCATGTTGCAATTGATTACCATTGCATTGATTTCGTCAGAGGAGGGGGAACTACCATGTCAAGCTGATCAGATCAGGATCTCTCTTATCCCTTCTTGTGTCAGTCACTATTACAGGCTGCTATATATGGATAGATACTTCTACGCTTTCCTACCTGAAAAAACATAAGCCTCATGTTGCAATCATTTGCAAAGTTGATTTGATCAGACTGATGTCCTGTTAAATGGAGCCAGAAGTGCTTTTTATCTCAGCTGCCATTAGACCTTCCTGAGATGGTTCAGGGAGGTCTCACTTGGGGAAAAAAAAGCAGGGCTTTGGACAATGTATAAGGACAGAATGACTACAGTAGCTGCATGTGGGTCAGCACAGAGGGAATGTTTCTGCAGAAGGAACATATTTAGCTGCTGTGTTTGGGGGAGGTTGGGTGTAGAATGATTTAAAAAAAAAAAAAAAGAAGGAAAAAAAAGACTCAAAAGCATCAGTGAGCGGTGCTGCTGAACTGAAGACTGTGGCCTGAGGGGTGCAAATGCTGAGCTCTGAAAGACAGCGGAGTGATACTGGCAGGACTGACTGGAGAGGGGTCTTGCAGACTATGCAAGCTATGGAATGTGGCTGGCTGGATCAGCCCTGAAGCACAGCACAGATGTACTTAAGTCACTTGGCAATCTCACCCAAGTGGCTGGATCCTCAAGTGATATAAATTGTTTGTTGACTTCAGCTAGGGATCTGAGCCAAACTGTAGAAATATATGCCTCTCCTTCCCTTAGATGATGAAAGATCTGTTTTATGTCTTTGTATGGAGCCACATGTTCTCCTGGAATGTGTTCTGGGAGAGCAAAGCTGAGCGGGAAAGGACTGAGTGGCTCTGTAAATAATAACGTAGAGGTATAAAAAAAATGCACAATTTTGCCATGTTTAGGGGAGAAACAGCTTGATCTCTAGAGAGACAGGTGAACTGAGTACCATTTACTGTTCGTAAGCAGTGGTGATTAACTCACGTTATAGGGTGGGAGTGGAACAGCAGCCTGAGAAAATGCTGCTGCAAGCAGAGTTAATTCACAGAGCGTAAAAAAGGAGGAGGGTCCTGGCAGAAACTGCTGAATGGATGAGACAAATGTTAGTGAGCTGGGAAATGGTCATAGTTGGCTGTTTCTATGATGCAGGGGCTCATGAGGGAAAGCCAGCACACAGAGAATGTGAAAGAGTGATTATTGGCTTTATATACAGGAACTTACCCAGTCTGAACTGGACGCAGAGTTGAAATCAAAAGGTTCTTCCATCTTCAGTGTCCTGTCACTGTCCACAGTCTATGCAAGTCATACCGCTTTTCACAGTTCATGATAAGCTGCCCTATTGTTATTGTTTGTATTGCTTTAGTCATTCCATCATATAGCTTTAGAGCTGTGCTGAGTACTTTTCAGAGGGTAAAATGATGTATGAATCTGCTTTCCAATGGGAAGATAATGTCATGTCTTAGCCTCATACATGTTGATTTATGTAGAAGGATGATATGTTTTTCTGCTAGGATCACGGAGCAGGTTTCAGTGATTATTTGACTTATGCATTTTGCATTGTCACTGTGTAAAAATAAGCAATAAGATTACCCACAGGAAATCTCCATCCCATCCCCTTTCAATTTTTTTCTAAAACCCATCGTTTGACTTGAAAATCTGGTTTGAAGTTTCTGAACTTGCCCCTAGTCATACTTGCATATGATTTAGTACACTAACCCAGTTAATCATCTCCTTAGTTAGTTCCTTAGTTATTTAGAATGTTACTACATTTTGGACTTGTTTTTTCATTCCTATTTATCCAACATATGGTTGTGTATATCAATAATAAAATATTCAGCATGGTTTCATGATTAAAATAAGTAATCCCTAAAATGATATACGAATTTAAACTACTTTGGATTTGTAGAGTTAATGGATTAGAAATGATATTTAAGCGGTAATCTGAAGGGTATAATTGCATTTTTAAAAATACTTTTAAAAATATGATAGGTTTAAGGTAGAAAAGCTTGGACTCATGAGAACCAAGGAGAAATATGCAGTAGTAAGCTTTCTAATATGTGTGGGAAGTTTTATTTCTTTCTGGAGAAAAATTGGTAAAAATGCATGCTTGGAAAAGTTCCACCTTCTCTCTGTTCTAATCACTCCTTCAGATTATTGTCATGGAGATCCTCTTGTATTTGTGAGCCTAGATCACCAATTCTTGCAAAGCATTGCTTAATACCTATATGAAAGGGCCTGAACAACTGGCCTGTTTTGCCATCAGGCTTTGCATTACACAAACTTGCTTCAGCACTTTGCCTAAATTGAATTGCGACCATTAATCTTAATGCTGCTTAGTGTGGGTAGAGCTAGAGATAAAGTTTGTACCCAGCACTTGTTCTGCACCTGCAATTCAAACCCAGGAGAAAGAAGGTAAGCTGGTGAAGGTAAGCCTCTAAATCAAACATATATCATAAGGTCATTGAAGATAATAGACCCCTTCTAGGGCTAAGTGACGTTGCTGAAAATGCCTCAGTTGCAACAGCGTGTACATGAAGTAAATGTTCTGTTTTGAGGGGAGAGATCTTAAGAGAAACTGAGATTTTAACTCTTGTATTTGGCTTTGTAGACCTTTGGCTTAATAAAGCAATCCTAAGTTTCCTAAATGAGTGCCAGATGGGAAAAGTTAGTTTAAAGATTCTTGAACTCATGGAAAGGGGAGAGATGCCCATGCTCTACCAGCTATCATCAGAGCAGGAATTATTAATGCAGGCTTTATTTAACAAATATGATTGGGGACAATTTGAAGGGAAAGGCATAATTAATCAGAATCATGGAATTAGCAAGAGGGAAAACTACACTAAATTCGTTTATCAGAATGCTGAATATGTTAGTGGAACTAGATAAAAGAGGCTTTAATATTTGCTCTGTCCTTGTAGCACTACACCTGAGCGTCACCTTTCCGTGTCAGAGGAGCAGCTAATACCAGTGCAAGCAATGATCCTGTCATTGCTATAGAACAACAGTGAGAGGAGGAAATAAGGTACATATTTGCTTATGGATCAGGCTGTGCAGACATGATGTCTTTTACAGCTGACTGGATTACATGTGATTTTAAGGATGCTGTAGTGCTTTGTTGGTAACCTCCTTCTTCATGAAAACTAATGTGGCAGAGTTTGCCTGAGTGAGAAATTGTCTATCCTAACATTTATGTTCTGCTTGATGAACTTGTTGGGTTAGTGTAATCAAGTTTATTCCTGCAAGCAAGGAGATTGCAAAATTATTTTGTTGTCTTGTTTCATTGGGAACCACGATTTTTTTTCTTGGAACTAGAGCTTTAAGGAAACGACGTTTTCCAAAATTTCGGATAAAATTGTCAGAACTGGCAACACTGGTCACGTATATTAGCTGTAAAATTTGTGAAAAAGAAAGGGCCTAATTCTCAGTAACAGCTACAGTTAGCCTTAATACTTAATTACTCTGAGTCAACTAATTGGTTTCATTGGGACTACTCACAGTGATACTCACAGCTAGGCATGCAAGTAAGTGCCTTCAGAATCAATCTTAAAATTTATAAGTTTTTTGTAGTATGACTGAAAGTCACTGATGCAGAAAGAATATCCTGGGCTGCCTGCTATCAGTTTATATAAAATTTCCATGCAAATGAAATTCTGTCATTAGCAGTTGTTTCTTATGCTTAGAATTTAGACCATAGAATTATTATGGAATATTACACTTAAGTAGCAAAACAAACTCATCTGCGTTCATGCTTTCTTGGTGAGTAGAATTCATCACGTTGTATATCTTGTGGATAAGGTGTACCAGTGTTTAAAAAAGTGTCAATTATAACACTTTAGTTATATTAATGTGTTTGACATGGTAATACAATTTGTTAATGTAGTTAACTAAGAATATTTTCTTTATTCAGAATATTTATAGGCTAAAGTAAGTTGCAAGTGATAATTTGTAATCATGCAATTCCATTGATTTCATGTAGAATGCATCGATTGTCTTTATAACTGATAGGCTGAGGCTAAAGCTTGACCTGCAGTGCATGGCTGCCTTCCCAGGGTTTCATTAAGAAATGAATGTTACTGAATATTTGAAAGAATATTATTATTGCCTTTCCTGCAGACTGTGTGTATACATCTTTGTAATAATTTTTATTTCTTGAAATTACAATTTAATCTACCAGAAAGAAAATGAAGATCATATCTGAAGAAGAATCTTAATGAGTAGCAAATACAGTAAGGAAACTGGGAAACAAAGTCAAAAACTGAATTGACTTTGAGCAATCTCCTGTATTTCTTCTGTACCCCAGACTGTGGTTTCATTCTGGGTTTGAAGTACATAAGACATGGGAAGTATGTTACAAGTGTGCTTGCATGCTGATCTATTTTATGGATACGTGCTATTTTAACTGTGATGGATGGCCTCTGCAGCACATATTTCAGTTAATCAGAGAATCCTTGCTATGCATAATTTATACTGCAATATGATTTTTATAATTAGAGCTTACAGTGCTTGGACAGACAGACATCTGGTTAATAGTTTATAAGCGAATTAAATACTTGATACATTATTAAAATGGAAGAGAAATTTCATCATGGCTAAATCTAATGCTTTGCTAGCGTGTTAGAAGTAGTTATTTTATAGTCATACACATTACACATGCTACAACAGAAGCTGAGAATTAGTATTTCATATAATGCTCTAATGGAACATAGAAGGAAGAGTACTACGTTGAAACTGAACAGTATAAATTGTCTATTTTTAGTCCTACAAGCTGTACCAGGTGCCTTTAACACACCTTGAATCTGGGATGAATTAGGATATTTGGATATAACCTAGAAAACTGAATGCTATTTAAAAAGGTTTTAAACCTGCATGCTAATGGTAAACTTTAAATGAGACAAAGGAACTATGTTAGTTTTGATTGCTGAAGCAGCTTCCTTTGTATATTGTCTTTCCTTTTACCTCCTTCTAAATCTTTATGTTTCCTAGCTCTCAAAGTCTTAAATGCTTAAACAAGTATAGGAGAATAAAACTACTGTGTAGGGGTCTTGCCATAACACCACTCACACTTTTTCTTTTGTTTCCTCTTCTTCCTGATGGGTCCTTCAGTTGTGGAAGTCAGGCTGCCTGTAGATTACTTGCAAGTGGACATGATAGAAAGCCTGATGCCCCAAATTGGGGAGGACCTGTTTGAGTGAGGCACTTGTCTGTGTCTCCGTATTTCTGTTCTGTGGAAAAAAGGGTGAGGGGTGGGAAGAAAACTGTGGATGGATAGATTCAAAATCTGACTGGGGTATGTGCCCTGCTGGGAAATGTTCCTACATTCCCCAGTCAAAACAAACTGTCAGTCAAGTGTTACGACACCATTAAGAAGAGGTAAGCTATCAGAAATAGCCTAAATTAAATTAATATGTCTCAAGCTAGTCCAGTTTTGCTACAGCTTTTCAGTAAACCATAGGAATTGCATCACAGAAGAGAACATATGTCCCATGTTCGGATGAAATGGGAAACTAATAGTTATATTGTGGTATTCCTTGAGAAAGAGATTATTCCAGTGCAACATCTGTAATGGTCCTGTGTTTTTCTTACTGATATCATAGTAGCCCAATTTTCATATGTACTTTTTTACTTCTGCTTGATTTGCTGTTCTTTTTCTATGCTAGAAAAGTGCTAAAAATAAATACAGAGATTGTGATGTGGCTATGCTTGATGCATGAGGCATCAGTACTACTTGGAGGAGTACGGTGCTCTTCCTCACATTCAGCGTCAGGTATGGGAGCATGTGGGCGTAAAAGTCATGTTCTGCCGACCTCTCATAAAAAGTCTAACTGCATCTCTCATGCCCTGGAGTCAGGTCTGTGTTCTGTGTGTTTTTGTTGTCTCTCTTTTCCTGCTGTCTGTTGCATTCTCTTGTGTTTCTGAGGGCCATGTTTGCTGGCAGCAGCAGTAACCTGGCCTGCAGTTCTCTGAAGGTTTCCACAACGTTCCTGGACGCACTGTCTGGTCCAAATCGCTCATGTTCACAGTTTTTCCCCTGCCTCACCTTCTTTCCCCCTCCCACTTCTAATTACTCCCAATTTCAACACAGAGGATGTGTCACAAGTTTCTGTTTCAGTGCGTTCTCTCTCCCTGGAGAATGGTACTGCTTACCCGTTTGTGTGCACTGCCTGGGTCTACAGTCCCTGCTGGGTTGTGAGGTACCATATCCACGCTCTCCTTGCATGGGGCTGATGGGAACATATGGCTTTAAATGATCACCCTGTGTTCTTAGGGCCTCTGATAAGGTCCTTCCAGGAACCCAGTTAAGAAAGTAATTCCGCAGAGCGGTAGCTCCTACGCTGCGCTTTCTGAGTCCTCTTTGGTTCCATGTTGGTAAAGACAGTTTATGGAAAATATTGAGGTGAAGAGTTAAGAATACGCTGAATTAAGCTGGTAATGAGTAGTCATTGCTTATGTTTAAAACAATTTCGCATGTTCACCTAATCATGAACAGTTTAATTTCGTCTTATCACCCTGTTTGTTCATCAGTGTATTCCTTACGGCTTACGTTACACATCAAGGCTCTTTTTAGATTTCACTAATGTGATGAATGTTTTCCAAACAGCTTTAGAAGTTTGTTTCAGAAGTATTACAATGATTTACGAGGTGTAATAGCCATAAATGAGCAGAAAGCAATTGATCATGTTCATTTTCTCTAGCTGGAAGCATGGTAGGATCTTGGAGCACTCCAAAGCTAATAATAAAAAATAAAATGGGGTGAAAAAAAAAACAGACCAATAATGGTGGATTTAACTTAGTCTTTGCTCAAGGCTCAAAGGAGCAAACCATTCTGTGACATGAGTTTGATAAAATTATTTGAAGTAATTATGGGAACAAATTAATTTATAAGTGATATTTATTTAAAAACAAAACATAGATATAACCAAATAACCTTGGGGTCTAGCTCTGAAAGCTTTTCCTCGTGCAAGTGGTGCATGTTACAGCTACATCAGTGTTAAGGAGACCCAAGAGGAGAGTGGCAAAAATGTTTGGTCAGGAAATATCATTATACAAATGGTATATAGCTTTTACTTAAGCTTTTATATAGCTTTTATGAGATAATAATAGGAGGACAGGTGAAAGAGTCATTAAGGCAACGTATGGCATGTCATCAAAAAATTGGACGGCTTACTAAACTTAGCTGCTGTCAGTTAATGCTGCTCTAGACAACAGTAACCTGTTCTTAGCGGGCACTCACCTGAGCGGTTCTATATGTACAGGCAGATATGTGTCAGCTGCTTTAGGAGTACGCAGGGACCATCTGTTACCACAGTGAGTTTAAAAGGCTTAAAGTGGGCAGCAGAGGGATCACTTTTTGAAAGATATGTGCTTGATCTTTCAGTTGTCTCAGTCAGTCATGGGTAGCAGTGTTACAGGTTCCTTCATTGCCATTGTTTCAGGTTATGTTTCTGCGTGTTGCTTTTCTTGGGAACGCTTACTGATATTTGTAGCCAGCTACAATTTAAGGGATTCCTCCTGTTGAGAGGAAGCAAAATACCGGACCTGCTTACTTATTTTTCAGAGATGCATCCTGCTTTTGAACTCCTCGCTTCCCTCTGTCCACTAAGATAAAATATCGTTTTAGCCATATCATTGTGGTGAATAAGGGAAGGCACTTAAAAAGTTAAGTAAAGTACCTTCCCTTATTCACCACACTGATATGGCTGATAGGATATCTTGCCTTGGTCAAAGCTTTTATCTTGCCTTGGTCAAAGCTTTTATCTCAGTCATTAAAGCTCATAACAGAAGGCAAAAGCTGATGATAGGCAAGAGATGGAAGGATATGCTGAGTAAGTGAACTTGGAAACAGTGTTAGCCATAGCAAAGTCTGGGGTTGTTTTAGCAAAGCATATAATTCAAAACATCCCAGATCCCATACAGCTTTTTATTACAATATTGGAACACATTCGGTCTTGTTTGTTCACTTGTGTGGAACTAGTGGTTCATGTGTGCAAGAGAGCTTTAGTGTACCATAGCCAATAGTTCTCATGCAATTTCTCCAGCTTAATGGTAAGTTGTAGGTGGTTTGCCTTTGGGAACCAAGTGTTTTAGCTCCTTTAGAACTATATGTTGCGTTTAAAGCACAGGTTTAAAGAGGACTAAGCAAGGAAATGTTGGCTGGATCTCAAAGAAGGCATTCTTGGTAGCTTAGATTAACTTCCATGTTTTAGTTTAGTCGGTAATGGCTTCTTAGAAAGAAGTCCAGGACGGTATATAAAGGTTTCCCTCATCTGTTTGCTTCATTGGGGGGAAGGGGTATTGTTATTATGCTGTGGTTTACTATGTAATCCCTTCACTGAGGTGTCAGTTGATGAACACAAGTCCATATCTATCGTCCTTGCCCTATCTTCAAGCATGTCCCTGAAGGCTCCAGGATGAGTAGTCACCAACCTCCCTGTAGGCTCTTTCCACGAGGAGAGAGATCAGAGGACCCAGAAAGCATACAGAAAGGGTAAAAGTGGTAGAGAGAGAACCTGTACCATGTCTTTCTCCAGCACATCCCAGTGAGCTTAATGTGTGAGCGTGATATTTTTACCTGCTGACACTTTTCCCTCTCCCAATTTTGGGAGGGACTAAGCCATTTTTGGGGAAGACTGTGTATGTGTAGAGTGAGGGAAAAATGGCTAGAGTGGATTCAATTAGTTAGATGTAATTTTTTCCCTGAAGTGAAGATTGTCGGACTGAAGAAAAGTGTTTCTTTGTGCTACAATTGAAGGTGGGGGTTTTCTTCTGCTTGTTGATTTTTTTAAAGGACTGTATTTTTGATTTCACATCTCTTAATACTTCCCATAGAACGTTAGCAAAATAATTTCTATAAATCTGCATGCACAGAGCATTTTTTCCGAGCCAAAGCTACTTTTTGCTAGATGTTTTGTACATTTTGGCACAGCTGCACAGGTATTTATGTGTATCCATAAGTGTTATTATTCTCCTCTGTAAACTAAAACCTTGTGCGTTGACTACTTTCTTCTTACAAAGTCCTCTGCGATGTTTTTTTTTTTTAATTTCTCTTAGGAATCCCTTCCTCTTTTCTGTGCCTCCTCTGTGCGGTAAGGGGATGTTCTCTGTACAGGACTCCTCCTCCCTTCTGAAACCTGCATCACAGTCATCTTTCTTTAAGAGTGGAGAATTAGCAGTTGCTTGTAGCAGAGCTTGAGCTTCTCTGTATTGGTCTTCATATTGGCTAAAGAAGTGACTATAAAAGCCAGTAAAGGTTCTCTTTTTCAAACCTTGCCTACTGACTTAACCAGTCAGTGACTTAACCCTGAAACCATACTGGCCTTAGAACAAGGGAATAAGCATACATCTCATGCAAAGAAACTTTTTAGGATGTTGCAATATCTTGTCACCGCACTTAACGTGATTTGTCTTGGGAGGGTTATGGTGATGTGTTCATCATAACGTGCACATCACCTTGGAAACTTTTTTTGGTAGCTTCAAAATCATGTGAAAGCAGTACCTTTGTAAAACTGTTCAGGCTTCTTTCTCCTCCCTTTCCCCTCGGGAAAGGGACATAAAATATGAGCAATTAAGTTTCCTTTTAATGCAGTCTTTAATTAGTTCAAAGTGGCTTAAAAACAAACGTAAAACAGTCAGAAAAATAGATCTGACTGATTTCCTGTTGAAATTTCATTTAAACCATGCATATATCCAAAGGCTCTTTTATGTAATGCAATTTGAGTCCCCCGTCGATAGAAAATAGTTGTCAGAAGCTCTGCGTCCTTTTTGGACTTGTATCAGAATGAATCTCCCAAACAACCTTTAAAGGGTTGCAGGGTAATTAAGGTTCAGTAGTACAACAGTAACTAGATGGCTGTATTTAATTAGTGTCTCTGTAGGGTAGAATTGCTGCATCATATTTGAAATGCTCTTTGAGGAAGATAATGAAATGTATCTTACAGGAGCTTTAGTGTGATGATCAGTGTGGTTAGTATTTAAATTTGCTGCAAAGTGAGCTTCTATGACAGATAACACAGTCTGACAGACCACCATTAGACCATCCTCCTTCAAAGAAATAAATACATTTTCTATTACAGTTCTGTAATTAACAATGGCAAAGAAAGAAATGCTGTCTCACAATGACAGTGAGTTCCCTAGCCATCGCCTGCTTTGTTTTATTATGACTTTGAAAGGACCCAATTCAGGAAAGCACAGATGTGTTTACGTTCATCATTAACGGACTTAAGTGTGTTCCTGAATCTAAGTTGCAAATGGAAATCTACTCTGTGGAGGTCATCATCTTCTCAGCACCTGTTTCAGAAGAGAGGTAGCACACCAGTATCGGTCCCAATTAAAAGCGTTAGCGTGAGGGGGTCTGATTAATTTCTGAATCCAAATGAAGTTCTTTTCTTATACTCCCATTGGGACCCATACATTGTCTCAAAAGGCACAGTATAGGCTCCAAGGTATTAGAATACCTCTTCTTAACTATTAACAGCTCTGAAAAGTATCGTGTTCATGATCAGGCTGTGCCCATGCACAGAAGAGTGCAGGGAAGAGATGCTAGAGAGAAAGGGGGAAACATCACTGCATCAGTTCAGCAGAAGTAATGGTTCCTGCTGCTCTCGCTCGGAACCATTCCTAGGAGCCTTGTGCTTTCCCTGCTCACACACTCATTTTCAGCTGGTCCAAAGGAAGCATTTATATTTTTTAAGGTGAAGAGAGAATGTCTGCATCAATGATAAGTGGTGTAAAATTAAATGCAATCAGAGAAAATTGTATTGTGGAAAAAAATGCCAAAGAAGCTGTTGTTACTCAAGCTTTGAAATGGACTGCTGGGGAAGGGAATTGAAACTGGTTAAATGATTTTCTCATTCGAAGAAGTTGCTGTTTTTCATGTTCAGATGATTATCAAAACCCATTCATTCACTGAAGAAACATTTCTGCAGCAGTCTGATTCTGTGTTGCCTCTGAACCAAAACACTTGTCTGGGGGCTCTGCGTTGGCTAAACTAGCCCCTTGGAAACCAGGGCCGCAGGTGTGTGTGTCTAATGTGCACCCTAATATGTAGCTGGGATGTGCCTTGGGCACGCACCCAAATTTAGGATCTCAGGAGTGTTCTCTGGTTCCCTCATCACAGCACACCGTTAATGTTTGCAGAGCCTCTCTCACCCCACTGGGGCTGCTGCCCCACACTAAACTTCAGAACGTCTCTGTATTTAGACAGGCCTACACTTGCTGGACTTCTTGTGATTTCTGCCCAAATACAGCTTCTTTTTAGGGAAAGAATCCAAGTTTGCTAAACATTTGCTAGGGTTTTCCAGATATGAAGCAACCTGGTCAGAGCAGGAGCCTAAGCCTGCCTGTGGACATCTATAAGCCTATGTACTTTTGGGTACGTGCAAAGAGCATCTCCACAGAGCATTCATGACTAATCTGACACATCCCAGATGTATATATGTTTCTGTCTAGGGAAACTGTATCCCAGGGGAAGCTACCTCCCTGCTTCTGTCCTCAGGATGCCCTCTGGAAAGTAATTTATGGCTGACCTCCCAGTGCCTGCACCAGGAAGAGTCTTTTCTAGGCTAGTAATAAGGGCACTGCTGTGCTATATAGATTGCTGTATTAGCATCCTGAGGCAACAGCACAGGAAAAAAATCTCTTTGCTACGTTTCTTGTCCTATATGTGATAGCAAATCGGTATTAGTAGACTATATTGAAATATTAGTAGATGCTGCTGAGTTAGGCTGAAGTTCTGTTAATTAATACAGAGGAACTGACGTGCTGAACTGGACCAGCAGTTTATCAGGTCAGAGCTCTTGTCCTCTGCCATGTCCAAAAGAAAGACCATTCAGGGGTATGTAACTGTTATAATTTTTTAAAAATCATTTCAGAAAACATTGCCCCTTCTCATTGGAAGGTCAGAGAAATAATTTACTATGACAAACACAAACTGTTTACAGAAGTCATAGAAACATTTTTACTGAGGTCATTTGGAGTGCAAGAGATGATTCTTTCAGTGTTGTCACATCCTTAAAACGCTGGGTCTTCTGCATGTGACAAAGGGATCAAGAGACGTGGATAAAGCTGGTGAGTCCATTTCATTGGAGAATTCGAGAGCCTGGAAGTCTAAACCTGTGTGGACATGTGAATCCGGGTTGCATTTTCCTAAACCAGACTTTCCAGATTGTGGCAGTAGTGATGGATTCTTTGTTTTTGTTCATTCTGTATTTTTCAAAATGATGTGACCAGCGCACCCACGTGACATCAAAAAATGACTTCCTAGCAGGAATCATTTCTGAAATAAATGCAAAGTTAGTGAAAGTTCTCCTGCTAGATGGTCTGTCACCCCAGTGAGAAATCCATTCTGGTCTTGTGGGAGAGAGCTTGCTTTGGTGTATGGCTTGGTTTGAAAATCCTACAAAAGAGCCCTTTCTACTCCCTAACTCAACACTGTTCGCTTTTACTGGGTGCCTAGCTTTTGACCTGCATGTAGATTTATTGATTGCATGCTTTTACTTAAGCCTGTTAGCATCTTTGGGTTTTCGATATGTATGGCCACTCTTTCTTTGTTTGGCAGACACTGAAAAACAAACAGCAGGAAGTGGGAGAGTCATGGCTTGCTCCTGTCCACTTCTTGGCTGTTTATTGCCATGAGTCTGAGCTAGGATGGCTACTGGGATGGGGATTTTGGGGTAGAGGATCTTAGAGGGATGGGGGAGGAATCTAAGCCGAATGGTTGTGGCCCTGAAGTGTATGATGACAAACCCAAGCTATGAAATATGGAATGTATTCTGTCTTAAACCTCTGCACTGTTCAAACCACACTTTCAAAGGTTTTAGGCCCCTAACATTAATGCACTTCCAAAACTGTATTTATTGTAACAAAACAAATAAAAAAGTGGAGGTCAGGATTCCAACAGGTTTTCTTTGAAGTGGTAATGGCTGACAGAGGATACATTATCTGGCAGTTAACTGCCTGACATAGCAGAGGGCCTAGTGCCAAAATCTGAAATGCCAAGAAATGAAAAAGTCAAATGTTGTCACAAATACCCTACGCTCCTGAAAAAGATGAAGGTGAAACTAAAACACGAAGCTTTACCTTTCTCAGGCAGAGAGACATTGTTGTGATGCCAAGGGTGAAGTGATATTCCCTCTAAAGAAGTGTGACAGATTCTAAACTTAGGTAATTACCAGTAAATAAGAAATTATAAGCTTGTTTTTATTCTTTTTTTTCTTATCTTCTGTCTTTAAAGGTTTAATGTATTGCCGGTGTAAGCTCTGGGGTTTGTAGAATGAATTATTTTCTAGAGCCCCAGTACAGTAACTAAAAGAAAGAAAATCGCTCATTATCATCAGATTTGTAATTGACAGTTGGCTTGCTTTATTGCAACATGAATGTTTAAAAAATGGTTTTTGGGGGCAGGCGGGGAAGGAGGGAAAAAAGACACCTGTAACCTAGAGCTGAGAATGTACACTGAAGGCTTTGTTTTTTTTTATGTTGCTACTGCATAGACTGGTTTGTGGCATGAATCACTGCAAAACTGGTAATCATCAGCTTTATGCTGAGTCTAAAGGTGACAGTTTTGAGTCAGCTGCTTGCATGAGCAGCCCTGTTTATTTCAGTGGGACGACTCATGTGAGAGGAAGGGGTTGAAGAGCTGAACGCCTAAACTCTGATATCCTGCCACTGGGGTGTTCAGAAAGGTGGGAGGGAAAGGCACTGGGCAGTGTGCCTCCCAGAGCAGGGGGCCACAGTTTCATCTCTGCCTCGTGGGGTGGGAGGACCTGTTTTCTCTGTGCAGTCAGTGCAGACCCTGCTCAGCAGCATCCTCCTACTGGGATGTATGCCCAGCAAGAGTAGCTGTCTAGCTCGAGGAGCATTGAGGTCACGGAAGTGTCACAGCCCCGGCCGTGCTCTGTTTATGTGTCAGGGAAGAAATCTGCCCTTTGGGGTTTCGTTGCTGTGATACCCTTCTGTGCTGCTACCAATGTGCAGCTATCCCCTGGAGATACCAGAGTTTGTTTCCCCTCAGTATTTGTCTATAAAGCACCAATCCTTCTGTTCTGGTTTACATCTGTGTAAATGAAAAGGAATTCCTCTGTGCTAAGCTAGTGTACAACCAGTGAGAATGAGATGTAAATTATGTAAGCACTGTTGTTGATTAAAAGTATTTAATGTTTTTCCCTCTACCTTGCTAGTCTGTAGCTGAGATTTGTTAGTGGGTTAGATTTTCTTTAGACCTTACTGGGCTTTCACTGAGTAATCCAAATGGAGGATAGCTATGGATCTGTTGCATTTGCAGCTGAAGGAAAATGAAGGTCACACATTTTGCAGCCTGGTGGAAATACTGTCCAATGCATATCAGAAAACACTGAGGCTCCTCTGAGCCCACAGACATTGGCATCAGGAAGATCCTGTTCTGGCTTTCTTCTAAATGCAGTTCTTAACTAGTCAGTCAGTGAGTAGAACGGCTGAAAAACCTGTTAGTAACCTTTATGAACATCATTTCCATTCTCTAGGTTGCATTTGAACACGTAGTGCCTGGCCATGTCCTGTGCCATTCTCTCTGCTTGCTAGTAGTGCGTATGTAGTTTCACCTTGCTCTGCTACCTTGAAACTCCTTTTGCCTGAAGGCTAAAGTGTGAGGCTAAGGCCGTGCAGACTCTCTGATCACGGCTGCTCAGGGGCTGCTCTGCTGGAAGATGTGAGTGCAGTAAGCAGGTTGGAGGTATTCATTGGTTCTTCTTACTACAGAAATCAGTGATCTTCAAGGAACGCCCCAGTGTGCATACATAGATTTAGGTTTTGATGGTTTAGCCAAGGATAATCTGAAGAGAGGAGTAGAAAATGGAGTTTCAGATCAGTTGTAGCTTGCCATCTCTCAGGCCAGTAGGATTACCAGTGAAGACAGCTGCCTTTATCTAGATTTCAGCACCTTGTGAATGAACTAATGTGCCCTTGCTAGACAGGCTTTACTTGCAGCTCTCTGCAGTTCCGTATGTTTCAGCCTTGCATCTGGCTGCTGGAGTTTGAGTTATCTGCGTGAAGCATGTGGAGGGTTCTTCTCCCCTTTTGTTCTTGTGGTTCTTGGCTTGTTTGCTTTTTTACCTAGAACAATGTAAACATAAACTTTCAGGGAATGCTTCTTTTTGAGAGCCAGATGCTGGAAAATAGTGCTAAAGCCAGGAACCCTCTGTATCATAATTCTGACTGTGCAGGATTCGGTTTTTCTGTAATGGAAGAAAGCATCATTTTTGGAGACCTGTTATTGAGATCCAAAGGGAAAATCGCCTTCTCTCTATTACAAAAAACTTTTTATGAAAGAAGCACTTTTCTTTCATAACTTACCATATGCAAACAATGTAGGTAGCACCATCTGTTGTAGGTGTAGCAAACCCAGTATTAAAGAATACTTATGTGGCCATTCACTCAAGTAATGAATTAGTCATATACTTAATGTAATTGAATGTTCGTGATAGTGTGTATTGCTGATAATTGGTACTGACAGTAAACTCTGAAAATATCAACCTGAATATCTTCTGACAAAACTTTCCATGTGGCAAAACAGTTGTAAATTTGCCTGCAGTCATTTAAAATTTGATGTGATGTCCTCATATGGCTTCCCGAAACATAGTGCTTTTTTAGGAGCCAGTTATCTAAAGAAAACACGGATGCATCTCTTGTGAAATGAGAGCTGGGTGCTTTAAATGTATTTATATTCCAATAGTGTTTATATTCCTCATGCTTGTTGGGCCTCTAAGGATATCTCTGATTCCCTTTCCCCCGCTTTATTTTTCCTTAATCTAAAAGAGTACAGAATGCAGGTGGCTTCTCCTGCACTTTTATTCTTTCAGGTTGTTTTTAGAGTTCAGTTTTAGCATCTCAGCCTTCAGCAAATCTTCAGGTAGGCTTCTGGCTGATAGAGGGGAAGGAAATGTAGTTCTTCTACTAAGATAGCTGATAAAGTGAATGTTCCTTAGGTATCCTGTGTCCTTCATCCCAAATCTCACTCTACCTTCTAAGTCACTAGTGGGGGCTGCATCTAGGTCTGGTTTATATTTGTGAATTTCCAGCAGACATGCTGTTTCCTACCCCTTTCATAAATGAGGGTGACTTTACTGTTGTCATGTTTTTAATACGTATTTGTATTTCAGAGGTTTTGCAGGTGAGCCATATGTATCATGCTTGCTCCCATTGACCAAGTTCTCACTGATGTTTGAGAAGAGAGTCAGTGGAGTTTTTTTGGTCTAAGTAACTCGGCTGCTCTTTCCCCATCGTTCTTTTTGGTCTCCAGTTGCTGCGTATTGATGAACGTGGTTGTGCGATTTACACCTTTTCAGTAAAGCAACTGATCAAATTTCCTAGGAACTTCCTTGTTTGGTTTTTGGAAATCTCAAAAAAAAAAAAGAGTCTCTTCATACCAGATCAGATCCTCTCTTCCTATAAGGATACATTTAAATCCATTTCTTTTTACCTATAAGAATATATTTTAAAAGTATTTTGTATACCATGCTTGAAAATTTAACTTAACCAGATAGCGTTTAACCAAGAATTTCTTTTCTGACCAATTCAAGGAGGTTGGTTTGCTTTTTCAAAAATTTTGAAGTGGTTGAACTTGCATTACTAACCGTTTTCCTTCATTCTAAGGAAGAATTAATCTTTTTAATACTGTTACTCATAACACAGTAGGCCCCCACAACTGTAATTTCAATACATTTCTAAGGATAAGGAAGAGTAGCAGCCTTTGAGCAGGATTTCATCGGATATATTATTGGCAGATTTGAACTGATTCATAAGTTGTTCAAGGTTTCTTTTTTTTAATTGCACAAATTTAGGTCTAGCACTGTGTGCATCAGTGTGGTATCTGCCAGGAAAGAGGTCCTGGGGAAAAAAGATGTCCTCAGGTACTGAAGATCTTGATGTCTTTTTTAAGAAGCCTTTTTTCAGTGTATTTTTTTCTTCTAAAAAGTTGCTGGCACTGTAAACACAAATCTGGATACAAAAGTAAAACCAATTCTTTTTTTAAATGGATAAATGTGAATAAAGTGGTGTTCCTGATGTCTAAGGAAAGATGCAGCAATAGAAACTGAAAAATAACACCAAGGCTGCCTCTGCGGTCTGTGCAGAGGACACTGTTTCCCAAATGGTTCCTCGGATTTCTTCCTGCAGAATTCCCGCCTTTGTGCAGAGAAGCTCTTTAATCTCCTGTTGGAGTGTCAGGTTTTTTGCTTTGGTAATGCACTTGATCAAATAAGTTTACTTGGACAGTTAAGGCTGTTAAATCTCTTCAGTTAACTTGTGTTTTGCAGGCCTTGAGCCGCTCCTGGATTCATCAGAAGAACACACTCTGCAGTTTAATGCTACCATTTTCCGGGCTCAAGCTCTCTCTTTTCCCTCTGCAGATTCTGGCTGTCTTTCAAATACTTTGAAAGCTTCCTGGTGATGGAAGTGGCTACTCTTGCGGTATCTTTTTTCATTATAGTGTTACACAAGAACTTTGCTACGCTCCATCAGTGGGTCTGAGACACCTGCCACAACTGTAGTTACACATCAGTGAATGAGTAATAACCTCATGCACTTTCAGCTGACGTGAAAGGCTCTGTGTTTGCTAACTTTAAAAATGATTTTCCGTAGTTCCAGAAGATTAATTCCTGTGAAGTTGATTTACCCCTAGTGCTTCTAAATCTGGCAAAATAGTACTTTACTCTTTCACAGCTTGATTAAACTTTAGGAAAATTTTAGAACCATGTGACCTTTCATTACTACATGCATTAAAAACCAAGGATAGGCAAAATAGGATGAGACTTTAATGAAAAACCTTTGACTTAGAATGTCATTTGACTGGAAATGAAAGCTGTTTGTAGTTTAAGATGCACTCAAACTGAAAGCTCATATTTGAGATTTGAAAGAGGGCGATTGTTCTGGAGCAGAGCCTTTCCAAATGTGGAAGCGGGGAAGTTTCAGAAGCGCTATTACCTTCTGCAGTCAAACACCTTTTACTGTTTCACGCATGAAAACCTAAGCGTTATGATATAAAGATATAGTTTCATGGTAGTTTAAGCTACTCTGTGTGTGAACTGCTGTAATTATCCCATCCCCAGCCATTTCTGGCTAGTTCAGCCAGAACTAGCACTTGTCCAGAAAGAAAAATCTAGTAAAAGAAGAGCATCCCTGCCACCACCCCCCAACAAAAAAATGGAGTTTTCGTCTAGATAGACTGCCTGGAGCAGCTCTCCGAACAGACACAATGGCCAGCTCAGGGGGAGGGGACAAGCATATACAGCTATGAGAGAACAAGCCCATATGAGCTTGAATTTAAATTGTTTTAAGTTACTATAGAACCACACCTAAACCTAGAGTGAGAGCAGTGAACACAAGCACAACTTCCTCATTCGCTCTTCATAATGTTAGTCCTTTGCTATTAATGTACATTCCTACAATAGGAAAAAGAGACAAGATTTTAGCTTTCAGGATGGTGGGCTGGTGCTGAATATTTAAAACAATTTAGCTGACCCATAATATGCATTTACACTGATGCAACTAAAGTCAGAATCCCAGGATATACAGGAAGGCAGGATAGAAAATTAACTGCTTCTTCCTTTTGTTGGCACCAGAACTATTTGGAAATATTTATTACTCTAATTAAATTAGGTCACTTACAGGCACCTCTTCTCTTTGTCTGGCAGAATCAGACGTAGGAGCTGTATTAGGAACGTGTGGTAATTTGATTGTGTTGCAACACCATTATTTTGTTGTTGCTGTTGTCGTTGCTAGTTTTTTCCAGCTGGGTTTGTACATGAAAACAATTGCAGTGCACAAAGGATACATTTCACTACTACTGCTCAATTCTCATCAGGTAATCAAGAGAATTATGCCAAAAGGATGCAATCTGAATACTCACAACTGAGTTAGGCAAGCCTGAAGTACAAACGGTTCCTTAGGACGAAAGAGTTAAATAAGAGTCCTATCTTTTCCATTCTATATGCAGTAATATAGGACTGTAGAAGAAAATTAAGCATTTATGTGACAAAGTTAAGCCAAAGAGCAGCTCTGTGTAACTTGCACTACTAAATGTAGCTTCCATAAATTATTGCGGATCAGCGTCTTACATCTGATAATAGAAATAGTACTGGCTATAAATATTTGCTGTATTTTCTGGGGTTTACTCAGTGTATCTCCATCTCGTAATCTGCAAAATCTCAAGCCTACCTGAAAGCCTTCTGTTTAGTTAAGCCTGGGTTTAAGGATTTTGCGATTGGGTGAAGGACACTAGTAAACAGTTGTTGTGGAGTGGAAGCAGAAGAGGGATTCTTAAGTCTCTCAATCCTTTCTTAATGTGATTCCTTGAGGAATGAGGCAACGTCTCTTAATTTCCTCACATAGGTTATTGCCTTCTCCCCTTACATCTCCGTTATTTCTTGGGTATGATGACTTGCATATTGTTAAACAGGTGGAGGAAGAAGGCAAATGCTATTGTACCCTCTCCCTTCCTACCATTCAGGAAGGAGGATTAAGGACATTAAAAGGGCTGCTCATACATCTTATTTCAACGACCTGTCAGCCTGTTTCTCCGCATCAGCAGCGAATCATTAAAATGCAGGACTAGGAAGGGCTTCAAAGAGATCATCATGTCCAGCTCCCTGCTCATGTAGCTTGGTTCGGGGTTAACCCATGTCTTTGCTGCCTAGTGAGAAGCTTTGAGCTCTTCTGTGCTTCAGAAGTACTGCTAGCAGCATTATGTATCAGCAGTGTTACTGGATAAAGGTGTATGGTTTTCTTTGTATGCATTTTTTTAGCAAAACATATGCAAAAGCCTGAATCATATGGTGGGACACTGCTACTGCTGTGAAAACATTGGTTCCCAAACTGAAACAAGCAGCACTTGTCTAAACAGCTTTTTATACCAGAACAACCATATCCTCACTCAGGGAATTCCACTGCTTTTAACTGTAACTGTCCTGCTTAAAAGCAGCAAAACTCCTAAGTATAGACAAGCCTTTAAGCTCACCTTTAAGTATTTTAGTGAACAGAGACCCAAGAAGTGCTCTTGCAGCAGTCCTCACTTCAGTTAATTATGTGAGTTGTTGCCTACAAGAGCAACTTGTTTAATGATTTCAGCTGCATGAGATCCCAGTCAACTATCCCAGCAACTCTTCCTGCCCAAATACAAGTTAAAACAATAAATGTGGACAGGAAATTCTGAAAATCAGCTGTCAGTACGTTCATTTTTTTTTCATATTCTTGCTAAACCATCACTTCCGTATGTTTTACAGTATACATCTACCTTACTTTTGGCTCCTGGGCATTCCGTAATCTTCTTTACATTACTTAAGGGATAGATTTTCAAAATTCATGTTTTTCAATGGCAGGCATGACCCTGCCATACTAAACTTATATTGACCTCGGTGCTATCAGCTGGGTCAATGATTAGTTCTTGAGAAAATCCTTAAAAAAAGGTTAATAGGTACTATTCTTCAGTATGTCAGAGCTCTAAGGTTAGGTTTATGGGTTTGTTTTTTTCTTTTAGTTATGTTGGGGCTTTATATGTGTAGTTCACCACGTAGATAAATCAGATTTTTATTCATATGTGTTTGGACTCATATAATTGGAAAAGCTGACTTGATGTTGTTTAGAAAATGTGCTACAGATGTGCTGTTCAGAACAGGAGTAAATGGAATTGAAGAGGAGCTAGATTCCTTGGAGTAACTTGTTTCTCCCAGTGTTTTAGAAACTGTTTCTATGGTCATCATTCTTATGCTTTGGTTCAAGTTACCTTCTGAAGGCAGGTCGCTTCCTGCACAATAATTTAGGCTGTACCTACTCTTGAAGTGTAGTACTGCTGCAGCCCCTCTAATTAAAATGAAACTGGTGGGCAGCTTACTCCTGGGATACTAATTTGCTGAAGTGATATGGCAGCCTGAAAAATGTTTCACTGAAAAAGAAATCAGTAGTCTCTGGGGTTAAGGACTCTGTCTTTCTAGCAGTGAGCACAAGATCCATAGTCAGATGTTAACAGCACTTTATTTCAGCTGGTCAACAGAAATCTCTGTTATAGTAAAGCCCATCAAACACTTGAAATGGGAAATCTCACTTTCCAATCACCCAAAATACTATAGAAAATTGTGTAGCCTACACTTTTCTAACACGTCTTATAATAATTGTTAGCAATGCAGATATTACTGACCTTTTTTCAAGCTTTAGGAAGTTAAGGAAAGTTGCTGTTCTGGTCTTTCAGATGCATCAGCACAGAGAACTTAAGTGCTTCGGCACTTAAAAGGTGTTGTGGGGCTTTCATAGCTGTTACTGTTTGAAGACTGAGCAGAAGACAAAAGCTTGTGTAGGTGTGTGTTGTATGCCATCCTGCAATGCTGTGTATTGCTTCCTTCCCCTCTCTACTGAGGACAAGAAAGGAAAGGATAAGAAATGCCCATTCATTCACTGTAGACCAGGGTCCCTAAACTCAGTTTGCCCAGGTATTGCCAGACATGGGAGCAATGGCCCCTGGCTCCATATACATGAAGCTGTATTCTGCTGCTCTAGAGGTGCTGGAGTAGTCCTGAGAAATAGTTAGTGCTCTGCTAATGATATGTGATATGCATGAGAACTGCAGCTATAATCCCCTCTCCTCCTTCCCCTTCCTCTATCTTTCTCTGGACACGTCTCCTCTTCTTACACTTGCACAGATATGTTCTGACACAGGTTTGCCAACATTTGAAAATGATAAAAATAGACTTGGAGGGAGATTATGTCACAAAGCTAGGTTTTGAAATTAGTCTTGCAGATGTCTGATTGCATATTCTTCATTGCTTGTATGTGCAAATGTTAGTCTTGCACTGTTGAGCATGTTGCACTTTGTTAAATGTGTCTTTCAAGGCTATAGTTAAAACAACTATGAGAACATTATAGGATACTTTTTGGAAGTTCTTTCTGGGAAAGAGGATAAAATAACTTAAAAATAGGAACCACTCCTTCCTCAGTCCCCAAACTTCACCATGACTTTTTAGATTTGAGCAGCAAGTAAGAGAACAGAAAGGTTAAGGGTTACTCTGTTCCAATGACAATCTTAACCTAAGGGAAAAATCCTTGAAAATAATAAATTGTCCATTGAAATGAATGGGAATTCATTTTTGCCCAAGAGGAAGGCCATCCTCCATGTACTGAAGGTCTTAACTTGCTAGCCTGTTTTGAAGCGTATCACAAAATACACACCATAGCTTTCAAGTACAATCTGCAGTGCCAACTAATGACTGAAAGCAAAGAGAAAACAAATGACTCTTCAGTGTTTTATTTAAATATTTATGTATTTGTTTCTGGAGTTGGAGAAATCCCGAGTTAAGCGGCGAGACTATAAGAGCTGAGCATTGTTTTACTCAGGCCTATCCAACCAGAAGTGACACTGGCTATTTGTCAGGAGCTGGAAACCTCTTGCTGAGAAGTCTTTTTTCATTTGGAGCAGACAGTGGTCACTGTTATCTCTAATGGATATGTACCACTTCTGAAGACTGTGTAATGTGCCTTTATGGCATATTCTGTAGTTATTGATGCACAGAGGATTATGGTCTCCTTCTGCTGTGCTCAAAGGAAGTTACTTTCACCATCTGTGTGTTGAAACTCAAGGGCTTTGTTTGGAATGCTTTGTTAATGCGTAGAGAGCAGGTCACTACCGCATCAGTACAGGTTTAAGCACTCAATATTCCCTGATAACTGCCTCCTATTGCAAATATGAGCTCCAAGTCCATCATGCCACCCCTCCCCTTAAATATAACAACTCCTGCTGCTCATGTCAGGTTTGCCCTCTCAGCATTTGGTATGGTGATGGAGCAAGGCATCCATTCCTAGGAGTCTTGTACCAGGAACCGGAAGGATCCTCAAAAAGAAACCTACCCAAGGCTGTTAATCTCTATGAGTTACAACTGAGCATATGTAGGGTTGTCAAGTGAGTGAATATTGGTCAATGGCTGCAAAGAGGTATGGAACTAGGTTTCAGGGTACACATGCCTTCTGAATATAAATAGCAGCCCTTCCTTCTAGTTCATTCACTGGTTGTTACTGCATGGCCACCTTGACCCTGGCAAGTCCTTTAACCTGCTGGTTAAAGGACCTCCCTGTCATATAGGGAAGGAGAGGAGTTCTTAATTTGCTGATCCTGGTCTCAGATAGAAGAAGAGACATGGTGTCACCATAGATAAATCTTAGGTATTTGGTGAAAGTTGAGAAAGGGCTACCTTGTCCCTGAGATGGAAGCAAAGGAGCTTAGATGTCAGTTCTATGCATTTACTTCTTGTTCCCCATTTTACCCTGAAGATACCAAAAAAGGAGGAAATAAGACTTGTCATAAAAGGAGAGGTTAAAACACTTCCCTGCAATACTTCGAAGTGCCCTTGCAGCACTTAGTTATCCATTCTGGAAAACTGACTGCAAGTATCAGCTTTAAAAATTTCCCACACATTTGATTTCTTCTGATAACAATGAGAAGTTTTCATGAGCATTTATGCAGTGCTTTGATATCAGGTGGCAAGGATTTTTTTGTTTGTACGTATAAGGGGCCCATATTTTTTATAATATTCTTAGATTTTTTTTTTTTTAATTACATTTGTCTCATAATGAAGACTTCTGAATGCTAGGAAGTGCTAAGAAGTGAGATGTAATGATGCAGAAGCCAGGAAATCATAGGGCTGCTGCTGGCTGTCACTCAGATGATTTTGTGTGCCTTGAAATTAAAGAGAATGTATATATCAAGTGGCATGAGTGAGTCACCAGAATGGGGATGACTCAAGTTGTTGCTGTGAATTCTGTGAGGAATGTTAAATGATGGGCTCCCACAGCGGCAGTGCTGCAAGTCTCTAGGTGACAAGAAAAGAGCTGAAATATTAGCAGTGTGATGAAGGGAAATTTAAAATTATATTAGATACATCAGAAAGAGTAAGTGCAGCCTTTGCCAGTTGACCAATTTCACAGCCTTTAAAACATCATATAGGAATGTTTTATTAAATCTTCTCTCACAATGCTTTCACTGTGGATAAGAGTAAGGAGAGTGATGTTTAATGCAGCACTTGTGATTGTACTCAATTGTTTAGGGAAATGGTTTAACTCTTTTCAAAACACAGGACCAAGTGGCAACCTTGGATGATAAAGGTTTTAATGAATATACCGGAAAACTAGCCTGGAAGCAGGGGATGTGTCTGGCAAGGAATTAGAGCTGTTCAGTGGAGCATCATGGGTCCTGCACCCAAAGGTCATTTTATGTTTTGGGAGCAGAAGATCTGAGTGTTATCACTGATGCCATCATGCTTCCAAGTAACCACAGGTCAGACCGAAAGTACAGCTGGAAAGTCTGCAGGCCTACTGAGTTCTTTCAGTGATTAGTTTCTTATGAACAGGGGACTCAGTTGCTTAAAAAGAAAATAAAGTAGAGGTAAGGGCATGAAAGGGAAAGAAAACAGCCCTTCTCACGGAGTATTTTGGATAGAATATGAGAGGGCAATTTGAACTGGCGCACAAACGTGAGACAGCAGAAAACTGTCAGCCAGTGACCCAGGCAGAAAGGAAAGAAAGTGAATTCTCTGCCTATTCCAGATTTTGCTGGTGCTGCCAATCTAAAATTATAATCCCCAACAAATCACCTTTTACGTGTTCTCTTAAATAGACTGAACTGGTCTGCTTAGCAGTTGGCTGTACGGCATGTAGGATTTGGGTCTCTCAATGTGATTGCTTATTCTGAGATTGTATGAAATAGGGAATAATGTAGAAGATGCACTTGTTTGCCTTCAAGGAGTATGGATGTTGTTGTATGACAGTCCTAAGGTGATGAACCCTCACAGGGTCTTCAAACAGTTGCCATAATATTACAGCATATTTAACAAGTGCAAATTTCAGCTGTAGAAGAGGACAGCGGAGGAAGTTCTATTCCAGCTGGAAAAGTTCTGGTGTTTAGGGCAAGGGTACTTGTTTCAAAAGAATACATTTTTATGACTTTTCTAAAGTTACTGACTATCAAGTGATTACTTCTACTGACTTAGGAGCTGTGTGAGACCATAGGTCTTAATATAGCTATGCAAACTACATTTACAAACTTACTCATGCAACACTTCCATATGCAAATGCCTGCTTCTCACAAATAGCCAGCAAATGTATTCTCACGCATGCAATTGCTGTATTTTTTTTATTGTCAAGTCCGTGGCTTTTTTCTAAACCTCCTTTCATTGTGGAATCTCAATTCCCTTTGATACATCCGAAAACAAGTCTTATGCACAGGACAAGTACAAATGTGTCTTCCTGAAAGAGTGAGGCACTAGATTTTGAGTAGTGTCAGAGTCCTGGTGGCAACAGTGTTAGTGGTGGCTTGTCTTTAAAAATGCCAAGAGTATGTAGCTCTGACTTGTTTTTTTTTCTGGCCTACGTAAATTCTTAGGGCCAATTCTGGGATTTGCCCAATCCAGAGCTTCATGAACAAGTTTGCTGATGACTTTCTCATGTGGAGGATTTTGCTGATGGTATTAATTTATTTTCTAGAATAGTTTATTCTTTTGCAGAACAGAGATTCAGGTTGAACTGTGCCAAAATAGGTTTTGACTCATCTAATCAAACATTCTTTTTTCACCTACCCAGTTAAAATTTTTATTTGTTGATATGTTTTTAATCCTTCTGTTATGCTCCTATATAACTGCACATTGCTGCACGTGGGGAGAGAAACGCTTCCTGGATGTGTACTGGCCTCAGCCTTGGCAAGTCACAAGTCTTTTGTTAACTTAGTTGATTTAGCTAGAGCAATTCTCTCACAACAAATTTAAGACAAATGCTGTTCTTGCTAGTATTTTGGGTATGCCAGTGAACTGTGTGCAAACCAAAAGTAGATATGTCCCAATTGTCCTTTAAGACACTGAAGCTCCACTAAATATTGAACCTTCTCGCATAACAGGTAGCCTCAATAAGAGCTTCTCTGAAGAAAGTGGCAATCAAAGCACTTCAGAAACTTTTCAGCCTTGACTACTCCTACTCATTTGCTATTCTTAGTGCATGCTCTATTGCCGTCAAGAATCTAGCTCAAAGCTTTGAGATTCTTCTCACTTCATCAGTATCGTAAGATTCCTTTTTTTACGACTTTTATTTTTAGACATACAGCTTCTGGCATTAATGCACAACCTCCTTTCCTGGAGAAAAGTGCGATTGTTAAGTACTGTAAAAACAGATTGTGTTTCATGAATGTTTTAGGCTTGAGAATGAACTTTTTCCTATTTCATTCTTACTCTGTAAAGGGGCAGATGTTGCTAGTACAGCTGATTCTGCTTCAGTTCTCTCTATAGAGTAAACTCTGTACTGTACTTGCTTGAATGTTTTCCTGGCCTAGAGCTTAGTCTGGAGCAATGACGAGAAAGTGTGTCCCAAATTAATGAAATATGCATCAGTGAGCTAGTGAATAAACATAGCAGTTTGCAGAATAAGAAACACACTCTATAAGGAAATGAACTTTGTTCATTTAATAAATGCTGTTTATTTTTTTTAATAACTGGTGATTATACTCATGTAAGATACTAGCACAGAGTGATCCTGCGCAGTACAGAGAAAGGGCTGCACGTATAGACACAAGCTGGAAAAACAAGTGAGCCGGATGAGGGAACCCCAGGGAGCCTGGTCCTGCCTGAATGAAAGCATTGCTGCTGGCTGCCAAGTTCCCTTCCCTTAGCATCCAGAGCAGGATGCTGAAGAGGGTGCAGTGATTTAAGTAGTAGGCACAGAATACTGCAGACCCTAAGGAAGGAATCACTTGTTTTGCTTATGCTTTACTTTCTAGAGCAGTATATTTTTCTACTCTTGAGAAGAGGTTATGCTTACAGAGGAGAACAAATCAGAAGTGGATATTTTGGGTGGGGACAGAAATGATGGTAGTTCAGTGCATCCGGTACGAATGATAGGGAGCTGACCATTTCAAGAAGACAGATAGCCTCTCTCCAATAGATAGTAGTATAACTGTTATCTATTAAAGGATCAGTTTATGAATAAGTGCTGACTTCTGTGCCTCTGGGATAGTGGAAAGAAGCAGCCAATCTTTTTAATTGCTTAGTTAAAGCTTTCACCAACAGACAACAGTTCTGTTGTGCCAAGTCCCACTTAGTGTGTGTTTTGGAGGTATTTATGCTGCTCTCTCACTGCAGGAGCAGAGCAGAACTTTGCTAAAATGACTTGCAGATGGAGGGAACATTGCTGGTCATACAGGACTATGTACAGAGCAAGCCAGGGCAGTCCTGAGACTGCTCTCGCTTGACCAGAGAGTGGAACCATCATTGTGCAACACGGAAGCGGAGGAGAATCAGTGTCCAATTGTCAAGGAGAAAGTTATGCAAGAGTCACCTGCTTTAAATAAAAAGTAATTAGGCAAGAGCACCAGCAGATTGCAATGATAATTGTGAAGCCATAGAACAAATTGTTGCCATGAGTTTTGATTTTTGCAAAGCGTTACACAGAGCACATCAGGTACAAGCATGACATCTGCTGTTCTTCTGTTCCTCTGACATCCTAGGTTTGCCCTCCTAGATTACTATTTTACCTTGAAGTGGCAGCAAATGTGGTTAAAAATAGGAATGAGGAAATGTGGGCGTCATCCATCCGATGCTACAGAGTAAACACAGTCTGATGTGAAAGTAAGCCAACTGGTAGGACAATAGCCCAGTAGATGATAAGAAGCCAGTGTGCGGAGCAGAGACCTTTGGTTTGGATAACTGTGAAAAGTTTAGGAAGTGGCTCCATTCATTTTAAAATGGTCAAAAACCTAACCAAGGAGCTCTGTCAAGAGCCACATCCTGTATTCCTCATGTAGGCCAGCCTGTTTGAAAAGTATCTTTGCATCTGCCTTTAACTGCTGTACCAGGAAGCCACTCAGGAAAGCGTAGACTGATTAAAAATTGCCAGAATTAAGCTGAGCAGCAAAAAGCCAGACCTAACCTGCTGGAGTGCTTTGAAGATCCTACTACAAAGATACAGTGGGTGTTAATATGTTTAGCGATTGGTGTCTAACTGCTAAAATCAAAGCAGTCAGTGCTTTGGTATAGAAACCGAATGATCACATTTGTACTGCACAAATATTCACTATAACACTCACCAGATTTTTCAGAGTTCTAGCCTCTATGACTGTGGCCTGGCATAAAACCTATGAGTCAACCCATCCTATTTTTGTTATCATTACTGTTATTATTATCATCACATTTTTTATTTTTCTCACTGGAGATATGACAGTGATAGCTTACTTAAAAACACATTTGACAGTTTTCCCCCTCAGTGCATGACTCAATGAACAGACACTGTTCAGAGCATCAGGATGGCTTTTGTTGTCTGCTCGCATGGTCACCTCTGCTAGAAAATGTGTATATAATGTTGTTATTTAAAATCAGTATTTCTGTCACATTCTTCCCAGAAGATTTTAAAATACTTCAAATTAAGGCATCGGATCTGACTGGATGCTTTTATGCCCGGGAGAAATCGGGAAGTAATGTATAGCATGTTTTTTATTTAAAACAAGACAAAATCAGAGTAGTTGTTCAAAAACACAGTCCTGAAAAATGCAACTTCCTTGCTCAGCAGACCCGGGAAATGACAGTGTAATTCCTTGCTGGAAAGCCTCATTTCTGACCTGAAGAAATTGCCTGTAGGGTTCTTTCATTCCTTAGCTCATTCATTTTGTGGCATCTCTGTTGTGGTCAGTACGGATTTCATGATGCAGCCATCCATCATGCTTGTAGAACTGTGGTGGACCGTGGCCACCATCTCCTTTCACATAGGCTACTGACAAGCTGTTGCAAAGTAATGCCTTTTAATCACCACCACCAAAGTGGCCTGTATCTGAATTAGACCCCTAGAGGTCAAAGACTCCATATAGTGTTTCCAGGCTGCTGAACAAACTATTAGTCTCGTTATACAACCATGCACTGGAGAACCCTGCAAAACAATCCTGCTAGGTTGTCATTTTTAAAACAGTGAACAATCCCTTGGCTCTTTCTCTGGGTCGGTCATGCTCTGAGTTTTGCATTTTTTCATTGCATTGATGAAATAGGAGGAGTTTAGTACCTTGACCATCCATGCCTTGAGTTGCATTTTGTCTGTGTGTAAACATACACAGACACGTACACACACATCAAGTGTACACAAACAGGCACATACATGCACATGCACTTAGTTATATATTTATATGTATGTAAAACGGCACCTTTCTTAGAAATGACGTCTGTCACAGATGTCAGCTGTGTGCAGGCACCTCAATGATCTAACAGCCAGAGACATGCTGAATAGAAATATTTGCCCTGCTTTGCATGATGGCAAGTAAAATAAGAGCATGGAGCAATTTAACTCCCACTAGAGAAGCACTAAGCTTTCAAGCGATGTTATTTTTTGGCTGACGATAGCTGTGTCATCATTGCTGTTCCAAATGCAAGAGCAGATCCTGACCTACCTGTGCTGCAGTCCTGTGCAAGCCTCAAGAGCTATTTCATGCAAAATTACTCTCTAATTAAGTTGCACAGTGGTAGAGCTAGCACAAGCTGTACTGAAAAAGGGATACTGCTTTCAAGTAGGCACCAGAAGCTCAGCATGGTGTTAAGCAAATGGAATAAATGCCTCTTCACAGCCCAGTGCTCTCTGTATTTGACCTTGCACTGCCAGCTATTGTGTGTTGGCTGACAGTACCCTGTCTATACTACAAACAGGGCCCTGAGAGTGATCCCAGTTACAGTGGAGTTATGCCCAAGCCAGATGACAAAGTGAGTTTTGATTTGAAGGGTAGCCTGGGATATACAATTATGTTTCATAACCTGGTGCTGCTCTGTCAGGCTATTATTACCTGAGACATCCTGAGGAGTTGGAAAAAGAATCAAGAAATGAGAAGTCCATAGATGCATGCGGTCTGTTGCCTTCACTGTTACTAGCAGGTGTTAGATGAATAATTCCCATAAGGAAAATGTACCCTCTTGCTGCTGCTTTTGACATTCTAAAATACAGACTATTTGATGTAAATTGAAAGACTATCTTATAAGAAATTGTAGATAATGTATTAAGTCTTGTGTTAAATGAAGGAAAATTTATACTAAGGAGACATCATCCAAGTACAGAAACTATTCGCCTTATTGAAGTGGAAAGAGATGTGAAAGAGAAAGCAATTAATCAGGTAGCATTAGAAGACCGCACGGATCGTCTGGGCTGGTTACAGACTAAAATGTGATTAGGTATGGTTGGTTGCTAGAGGTTACTTTAGATATCAAAGAGGAGGGGACGGGGCAGCGGTTACTAAAGTAAAGGCAGAGAACATCTCTATTAAAGCCAACGACTACTTGGCCATTGCCAGTCCTTTGATGTGTGCTGCCAGCTGGCTGGTTACATACACACAAAGTCATTCCCAACTGTTCTCTGTGCACCTGAGAGCCATTCTCTCTAAAGCAAACAAAAAGCTTGTGGGTGTTTTCTAGTATTAAATAAATAGTGAGACACTTGCAGAAGATGTGCAAGTAGACCGAAGGATCTGCTTTGTTGTGGGTACAGAATATGTACTTGTGGATGGCAACGCATAGCTTGGCATTTCAGTGTCGGAGTTGTAGTGTTCATGAACCTGCTGTGCAGCCATCCCTGGAGAATGATATCCTCTTTGCTTATACAGCTTGATGCAACCAAAAAATGAGCATTTTCCTTTCCCTTTCCCTCCCAGACAGACCATTGCTCATTTTCTACAGCTATGTTTCACATTTATTTCTTAGTGGAATGCAACCTGTTCACACTGCTCCCATCGATACGCCATTGCTTCTGTCTTACAGAGTGTTTCTGAGTGTGCAGCCCTTTTCCCATGGCTTTAGGTACTCATCTTGTGCGTGTTTGCTTTTTCTAATAGTAAAGCCCCTTGTCAAAGTGAAATAAGTCAAGTTATGAACAGTTTCCCTGCTGTAATAATTTTTGTTCCTTATTTTAACGGTTTGGGGAAATGACTCTCCCTTAAGTAATAAAGTAGAAAATGTGACTGGTGACACAGGGCTGCTGTGTGAAAGTTAAGTGGGGTTGCCACTTCTCATTCTGCTCCAACCAAGGACAGCATCCCATTGTGCTACATCAGGAGCAGGGTAAGTTCCCTAATCATTGTTTTACGTGTACCATTTGTTCAAGGTGGGAGCAAACGATTTTTATCAAGTCTCATGGAGCCATTTATTCCCTTGGGCACAGAGTGTTACTTTAGTCAGCTGACATGGAGATGGAGTTGGGACACTGCATTCTTCTCTACGCTCTCCTCCTACCCCGTTTCCCCTTCTCTGTGCGCTAACAAGGACAACGAATGTTAACAGAGTTTTCCCATTTCTCTCTCATCCTGTTACCTGAGTCAGAGTTTGAGCAGGGATGGGGAATAAAGCTATTCTTATTCTAATTTTCCAGCACATTTGATGTAACGTGTGACAATTCAGCCTGAGGAAACATATGCAGAGCAACTTTTCCAGCTGTGGGGGCCACTTGTGCAAGGCTCTGAATGCCATATGAGATATGAGCATCCCCCAGTGTAACTGCAGGAATTAGTGACTGTAGGACTGTCAATGCTTCTCAAGGGATGCTAAGCCCAGGGATGCTATGAATGCAAAGAAGATCATAGTGTATTCTCTGTGGGAGGGGAAGAAGAGCATTCGGTTCTGTCCAGTTATGCACTCACCATACTTCAAAGGATAATTTGCTTTCATATTTGCCTGCTATTTCGTAATGATTATGATCCAGGTTCCTCTCCCTTCAACCCTAATTCACATGCTGCAGGTCAGAGCCAGTAAAACTTCTATTGTATTGTGCAAACAGAGATGGTAGTTTGGCTTTGAAGACCAAATAAAATTTTTGTTTGACTGACATGTATTTCAGGCAGAGGATGAATGAGAAATCCATTCTTAGCCATGAACCAGTTCTGAACAATAATATTATTTCATGTTTCCTTTTAGGTTTGCATTCTCAGAACAATCAGGCATGTGATAGCTACCTTTTTGTTCCTTATGTAGAAAGAAATCTTGAAATGTCAGGAACCAAATCTTTTGGAATATATGAATGGGAATGAAACCCATCCCTAGGACAGATGTGGTAGCAAAGATATGCAAAACCTGAAGGACTGTAGTATGGATTTTGCTGTTTTAATGTGTATTTTTAGGCTGCCGATGCCATTTTTCACATTCCCTTCATTTTAATGGAACACAGCGTGAGCTAGGGAAAGAGATTAAGCAAGGCAAGAGTTCTAGGGCCCCATCACAAATATATGCTAACACTGATATATGTTAATATAGACAGTGATCCAAAATCAGGGCAGGTATTGCAAAGTTATGTGTGACGATAGGGCTTGGTTTCGTTCACAGGATTTGGAAAAGCATCTAGGATTGGCATCCTTAGACTGGGAGCCAGCTCCTTCACAGAACTGCCCTGTTTTGTGCAAGAAATGATCTTGGCTATCAGTCCTAGCTTTACTAATAAGACTCAGCTCTTTCTTAAAAGGCCACAACTCTTAGACTACTGCCCATCGTAGCCTTCTTCTAAGAAGAAGAGTGATTGAGCTTGGTGTTCTTGCTCAGCAAAATCCCTAGAGCTCGCTCAGGCTCAGTTTTCTCCTTTTTCCCTTCAAACTGGAAAAGAAGAGGGGGGAAAAAAAGGGGAATATACCTGCAGGAGGTGTTCGGAGATCATATTGAGATACTGTCTGCTGTCTTTGTGTTTGGACCAGCCAAATAAAGTAATGATTGAAGATGAAGATTAAAATTGGAAATCTTTCACATCTAATGAAAATCAGTAATCTTGGCATAGCATATGGTGCTGCATTCAACTCTTAATGCTATAGGAGAAGTTTGCAGCTGACAGCACATATGTCTGTAAAGTATGCTTCAGAATCCCCAAATTTAGATATTCCATTGAATCAGTAATTTTTTAAGACTGAAACGTAAGCACATTCCTCTTCCCCTTTCCTCCCCTCTACCCACACCCCAAAAAAGCAAACCTATAAAAGTTCAGCATTTCCTAATGTTTTGGCATTATCTCCTGATCTCCTGTTCTCAGGCTGAGTGATCCTTTCACGCTTCCAGTATTCCTTTGCAAATTAAAAATGGTACTTGCATTTCTTTTTAGGCGAACAAAGGACCCCAAGGAAAGTCAGGAGGCACCTCAGAGCTCATATAATACCTGCCAGAAAAGCTTACCAAGTTGCTAATTTCCAGTTCTAGCAAAATCTCACTGCAACAGCCAATATGGGCTAGAGCAGAAAGGGTGTGAATTATGTGTAGAGTGTGATGCTGTTTCTCCTCCCTGACTGACATGGTAAAACTTTTAGGATGCCTGAGCCTTCCCTTACTAGAGCATTAATAAAGGATTCCAGTTCTCAAAACCACGTCCCTACCTTCCCCATGTATATACATACACTCTAACTCATCAAAATGTGCTGAGAACTGTAATCTCTAGAAAGAAAGAATACAGAATGTGATCAGCAGTGGCGTTCTCTCACTGGAGCCTTGCTTTGCCATGGCTAGAGTCTGAGTCCCTTCAGGGCAAAATGTCAAACATTTGTTTCATATGGCATTAGATTTTGTTTGTGTTTCATTACTGGTAGCACTTGTATCAAATTTTTGATACATTTTATATTGCAGTATTTGGATTTCAAACGAAGAGACCGTGTGTACATTAATTAAAACTGATAAAAATCAAAAAAATGTGGTTTGATGAACACAGAAGTAACGTCTCCTTTTTCTGAATCGTAAGTTGGGGATAACAATTCTTTGCAAATTCATGAATAGTAGCCCACTCTTCTGAAAGCGAACTTGTAGTAAGTAGTGCAGAAAAGATAACTATTCAGCATGGAGTCAGGCTTAGGAATGAGCCCTCATAGCTGCTGAGGTGAACTGGATATGGAGAAATATTGAAAGAAAAAATATTTGGCTGCAAAGATTTGTGTGTTAAGGGAGCCTGTATGAAGATATATGAGTGCAAACTTGGATGTATTGGAAAGGCACAGCAGTAGGTGCACCTTCTAATTTATTCATCTTGATACTTTAAAATTTTACTTTCTCTTGAGATATGCAGTAGGACTTAAGGAGATTGGGATTCACTGGTTGTTTGATATGAGTGTATGGGTTCTTCCATAAGAACCAGCGTTTGCAATCTATATACTTCTTTGAATTCCTTAAAAGAAGACTTTGTCCATGTTCTCGTGCTCATCAAGTGGTCTATAACAAACCCCACTACAACATCACCAGTATAGGCCTGTCCTCTTGATTCTGACTCATAAGCTCTCAACCAGTCTGTTGCCTCTTTCATAGGAGAGCTCCATGCACTCAGTCTGGTCCTTCATGTTGTAGGAGAGCTTTGTGCACTCAGTCTGGTTCTTCATGTAAAGGGCAAAGCCCTCCTTTCTCCTCCCTGCTTGTCTTCCCTGAAAACCCTGTGTCCGTCCTTCACAGAACTCTGGTCCTACGAACTGGCCCACTATGTCACGGTTATTCTAACACTGTAGTCGTGCATCTGGTTGCAGAGCTGTAGTTGCTCCTGTTTGTTTCCCAGGCTGCGCATGTTTGTGTACTGGTATGTGAGGTGGCCCCTTTCAACCTCTTTTATCCTTCCTGAGTGCTCTCCTGGTCCCATCACCCTGTCCCAGGTACCTAACTCCCCAACCTCCGTTCTATTACTTAACTGCAAGCTGTTATCACCATCACCCAATGTATTAAGTTTAAAGTCCTCCTTGCCAGGTTGGCAAACCTGTTGGCAAAGATGCTTTTATCCTACTTTGTCAAATGAATCCCAGCTCTCGCTAGCAGTTCTTTCTCCTCAAAGAGGAACCCTCGGCCATAAAAACCAAAGTGCTGCTTGCAATAGCAGCTGCACAGCCAGTTATTAATTCACAACACGCATCTGCTCCTAGACATCTTGTTCCATCCAGTTGTATCCATCTAGTTATTCACACTAATTCCCCTCCCAAAAACGAGAGAGACAGAAAATGATTTCAGAAACCATATTTCCTTGATATTTTCCAACTTCACAATATCTATTCTGTGACTAAAAAAAACCAAAAAAACAAAAACGGACTATACCATAATTCTACTTATTTCAAATAAATAATTTGAACAGTATTTCTTACTGTATGAAATACAGAGGATTGCTCATTGGCTTGAATAGCCTAGACTTTCCCGAACTGTAAGATTTGCTTCCCAGCAGAGCTGGCTCTGCACTTTTTCACTTTCATTTGAGGAAAAATTATGTGTGTTGAATAGTATGGATCCTTATTTATCAATCAGAAAAAACTTCAGGAACCAAGTTGTCATTTGAACAGAGCAAGCGCCAAATCATTTTGGAAAAAGGAATCAGAAGTTCACTTTCATGGTGTTCATGAATGTTTTCATTCATTTTTCATGAGAAATGATAGAAGTGGTATTTTGTCTGCAAGAATGCTTGCATAAGTGCGCATCACTGCAGTTTCTTCAGTAGTCTATGAAGTGCAACAACAACTTAATACAATTTAATACAAATACTCCTGCTGATTTTATAAACATTTTCAGTGAGGGAGCAGGCTAGTGCTCATTACGAAAAAACAAAGAAATGACCTAACTAAGCAGTTATTGAGCAATTGATATACTGCAAGTTGTTTGCGCAAGGTATTTGAAAAACTTAAGGAAATTAGGAAAAGTCCAAATGTTTTGTAAAACAAAAAAAAAAACTAGCTATTTCTTGGCAGAGTCCTTCTCCTTGGTTCATTTCATGCTGGGTTTATTTTTGAATCTTAATGCTTTTGTTTTCTCTTCCCCTACCCCCAGGAGTCACTGTTTTAGTTACCCATGACATAAGTACTTGCTCTTCATAATGTCATATTCTGAGAGAGTTGGTTGCTATAACCTGTCTTCCTTTCAGTGCTACTCTGTACTTAGAGCTTGGACTCTCATACCTTAACCACCATAACAGGGTAGTGCAGTCCAACAACATATGGCATATAATGAAGAAACAGTTTATGTTCCTGCTGTAATCTAGCAGTGGTGATTAAAAACTAGATAAACCTCAGATGATTTTTAATAACCAGGTTTTACCTCTGCCGGGGCATTTTCCTCCTGGCATTTAGGAGGATGTGTATGTGCTGCCCTGTAGCAGAATATCCCATAACATACCTATTGTTTCTAATTGCTTTGATGCATACGCGCACTAACTTTTTGGTACCTAGAAATTACCTGAGGAAAATGAGCTTTGGATCCTGGTTGCAAACAGCAAGTATCATTCAGAATCTCTCTGCCCTTCCCCACTAAGAAACTCCTGGTGGTTCCCTGTGTTAGGTTGTTGGTCCTAGATGGATGTTGCATACAGGTGAGTAGTTGAGTGGGAATTTCCATGCACCCATTGTCTATCAGTTGGGCTTTTCTCTGGAAGTTTTGACAAATATTTGTGCTACCTTTCTTGAACAGCTCAATAATAGCCCCAGAGGCCCTCCTTGTATTGGGAGGCTGAGCTTGTAAGCAAATAAACCACAATGAATCCTCCACTTCTTCTTGAATGATTTTTTTACCGCTGATCTTTTTATTGGTGTGCCTCAACCTGCCTTGATTTCCTAACATAGAAGGCATCTTCCCCTGGCAGATCAATATCTTCCTTCTTTGTGGAATGCTCTTGGGATACTTAATCCACTGAGGTAGAGATTGATTACGTTCTGGAGAAGCAGACTTGTAGTAAATGCTCACAACTGTGGACATCAATATATCTCTCTTGGTACCAGGCCTTTACTACATTGAGGTCTGCTGCAAGTGTGAAAAGAATCATCTATAATATGAGAATATTGATAGGTAAATGATCATATGAGCCAAAATACTGGAGTGAAAATACTAGCCTGTGTCTCCTAAGAGGATGAAGGATTCTGTGCATGTCTCACACAATAGGGAAGAATTAAAAAATCATGGGAATGACATTAAAAATGCCATAGAAATAAACAATTTTCTCTGTCTAGTTTTAAAGATGATGTAACCTCGATTTCATTATGGCAAACGTGGAGTCTCAAACACTGTCAGTTTTTTTCCCCCGATAGTTGTAATTTCATGCCAAATTTTGTTTCTCGCTAGCATATGAAAATACCCTGTTTAATTACATCTAAATTTGATAGGGTACATCTCTGAAAATCAACCTTGACTCATGAAGACCAGTAACTTGTGCCATTTATAACTGAACAAATTGAAATCTTTATTTGTCAAAGCCTCATAGAGTGAAACTAATCACCCCTCTTTCTTTTTCTTTTTCTGAATTTGTATTTGATTTTTAAGAGTGCTTTCAAGTGAAACTTAAGAAATCAGCCCCAAGCTGTTAGCTTGAGCTCCCCCCAAATTAATATTCCTTTGAAATTTTCATTAAATTTGGTAACTATTTTAAATTATTCTTTCCCTGCTTTTTTTTTTTTGTACTGCAAGGGTGACTCTTTTTTCTGTTTGTCTGTTTTGTGTAACATCATGCAGGTAGTGCAGATGTTGGAGCCAGAGAGATGAAGAGGTTAAAATCATCCAGCAAAGAGAAGGCCAACTAATAGTTCCCACAGTTCATTTGCAAGCATGTGCAGGAGGACGGAGAGAAGGCTTTTTCTCTTAACTGCACCTGTTTAAGGAGCAACCATCATCAGGTGCTGGGTATATAGCTAATGCTACCAGCCTTCAAGGGAGTGTGTTTGGGTCTCCAAGCTAGTAGTATTGTCTTTAGGGTGTACCAGCTGTGCCTTGTCCTGCAGATTTGGATTTATCCCCCCTGTTATAGTGAGTGAGTGAGTGAGTGAGTTTCAAGTTCTGGCACCTCTCAGTCCCTGGAAAAGGCATAATGGTATACTGAGACTTCAGAGGTACTGTAAAACATAGGTACTGTGAAGCATAACTGCAGTCTTTTGACAGTCTCTTTCTATTGCTGGTAGTTGTCTTCATTTATTACTGTGTCAAGTTATTTAGGGCTTTTTTGTGTCTTGAAGTGTGTGGGTTGTTTTTTTTGTTTTTTTTTTTTTTCCTCCTCCTCCTCCTCCTTCCCCCTGAACTGACTTCCTTTAAGGAAAGGAAGGGTAAGGTGGCTGTTCAGCAGCCTGTGCTTTTACTGGGGGGCCTGCAGCAGGAAGGCTTGCATATTCACAGCATCATTACACTATTATTACACTATGTGTGAATGAGGGAACCAAACGAGGCAAGTGCCAACTCCTAATAAAACAAGTGAAACCAAATGTGAGTTCGTAATGGTGTGAAACTAGTTGATCTGAGTAATCGTTGCATGTTGAGAGAGAGGGGTGTATTTTAGTGTGAACTTTTAGGTCAATTGCCTTGTGGCAGGACTTGGTATTGTTTTTCCAAGTATTCTTCAATATCGTTAGGAAAAACTTGTGTTAACCTGAGTGCATCCTGTATCACCAAGAGTCCCCAGATTTAGCTTTGATTCTTCTGTCTTTTTCCTCTGAATATCTTGCTGCTATTCTGGAGCATAGGGCAGGAGGGACAGCTGGGTTAACTTGTGAAGCAGTTCACGAGTTTCAGGTTCCACAACAGCCTTGTAGATTTAACTCGGAGCAGACCAGACAACATGCATTTTTAGGTCTGCTGAGAGTCTCAAAAACCTCCCCAATAACAAAATTGGGGCTTCAGTACAATAGGCCAAAAGTCACAGAGGCTCCAACAAAGTATTTGAATAATTCATGGGAGTACCAGAGTAAAAATACAGAAATAAAGATGTTTACTGCTGCATAGGTGTTAGAGTTCTTGTTGATACCTTGTAAAGGGACTCTTTAATCTGCTTAGAACAGGAATCCTTGTATCTGAATTTGATGCACTGATTCACTGTACAGCTGGTGTAGCTGAGTGCCCAAGGACAGGATTCACACAGAGCAACAGACTGGTCTGGAGGCAGTCTGTGCAAGCCAAAGGAGAGCTGAGGGAAGTGTTGGGATCTCGTAGTTAAATGTTTTTCTCTGCTGTTATAATCTTAAGTTTATCTTTCCTCTGCTGCAATTGGGCTGGCTTGTCTTCAGTGCTCTTTTTAATGGAAAAACTTGTAAAAGGAGCAAACCCACACTGTGCTTACGAAGGGGGACCAGGGCACTTGCTCGCTAAGGTGAAGTTTTATTTTCAGATCCTGTTCCCTTAGCTGAATGCTTTAAGCTCCAGGCTGCTAAGTTAGTAAGTATTTTTGGAGTGTCTTGCTCACTGTGATTGCCGAAGCTTTGCACTCAGTGTAATTAGCTACTTATTAGATGCTGAAACTGACTCTCCCGTGTCCAAAGTGAGAAGGACTATTCCAGAGAGACTTGCAGAGCTTCTCCCCTACCTATCTCTATTTCTTAAGGTGATGTACAATGTTTTGAAGGGGGGAGAGAGAGGCATTCCTCCCAGAATCACACAGGGATGAAGACACTTGTGGGTATCAGGAAATCTGGTTCAAGTTTCTCCTTTTGTGCATTGCTACTTAGGCACCTGGAAAGTGTCAGTATCTCCAGAAGAAAATGGAGGGATTTCCAGTAATGCATGAATGTTTGAGGTTGGGGAATTTGTTGGTTCTGTCTCTTTTTGGACCTGCACCGAAGAATTTTGTAAAGGAAGCCAGCACCATTACTTCCAAATGGAAAAACACAGTTGTCGAAATGGCAAATGATTTGCCTAAGATCGTGTAACAGGCTGCTAGAAGAGTCAAGAATAGAAACCTGCTCTCCGGAGTTCCGTTATGTGCCTCTTCCTGAAGGTTTCCTTGTCTCTCTCCTTGTCAGTGCATCTTCCATGTTTGTTTCCTGTGCCCTCAAGAAAAATTGGCTTGCTATCTCAAAACAGTTCCTTGGATAATTTCCTATGTTTTATTAATTGAAAATGAAGGGAGAAGGAAACGATATTTTGGAAATGAATTAAGAGATGTTTATTAGGTAATATTAAAATTTTGAAGTATTTTGTTGAATTGATATGGTTTCGTTTTAAGGAAATGCATGAAATGTTAATCAGAATAATAATCTGAAGTAAGAATTTAGATTGAGTGTTAATTTGATCTCAGTAGCATCTGAATTCAGTAGATAAATGTTGAAATTTAATATGCAATTAAGAGTAGATCTTTTAATTCAAGATTCCAAGACTTTGCATCTAAGTTTGAATTTTCATGGATGACCATACTTAACATTTAAACCTCTAGTTTAAATGTTGCATAGTTCTTTCAGTAATGCTAGAAAAGCTGTAAGCATCCTTATCATGTTTACTGAACAATTATTACTGAACTATTACTGAACAATTCCAGGAACTGTGAGTTTCTTGATAGAAGTGGTATTATCTTTGCTGTTGATCAAGATGTGTGATTGTCAGTTGCATAATAGTGTTTCTGTGCGCAGCTGCTGCTGTTGCGTACAGACCCAGTTGAACTGAAGTGCTGAGATCAGTGATCTCAGCTTAAATAGCTGATTGTATGAATTTGGCATGAAACTTTTCCTGGAAGATGGTACATACCTTAAATAACTTGTTTTAAGATTTTAGCACATCTCTGTTCTTTTTCCAACATTGCACTGTGATTTTTACCACAATCTGTATGAGTTAGGGCAATATGAAATGATTTTTATACCAGAAACAAACTGTGGCTGTAAGCTTGCTGCAAGGAGATGCACCTAGTTCTACAGAGGCCTTAGTTTATTTCAGTGCTAATGCCTGAGGAGATGCACAGCAAGGAGCAAGTATCTGGTGCTCAAGGAAATGTCAAAAGCATCCTTAGGTGTGCTGTGATATACAGGTGAAGAGGAGATGTAGTTCCTCTGCCTGCAAAAATACACCTACCGGCAGGAAGACGGCCCAGCATGGTGGTACTTTTGTTTCTTCTGTGCCAGGTGTAGCTAGAGCGGGAGAAAACTGTGAAGATGTGCTGTGAACATGTGGGATACAACCAAATGAAGGCCAAGTTGAGGAAGCGTCACCCTTTGAGCATGGGACTTACCTAGTGCTTGAAGAAGTACGTGTCCCCTCGCCTTTCTCACCTGTCTAATATGTTGAAGGAGAAAGAAGAGCGGAACCCATTTTCGAGCTCATCCCTGTGCTCTTCTGCATGGTATAGGCAGTAAGGTATGCTGGCCTCTTTATTTTCTGGTCAGGATGAGAAAACTGGGTATCACCTTGCTCTGTGACTCCACATGACAGCAGTCAAGTCACTACCTGGCTAAAAAGAAATCATTTCTATATTAGTAGGTATCTCTGTTTTCTAGGGAGATCCTATGGATTTCTATGGATTTTTTTCTAGCTCAGCCTAGCAATATCGCCCGCCTGTGGTAACCAGGTAGGCAGATGTAGAAAGTACAACTTGATATCTGGTAGCTACCTTTCTCAATCCTTCTCCTTGCCAATGTAATAGACTTTATTCTGCTTTTTTTAACAGAAAAAACAGGGATATACACTTTCATTCAGGGAGGATCTTATGTATTTCTGATGTTTGGGTTCTTACAGTGTTTCTGTGAATGGCTACTGGTTGTGGATCATCTTCATTCTGCCCGAGTGAGCCTTAATCAACATACAAGAAATTGCTTTGTCTTCCCTCCCTATCCCTTCTTTGGGAACACAAACTTAATGTTCAACTTTGGTTGTGTGGTTTTTTTCTTGTTTTGTTTTCTCACCAAGTATGTATGACAAAAAATGCTAAACTTAATTTGCAGTGGTGGAAAGCACAGTTCCATAAGTCATGCACCTCATGGGGCACTGGAAGAGTTAGTTATAGGACAAGGCTTGGAACGAGGTCAGGATTGCACTATGTAAGCGCAAAGGCTGATCTCTGCATTTCCACTTCTGAAAGCCTGGTTTTGCTCAATGAAAACATCACTTTCTTTTTAATTGGTAATCGACAGTCTTGCACATAAATTCCTTCTCCCCTGCCTCTCCTCAAATCGTGAATAAGCTTAAATGTACAAAAATCTGAGCAGATTTGCAAGCCTCTTTCTTAGTCTTCAGTTTTGGATGCATTTAAGTCAATAGAACAGCATTCAAAAGTTTACTTTGCTGTGTTTTCACAGTTAGCGTAGCTTGGGGACCGAGGCTTGGGAGACAAGAGTGAAGTACTTGTTTTGTAGTTCAAAACCATTGCCATTAGCTCTAAAACAGCTGCTACTATTTTGAGCAAACAAACTTAAAATACCATGCTAGCTTCTCCTTTATATATGTTCTTTCATTGCTGCTTGATATTTTCTAGGTAAAACTGAAGCCTGAGAGTTATATACACAGGAGCTTACCATTGATCCATGCTTCTGTGTGCTGAGACTTGAATATTTTGGTCTGTGTTTCGGCGAGTTGTTGATACTCTGCCTGGCTGCTTTTTCACAGGAAGGAGATCTACTAGGGGATACAAATGAAATGTGAGTGGAGTGGAGGGGCCTCCACATCCGCAGGGGTACAGCTGTCTAGTCTGACCCCAGAAGGAGACAGGCTGTGTTGGCATGGCTTTCCTTAGATTTTCTGATAATCTGCACCTGCTCTGCCCCTTGTGTCCAATTCTGTTCCTCTTACTACTGCAAACATGCCTTTTACAGACTGTTACTAATTCATACATGCACATATATTGTATTAAATAAGGAGAAAATAGGGCAGCGTTAAGCATTTAAACAGAATCAGATAGAGTTTTTCTGTTTTTAGAGATCCTTGTAGAAGATGCCATAGACATTAGTTACAAAAACTAAATGTAATCAACTATAGTCCTTTGTAATCTAGTTACCTAAGTGTTGCTATGGTTTGTGTTGTAAGTGGAACTATGGGGGAACTTAAACTACTTAAGTTAGCATAAGAGAGAGAGTAGTTTCATTTAAACTGGAAAAACAACAAATTGCAGCGCTGAGCACTCAGTCCACATAATAAATCATATCACACTAACTGTTCCAAGTCTGAGAGGTGACATTGAGCGCTGGATAATTGACAGGAATTGGCAATAGCTAAATGTTGCAAATGGGCAAGAGATCAGTCTTTTGTTCCTTGCCCACCTTTAGTCCCTTGGAAATAAGAAAATGATAATAGGATTTCCCTGGAGCATGATCCTTCTCTAGCCTTGATTTAAACACCAAGAAAACAGTGATAATTTCCATAATTTCCACCCCTGCCCCCCTCCCCTTTTTTTTTTTGTTAGCTGAAAAGTATCTGGAAACTGTATCTGTCAAATTCTCCCCTTTTTAATTCGAGGAGAAAAAAGGCCAATTTTGAAGTGGTATCATGTAAAGCAGATGTATGAGCTCAGTGGATCTGAGGGCATTTAGTCTGCAGTCTTTGAAGCATATGGCTATTGCTGCTGTATTTCACCTTCTGCTTTGTGCCATCTGCCCAGTGTGAATTTTGCACCTTTTGTAAATCGATTGATGTTTCCTGTTCCTTTCCCCAGTGCAAGAGGATAGTCATCAACTTCACACAGGTCACTCCTTCTTACGGACTCACTGCAGTGACTCTTACCTGGGTCTCTGTACTCATTTCTCCTGACTACCGTGTTCTTGTAGGCACACGAGAGGTTCTCGCAGTGCTCAGCCCAAGGTGGAAGGTGTGTGGTTCAGAGTCAGCAGTGCTTGCTGTTGTTTCCGTGAACCTGCTTTCCCTCTGTTTCTTTAGGTCATAGGGACCGTGTTTCTCGCCGCAAGCTCCGCTTCAGCGGTGCTTGCGGTCCCCTCCTGGGATGTCCTATCTAAGGGTTTGCAAGATGCTGAGCCAAATTCTATCTGTACTAGGAAGCAGGAGCACCTCTGCAAGTGTTGGCATGGCACAACACGCTGTGGTATTTTAAACTCTATCCTATTTAAGCCTGTTTATACAAAGAATCAAGCAGTAGTCAAAATGTCGGCAAGTGCCTGAAACCTTGTCTTTATTAATACTAGCACAGAGAGCTGCGCTACTGGCAGCAGTGCTGGGGGAAGAAGTGTTTAACATAGATGTATTTGTGGACGTGTTTGTGAATTCCACAAAGTTCAGAACAAACAATGTTTTGTGAAAATGTTTTACAAGCTAAAAGTATATTCATTCAGTGGGCAAATTACTGCAGAAGCGACTTGAACAGAAGGTTTGTTTTTATAACATGAGGAATAAACTTAATATTTGTATAACAGCGAAACTGTTCTTGACCAGAGTTCTCTTTAGGTTACAGAAAAAAGTAACAATATTTAACCACGTTTAAAACTCCCTGCATGAATATATCATCTCATTTTAAAACAGACCATCTCCTGTAAAGTAGCAAGCACAGGCTAGTCTGACAGAGTATACACCTGAACTCAGCTAAGTGTCCTTGCAGGATCTTGAACTAGTTTAATGATGTTGGTGTAAAATTACACCATTTAATAACTCTGGTGTAGTATCTATCCAGGTGCAAGAATCACACCCATAATTAGGCCACAGCAAATGTATCAAAGCTTGGGAAGGCTGTTTTGAAATGGATCTCCTCCTGGTCTCCACTCCTCATGCCCAGGAGGAGGTTACTGTGAAGGCAGAGCCAGGCCCTATATGGAGGTACGCAGTTGGAGAAGGACAGGCAACAGTCATAAACTGGAACATGTTGGAGAGGTCTGAATTTGTTGTGCTGAGAACTTGTTGCTGCAAGGGCAGCTACAGCCTGGACTGGGTTGCCCAGAGAAGTTGTGCAGTCTCCAACCTCAGAGTTTTCTAGACCCATCTGGGAAAAAGCCCTGAGCTACTTGGTCCAGTGTCACAGCTGGCCTTGTGGAGATCCCTTTCTCCCTGAATGACCCTGTGTAGGGAGCTCGCTCCAGATTAAACAAAACTGGAAGATATGCTCTAGGAATATCTAAGGTGCTCACCCACTGGGGGACGTTCGTACCCAGGATCCAAACTGGAGCTATTCTGAAGTAAAACCCCCTCACACCCCTGGACATGGTATGAATATTACATACTCAGTACCAGCTACTGTTTTGTTTTGTTTTTTCTTATTACAAACCTACTTTCGTTAGGCTTCACTATTTTGCTGATTTAGACATAGCCAGTAACTTTGTGTATGGATTAGGCTAGACTTAAAAAAAAAAAACACAGGTAATCTTGAGAGGAGACTTGAAAGATGTAAGAATAAAATGGATAAGGTATAAGAGAGTGGAAAGTATTTGTGGGTACAGAGAGCAGAACCTGAGGTAGCGCTGACCTGTTTGTGAAAGGCAGACATTGCAAGTATTAAGTATATCACAGTGGAGGGGCATGGTACAGCTCATGGCTATAGCATCAGTTGTTCCCCAGGGCACACTGGCTTGCCCTGGGGCAAATTGGTCTATTGTTTTGAAATGCAGATTAATAGAACTCTTAAAAGTATCCTTTTATCACCTTCCTTCCCCAATCCTACTTAATTATGTTAGTCACCTGCCCCAATTTAGAAAAATCGTTATCTTTTATGATCTTTCTTACTTAAAGGGGAATGTCTGAGTATACAGATTGCTTCCGCAATGAGCAGTGCTTCAGGACTAAAGCGCACTTACTGATGATTTAGCTGACTCTTTTCTTCTGGGCCTAGGTAGTCGTGTAACTTCTGTTTGCCTTCACAGGCGCGTGCTCTATCTGTCATGCTCCTGTCCTGGATTTAGTCTTAATGGTTACAGAAAGTAATAGTATACATTTTTCTGCTGTATAGATTTCTGAAGGGTTTATGTTAGAGTTTCTGCACTGGTATAATTCATACCTGCGTTGGGAAGATGTGAAAGCAGAGCATCTGTGCAAATCACATGGACTCTTAGATCTTTATGATATGTAGCACAAGTCACAGGAGAAACTCTAGTATCTTTGTTATATCATTTTATATCGTTAAGCTTATTCCAAGAATCGCAGATGTCTGAATCTCCAATAGGGTGTATTATTTCACTTATAAATACAAATAACTTTTTTTTATATAGTGACGCGCCAGCATTCTTTGGAGCAGATACGTGTTGAAAGCTAAATAAAATAATTAATGCTGTTGATGGAGGATCAGAATCAGTGCCAGGAAAATGTCTCTTTATCCTAAAAACTATATTGCATATATTTTTGCAAGGAACATGGTGGGAGCTTTGCTTTTCTCAAAATGGCTGCCCCAGATTCAAGAGATCTAGTCCAAGATACAGTTAACAAATCTAGCCTTTCAGGTTCCTAAATTGGATTTAAGGTACACGTCATTACTTCTGTGAAATGCTTTCAAATTGCCATGATTAGAGAATACGTCTTGTAATCAGATCAAGTTGAACAGGAAATCCCAGCTAAGTGCTGTATCTTGTGAAATAATTGCTGTACAAATACTTTAAATAAATTGTGAGCAATTTCTTATGCAGTGGCTTTGGCTAATGTTATTAGGGTGCTTAATTGGCTTTTCTGTGTGTCAGATTTAGCTATAATACTGAAATCTGAAGGGAAAAAACATCTATAAAGGCAGAGTACTTCATTTGCATTAAGGCACAAATGACAATTTTTCTTTCATAAACCTATAATCCTTGATAAAAGTCAAAAAGAAAGGGGGGAGGAAATAAGGCTGGAGTCTAAAAGTTAAAGCCTTTTTTTGAAATACCTATTTTGATATGTGAAGAAAGTCTCATATGCGAGAAGAGGTGGTTGTCTTACACATAATAGGTATTCCCCACAGTACATGGAGAAACCCCAGTGACTAAAGCAGTCTTGGATATGGAAACATGCATTCAATCCAGCTCAGAATAAGCAGCAACAAATTCTTAAACCAGAGTCTCTATCTTGGTGGGAAGCAAATGCCACTCTGTGATGAGCAGTATGTCTGTGCTGTCCATCTCTTCCCTTCCCTTCACAAGGCATGAGCAAAACTTCTCTTTTTTTTTTTTTTTTTTTTTTTTTTGCTCCTTCCCCCACCACCCTTTTTAATAAACTGAGCTTTGAGTCTGGCTCACTATGAGAATTGCTGATGGATGGGGTACTTGACACCAGTTTGTGTTTGAGAATACTGTCAGCACCTAGAGACAGTGTTGTATGCTAAGAAGTTGGTGTAATGTCATTGCACTTTCTTTATAGTTTTGTTTTGATTGTTGCGTTCACATCCGGTTCATCATTTAAATGTTCAGTCACACAGACTGATTTATCTCGGTTATGTATTTTGTTAACAAATCAGATTGTTTTGATCTGGTAGAATACCAAAATAGTTATCCAAAGGTAAAGACAAAAATGTAAGCCAGTATAGATATTCTACATTTCATACATATTAATACATTTTTCTGTGTAAAAATAATGTATGAAATCTTAAGTGAAATCAATGGTTTCAGCTGACATTAAAACGCTGAAAAACCATCTGGAATGAAAGATGCTCCTAGAATATAAAACCTTGTAATACATCCACCTAAAAAGAGACCCTTTAATTCAAATTATGTTGTTCAATGCAGGTGAGAAGAAAGCCTACAGAATTTTGCAGGATATTCATTGAACTAGTTTATGAAATAAAACATCAGAATGTGGAATTTTTTAGCATTGTAATGTGAACATAGTATTAACATGTACTGAAACTTGTTCTGCAAAAAAGCACAGCAGATATTTGCATAAAACATGAAAATAAAAGCAGAGGACTTCTAAATCTGCTGTGCTGTTTTAAATCACTTCAAAAACAACAGTAAAATATATGTTGAATTACTGTAAGTAAGGAAAAGCCTCTTTTAAGCTGCTTTTTGTTAAGATTGTTGATGAGAAACTGTGTTTGGAGTATGCATGGGCATTACTGAGGAACTGCAACAGAGACAGATTTAATAATTAATGCACTGGAATTATTTATTTCCCTAATATATTGTAAAGCTTTGTCATTTCGGTAATAAAAACCAGGGTTGATGATGCTGGAGCATTGAGAACACAAAGCAAGATGAAAACAAAGTCACTAAGATATGTTTATCACTGGAGTAGGTGGTTTTAATATTTTAAATTTAATTGTTCAACTTATTCTGGCTATATTTAATACCTACATGTTGGTGGTTAATGGAATTTTAAGTCAGATTTCAGTGGGACCTTACAGAAATACTGATAAGAGTGAGGTTTTTTTTTTGCTTTCATCAGAAGATGCTTCGTTTCATATAAAGTATCTTTTAGAGAATATTGTCCCTGATTTGGCACGTGCTATTGTCTAGCTCACATGCATAGACTTGTTCCAATAGAAATATCGCTTTAAATGTCTTTTAGATTTTTATTTTCCACAGCTTAGCCAGTTACTCCAGCATTCACGTTCCGCTTTTGTTTTTCTCCTGCAGTATAGTGGTTTTGCCTTTCTTAATTTTGTTATTGATGTGGGGCTGTTTCACAAATGTATCAATCTCATTTTGAATTCTGGTCTTGTTCTCCAGACTGCTTGTCACTCCTCCAGTCTAAAACCATCCACAAATTTTAGATTCATAGTCTGATTCTATCAGACAGAGTAACTGCTGAAAATATTGAATACAATCAAGCCCAGGAAAGACTTCTCCATAGGGATCCTACTTAAAATACCTTCTCAATTTGTATTGAATGATTAATAGCTACTACTGTAGATTCATGATCTCAACCAATTGATCAACCATCTTATGGTGATTTAAGGGAGCAATGTCAACAAGCTTTTTTTTTTTTTTTTAAAAAGAAAAAAAGACACCTCTTCTGCTACCAGTCTTCTCTCCTTCTGTCCCCTCCTCCCCATGAGGACAAAATGGATTAAATTCATTTGATTGAGTTTGTTCTTGACAAGCCTGTGCTGTTTGGGAGTGGTGGGGGAGGTGGAGAGAAGGTGAAAGACAGCAGTTAGTTTTTTTACCATAGTATCCCGTAGTACTTATAAATTGATTGCTTTAGTAATATGTTTAGTATCTTTCCAGGAAATCAAGTTGACTTGTCTGTAAGTCCCCCATGCACTTTTTTTTTTTTTTAAATAAGATACTGTTTGTCCTTCTCCAGAGGTAAAACTTACTGGTTCACAATTTTTTCCAGCTTGTTCCTAAAGAATGCTGCAGTAAATACAATTGTGCTCTTGACCTGAGTGAAACTAACTCAGACATTCTTTGACCTGTTTTCTTATGTATTTTGACCTGTATTCCTCTTCCACTGTTAAAACTAATTTTAGGTACTTAATTATATATATATTTTATTAAGATTAAGGCAAAGGAGGCATTGATTACTTCAGTCTCTTTGTAGACTCTCCTTCCCATGTGAGTAATGGACCTCTTAACTGAGATGGTGATCATCTTCTCATTCCTGGTGTGTCTAGAAAATCCTTGCTAGTTTTAACTTATTTTGCCTCTTTACCTTTCTAAATTTACTGCTACTTTTTTGCCTTTATAATGCTCTCTTCTGATAAATGTGGTTCTCCTCAATTTACTTATTCTTGAGGCTCTTTCTAAGAAAGTTCTAACAGTCTGTTTCAACCTCACTTTTGAAGTTTAATTATCCTTATTTCATGTTTCTTTTTTATTGATAAATCCCACAGCACCCACTTAGACTTTGTTTTAGAATGATACTCCAGACTTTTTCCTCCTGGACAACATATTAAAGGCATGATATGGTGGTGTTTGAGTAACTGGTGTCTTGACACTTTGAGATTGTGGCATGTGTTCATGCTCTTACAGGTGTGATCGTTACTGCAAACATTTCTCTAGTACTGTGGTTAAATATAGTACTTCGGAGACTAATACCTGACAAAACTATAGCAGTTTCAGAGATTCAGGGACGATGTCCCTGCTCCTCACTGGAGCTGGCGCCAGGATGCCATGGTTAGTTGCAGGTCAGCTAGCTCTACAATCCCCAGCACCCCACCTCATAGCTCAGCGACTGAGGGCTTGCTGTTTAAACACTAATATAGCTTGATTGCTACTGGGGCCCAAGCTGGTTGGCCTGTGCTGTGCTGTGTTTATGTGGCACTTCAGCTTATGTGGTGCTTGCTATGGACTCCTTGCATTGTGTTCAGTTGCTGAAGGTAAATGTCTTTCTGAATATGGAAACATTATGACAGGGAGAGTTGAGACTGTCATCTGGACAGGATCTGTCTATTCTTTAAACTTTCTTTAAACTCTCTTTGCAGAGCCTTTTGGGGGAGGGAGAGAATGGCTTTGTTTTGGTTTTAATCATCACCAAAAAAAAAAAAAATTTCCCTGTGGTTTTAGTCAGAGCTCAGCTGACCTGGTCTTTATGCCAGAATTCTCTCAGGAACACAGACTTGAGAGGAAAGTTTGGTGTTGGAGGCCAACCACTAGCATAAACATTGCACCTGAGATTCCCCCTCATAGGCAGTCATCTTCTTTCCATGCTGCTCCACTTGGAGTGGCAAGAAGTAGGTATCTATTTCAGTGACTGCTGTTAGCTCCAAGTACACGGCAACATCTCTGTCTTACCCTAACTTCAGTTATTTGTAGGAGATGCAGAATTAGTCATTTGGAATGGCATGTATCAAATGCGATTGTGTCATTGCCGAGCATTTTTTGTGTAGCACCATTCCAAACCTATTTTTTCCCCTCTACGGCTGGCTGTACGTGGTGTCCTGCTATGTCATAACTTTTCTTGCTTGTCAACATGCTACATTTAACAACGATCTCAGCAAGTGTCCATCTGCTGTCTTGGGAATCCTAGAACTTTATTTCGTATTCCTTTCTTTGGGTCTGTCCGGTTGACAGTCAATCAAAGCAACCTTATTCTAAGAGCCAGAAAGCTGAAGTCCTGACAACCACAAACTAACATCCCTGTAGGGACTACAGGGGACTACTTATTTTGTTTTCTGACAGCATGGTAACAAATGCACTTGGAAAGATTAAGCTAGATCAGCATTGTCCTTCTTTGAAATTCTAGTTCAGTTAATCTGATTTTAAGACTGATTATACATACACTTTAGACATGGTTTTTGTTGGTATTTTGGATAGCCTGTTGTTGTTTTCAGAGCGCTTCTTTGATGGACAAAACTTTATAGTCCTCTTCATGTGTTTGCAGAAACTAAGCTTATTTGGGCTTCAAATAACTTTATTTTTTTCTTTTTAGCTTTGAATTTTCTTTCTTAGGCAGTCCATGACATTCTCGAAAATATAAGATTTGGGACATCGTGATGATGAAAGTTATGCCTCATGTCACTGCAAGAATTCTGGTGGTACTTTGCTGTTAACTTTCTCTTATTTTAAATGAAGCAGTACAGCTGCTCACTGGCTGGAAAAGTTGTATTATATATTGTTACATGTTACAGTACTGTAACATGTGATATGATTATATTACACCTACACAGAGTTCTCCACCTATAACCTGGCTGACTGACTTCAAGGTGACACCGTTTGTTTTTTAAACCTTTGAGTGCTGTCAGCACAGGCCCTGATTGCGTTTGAGACCTCTTCCTTGAGCAATGTCCTGAAGGATACGTGTGCTTACATGCCGCCTACTTTTTACTGACTGTAATATATCATACTGTGCCTTAGGTCAGCAAACAAGAATTATTAGTTATTGCTGTCATGGTCTTGGTGTACATCTGCACTCTTCTCTGTTCTTTCAGCTCTTGGAGTCTCTTGGTGTGATCATCAAAACCCGCACTTAACTGGCTCTCTTGCTATCATCAGCTGTTGTCTTTCTGAATCCAAATTTTGAATTTGATTTTTGCTCCAAGTTTAATAAAGAAGTTGTGAGGAGAGGGTGAAAAATCTCTCCTTAACATGATGTTAATGTTACCTGTCCAAACACAGCTGAGAAAATGCAAATACTACCCATAATAATGTTGGTTTGACAGTGTTGGACTTAAAGTAGAAAAAGTGTCTCACTTTTCAATATAAGTGGCTTAACTTTTCTTAATGCATTTGTTAACGTTTGCCGCTTCATAGATGAAATCCTTCAATCGTTAGGGCAGACCTTCTCCATCCTCTGCAAATGCTGAAATACGTATATTATATGTATGTCAACTTAACCCTGTACTCTTATAGAGTTTTTGTTTATAATTTTTTGAAGGAAAATAACACATCTGCTTGAGAGATGGGGAGAAGCTGGCATATGTCAAGCATTTGAATAGTCTCAGAATAGACCAAGGAGATTACATTTCATTTGGAGGAAAGCACTGAGGAAACATGACTCACTCTTGCTACTGTTCATTGCTTTACAGTAGCATAGTAGGAAAGTTTAAAAATGGATAGGGGGAGGAAAGTGGCCCAAGCTTGCAAAAATTTTACCTGTGACTTGACCAGTGCATGTGTTTTTATTGAACTCAATATTACTTGTATGCATGTGCTACTGATATATTATTTGCTCAAGATGCTCCAGTGTCAGTAGCTACTATTTGAGGACCTCACCACAAGCTTCACCTCACCCCCTTCCTAGCATGGGTACTTTACACCTCCTGCCCCCAAAGCTGCTCCCTTTACTCTTTCCTTTGATGCATGAGCTTCTGAAGGGCTTGTTGGAGTCTGACATGGAGAGCTGAGTGGATCCCACTGGGTCAGTGTTGGAGAGGAACAGGTGTCTCATCTCCTGCTGCAGCTTAGGAGGCAAGCCAGGCTGCTGTAGCAGAGGAGTGAGGAAGAAACTCCTTTCCCTGTGTAGCAGCAGGAACAGTTTTGGGTCAGCTGCTCAGGCCCACAGCCAGGTCAGAAAGCAGGAGGTGTTCAGCTGCTCGGGTTAGGTTTCCTCCTTGGACCAGGTTGCCTGTTTCTTCTAGGGAAAATGCAGTAGACTGGGTGGAAGCAAGCTGCCAGCTCTGGGGCTGCCTACTGGACCACAAGACATCTAAACTTGCAGGCTTAATTTAGAAGTAAATTTGCATATTGGAGTTCATGCTTTGTACGCATGTGAGCGATTTTGTTATCTTTTCCACCGTAGTATACTTTTAAAGTCACTTCTGCAGACAGTTCAAGCACCTAGAACGTACTAGGCTAGCTAAGGACTTCAGGCATTATATTGCCATAATTTTAGTTTTAGGTAATCCTTCTTGCTCAGAAATAGCTTATTTGGTTTGATAGACTGTTAGTATTTGAAGATGTCCATGCTTTCAAAGCTTAACTATCAAGGTCTACTGCCTTAGTTATTACATGGAAGCACAGCCCACACCAGTTGCAGAGGTAGGTATTCTAGGCTGACAGTGTACCACATTAGCCTGGGCTGCATGGTACTACTAGAGGATTTATTGATGAGTAAGCAAGACTAAAACTTCATATTTCTCAGCTATTTCTGCTGAAAAATTTACTCTTCCATTGCTTAGTAACTTCCAGATAGATAACAAGATGTTTCCAGCTTTTTATCTATTTCTCAAGCTTTCCACCTCTCAACTGAAAATGTGGAAAATGTGCCTTTTGGAGCAGAATTTCTTGAAATGGCTTTAAATGTTTATGAATTGGTGTTTCAATAGAAGTCTTTGAATCATGAAAGGTGGCCTCTGTAATGCAACTTTATTTTTCCCACTTCTCCTCTTTAATGGATTTATGTGCAGCAGACTTTCATAACATATTTTCTTACCTTGTGTGTTGGCCAAATAATACTATCTCCCAGGAAAGAGTGACATTATTATATTATTTATTTCACTCTTCACAAGAGTGAAATAATATAATTTCACAGGAGTGAAATAAATAATAAAATCTGCTCTTAAAGGAGCGAAACTTCTGTCAAAGCCAATAGGAAATGTCCCCACTTTAAGAAAAGTATTAATCTTACTGATTGATCATCTTTATTTTAATTATAAAGATATTACTCTGCCGCTTTTATTGGTGAGACGAGTAAGGTCTAGAGAAGCAATGTGACTTACCAAGATTGCATAATGGGTTAACAGTAGAGCAAGTAGAAATGAAGTCTATGACTCACATCCTGGTTATTTGAAACTTTGAACCTTATTGTCCTGAGTGACTTATTGGAGGCCATTGAGGAAGTATTTTGCAGAGCAAGAAATGGATCCTATTTCTGCATATTCTTAGGAGTGTTTCCTTAGGAGTGTTTTCCTATCCTCTCTTATTCTGTATCATCATTTATTTTCCACTGGCTTTAATGGGACTTGATTTAAGTTAAGGAAAAGATTATGTGCTTGCCTGCTCTCCTGGCTAGGGAAGATATCTGACAACAGCTGGAAACAGGGGTTTTGTTCTTAATCCTAAGAAGTCATGGGAGTAGGAATTGCCTTATTTTTCTAACTTTTGAAAGCTGTTCTCCTAGATATATTGGAAAGTCTGTGTAATGGAAGAGGAAAGCTTCTTCAGAATTATAATGACAAGTTTCTTAAGCTGTAATCTTGATATAGACTGCAGAACTCATTTCCATCAACCAAAGAGAAATATATTTTTAGTTTTTACAATGTTACAATACAACCATAAATTACATAAGTGAAGGTCAGCTTTCTGAATCCTGGCCCTTTTCTCTAGAACAGGAAAACATCTTAATTTCCTGCAATTTCATTTTTGAACAAATTAATGGCGATCCAGTTCTGTTGCCCTTAATTACAAAAATGTTTCATTGACTTCAAGGAGAACACCACCTTTATTCAGTCTTTCTGAAACAGCAGAACTAATGCCCTGTTTTCACTTAGCTCTTTGACAGTATTCAAATTCTTATCTGAGACTGATATGCATAAAATTCATGCTCTGTTCTGTGGTTCCTGAGGTACACAGGATGAATAAAATCAGTTTTCATGTGTCAAGTTCTATTGTTATAATTGTTAATCTCCTAGAGCATTCATATTATTCCAGTAACGAGATGTTGAAAAGGTAACTGCTCTGTAAGGTATACTTATTTACACCCTTCTTGGCTCAGTAACAGTGAAAGTGATATCCTGCCTCTCCATGAGGTTATGCATATTTATTCTGTGATGACAACAAGTTCAAGACAGGCACTAAGGTTTCTTGATAAATAAGCCCTCCGTATAAAGATATGAAAAATGTGCTTCGTTTGTTATAAATACTTACTATTCCTGAAGTTCTGGTACCAGTGTCCCTGAAATTTTTTTTTTTTTTTGAAATAAAGTGGAAGAGCTGAAATACTCTAAGAAAAGCTATATTTGTGAAAACCCTGTGTTTATAACACATCCAGCTTAAGATGAGAGGCTCTAGAACTTGCTAATTAAATTGCAGGACAATTTGTAGCTAATGTTAGCCAAATTATCGTGGTAGAGTAGATAAAGGACTACTTTGCACTGTTTGTAACTGCTTTATCTGAGATTCTGGATCCATGTGTTTAGGCTTTCTGCAGAAGGTTTGGGGCCTAAACGCAAGTGACGAACCTAGGTTTTACTCTTTGAAATGTAAAATACTGGTGGCCTCCTTGAGTTTTATCTGTGCTTCTGTCCATGTCTGCCAGTTGTTTCAGGAAACTTTTGAAGGGGCAGGAGGCAATCTTCTCTATATATATGTATTTACATATATATATATATTTTAAAAGCCTTCATGAGAGTTTTATGACGGAAAACCTAGACATTCACGTTTTCAGGTTTTGAAAAGAACTTGCAAAGCTCTAATGTTTGCCCAGTGGCAGTGAGTTATTTAATCTGATAAATGACTGATGCAGTCACAAAAAGAAGAAAGAGCTTTTGCTATTCACAAAGCTTCAAGAAAGGAAATTAAACAGCCATAGGGAAGACGCCCAATTAAAACTATCTGCCAGCTGTTCCTTTTTTCCTAATTTAAAAATAGCTGCCTTTAACATGTAACAAGAAGCAATTTTGAGTCTGAGCACATACAGTCCAGCTCATTATTGACCGTCAGATTTTAGTATCTCATATAACAGTGGGTGGAAATTGTTTAACAACTCCTTAAAGTACCTTTTCTTCTTTACTTCTAGATTTGTGGTGTACTCCTCCTATTTTATTATAGGTCTCTGAGCAAATGGCTTTTCCAGGTCTATGAGAAACCTAAAACACCAAAAACTATGTGTGCTCCCAAAGAAAAGAATGAGGAAGCAGGGAGTTCAACTTTTTGATTTCTTTCTTAAGCCAAAACTATCTTGGAGAAACAGATGAGCAGGAGATTGTTTTGTTGTGCAAATAGTGAAATAGAGAATCTAAGTACTAAACCTGATTTGTGTTTCTGAAATTCTTTTTTCAGAACTGTGAAGTGATCTGAGCCATCAGAAATGTGCTTTCTCCCTCCTCTACAATCTCATAGGGCATGGAAAAACTATTTATTTTATAACTTAAAATGTATCTACGGATTTGTCACACAATCCTGCATATATGTATATATAATATACAAACAAGTATTTTTCACTTTCTTATTAGCTTAGAAATAATTTTAAATGTTCCAGTGATTAGCAGTATGTAGAGAAGCTCCCTAGAGCCTTCTCAGTGTGTTATTGCAGTAAGAGCTATTCAATACCAGCAAAGATGCATCGTGCATACACCCAGAAAAAACATTCATGCTCTGGCCAAGTAGTTAATCAAAAATAATTATGTGAACAATCTCAGTAAATGCATAAGCTTGTTTATCCATATTCATATTTTCTCTTCTGATGGTCCTTCAGCCCTGTACACTGCATCCTATTTTGGGAGATGCAGAAGTTTCTTATACAGCATTCCCTTTGAGAAAGGAAGAACATAACGATATGATGGTGTGTGTTTCGGCTGGCAGAGTATGGGTTCATCCTTAAAGGAAAAAGCTATGGAGATGTACTAGAACAGTGAAAACATGGTTTAATCTTGTAATACCAGTGAAGCTGAGGCGTGTTTTCACTCTGCTCCAAATTGTCCTGCAATCTTGGAAAAAGGATGTAGTTCAGCACTGGTAATGGCACCTAGTTTTTTTGGCTCGCTTAGACATGCTTGTAGTAAGTTCTAGCTGCCGAAACTGGTTTTCCAGAGTTGTCAGGATGGAATGTGCTTGCCTGGTGCCTGCTTCATTTCAGATAATCTTGTTGGGAGAACAGTGCTCCGTCAGGCAAGCATAGTCTGTCCTGAGTGAGAGGAATTTGCCAAGATGCTGCAGATGCCAACCTGGTAACTTTACAACTGTTAGGAAGCGCTGCTGTTTGTGATGGTGTGCTAGGCCTATTACTTGGGCTTCCTAGGTTTCCTTCAATCCCTAATCACAGGCTTAACTTGTATATGGATCCAAAGAAATTCCCATTGAAGTCTTCAGAAGTTTATTTTACTTCATAGATAGCGTTTCTGTTTACATTGGACTAGGTAGTCATAACAAGATGTTGTATACCCTTAGTCTGTGTGCTTGTCATTTGTGTATGTCATAGGCCACAAACAAGTGTTGGCCTTTTCCTTTCTACAGGAGCTATATTAAGTTGCACAGAGCACAGTAGAATTATAATCAGTTTGTTGTATGTCCCGTTAACAAACTTTAAACTTTTTCTCCTTCTGGTTACCTTTATAATCATGTTGGCTTGTTTCGGTATCTCTTCCTCACGTACTGAGGAATGACAATAGTTTAAGTAAAATGCATTGTGGGTATAACGCCTATCTGAGGTCTCAGAAATCCTTTACAGACATGAATTCTCTCACATCTCCAATCCCTCTTGCCAAGAGCAAAAATAGAATGTCTCCCTTTACATAAATGGCACTACTGAAATAATACGAAAAAATGAGTTCTTGCAAGGAATAAGACCAATGAAAATGAATATGTCTATATAAGCACAACAGAGAGGAGAGATACTTGAGCAAGCATCACCCTCTGGAGAAGCAAGGTAGACCAACCTGGGTGGAGCCCTCCATTAGCTTTTAGTACCAAACTAGGTTGTTCAGGGATAACTTTGATATTGTAGCGCAACACCATGTGACTTGGCATAGCCAGATCCCAAGTATCTGTACTTCTAGAGCTGCGCTTTAAACGCAAAGCTTTTTTCCTCCACTGTATTTGTAGATCTAACATTTCTTTTTTTTGAAATGCCTCTGGTTTTCATCTTACTCTTTATTACTTTAGGTGGGGCCATGTGTGTCTGTCAGTGCATTAATTGTGCAACCAGAACCTCCCTCCCTCTCTCCCTCTCCCCCTCTCTCTCTCTCTCTCTCTCTCTCTCTCTCTTTTTTAAGTCCAGGTTGACGCTGATGCCCCATTCTGCCTGCAATTTGCTTTGGTCTCACCTCTGCTCACAGTGGTTTGCTTCACTAGTAATTTACATATGCAGACTTTGGCATCTTCCTCATGATCTGGCAAAGCAGAAACAAGTAAGGCTGTGGAGTGCTGCACTGTGCCTTCTGTTCTGTCATTTTCCTTTTGCTATGGGAATGGCATTTCTTTCTTCTCCTTCCACTTGCCTCAAGACTAGTAGTCTTCATGTATAGAAATATCTTCAGATTATGAAAGTTCATATACAGAAGAGCTCTAGCCAAATTAACGAACCCTTTTCAGATATATGACATTCTCAGGTGTCACTCTTTGCTGTCCTTCTGTGGGTGTGCTGAACTACAGCTATTGAACTCAGCAGGACTGGATGGGCACAAAATTTAGGTGAATATGGCAGCCTCCTGCAGAACTTTAAGGCTGATATTCGCTATCAGTCAAGGGGAAGCAGAGAAGGAGTAGGACAGCGCAGCCCCAGACATCCCTATGAAGACTGCTGTTATTAAATACATATAAATAACCTGGGGAAAATATGTTAACACTAAGGTTGAAATTTGAAGATTTGTATTTATGCTTAGGCTTGTTAAGAACAGCTGCGACCATGAAAAGCATCATTAGAACAAAACTAAGCCACATCAGCAGTGAAATTGCAGATGAAGATAAAGTACTCCTACGTTTTAGAGCTTTGTTCAAACCTAGTTCTGTCCGCTCAAGGCAGACAGTGGATGCACTGGGGAACTAGTGACAAGCAACTCTTGCTTGGTTAAACGATCTCCAGAAACAGCTCTTGGGAGAATTTCATAAGCTGACTCTAACCTTGATTTTTGCTAATAGGGGATGTGTTGCTAATCCTCAAACTTTCAGAAGCTGAATGTTTGAAATAAAGCAGCAGCTTGAAAGCCTAGTTACTGTAGGATTTTCAGAGCACTCTTCTCAATTCTTGGTTATATTTGATATCGAATCCTCTGCTGGCAAGATTGTCTCAACTTACGTAGCTTATATAGAAATGCTTATACTGAGAGAGTTTATAAAGTTCTTCCAGTCCTTTCCTCATTCTGAAACAAGTTTATTAGGGGAACTTGTGTGGAGGTGAATGGAGTCCCCGCCACATCAGCTCCAGTCCTTTGCCGCTGCAGGCATCGTATCATATAGGCCATTTAAAAAAAAGAAAAGAAGGAAAAAAAAAAAACCGTCAACCCCCTTTAAGATATTCACTATTTATGCCATCTTGCAATTAGTCAAATGACATACTGTTGGTTCAGGGACTAGCTGATCAGATGGTGGTTAAAGAAATTCCTGCTTTAGTTGGTTTCCCACCCCACTGCCACCAACCAGCCCCAGGAGGGATGTGGTTAGATCAGAGCACACATACAACCAACTTGACAGGAAACCCTGCAGGGCCACCACAAACTGAGGCTGGCTGCAAGCAGGAACCCTGCAATCCAGCTGGATTCACTAGCAAGGAAGGAACAGCCAGAATGAATGAGTTGTTATGCTTTTTTTCCCTCTTCCAAACTCAAGATTTTGTTATGTTTATGTTAGGAAGCATCCTAATTCAAAAAAAAAAAAAAAGCCTTCTATTACAACTTAGGCAGTAGTATTTCTCGCTCTGTTAATGTTACAGAGATCTCTTGCTCTCTCTGACTTTGATCTGGGTCTGTAGCTGACCCTGAGACTACCTGTAGTAGTCTCACTGATTCTCACTTGGAAAATGATATTTTAACATAATCTACTTTATTTTTTTACAACTTAATCTCATCATGGTAATTAACGAACTCCATCACCTTTTATTTTTTGGACTTCTCCTATGCCTTTATACCCCATTACAATTTTGAGCTTCACGTTCGTGTTTATCACTGTAACATCCAAATTTATATCTTAAAATAGTGGTTGAAGTTCTTAAATATATTAGAATTAGCAGTATAATGTAGACCCTGCACTCCATCCTGATGGTTCCCAGCCTACATTCTGCAGTCCGACTGCTAACTATATTGCTTATCACACTACTCATCAATTTTCTTTCCCTTTTTCAAAGAGGTGGAGCTTCTGTCTACACTGTGTCGCTGTGTTCTCATTTAATTGAATTTCCTCTCTCTAGGTGCTAAAACAAGTTGTGAAGATTGATTTCTCTTTATTTTTCTACTTCTGTTTTCTCAGTTCAAATTTCTTCATAGGACTACGCTCAGTCCATGATGCCAAAACCAAAAACTCAGAACCTAGATTTTGAATAACCTAAAGATTGGCATTTGGTTTGATCTCGAAAAACTAGCTTTGTGCAAGTGTTTGTTCTAGCAAGATAAATATAATTTTCTTTTAGAAAAAATTGCAAATATGAAAGCAAATAAAGTATAGTCTTATTTAACATCTGTGTCAATGCCCTAGAACCAGGGAGTAATCTACATAAATTAAATGAAGCTAAACTGTAATGAAGAGATGTAAGGAGGTAACTACTACGGAGGAATTTGAAGAGGCAGGAAAAAAATTATAAAGACAAATTTGCTCCAATCACTGTGTGGATTAGTTAATAAACTGGCTATTGGGTTCTTGGTCCAGAAGATTTTCCTTAGATCAATGTTTATTTTGAAAAGAGTGAATATTCAACTTTCTGCTTCTTTTTTTTTCTTCAAAATTGGATGTTACTTTGTATAATAGGACTTTCGTGACAGACAGATATTTCCTAATAACACTTAATAACGTGTTTTTAGGTATCCACAATGAAACTGATATCTCTCCAAGTGCTATGTAATTTGAAGCTGCATAATGAAAGCAGTATATTTTATAACTAAATCTAGTATAATCTAAACACTTCAAGGATATCTTTCCTTTTGTAGTTCACAAGCACATCTAGTAGGAACATATTTATCTCATGAGCATTTAAATGTTATGTTCCCATTTCCACAAACATTACCAGTTTTTTTGCAAGTTACTTAGCGCAACCACTAGCTTTTATATAATACAACATTGAATTGTTCTATCACTGTTATCCAAGGCTTCTAAGCGTTTTTTCAAAGAACTGATTTTCCCACTGCATCCCCTTCAGGACATAAAAGGCAGGTATTGAAAAACTGGAGTGGTTGCTTAGGTCAGGTCCTATGTCCGTGGGAGTGGAAATCTTTAGTTCCTGGATGGGCTATTTCAATGCACCTCATCCCCCATATGGAAGCTGCAAATGCAAATCCAGCTCTAGACTTACAGATGTTAAATTGAGAATTAATATCAGGGAAGAAAGGCTCTAAGGGGATTTTTCATTCATGTGAAATAATCAAGCTGGATCAGCCGCTGCATGGAGGATATGCTAGCAGAAGGGCTGCTGAACAAGCATACTCACTGTTGAGGCATTTGTAAAGCTGTTTAATTTTATCACTCTGTCTGTGGAATTAGAGGCCAGAAGACAACTGTCAGCTATTTGTTGTCCGAGTGGGAGCATTTTCGAGAATTATATCCCCCTGCAGCCTGTATGAGCTCAGTAAAGGTATGTCAGCTTACAGGTGAAAATAAATTCAGCCTAAAGGGTGCGTTACGATATCAGGCTTTGAGTGTTTTGTTTCTAGAGCTTCAGGAGCAGGAAGGGAAGAAGTCTGTAAATGATGTCATCAGAGCGTTAATAAGCCATCCCCAGCAATAACAATAATGATGCACCTATGCAATGCTTTTCAGCATTAAAGTGCTTTACACACATCAGTTAATGTTATTCACCTCTCTTGGTTCAGCAACCATTAATTTCCCTCTTTTTAAGCGAGGGGAACAATTGCCTAATGTGATTGACAGTTTATGCAGAGCTAGAATTATCTGTACAAAGAGAGAGCTGCAGGTTTTGGTTACTTAACTAAACCTCTCCAATCACAGTGGACTGAGTGGGTTGGCAGTGCCAGGGCAGCTCTGTGACAATTACAACTAGACGTGATGGGACTGCAGCAAAGACGCAGGCAGAAGTTTATTTAGCTGTGGTTGCTATAGAAAGGCTACTGCGTTGTCTGACTTTACAAAGTTCTAACATAAATTGTTCCTGCTTTCCACAATTAACCAGTGCTAATCTGTTTTGAATGCGTGGTGTAAGTATAAGGTCAAATGTCCTTACGTACTGAGCTCGTCTCTAAATATGAGCACATTTTGGACATGGCACTTCTGAAGGTAATTGTGAGGTGTCAGGGTTTATCTGCTCCAGAGACCAAGTGCGTGTATACCAATCTATAAAAGGATTGGAGGAGGGAGCACTCCATGTGAATGGCAATGCCTGATGGTCTTTATTAGTAAAAGTCCTGGAGACTTCAACAGAATGAAAAAAAATCCATAGTGTTGTGCTGTTCTGGTTTTGGGGGTTTTCTGTTGTTGTTGTCTTGCTTTACTTTAAGCTGTTCTATACAGCCAAGTATGGAATGGTAGTCCTGCTTTCAAGTGTAGGAAGTGCAGAGCTGGACAGTGCATTTTGTGGTAAATTGTGCAAGTACCTGGTTGACTTTATTTAATGGGGGGGGAGGGGGGGGGAGCAGGGAAGGCATATAAATGGAATTTGTGTTATACCAATTGACTATCAGTTACCACTCAATCCAACGATTTGGGGGGCGGGCGGGTAATATCTGTCAATTCCTCTAGAGTAATCTATCTAGTCTTCTCTTTAATTTTTCCTCTATGAATAAGATCCATAGAGGAACATGGAGAAAATGAAGAGCATAGCTGAAATGTTTCTTGGCAGCATTCCCTTACCACCACCATTTTGCAAGAGGCAATATTTTTGTTACTGTGTCCTGAAAATTCAGGACAACTGACTGATTACATCTTTGAAACAACTTGGAATTCTGTTTGATCAGCATGAAGAAGAGAAGATTGTATGGCAGAACATTTACTTGTGCATATTCTAAGCTCCTAACAGAAATAGAAGTTAACTTGAGTTGACCCAGTTCTTTGCTCTAGTGAAAGTTTTCCTGCCTGAAGTTTGGGCTTGGGACAAAGGTGGGGCTCACCTCTCAGGATTTATGGGGCTCATAATTGTCAGAGAGGAGAGAAGGAAATGTCTGCCGTATAAGAAAATAAGCAGAACAGCTATGTAACCATGCAAAATCGATTTTACTCTCAATATGTAATTGGAAAGAAGTTCTGCCTCACAGAGAAAGACTCTGTTTCCCAAGTGGATAAACTGTAACTATGAAGACTAATCAGTTTATTCCAATAAGAAATTTAAGGTATTCTGCAGAGCAAAATGGAACATGTTTCCTGAAATAGCAATAAATAATGTTTCACACTATTTTTCCCCTCCACTTAAATTTATCCCTCAGATCACCAGTCATGTTAATGAATGGAAATATCTGATACACATAAATCACTCATTGGTATTACTGGTCTTACTTTGCAGTGAGAAAACTGAGATTCACAGGAATATCCAGTTACTAGCCAGATTCACAGTATCAATTCTGTTTGGTCACACAAACAACAATTCTGTCATTCCCCCAGATCACTACTTTCTCAGACTGCTTAGTAGGGTCATCACGAGCAAGCAAATGGAGTGGGGTTGACTCCTTCAAAAGAGTGCTGAACTGGTGAGTTATTTTTCATTTTATTTTTTAAATTTGCAGCTAAACCCATTCATCAAAAGGCCTTTTTATCAAAAGACAAAACATCCTGCATATCTGTTTTGATACCAATTTAGAAAATTGCATACTGTCTTTCTCTCTTACCAGCAGTGCACTGCATTCAGTTCACCTTTGCTTTCATCCCTGAGCAGCTCAAAATAATGTCAGTAAATAATGTTTTCAGTAAAATAGCAATTAGTTTTTGAATCTTTCAGTGCCAGTAGAGCCTTTTGAAATAAAAGGAGGGGGGGGGATTGCCTTCATCCTTATCTTAGATATCTTGTTTTCTGACAAAATTTAACTACACTAGATTGAGGTTTTTCTTCTCCTTGACTTCTGAAGTCTGAGGTGAGTCCTGTCCAGCCACCGTGCCCTGCCTCCCCTCAGTCAGAAAATGTACAGACGTAGCATTTACTTGTTCTGGCTTGTTTCCAGTCTCCTTCAGCATCCCCTCTTCTCCTGGGAGCTGTAAGTCTGCTTCTCGCATCTGTCCCCTTTTCATTTATGGAACAGTAAAGCAAAATAACTGCTCTTTTTTAAAATTTTATCAGTGTCTGCTTTTTCTGTCAATAAATGGTCCTTACTGAGTTTTAGAGGCATTGCAGTCTTGAAATCTTAATGTTTCCATTCTCCTAAAGAAGAGAATAGTTCCTTTATAGGGCCTAATGGTGTTCTGTTTAACAAAAAAAAAAAAAAAGCACTGCACGATGCAGTAGTTGCACCTCTAAGAAGGTTTTTTGTTTTTTGTTTTCTTGTTTTTGTTGTTTTGTTTTGTTTTTTTTTGCATTGTAGGAACTGTACTGTCACTTCCAGCAATTGTTCTTTATCTCTGTATCTGGTTAAGTTCCTCTGTGAGCAAGATAGGAATCTTACTTTATGTGCAAAACCAAAAAGTGGCAGTAGTAAATTGATACTGCTTAGGACAGCAATCTGGCTTTGCCAATGAGGTGACCTTGTGATCACTCTAGATTTAAGTTGGAGAAGCAGAAAGCCTAAGTTAGATAGTCAAGTCGAGTAGCAGGCAGTCTTTAATTTCTTTACATTACTACTTTGAACTCTTTTTCTTAACTGATTTTGGCGTTACGACAGTAACACATGGCTTTCTGTCTCAATGCTTGAACCTTGTCTTTCTATTTTACTTGTGGCTGGTTGGTTGATTTGTTTTTTTTTTTTTTTTCTCGACTCTGCATCACTTGAAGGTTGTTCATAACGTAGTGGCTTGATTATTTCCTGGTTGGAACAGCCTGTTGCCTGTTTATAAAATTTTAAACTGACTTTTTCTAATGCAGTTGCTTTTCAAAAATTAGATTCTGGCAGTATTTTGTGGAGGGGGACTCTATCCTCTCCTCTGCCCTGAATCTCATCCCAAAGACTTTCTGTAGTGAGGCCTCCCCATCCTTTTGTAGATGCAGAGAACATCAGTATGCCACTGGATAAATAGATGTTACACCTGAATTATGAATACTGTATGTGGTTCTGGTTGGCCTGTATCAGAAGGGATACAGTAAAACGGAAATGGCATAGGATGGTGAGGATGATCTGTGGGATGGTAAGTATGAGAGATATGGAATTAATTTATAGGAATAGCTACTTGGGCTAGGGCTCTTCAGCCTGCAAAAATACAGCTGAGAGGAGGTATAATAGAAGCCTATCAAATCAGAAGCGGTGTGGAAAAGGTGAATAGAGATCAATTGCTCTCTGCCCCTTCCAGTACAAGAGCTAGTGGAGTCAAACGAAATGAAAGAGGTGCAGATCTAAAGCAAACAAAGGGAGATGGTTCTTCACACAGTGTGCTGTTGAGCTGTGAAATTCCTCAACGCAGGATGTTGTTGATGCTAAAAATGAATGTATTTTCAAGGGAAGACTGGAGAAGTTCATGGGGAAAAAAAAAATCTATAAACGGCTATAAAATAAACATTTCCTTTTGGGTCAGGTATTCCCTGAGGCACCATGTATTGAAACCTGGAAGCATAGTCTAGGGAAAGGATTTTTCTTGCTTGTTCTATTCTTAAACGGTTCCGTAAGCCTGTCTTTTTGGCTACTGTCAAAGAGAGGGTACTAGGCTAGATTTTGACCTAGTGCATTCGTTCTTATGTTCTTCCACATCTCTGAAGTGACCCTTGGGAATATAAAACAGGGAAAATAAATGTGATGTCTTTACATGGGATCATGGCAAATGCACAATGAGTTCTGCTACACTCAGAATTTTACACTATTAAATGAAGCAGCCTTTAATTTAATAGTGTAAAATTAACAGAGGGCAAACGGCACAGCTTGTGTTCGCTTGCTTAAATTCCGCCCATACTATTTCCAACCCGCTGGTAAGGTCCACATTGCCTATTGTTGCTCCAGGGAATGTGCTGGACCTAGGACATGTCCAGGAAATATCTGGGGAAAGAGTTGGCTGGCATGGGACAAAATCATGCCAAGCAGCATGCTGCAGCACATGCTATAACAATGCTGTAGTGCTTGAGCAGAAGGTGGTGTTTGTTGTTGGTGTGGGGGTAGACTTACCTCCAAGAGAACAGACGAGTGAAGGCATCTCCTTGTCATCCTAAAAACTGGATACCCACAAGACTTTGACTGTGGTGGGGAAAGAATATGATATTTTCCAGATTGTTAGTTTTTTTTAATGTTTGCCTTGACTTAGAAATCAAGGGAGCACACGTTCCCGGTTAAGCTAGATTTAGGACTGGCTACACTATTATGTGGAAGACTTTGTAGGTTGTTGTGGTTAAGGGGAAAAGAACTGTGAAGCCAGAAGCGAGACTGACATTGGGGGATAGGGAGCAATGAGAAATTATCGCTGTTTCTGAGAGTAACCCAATGTGGTGGCCAGTGCCTGGGGGCCTGAACCTGGGGGTTTCTTGCTGATCTATTGAATCGCACTTTGTCTTGTGCTCAACACTTTTAGCTTAGTAAGTCTTGAATTGTCTGTAACAAACAGCATTTCAAGTAAAAATTTACTGGCTGAGATGCTGCCCTGTTAGATGGGAGTGATGTGGCTGAAATCCCTCAGACTGGTAAAGGAAAGGAGCCCAGATCTCGCGGTGCTCTTTCTGTTTCTGTACAAGGAAAGATGGGCAGCACCATCCCCTTTCCTGAAGAGGTCAACTCTCTTAGTATTTGATTAGCTAGTTCAGCAAGAACCTGCCAGATGAGAGACTTTGGGAGGATGCTAATAAGCGAAGTGTCAGGCCAGTAAAAGTGGAGAAATGCAGTATGCCTCAGTGTGCAATTCTAGCACACTAGAAAGCTAAGGTTAAAAACAAAAGTTAAGGGCTTATATTATTTAGGTAGTAGCTGAATCTACTCAGGTTTATTTTCTTCGTATCTTTTTTGTTGAGATGCTTAATCTCTGTCCGTGCTTAGCTTTCATTGTTTAAATTGTTTTTATCTAACCATTAATCTCTTAACCTCCTTCTAGCTGTGCACGCGTGCACGTCATAGGGGACTCTTATGATAACAGCGGTTTGTAAAACTGCTTTGAAATCCGATGGAAATGGTATAACTTTTCTACTTGCAAACAGATAATGATTTTTCACTTGTTTTATGTGTTGTGATTTTTTTTTTTTTTTTTTGTTTATCAGCCACCCGCCTGCAAGCCTAAGAGATCAATGTTAAGTAAATATGGAGGGGAAAAAAGGCAAGAAGTTGTTGCCCCATAAGAAATCTGGTGTGGACTGTATGCACTTAAAATCACTTTCTGCTGATGGAAATAATGTTAGCATGCTACTTCTCATTTTATGCTGTTCCTTATGGTAAGTTAGAGAAACCATTAGAGTTGTCTCAAATTATTATTTTATTGCTAGCAATTCTACTGTTCATTAATAATCTGGAACTTCCTGCCATGAAGAAGTACTTTAATTTTAGAAAATGTCAAAGGAGTGAAATTTGAAGCAATTCTTTTCCAGGAGTTGGCTTTCTACATGGCAGTTGACAAATGATACCCTAGGATAATTTTTTTTTATACATGGAAGTTAAAACCATTCATGAATATCTCAGGAGGTTATTCTCATTTAGGGCATTTCATTTCTTTAGTTAAATTCTAAGCGCTCTTCAAGTGATAACTTGCTTCATAATCCAGCTGAGGTTTTCGAATTTGTATGTACTCATGCACTTTACATGCATACACTTTTCCATGTCTTAGCGTTTAAAAACTGCAGACACAGAACAAGATTGCAAAGGTCATTTGTGTATAATCTTGTCATAATACGCCATGCAGCATAGTGTCAGTTGGAAATTCTGCCTCCGCAGTCTTATCTGTCACAATTATGAGGAGTCATTTGTCTGCCACTGTCATAGGTGCTAAACTAAAATCGCGGTGTGATTGTGTTTGCTTCCAACTGAGCATAGATACTAGGGAGCTCTGCCTCAAAAAAAGGAAAAAAAAAAAATAGTTACTACTATTATTGTCTAAAGGACGTAAGAAGCTTGCAACTATACTAGGATTATAACTAAGGCTTCCTGAATCCCTTTTTCCTTCTTTCTTTCCCCTGAGTCCATAGAACTGCCTGGGTCTGTACACAGATAAAGGGTTTTGTAGGATCTTGCACTGATCCTGCCCCTTGTCTCTGCTAAGGGGAATTATGGACTAGTCTGAGTGCACATTATTAAGACGTAAAATTTCTCGACTTAAAATATAATCTAAAAACTTCAACTGAAAGGGTGAGAATTGCTTCTTTTGATGCTAATGACAAAGCTTGTATCAGCTTAAGTAAAGCTTTCATCCAAGGTCTTCTATGGAGCTGGCTGGAGGACAGCAATTCTGTTCCATGGCTCCTTCTGAGACTTCAGAGTTTGGGTTTTTTTTTTCCTCTGCGATGAGAGTTCTGTTTAAAGCATGCCTGGCTAGGTTGAAAGTGTCAGTTGCTTTCCCGTTCTCCAGAAAATCCAGCTGGGGAAGAGGAAATATGTCGTTTTGAAACTGGCATATCTTCACTCCATGATTCAGTGGCAAATAGTCATTTCACCTAAAGTTTATGATGGTCTACCATTGAAAAATAGTTGCATATAAGGAAAGGGAATAATTATTACACATGAAAACCACTGGAAAGAGTTGTCGTTTTGCTATCTGATATTAGCACGATACTGCTAAGGCTGGCACTTTCTCTTTTACTGTGTATTTCATAAAATAACTCACTGATTTCCAATCACTGTACTCTAGTGCTTAAGGTAAGCTCCAGACAGCAAAGCTGTGAATCTATAGAATAGATTCAGTAATACAGCTTTAGTTCCATCCTAAAATCCTGTAGTTCTGGAACTGGACTAGAATAAAACATAGTTCAGAATCTAGTGCACAGAATTCTAGTCTTTTAGAAAATTTCTTAAGATTGCTATCAGTAAATCTGTTTTGGGCTTGCTGGAGTTGGCGGTATCGATACGATCAGCAAATGTTGATCATACGCATAGACAATTTTTTTATTTATTTATTTTTTATTTTAGAACTTTGGACTTGGTAATTGTATGTGAAGTTGAACTATGATGGCAAAGAGAATTAAATTGTTTTATTTCTGCAATGGTAGTCAAAATAGATGTGTCTTCAATCACTGGAATTTAGCCTGAGGGTATGAAAGTGTGTAGATCACTGCAAATTGTAGTTTTGGTATTTTGAAATAGAGTTACAGGTATAAATTCTGAAAATAAGTTACATTTTTTTTCTACTGCTCTCATGCCAAAATGATAAATTTACTAGTTATATCTGATATCGTCTATTTTTTCTATCTCATATTATTACAATAAAAGATAGCAGAGCAGGAGATTTAAAATATATATATGTCTCTCTATATATTCATGTGTGTCTCCAAATAAAAATTTCCATGTCCAAAACCTAATAACTTTAGTTGGAAAATCTAGAACCTCATGCGAGGACAGCTTTGTCTCCTCAATTAATTCCAAATGGTACACTTGCAGTACACTGACTGCTTGTTTTCTGAGTTCAAGTTCCAAATCAAACCAATATGTGGCAGAAGAAATCAGCTAGTGTGATGCAAGTAGCAAACTTAATATACCATACCTACTCAACTAAACAATGCTTAATGCAACGTTTTGTGGAAAATTTCTCCAGGAGTATCAATATAGATGGCTGTATAGCAGGAGTAGATTATCTAGGACCTTTACAATCAAAGCTCGTAGGAAATGACTTCATATTTTTTCTACACTTTTATTCTATATTGATGATAGCTGGAACATAAAAGAAAATCTCAGGTGGCACTGAAGGAAATTATTGTATATCTGCACAGTAGAACAGAGTCAATATATCATCTTTGCAGATAATAAAATATAACAAGAACAATAGTTTAACCAGTTTAGTGGATAACCCCCAGAAATCCAAAGGATCTGACAGGATATTTCATGTAGTGCGTTACTGTTTTTTGCTCTTTAATTATGACATGAGAATGAGGGAAGCTGCACAGAGCTGAAAACCACTGGGGTTTCAGCCAAACTTTAGCCTATTCCCAGTAGGCTTATACTTATCTAACATCATTGACAGTCAGCTCTGGAACAGTACTGAGGGCATGTTTAAAAAAAAAAAAACCCAGCATCTTCTGAACTTCAAATCAGGGCAGATTTCTACTTTATGGCATTGCTCAACATGAACAGAGGCAAGTATAATGCTAAACAGGCAGATCAAACCAAGAGAAAGCAACAAGCTGCATTACGGGTAAATTGTCAACATATATCTACTTAGTTCCCTTGCTTCTTGCATGCCACTGCAAAGAAATTTCACAGCTATGATGTCAGGTCCTCTTAAGTTGTGTGCAGTTGAAGGCAGGTGGATTTTTTTTTTAATTATTGATATGAAAAGAAGTATTTCCTTTGCATTCATGTTTTTGTAATAATGGTTTTTGGAAATAGTTCTCTTCTAGTTTTAAGGTGCTTTTAGTTCTAAATTATTCCAGAGTTGAATCTGACCACCTCAAGTAGAATACATTGCTGTTGTTTAACTTGCTCAATGTATATTTTATCCTTTCTTTATGTATTTCTAAGTAGCTATCTTCACCCACACAATTCTTGTAGGCTGCTCATGGGGAAAGTTGCTGGAGGATTTCAGATTTTGTTTTAAAATGTGAACAGAGTAATAAATCCTTGAACAAATGCAGATATTATGTGGGACTGGGAAGTGAAATCTGGAAACACTAAATATTTGCTAACTTAAATGAATACAAGAACTTCCTATTTCTCTAATTTTGAAAACTTAGAAATGCTACATTTTCCCATGTATCCTAATGCTTAAAAATAGCATTACATATCCCTGGGAGCTGAAGTCCTTGACAGTTGAGAATATACTGCCTCCCTGACAGCTTGGAAGGAAGCTGTCAAATGGTATGGCGTAAGTGCCTTTACAATATGCAGAATCCTGTGCGGAGCCTTTGAAAGGGACTGTTTCTTTCCTGGCTGAGATTTGTGTCGGAGTTTGTATTCTAAGCCTCTTTTTTGACTGCGGGCATGGCGGGGCTAGGAGCCATGGCTGGGGAGAGCAAATGAGCAAAGTTCTCTGCAGCATTTATTATAATTACAGCAAAAGCAGAACAGTGACTTGTGTCTCTGCCTACTCTTTTATCTGCGAAACTCGAAATACCAAGTGACAGGCAGACATCATAAAATATGAATTACAAAGTAACTCAAGAAGAACAAAGCATTTATATACCTTAGAAATAGCCCCAAGCATGATGTCTGTCTTTAAATAATGATATTTTTGAAACAAAATTTAAAGAAAGAAAAATGGGGCAGGAGGAATCTAGCCAAAATTCTCAAGTCAAGTTACCTAAAGTTAAGAGCCATACTTAGTGAGTTGTTTCCTGGAGGTGTTGAGCTGCACAGCACTCATCAAATTGGTCAAATGTACAACTTGAACACTCAGTGCCATCTGAAAATTACTCTACCTAAATACTTGACTTGAAAAAACACCACCATATACAGAGGGAAAACCTAAGACTGAAGAGAATTCAGATGTGCTTTGAAAATAATACTTAATTTTGCATATGTCCGCATGACATGGAAGCGGGGGGGGGTGGTTTATTATTTATTATTTGTAGATTTTGTTACATGTTGCTGAAGTATATGGTCTCAAACCAGGGCTCTACTGTGCTTGCTACTGCATAGGTACAGCGCAATGAATCAGCGAAGTTATCTTCTGCAAGAAATCTTTGTTTCCATTTAAGTAATCCTTTTAAGCTGAGTTTAGCTTCACGTTGTTCCTTACCACTTAGGCTAAAGAGATGGGAGCCACTCTAAAAGTGCAAGGAAACTACTCAAAAGTGATTCGACTAACTCATTTTTCTACTCATTAATAAAACTTTGCTAAGACTTTGATGTCTTGAAGTAAAATTGTTGTGGAAAATATTGCTTTGACATATTGGATCCCGTTGGGATAAAAAGCTTTGATATCCAGGGCACTAGAATCATTGAATGCTACCTTGAGGGGAGGAAATATAAAGTGAAACATCTGTCTTGCATTGATGTTTCATTTGATAAATGATCTGCTCATCTCCCCATTTTGCTATTAATAAGAAATTATCACATGTGAATGTGGACTTTTGCTGATGTTATGGCTTGAATAAGCCAGAGTTCATTTCAGATGGTTGCATGTTTTATTGCCTTCATTACAGAAGTGAAAGAACTCAAAATCAGTCATACTGCTGAGCTGCACCTAAAGCATCAGCCTCTAGAAGGAGATTATGACTTAAACTACTCTTGAAGCTTTTAGCCTGGATTTTTTCCTCTTATTTCTTTTGGAATGCTTCAAATTTAAAATATAAAAACTGTATCCCACCTCAACCTGCATCCTGACTGACAGGGGTGCTGTGTCATGTGCTTGGTGAAGCTTTTGTAGAGTGAGCCTTCCCTACTATAACTCTCTACAGTCCCACAGGATAAGAAAACTGTTATTTTTCAGAATGCCATGCTCTGTATGGTGTCTGTGTATGTTATGCTAAGAAAACAAGAACTTTAGTAATACTTACAAAAATATATATCAATAAAAAAGATATATTCAAAATTGAACATATCTATGTGTGTGTGTGTACACACATGCCTATGTAAAATATACAGCCTACTCTTAGCCCTCCTTGGGTAAAAAGCTCATGCTATGGATTATCCAGGCTCTTTTTCTCCAAAACTCCAGCTGCAGTTAATAAGACTTAATTGTAGTTGCTAGTTTCACTGGCTCACTTAAGGATATCACGTTTTATCAGGGCCATTTTTATTTTATGTGCTTCAAAACATATAGTTTTACACTTTCAGCTTGACCTGCTGGTTGACTGAAACTTGCCCACTTGGTCGTATGAAATCCCAAAAGTGTCTGTTTTGGGAGAAGAGCTTTAAAGCATGGCTTTAAGCAAGTACCTAAATCTAGTCCTGAGGAAGGAGAAACATAGATCTGTTTTCTTAAATTTGACTTTTTACTAAGTAGAATCTTTACTTATTTTCAGATTGAAGTAAATAGCATAATGTTACTTGCAGTATATGTGTCAGTGTGACGTTTAAGGGGCTGATTCTTAATGTTAATTAAATGTGTAAGCCTTGAATACTGGTGTTATTTTCTTCAGGCTGTTTCATATTTTGGGTCATTTTCACTGACTTTTTCTCTAAACCGATCGCAAGTTAATCACATATGCTGAAGAATTTTGGAAGTCTATACTTTAATATGAACCTATTCTGCTGGGTTCATCTGTCAGTTCTGAGTCTAATCATGAGATAATCTTGCAATACTCCTAATCACGGAAAGGATGCAATATATATATTTTAATTTCCATATAGGCTCTTTTATATATCCACTCATTTACAGTTTTGTCTAACTGGGTGTTTTCCTTCCCATGTAGCAGCCAGAAAGTCATTTGTTCAAGAAATAAACGTTATTAGTGCTTATTTGCAGATACGAAGCTAAGAAGAAGCATGAGGTGCTAGTTAGAAGTAAAATAATTTTAGGAAGATCTTAGACCCCAAAGCAGAGACTTCTTCCCTTTACGTAAGACAAGTACAAGGCTAAACTCCAGGCCTTCCTGCTTTTAGGGAAAACTGCAGTATTCCAGCCTAAAAATTATAACTATGCAACAGAGCAATACAAATGCTTGAATAGGTAAGACCTAATTTTAGTGTATGTCCCTGGAGACAAGCTGTGCTTTCTGCCCTGCCTTGTCAGCTGTACAAACGCATAGATTGTTTGGGCACCAGGGGAACTGGGTCTTCAGTAGATCTAATAAAAATTAATTCTAGTACCTTCAAGTCAAATTCAGACTTTCCGTTTGATCATGCCATGTTGACTCCAGCACTGACAAAGCCTGGAAAGATGGTATTTTTTAACAAAGCTGAATTTTCTGTTGGGCCATAGAGAAAATCTGAAGATGACGATACCGGGGCTTTTGTTCATTCTACCTGAGTTATAGGCTGTGTTTAAAAATACAAGGAGAAGCCAAAAGATACTTTACCTTGCAAAGACAAGGAGAAAAGCCCTGCTTGGGCTGGTGGTGGTGGGAAAACAGCTCCTTTCGGCGCTCTACACTGAGAGCCACGTTGAACACAGGCCAGAGGAGAAGTTTAGCCACCCCACTCCACTCCAAAAAAAACAAGTGCATGAAAAAATGGGAAGGGGGAAGGCCCAATCCATACCTGGAGATGCAGCTTAAAGCACAACTGTTCATATTCTTTACTGCATTGCAACAATTGCATCCATACATAGATCCCTGGCATGCTTACGGGTAGATTTTTTTAGAGCTGGGGCTTTGCTGCCTGGGAATCTTGCTCCAGCAGTCAAGAGCGGAGTGCTAGCTCTCTGTGTGATGCTGCGTAGCGGTACAGAGTAGCCAGGAGTCAGGTCCCAAATAGGATGTCATACCCTGTATGCGGGGAAATTGAATTGAGGAGACAAGTGATGTAAAGAAACTATTCCACCAGTCATTCATGCATCCTGTCCTTCTTTGTAAATAACCCAAGTTACCAGCAAGGCTTCTGTTTTTTTATAGTTCTGCTGATTCTTTTTAGCTTTTTTCTCATCTCTAGCACTGCACTTATGATGGCTATTTCTTCCTCATCCACCTATTCAATGTAGAGTCCGAACATGCAAAGAACATAAACTTTCCAAGCCTTCTTCCAATCAGTGGACCCCTAAGATCTCGGGTGAACAGACTACTATTCTTTCTCCGTCCTTTCTCATGTAAATTCACTGTGTATGATGAGGGGGAAAATGGGAATTTACTATTCTGTTAAAGTACCCGGGGCACAGCATGCTGCCTCATATTTGTCCATCTCTAAAATAGCGATGTAGTGGCTGTCACAAATAATAAGGGTAGGGATGCGTTTTATGTGCCTTTAGGTTTAAAAAAAAAAAAATTATTAGAACAAATTGCTTGAAGGGTTGGGAAAACTGACAGGGAAGTTTTTTGTTTGTTTGGGTTTTTGAGGAAGAAAATTCCCACTTTAATGCAGAAATGACATTGGCAGGTAGGGCCTGAAGTAGTAGTGTCTGTATCACCTGGGTACATAGGGTTTTTTGTTAAAACTTGAAAGTTGATTTGCGTACCTGCTGTAGGGATGAGCTAAATGCTCAAAGGTTAAACAGGATGGACACAAAGGACCTAGGTTTCCTAAACATGTGTGTGGTAAACATGCTGTCTGGTGTTCAGTGGTTCTGCAAAAACTCATCTTAAATGGTAAAAAAGTGCAATAAAAAAGGGGAGGCATACTAGGAAACCAAAAGCAGAAAACAAAATGACTGGCTTAATCTTGAGCTATTGAGAGACTCCTACGGTACTTTTCACAGAGCTTCAAAATTGCTGAAATATAAGTCCTATACTGTTGTTGATATTTCAGTTCTTCTCACAGAGAAAAGATAGTCTTAATTTTTCAGTGGTGTACTAGTAAAATAGCAAAATCTATTAAACCCTCACTTTCTTCAAATCCTGCAAAAGAAAACCCAAAACACTTTGGAGAAATTAGCCTCTTAAATTTATAGTCACAGGAAATTGGCCTCTCTACTGCCATATGCATTAAATGTGTTATGAATCAAAGGCACTAGCAGTTTCTTTTTGAAATGGGGGAAAATAGCGCTATAATGCTATACTTCAGAATAAAATAAAATAAAGGATCCTGCTACGTGGAAAAGAGATCTGGGTGAATGCTTTGCTGAGCCAGGTTTTACAGATTTCTGTCAGGGTAGTAATGTGTTGGAATGGACCCTAGAGGACTTCTGGGAATCCCTTACAAAAAGCTGCCACCAGTATTTATTTAAAAAAAAAAAAAAAAAAAAGGAATGCTTTCCCTGACTCTGAACTTCACTTTCCTAGCTGGAGACTGCTGGTTCACCCTCAACAGAGGTTACATTCCTGAACTTCAGAAGAGTTTCTGCAGTGTGGCTGTTTCCTGCCCATCCGTGGGTTGCACTCAGATACCAGATATTGCAGTGAAAAATAATCCAGGCAGTGAACCCTCCAGATTCCTGTCTAATGAGAATATCCCAGAGAAAGTATGACTACCTAAGCCACCGTTTATGTTACGATAGTGTATTTTAAACACACAGACTAGCATCCCTTTTTGTCTGTCTGTGCACCAGCATGATTAAGAGCAGTCCCAGAAGAGCATACGCTTTGTGCTGTCCTTCCCATGCTTAATACATAGGCACCATTCTTGACTTTTTTTGATTGCATAAGCTATGGAGGAAGGACAAGAGGATTGCAGCAAAAGGGAGACAGATGAGGGGAGGTTCAGCAGCTTTTCTCATTTCCTGGATAAGGTAGGGTGTTCCTGTGACAGCCCATCAGCAGTCAAGATTTTCAGTTATCTTATATGTAGCGTTAAACAAAATGTCAATAGAAAGGAAACATTTTTCCCGCACTCTGAAAATATTTGCCAGTTACTGTGGAGTCTGTCACTAGCACAAAGCCTGCAATTCCTAAAATTTGTTTTCTTTTCTAATGAAGAGAGCCCTTTTCCAAATTCTGTGTCTCTGTGTGATTGTTTCTCTGCATAATTTCTCCCCAAAAGGAGAATCCAAGAATTAAGTAGTTTGTCTCCTCAGTGGTGGCTGCAGAAAGCCTTTTCTCTAGGCTGGGAAGGAATGGGTTGGTTTTCCTCTTAAAGCTACTGTATAGTTTTAGGTATAGGACCTATGCTACAACTACTAAATGGAAACAGACTTTTGAGGAGTAACCATTAGGGACAAATATCCATGCATCCCAAAGTACTTGAGATAATGTATCAAGGCTTTCTCATTGCTGAAAAAAGCTTGAAAACATGCCTCTTCCCTTCAAACCAAAGGCCAGAAAAATAAAGTCCAAATGATATGGACACCTCCATATGGCCTGAATCCAATTTTTGTTTGTTTTAAAGCTTTGGGTTTTGTAATCTCAGGAGTCACTGTAACTGGGGGTTGAGTGAAATCCTCAGGGTCAAATATGCCCATTAATTAGACTAGTGGAGATGCAGAGCTGTTGCTTTTGTTCATTAGGATTTATATTTGTTCTGCAGCAGCTCCTGGGATAATATGGGAAGGCCCAGCAGAGTTAGAAAGTAACAAAAAGACAGTGTGGATAGGATATTTTCCCCCTAACAAGGAGTATGTTCAAGGGAGGTATCTAAATCTGAGCTGATTCTCTTAGGCCCTGTTTGCAGACAGAAGAACTTGAGATACTTTCAAGTGAGCAATTCATTTTCCACATTATGATGATTACTTTAGGAGGAGATAAGCTGCTGTCATCTTTCTCTCCTTTGACTGTAAGGAAACCTACAGTGACTACCTCAGATATAAATATCTATAATGCAATGTGTTTGTATGGTTAAATGAATATGTGCAAAAGAACATATTTCATCTTGGTAACTCTACATACAAATGCTGCTGAATTTCTTCAGGTTCATAGGATTGTAAGGGAGAATATAACGTGGTCTTCAAGCAAAAACTCTTACTTCAGGAACGCTCTGTCCTTACCATATGCACCAAATAGGGGTGCTAAGTTATGTCTTGAATATCTAGTCATTCAATGGTGTAGTCATAATAAATAACCTTGCAAAAATCAGACTGTGGCAAATGCTCGCGCTGGACTATTTTATATGAAGTATCTTACATGTTTATGTCTCTTCTTTGAAATAAACAAAACTAAGTTTGTGGGTGTGGGGGGGTTTTGTTTTGGTTTTTGTTGTGGGTGTTTTGGGGTTTTTGTAGTGTTTGAAAAAGATGCTTGACATTTAGAATAAAAGACTACAGGGCTAGATGGCTTTCTCTTTTTTACAGTTAAAACTGACTACTTCCAAAGAACTCTCTTGGATTTTCTTAGCTGTTTGTTTTGAATTAAACCATAACCTTTTTTTCAAAAGTAACGAAATAAAAAAAAAAAAAAAGAAAGAAACTGTGGTTGTCAAGAGTTCAGGCTTCTATGCAGAACTTGATTAAAGTATCACATTTTCTTCAGTCTTACGCCCACACAGCTACATATGTCCTTGTGAGGAAACGAGACTATCAGCGCTCAGCCAGATTGCATGGGGTACTTCTTCACCTTGGAACCTTTAAAATCAGAAAACAAAAAGAAAAACGCTTGCTGGTGGTTTTGTTTTTCTCCTGTACTTCAGACTGGCTGTTCATTGAGTGTCCTGACAGTTACTATACAAGCAGTGTTTTCCTTTTGTTCTTTAGTGAGTGTTGCCTATATTGTAAACATATATACTTTTTAATTAAATAAAGCTTATTTGACATCCCATTTAAAATCAATTGGCTGTTTCAAGGTAGGGAATAATGTGCTGTTTCACTGCATTCTTTAAAACATGTTTCCAGAAGGAAGTGTCCTTTCGCTTTGACAGTTACCGAGACCAGCGTTTCGGGTTCTCCAAGATGGGAACCTATGAAACACCAGTGCAATTCCAAGTCAAAGCCCTCCTGGTACTTAAGTAAACAGATTTCTCACTATTGCTTCAGGCATAGAAGATCCCAGCAGGTTCTGAGCAGCTAAATATCTTATGTGTTTTGTTCAACAGTTGAAGAATTGCAGTTCACAGCCTGCAGTAACAGGAAGGTAAAAGTCACTTTTAGTTTCTTTGAGTACCCCAAGGCACTCTTTTTGTTTCAGTATATCACTAGAATTTCATCAAATACACTGAAGCAGCAGATGCTAAAGCACAGTCCTGCAGCTATTGTGTTTACACCCAGGAAATTATCTGTTTGTAAATAGCGAGTGAGAGTTAAATGCATGCCCAGCTGTATGTGATGAAGACAAAGATCTACATCGTAGGTCAACTTCATTAACAAGAAACCAGCATACCTTTTTTTCTAATAGCAATTTATTTCAACCATTCATAGATTATGTTGGATAAGGTTTTGTTTTGAGGTGTTATATACACATGTTAAGCCTAGTGTCCTTTTAGCAAAGGGAGCAGATGATGATACTTGTAGGTAAGTGAACATTGTTCCAATTTATGATCGTCTTCAAGCTATGCAGGTTAGCAGAGAAGAGATGCTGCAATCACCTGGTAATCAGTGGATTCAGTCATGCTCAAGTCCTTCCAGCTCTGTAAGTGTCTATTGTGTGGGTGCACAACAGTTTCAGGAGAGCCTCTTCAGTGTAGCTGCTTTGGCACTTAGGCTGTGGATTTATTCACATTACTCTAATGTAGCACTAAATCAGTTACTGTAAATGATAATTGTGCCTCCCATACATCTCCCCCTCATGTCCTATTTTGCACTTCATCAATACACGTCAGTAATGATATCTCAAGTAATCATTTCTTCAGCATCTCTGCCTGTTCAGCATGCCTGGATTCAACGTCCTGCATACAAAAATCTGGTGAGAGAGTTTATTGCATTTGCATCTGAAGGAAGCGTTTCATTTGCATTATTGAATCACAAGGCACTTGCAAACTATTCTTTTTCAGTATAATCAAACTTCACTTAAGTATAATTCTTACAAGGAAACTACTGTCTGAAGGACAACTTTAAACTACTTCCCTTCATTCCTGTAAAAATATGCTTGACCTTTCAAGATGTCCCTTACCATGTGACCCAATGCAGTGGGGGGAGTCCTTTGAGAAGTCACACGTTTCAGAGTGTGCATCTGTGGTGATCAAATATTTCACACTCTGTTCTCAGCAGCAAATCAGTTGATGCTGAATGTGCTAGACCTATCCTGAGATTTTGGGTGAAATCCTAGACATATTGAAATCAAAGGCTAAACTTCTTCCACTGACTTCTGTAGGTACAGATTTCTATCCTTGACGTTCTTGACAGAGCACTTTTTTTAGATATGTGACAACGATGACATTTAAACACCTGATCTTAAGATTTCGTTGTGATTTCTCTAGCCCAACCAATCCTCTTCTCCCAGCCAAAAATGCCTGTCAGAGAAGTTAATAAAATGTTTAAAGAATAAATGACTAAAGTAACATTTTTGTTGCCCAGTCATAATTTATTGGGGTTGGGGGAGAAATATAAAAGGGACTAGACGGATCCCACAGGTAAATTACAGGAAGAGCCAAGCCTCTAGAGGTAGCTTTGACTGAGTTTATGCTGCTATGATGATGTTAAGGGTGTTTACAAAGCCAAATCCCAGCAAAGAGATTAATTAGGACTCTGTGCTCATCAAGGGAAGAATCCATTTTTAAAAATACAAAGATGTTACTAAAAGGGAAACTAAAAACCAGACAAACACATCTTGTTTGCTCTTTTCTTTTCCTGACTGGACTATTATGTTTTTTTGAGAGCAGTTTTCATGATACATTGCAACTTCTAATGAAGTGACAATACAAAGGTTTTCTTTTTCCCTCATGACAGTTAGTCTTAATTAAAAGTAACTAACAAAATCAATGGCTACAGCATATTCCAATCCATTTTTTTCAAAAGCTTATATGAAAAAAATATGCTTTTGAGTAAAAGGCATATTGAGCTGCAACTTTAAAGAAGTATTAAAATTATCACTAGTGTTTGTTAATGCACTTGAGCTGACACCAAACCCAGAGTACTGGGAAGGGTCAGTCAGAAATTTTTAATGATGAAATAACCTTTGTTCAGCTCAGCAAGAAGTCTTGCTGTAGTTTACGGCAAAATCTTTCAACAGAGTTGATTCTTTTATGAAACTCACTGATTCAAGTTTAGCTCTACTAATCAGGGAAGATAACTTGGGATTTTTTTTGTGGCACATTGCTATTTAAAGATATGTTATGTGATGATTTCTCTTCAGCAAGACGAGTGCTGCTGCTGTCTGATGTGAATTGTCTTGCATTATGATCTGCTGAAGACAAAAGGTGGGGTGCATCGCTAGTTTAGATCAGCACAGGTCTATTTGTCTCAATTTGTACAAATTGAAGGTCTAATCAAAGCATTTACTTGCCAGGTGAGACTTCCGTCATCAAGACACGTACAAATAATTTTTTTAATACTTTTCAGTTACAAATATAGAGAATAAAATAAAGGTGACATGCTCTTCTGCATTCTATCTTAGCCACAATGAGGTGAGTGACTAGAAAGACCAAACAACAATAATGAATGAGGGGAAGTCATGAGCAGGCACTATTCATTAGTTGATCATCTCCTGAGGAAATGTAGTCATGGGATGCCTTGGCCTAGAGACACCCTGATGCCAAGCTTATCCTGTACTCCTGCAACGGTAACAGATATAACTTATGCCAGTCTGACAGCTTGCTGCTTTATTTAGTAAATAGTAGGTACTAATTTACTCACTTGGCTTGTTTTCCCCCCAGCTTGAAGTAAGCTTTATATACCGCATCAGAAATCATTATTTGCTGGCACAGTGGAGAGTCAGGAGGACCTAAATTAGGAATTTTTGGTATTTGGATTTGTGTTTTTTTAATTTTCTTATGATGATATTTCAACTGGGGATGCAGAGCTGAAGGAGATTTAAAGATGATCTGTTTATTTGCCACTAATGATGCTTACTATCGAGGTCACATGAGAGGCGGATTTCTTATCTCCTAACCTTTTGCTGTTATGAAAGCTGGTTAACTTCAGTGGCTTTAAATAGATTTGCTCAGGGCATTGTATTGACTAGATTTTGAAAGTTTGATTGGCATCCTGCTGCAAAAATGAGCCAGCACAAAAGTCGAGAGGCTTTGACGTAGACAGCTAAAGTAGACTTTCACAGTCCAGCACGTAAGCAATCATTGCACTGCTTGAGCTAAGGAGTCTGCAAAGGAAATCAAGATGCCTCCATCTGTCTGTGGAGGAGCCTCAGAGGGAAGCATGGCATCCTGGCACCACAAGTGCCTTCTGCTTTTGTGTACAATGAGTGCATTTCATACAGTCTATACCTTATCAAGGTGCTGAGAAGCAAAGAGCGGCTTTGAGAGTGAAATATCCACAGCCCACCCTTTTCCTAGGGATACAGGAGTGCTGGGCAGCCAGTCACTGAACAACCATTTGAGGAGACAAGCTGTTTGCTAGTGCAAATTGGTGTGGTTTCACAGAGGTAGATGAGGCTGTACTAACATACCCCATCAACATAACAGCCTAAGCGCACCAAAAACCATCAAACGTTCTACCATTATCTAGTATGAAATGCATTACCTAGTCTGTTCAAAACTCACTGGCAAGTTTCTCTTAACGCAGCGGAGTCTCCCTCAAGAACAAGTGCAGTCTTCTGGAGAACAGCAGAGAAAACAGATATACTCCTGTAGTTTTTCTCTTCTAGTAGAACACTTTTGAGCAAATGTTTGACTTTTTCTCTGGAGCACTGTAAAAAGGAACCCTTCATCTCTATTTGATGTCTTATCTCAGTGCTTCGTCACTCTGTGTTTGACATTCTTCCCCCCATCCCACACCACCACCAACAAAAAAACTCAAACTTTTCACAGTGACACATCCCTGTCTCCTTTCCACATCATGTTGCTTAACACCTGGCTAACACCACTCTGAACCCTCTTTCTCATGTCTCTCTCTAACTCTCTCTGTGAAAAAACTCCCGCAGTAGAAGTGAGGTGCACGTTGGCTTTTTTTGCTTTTCTTTTTTTCTTCACCAGTTCAAAATCTTTGTGACTGTGTTTATGCTTGCTCAGCTGTGCTCCCACTTGGTGCAAATGTTGACGCCTACAAGTACATGAGGCCACTGCCTTCGTTTGTGTCCAAAGATTAGCACAGCCTAAAATAATTTCATCCCCCTGGTGGAGCTGCATGCACACAGAATGTTAGTTTGGAAAACTGGTCTTACTGGCACACCTGCCCAAGAAAAGGCAGATGGAAGGCTTGATTATGTTCTTGTGATCATGTGTAGCTTCTGCTCCAAATAATGGTATGCTGGAAGTAGCAGAAAAATAATGGCCGCGCGTAGTGGCCTTGTACTACTTAGAGTAATGTTCTTAACAGGGTCTTACAGGATCAGTCCCATTTCTGTACTCCCTGCTCAAAGGAAGGAAGTGTCTGTTGCAGGAAAGGAGAAGTGGTTTGCTGTTGCTCGTTCATCTAGCAAGCACGCCAGCTCTGTTTGCGTCTTCTCTCCCGTAAGTGCTGTCCACAGGGGAATTCACTGCTATAAGTCTCGGGGTACAGGGGCTCATTAGCTAATAGCTAGGTCAAAGTCTCCACTGAGATTGAGGGTCTCAGCTCTTACTGAACATCATCAAGAGTTGAGCACCCAGCTGCCTCTTTTGCCCTTGTAAATATTCCCTCTAGCTGAATTATTTCTTTTTCAGTAGATTACTGTTTTGACCGGATTTTTCAGTAGGTGCTGGCACTTCAGCAGGGTGGAGGATAGGGAATCTGACGTTGGGTAACCCAGGCAGCCCCATAGTAGGAGAAGAGGGAAGGCAGATCCTTCCCATGGGGCATCTTGCTCCTAGGCACCCACTTACCCAGCCAAGGGAGCATAAAAGCATGAGCACAGGCTGCCCTGCGCCCACTGGCTCTGCCTCCTCAGGGCTGCCATGCTCACAGGAGCACTTCATGGCTCGCTCTGCTTGAGCTGTAGCCGGGCCAGCTGCACTGCCGTTTCAGGAGGCCCATGCCGCTGAACCACTCAAACAGCTCAGGTCCACCTACCACGGGCTGTGGCTGCAGTAGGTGGACTTGAGTAGTTCAGATTGTCCAGCGGTAGGGGCGTCGCTGCTCCTCATAGTGACACCCCAAGGTGTCAAACCAGTGAGGCTGATGCCGCTTATTTTTTTCTAAAGTCTTCAATAACAATAGCTTAAATTGCTGTTGAAGAAAACATGACAACAAGTCGTGGGTTTTGACCATTATTAATTAGTGCCTAAAATAACTGTGTTTCTGACACTCCACTGAAGTTATTTAATTGATGTTTCTTGCATGTAGCTCAAGATAAAAGGAATATGTTTACAGTCAGAGTTGATGGATTTTAAATCATGATTAAAATAGATTATTGAATCAGCAAGTAAGAATCTTTTAAATCATTCATTTTCATTTGCTGTTTCATTTCTACTTGCTAGCTGTTTTTCCTAAAACTCATGTGCACAAATGACTATTTAAAACATGTTGCTTTGCAATTAAATATAGCTTGTGAACTAAAAGCAAGGACTATTTTGCTAAACTGGCAGATGCCCATTATATTATTACCTACATAATTTCATTCCAAATGAATGCGTATTGAGCCTTCTGAGATTTTAGTATTTAATTGGTGAGAAGATTTACTAGATGTCATTATAATTTTTTTTTAAATCTCTGTCTTATGTTAGGCAATCTATGAATGGGAACTGATGAAAGCACAACTGAGACTTCTGTCAGCATTTTGAATTGTTTTTATTTGTTAAAGTTAATAATATGCATACAACTACAGATAAAAGGTCTGTTTAGCCCAGTCTCTTTTTAATACGCACTAATAGCAGACGCCTAAGAAAGAATATAATAATGAAGTAAGCATATAGTAATACTTCCCCAATGTACTCTACTGGTCTCTGGAGGTTTGTAGCTTACGCACTGTATCTGAGTCAAATATGCTTTTGTATATTTAATAACCTGATAACTTTTTTCTTCCTTCCATTTATTTGTCTGAATTCTGAATGCTTTATGAACACGAGAAGATTTTTAACATCTATTCCTATAGCAAGTGTTTTCAGTGCTGAACTGCATGTTGTATGCAAAAAAAAAAAAAAATCCTTTTGCTGTTTTAATCCTGCCACATGCGGGTTTCACTGATTTCATTTTATTTCTGTTGGAAGAAACAGTGAATAGTTATTTCCTATTTGCTTTTTCAAGCTACTAAGAATTTTATAAACTCCTATCCTTTCCCTCAGTCACCGCTTTAGATGCTGAAGACTTCTGGTCTATTTAATTGTTCCTCATGTGGAATGTGTTCTGTATCTTTGATTATCTTTTTTTGACCTTCTCTGTACCTTTTCTGGTCACTATGATATGAAGGGATCTCATTTGACGTGGGTATGCCATGCATTTATGCAGAAAACATTCTCTTGTTCTCTATTGTTCTTAGTAATTCCTGGCACTCTAATATTAAGTAAAGCCATCTGTAAAATGATATACAGAGAGGGGAAAAGTAAGTTCACCAAAGCACCATTTGCTTCCAAAACTAGTTGGTCTGTTCAAGAAACAAATAACCATAGTTAGTGAATTTAACTAACAGTTTCGGGTCATGTACCACTCTTTTTTAGAACTAAGAGATCTCATTGTCTCCTACTTGGCTCATATAACTAGAAAAGAAACTTCTACTATGTTGTGTTGATATGATAGTTTTTTATTTCCTCATTTCAGAGTTGATTTTTTTCTAAGCAGAACAAGTTAGCTGGACACCAGTAGAGATGCACATGTTTTTATTACTGGGATTTATGTTAGGGTGATTTTTTTTTTCTTCTTTTTCATCAGATCTTTCTGTGAAATAAATGATGCCACATACCCTTGGAAAGAAGATGCCAGACTAGTGGGAATCATACTGTAAACTGAAATGACAGTTTTCTTGCTCTTAATCTCCTACAGGCCTGTGTGCACACATTTTTCATTTAAAGGTTAATGGTATTAGAATTTTTTCCAGCTCAAACTTAATGGCACTGTCGAGTAGTCTCACATAACAGAACAATGTTAACATATCTGTATTAATTTTCCTCCATTTAGTATCTCCATACCATTAAAATTTGATACATGTAAGTGTCAGTATTCATAAAATGTTATATGTCCTTTATGTCCCTTTTTTTTTTTTTTTTTTTTTTTTTTTTACTATTACAGAAGTTGTCATTGCCTGGACACAATTTAGATACTTAAATGACATGAAATCTTTCTTGTTTGAATATTCAGGTGTATTAAAAGCGGGGAAAAAAATGTTAGCACAATTCAATGTTCTCCTTGGCAATGAAGTTTGATTCATTTATGATAGCATAAGAGATTTTGCAAACCTTCACGGTCAGCCCTCTAGCTTTCTTGCACATTCTGACAACCAATGAAGTATGATTTTTTTTTTTTTTGGTTGGCTGATTTTTTAGTTTTTTTGAAGAGGAATGTCATTAGTTTTGATAGGACTTCTAAGTGACAGAGAATGATCCATCATTAACAGTGTGTGATCTCTTGAGGACTGAGAGGTCTAGTGCTTATGGTTCTGACCACTTTCTGTTGCAGTCTTTCCCAGAAGTAGTGCAATCAGTGATGGTATGGTTGCCTCAGCACCTAATAACCTTTCAGCTATAGTTTAGTGGCACTGATAGGTGACAGCTAAGCCTTACGCATCCAGATCCTAGATGTAATAGTTTATTTCAGTGAAACTGTGTAATTTATGTCATGTTCCTGTATTTTTTGTGTTGTGCAATAGCACAAATAATGAATTTGCCAGAAGCAGACAGTAGAAGGTGTAAAATCAATGCTAAAATTTGTTTGACAATAAGCAAGGCAAGATTTGCAAGGAGAGAAAGGTTTTTTTCTATTAGATGAAGAGAAATAGTTGGAAGAAACAGGAAAGCTTTCAGGCCTACAAGCATACCCTGTCAATATAAGAACCCGTTGCTCCAAAAATCTCACCCAGAAACACTTCTTAGAAGCTAAGTGACCTTTAGGTCTCTATGAAAAGTAAAAGCCTCAGACATTTCATGTTTTCTGCAAGAATGTTTTAGCTATGCTCTTCCTTTCCAAGGAGCTCTGACTTCAGCAGAAATTTTGTAACATCTCAGCATGGATTTTTATCCCTGGGGCAAACCTGCACCATACTGTATTTAACTAACACTTTCTCTTTCAATGCTTGCCTTTATTACTCTTTAGGCTATGTTGTGCATGTTTGCCTCAGCTGGGGATTCAGGCTTTCATTGTAACTGCAGAGCGAACTTAGATCTACATTTCATCAACTCTAGGTCACCCTGTGTAATGAGAGTATTTAGCTAGAGGGTGAATAGACAAGGGAAACAATGGAAAGAGACTTCACTAGCCTATTGAATCAGACCTGCAAATAAATACTGAATGTTTTGTGATTGTGTTCTTAACTACTGTGATTATAAGAACATGTAGTGTTTTATATCCTGATAAAAAGGTTTTTTCAAAGATTTTTTTAAAGACAAAGGCAGGCTATACACTGTACCAGATGAAATATCTGATTTTGTTGCAGTCTTTTCTCATTGCTGGTCTTTGTAGGTCCCTGTGCATCGTGTAGAGAAGCTGCCTATTTTCAAAACAGTAAGGATATATCTTTAAGCCGATGCATCTTTTTAACCATATTAGAGAAACCTGGTACGGTGTAAGAGCTAGATATTATTAAATCTATAATATGACTGTTTACATTTGTCAAGAATGACTGGCAAGCAACAGTAGCAGAGACAGGCGTAACCACTTGCTTCTGAAATCTATAGACATCTGTTTTAGAGCACTGGTCTATTGCAGGAGCATCTCAAAGTTGTCACACACGCTCTCCCAGTAATGAAGCGCATTTCAGGAAGACCCTGCTGTTAAACAAAGGATCTGATCACTAAGGACAGTAAAATGAATCCTATTGGTAGGAAGAAATTTGGCTGGCAGTATTGCCTAGACCTACTGCCTGAAATACAAGTATCTCCCTTCTCTAAATTTGTCCTTCCTTCTTAGGTTTTTCCCGTTTTTATTCTGCTCTAGCCTTGGGAACATGAGCACCAGGATGGTAGAGAGTATGGTTATGTCCTTAAGATCCAAGTTGGGCTATTTTGCTTCATGTTAGCCATGCTGCCCCTTCCCACTTGCACATCAGACACTATTTCCCAAGCAGTGTGAGCAGTCCTGGCTGGTTTGGGATCCTGTCCTGTGTTCAGATGTTGCCTTTGCCCAAGAGGCAGTGGGAAGCCCTTTGCTTCCATGTAAAGTTGTCAGGTGTTGAACATTGGCTGCTAATGTCTGCAGTCCTAGTCATTTCAGTGGTATTTTTTTCCCTGACATCAGTTAAAAGAATCACTGGCAAGTGCTAAAAAGACAGCCTGATCCTGTAGCCCATACAGAGGATGTCAATAATTAACAAGCTGTGCCCTCAAAGGAAAGCGCAAAGAGAAATGAGAGAGAAGGGACACAGTGGCTACCTGAACGATCACTGTTCTTAGAAAGCTGGATACTAAGAACTTAACAGTTTTGCTTAGCACCTTCAAGATATTCAAAACGCAAAGATGATGATAAATGTGGTATAGTGGCAGAGCATTGGAACAGGTTGCCCAGAGAGGTAGTGGAGTCTCCTTCCCTGGAGATATTCAAAAGCCGTCTGGATGTGATCCTGGGAAATATGCTCTAGAGGACCTTGCTTGAGCAGGGAGGTTGGACTAGATGATCTCCAGAGGTGCCTTCCAACCTAAACAATTCTGTGATTCTGTCAATCTGTGAAATGAGATAAGCTGTCGTGGGGTACAATTAAATGTATGTAGAAGAATTGTGTTAAATTCGTAAGGGCAGAATATAAATTAATTTGAGCTGTGCTGCTATAACAGGTCTCCATGTGGATGCAGGTCTTTGTGCAGATGGAGTTCCTTCTCAGTCAAGCTCTTTGGGGAAAAATCTGTAATGGGAGCTTGGACTGTCTACTGCAGCATTTCGTGCCATGCTGCCTGGTGGAAATCACAGCCCTGACTTATGTGTCTCCTTCCCTTCTGTGCACAAGGAGCTTTTGGCACTTGAAAATGAGACGTACCAGAGTCCTTGCTTTACTAAATCGTTCACGTGAAATACTTAAAAGTTAGTTCTGAGGAGGAACTGGAACCCATGTTGCCATTGCCTTAAGTGAGTGCTGTGGCTGCTGAGTGACGTGCTGCTCTGGTGTTTCCACAATGGTTATCTAATGAAGCCACTGAAATAGAACAGCTTCAACAGCAGGAGTTCGGTAATGCTATTACAGAATGCTCTATAGCATGCTCTTTTTCCAAGATAGATCACATGCTGTTATTTCCTGCCCGTATTTCTATCTGCTGTAGGTTCTGTTGAACCATTTCTCTGTCTTCACTGCCATTTTCAGCAAATTTCAATTTCATAACATACACAATTTTAATTGATATGTCCTTTCTCTCCATTTTCCAGACCATTACAACAGTGATAGCGTGCTCCAGGTGATTTCATACAGATTATATCTATTGGCTGGGAAAGCTGTTAGTCTGCTCATCTCGATGTTGATATATTCAGTTCGGTGTATTAAAAGTGTATATTCTGTAGCACGGGGTACACTACTGAAGTCTAAATTTGACTTGTTTTGTCCAGCCAAGCAGTATACATCTATAGCCGGCAGTAAGTCATGCCAGATCTCAGGGGTTCACTGGAAATGGACTTTGCTTAAAATATATTTTCATACATCTTCACGAGGGTATATGAAGAAAAGTACCCACCAGAGGCCTGCATCTGAGGGTACAAGTTACCAGATAATAGGCTGTTGCCTGCAAGAGAAGAGAATTAGTGAAAGAGTTATAGGATTGTGTATACACATTTACCCATTTCAGCTTCAGTGGAGACTGCAGCTATTCTGGGCCTTCTGTAGTCTTGAAAAAGCAATACCACAAGGATATAATAAACTTGCAGACTAAAGGCAAAAGATCATGTGTGCAATTTCCCACATCCTGAAAAAACCCCATCAAGCTTAACATTTTTTTTTTCCTCAAGACATGCATTTCTTATACAACCAAAGGGGACTAGTAGACTACTGTGAAACTCAGCAAAACAGGGGTGTAGCAGAACCAGACAAGTCAAGCAAACTGCAGAAATAAAGAATACACCTAAAGAAAGCCCCATCACTAGCAAGGGGTAATCCTATTTATATTGAAGGTGCTGTGGCTTGAGGCAATTCCCTGATCCTGGCTGTGACAGTAGCTCACAGGGAGAAATCACCTCTCAGGCTGACTTCCACATGGGAATTTCTGGGCCCAGCACAGACCCATCAGCAAACTGTTGTCTTGATGCAAAGCCCTGTTCCATAAGGGGTTGCTGTCTTCAGCAGTGGCTTCAGTTTATATGCTGGCTTCGTGTTCCTTGTAGCCTCAGAGCTCCACAGGTAGCTTTTTAGCTCTTAATTGTTGGTTCCAGTGCTACTGCAGACTGTAGTTGTTGCTACTTGACAGTCTGTAAGAAGACTATTTTCAAAGTTAATTTTTGGTCCTATTCAAGGTACCTGTGCTCTCTCCTTACCATTTTGCATTTTAGTGTTGGTCCTGTTCACAGTTTTATCAGAGAAGCCAAAGACTAAGCAAACATGGAGAGAGACCATCCTCTACTACTAGGAACAGATGCTCTTGTTTTGGACATAAACCAGCTTTAAATTTAGGGCTAGGATGTGAGCACAGGCTGGATAGTCATTTGCCTGTGGAGGATATGATGTGTATATAGCACACACTGTACTCGTACATAGGTGATGCATATATTACCGTGTATCTTTAGGCTAGTATGAGTCAGACCAAATGTTGCGTTAGTTACGTTTCACTTGCCATCTCTGCACTGGTCTCTGCTCCTTTTGTTAGTGCAAGGTCCCTTTCCTGTTAGCCAGACAAGGGCAATTCTATTCCCTCAAACAACCAATGTTTTGAAGACATTCTTTGGTACTTAATTTTCTCCTTTTTTTCTCCAAGTTAGAGTGCAAATGCATGAACACGTCATGAGAAAAAAAACTATTTTTGTGTTACTTCACACCTAAGTAAAGCTAGAGAGAGCTAGCAATCTTTCTCACGCACATGCACGCACACACCCACATCCACTCCATCCCCTCTCCTCCCTGTGCACACACTCCTTCGTTCTTGCATAATACTCTTGAACGAAGAAGAGTGGGTGGACTGAAACAAACTGCTACATGCTCATCTGCACTAAACAGCTAAATCTTTCAAAATTTCCCAGCCTCTACTGTTGTCTATACCACGGTTGATAATTATGTACATGTCTGTCCTTTCCAAATTGCCTGTTTCTGAAAGGTTAGGTCAAATTACAAGCTTTGTCTATTTTTAAAGAATTACAGTAACCTTTATATTTGTCTGCTTTCTTTGTATTATGAAGCTTTTCAAACTCTTCTTAGTACTGCTGCAGTGTGGAGATGTTTCATCTGTTGATTAATATGTTTGCTCTTAGGCAATGCAAGTTCAGCTGTATTAAAATTTGGTAATACAGAAAGATAAGTACCAGATATTTATAAGATACCAGAGCTTTTCAGCACATAATAATAATGACTTATTTTAGAAGACCATCAAGCACAGGACATGACCTCAGCGCTAAAGACTTTGCTAGTACTGTTTGTTAGTGCAGTTACGAGGAACTAGCGCAACTGGAAGGCATCAAAGCTTATGTTTTGCAGAACAGCTTGTTTTGTAGAATTTCAAAAACTTTTCCTTCAGTGATAGATTCCCAAATTCATGTGCTAAATAGCTTCCCTCATCCCCAGCACTCCTTTGCTGTCCATCTAATCTGGTGCTGGGTTGGGTCCAGAGTTGGTGGGTTGAGTGGAGATGCACAGAGCTCTGCAAGGGCATGTGATCAGAGGTTTATTCTTCTTGCAATCAGTATTTGAGCAATGGGAAGAAACATCACCTCTTGTAGCCTCTGGATCTAGACACGTTGCTGTGTCCTCCTTGCAGCAACCAGTGAGCAATAGAAGCAAAAAATGTAATTACCTAGGAGCACTTTGCAGATTTCAGGGAGGTTGCCGGTGTGTAAAAGTCAGTCTGCTCACTCTCTCAGTGGCTTCAGTGGGGCGTGTTGAGAAGACCACTGCCTTCTCTCCTCAGAGGAGGTGAGATACGGAGGGAGCTGGGCTTGGTGAGCTTGAGCGATGGTGTTAGGAAGGGTGGAAAGGTCAGGACTAACCCTGACTCAGTCTAGAGGTTGATAAACTTTGGCAGTCACTTTGTTTACTATGATGAAACTTGAAACTGGGCATGTTCTATAACTTTCAGAAATGATGATAAAAGACTTGGTACATGTACTGGACTTGGCATTTTACTAACTACACAGGCCCTTCAGCCAAGCCAGGTTTACTTAGCATTTGGGAAGCCCTAGTTTAACCCAGAATATGTGCAGTTCAAAAGTTCAAGTGCTAGTTCATAATCTCTTCCATGCTGATATTGCGTACAAACATCCACAGTATTCACTGTCATCACCCTCCGCAGCTTTGCCTGGCTTGACTTTGCATTACAAATCTCAGGTACATCTATAATTTCAGCTTTCCAGTTGCTAGATAATGAAATCAACTAAACATATATTTGACTGTCAGTTTTTGTGCCAACCAAAGGAGAAAAAAAAGCATGAATGAGCAGTCTGCACATACATAAGCAGCTTTGATGGTAATATTTTCACAGAAGACATCGTTTTTGGTAATTGTGTGACTTCTGTGGCCTCTAGCTCTAAAATACGCTGTGAAAGTGTGTATTTTCTTCCTCCTACTTATTCCTGTTTTTCAGTAGGGAGTCTAATTTGTACGATACCTGTAACATTTCACAGCTCATTTCATCTTCCTTATTACACCCACTCTTCATCATTCATAGGTGCTCCAGTTACTCTGTTCTGTAGCTTATTACCGAATGCAGTGTCAAATTTAAGGATACCTGATTAAATAAAAGTAGCAAATGCAGTGGGCCTGCACTAAGCCCTGACAAGCAAAATGAATGTGTTTCTTTCTAATTAAAAATACGTATATGTGTTTCACCTGCATAGCATCTTCAAAATGTACTGAAGGCCTGTAATGCAGGCTTCTCTTGCCTTAACAAAAGGGAATGTTTTTATCAAAAGTGTTAACCATTTCTGAGTGACCCTGACACACACACAAGCTAATGGCTTCCCAGCTCTGGAAATCAAAAGTCTCTCTGTGGAAGGCTATTTGCTGAGGAGCTCAAATGAAGTGAAACTGCCACGAAAATATGATAAAGCCGCCAGCTGGGATTGTGGCTGGGGTTTTTTACACTTGTGGAAAGACAATGGGCATGGGAGGGACTCTGACATTTCTGCAGCGGATACACGGGTAATTTAACTAAACGTGTATTTGTATTTATAAAATGAGGATGATCTGCAGCCCACAATTGAAATACTAGTGGAGAATAAAATAAGGAGTCTCTGGTTTATAGGCAAAGGATGGAGATAAAAAGGCTTAGTCAAAACTGACTGAAACCTGTAACTACATGTTGTCCATGCTCTTACAGTTCAGAGTATGATCACCTTGTGAGCTGGTAACACCTTTTAAAATGTGGTATTAAAACAAAGTATTTTCAGCATGATCTTTGTATGTTATATGTCTTTAAAAGATCATCAGGTTTTTTTGTGTGTGTGAAAAATTTGGTCACAAAACTGAAAAATGTAATGATTGGATCTTTATTATTGTCGTAGGAAGACCTGTATTTCAGAATGACTGTTCATGAGAGCTGGAACTGGGTAAAAATGGGATGTATTTTAAGTGTGAAAGACTGTTAATTGTTATTTTTACTCTCTTATGCCTAGTATTCAAAAAGCCTCTCTGGTTTTCCTCTGTGCCACGCCAGCAGGAGGACAACTTGCCCCAGGGTAGTACTAGGAGATTCTGGATATTGGCATCAGCCTTTTGGGTTTAAGCACAGAGCTGCTAGATGTTTTTCCTCTATAAACAATAGTGATCTTTATGAAAACCAGTTTACAGAAGGAGACAGTGTATCACAGTATCTTCCTTAAAGCTGAACACTGAGCCAGAAGCAGAAGTCTCAGTTTTCCTGATTCTGTCTTTGTGATACCACGCTCTTGTTTGCCGTGCTATCCCTCTGTAATGTAGTAATCATAACTCAGAAGGCAGAGTAACCACTGTATTCCAGTTAATTGAATCAAATGTTTTCACCTAGTTGGTTTAATTTTTTTTTTAATGTACTGTTAATTCATTAGGCTCCACAGAACATTTTTAATAGAGGTAGCTTCAGCTCAGACCAAATTAAGGTAACCATACAGAAATTCTGCTATGTCACCAAAAAATACATCTTTAAAAAGGTGATTTAAAGTATAAAGTTGGCCAGCATCAGTGTAAGGGGCTCTCCTGGACGTGAACAGCCTGCCAAGTGCTGCAATTGCACCTCAGCAATGCCCCTTGCAGGTCACTACCGTGTTTTTCCACAAGTATAAAATGACCACAACTTGATAGGCTCACTCTACTCAAATCTCTGATTTATTCTTTCTCCTCTTTTATTTTCTCCCCAGGGAGACAAGGGGACAAGGGGAAAAGGCCAGGAAGTTTTCATGTAATTTAATGTATACAAAGAGATTGCATTTTCTTGAAAGAAAAGTACTAAAATCCATTCATTAATCTGCCACTAACTTCCAACAAGGATGCTACAGGTCTCTTCTTTTTCATGCCACATCTCCAGGTGATCTTGTCAGAGAATATGGCTTCTGCTATCACGCTTATGCCTTAGGTGTATGTCTCAAAGAGTTTCCAGCTCTTTGGTCCATACCCCCCTCTCCACCTTTCCTGCAGGCTCTTGACTTGTATCTTGCCTTTAGGCTTATACAGGCCATCTTCAGTTCTTGTTGTTACTTCTTTCTGAACATTTTCCTTGGTGGGGCTTTTTTCGTTTTCACAGAACTAAAATTCTGTCCTGTGTTTTCTCATATCTTTACTACTGCACCTTCGTCTTTTAAAATGCTATCTTGGCTGCTCGCTCCCCCGTTTTATAACAAAGAAATAAGGCATCCTTTCCTGAGCCTTTCCTAGCTCAGGTTTCTGACTGTCACCACTCTCTTTGGATCCTTTCTTCTCAGCAAGTGATTTGTCTCATTTATTAGCTACTTTTTATGTAGTATGTAGCCATTGACCTCCCTCACATTTTTCTTTTTTTCTGTGTCATTAGCCATGTTTGTTACATGTGCCCAAGGGCCGTGAAAAAACAGTCTTCTGTGTGGTCAGGACTTGCAAAACAGAATAACCTAGGAGCAACCAGTCTAAGTGCGGGAAAAAAAGATTCAAGGAGGAGGAACAGGCATAAACATGCAAGCATAATGAACCAACATGATGGCACTAATGGGTATGTTTTTGCATATTTTATGTTAAGTGGGTTTACTTAGGTTTGGCAACCAGCTCCCCTGACATGGAGAAGTAAGGAAAAGTGGGCAACATGTGGATTTCTCTGTCGGGGAACTGAGACAGAGAGAGACAAGGAGATGAGGGACGAAGGAGCCAGCTCCAGTCAGAGACACCCAGACAGAGCAGGGAAAAACTCTCTGAGCGTCCACCTTCCCTGCTTGCCTGCTTTTGCAGCTGCTCCTCCTATAGCTGGAGTCTCCAGCCAGACTTTCTCAGTCATCTGTCTCATCTTCTATCAAACGCCTCTGCGCTTTCTCCTCCACTCCCTTTTCTGCATAGGAAGGCTTTCCGCAGAGCTTCACAGAGCCATTAACGCTCTCCTCCTTCGGATCTCTCCCTTAAGCTTCTCTTTTGCTTGTGGCCCATGAAATTCTCACCAATTGTTAAGTGGTTGGGGGGGGCGGTCTGTGTGTGTGTGTGTGTGTGTGTGCGCGTGCACGTGGTGTGTGTGTGTGTGGGTGTGTGTGTGTGTGTGTGTGTGTGTGTGTGTGTAGGGGGAAGAGGGACTCTTCTTGGCATGAAATTCACAGTGTTTATCATGGGCACATGTTATCCTCAATTGCTTTTTGTACCCACATGTTGTATCTCATCTTTTACAGTCATATTGCAACCACTGGGGTACAAAGTGTTTTAAAACGTCTCTGCAACACATGGCATAGAGTCTCTTAAGACATCAACATACTGGTGTACCTCTAAGAGCTAAAAGTGGATGTGTGGGTTTTTTTTATCCTAAATAAAATAACTAGTAAAGAGCTCCAGTGCTTGCTCTGATAGTCATATTATGCAGTAGAGCTAATCCCTATGTGGTGTGGGTTTAGCTCTATGTTTAGTCTCTGCAGAGGAAAACAGTCCTTCACTTTCCTGTTTTTAATTCACTGCTTTTTATTTTTCCTTCTCCTTATTTTCTCTCTTAGTTCTCCCATTTTGTGCTTTGGCCATCTTTTCCCTCATTGCAACGTTTTGGTGTTGGGAGAGAACTTTGTTTAGAGTATTTGAGAAGCTTTGCTGAGATAAATTCATTTTGTTTATTTTCTCTTTAAGTCATCCATTTACTGCAGCCCTCTGGCTGCAGGCCCACAAGTCTCCTTCACCACCCAAGGCCCATTTAAATGGTCCCATTTAAATGGTCCCATCATGTCCGTGATGCAGCAATGCCACAGAAATCATCTACACGTTGCTCACCTGCACTGCCTGAGCCTAATGGTGCTCATCCATACTATTCCTTACATCCAAAGAGGGAGGATAAGAGAATAATCCTTTCAGCCTTCACTAGCAGGGTCTTTCAGATATGTGTTGAGTTTTAAAGGCTTTATATGTAAATTCTCCTGTTTTTTTTTTCCTGTCTATGAAAATCTCTTCCAAATCCCTCAGTTGCTAATGACTGTATTTGCTTAGGCTGTCATTCCATACTATTTTCATTTTAACTAAATGCCTTCTTTAGAGTTAGTCCATGTATCTTTTTGTAACGAAAGAATCTTTAGCATATAAAGGCTTGCTTTTAAATTATATTTTTTAAATTTGAAATTTGATTCTATGCATCTATCTTCGCTCTCTCTGTGACATCTTACAAGGATTAAGTAAATGAGATCTCCCAGCTTTTTGCAAGAAGTGAGGAAAACCAGTGATGACTGGTGATGACCAGTGATGATTCCCCTAATCCTGGGTCTGGCCTAATTTCAGCCCCAGTGGCATGGTGACGTTATCCCTGCCTGCAGAACTTGGCCATCTTCACTGTGTTTGCTGTGCATTTCTGCCTGACTTAGGCCAATAGGGTCCAGGAGTTTGTCCTTGCAATCATGATGCAAGAATAAAGTGCGTTTTTTTGTTTTGTTTTATGACAGTAGTGTACCCTGCGATGCTGGAGAGTCAGCTATCTTGCTCACAGGATGCTCTAATGAAGCGCGTTTTCAGAAACACTTATAGCATGAAGCACTAGATGTCAGTGTTATTTAAAAAAAAGATGTGTTTTTATTTAAACCTCGACGTGCAGAGTGCCACCAACAGCATGATTAGGCTGAACAAACTAAGAAGGGGCAAACTACAAGTATTTTGAAACAAATGCAGTCCAGGAACCCTTGCTTCAGTCACTTTTGGATGGGAATGGTGAGTTATTAGCATCACATACACATGCACGTGGCTTGGCAGAGGAAGTTCACAAGATATAGGGACAGTAGGTACTTTAAGCCTTTGTAAGACTGATGAGTTCTCTATTCTTTGAGTCTCTGTAAAAGCAATGGGTTCTTAAAGTAGATGAGATCTTGATTTTTTGAGGCTTTTTCCCAAGCTCCTGAACAAAGCCAGATTTTCCCCTCATGTAGATCTATACCATCATAATTCTGTTGCTTTCATAAGGTGTGGCCCAATTTGCAGGAGAAGAGAATAAACAGTAACTACATCTATTAGAATGTGTTCTTAACCAGGTGAAATGAACCACGAATTTCAGGTAGTCAGCGCCTGGTGCTTAAATCCCTCTCAGCATTATTAATATTTAATATTGGCTTTGAGGACAACTTAATTTTTATTTATTTTTGAACGCAGTATACAGCAATGTGGATCACTGTTTTTTTACTGGGAAATAAAAACAGAAAAAATAGTAAAAAGATTCGTCAAAACTGATTGATTTAGGAATAAATCTCCCTACACAAATTCTATCTCTAGCTTCAGCTATCCTCACAAAAGAAAAATATCAGACTTTCCTAGCATAAGGGCTTATACTAGCACTGAAATTGCAGCTTCAGGGCTAGGCAGCCTATCAACAAATAGAGGCAGGGCACTAAGCTTAAATATAATGAGCTATGACACCTATATCTAATAAGTGCTCTATATTTGTTATATATGGGATGGAATGGAAAGACAGACAGTCGAGTCTTACCAAGATGTGTTGTGTATGCATTTCATTAGTACTCATATGCAGTCACTGAGTGTTCACATAAGGTCACGCTGTTCATCCTGTTATTGAGTTACAATAAATATTACTGGGAGGATTGCACTAAATAAAAGGAGCACTAACTTAAACAACTTAAGACTTTGATTTCCGTATTTAAAAGTATACGGTACTTTTGATCAGATTAACTTTGCATTAAATATTTTTCCATAAAAGGTTTTTCTTTTCTTGCAATAATCTATCCTGTGAAACTAAATCTGTATTTCTAAGAAATCAAAGTGAAAAAAACAGATTTGAAATTTCTTGAAATTTGAAGACAATCACAGCTAAATGGGAACTTCCTAGCTTAGGCTCCTTGCCCACTAATTTAGATCTCATGTTAATTTTGCAGATATGCAATTTTTTTTTAGTACTGAGATATTTTTGTCAAACCTGGCTCACTCTTCTCTTTACGTTGTCTGACATTTTACCATCAATTTAAAAAAAAACTATAAAAAAATCTATAAAAGTCTGGATGTTTTAATAGTTTCATAAATTTGAGTAATTCCAGGCTGGCTGCATAAGGGCTATTGCTGATGTACTTTCCTCCTCTCCCCATTCTCTGAGTTTGTTAGTGGCTCAGTTTCACTTCCTTTCATTCATAGCAAAATCTCCATTGCCACTGCATAAGTGTGAGCAGGCCTCATCTTTCATAGAGAAATTCAACTTCCATGCAAGTGCCTGGCAGGGAGATAGGCTGCAATGCAAACAGACTTCTGACGACTTTGATTCTCCATAAAACTTGTAGATCACATTCATCATGTCTTTCACAGTCACGCTCCCCAAACTTTGGCTTTTGGTTTAAAAAATGTTAAATTTCCCTTCTATTTCCCTTCCCTCCCCACCCCTCCCACCCCCATTTTGTCTGTCTTCCCACCTGGCTCTTAAAAGTTACAGTTGTAACAGCTATAATGATGATGAACTCTTACTTCCTGCATAATAAATGGGAAAATGAATTATAGAAGACCCAGCTCAAAGCTTTATCTAAGACTTGCACAGAATCTCGTGAGAGTCACTTTTTATTGCTGTTAGCTTTGTTTGTCGCAATGTCTTTGGTGAGAGAAGCCCTGGAAATAGCCTGAAAGTCCTCCTTTTTTGCCCTTGCGAGGTTCATATGATTGGGATAGCAGGCACAAACTTTCAGTGTTTACTCAGCATGGAGTATTTTAGAGTTTGGCACTTTCTTACCTGAGGCATCATCAAGCTTAAAACCTTCTGTCAAGACACAGTTGTATTCTCTATAGCCTGTGAGACTGAAATGGATTAACTAGGAATTGGATTAGGGGACTGTCCCCCACCCCGTGAGTGATGGCTGATTCAGAGTCATCAGGCAAGGGGGTTATTGTGAAGTATGACTGATATGTCTTGGTCTGAGTTAGCCACACTTATATGTAAAACTGTGTATTTTGCTTCAAATATTGAAGGAGAGCCAGCATTGTCACAATAAGCAGGACCCTTAATGGGCGATACAGCTGCACGAGCCTTTAAAATTATTTTCTTGCTGAGAAAGGGAGTACGTGTTAGTGTTTCAAGTGGCTACGTATAGCAGCCGTTGGATTCCTTTAGCAAGAACTTCACCAGATATCGGTGTTATGGTGTACCTCCTCTCTTGCAAGGAAAGCCACCTTGTTACCCTTAAGGCAAATAAGCTTGCAAACAGTTCAAGTGCAACTCCCACATATGACTAGCAGTTAGGGTAACGCTTGCCAAAGGGTTGTGGCAAGCGTTGTTCATATCCCTGGCTTTGGAAGAAAGTGAGTCAGCGCAGCATGCTGAGGATAACAGGGCCAGTTAATCCATGTTCAAAATGCATACTTAGCCCAGCCCTGGCCGTGGTGGAAATAAGCAGGGAACTGTTGTCATGTCTCATCAGGAAAAAGAGCACTCTTGGCTCTCCGAGGTGTAGCGTATGCATTTTGTGTCTCAGCCCCACGAGGGTTTCCTGTCCAGTTCCCTGAACCAGGAATCCTGTTTCTATTCCAGAACTACCTGGGACTCATGTACATCATCAGCAGGACTGCCTAGGAAAGCAGAAATTTTTTCCAACCAGGCTAAAAGCAAAAAAACATCTCCTCCCTGCCCCTAAGAACTAAAAATATTTCAGAGCATTCCGTATATGCTCTGTTTCTTGTGTTGGTAGCCTTCTCGTCGCATGTTTACTGAGGGGAAAAATGCAGACTAAGTACTTAATATTAGAAAGAATTGTCCTCCTTTATGACTTGCCATCTATTTGCTCTTTATATTTGTTTCTAGATATAGCAGGAATAAAATTATGTGAGGAGGTGATTTACCAACTTTCTGCTATATGCTAGCATCTATATCACCTGTCAGTTTAGAGAAATATTTAGAATTACAACTTGGCAGTCTCGAGAGGAAAAACTGCAAGTGCCCAGAAGCAACTTTATCTGATTGCTTTGCCACTCAGCTTCACCTGAAGTGAAAAAAAACCCAATTCTTTACTCAGTTTCCAAAGAGTATTGCAATTGTTGTGGTGTCTGCATTATGATGAATGCAACCAGGTTATTGCGTCCTGATATTTTAAAGGGTGAGCAGCAGGCTGCTTGTCTTGCCTTGTGCCCAGCCTTCTGTATTTACACGTAGGGAACCAGAATATTTTTGAGTCTGAGGTGCTTATAAAGAATGACTTCCACTGGTACATGCTTACATATTGAGGGTGGGAGGGACTTTGTTTTCTGCCTTTGTACACTGGAGAGGATTTTTCTTGTCCTCGGTCTACAGGAAATTCTGTGAAACAACCACCTCGTTTCAGACCGTTCTCCATTATTGAGTGCACATCTCCATTCACAAATCTGAGTTTTGGCACATCTGAATGATGGTTAGCTGGAAGGTGAACACACTAACACATAAACTGTTATTCTTCTGTTCCTAGAAGAATACCTCTGAGAAGTGGTTTGGGTGCATCTGTGAAGCATGTAATGGATCTGTATGTGATCCTCCAGCCGCACACAGAGTTGCAAGTAGATTGTCACTCATGGGATGTTCAGGCAGAGTAACTTAGGGCAGTTAAATACTTTTCATCTTTCCCTCTCTTAATGCTTGTATTCTCTGCTAAGAATGTTTCTTATGTAGCTTCAGTCTTCACTGAAGAATAATACTGTAGTGAATAATGCTTATTGAATAGTATTTGGCCTGACCTCTGGGCAATGAAACAGTCTATTTATAAAAGAGTGCTATAGTAGTAAATAGAGGTTTTTCAGATTCCACATTAGTGCTTGTAATTACCAAGTGCTCAAGGGTAGGTCAGTGCCTAGAAAAGGCCTTAGAATCATCACTTCTTTAGTTCTTTACTCTATCATTGCCTTCGGTGCTAAACTGCATGGTAGGATCCCACTACACTCGGCATATGTCGGAGTCCTGGTTCTTCCCTCAGGTCTGGGATGTGGCTAGGTTTAACCAGAACCCATAAGCCTGGATTTCCTTCTCGTGGAACTAGAGAGAAGGAAAGGAATGGAACCGTGTCTTATCCTGCCATGGAATTAGGATACACGTCGGTGCACATCCCAACACCAAGGAAGCTCTCACGAGTTGTGTGTAAAGTTTTAGACATAGCCTGGATATCATCGGGAAATCACCCAGGTGCGCTAGAGAACTTGGGTCTTAATCTTTCTATACCTCAGTTTCCCTACCTGTTCAGTATGTGCACCGACACTTCTTTCCTAGGTGTGTTAGGGGACCTCACTATTTAAACTGCAAAGTCCTTTGAGATCTCCATCTAAAAGTCTTGCAATGTTTATGAAAGAACTACTCACAGTGCTGTGGGCTGTTCCTGCACTACAGCTCTACCATTAAGCTTTTAAGCTTTCATCTTGCACAAAAAGGATATGAAAAAGGAGGAACCTATTCCCCCTGCAGATCCTTCTGTTTGTTAAAGGTGCCTCAGCATTCACAGCTCCACAGGGTTGCACACAGGAATAATGTTTATTATGTTCAACTCGGATTCTGTCAGGTAACTTGTTGACTAATTACTCCTGAACTAGTTTGACGTTTCTAGCGCACGGATTTAAATTGTTCAGAAACGAGAAGGAGGCTTTTTGCTTTTCTTGTCTACCAACCAGTTAATTATTTCAAGAATAATCATCCCTCGGAGCCAGGATGGGAGAAACATAACTGAGCACAGCTTGTTATCCTGTATCAGTCCTGAATCCAAGGCACGAATCAAAGCCTGCTCCTGACATGGCACTGTAGTCCTTTATTCCACCCAAAATGAAATCCCACTGTGATATGTCAGTACAATATTTACTTTGTACTGGTTGTATCCCCGACTGCTGAGCAGAGAGCAAAGAACTAAGAAATCCTCATGCTGATGATAACCTTCTGTTGTCAAATAATTAGATGGTATTAACGATGACTGCACGTTCATATGGCTCCACTCTGGTCAGACTTTAGTTTAATTTTTAAACTTCACCTCCATCTTGTGGTCGTGCCAGACATTGCACGTAAGTCAGATGATTGAGGATCCTGGACAGTTCTGAAGTCCACAACCTCTCAGGCCTTCTCACTGGACAGCTTGTGTCATGGTACAACCATATCTATTGTAGATGGGTTTTTTTGTTGGTTTTTTGCTTGGTCAGTTGTTGGGTTTTTTTAGCCAGATGCTTGTTCCCCTGTGATACAGTGTCTTGTAGCTTGTAGCAAAGCTGTTATTTTTTTCCAAGTAAAGTGGGCTGGGCCATCACGTGGCAGAGGGAGGTTTCACGATGCAGCTGAAGCTGCTCTCTCCCACCAAAGTGGCAGTCCCACTCATCCATTTTGCCAGCTCAGTCACGAGGGCCTGCCCCCTTCCTTTGTACCACCTCGGCTATTCATAAGCTATTTGTTGTTTTTGTTGTTGCAGTGCAAATTTTTTCCAGACTAATGAGCTATACATGTTCGCCAAGGTGCGTTTTTAACATGACCAAACTCTGAGAGGTATTCAGCCATTACAAACTGAGTTTTCATGGATTTACAGCTTACCCACGTTTGGGTGTGTTTTCAGCAATGCCATAAAGCACACCTCCAGCGCGCAGCTTATTTTCCACTGGAAAACTCTGATCACCTTGAAGTTGCGTCTGGATGCAAACTCAACAGTACGTATAGCTGCTTCCTGTAACATTATATAGAGCATGTCTCCTACCTGGCAGGCCTAATGAGAGCTGGGAGAGGCAACTGCCTATTTAGCATCTTCTCTTTCAGTAAGTCTCCTTGGGTTACCACTGTGCAGTTTTTGGTTTTTCCCAGCACAGCTCCCCGCTGCTTTAGAAGCCAGTGAGCCCTCCAGGTGTGTTTTTCATGGCAGAGGCAGGCTCTCCCTGACTTGTGAAATAGTCAGGGACAGGGCTGAAAGTTCCCAACTGCTGCATGGGTCAGGAAATTGCTTTTCAGTAATGCAGAGGGGGAAAAAAAAGGGGAAGTTAAAAATGAAATATATCTCATGAACACAGAGCCTTCATTTTAAGGAATTACCTACATGGCAGCCATGAAAAGCTACGTATATTATAAGCAGGTATATTTTTTTTCCGTTAGCAGGTGTGTTAGAGCTAACGTGAATCTAATTTCTGCTACCATTCTGTCTGTCTGGATAAAAGAAGAGCATGCCTGTCTCTATGGTAAGACAGTGTAACCAGTAATTTTGGATTGCACGTTCAAATTTAGAAAACAATTTTTTCCCTTCAGAGAGCTTGATAATGTAGGAAAAGAAGGGATCAGTTAGCTTCCTGATGCTTTAATGATCCAGAAAATAAGATTTAATCAAATCAATTTGCCTTATCCATGGGCTCTAATCCTACACTGTTAAACTCAATAGGAGTTTTGATATCATCTTAAACAGGTGCAAATTTTAATTTGAAGTTATTAAATGTGAAAGGATGCCATATAAAAGGATATTAATGTTGTAGGGAACTCACTAAATAACTCATACCAAGTCCCATTAATCAAGTCACTAATGTTAAACCTTTCTATTATGCCCATTTTCTCCTCAGAATATTGCAAGTCATAGCCCAATAACTCAATTTATATCCTAGAAAATAAATTATATTAAAGAAACAACCAGTGTAAGGATGTGCATAAGGTTCTGTGACTTTATCCTTCTGGTATCTTTTACATGTCCCTATCTCAGTGCCTGTTCTGTTCTTTCAGTTGTCACAGTTCTTAGTCCCTTTAGTGTTACCTCATTTTATTGTGGATTTGAGCTAACTGTCCACTGTAAGAATCGGCTGTATTTCTCAGGAACATAACACAGTATTTGGTCCATCCTTTGGATCTTTGTTAGTGCAAAAGCAGTCATTTCTCTGTCAGTTTGGTAAAAATGAACAAAATAAGCAGAAAAAGTCTGCAGTGGGTTTCTCAAAATGATTATGTGTAGTGTAGAAGCCATGAGTAGTCCCTTTATCAGTACTGTTTGGCACATCATTTTTGTCACAGTATTTTTAGCCATACGTAAGGAAGAAACCATTGTGCAGCTTTTCAATATGCTCAGCTTTTGATATTCCTAGGGACTCCTTCACCATAACCTACCAAGAGATTACTCAAAAAGTGAGTTCTACTGCCCACATCGTGGCTTAATTACCCTGAAATAACAGCTTTGTTACTAATTACATAATAGTACCATCTACTCTTTACTGCAATTAAATTTGCAGTGCCTTGCTATTAGAAACTGTATTGTCATAATAAGGATGGTTTCCTTTATTTGCTTATGCTGAGTTGCAGAATCTACAATTATATGCACGGATCATCAATTCTAGACTTGTTTGTATAATTATAAGTAATTGAACATGAAAGCAATTTAGGAATATCAGACTATAAAGTACTCTGTCTATTGTGGAATTGGAATAATTAGTAGATTAGAGGGATGATTATCAGTTAAGAAAGAGCTTTATAATTTTGTGGTAATTCAAAGATAAACAAAAAAAAAACCCTGCTTCATGAGTTGAATAGTAGCTTGTCTTGCTTGCAAGCAGATACGGTCAGATTTTCAGTTATTCAGCTATCTGTATACCCAAAAAGATTTGGGGTTAGTCTAGTGTGTTGATAAATTAGCACAGTAATTTCTTCCAGTAATATATTTCATGCATGGTATTCATCCCTGTGAATACTTACTAGCATTATCAAAGTTATTAATACATTTTATTGCTACAAAACTGAATGAGAGGAATATTACATATAAAAAAAGCCTACATATAACGTCTTGATGTTAAAGGGTAAACAGAAAAGAGCTTCTCTGTGGAAGAAAACACTTTATTTGGAAGAAATAGGTGAGAAATTTGAGAGAGATTGGTGCAATGGAAAACAGATGTTTTTCTGTACATCAAAAACATATATCACAAAAATTTATGTATATGAAAGTATGTACTTAAATGGGCTCAAATGAAACCTGTGGACTAGATTGTCCATTGCTTTAGAGAACAGATGCTTGAACTCTGAGCAGGTTCAGACCGGTCAGAGCTGTGGGTTTCACTGGGTCATGCTGGTTGGTCTCACTTCACTGCTTTCCATCGGAGAAACCTCCCTGGAACCAGTAGGATCCAACTGCTGCAACTGCTCCTCCTGGCCACAGAAGGGGGTTTCACTGAGGGCAGGCTTCATCCTTTCCCCAGAGCTGAACGAAGGGAGAGGCGGTGTCCTCTGCAGATGTGTTAAACGCAGCTAGCATCTCTGCTGGTGTCACCATGGGCAAATGGTTTGAATGCTCAGATGTTTTAATTTATGTCGTGACAAGGACGTGGCTACTCCAAGGGTTAAGTCCCTCAGCATTAGTGACAGTAGTTGACTTGTTCCTCCTGATGGGAAGCAGGAGAGGGGCCTTTGAAGGTGCTTTGGGTCCAGGAGGAAAAATTAGCTCAGAATTCCAGAACCAAACGTCTTTATTTTGTTTTGTTTTGTTTTTTCCCCAATTCTTCCCGTAAAGAAGGGGGACCAACATAGTTTGCAGCATCTGTGCAGCCATGGACTGGAAATTAATAGTTGAATGTGCTGGCAAGTCTCACCCTTGCTCCAGGAGGGGGAGGGAGTTTTCTGTTTGTTGCAGGAATAGACCACGCAGAGGATGGTTAGTAGGGCAACCATGGCATAGCTAAGTGGTATCTCGGTCACCCATGGGTCAGCTGTTGAGGGGTACAAAGGGGATCAAAGCGAATGAACACCTGAAATGTCCCAGGAATATTGGTTCAGTTTGTACTCAGTTAAGTTGGTTGGTTGTTTTGGGGTCCCATAAATGGGTCTGATCATAGAAGACAAGGATTTAAGACCAAATTAATAAACTGGTCTAAGCAGAAGGATGGTTTCTTTAATTCCCATTTCTCAGAACAGAGGCTAGAGATCAAGTCTGAGCAACATTTTGTATATTTTTTTATCAGAGAAGCATCTCCTATGAGCTTTCAACAGCTTCATTTTGCCTGTATGTTATTTCTCTGGCCTAAAATACAGCAAAGCTGTAAGTGTTAAAAATCACAGAATCACACAGAATCGTTTAGGTTGGAAGGGACCTCTGGAGATCATCTAGTCCAACCTCCCTGCTCAAGCAGGGTCCTCTAGAGCATATTGCCCAGGATCACATCCAGACGGGTTTTGAATATCTCCAGGGAAGGAGACTCCACTACCTCTCTGGGCAACCTGTTCCAAAGATCTGCACATTTCCATATCTTCTTATATTAGCTTTGAAACTAAACCCAAATTCAAAGGAGCAAAATGATCCAAACTCAGCAAAAAACATAAAACGTTGGCAAAACATAACAGTCCCCACAATAAATCAAAGGAGGCTTGCTTTCAGTGTGATCCAGGGCTATGCTTTGTGTTGACAGTGACATTTCAAATCTAAATATGTCATTAAATAGCTCTGTGTGATTTAGAAGCCATGTGCTGATGCTCTATATAGTTTGTGTAGTACTGACATCTGGTGGCAAAAGGCAATATAAGCTCTTAAAATGTAGTCCAACAAATACAGCTATAACGATCTGCATGCTCTTCTTCTATTAGTATTGTTTCATGTTATTTTCCAGTAACCACAGCATATTGGAAAACTAAACAATCATTGAAAATTTGGGGCTCATCAATGTTGCCATAGGATAAATATTAAGTAATATCTAAAAGTTGATAATAATGAAAACCAGGTGACAGCTGCCAAGTGGTAATTAAAAATTGAAAAAAAAAAAAACAAAGATGAAGATGGTATTCACAGTATTAGGTTCCTTTTGGCTATGGCATCTTTCCAAAGCCATTTTCAAGAAGCAGATAAAAACATGAAACATTGACTAAAATACAACTTCTGGAAAATGCTGAAAGGGAGAATTCTCTTCTATTCTCTCCCTCTTCTAGTTAGGATTCAAAATCAGAGGGCATCCCCCAAAACACCGCAACGCCTCCAGAGGTATTTTAAAATTAAACTTGGAGAGCTCTTTATTTGCCTTCTGGAGTTGAAGATGTTAGAGTTCACATTTTCAGGATGATCCATATGGCTCTGAGGGTTAAGAGCTTGCTTTCTGTCCTTTCTTTTTTCTTCATAAAATCTGGTTCTGATGTAACCACCCGATTCCATGGTCGGGACTTCCAGAGAACTGCCAGCTCTTGGGAAATTCGTTACAGAGCTGTGAGGTGGCAACACTGAGAGTCAGAAACTGCACAGATCTCCATACGGCCACCCCTTGTTCGTGTGTACAACTGGGAGTTTAACCAGACCCTTGCGTTCCTCTAAAGACTGTCACATCTCTTACGGGCCCTGCCTGAAGTGTTTGTGACAGTTATTAGTTTCTCCCTGTTCATGAGAGTATGCCTTATGAGCTTTGGAGGAATTACTCCCAGTGTAAAGTTTCTTATTATTAGTCTCAATAAGTGATAGCCTAAACTCTCTGTGAAGCTGCCAGATTCCTATAAGTCAAAAACCATTTCTTGAAGGGCAGAGCTTGTAATCCTATCATATCTGCTAGGGGGCAACATCTGTTCAATAATATAATGCTAAGATCTGTAGCAGAGATATAGCGAGGAGGAAGCATGTAATAAAGATACAGAATTTTTTTTGCTTGTAGTAATTCAAGAATAAATAACACTGGGATTCCTCGAAAGCCAAAGAACAGCAATGGCCAGAGATCCTGAGCAGATGCTAGTTTATAGCTTCACATGCACAACTATTCATCTTGTTGATATATGCACAAGCAAGTGTTAAAACTTGGTCATACAGGTTGCACAGGGACTACACATGTAAGTCAAATTATGCAGAAATGTAGCTTCAGTGCCACAGACACTGTAGTATCGCTGCTACACCATGAAGTCTGATGACTAATTATCTAGCAATCTATTGCTTACATTTAGTGTCTTTACAGTAGGTCTTTAAGACTTTAGACTGAATAAAAAAAAATTCACTGTAAATGGCTGTAATGATTACAGCAGGACATCTGAAAATCTGCTTTGCGCAAAAAAAGGTTGCTTCATATTTTTAGGCCAAGCCCTATAGAGAGAGATGATTTGTACCTAGTTGTAACACAGGTATAGATCTGATTATGAATTTAAGATTAGAGAAATAAAGACTGCAAGTATCTCCACAGTTCATACACTTTATACATAATAGGGTGCAAGAAATGTATGTTAAGTAAGTAATGTAATTTATTTTCTGTCTTCATTAGCATCTTTGAATATATGCAAATGCTGTGCTGAGGCTATTCTTATATTCTGGTGATTGTAACGGAGTTACAGCCTGTTGTATACATTTCTACTCATGTTAAACTCCAGTGTGTTTCACGTAGCAGACATACGTTTAAAGTAGTTAGATTGCATTGAATTTGTAATATTTGATCATTTATGAAATTTAGCAACACAGATTCACGTATTTGTTCTAGGACATGCTTACATGCTGGCAGATGGTTAGTATACCCACTGGGAACATATATTTTGTGAACGCTATACTGGATTTACAAGAAGGAAGGAAATTCACTATGGAAATAATTCAAGAGAGAAATGGTACAAATAATTCAGTTTCTTTTATTAAAAAACATTTATCATCACCATCTCCTTTTAAAACCAACATACAAGCGTGGGTGCATTTACAGAGCATGAATTTCATAAAAGGCAAAACAGGCAAAGACGTAAGCAGATGAGTTATTTTACTTACCTGAGCAGTCCAATTGAGTTCTTTACAGGATATGAGCCCTGGGGAGTATGATGAGTGGTTTAATTAGTTTTGAGCCATCATATTTAATCATGCACTATGCATTTTTAAAGTGCTACATTCATTCCACTTCTAGGAAGGCTGTTTCGGGTCTTTTAATCATTAGTAGTTTATGAGACTTTGGAGCTCCAGATTCAGTGTGAAGCAAATCTGTTTAACTGGCATCACCACATACTTAAACTAAATGATTATTCTCAAAGTCAAACTTTAGACTTAAACGCAGCTGGCGAGAAGGAAGTGCCAATAGATATTTCTGAGCTAAAGATTTAATTGCGATATGGTTCATCTGCAAAGCAGTCAACGAGTTCCTTTATTTTATCCCTATGATAAGAAGTTCCAAAAGGAGTATGTAATAGGACAGCAGGCAAAGAAAGGAAATGCATCTGTAACGATTGAGTTCATTTTGATAAACGTATTTTTGAACCAGAGCTGCTAGAGGCCAACAGTTCTTTCTCAGACCTTTTTCCAGGTCAACTGAAATGTTTGGTTTACTTTTTTTTAACTTCATTCACTGAGCATATCTTATCACAGGAAAATAGTGACATCTTAACCTCTTACAAACTCCATTTGTACTGCATAGCTTAGGTTAATTTAAAAGGAAGGAAAAAGAGGGAGGAAAGACTCTTGCTATGTTGTGATTCTTGATTACATGCAAAGGAAAGGAAGATATAAATTACAGCTTTCTTGATCTTCCATGTGGAAGCAGCACACTTGCAATCAAATAACCCATTTTGGCCAGATTCCTTGCTGTATTAAGCAATTTTGAGTTGTGCTGATGCTACATGTTGTAAAGTCTGATTTGTATTTACGCACAGGGAACCTGCTAGAGGTTCCCCTCCCCGAGGAGGCGCAGAGGACCCAGAGTGAATTCAGTGCCCAAGTAAGCCTGAGACTGCATCTGGGAGGATGAGCAGACCAGACCTGTTACAGCCATCTTTGCTAGGGGTGTAGCTTTCTTTGACTGTCTGCTGTGGGATCCCTTAGGGCAACTCATGAGTCCTGGAAATAATCTCTTATTGAAATGATCTGGACAAGTCTCACTTCTTAGTGCTACTATTGCTTTGTGTACAGACTTGGGAAAACTTAACGGTCATTTGAGGTCAGTTTTGATATCTGCCTCTGAAAACGCACAGGTGAAATGCCTACTTTTTAATAAGCATTGAGGTAATCTTAAAAATCACTTCATCTAGCCTTTTTCATAAAAGGTTTGTCTAGTGAATTTCAGGAAATGTCTTTCAGGGAAGTCTCTTCCTATTAATGATTGCTTCAAAATTTTGAAGGACGAAGCCTTATGTTTAAAAAGAAAGAAAGAAAAAAAAAGGACGGGGGAGCTCATACCTTAATTCCAAATAGCAAATTAGTTCCACAGAGTCTGCACCACCTGTAAGAGAAAACAAGAAAAATGTTTTTCTTTACCCAATAGATGGCATTCCCATACAGAAGTACTTTGGAATGATGGGTGGTTATCAGCTTTCAGTCCTTATTAATTGCCGTGATAATGTTACGATAGAATGTAGAAGTTGTGGCAAACTGCAGCCTTCACAGTCTTTGCCCAGGAAAGTTTACTATCTAGATAGACAAGGTGATGAAAGGAAATACATGCCGAGGGAAAGGTAAAGTGACTTGCAGAAAGTCATTTATTATAGAACTAAAAATGTACTACTGCTCAGTGCCCTGACAGCTAGGTGGAGATATTCTAGCCAGTGATAGATTTAAGGTTCGCCGTCTCACAGTCCTTCTGATCTAGTCTCAGGATTCACAACTTTGCAGTAAAATTTATATTTATTGCTTCTAGCCCTGGAAGGACTTAAGATATCAGATCTGAAAACTGCAACAGTCATATATACGGGAAAGCTGTACTGGGTCACTTTTAGATGCTTCTAAATTTGTATCAGACAATTCTCTCCCTACCTAGACAGAGGATGAGTAATTTTCCCCTCACCGATCCCTTAAATTACTTGAGGTTTTCTGCATATGTGGAATATCCAGTATGTGATGGTATGCCTGTGGCCTAAATGTTTTGCTGGCTTTTGTTAAAAAAGATCGCGTGAAATCGTCTCAGGTTCAGGACTTCTTGACAGAACCTTGCGAAGCTCTCCAGAACAATGATTTCTCTTTTCTACCTGCAAACACTGATTCAGCAAAATCACAATGTTCTTTGGAAACAGTTCAAAACTGACAAGAACACAAGCGGGCTTTTGCTGAAAACCTGTTTGCTTTCCTTTGCCTGCCTGCATTCTTAGCAAGCTGAGAGCACAGTGTGCTGGCAGCTCCTCTGCTGGCACTTCTTGCTCAGGCAACAGGTCTCGTCTTAGGGGGGGCATGAGGAGCACACAGGAGAGGGTGGGCAATACGGGCATGAGCAGCAAAATTCTGCGCCATGATCCTTTTTGCCCCAAGAAGCCTGTATTCACTAATGCAGAGGGTGTGCCTCTTTAATAGCTCTTTTTTGTTGTTGTTGAAAGCTGGATTTTGGGAGACTGAAATACTTTTTCTTCCATGGTGCAACCAAAGCGTACATCAGAATCCTTCACAAATTGAAATTACCTTTTTTTTCCCCCATAGGGCTCAGTAGTAATATAATCACTAGACTATATTGCTAGAAAAAGGAAGAGTTGATACTCCAATAATCTTAACTTATATGTAGTCCTGATAAGTGTTGGCTGGGGGGAAAAGCTTTCAGCTTGAAAGATATTAGAAAGGTCCGGGATTTGCTGTCAAGAACAAAACAGCGCACGCTTCTCAAGAACCCCAAGTCCTCAGAGTAAGGCCAAGATGTTTTACACTAGCTACTTAAGGAGGCTTTCCTGAAATACAGGCACTGGGGAACATGGCCATAAAGCGCGTCTCCTAACGATGCTGCCTGAAGTCCTGACGAGAGGTGCACAAAGGCTGGCTGAGAGCAAGGCTGCAGCTTGCACTGCTGCAGAGATTCCAAGAGAAAATAAATCCAGTCTCCGCTGCTGTGAGCTCTCCATTCCCTGCTACAGAAGTGCTTTAACTTCCTTTCTTTCTTAACTGGACAAGCTACCCCACGCCTCTTTGAGGCACGATACAGAACCTGAAATCTTTCTGATGTGGTTTTCTTTGCAGTCCCTTAATTTTATTGCTCTCTGAATGAAAAGGCAGAGGTAATTAGTTTCTTTATATGCTTTTCCTCCTACAGGTACTATGGTATGATAATTTTCTTGTCTGCTATGCTACAGTTTTGGTAACCAACTTGGAATCTGCATCACTTACATTGTTAAAAACAAAAAAATCTGTTGTATTAGTAACAAAGTGATCTTGCAGTAATGACGTGAGTACTGGAATTCATTGACCTGAAGTTTTGTTGCTGGGGAAGGGAGGTGACTCTTTGGGTTGACATGGCTCTGGAGGCAATCTAACCAAGTAGAGAGCCACAGGTTCTCTGCAATGAACGTATAGGAGAGGAGGGAGGCTGGGATCAGGAGGTATAAACTAATTCATATTTTGCCAAAAGCACAAACAATCCACTGTTTCTTCAACTTTCAAATGTTCCTCAGGGGTTTCTCTAAAAGGTTTTTGAGTCTAATTGTCCTGTTGTGGCTGGATGTGTCGAAGTTGCCAGGCAAGATCCTTCTCTAGGACAAGACCTCACAGGCCATATTTTCGGTCCTTGCCTTCATGGCCAGAAATGTCACTGGTGCTCTAGGAGGTGTTGTTTCTTTGCTACCTGAACTCTCATAGCCCCACTGTTTAAAGGAGAACAACAAATATACAGGGATGCACAGACTGCATAGTGCAGGTGTGAAACACAACTCTCAGTACTGTTCTGGCTTGCCCTGACATACCAGGTTAGGGTTCTTCTCATCAGAAAGAGACTCTGCACACTGACATTTGGCAAAATCAGGAGAATGCTCAAAAAATTGTTGATCACACACAAGCAACCTGTGGGAGATCTTTAATAAAAAAAAAAAAAAGACTTTTTTAATGGAGATTTTAAAAATAGGAATTCTGTACAGTTTAAATTCTTGTTTTGGCTTTGACTTTTGCATTGTTTGCTTTATCTTCCCCTTTGCCCTTGATAATTGTGATTTTTTTCTTTATCCACAGATTAGGATCTAACCTGGGAGGGTTGGTACACAAAGAGGTTTAGTCTGTTCCATAACACCTACTGGCTACAGCTCACAACTCTACATCATGTGAAAGCCCCATTCAGAGTAAAATCAAATCCCGCAGAGTTCTCTGCAGGGAGATTGCCGTACCATCTCCTTGCACCTTTTGTGGAGGTGCAACCTCTTTTTCCAGTGACAATTTGGGAATTGTCCATATGTGTTGTCATTGATTTATGACATACAGACATCAGCTCTGCAGCTGAATTTAACTGAGGGACTTATTTTATGTGGGATCTCAATTTAGGTTTGGGGGTTGTGTTTATTTGTATAAACTAGAAAAAAAATTGTGGTGCCAATATGAAAGTACCTTCTTTTTTAAGGAGTGTAATCATTCTTTCTTTAAATTTAAGAACAAAGAAGCAAAAAGACTGCTCATTAGAAACAGGCTCCTGGATATGGAAAAAAAGATGGTCCCGCTGCACTGCAAGGTAGCTTTATGGACAAATTGGTGAAGTCTGAGCATTGGATAAGCTATTGAGCTTTGACATTTTCCTAGGTGCTGTGCTAATCGTGAGGTGATCCTTGATGCCAGGAGTACAGGCCACTGATGCCAGAGCAGGAAATGCTTTCTGCCATAGTATTCCAAAAGAATCACAGCAGCAGACTGGATTATGCACGCAGCAGATAAGGGAAGTTGGATGGCTTCCAACACCTGCGCAATGGTGCATGTGACTGCAGATTGAGGCTACATGTCTCAAAAGGCTACAGACCAAAGGAGCTAGAGCAGGCCAAGAGGAAACTCATTTTCTGTTAGTTCAGTGGGGTTCCCCAAAACTGTACTCTTCAGTGTCCTTGAGATGGTCCATAAATTCAAGGAAGATACTAGAGGAAGAGTTTCCTATCTAAAGAAGTTGATTCCCCTAGCATGGATTGCATTATCTGTATTGCATGAATCTTAAGTGAGCTCTTGATACGGTGTCGGAGTTTTGTAGTTACTGGGGGAAAATTTGTGGGGGTTCTTTTGAACATTATCCTTGAAGCGTGCAAATGCATATTCTCATTAACTCTGCCCAAGTATTGCAGTCTGTGCTCTCTCAAACATTAAACAACAGAATAAAAGCATTTCCCTGAAAAGTTAGAAAGCAGAAATGTATTAAAAATGCAGTAACTGGAATTCAGTTTGGATTTTGGTTTTAAAAGATCAAAAGTTTCATTTTCCCTTCAGTACTGGCAATTGCTGGTTCAGTCTCTTCTACCTATTTTCTCTTGGTTTACCTTTTTTTTTCCCCCCACCTTTTTTCCACATTTGTCACAACCTGTGACTATATAGGTGATTAGGGGGCTTCACATGATTATTAGTTTTGATCTCCCTACAGTGATTTAAGAGAGTCTTAATAGTTTCCTGCTTTTTTTCTTCTTTGTTCCTATGGTAACTTACTGCAAATAGCAGTGTGATTGTTCATTTCATAAATGAGAAGGATATTTAAGGTGAGCTTTTTATTTGGTGCCCCTTTGATGGACATATGACAGAAAGTGCTACTATTTCTGCTTGATGCTAGGTTGAATATAGTGGAGATTACTTATGAGTGTTTCATTGGGTCTTCTTATGCAGTCCCTACATGATTCTAAAGTAAACCCAAAATACTTCAGAGTTTAAAAGAGATATAAAGTGAAAATAGCAAGAAGTGTACTATGCAGTAGGTTTCATTCACTTGAAGAAATTCAAGCCGTGTGAGCAAGGTGGAAGAGTAGCCTGTAGGCTTATTTCAGGACTCCACCTACATATCCTTCCTTCCCCTTCTGGTTATGGATTTACGGCTGTGATTGCACCCAAGCTTTGGAATTAGAGTATGTGTCAAATCCAAACGTCCTGAAACTAGAGTTCAGATCCAGTCCTTCTGGTTTATTTGTGACAACAAATTCAGCCAATGCAGCACTTCATTACGTTTTCATTGGTTTCATGTCCTGCAAAGGCAGGACACTCCCACAGGCTGGCTTTCCAAAATCTCCATTTTGTAGCGCTCACATGCATGTTTTTCTCCAGGTAATGGTTGCTGGCTTCTAGTACTGGAAAAATTTTGTTCATAACTGTGCTAGAAGGAATAAAAAAGATGTTTGCACAAATATTTCTAGCCAACAATCTGGATGTGCTTGGGTACTTTCCTTGTTTTAGAAGCTCGGAGTGGTTGGAGTGAGGCGTCTTCTGTACATGTTGCTTAATCTTTTCAAGTAGGGGGTCAGAAAAGATTATTTTTTTGGTCTCTTTCAGTCTTTAAAAATAAATGTACGTATTGATCATTTCTAAGTCATTTTTTTCTCCTGCACCCATTTAAACTCCAGCTCTGTGAAAAAATAATCTCCTCACTGCTCACAGCTCTTTCACAGGTCTCTGCAGCCACAATTCACAAATACTTAATTCTCCCTAAGGGCATGAGGTGTATGCGGGCTCTGAATATTAAGGGTTTGCCTGAGCACTATACTGAGCATAGTACTTAAATCCTGGATTTGGGGACTTACTTGTATCTGCAGTTTCCTGAGCCCTCAGGAACGAGCTCTTTCTCTAACATACAAGGCCACTTCACAAACACGTTTCGTGCAACTCTTTTCCTCCCTGGTCTCCTCCCTGGTATAGAATTTGCCCTATTAGACATCACTGGAGTTATACTAGGCAAGATGTGGGCCCTGCATGATATTCTGTCACGTTTTCTAATCTTTATCAGCCATTTCATTTCCCATTCTCACCTGTTCCCAGAACTTTGCATGCTGAAATATACCATTATCACCTATGTTACATTGCCACCGTCAAAAGTGTGAGCAGTTCACTTGAGCTGCTTCATTTTATCCTCAATCCCATTCAAAACGTCCCTTGTTAAACAGGCAGCAAGTTCTAAAAACATATGTATGGCTTGTATTTTAATCCCTTTTTCTCTCTTCCCTGTCTTTTTCCCTTTGTGCTGTCCCTTGGTCTCCCAGCTCTTTGATTCCACCTTGATCCCTGTCTCTCACAGAGGAGCAGGTGTTGAGTTCCAAATGCTTTTGTTAAATAGAAACCTCTCTTTTTCTGTTAGCCTTGCAAAGCTGATATTTAGCTTATATTTCTTTGTGGAAAACTCTCTTGTCCTGTTGTGTGTATACTAATGAAAGCTCTTCAAGTGTGACTGTGACAGATTATTTTGAAAGGATATGAGAGATCTGTCTCTTTCAGTCCATTTGTGAAAGCTGCCCGTATTGGAGTTTAAGACACCTGAAATGACCCCTGGATCCAGTATCCATGTCAAAGCCAGATAATGGCTTAGCCTTGGTAATCCTGCTTTGCTGTCTATCACCGTTCTCTGACCTTGCAAGAGGCCATATCTCACTTACCATACTACCTTGACAGCCACAAAATTCAGTAGAACTACTTGCAGACTTAGGGAAGAAGAATTTGACCCTTGCTTTTTTGCATAGGCAATCCCAGAAAAAATTAGTCTTGTCTATATTTAGATTCACTGTTAGCGTAATGTGGACTTTCTTTAACTTCCTCTCACTACCAAGAGCTTTAGTTAAGCATCTCAGAGCTTTTAAAGAAGCTTACTCAGTAAAGACACCATGCAAGTCACTGGGTCTACAAAGGGTTAAATATGGTTTCCAGGTGCTGACCAGAATTCCTAGCCAAGGTGTGGAGATATCAACAGAACAATAAAGTCTTTCTATGCCTTGAGCTGCTTTTATACCATTGCATTTAGATTTGAGGTTGCAGCTAAGTCAAATCATGTTTCCTTCTTCCTCCTGTCCTCTCCGAATGCTACTTGCTTGGCCCTTGTGAGCCCATGGCCTACCCCCTCACAGCAGTCAGCAGAACTTAGGTATGTTTGGTCCCGTCTGACGTCCCACTCTCAGAGGATACTAAGAACTGGCAATTTTCATTGTCCTGCTTTTGTTAGGGCTCTGGCTACAGCCTCCAGATTGTTTGGATGGGAGAACTCGTACACTGTTGAACCAAGCGACTCTGTGTGCCCTTTTGCCTCAGCATAGCTATCTATCTATTACAATGAAGTATTTCATGTGCCACGTATGGTTAAACAATGTATTTATTCTTCATATGGATGCCTAGATGCTTCTCTTCTCCCAGAATTGTGTGGCCCTCAACATAGTGAGAGCTATTGCCCTCCTCAGTGGGAAGGACTTTGGACAGACTTACATATTTAAGAACTGGTGGAATAAGTTATAATGAAAATGACTATTCTGAAAATAAGGCTGCATGTGTAATGTGTGTATGTGATACAGAATCACACTTCACGTGATCTAATGTGGTACAGTACCTGAATTCCCCTTGTATGGTATTGTGCCTCTGAATGGATAGCTGAAACCATATATGGTGCAAGACAGTGAAAATTTTCACTTATAGTCATTTATACCACACATAGCATGAAGATCTTTGCTAAATTAGTTGTTTTAAGATGTTGTCTAACAGCCAGCTGGGAACGGGGATGCAGTATGCTGGCTGCTGTACACAGGATCAGGGAGAAGGGAACACCACAAAAAACTGTTGAAGTTACTGGAACTGTAACAGGCTTTGAGTACACACTTCTGGATGATGGGTTACTTATTAAGAACGATTTAAGACGTGGGGCTAGAAAAACTTTAGCGGTTGATACTCCTTTGTTTTTTAGTTTTAGCTTTCCCTGTGGCTTTAGCTAAATAATTTTGCTGTCCTCTGTCATTTTCCTATCTGGAAAAGCAGAGTAGTAATCTCTGACTATATTTTTAAGGAAAGCTGTAAGAATTAATTGGTTACTCTTTGGAAAATGATAGAAAATGTATTACTGTTGTTTCCAAGGCATTTTTGTGTGGTGAATTTTCTCTGAAATATGGTGGTTTTATGCTAGGAATATTTATATTCTAGATTTTTTTTAATGCATTTAAATTGCCTGTATGAAACACTTCATAATACAAGCTATATTAGTAAATTACTCAAAGAATTACAGACGAAGGAGTGAATTCAGAAACTCCCTCGCTATCATACAGTCCCCTGAAATGGCTCGTTACTTAGTGATATTTAATCAAATGTAATCTGCAGTAAATATCTCTGTGTCGTTACAATTCTGCTAGGCATTACTTTCACTTATTATTTCTCTGGAGTTTGAAGTAGACCAACTTTGGGGTTTTTTTCTTGGAGGGAAAAATGGAGGGAAAGTTATTACAATGAGGAAAGAAGAAAAAATAATCTGTTTCCAGTTAGATACAGCATTAAAAATAAGTGTGTCTGGCAAAACTAAGGTAAAATATTTCTGTCTTTTTCACATGTAAGTTCTGCCTGATGCCAGATTTTTTTTGTTCATTTCCCACTTTGATCTATCTTAAAGACTTTTACATTTCTAATGATACATAGGTTTTATTTTTAGTATTTGTCTTTTTCCTGCAGAAAGAAAAGACAGTTGGTTTGAACACACTGCACTGAGTGCAGTGAGCCCAGTGGAGTTACACGAGGGATGACAGCTACCCAAAACATTCAGCTTTTCTATGTGCAACGCATCTCACGATTTCACTCTAGGGTGAGGTTTCTCATAGCAGCCCAGCTCCTGAAATCACCTGATTATGTAAAAATCTCCACTTGTTGATGAGGTTTATTTTTGAAGCACAGAAAGTCAAAAATAGAGCAACTACACATAAGGAATCAAAATGCAGTCAAACAGAATGATCTTCTATATTTATTACTGTTGTTAAAATGTTAAGATTTCAGGGGTAGTGGTTTTTTTTTTTTTTTTTAAGATTGCATACGGTGAAACTGGCAAGAGGAAATACCTGATCCTTCTGTAAATGTTGATTGTGTTAATAGGAGTATGCCTTGCATTTCTAAGCAGTTGTTCTAAGCAGGATCTGGCTCACAATGTGGGTGAAACTGAAAAATAGGGTTGAGGGGAGAACTTCTCCCCTATGCTCTATGAGGAGCTGGTGCCCTCTTAACTGAAGCAGTCAAGCGTAGGCCTTTGAAGATGACCCTGGATAGTGTTGTGTTCAGAGCACCAAAAATGTCCACGAGACAACCATCAGGCAGCACTTTCCCAACAGTTCAGAGAGCGCTCCATACAGCTAGACCATTTGACTTGCTGCTTCTTACTCAACTAGTGGCCTACAAGGGGAAACTGTGGTTTACGCTACTGTCTTTTTCAACGAGAAAGATAATAGATTTTGATTCATATCCCCACTGTGTGGACTTCACTCTGTTTTTAAGCTCCCCTTTTCTCTTTATTGTATGGGTTTCTGTGGTAAAGCAGGATGTAATGTTAAATGAGTACCATGTGTTCCTTAGAAGTCAATAGTTTTAGGACTGTAAAAATCACAGAAATCAGTACATCCTGTCAGCTTTCTGATTTAAGCCTTTTCATACACGCCAATTTTCATTTAGATTGGAGTCCATCACCAAATCTAGCCCAATCACTGAGTCATCCTGATTTTGCAGACTCCCATTTCCACACCTTGTTTAGGTTTGTGTGGAAAAGCAGAGGATAATGAGCTGTCAATGGATGTGGCTAAGTGAAGGGCCCCAGTGGTCAGCAGTGCTTCTGGGCAGCTGGAGAGACCAAGACATCAGCAGGGAAAAGTTGATCGCTCTCTTGAAATTAACTGATGGTGAATAAAACCAGATATATTAGGTTTGAACACACATGTATTTATGCTGCCTAACTTCTGGCACCTAATTTAGGTGCCCAGCCAAAGCTTTTCTCCCTGTTCAGCCAGTAGAAAGACAGAGATGGGCTTCCCTAGTGGGCCAGCAGAGAAGCCGAATGTAGATGCTTTTTCTCTGCAGGGACATCTCCCTCTTCCCCAACCACAGGGAGAGGGAGGACAGCAGTGAACACCCCAGCATGGGTGACTCACTCTTTGTTGTGTCTTCCATAGCTGAAAGATTTCATATTTCCATCTCTCACTGGAAGATCAAGATAAAACTGAGCACGATAGCAGCAACCTGAATGAACTTCAATGATATTTCCTTTTGGGGAGGGGGGGATGACAAGGTTTTTGATTGCTATTGTGGAGGTTAAATTCCTATTGTTTTTTCTTTGTGTACTTTCAAGGTGGGGCAGGGGAGAAAAGGAATGGGTAAGGAAAGGGCAGTTTGCTGGAGAGAAAAGAGTGTCACAGTGGTGTCATACCCACAGTGGAAAGTTTTTCAAGAAGGAAAATGTGCAGGAATCCTGAGAGACAGCCAGGCTCCGGGTTCAAGTGCTTTCTGCTGGGAGACCAATCCAAATTTATTTCACTCTGACCAAAAATGTCACCAGATCAGAATGAATGAAAAGAGCATGTAAATGGAAAGGTCAGGTATGCGCCATTTTCCCCAGTACCTTTTTTTTCTTTTGCTCATTTTCCAGAGCACTGACTTCTATGATCATGGCTGTCAGTCACCCCTCAGTGGAGGATGAAGGTACATAGTGATTAGTGGACATTTTGGAAAGGCTGCACTGTCAGAAAAGATTGGTATTAGAAAGTGCTCCAGGCTGCTTGAGGTCAGAATGAAAGTTTCGGGGGGACAGAAATCTCAGACCACAGAAAATGAAAGGCGCTGAGGAGTTGTACTTCCCCACTGTGGGTCCATGTAGCAGTGTCAGCACTTATGCTAGCAGAAGTCTGATCTTTGGCTAGAGGTTGGGTGCATTCTGGCAGCATAAGTAATATCCCCGGTAATAAGGAGGATTATAAATAAGAACTGCTTTGTGCAGGGGCTTAAATGCAAAGACAAGGCTGCTAGTAGCAGTGCATATTTAGTATGGGAATGCAGGGGGAGGGAGCTGTAGGACATCCTGGGAAAAGAGAATGAACAATTACATTAAGTAATCTGTAATACCAGTTAATTGATGAAATGAAACTGGCTACCTCATTAAACAACTTACATAGAAAGAAAACAGTAAATTATAAGCAAAACTGTAGGCAGTGGAGAAATATTACCAGCAGTTTGATAAAAGAAGTTGAAAATAAGCTTGAAGCAGTCTATCAACTGAAATAAACAGAGCATTACATGTCCTGGAGGATTAGGGGAAACCGAGGGAATATTCCAACCCACGTGTGGAAAGAGGGGCATGACAGCATCCACCAGAGCCCCAGATGTTTTCATTGAGGCTCATGTCCTAACACCATTCCTGCCCATTCTGATGGGAGATCCATCCCACAGATGTGGGAATCTGTCATTACAGTGAGATGTATCAAAGCGATGAATCCAAATGCTACCTAAGTTTGGGCAGGAAGGGGGAATAAATGGTTTTGACTAGATCTTAAATCAGACACAAACTCTGTGGTTGATCCCATCTCGAGAAAGACCAGGAGGTCTCAGTGCTATGCTTGCATTTACAAACAGCTCCATGCCAAGTATGATATTTTCCTGAACATTATAATGGTCTAACCCAAAATCTCAGATACAAACACTTTTTATTGGACCATTTTAGCCTTTTTAAAACCTGAAATGAATTCTTTGTTGTGAACACCTTTGAACCGTGGAGAAGGCTTGTAGTAGAGTTTAATAGATTGGGCTATGTATCTTCATACTACTGAAACCCCCTGCCCCCAAATCTGATAAACTCAAATGCATACATATCCTCTTCCACCTGGTAGCTATTCCCATATCATGAACTTGTTTCAGCCTGTTTGCTTCCTTATTTTTAACTTAATGTACTAATGGGTTCTTTCCTAACTTAGGTGAGGTTGTTTAAACTACTGCGTAACTCTCTGAGTTTTTCTGTGATAGCAAGCCCTGGCTAAGCGCAGGCTGATAGAGATACAAACTGCTAATCATACAAAGATAGTGTTTGCTTGTAATCATTTGGTTTTATTTATCACCTCTCCCCCTTGCCCTGGGTGATTTCAGATCAAAACCCTGAATAGCCTTAGCACACTTTGAATTATATAATTGCGCGGCTGCAGGTCATGTGACCAGCTGGCTGAGTAATTCCCTGCAGAAGGAGACAAACTGCGTGATAAAAAGCTCAACAAATAGTGTTTAAAATACAAACGTTGGCAGTAGCATATGATATCCATGCCGCTTTCTCTGAAATCCCCAATTGCTGCCACAGCCGCGTGGAGGCTCAATTCCTGGTTCCAAGCTCAGTGATTTGATGGGAAGAGCACAGGTGGGGAGGGAGGACTAGTTGGTCCTTTGGTTTGTTTCTTCTTCCTTCAACACACCTCTGTCTCTGAAACTGGTTTCATCTAACATTTATCGAAATGAATTGCTCCTTGGAGACCTCAACAGGAAGCTAGGAATCATCCTCGTGGAGGTAAGACAATCATGCTCCCTATCGCTTGCGAGCCTAAATCCATTATTACTTTTCTGCAGTGGTGTAAGGCTGAAGGAGAGAGAGCGGCTGCCATAAAATATGCAGGGTCTGCTGAAAATCTTCTTTGTATATTGGTAATGTGGGGCAGGGGGGAGGTAGGAAAAAACCGGAATGTGCCCCTTTTACAAAAAGCCGCATTCTGTTTTCAGGGCAGTTAACTACATGGTCCTTCTGACCCCTACCTCTTCCTTTCACGTGGGAGTTGGTCATTGAATTGTTACCTGGTTTTCAGCTGGCTGAAGCCGGAGGAGAAGGGGCTGTCTGGCACTGCGAGGCTGCATGGGCGTGTGTAGAGCGTGTGTTTTCAGAGCAGGACACTTAGGAAGGCTGTTGCTCAGTTTTGGCCAGCACAGCTGTTGCAGAGCGAGGGAGAGAGCGTGGCAGCAGCTTTGTGATCTCTATCAGTGAGGCAAAAGCACAAACCGTATGCTTATTCCTGCCTATTTTTATCTCTCAGAGTGGTGATATTATGAGCAGACAGCATTTGGGTTTACTAAGTCCTCTTTTCTGCTTGTGGTAGTTAGACGTGGCTGATAATACCAGCTGGGTGTGTTTGCCCAGAAGCCAGTATGTATGAATGGCTGTGCTAAAAATCACTGAGGCATCTGGGATTTGCAGGCTGGAGGATTCACTTGCAAATCCTACTGCAACCGAGAGCTGCAGTAACTGCTGAATAACAGCACATGCAACTGAGGTGGTGTAGAAAGTTATGTGGAAAACCTGAAAAGGCCTCATGATACTTTTCTAACCCCTCTGTTGCAAGGAAGCACAGGAAGGAGTAGGAAAACGCTGAGGTGGGGGAAATGATGTTCTTGTGCGATTTTTTTTTAAATCCAGCTGTTGACATATGAAATGAATGTACTGGCAGAAGACAGAAACTGCAGCTTTATTTTACTGCTACCTGATGCCTGCTGAAACCAATCTCTTTACATCTGCATACAAATTTGGTAAGCCCATAACCAAGGGGGTGATGGGAGGAGGACACAGCAGGAGAAAAGTCTCCTTCAGAAGGAAGGCAAAGAATTCACTGAGCAATGGAGTTTAGATTTCACGTGAGTTTTATGTTTATTCTGTGCTCTGTGATTATGTGCAGCTGCAGCATCTATCAGATTGAACGAAGGAGCTAGGGAAGAATGAAGTTCTGAGATGAGGAAGAAAAAGTGCAGAAACAATCTTTTACTGTGGTAAAGAAGATAGTGCATTTAGACAGAGACTGGCCATCTCTGCAGTGTCTTCCATTCTGGATTTTAAGTACAGAGTTAGCCTGCCTTTCTCTCTCTGAGATAAGCAGCAGTATTAACCTGTTTGATTTCATATGAAGAAACTGAGGCATGGGAAAGTTGTGAGTGGTCATGTGGGTTTCTGGTCAGGCTGTTCTAAAACAGGGTAAGGAATGGAGGTGTTGGTAGCTGGCAGAGGGCGCCTTGATTACAGACCTGCATAATAGTTAGATATACATGCATGGTATGGAGCAAAAATGGGGATTTTGCTCTATGTGCCTCTCTATTATCTTCCATCATGTACAAAATAGATGTTGAAACTCAGACATCTATAACCATGCTAGACATCCAAGCAATAGAATAGTAGCCTTTGGAGTCTAGAAAGACTATGCAGTTTAGCCAATGCTGATGAAGAAGTTTGGAAAAGAACTGGAAATGCAAAACAAATCCTCTAGAGTTTTACCCACTAACCCATTTCAAAGAAGAAAAATAAGAGGTTTTGGGTTTTTTTTTTTCCTTTTAATTTTTCCTTTCTTTCCCTGCTAGGGCATGACTGGACCTTATGATAGCTTGGATATTGTGTTTCTGTGCTATTCCAGTCATTTTAAGTGATGATTCTAGTATTTATTTTATGAAGTTGCTGCTGTGTGAAGATCTGTCATGTTAGGGAGGGAAAGATTTGGGTGGTGGCTGGTGTCACCCCGAACTTAACTATCAGCTAGTTTGTAAGTGAAAGTTATAGGAACACAAAATAAAAGTGTATGTAATAGTCCTCTCTGATAGTGGTGTTGCTCACAGTGGTGAGTGTGTGGAGCTCTGACAGTGTTGGCACTATTTGCTAGATCTGGGGCAGCTGGGGCTGCTGGGGGCAGCCTTGGCTGCAGTGACCATGAGATGGTGCAGTTCAGGATCCTACGAGAAGGGAGCAGGGCAATGAGTAGGATTGCAACGCTGGACTTCAGGAGAGCTCACTTTGGCCTCTTCAGGGACCTACTTAGGGGAATCTCATGGGGTAGGGCCCTAGAAGGAAGAGGGGTCCGAGAAAGCTGGTTAATATTCAAGCATCACCTCCTCCAGGCTCAAGATCAGTGCATCCCTCTGAATAAGAAGTCGAGCAAAGCGGGCAGGAGACCTGCATGGATGAGCAAGGAACTCCTGGCAAAACTCCAACAGAAGAAGGAAGTCTACAGAATGTGGAAAAGGGTACAGGCCCCTTGGGAGGAATACAGGGACGTTGTCAGAGCGTGCAGGGATGCGACAAGGAAGGCTAAGGCCCAGCTGGAATTAAATCTGGCAAGGGATGTCAAGGACAAGAAGGGGTTCTTCAAATACATCAATAGCAAAAGGAAGCCTAGGGAAAACGTGGGCCCGCTGCTGAATGGGGCGGGTGCCCTGGTAGCAAAGGATATAGAGAAGGCAGAGTTATTGAATGCTGCCTTTGCTTCAGTCTTCACTGCTAAGGCCAGTCCTGAGGAATTCCAGACCTTGGAGACAAGAGAGGAAGGCTGGAGAAAGGAAGACTCTCCCCTGGTCAAGGAGGATCAGGTTAGAGATCTTTTGTCCAAACTTGACATCCATAAATCCATGGGCCCCGATGGGATGCACCCACGAGTGCTGAGGGAGCTGGCGGATGTTATCGCTAGGCCACTCTCCATCATCTTTGAAAGGTCCTGGAGATCAGGAGAGGTGCCTGAGGACTGGAAGAAAGTCAGTGTCACGCCAGTCTTCCAAAAGGGCAAGAAGGAGGAGCCAGGAAACTACAGGCCTGTCAGCCTCCCCTCTATCCCTGGAAAGGAGATGGAACAGCTCCTCCTGGAGGTCATCACTAAGCATCTGGAGGACAAGAAGGTGATCAGGAGTAGTCAGCATGGATTCACCAAAAGGAAATCACGCTTGACCAATCTGATAGCCTTCTAGGATGGAATGACTGGCTGGGTAGATGAGGGGAGAGCAGTGGATGTTGTCTAGCTGGACTTCAGCAAGGCTTTTGACACTGTCTCCCATCACATCCTCATAAGCAAGTTCAGGAAGTGTGGGCTAGATGAGTGGACGGTGAGGTGGATTGAGAACTGGCTGGATGGCCGAGCTCCGAGGGTTGTGGTGAATGGCGCAGAGTCAAGTTGGAGGCCTGTAGCTGGCGGGCTCCCCCAGGGGTCAGGCCTGGCTCCAGTCTTGTTCAATATATTCACCAATGACCTGGAGGAAGGGACAGAGTGCACCCTCAGCAAGTTTGCTGATGAGACTAAACTGGGGGGAGTGGCTGACACACCAGAAGACTGTGCTGCCATTCAGAGGGACCTGGACAGGCTGGAGAGCTGGGCGGAGAGGAACCTCCTGAAGTTCAACAAAGGCAAGTGCAAGGTCCTGCACCTAGGGAGGAATAACCCCAGGCACCAGTACCGGCTGGGGGTAGACCTGCTGGAAAGTAGCTCTGCAGAGAAGGACCTGGGTGTGCTGGTGGACAAGTTAAACATGAGCCAGCAGTGTGCCCTTGTGGCCAAGAAGGCCAATGGGATCCTGGGCTGTATTAGGCAGAGTGTTGCCAGCAGGTGGAGGGAGGTGATCCTGCCCCTCTCCTCAGCCCTGGGGAGGCCTCACCTGGAGTCCTGTGTCCAGTTCTGGCCTCCCCAGTACAAGAGAGACATGGCACTACTGGAGAGAGTCCAGCGGAGGGCTACAAAGATGATCAGGGGACTGGAGCATCTCTCCTATGAAGAAAGACTGCGAGAGCTGGGCCTGTTCAGCCTGGAGAAGAGAAGACTGGGAGGAGATCTGATCAATGTGTATAAGTATCTGAAGGGCGGGTGTCAAGAGGATGAGGCCAGCCTCTTCTCCGTAGTGCCCAGCGACAGGACAAGAGGCAATGGGCAGAAACTGAACCACAGGAAGTTCCACCTAAACCTGAGAAAAAACTTCTTGACTGTGAGGGTGACAGAGCATTGGAACAGGTTGCCCAGAGAGGTAGTGGAGTCTCCTTCACTGGAGTCACAACAGATGCAAAAGTGATGTGACCTTGCTCTGCTGCCCTTACTGGTAGAGCAGAGCCCTTACAGCAGAGCTACAGTTACTGCACTGGTGCTGCTATGAAGCAGATGTGGGCCTTTGTAAAGCTCATCTCTTTTATTCTGGGACTGCAACCCTGGTGGTTCTGCTCCAAAAATATAGATCATGGTCAGTTGGAATTGAGAAGCAGTTGGTCTTGTCTCTTGTTTTGTCTTCTGTGTCCTAGACCAGAGAGCGGCATCACTCTGAGGTGGAATCTCCCCAGATAGACACTGAGGGATATAGTCATGTCTTGCGTAATGCCATTGATTTGGGTGAAGATACAGGGAACATCTATGTAGTCAAATATGCTCACAGGTGTCAAGGAACTTCTATAGATAGTCCTTATAGGTAGCTAACAGCATATCAGTACAGTGTCTTTTGAAGAAGAAGAAAAAAAAAAAAGACTATCTCCTTACAAAATCTCTCTCCCTGCTCCCTTCCCCCAGGAAATCAGGAGTTGAATGATCTAGTATTACTTTCAGCGTAGTCACGCTTATTTCCATGCATTACCTCCACTGAAGACAGTAAGAGTTATGAGTAGATAGATAAGGAAAGCACGGATCCATTGATTTTCCTAAGTCGTAGTCAGTCAAACTGAAGATTAGATCATTAGTATCTCTGAAGAACCATCATCCTTTATTGGATAAATGGTCTGCAAATGAGAACTTTACCAAGGAGACTGCATGTGATACGTGACAAAGGAAGAGAACAATCCCAATACAGTCTTTCATACGTTGATTGGGTGAAAAATTCTGGCCCAACAGAGCAGTTGTGCTCTCAGAAAGTAAATTGAGAAACGAGCTAGAACTTGCTCGTTTTTGCTTTGATCCCCAAGGAATAGATTGCTGTAGGCATGAGAGTAAAGTCCAGATTTCTCGAACTTTCTAATGCTGCCATTATCGGCTAGTGGAACAGAAGGTATCTTCAGAGTTTTTAACAGCCTGTCAATCTAATAAAGGGACAAATATGTTTGTCGTAAAGTATGTGTTTTCATATTAACCTGAAAGGGGAAAAGAAAAAAAAAATCTGTGCAGGATTGCATTTAATAAATAGCATAAGTAGGGAAGCTACAAAATCCACTTACAAGTGAAACACAAAGCAAACTCTGTAGCTGGAACTTTGAGTCTGATTGGCAGTGTAGTACTTCTGTCTCTGAATGACTCTTGTTTCACCCAGTCTTGGTATGCTAGAGCTATGAAAAATGCCTATAAAAATGGCAAAATGCACCTGGTTTTCAGTTCTCTTACCAATTTTTAGATCACCATAGATTCAAAACGTTGTTGACAATTTAAGAGAATGCTAGGGACTTTTCTGAGTGCAGCTATGGTGAAAAAAGAGCTGTTTTCCTTTGCAGGAAGAGAGAACAATTTTTGAGAGATGAATGTTGTTTCTTATAATTTTTTTCCCCTGTAAGACGAGTGCAATTGTAAAGGACATGAATGAAGAGAGCAAGCCTGTGCTATGGAGGAAGTGATATTCTTGCTTCCAAATAATTTTTGTCACATTTTGAGGTGTTTCAGGACAATAAAATGGGGAGGAGGAATGCCATGTGATTGCCTAGAATTTACTCTATACCGAAACAAATTTGAGCACAGCTCTAAAATTCTTCATACTGTTTTCTTTAATCTAGATTTTTAGAGGTCTTCAATTTGGGTTAAACAAGTTTTCTCAAAATTATTTTCCAACATACCCAAATTCATTTTTGAATAAACCAGCAGTACCTAGCATCACAGAATAACTTAGATGATTGGAAGAGACTGCAGCTCAGTTTAATGGTTTAACATTAAAACTGTGCTCAATTTTGTAGTGTTTCAATATAAAAGTAAGAAGGACTAATGTCTGGAAATTTTGGATTGTTACTCTTTAAAGCTGTAGAAGAGATTTGAGGAATTCTCTGTGACAAGGAACTTTATCCAAACACGTCTGTTTTCTTTCTCTTTTCTTTTTTTTTCTTAACTTATGCTATGGTCAGCTGAATTTTGCTGAGCATTGCAGAGCCAGGCATTCCTAGAGAAATGCTGTGTTTTCAAAAATACTCTACCTTTTTTGGTGTAAGGGCAGGCTGGGCTATATTCTTTCTGGGATGTATTTTGCCCTCAGACTCGCAAGTCCGACTGTTTAGGTGTGAATCCATCCCAGAGTGGTTTGAAACATGGAGCAACTGTCTTTTTCATTTGAATAGTTTATATACACTTAAAAATGTAGTTCAAAACACTTTATATATATAAAATAAATATTTTCAATATCTTTCTGGAAAATGGTGATCAGGAGGAGCCCTCAGAGTCTGCATGTATTCGACATCAACTCAGAGCCTTTCTGAGAATGAACTGGATCAGCTTTTGGATTCAGTACAATTATGCAGGGGATAAATTTGTCTCTCCTTGCACCTTTCCCACCTTTTGCTTAATGTAGTGCAATGAACTAAAACTTGAGACTTGTAGAGCACAGTTCCCGCTGATAGAAATATCTGCAGATGATCAGGTTTCAGTACTTAACATTAAATCTTGCTTATTATAAATGACTGTTATGTCATGGTCATGAGATTTCTTTCAGTTTTGCTGCCTGAGTACTGCAGATCAAGACAGCCAAGAGTTTTGGGATCATTTTATGTTCAGCTATGCCTTACTGACTTTTTTTGGTGGGGGGGGGCAGGAAGGGTGGAGAGGAGAGTAGGTGACTTCTCTGTTGAACTTTTTAATTTGTGGTAAACATCTGAAACAAATGAGTAGGAGGGAAAAGATGAATAAGAAATAAATGTTTAAGCTTTTGAGGCATTTCAGTTTTAATTAATGAAAAACAAACAGATCCTGACAATATTATTGCATCTTTGTTAAATATCCAAAATAGAAAATGGATGAGCATGAGGATTATGTAGGAAAAACAAGGATCGCATTTTTCGGGAGGGAAGAAAATAAAGAAGCAATGACTTTTCTCCCTACAGTTTTGTTATTGTAAGCAGAGGTGTAGAGTTGAGTGAAAAGATCCAAATGATACAATTAGCCAAATGGACCTTCTTTGTTCCCCAAGACCGAGCTAATTACTCACTGGAGACCTGATCCAGGTGAGAGTTTCATCTCTTGGGGGACGATTCAGGCCTTGGAAGGAGCGTTATAGGATGTTGGTGGGACCATCGACATCAAGAGGCCGTCAGCTCTCTGCCGCTGCTCCCAAGCTGTGGCCATCTATGCTTTGAATTTACATGTTCCACTCAAATTTTTCATGGACGTAATCTAACTGCTCACCTCACAACAAGGAAATGACCTGGGGAGATTTCATCTTCACATCTTGTTGGTGCTTAAGGGATGAAGCAAGTATAGTTCTTTGAGGAAAGGGACAAGCTTAGCTGTTGTTCAGATGACTTTTATTCATTACTCTTATTTTTAAGACAGATCCTGGGTAAGAGTGAATGGTATAGCCACACTGAACTCGACAAAGTTATGCTGTCTTACGCTAGCAGCATACCTAGCTAACTTGTATAGTGTTCTACATAGTTAAGCATCTCAGCATGAAAGAAACTTTGTCCAGTTCACAATTCGTGTAGGTGCAGTATCTCCAAGGCCTAAGCACAGGCCTAAGGAGCAGGAGTGACTAACCTCAGCTTAAGAGACCTCCTGTACTGAGGTGGTAGTTTTCCTCCTCCTGCCAAAACCGTAGCCACCTGCAGAGACAAATAAGTGTCTTATTATTTATGGATGCCTGAGCGAGCAGAGGCAGTTAGAGGAGTTGAGTCTAGATGCCATGGTGCTGAGCTGTGGTTTGTTTGGTGTGGGTTTTGTTTGTTTGTCTGTTTGTTGAAAAACAAAAATAGTTGCCCGCAACAGCAACCTAGATCCAGCCCCAACAGGCTTGGCCCCAGAAAAATGGCAGGCTAGGATGATGAGGAGATACCAGTCGAAAAAACCCGAACTCGCGACGCTGACAGTTATATCATAGAGGCTGAACTGAGACATTTCTTGCAGGGACCAAACTAATTGGAAGGAGCCACATTTTTGAATCACTGCTGTCCCTCATTATGCCATTACCAAAACTACTTAACAAGTCCACAAACTGACAAGGACTGTCTTAAGACATTGATTGCAATCTGTAGGCAACAAATTAGCACTCATATGGCGGGCTGTTTCTTAGTTAGATCAGGATTGCATCCGTCCCTCATGTAAGCTACAAAGGAACTTGGTCTGAAGGAGATGTGATTCATTGGCAGTCGGCCTTGCACGTGTTTGGCTTTTTAATTCTGAGGTGTAACTTTTCAGAAGAGCGGTTTTTACTTTCAATATGTGCAAGTTTGGGTTGGTCTAAATCAGGCAGATCTACTGAAGGTAACTCAACCAAGCACAAATCTTTTGCTTTATTTTTCAAGCTAAAATCCAGATTTGACCTTGGAAGCTGAAATCTTTCATTTCCATTTGGCACACAATCATATCTACTTTCTTTGTGAATGAGGAAGACTTATTCTTTAAAATAGAAAGCACAGTGTTGCTATGAGTGGTACTGTAGAGGCATTCAGTGTAAGATAAAAACTGGGAGTGTTTCTGTAGATGGAACTATTCAGAAGCCACATTCTTAGGGCCATTAAATCCCCCTGTTGTTTCCAAGTCTCTGGGGCTGCTGCGTCATTTTGGAGTGGTAATGCCCTGTTTTGCATCTGAGCTTGCTTGCTCACAAAATGCTTTTCACTGAAGAAGTGTTGTTATTACTGCTGCACTTGTAACCTTGCTTCTGTCACTTACCTGACTTTGTGTCTCCTGGAGTCCTGTTCTGCTGAAACAGAGATGTTTCTCTGATGTTAACTGCATGATTTGAAATTTCCTGGCTTCATTTTAGGAATTGTATTTAAAGATGAGATTAGAATTGATGGGTTTTAGGCCTACATTTTCCAAATAATTGGTGGGGGCTTTTGTTTGTTAATTTGGTCAGCTGGACACATCTTAAAGCAATCTTTTTTTTTAGAAAATTCTGACCGCTTGCTTTTGAAAATCTTTTATGCCCTTCGAGTTACGCCCCCATAGTTACTAGTCATATTTGAAAGCTTAGGCCTTCAGATTTGCTATATTTATTTATTTATTTTAATTGTCAGTCTTTGAGAACTCAAGGGAAAGGAAAATTAATCATAGCATGGGCAACATTTCATTAGGGAAACAAAATTCTTTTGAAGTGTCTATGCAATTATTACAGGGAAACTTTCATCATGTCAAAACCTCAGAGATTAAATATAAGGCAATGAGAAATTACATCTATGTAAAAAACACAACAAAATGTTACATTTGTGTTACAAACTCGTTTGTGATACACTTTCTTCTCCTTAAAACAAACAAACAAATTATCTACCACTTGGTATTGCATTAGTAAGCAAAAGGTGTGTCTTTATTTCTCATACCAACTTTGTGTTGCATGAATGTCCACATTTACATAATCATAGGTGCCTTTCTTGCGCTCCCAGCATCTGTATGGTATAATGGGCAAATCACTGGAGAAGATAATTAATCACAACTAGAGTTGGAAAATAAAAGAGTAGCTCAGAGGAGTGGGACGCTCAGCTCTACACTGAGCTTGGCACTGATGGATTCTCCGAGGCAGAGAATATATGCAGCTTGCCATTTGGGGGCGGCCAAAGAAGGCGCGTTCCCTGCATCCAAATAGGGCATCTGCTCCCTCTGTGAAGTCTGTTGCTCTAACCAGCCTGAAAAAGGAGAATCCAGAATACCTGCATGCTTATCAAAGAAGCAGTGGTTTCCTGCTAGTCAGAGGGTGATATTCGTAATGCATGCCAGGAGTATCTCTGCCTCTGCCTCTTCTAATGAAGTGCCCAGCTGCTAGGGGAAAAAGGGACCTTGGGTGCCTGTTGAAACCAAACAGGAGTATTTTCATTGGCTTTGTTGGCTGTGATCTAGAAGTCTGCCCATTACTTCAAAATGAGTGTGCATTCTGGCAACATAATAATAAAGTGTAGACTTGAGCACTCTTGAGATTATAATGAAGCAGAAGAATTAATGGGTATAAAGTTATAGATACACATATTGCAGCAATGCTTGGCAATGTTCCTCCCATATTTCCCATCCTCCTCTTCTGTTTCATGGGGACATAATTACCAAAGTCATTAATTTGTACTAGTAAAAGGCTTTTAAAATGGCACAAAAAAGCTAAAGGAAGTATCTGCAATTCAGTGTTCAGAATGAAAAGTCATCACTGATGGGAAGTGTGTGTTATTTAAGCCACTTGAAAATGTGTTATTTAGAGGAAGAGAGGAGAAGTGCAGTCATACTGTTAGGTTTTGTTGCTATATCTCAGAGCACGCTTTTTGGAGCTGCTTGGCTGTTTAGATGAGACTCTGCATGGGAACAGAGATGCATTTCAAGCCCGACTGGGGCTTCAGCTTGCCTTTTGTGAACCAAATGTGCATCCGCAAAGGGAAACTGCTCTTCTGAAGAGGCTTTCTGGGGCGGTTGCCCTTCCCCAAAGGGGCTCAGCAGCGCTGGGTCCTGCAGGGAGGAGGGCTGCCAGGGCAGGAGTGCAGGGCTCCAGGCACACACTGCTTCCCCAGGTATTGCTTCTGCTTGCCTCTTAAGCGAAGGCACTGCTTTATGGTTTCTGGCATTTTCCGCTACATAATATATTCCCTGTGAAATGTAATGGAAAGTTACTGCTGTAATTAACTCATTGATTGTTTATAACAATTGTTAATTGTACCTGGCTGGGAAGCTGGGAAGATCTCACTGCCATTAATGTGACCGGATAATTATAGATTTTTCTTCTCATATTTTTCTATGAAGCATGTTTTCTTTGTAGGAGCCTTTATTTCTGGCTGGCTAACTTTCAGTTCCCATGAATGGCAAATGCAGGCTAGCAATCAGCCCTGGGGCAGCAAATCGGATGAAGATATTTCAAACCTCAATAGCTCTGCTCCTTTAGGGATACTAGCCAAACCAAGTATTCATTTTTGTATGTAATGCATGGAGGCTACTACAAAGCTGTGTATAGAAGAGGTCTGTGCAAGAGCAAAAAGGTCTATATACCACAGGAATCACCATCTCTGGGAAGCTTCTTCTGAGTGCCAGGATATCGTTCCAGTCTTTTTAAAATAAATAAATGAATGAAAGAAAGAAAGAAAGAAAACAAATATCCTGGAAAGCCACCTTTGAGATGTTCCTTAGGCACCTTGGTATGAGAGCCTGTACACAGCCTGCCCCAGCCCACGCATATTCAGAATTTCTTTTCAATAGGCAGCACAGTTGCTGGCCATTGCCACAAATGCTGGGGAAGCTGGCAAATGTCAGGTTTTTTGTCTTTCGCTTCTCACAGCCAGTTACCAGTATGTCTGCATGGCACAACGAGTTAGCACAGTGCTTCTTTCAGATGGTGCGCGTTGTTCTGTGTAGCTGCTTCTCTTAAAGCCAGTTTGGGTCCCAGGCCTTGGGCAACGTGGCGCATGAGCAGTTTGCAGTCACTTCTTCCACAGATATTGGGGGACTTTTACATGACTGTGTCTTGCACAAGGCCTGACTGGAGCCATCACAAGAAGCGAGTGGTTCTCTTCAATTGTTTATTTTGCAGCTCTGTCTTAGACATCCAGGGAATTTGTACAAACCATTTCTGTATCTCCGTTTCCTGTCCACAAAATAGGTACCCTTTTGTCTGTCTGTAATGAGACAGAGACTCTTGCTGAGGTTTTATTGAAGTGAATAGCCTTTATATCTTCTCTGGGGCCTCCAGCAGGTGTTGTGATAGAATTATAAGTAGCAATAAGAGAAAGGAGATTTTCTTTGGAGGCTCCAAGTTTGTTTATGCAGTTTAGCTACACTTTTGATATTTGTGTATCTTGAGAGATTTTGCCATTTCAATGATGCCCTAATAATCACTCCTGTAACGAGATCGTGCTACTTAATGACTGAGTTCTGCCATCCTTGCTAGAATTGAGTAGTACTTTCTCCTGACTGTGCATCTGCAAAATAGTATTTACGTCTAAAGCAAGACATAGGAGGCATTCTTAATGCAGTATGTATTTCAAGGAAATCCAACATTCCCTTTGAATTGAACTTAGCATAAGACAGGTTGTCAGCGGTTTTCTTTAAAAATGACACCTATAGTCACTTTTTCACTTGCCCCATACTGAGCAATAGAAAAGACATTGTACAGCAATATTTGCATGTATTTGCATCCAACTTAACATGGCAGGGAAGTTTAATCCACCATTAATCTGGGCATTAACTTTATAGTAATTATTTCATAGCTTTATTGGGGAAAACAAAGCTGCTGAAGTAAGAGGTGAAACAAATTTAATAGGACGCTTTTACTATAAGAAAGTGGAATTTCCATGTGCAAAAGAAGATAGTTACCAAACAGAAATTAGTCTGGGACGTGGATTTCAGGAAGGGCCTCGAAGTATTGCAGTAAAGGAACTTATTTTTGAAGTATGAAATGTGCCTGACGTGTGTTTGGTTTTCACGGTAAATGGATTAGCAGCATAGCCTCGGAGCCGTTGCCATTCTGTGCCTTGAGATTCAGAATGCAGAGACACACTAGGCAGATTGAGCATAGGAGAAATCCTCTTTCGTTGTGTGTGTGTGTGTGTGTGTGTGTGTGTGTGTGTGTGTGTGTTTTTTTAATGAGAGAAAGTAGGAGCAGTTGCCCGTATAGGATCTTATGGCCAGAACCTGGTAATATTAGATGTTTGCCAAGAAACTGTATTCTCCAAAGATTCCTGGTTTGGCTTAGCTGAACATGCCTAATAGACAAAATGTGTTGAATGCTTGTTTAAATAACTGTTCACCAACTTACCTAGTTAGAAGTACTCCTCCAGTTTCCATTTCAATTCTGATATGAATGACTCCCTTTAAAAAGCTTAAGCAGCAACGAAGATTAACTTTCTTATACTAGTTCTGAATCTAGCCTTATATATCATAAATGAAAGTTTGCTTCAATCCAGCTCTGAGAATAAAAAAGGAGAGCAAGGTATGAATAAATTAGGCTGGATTTACAATGCTCCAGATGCTTTGCTTAGAATAAGCTTCATTGACCTGGAATATTAAAGTTCACCGGCATACTTACTGGGAGCACAGTTAATGCCTCTGGTTAGGTTTGTTTCAGGATCTTTGGTTGGTATTTCAATGTATTTCTTTTTGTGAGCATAGTGACCTACAGAGAACACTTTTAAGATTAAAATTGTAAAGCTATATTAACCATCCAGTCACAAAGCTTTGCATGGTGACTTTTTCCTGTTCTGCTTTGTTTTTAATAAACCAAATCATCCCAAGTATGTAAATCCCTTCTTTCCTGAAAATGTATTTCTTGTAAGGCTTGTGTTATCAAAAATCTGTATTAGGACTCGTGTATTTAAAGGATGTTTTCACATTTTAGAAGGCCTGTTTATTATCCAGCCTGTGCCACAGGCACCTTTTGTAGCCAAAGTTATCAGAAGGCAATACATGAAATAATGGAAAAATTACAATGTCTGTACTCATCTTTAAAATGTTAGCTTGTATTTACAACAGTAAAGCAATGTTTTGTTTGTATTGACCCCGATTACTTTTTTCTTTTGTTTTTTACCGCCCATCCTCCCAATTGGAAGTCATTCAGTTAAAAAATGTTGACAGTTATTTAGACCCATTCGACAAAAAGATATTTAGGGCAAGATTGTAGACATAATCTTTCACTTCCAATGACCCTCAGGACCATGAGGCTTCCCTACTCCCAAAAGCTGGTATTCTCTTGGCAATTGTTCATCACTATATGACACATCATCTTCTCAAACCTAGCACCACCAGCTCTGAACCTGGCGAGCTGTAACCCTTTGGATATCCTGGGGCAATGCGTTAGAAAACTGGATTTTTATAGGGGGTTCCAGTGTCATCATTAGTGTGCAGCACAAATGCGTTGTTCAGAGGAAAAGGGTGTCAATAGGCAGAATGTAAAGATAAAAGAATAGATTTATTCATTGTGTAGGCTCTTAACAATGGAACAGAACATCTGAGAGATAACATAGCAGAACACAGTGACACAGTGTTATACGTAACAATGAAGATGTTCCTTGGTTGCTTTAGCATCTCTTTTTCCCCTGAATCAAGCTGGAATTGTTCCCCCTTGCTCTTCTGTCAAAAACATCTGCTTCTCTTTGTCCTCCTCAGAGAATGGGGAGAAGGAGCAGAAAGAAATGAAAGAAAAGAGATTACCTTCTCCTGTGCCACACCAAGCTAGAATCCCTTTGTCTCATCTCCATGCCTTTTACAAAACTGTGCTCCCTCCTTTCTAGATATGGGGACACTTCCTTCCACCTCTTCCCTCAGGTGGTTAGATTAATATTACTTGAGTATACCTTAACTAGCACGTTCCTGCCTTCAAGACTGAGTTTCTTGCTTACAGGTCCTGAAGACCTTTTGCTAAACTCCATGCTTCAAACCTCTTCTTATAATCCTAACTATTTTCTCCCTGGGAAAATTGTTGGAACAAAAAATCTGGCAGTTTGGACTGCATGGTCCAGAATGGGACACTTGAGATTGACTAACCTTTCCCCTGCGCCCCTTCACATTGTTGGTTCTGTGGCGCTCATTCTAGGAACCCAAGGAAATCCATGTTAAAAAAGTTTGCAAAGTTCAGTTGTTCAACATGGTTACACTGCAGCAAATGTCTAATGCAGTCCCATTGCACAAAATCAAAGTAGAGCATGCAGCCAAATGGCATTGCCTAATAATGTGCTAGATTAAGCACTACTGTATATGGTATTTTAAATCAGTATTTTAAATCCCCCAAAAAATGAAAAATGGAGGATTCTTAATTCTGAATTGCTGGAAATTCTGGGGAAGGAGCTGAATTACAAGTTGTGACTTGCAAATCCAGGTGCTTCCCTGACACTAACCCTGTAGAAGAGGCAGAAGAACGGGGCTGACGTGCTCCCTTTTCTGAAGAGTTGTCCGTTGTGTGAAGACAATGTTGTTTATAGCTCTTGTTAGCGAGCCAGAAGCTGCTGCCTTTCCTTAGTGCTAGCTAACACGCCTTCTCTTTCTCACTCGGGGACCCATGAGTGCAGAAGCAGGCTTCCTGAAAGATGCTGATGAACAGAGTGGCTAGTTAAAGATGCCTCTTTGCTCCTCTATATGGACCGCGGTTGTGCCCCACACATGGTGTGCCATTGCTAAACGCCCAAACAGGGCAGGAAGGATGGGCTTGTAGTTGAATGTTGGTTCAAAATACAGCTCTGGCACACACTTTCTGTAAGACTTTAGAGAAGCTATGCCATCTTTCATCATATTTAAATGAAGGTGATACTTTCACAGCTGTATCTGTATCACAGTTGGATCGTAATCTTTTCAAGGCTGGGTGGTTTGAACAGTACCTTCCCGTAAGTGCAACTGTCTAGCTTCTTCCTGAAGGGCTGTAGCATGGTCATATCCCACTCAAGTATCGCAGTAAAGTGGTTAAAAGCAGTTACTAGACTAGCAACCTTAGCCACTTTGCAGTTGCAGAGTGCAGAAGTACACAGTATGGCAGGAGTTTCCTCTTGAGCTACATCTTGGTAATCTGTAGACACCCTGGAGAGCTAGACTTTGGTTCTATGCTGCCTTTGGTTGTTAGTGCAAAGACATAAAGTCAGATAAACAGTATAACATTGATTGAATGTTATAGAATCATAGAATACTTTAGGGGACTCCCCGAGTCAACTAGTCCAATCTCCTGCATAAACAAGTCTAATTAGATCAGATTGCTCAGGAACTTATCCAGTTGAGTCTTGAAAGCCTCCACGGATGGCAATTTACAACCTTCCTGGGCAAGCTGATCTGATAGTTGGAGATGAGTAATTAGTAGTCTCACTTTAAAGTTTAAACCTGTGGTGAGGAAGGGAAAATATCTTTTCATGCAAACGTGTCTATGGCAGTACAGACGTTGCAAGAAACTGCAGGCTGAGATCTCTCCTGGATCTTCTCTCAGTGTAATCTTTAAATACTGCTCTTAAACATAAAAGTATTTAGTCATTCATAATGATGTAAGGAATGTACATGTGTTTGGCCTCTTAGTGTAAACTTCGTAGCTTTAATAAAGTCCAGTCGTATTCCATAAAGTGACTGAAAGCTTCCATCTGCTATTGGCTTCATGGTGCACTTAGTGCCTTACTGGAGTCTTGAAGCTGGGATGCTTTAAGCTTAGAGGATTATTACGCTAGAGAAAACGTGAAGAAAAAGATCATTTTCTGAAGAAATGTTGCAGAATGTGTAAAATGCTGTTTCTGAAGAATGTCTGTAGAAATATTTACTTGGAGTGCATGGCACACTGCAGACCTGAGCTCTGCTGGGGCCCCTTGGAATTTCTGTAAGACGAAGAACAGATAGTAATAAAAAAGATCTGCAATGGATATTGCCAGTATTTTTATGCATTTCCTCCACTGTGAATGAAATGCATATTGTACTGCAGACTTTATACTTCAGCCCTCTAGCACATATTCTTATTTTCTTCAGACCTTTAGTAAAAGCAAAATCTTGCTTATTGTGCTACTCCCATCTTTGGTCACCTGGAGACCTAAGCTTTGACAGAGAAGCACTAGGACCACTGTTGGATCGTGCACTGTTGGAGCAGCTGGATTTGTAAAATCTCAGAGAAATAAACAACAAATGTTAGGAGTCACTTTTCATTTCTTATGAATAATTTACACATCGGTTGTAGTGATACATTATGAAAATGTATCGATGAGAAAGCCGATTAAGATTTAAGCTATGGTATTTGTTAATGCTTCCTTCTTTTATAAAAGACCTTAAAAAAATTACTGAAATCCAGTCTGGATCTTCAGACTTTATAATTACCCAATGGGCAGATGTTAAAGAGCTCAGCAAATTGTGCTTTAAAATATGTCCCAGGATTTCAGCAAGGACTGATTATACAGCTGTTTCTTCAGATCCTTTAGTGTACTCCAGCTTCTTTTGTTGATTGCTATTCAGGGTTTTAGACAAGCAAACAATACTTAGTATTCCTTTTGTCAGAAAGATCTAGTGATGGCACATGTATTGTCTGTTGGTGTTCTAGAGGACTAGCCTGGTTGTGTTGAACTCTGGGGATGGTATGGGAATGATGATATGGGACTGATGCAAAGCCAGACTTTTCCATATATGCCTTGTGCTTCATACAAATCCACAGTGAGATTACAAACAGCAATGAAGAGGTAGGAATCTGACACTGAAAAATGACTAGTCTGCAATAAAGATAATAAGAGGATAAAAAGAGAAGAGAAAGAACCCTTTTTTGCTGCTTTTCTTTGGAGAAAGTGAAAGGCTCCTCATGCAGATTTCTGTGCTGTTCAGAGGAGCCTGTGCTTATGCTGAAGGAGGACAAGATCGAAAAAGATGCTCATTATATTGTCAGAAGCTTTTTGCTTCATTTCGGTACTGTGAGCTGCTAGCTCCCTGGGAGATATGTATAGAAACTGCATGCTATTTCTAGGGATTTGTTTTGTCCTTTTTTCTAATTTGAGAAAAATGTGAGTGCTTATTGAAGAGAGGAGATTGACAGTGTGTGCTGCTGTCAGGCACAGTAGAGGCAGATGCTTATGAAAGCTTCCACCTACAGCTTTGCCAGCGTACCTTAAATCTTTCTTTGCAGCTGCCCTGGTATTCCCGATTCCCACACTGTTCATATATAATTGCAAAGCGCTTTTCAGTGTTGGGGAAGCCTTAGAAGGTTGGAAGGGTCTGTCAGTTCAAAGGCACCCTGAAAGTTTGAATGTCTCTTCGCAGCTTTTCTAATCTTCTCTCATTTCCTCCTCTTGCCTTTCTGTGCATTCTCTTCCTACTAAATCTTACTTCCATTCACCTCCTGCGCCCTTCTGAATCTCTACCTACCTCCTCATTTGAATTTCCCTTCATCTGTACCTCTGTCAGACCTCACAAACATTTAGCTTGCTCTCTCACCTCAGCCTCTTATCCTCCATTTGGGCTTATTTAGAGTTTGACTTTACTGGGCTCACTGTCTGGATTTCTTCACACGTATGTCTTTGGAAGCTTTTCTATTTTATAACTTTCTCAGTTTGCCTCAAATGCAACTGCACCAGAAACTGCAGAAACCATAGTGAGCATTTAAAGTGAAATGAAAACTCATTAGAGCTTGGTGGCTGACCAAGTGGCCCACAAGAGACATGGCAAGTCCCAGGCCATTGGCCTTGAAAGCTTGGAAACATAGGAAAGAGTGTAAAACTATGTTATGACAAATTAGTTCTTTGGGGCCAGGTCTAGAAAAGTTATTCTTCTCCATATGCCTTTTTTTTTTTGTGAAAGTACCCCCTAAACAAATGTGCTTCATGCCCAGTCATATTGCTGACAAGTAAACCGTTTGAACTATGAGCAAGTAACTTAATATGATTCATTTATAAAGGCAAAAAATCTAGTCATCCCTATTATATTCCGATTATAACTTTGTTTGCTATAGGCTGGTAATCTCAGTAGCCAGTAGAGAGTTTCTGAGATAATAGTTATCCATTTAATTGCTTTGCAATAATTCTTTTGGTTTGTCTAGCAATTTTGAGCTTTATGCTTGTTTATTTTGCATGTATTACTTCATCAGAGATTCCTGCAGGCTGATCTGTTGCCATAATTTTGGCCTGAGAAGTGACAATGAAAATAGGGATTAGCAGCAGGGATTGCTAGTCTGCCTATATATTTCAGGAAGCCATGCTTCTTGATATCATCAGGAATTAATTTGATTAGTCAGGTAGATGCGGGGGCAATTTGTGCTGAGAGCAATGCTTGTGCAAGCTGATTGACTTCATTACAGTTGCCTGTGATGGAAAGTTCAGTTTGACCTATTTTCTTAAATTTTCCTTCTAGCCAGATGACTTAGAACTTTCTGAAGACAGGGTAGACAGAGCACTGTGTATAGCTCAATCCTTAAGTGCCTGTGAGAGGGAAAGGAAAGTCTTAGGCCTTTGGGATTTTGTGATGCTAATGTCTATCCAACACACCGTAAAGGGGATAGAATTTCAGGATATGCCAAGTAGCAGATCTAGAAAGACTGAGTTTTTCTCAAGTGCCTGAAGATGATCACCTAAGATTTTTAGGTGTTAGTAATATCAAATAGCTTTTTTTTCCTCGACAGTGTTTCTTTAACTCCCACCTTGAGATGTATGCAATTCTTAAAAAATGAAAGAAATAGCAAGAAAACAATAGTGACATCCTAAAAGGTGATGATGATGACTGGCTTTAATGGGCTTTCTTTGCATGCCTCTGGAGTCTCTAGCAAGGGTTTTTCTGAGCAGTCAGTTTGTAATACACAAAAAGCCCAATGAATGCCACCAAGTTTCAAGTTTCTCCATTGCATATTGTAAATTCATGACTTCTGCTGTGTTTTCGATGTTACTTTAAGTAAGTCAAACATTTTATTTTGTTTAAATTAATAGGCTTGTTATGCAACAATGTAATGCACATCTCTGGCATCCTCCTACTGGCCTGTCTGCTTTGTTTTTCAGATGTAGTTTTACTTAGAGCCAACAAAAACACATGTACCAGATTTCTGTATCCATAGGAAAAGGCATAAAACTAAATCATGATATAGGAGCAGTTCTGCCTGTTTACCACAAAGAGCTGGCCCACACTTGGCTTTCATTTACTCCAGGGGTCTGGACTACTCATGTGGACCCTCTCCCTTCCTTTTTCATGGCTAGGAGCATTTCTAACCAGAATAAATCACATTCATTTTTTTCCCCCAGGGGCTCGGTAGACATATGCATGCATGCACACAGACACGCTCTGTCTTCTCCCCTCACTGAGCCTTTTTTACTTTCTGTGGGGCAGCCAGATACCTTCCTGTGGGTTTGTTTTTGTGGTCTCTCTCTCTCCTGCCCCTTGCCCCCTTTTTTTTCTTCTCAATTTTCTGCTCTTATCTGTAAGGAGGGTCTGGTTTTGGTGGGAGCAAAGCAGGACATGCAGAGCTATTTATGAGCAGAAAGAAAAAGTTATTTGGCAGGGTAAAAAAGATCCACAGCGTGTACCGAACTTTGTATTCTTTCAGGGTCGAGCAGAAAGTAACTATCCAGGAAGCTGTGGCATGTCCTAGTCACCAGTGCTATTATGTTTTGGTGTGTGTTTATGATGTACAGCCACGTGAATTTCTAAATTGGCCAGGCAGAACTTGATTCAGATTTCTTCTCACTTTCAAACCTGTAATTGGACTGAGGTTTTTGGAACTATTTCTTGTTAACTTTGGGGTTGCAGCTACATCTAAACTGAGGGTGCAGGAGTGCTCTTGGGTCCAAATTCATGCCCGTGGGCATCTCTTGTCTACGGCAGGCTAAAAGTGATGTATCCCTCTGGAAACCCAGCAATGCAGGAGATGCAAAGTGCTCCAAACAGACCACTGAAATCCCGGGGCATGCTGCTTTGCGTACATGCTGATTGGTTTAAATACAACCACTGACATCTAAATCAGGCACAAAAATACAGGGTGGATTTACTGAGATGGGAGCTATTGACCTTGCTAGCACCGTTGTGACTGATTGCTTTAGTGCTAAGACTTCTTTGTGACTATCCTAGGGTTAGAACTTTACCTATAATTTCAGTGTAACAATTTTCTCTTCCTTTGAGTGTGATCTAATGCTAATAAATGCCCTGCCATTTTACAAATCCAGCCTCCACATTGGTTCATTGCTTCTGTTTACCCTTGGCTCTATCAAGCCTTTGTACATTAATTCCGCATATATGTTTCGGGGAGGTTGTATGTGTACTGTTCAGCATTCAAATGGCAGCTCAGCAACTTTCTGCCTCTTTGCTGGGTAAGATGACATATACATCTTCGTTTTTATCCTTAGAAGACCTTTACCATCAGCAGTTCTTCATGCTTGCAGCAAACAGGTGTTTCTAAGCTTATTCTTTTTTTGTATGTGTAACCTTTTCTGTTCATTTTTATCACACCGTATGGTGTCACACTGAAATAAAACAGGGTTTCTGCTAAATAAGGAGAGGACTCCTTCATGGCAAAGTGTGTGTGCATAGAAAGTGGAGAGCCCCACAAGAAGAGCAAGAATGAGCCACATGTTTCTTCAGCAGCATCGCTGAGCGTAGGGAGGCCAAGAAAGGACACTCTCTTTCCTTTCTTCTCCCTTCCGTTTGTTTTTGTTTCTGCAGCACTCATCACCTGGCTCTCTTGGGCTCGTGACTGCGAGGAGTAGCTAGGATTGTTGCTTAGGAATGTGTTTATAGCTGCAGAACTGAAAAGGTCATCTTCTATTTTGGCCTGCAGGAGTCTCAGGCTGATTCTCTCTCCTCCTGGTCCTCCAGGTTTTGCTGATGCTCCATGTAGTAAGCAAAAATACACAGAAATACTGTCAGCACCCTGAGCCCTTGTTACAGACCAGTGTCCTGCTATACTAATTGCGCGACAAACATAAAATACAAGTGCCTTATGTATCCAGTTTTGAGCTGTGGCTTTTATATAGAAGGTTTCTCCACTGGGCAACTAACTCTTTTTGCAGACGTCAGCTGTCTTGAGGTGGCTTTTGGGTCTTTTCTCCGCAGGGAATAGAAGTTGCTGCCAAGTGGGGCATTGTATTAGGGGCTGATTCCCCTTTTATTGTCAGTGGATCAGATCGTACATATTTTCCTCTTTATTCCAAGTTGTTCAGTGTGTTTCAGTAGTGCAACATAGATGTATGCATTAATCACCAGAGCAGCTGGTAATTAGCTAATTTTTTTTTCTTTTTTATTCTCTCTGGGATTCATAGTACAGTGGGCAGAGGAAATAGGAAGGAAAGGGAAATACTTAGAAAAAATTGCCAAGTACAAGGGCATTTCTGCAAAAACATCAATGTCTGCATAGACTGTAAAACAAGTGAATCGCAGGGTTTCGGCTAGAAAGACTAAAACGCTGGGAGAAAGTGATCCTGCCTTGTTAGACATGTATCTGTCCAACGTTTTAATGTGCAGCCACCAGAACAGCTTCATTGTGTTAGCTGCAGCTTTTTTCAGGGATCCAGTGTAACACTCCAAGGCAGTCTTTGGTATTGCCTTGGTGGTGCAAGGGAAATGCAGCGGAGAGGCTCCCACACAGTCTGTGATGTACCCCATTTGCACTGGATGCAAGAAGGGGGATGCCCAGCATTGAGGTTGGGTGTTTGTGCAGTGTCACAGCCCCGAGGAAGGAGTATAATCTTCTTTTCCGTGCCCCTTAGTGGTGTGGAGGATGCAGCCAAATGCTTGCCTGCTTTTGCCTGCCTGGTCTCATCATCTCTCTCTGCTTTTACACAGATTGCTTGAGGGCACAGTTACCCAAAAAAGACTCTCAGCCAGGTGATTTGGGGAAGGAGGAGAGGCATGTTCCAGAGGAAAAGATGGAAAGACAGACTGGAGCCTCAACGATTTTATTTTATTTTTAGATGTGAGTCTGTATCTCAGTAGCCATGTTTTTAAAGGGGATGCTGCTTTGTTCTCCTCTTAAATGACAGTGGTATTTTTCTTGTGGGAAAGGCTAGGGTGGGTGGCACTGAGGGTACCAATAGTTTCCGAAGGTTATACAAGAAGTGAACGTTAGGACTGGGAATAGAACCCAAATTTATTTACCAGCAGATAACCAACTGTCCATAAACCTCCTCATGGATTTTGGTGTCTACAGTGCAATAAAATTGTGCCAGGGTTTGCAGCCACGTAATGAAGCAGTGAACAGAAAGGGTTACTGTGTTTTTTGGACTTAACTTGGTTTGTCTTGTTTTTAAAGATATTTCCTGCAGGAATACTGTAGTATGTTCATCTTACATTATTTGTCCTGGAACTGATCAGCAGCGGCAGCTTTCTCCATAATTGCACTGATCATAATTAAGCATATTTTTGTCTTATGAGCTGTGACAAATTCAGACTCTATATAAGGCAGCTCTTAGGAGCGAAGGCAGTTTGCATGTTGTAGTGAAGTGCATATTACAAGAGACATACTAGCAGATGGCTTCACGTCTTGTTTGTATCCAAGTACCTAGCACCTGCAAGCAAAAGTGCGCCAGCCTTCCTCCTTGGTAATTTTGGGTTCATATCCAAACAGAATCTGTGTTACCCTTTGGGCAAGTTATTTAATTTCCAAACTTCCTCAAATGTGGCAGAACAGCTGGGTTTCTACAGTCTACCGAGATCCACTTGCAAAAGCTCTGTCCACTCCAGCAATGTTTTGGTGGTTCTTCACAGTGCCAAATACATCTGAAGCTGGGTCAAGCCACTGAAGAGCTTTAGGTCTGAGCTGTAGGAATAGCTACGCTGAGAGTCTCACGCGAGTCTCTGCCTCAGAAGGAGGCTGTTCCAGCTTCCACTACTCCTGTCCCTCTCTAAAGGCTGTTTGGGTTTGGGAGATAACTGAGTGGCTGAAAAATGCAGGGTTTTGCATACCCAAGCTGTTTTCAAGTCTGAGTTGAATTTCACAGTTTTAGATACAAAAGAATTGGAAGGGAAAGGATAAACAGTGTTCCAAAAAAATCCGGTGAAACAAAAGCTTACATTTAGAATGAACCACTTGGACTAAGCTTGATAGAATTTGTTTTTCCTGTTTCCCTCTCGTTTTGCTATAAATAGTAGATATTTGTATTTGAACAGTCTTTGTTAGTGCTCCCTTTCTGTGGTATACAGACACCTTCAGAGCACTTTGCAATATCTTTCTATGAATTCGTCTGAACAACAGAAGCATCGTCATCATTGTCCTTTAGCCAAGGAGTTGAGATATCAAGACAGTGCAAGAAATTTGTCCAAGGTTATGGAGGATGTCTGCAAAAGATTGACCTGACCCAGTTGTTGGGTTGTTTTGTTTGGTTGGTTGGTTGGTTGGTTTTGTTTTGTTTTTGATGTCCTAAGCCTTACCCAGTTCCTTAACTACTGCCCTACTGCACTAGCCCTCCTAAAAGCTCTGCTGACGTATCACTCTTGTTTCCCTTCCTAAAACAGCTGAGGTGCAGCCACCCCAGTACTGCCCAATACTGCCCACAGTATTCTAGTCCTAATTTTATCTAATATTTCACTAGCATCTGTATCTCCCAAATTTAGGGAAGTTCACATTTGAATGTGCTTTCCTTTCCTGACCCATTCTACAATGTAGTGATGCTGGACACTGGTGATAGACAGCACTGAGCTCTAAGGAAGTTCAGAAGGTCGACTATGGCCATCTTTTCTGCTTACCTAATTATTTTCTGAATCACTGCCAACCGAAGGTGTTCTCAAAGACAGTGAGTACATTAGAGGAAAATCCACTGTGAGCGTCTGAACTCCTATATGACTGTCAAGGGATCAAATTATTCTCAGTTTTCACGTTCCAAGCGTGTAGTAATGTAGTAAACATTGTCTCAGCATCAGGCATCTGAAGGGACAGGCTTTCAGTGCATTAACTCTTAACTACACTATGCACATTTTAGGAAATCATCTACTTGTTCCTGCATAATCCTACATTCCCCCTTTCCTAAGACTTCTACTGAAACTGGTGAGAAAATAGGACAAGCAACATATTCAAAATTAAGACCTCTAAGGTGCTTAGCCTGAGGTGTCTGACCCTGTTCAACGCAAACCCATATACAGTGCAATGTGCAGGAGGCTTTGCATGGCTTAATAAATGGCACAGTTCTGTTGAGAGTATGCTTCCGCCTATATTTCAGTGAGATCTAGCAGCACCTCGTCTGATTTGTGAACAGTGCTGAGAAAAATAAAGCCTTGCCGTATGTGACATCTCAGGGTTTCAACTCCCAGTAGTGCCAGGTGAGAAGTCAGACCTGCATCAGAATGACGTCGAACAAGTAGGTCAGCAGTTTCAGTGCGTGCATCTTCTGTGTGTGTGTGTGCATGTCTGAGGAAAAGGTGGAAAATCATGGGACTGAATCTTTAAGTTTCTGTTCCATCTTTGCTTAGGCTAACATCTCTCTGTTTCATGTGCAGCTGCAGTGATTCAGGCCCTTTTGGCTTATCCTTGTTGTAAAACATGTGGCACCAAGATGTGAAAATGGTAAAGAACTGCAGAAATACTTGATTTTGTCTAACAGTGGATAAGGATTTTGGCTAAAAGTAAGGAGAATGGTATTATTCCCTACCGTGTTTTGCCTGCCCCAGTTGCACTCTATCTCCTTAGTGCCTGCCAACCAGACAGCTCACTGAAAATTTAAAGAAACAACACTCACGCTACTGTAAGAGCCACCACTCTAGCTGCGGTTATCGTCTTCTCTTCAGGCTATCTCTCCACCTTTCCTTCCCAATGCCTGTGAGAACCGAGCATCCCCCATCCTTCCTCCTCCTGCTCTCCCCTGTCCCTGTGTCCGCGTGCAGTGTCATGGGCACTGCTGCAGCAGGTCAGGCCGCTTGGTATTTTTACTGCCCTGTGAAAAGAGACAGCACATTTCGGGGCAGCTAGGCAGCAAGGGACGGACGGAGCATCTGATCCGAGAGCGTAGTTCCCTTGGGGTTTGGGAGCTTTGAGAGCACACTGCCCAGACCGTGGGCATCCCGGGACGACGCGCCTGCTCCTCGGAGCAGCTGCGTTTTGGGCAGGAGGCGAGGGAGACGAAGAAGAGGGTGCTCATCCCCCAGACGAGCGGTCTGAGCAAAGGCAAACTGTCTGCGCTTCTCGGGGAGCCGCTGGCCAGCCTTAGCCTGGGGAGAGCAATCCCGCTCTAGCTCGTGCCGCCAGTCAGCGCCAGGCGCTGTCGGTGGCAGTGGCTACGAGGCCTGCGCGCGCGGGCAGGGTGGGCAGCGCCTCCGCCCTTGGCAGGAAGCGCAGAGAGGGCGAAAAAGCCCCAAGGAGGAGCGGGAGCGGAGCGCGCGAGGGGCAGCCGGCCGTGCTGGGGGCCAGAGCGCAGAGGCCTGCCGTCGGCAGAGCCCAGGCACGCGCGGCGGAGGGGAAGGCGGCCCGGCACCGCTCTGCCGGCTCGTTCTCCTCTGCGCGTGAAATATTAATCGCCGCAGAAGAGGCTCGCAAAGGCGATGGATGTCGTGTTCACGGGGCGAGGGGATCGCGGCTCGTCCTGCGAGAGGAGCACGGCGCGGGCCATCCCGGAGGGCTGCACAACCCGCCTCGGTGCTCTCGCGGGTTTGGGGGCTTTTGCCAGAAAAGGGGGGAGGGAATGGGAGCAGAGGGGGAGGAGGGGAAGCCTGAGGTGGGGGGCAAAGGGGGCAAGCGTGAGAGCAAGCGACGGCAGGCTCTGCGCTGCGGGGACGGGTGCAGCGGGCAAGGCAGCCAAAATCGGCATCGCACCCCGGTTTGCTCAGCGTCGGTGGCCAGGGCGGAGGCTCGGCGGGGGCGCGGGGCCGCGCTGGGCGTCCTGCAGGCCGACCCCGCCGGGCTGGCGAAGGCGGCGGGTCACGGAGGGCAGCCGGGCTCAGGCAGCGCCACCGCCGCCGCCGCCTGCCGTCGCCTGCCGCCTCCCCCGGCCCTCCCCTTCGCCCCGGTCGGTCGTGCGTGCGGCAGATAAGCGCCGAGGCGAGCGGGAGCGGATGGCGGCCGGCGCGGGCGCCGGGCAGCCCGGGATGCTCGCGTCTTCGGGCTGCGGGCAGGGCTCGGTTTCGGGCGCGAGCGGAGAGAAGCCTAAAAAGAAAGCTTTCCGTCTCGTGAGGATGAAGCCGCTGAAGGAGCCCGCCGCTAACAGCAACGTCTCCTTCGTGATACACTGTCACATAGGCAAGGAGATCAAACACATCTGCAGCAACTGCAGTCGCGGGGAGGAAGCCCGTGACGGTGAGTGCTGGGATGCTGGGGGTGTAAGAGAGCGCAGGGGTGCGCGCCTGCCGGCATGGGGGGCTGGGGGGGTGCGTGTCTGTGTGTGTGTGTGCGTGTGTGTGTGCGCGCACACCCGGCTGCGCGCCTGCCGCAGGCTCCGACGCCGGGCTTCGCCCCTCCGCACATCCCAGGGAAGCTGGGAAGGGAGCGCGGGATGAAGGCGCTGGGCATCGGTTCAGGGCGCCGAGCCCAGAGGTGCCAAGAGGGACAGGTCCCCTAATTTGCCACAGAAGCTTGGTGCGAACAGTTAAGGAAACAACTCTTTTTCTTTTTTTTTCCTTCTCCCCTCCCCTTCTCTCGTTTTTCCCCTAGTTGCTATAGAAATTGCTGTGTGTATTGATTGTGTTTTGCTAGCGTTCCTGTGCATTTTAAGTCAGGGTGTCTGCCTTGCCACATCAACTTTTTCCTCGTCGTGCTGCAGCAGAGTTTGCTTGACTCCACTCCGTATTTGGGAGGACTGGTGTACGGGGAGTCCAGCTAGCGTGATTTTCACCGTGCTGTCACGCGCACGGGGGGAACTGTGTTTTTATTGAAATTAATATAGTGTTCTTCGTCGTCAGACAACTGTTTTCATCCCCTCCCCCTCTCCTTTTGGGACTGAGCAAAACCTCCAAAGGGTATTCAGAGAGTGAAGGTATAATCAATCACAGGGCTTGCTACAGGTAAGTATATGCTTCCTATGGTTTTGTAAATGCAAATGTTTTGAAGAGAACAATGACAAATTGCTTGTGTTTTGCCAAAGTGAGCAATTAGGAGGAGCTGACAACTAAAAGAAGTGTAAAACCATTCTGGCAAAAAACAGCCTCACAGATGTTACCCCACGGTCTTGTTCAACCTTGTATTACTTCGTTTTGCTATGTGGTTTTACATTTTACCTCAGGTTTGAAGGGACTTGACTTAGAACTCCCTTTTAACTGATATAGGAGGCAGCTCTCATTTTCTGAAGGTCAGGGAAAGGTTTTATTTATGGTAAGCGCGACTATGAAATTGTTGTTGTCTGAGCTGAGGGTTCTCGGTAGTTGCAGGCACTTCACTTTGCAGCTTTTGATGCTGAGGCTGATTCGTATTATTTTTTAATTAACCAGTGCTGGCTTAGTTTCTTCTGTGCAGAAGAGCAAAATATTCTTTGGGATCAGACGGTCCTTTGTCAGCCATAGGTCTGCAGTTTAATGAAGTAACTATGGGTTTTCTCATGTCCCTTCAGAATTAGAGTCCTGCTAGTGTAATTATAGTTTTCTTTGATTAAACTGCAGCTAAAGCTGAGCAGAATTGCTTCAGTGTAAAGGGTGGAGATAAGCTGAGAAGCCTGGAAACCCACAGTGGGTTAAGCACTCTTGCTGCTTATGCCAATACAGCTGAGGGAAGGATTTGATGAACGCTATACAAAAATGTTGAGTGTTTTCTTTCTTCCTGCGTGCTGCTGGTGACAGCAAGCCCCACAGATATTGAATGAAGGGATATGCGCAGCAGCAGGTACTTTACACTATTAGCATGGTTTATTTATCCTTAAAAGAAATTAAGCCACTTGTTAAAAATATGCTTTCCTAGATTAATTGAATTGACCTGAAACTTGATTGCATCAACATCTTTTGCTGTTTGCTTGCAACCTTGTACTTTAAATCTTATCATAGCAAGAAAAGAACACTGCTTCCCTCCCTTTTAATGTGCATGTGTGTATGCAGTATATTTATGAATGTGTAACTTCAATTACTTGTATTTCTAAGCAGACTAATAGCTACACATCAAAGTACTTGGCTTCCTTTTAAGTTGGATTGTTTAGCTTCAAACTGTTAGATACCCTGAGAAGGGTATGTCTCTTGACAGGAGATAATCTAACAACCCTAGAAAAGCAAAGAATAGGGCATAGAGACTTCCAGCCAACAGACTGCCAGAGCATCCCATTATTCCCCTTTCACCCCTTAATACCGTGGGGTAGCAGTTCCACCTCATGCAAGTAATTTTTTGTGGTCGTCATTTGAAAAAGACACAATAGTGGTATAACCTTTAATTCTTTCTTTGCTGTCAGCACAGGCAGCTATAAGTTTCTTAGAGAATGCTAGAAAGTAATGAAACTGTAGTCCCAGCTATGCTGGCTGAGCATGTTCGCTGGCTTGACTGATATATTATTCAGGATTGAAAAATGCCAGTATTTCCATTAGTTAATACCAAATCTAGACCTTCTGGGGTTTGGAGGGAAAGGATTTTATAATGAACTGCAATTGTCCCATGATCATAATATCAGTAGGAAAGATAAAGGCATAGCAAGTACCTTTAAAGATGAAAGGTAACAGGTAGAAATCTGTAAGCAGCCCAGATACAGAGAAGTCTGTTTTATTTAATGTGTTCAAAGGCTGAACACTGAATGCAAACCTCCTCAGCCTCTTGCAGAAATCTGAGCCTGGGTCTGAATCATGGTGTAGACACGTCAATTCTTTACTGTGGTTAGAGAAAACAGTAGAAGTTTCAACACCCCCAGAAGTGATCTGAGAGAAAGAGAGAGATTTGGAGCAAGTGAACTGGGATACTTATCGATTTTTATGCAAAGACTCTGACAAGAAAAATTAAGTGGAGAACAGCTATCTAAAGGTGTATTGAAAGAGGGTCTGCACAGAGAAAGGTGCTTTTCATTACAGTGACAGATTAAAACTCCAGAGTTCTCAGTTCCATTCCCACCTCTGCAAAGGAGCCCTGCAAGGCTTTGGACAAGTTTGTGGGCATCTCAAGAGGTCTGTGCATCCTCACAGTGGCAGTTAGAAGAGCACCCAAAGAGAGGACCAGTTAGCACTTCCTGTAATGGAAGTACACATCATTTTCCACTGTGGACCACCCTACCCTGCCTGCCAAACCCATATATATTTGTATATATCAGGAGTGGTCTTGCAGGCCTGAAACTGTTCTAGTGAACCCAGAAGTACTGGGTGGGCATCCTGTGACCTGAGCAACTATTTTAATTCATTTGTTGGAACTATGTACAGAGACCAAGATTCATCCCTTATAGCATAGGCAAGTGACTTGCCATTGAAATAATGCCCTCCAGCTCCAGTTATGACTCCTGCTTCCTAGTCATGATCTTACTACGTGTGTTCTTATTGTACTACTGCGCTGGCAAGACTGGAGAAGGAAAATCCATGTTTTTAAGAGGGAGCTCATTCTAATCCACTAGCTGATCTGGCAAAAGGCATGACTAGGAGAATAGCAGAAGAGACAGAAGTGTAACCTAAGGAAAAGATGGGAGGGAGGTGCTGAGTTGTACAATCTCATGTAAGGAAGGGCCTGTAATCTGGAGAGAAGTTAGTGAAGGAATTTGTACATATAGGTGGACTCACTGAAGTAAGGGTAAAGGGGATTGATGCTGATGCAATGTTTTGATGAGGTAGAAAAAGAGCAGTGAGAAGCCCAGAGAAGGGCGGGAGGTTACAGTAATGCAGATGAAAGCGGGAGATGTTGTAGCCATCATACAGAAGGGAAAGGATGCATTTAATGCTATGTTAGTTGGCAAACAGCAGAAGAGAGGGGTGCAAAAAGCAACAATATTGAGATTCTGGATGACAGAATAGCAAAAAGATGTTGAAAATGGCAAAGAAAGAATGAGACTGTGAGGGAAAATGAGGTGCTTGGTTTCATCCTGTGAAGTTTGGGTGACCCAGGACATCCAGGACAATGTCAGGGAGGCAATCAGACATGGTAGACCAAACAGAGGGAGCGGTCAAGTGTGGAAAGGTGTGAGTCACCGCAAGGAATAAAAGAGCCACAGAAGAGCAATCAGGACAGAGCGCTGAATTCCGCCAAAGGTGTGCAGGGTGGTAAATGCTGGGAGAAACAGGGTAGTATAAAGTTACAAAAGTCCCCCAAAAAGACAGACAGAAAGTGGGGCGACAACAGCAGTTGGAGATATTTTGAAAGTGCCAAAAATGTGAAGGGGAATGCCACTACCTTCTGAATTTGGACATGAGAAAGTGGCTGATAACCTAGGAGAGAACAGGAAACAGAGCTACAAGACATCCCGGCGTGCTGGGATGGCACGATGCTGAACGTCTCCTGGTACGTACAGAGCACTTCCAGACATACTGATTGCAGTGGTGTCAGGGGAGGGTGGTGGTATTACTGGGTCATAGTCGGTGATGCACTTGATGAGCAAGGGAACGGTAATTAGAGGGAATTAGTAAATAGAGAAGAGATTGGCTGAGTTTTATTTAATGTGTTCAGAGGCTGAACACTGAATGCAGATCTCCTCAGCCTCTTGCAGAAATCTGAGCCTGGGTCTGAATCATGGTGTAGACACGTCAATTCTTTACTGTGGTTAGAGAAAACAGTAGAAGTTTCAACACCCCCAGAAGTGATCTGAGAGAAAGAGAGAGATTTGGAGCAAGTGAACTGGGATACTTATCGATTTTTATGCAAAGACTCTGACAAGAAAAATTAAGTGGAGAACAGCTATCTAAAGGTGTATTGAAAGAGGGTCTGCACAGAGAAAGGTGCTTTTCATTACAGTGACAGATTAAAACTCCAGAGTTCTCAGTTCCATTCCCACCTCTGCAAAGGAGCCCTGCAAGGCTTTGGACAAGTCTGTCTTTGTGTCGCTCGGTACCTAAGTTTCGTATCTGTAAAATGGAGATAATAGGATTTCCTTTCACCTGCTTGCTGATCTATAAATAGACTATGAGTCCTTTACAGAAAAAAAGGACTGTCTCTTGCTGTTTGCATTCCTAGCACCTCGAACGGTGGGGCTGCGGTCTTATTGGGTCTCTAGGTACAAGTGTAGTAGAAATATAAATAATATTAAGAATAAATGTACCCTGAAGGTTTCATCCAGAACTCATATCCAGTCTGCCTGTCACATACTCTTATACTTTAGTTTTTGCTATTTGAGCGTAGATGATCGATTATCTTATATATGTATGAAAAACAGAGTGGACTGAGATACTGCCACTGCAGGAACTCCAGCATTCCTTTTTCTGCTGTCATCCTTTTTCCAGAGCCTCCAGATAAACATCGTTTCAAAATGGAAAGGTGTTTTTTGTGGCTCCCGCCTGGCATTGAAGACTCTTGCTTCTGTTGTATTTTTCAGCTGGGAACTTCTGAGAACATTGGCTTTATCATCACTTAGGAGACTGTCTCCGAGGTGATTTTTTTTGCTACCCACAAAAGTTAATTATTAAATGAAATAGTTATCTTCTAGGCAGACCACAAGCCCTGCAAGAGCTATGTATAAAAATAAGTTTTTCTTCACTAATTCTCACAGTATTTCAAGCAGTGGCTGCTCTTCCATTACCATCTCCAGAGTGAGCACAGTATGTGGCTATGAGGCATTGCAGTCATTTACAGTTGTACCTGTTCAAAATCCTAAAATATTTTGGAGAAAAAAAAATTAGACTACACAGAACGGAAAAGTAGAAAAAAAGCCAGCACACCTGATCCTGCTGTGAGGCGTAGGAAGCAGAAAAACACACTTGATGTTTCAACAGGCAATATAATTATGCAATGTGTGGCTTTAGTCTCTGAGGAATAGTTACCTTAAAAAAAGAAAAAAAAGGCATAGGCAAACACTGCAGAGTGAAATATGTTTCCTTGACAGTGCAGGTCATAATATAAACCTATTTTATTTTTGTCACTTGAGGTCTATAGTATTTGATATTTGGGTGAATATGATGGCATGCTAGGGAAAGTTGATGAGGTCGCGCAAAGATATCCTGCATCCCAAACAGGCTGCCGGAAGGCCTGAAGTACACTTAGCTCCCATTGGAGTCGCTTTCTGCTCTGGATGATAGAAACCTTCAGCATTTTGTGGGATGAGAATAAATGTTCCTTTCCAGGAAAAAGGAGTCGTCTTTTTACATATGCTAATTTACACATGGCAAAGGGCCAAGAAAGGCAGGCCACCCTGCCATTTACCTGTCATGACCCACTAATGTGTGGGAAAACTGCCCTGCCTCAGTGGGACCCGTCGGTCCTACGCCTGCGGTAGCGCCGTCTCTCTGGGCAGCTTCTCCGAGCTGGTGATTTCTGCTGGCTGGAGAGCAGGGATGGCAGCAGCCCAGTGCTCTGCTCCCTTCAGTGTGTCTTGCACATTAGCGACTAACAAAAACTCATCAATTCCTTGTCATTTGGTTACTCGAAACAGTGACTAACAAAACTGCATTGTGCTGATGCAGTTGTACATGGCCTGCATGCAGGAAGGAGAGGAGGGAGAAAGAGAAGAGGAAGAAAAAGATCAATTACGGTTATGTGACAGGGTATATCTGGCTTATGTGTTTAAGAGTAGCAACTGCAAAGGGCTGGCCAGTGATATATGGTGCTTTCCTTAAACATTAGAAATGGAAATTATTTGAGTTGGTTGGTCTGCAGGCAGAGAAAAGAAAAGGGGTGGAGGAAGAGAGGAGGGATTACGTTTTCTACCTTTATGTCCCAAAATAAAGCTAAAGCAACACTGCCAAGCCTGGGGCAAGCCATTAATTGCTCATGTGCATCTCTGTAATGAATAATTCATATCCTGGTTAACTGCCTGTAGCAAAAACTTCTAGCCCCGAAATTAGTCAGTTGTGTACAATTCCAGGCACTTCTGTGCTGTGGCTGACAACAGGGAGTTCGCCAGCAAGGCTGGACAGACCATCACCCAGCCGAGCTCCTGGCTCATTTTGAAGATCCCTGGAAGATACCTTGGCCAAAATGGCAATGTAATTTACATTATTTGACTGAGACTATAGGAAGAATGTGGGTTACAAGTGGGTAACCTCATTTAGGTAAATTTGAAAGCCTGGAGAATAAAAGAAAAAGGTGTAATGAAGCCTTGGACGAGCTTACACAAGCACAGGTCTAAGCCCCGTGTTTTCCAGTGAAAATTCCCGTGCTCCTACAGAAGAAACGTCAGCAAACTTTTCTGGGAATTCTGTATATGTGTCATTGATTTGAGGAGTTATAGGAAACAACAAAAAATGATGGAATTGCTCACACTAGCTTGGACCCCATCTCTTTTTGATTACACAGTGTTGACACAAAGATGCTGATAGAGAGAACACACCAGTTCTTACTGCCTTTGGGGAGCGGTTGGCTGGCTTGTTTCAGTCTCATCTCTTCCCATTGACATCTCTCTTTTCAAAGCTGTAACTCGGATGTCATCTTTTGATAGCATCTTACCGTCCTGTTCTCTATTCTGAGAACAAAGTTTAAAGTATCTTGATACGTAAGCCACTTAAATACAAAGATCAGTGCAACCCTGAACACTGAATGAAAAATCAGTTCTGTGTGAGGAGTTTAAAAAAGGGCACAAAATGCCATCAAGCATGATGAAAGCAACAGAATGCATTTCCTGTACTTAATAATAATGGTATTCTTTAACTTTTTGTCGTCATCTTGAGGAGTGCGCCTCGTTTTGGTTATTCTGTGTCAAGTTAGATATGTCAGAAATACAATACAGAACTAACTGCTAAATTATGAAAGACCACAAGTCTTCTGTAAGTAAAGGGAGACAGTGAGTAAAAAAGGGCCGAGGTGGATGGAGCTAATGGAATAGATAATGGCAGAGCATGTTCTCTTCTCACTATATTGCCAGAGCACTGAAAGAAAAAGCCAAAGTGTGCAGGTGATGAAAGAAAACACTTTGCTCATAAAGTGTATATATTTCCACTGCCGTTCATTGTCACCAGGCATGAGCAAGGAAAAGAATATAATAACATTTTTGAAGAGATTAAATGTTTGCTTGTCTTCAGTATCTATCGTAAGATATGGATATGCTTGTAAGGGCTGTATCATCAGTTTTCATGCCTCAGAGCAATAGCTTATCACTCACTGGTGGAGTTTGAAAAGATACTTTCCTTCAGGCATGTTATTCTCTAATTGCCCATGTTCCTTATTTCTCTCAAACCATCTGATATTGAGACCTTTGAGACAGAACCATCAAGTCAGCCTGACAGACCAGGCTGAACAAGCTTTGCTTTCCGTATCTTTTTGCATTGTCCCTATGTCCTACCGTCTTATTTTCATGCTCTGATCCCTGCCAAGGTGTGCAGTTAGTTTCCTTTTCTGTGTCTTGTCTTTTCTGAGTACTTCCCTTACTTGCTTAGAAGCTTCCCTCGGATAATGTTTTGTGTGGTTGGCCTGTGTCTTCTTAAAACTTGAAATTCTTCAACGAAAAACTGTGATACATGGAAGTAGTTCACTTTAAATCAATTATTGGAATGTTATTCATTAATAATATCACTACCAGTCAGTAAAAGAAATAGTGGGTATATAGAGAAGAGATCAGATGAGATAATCCAACTCAGTATTCTGGCATGTGACTTCTCTTTCTTTCTTCTTTTTGTTTCTTTCTTTTAACATGTAATCACCACTACTTGCATCAGTTTGTGCCACTGTGATAACTTCTGCCTGTGTTTAGAAACAGTTAATATCATTAAAAGCATCAGAGTTCATTTTATGGGCTCCTTGACTGACAAGCAACGCCTCTCCTTCTAAATATACTGTTGTATATATAGCAGTATCATTCATTGCTGTTTTCTAGCAAAAGAGGCAGACATCTTACATTAATTTTTGATTTGTAAGAATTTATTTCTTGATCCATTTTAGTGGCTTGTAGTAAATGTACAGCTATTCCTTTGCACTTCCTAAGATTGTCTTGTTGGTAGTCAGACAGCATAAAACCTGGTTTCATGTTGTTGTCACCTTATTCAACCACCAGTTAGACAAAACATAATTTCCGGAGCACAGTATAAATGTATGTGGTACCACCTTGCTACCAGTCTGCCAGGATGTCTAAGAATAACTGGATGAGTTTGTAGTCTGTTAAACCTTTGATGCCAGGTCTCACGTAACTTTCCAAACACGTTAGCCAAAACCCATCATCAGAGCACTGGGACACCTGAAGGGCAGTAGCAGCGAGAACAGCGGTTAGGACAGCCCAGGCTAGCTGTTGCTATCACTTTCTCAGAAACTGAGATGTTTGCCATTATCCAGATTGATGCAACAAAATTGGTTAGCACATTTCTGAGGGGGGAAAAAAATGATGGCCTTGCCATCCCTATGCGCTGCTGTCCTCTTCCTGGGGTTTGGCCCTTCTGAAGTGATATGGATCCCCACTGGTTTTTGCTTTTGGTCTCCCTGTCTCAGGAAGAAGGGTCAGGCAGAAAAGAATGAAGTAATGCCTGATCTTGTTGCTGTCATCTCTCTCTGGCTTTGGCTCCATCTTAATCAAGAGGAGGCAGATCTAGCAAAGCCTCTGCCATCGGAAGAGGCTGAGATTTAAAAATGGTGAATTATGCTGTTGCTCTGAGAAACAGTGATCACACAGTATAATTTAAATCAAAGATAAAAGTGATAATTTTGAAACCACCTACTGTGACTCCCTTGAAACCACTAAACATACCATTCTAGCTTATTTATGCCCTGGCCACCATTTCTAAAGGATACTCCAAAAACACAGTGCCCATCAGCCATCATGAAGACACACCATTGAGAGAGAGCTTTTGATTACATGAACAGGTGGACAAGCACTGTTCTTCTGTGATGAAAAGCTCCTGGCCTAAAGTGGAGAAAAAACACAAAGCTAATGATAATAGGAGCTGACCACACCTGACAGACAGTCTCTGGAAATTTGCTCTGCATAGATACTGAATATTTTTGAAGTTTCAAAATGTGGTTTAATCCCACGAAGGAATAAAAGCCAAACATTTCCTAGGTTTGACTGGTGGTGCTTTTTTCCAGAAAAGTAAAACTGTGTAAAAAATGTGCAAAGAGAAAGGGGCAGGGGGACTATTTGTGCATACGCTATGTTTTATAGCCTTGTGAGGGCACTGACCAGGGATGAGAGAGACAGAGCCTTCAAGGCCCTATTCTGTGTAATTGAGGTTACTATCTTAATTCTTTATTGATAACTTCTTCATTTCTTTATTGATAACTAGGAGAGGTGTCCAATCAAAGCTTCTTACTGGCTCTCCGTAGCCCAAGGATTGCAATTTAACATATACATCCCTTTGTGCAAGGCCCAGCATATCTGTTAGATGGGACATTTTGGAACAGAGGTAAAGTGTACTTCAAATATTCTCTTTGTCTTCCCCAGCTCCAAGGTGTCTAGCCCAAGATTAGGATGACAGGTTTAGTGCTGCCATTCAGCAGCTGCCCTCCCCTGTCACCACTTAAGAGAAGGATCTTGCCCTCTGTCATCTTTTGTCAGACATTTTTCAGCCCACTAGCCTAATGACTTTGTGCAGTATGAGTGTAGGGAATAAAATTAAAACAGATCCAATTATTTAATTTATCTTGGGAGATTCTGGTAGCTGAGAACGATTTCTGTTTCACTTTACCTCCTAAGAGAAGTTTATTATCTGCTTGAAAAATCAGAGCGATAGTATTTTAAATCCTTTCCTGGTCTGAAAGTGCAGTAAAACTGAGAAAACCAGATCATTTCAAGAAAGACATATCTAGATTTTGTTAAATATCATTCAAAACAATATTCTTTACCTTCAGCAATGGGCTGAAGCATGTACAGGTTCATCACAGATACCATACTCTTGAATGTTAGCTACCCTTTTAATACAGATTGAAGAATCAACAGACTGAAATGTTGCTAAGCACACTTGAGTGCATTGGAGGTGTTAAAATAAATAATTAGCATAGCACATAGTAATTAACTACATCCTTACGAGATGAGCCAGGCTTGGAAATGCCACTGTAGCCTATTGTACCCACAGTCCATGTATTAAAAAGCTTGTCTGTAGTATTTGTGGTCCATACATTCACATAGATTCGGGCCACAACCCTGGTCCCTAATGTCAGCAGACCATGTCATAAGGGCTATGCCACTGGCTCCTTGCTGTTGTCTCTTTACACAAACTTTGGGCGCAGCTGCTTTGTCATTTCTAATTTTTAGCTACTGTCTGGTCTGGCATGAGCACAGCACCAGTGCGATTTTCAAACATGGAGACTTGGTCAACCTGCTTTGCTTTCGTTAAATAAATAAAAATCAGCACAAATGTTGTTTCTTATGCATCAGCTGAAATTGAACTAATATAAAGGGAAAGTGCGTCATGCTGCTGTTAAGGTTTAGAGCTTCTTCTTTTTCTCATTTGACTTTGCAATCTGCTTAAAATGTGAGTACTATTAAAAATTACAGTGCTCAGCCTGAACAGTCAGCGGTGCAAGTGCACAGACATGTGGATGGGTGGATGGTTGAAGCTATTTGAACTAGAAGTTCATAGAAAGACCCCTTCCCCTCCTCTTCCCATGCACTAGCAAAACAGGATGTTCTTGCACTAGTGCACCACGTTTATTGGATAAGCATCCTTGAAATTTTGGATTTAGCGAAAAGGAAAAAAAACAAGCGCAAAGACTTCTGTGGAATTTAGGATGTTTGAATCTGAATCTTACCCTCTGGAGAAATAGGAGAGTGAGATGACTATAGATTTCATTAATATGTGCAGCCCCAAAGCAATTGTTGCTGGTTTATAGCCATAAAGGTGAGAAGTTGTCTTCCAGCAGTCTGCTGTGGCACCTAAGATGGGGTTTGCTGTCTCCTCTGGCATCTGAACTGAGAAGAGCAAATTTTGACGGTCTGTTCTCTGTGGCTGGCAGTCTTTCACTGCTTTCGTAGCCACTGGAGAGAAGCAGTCTGGGTGCCAAAATGGGAGAGTAGAGGGGGACTCATGAGGCTCAGTTATATAGTTTTTGTTACCTCAAAGTCCCTCCCTAGGTGGCATGTGTAAACAAGCTAGAACTCAGGGAAGTACTTGCTTTTCTCTTTCTTGTATGCCTCATTAAAATAAGGACAGCATTTTTGTCTGCATTCTTTGATTTCAGGAAAGTAGTCAGAGATACTAACGTGAGGCTGGCTTTCTATGCATTTCTGATCATCTAAGTCAAATGCCATTTTCTTTGTGAACACCAGGTGCTTTTGCTGTACATTCAAACCCATAAGCTTTTAAGAAAATAAGTTGACAGAATAACAAATTCAGTATGCAGCAAAGTTCTGTGTTAATTCACTGTTACCTATTCTGTCATTTCATATGGGCTCAGCAAGGTACTTCTTCTAGGTATTTTTTTTTCCTTCTGTTTTTCTTTCCCTCTGCCTTCTTTGGGCAATGCCCCAAATGTGTGATAAGTACAGTAAAAAATGCAGGGCTCTGTTGTGAAGGGGGTGCCAATTTTAGAAGTCAGGTGCTCTGGGCTATTCCCTGCATTTAGTGGACAAATGAAGGAGCTGTTCTTTACCTGCTATGATCATTTGTTTCAGATTTTTGCATTATCATTGTTGTTACTGTATACTAGTCTCCATTCATACATGTTTGTGTTCTCAGTACCTGGGAACTCATCAGTTTTGTTTTAACGTGTTTCCTACTTTGTACAAAATGCTGGGGAAGCTCATCATTCTGAGCACCATCATGGACTTTGTGAAGTTGGGGATCCTTGTCCAGATGTCATGGTTCAGGCCAATCTCTGAATTGCAAATTCAAAACAAATGTGTTTTATGTAAAAGAGATTTTTGAAAATCATGATTGTGAGGCAAAGACTGCGGTTTAGTTGGAAGAGCGTATGCATAAGTTTGAGCTTTCACTATGACTTGACAGAAAAGAATCTGTGATACTCAGAGAATGTTGTGCCGATATTTTGTCCAAAAGAGTTCAGTACTTAAAACTGAGAACAGTGCTCCCCATTGGTTATGAGGAGAGAGGCAATTTATATTGCCAAAAACACTCAGAAAGGCTTGGATTTTGGGAAGGTTTTTTGTTTGTTTGTTTGTTTTTTATCTGCTTGGTAGCAGATAAACTTGATAGCTTTGTGACAATAAATTTATGGTTTAGGGAAGTCAGGTTTCATCAGTTAGTTGTGCAGAATTTGTCTAGTGCCAGCCATGAAGGGGTGAAAAAGGACAGCTTTGTTTTATTGTAAGGAATGTCTATTTTTTGTTGCAGTTTTATCCTATTTCTGTGTTGAAATGAAATCTCCTGCAAGCCTCTGACAGAGTTACCCTTGCAATGTTGCAAACTGAACTCGACTGTCAAATTTCATGGACAAATGGCTCTGTATAGGGACACCCTGGCATGCCGCTGGCATGCCCCGCTCACATTCATGGTGCACAGCACGCCATTGCTTTCTCTCTCAAATGCTGCAGAAAGGGGTCATTGCCAGAAGCACAAAGGAAAGCACACTGTAATGCCTTCTCTGCTAATTTGCTTTTCTGTAGGTGAATTTTGGCTTCCCGGAAAGGTCCCTTTTACAGCTTTGGCCAACAAAGTCCTCTGACAACAGTCAGGAGGAGGCATGTTTCAGCACCCTAGCAGCCTGATAGGGACCAGCGTAACACAGTTCATCTTCTTTGCCCCCTCATGCTTGTCTCATTAATGGGCTCATCTCATGCGAAAAGCAGAGGGCCATATTTTGTCTTCATTTAGAAAGCTGTTTTGATAGACCTGAGCACAAAATATATTCCTAATTCCCAAGACTGTAGTTGTCACTAGATGGCTTGGGAGGCTCATCCTCTTTGTGACCTTTGCCAGTCACTTTGGTGTGGTCAAGATCTAACCTGTTAACTCTCTGCTAACATTATTTCCATGCATAAAAGTGATGGAACTGTTTCAGTAGCTTTTTCGATGATACTGTTTTCTTGGCTCCCTGCAGTATTTTCTTCCCTTAACTCTAATCTAATCACTTTCGCATTTTCTGAGCTATTTCTGGTTGCTGGACTTGGAATTATTCATGAAGTTAAAGCTATGAGCATAGATCCTTTCTTTGACTGTAACGTTTCTTAGGTAGATACAGCAATTTGATTACCTGATTGCTTCCATCCTATGTTAAAGGCAGATGGTTCTGTATTGTCCCGAGTAGCCACAATGAGCTAAAACCAGAGGCCTTCCTCTATCTAATGAGCAAGAACAATAGCCTGCAGAGCTCAGCAACCACGAGGTATCCCATGCTAACTTAATGCTAAAAAGAGTGGGCGAAAAAAGTGAAGTCACAGCTATGAAAATCACACAGAAATACTCTGGGTATTTTAGCCAACAGCCCACCATGCTTTATTCATGATTTTAAAAGGAGCTGTGGGCATTTTTCCTCCCTCAGAGTATTCAGCGCTGAAATTTAAGCCTCTACCATAAGGGCCTAAACTGAAATACCACCACAATTAAGGGCCTAAACTAACCTTCATTTGAATCAATAAAAGAATTCCCACTAGCTGCAGTGACAATTAGAACAGACCATGTATATCTATCTACATTTAGGTTCTCAGAGCACAAGTATGTGAACCTTCCTTTTAATTCCTGAACAGACTCTCTTTTCAGAGTCCAGTGAAACATATTTTTTGCTAGGTTGTTAGTGATTTTTTTTAACTCATATTCAGGCTCATTATAAATGTACCATTTGGTATAATTACTCTCTTCCTCTTGGCCAACTTCTTAACAAATTCTTTAAAGAACAGAAACAGAATTTTATGTTTCCCAAGAGAAGCAATGTAGAGATTACAGGGGAATAGTTTGAAATTTTTAGCTCTTCAACTAGTTACTTTGTTCCTTTTCTCCTGGCCATGACAGTAATTTAAAACTTAATTTTTTTTATCTGTATAATAGTAATGGTAAAGTGATATCATTGTGTTTAGAAGGTCTGCTATGTTTAATGTTTGTAAAGCCATCTCCTGAACAGGGTTACTTTTAGTAAGAGGGCATACCCCTGTCAGGTTTCAGGATAATCTAAAGATATGTCTTCTAAAGCACACATTTTTAGTAAAATAAAATAAAAATATTGGATATTTCTACTTATGAGAACTTAAGAAGATAGAGATCAGAAATTGCTCAGTTGATCAGAAGTCCCCTAAGAAATTATATGCATTTAAAATATTTATTTCCGGGCTTTCTCAAAATAGAGAGCATTTAGAGTTAGTTGTCTGTTTTCTCAAAGACTGAATACTTTGTGCAGGGAGAACTTCCCACTGATTCCCATTAAGGGCCTGTAGAGCAAGGTACCATTCAGTGTGAGCAAGTGTGTCTGCATCCATCCAAACAGCAGTTGGGAAAATGATCGGCAGGTAGCAGAAGTCTACCAAAATGTTTTTGATCAGCAGGCTTGTAGACCAGATTCTGTTCTTGGATCACTTTTATATTTTGTAACTGAGTAGAATTTCCAATTCAGGCAGGTATAAGAGACAAATCCAGCCATGGCAATGTATTCAATACCAGCCCCCTCAGGAAGACACTTTAAGGCAGCAAGTCCTTCACTGGAACAAAACTTAGGAAAAAATGTAATGAACTAATTCTCCAACAGAAGAAATTTAGGAGTTGAAGGTACATGGGCTTCAGTTCTGTTTTTCTTATTGAATGAGTTCGATTTTTCTTATTGAACGCCCAGCATTTGAAGACTTGCCTTACGTTTCTCTGTCTTCTGTAGCCTTGGGTTTCACAAAGAACTTGTACCATGATGAGACTTAAATCCAGATTTGACCAGTTCAGGGAATGACTCAAAGACGGTTAGAATTGCCTCTGTGTCTTAACAATGCAAACGTGTACAGATATAGCTGGGAGCCTGGAGCCATGGTGTTTAGTTTTGCCTACATATGTTGGGCCAATTATTTATGGTGTTGGTGGGAGCTGCCTGCTTGTAAGGTGACAGTCACAAACACCACTGAAACTGTTTTGCCTTGTAACATTTCTTTTATTACATGTAATGTAAGCTCCTTGGATTACAAATAGTCCTGTGGGTATGACTCATGTTCAACTTTCTCCTCTGAATTTTCTGGAGTTGAGAAATTTAGTCTCATTCTTGTAGGCTCTGTAGAGTACATTTTAAGGAGGTTTAAAGAGGTTTATTTTTCTAACGTTGTGTGCTCAGGGCTATAGCTAAGTCTCAGTAGGCAGGGCAATGCTATCTTCCTGTGAGTTTGCTTTCAGTCTCAGAAGTTGAATGGGCTGCATGCAGGTTCATCCAGCTCCTGACATGTTTGTGCTTTGAGGCTGTTCCGTTGCAGCTAACGCACAATGGTCTGGGGCTTTCCAAGAACCTATTTCTGTCATGGTTACTTAGAAAGGGCCAGATTTGTTCTGTAGTGGAGTTTTTAGTATGGGAGCTGTGATTACAGTATGAGGATACCTTAGAGACTATGTCCTGGATAGGAAATAGTGCTTGGAGCCTACCATTTACCCTAGAACACGACTGATCTATGCCAGTTCTTCACAGGTTGCACCATAGCTCCCTCTCGCTGTGTGACCAGACAGCTCTGCTAGCTGGGCTCCATCTATCCATCCATTCCCTCTGCTTTCTGTGGAGAGGATCTAGCTGATAAGAAGTAAAAGCAAGTGACAGTGAGAGGAAGCAACTCCGCTCCCCGCTCCCCCCCCCACCGCCACCTTATTCTCCTTTGTGCACAAATGGACAGGACTGGGCTCTCAACAAATCAGAGCTGTGACCAGAAGTGTTTTTTTTTATCCATGAGTGGAGAAGGAGATATGGGTTATTTAATTCAGAGTAAAGCCCAGAAACAGCCCTGGGAGAAGGAGCTTTGTGCTCACAGATGCGTGCCCTAACTCTTGAGACCGTGCTTCCACTTGTGTTTTCTTTCAGACTCAGTAGGTCTTGAATTCTTCTTTACAATAACACAGTTTTAGTAGGAGAAGTGGAGAGCACTCTCCCATCCATCATCGTGTGAAGTGCACTAGTGTTCCCAAGGCAATTGGGAGGCATGGGCTTGAACTTTCTCAAGCAGAGGATAAAAGTGACTCTGTGATTCTCCTTTCTCCTAAACAAGTGCTCTAGCTGCACAGCTGCAACAAAAAAGTCCCTGCCATCCCCACCCATCCCACTTCCTCTGCTTTCTTGTAAGCAGGAGCTGTGCACCTCCTCCCTGAGGGCTGTTTAGGAAAGGAAAGAATCCCCTTCCTTTCAAGGTGGAGTTCCTGCCTGAAGCAAGGATTCCTGTTAGGTATGTAATTGCCTTCCTATAGCCCCAAGAAAAGTAAGATCTCTGATTTTCCTCTGCCTCCCTGTTTTACTCCTGGCTGCCTTTTGGTTGCACTCCACTCCCAGTGGCTGTTCTGGTTTTGGAACAGCTGAGTCTCCATATATTGATGCCTGAAGCAGACCTCTGGATTTTATCCCCATGTCCAGGCACCCAAATGTTAGGAGCTATAGCACTGTGTGGATTTAGTCCAAAATCAATATGCAATAACCAGTTAAGAGATGGAAAACACAGTGAGTAATGAGAGCAATAAGGGATAGATAAAACAGCTGATGTTTAGTCAAACCTAATAATCCTTATTTTCTATAATTACAGGGTTTATAGGATTATGTAGCTCTTAATGACATAGCCTGATAAGGCCCTTTTGATGCGAGTAATAATCTTGTGGACTATGTTAAAACAGAGAAAATATTTTGTGTTTTGAGAAATTGTGTATCAATAAAGACATGCTTATAGGGATGCATGCCATACAGAGTAGTTTTCAGAGGTTAAAATATGGCTTTCAGATTGCAGTCAGCATGAATAATTAACCTTTTACGTCAAAATGGGGAGGGAAGTTGAAAGCAGGGTCTTAAAGGGATTGGACCTCTAAAGCTATTCTTTGCACTTCTGTTCCAGCAAAAGAAACATGTATGCTGTGAAAGAGAGAACACAGCAGAATGCAGTGCCAAAGCGTGATCTGATATCTGTACCAAAATGGGCAAATGTAAATGATAGGAGATTCAGTTTATAGCTACCTTGTAAAGCGAAACACACCTGGGGACCAGTAACAATCATCAGAGATTTGGAATGTGTGAGTGCTGCGTAGAGTACAAGGAAAAGATACTGACAGTCTCTTCAAGGCTCATAAACCGGCTATGCCAACCCATTTCGTGCCATTGCTGCAATGGCAAATGCATCTACCCAGTGGGAGCTGTTGTCAACCAAAGAGGTAATCATCCCTGTTTGGCAAGGCTGCATTTTGACTGTTGCATTTCATGCCTTATCTTTCACTGGAAAATAAACCTTTAGAAGTTAGGGAAAGTTTAAATGGGCCATTCAAATAGTTAAGGGAAGGGTTGATGAAAATTAATTCCAGGTGCAAAGGGAAATTAAGGGGAAATAACACTACAGATGATAATGGAAGAGCAGAAAATGAACCATTTTCCTGAAAGCAAAACAAGTTTTTTTTTAAATTGAAAGTGTTCCAGTTCAGCTAAAGAGAACACTTAAGTGCTCAGCTATTAGAATAGCTGTTTCACTGTCATTTCAAAAAGATACGTGGCCCTTCTCCTTCTTGTACTGAGCAGAGCTTTTAGAATAAGGTCTGTGTGCAGTCTAACATCAGGGATATTTATGGTGCAGAGTTCAAAAGAAAACTTGCAACGGGCGATCATTAGAAACTAATTTGAAAAATAAAGACTGGTTGGGCGTGGTTTGGGAGTAAGGAGCATTACAAGGAGTGTGAACAATGAGTGTTCAAAAATGGTCTAAGATGTGACCTAGTGGTGTTACCAGTGAAGAAGGTAATATTAAAGATTGTGGAAGGGTGGGTTTTAGCCTTCAGCTATGAAATAGCTCTGTGTGCTTTCCTGAATGTAATAACGGTGACTTTTCTAAAATAGAACCTGAGCGATATTATATGTCAGCAGCATTAGTAGATGCTGTAATGCCCATACAGACAAGGGACAAAACTGGTTGTTGTTCCCCAGCAAAACTAGAACATTACATTGGCTCTGGAAGCTACTTTGGTCAGCCTGCTATGCTTCTCAAATCCAAAAAGTAGGTGACTCCAATGTTGGCGCTTACTCGACCTTCTGAAAGTCAACATCATACTGAAAAATGTGGGAAGGTCATAAAAACATACAGAACATATCCCACATGGCCAGTCCTGTTTTGCCTTGAACTGCTACATTGGCCGTTTTGAAGAATGGCTTTTCATACCGCTCTTCCAGACCTGCTGTCGATGTAGTACGTTATGATCCTCGAAACTACTTTGACCAAAAAAAACCCAAAACCCAGGTATACCTTTGAAATCTTGGGTCAAAGCAAAAAAAAAAAGGTGGGGGGAGAAGAAATTAGCTTTTAGACTTTTTAGTTTTTTAAGTCTTTGTAGTACATTGTAACAATGTTTGCAAAAATTCTTTTAAATCACTTGGATGCAAAATATGATTTATGATTTGTAGTGCTTTTTCTAATGAAAAACATGAGTCTTGCTTAAGCCCTTCAGTCTATATGACTTTCAAATACTTTGAGGTTTACAGTAAAAGCTTGAGCGCTGTCTCATAACCAAGCAGCCTGTGAAAAGCTGTTATGTTTAGTTTCACTATTGCTATTCTGGGATGACAGTTCAGACAGATATCTAAGTGAGAGGGAAGTGCATCTCCCTCTTGCCACGAGTGCAGGTCTTTTTGGAACTATGCAGTGTCTTTTTGTTTCCTCTGCAAAATCGCTCAGATCCTGGAATAAAATCAGAACAAGTTCCCAAAAGCACAGAGAGAGTCAGCAGTGACGGTGACCTGTTAACGTCATCTTAGATTTGTGACACCAGTCGAAAGATGAGACCTCAACAGTGAGACGGCAAGCACTAATGCATATGGCCATTTCCCCTCCCCGTTCAGCAAACTGATCCAGCTGGGACTGCTTTTCTCTTTGAAAGCAATAAATGTGCAGGTCTGGGTTGGTTTACGATCTTGCAAGTACCACCTTTTTTGGGAACAGCAAGGGCGTGAAACCAGCCCACAGAGCCTGCTGTCAGCAGTGGGTGTCGCAGCCTACAGCTAGTCGATAATCATTAGGAGCCAAAAAGGCCGAGGGAACCTGGCCAACTCGAGCAAAAGATGCAGCAGAAAACAAAGAGTGCAGAAATATGGCTTTTACTTGTCGTGTCACGGTCTGCTTTTATTCTTGCTTTATTAAAAATGTCATGGCTTTATGCTAATGTAGTTCATTCCTAGCCAGTGATTATTATGGTTTGAATTAGCAGTGCTTTTGAAAGTATTTTTCATGAAAAATGAGATAGTCCTTCTAAAAAAATAGGAGCGAGAGGATAAAAGAGCTGTTATTTGCTTTAGCTCAGAGCTGTGTGCGCTTTGGAGAGGATGAAGAAGAGCCACATCATCTCTTCATGGCTGATGGAGAGCACAGCAGGACTCCTGGAACACAGGAGAGCTCTGTGTGAGACAAGAGACTGAAATTCAAGGAAGAATAGTCAAAATATGGAAATGGTTTTGACGCTGTTTGGCTCTTAAGGAACCCACCCTTTGGGTAAACTCCTTTTGACTCCAGTGTTAGTTTTGCCTGACCATGAATCTGCACTAGCTTGCTGTGAATGAGTAAACCTTCCTGGGGGCAGGGAGAGCACAGCTGGTGTGTAATATGGCAGATGTGCCTTATGAAGAGAGGGAATTTTTAAGGAATTTCAGTTCACTTGGGACTGCAGAGGAGTCAGGATTGCAGCTCTGAGGTTTAGTGACTGTAAGAGACCTCGGTAGCAGCACTGGTGGTTCAGGAAGGAGCACAGGAGAGTAGGTGAGCAGGCCAGAGGGGCTTCATGATGTTTCAGCTGTGGGTTTATATGTCAGAAAGCCTAATTCAGCATCAGTAGTGTGTCATTCCCAGTTTGTTCAGGGGGCTGCTTGTATCCCTCGAGTAAGCAAGCAGAGAGAAGAAAGACCAGCCTACTACCTCTAACAGCACCTGTGAAAAATCACAGCAGTGGAATACATTGTGATCTTATGTGCTTTAACCAGAGGCATCTTAAAAAGGGAGGAGGGGGAAAGGCATGGTCTCCTTGCATGTAGAGTCACACGGTCTATACCCCGTTCTGGTCTTCAAAGCCCAACACGTTCAGTGAAAAAAGGAGCTGTAAGGAAATGTCTGATTTCCTCTGCTTTTTACCCTCACAGTTTGTTCAGGCGATTTCCAGTCTTGCTGCAGCATGTCCCAGCCGCTGTCTAGGATGCTACCTTGCACTGAGTGCTGCGTAGAAGAAGGGATTTCTCTGGGCCGTCACGCACCATGTGAACAGTTGCAACAGAATGAAATGCTTTAACCAGACCACCTTTTCTTTCTTGGCTTTTAGTGCAAATAAAATGTTCTCAGAAGTGTCTGTCTTTCTCCCCATTATCCCAAAGAATTGTTGCTTTTAACCCTTTCCTATGAAATAGTTCATGATGGCTCTCTGTTGCTGGCTAGCTTTTTTCTTTGGAAAGTTTTAGGCAGCTATATCTGGCAGTGATATTTTAGAGGAAAAAGGATTATGTTGCCCATGTTAAAAAAAAGGCAATAATGAAAAAAACTTTCTTGGAAAAATATGAGGAGCTCAAATTACTTTCTAGTTTGGATTTCTGATAATGGAATTGCCTTTGTGCTAGAGATGTATCTCTGGGTGTTTCATGAAAACTAAATTAAATTCAGCACACTTAAAGCCTCTGAAAAGTTTCCATTGAAACACACAAGAATTTGCCAGCTAAAATCTCTGATGATTCTGTCAGTGTGGAGTAGATATATTCATCTCCTCATAACTGTAATGTTTTTATTGGGGTTCCTGATCTTGTGCTCGTGATGCAGGTCGAGATTTAATACACTACAGGTAAACTTGGAAACACTGGACTACTGTCTTCACAATGGAGGAGATGAAGATCTGTGTCCTGTCTTTATGAACCAGACTGTTTGTACAAACCATTCAAATTAGTTTTACTGGCAGTGTTGCATAACAGCACAAGCCTAGGAAATTACATGATATCCCTCAAAAAAATCCTCCTATATGTTGATTGAATTGTGCAGATACTCTTCTCAGGGAGAGACAGTGCATGCTTCAGCCAAGGGCTAGGAGAGCTGTAGTGCAGCCCTGGCAGCTGTGGCATGGAGAGATCATCTCTCCTGTGCTACCCATACCTTCCCACTGTAGGTTTTGTCCTTTGTCGTCCCGGCTTACCTCTGTCTGTGCCTCTGATTGCAGGTGCATTGATTTTCAAAAATAGCAGCATATATATTCCCTGCAAATGTGAGGGGGAGACCATGCTATGTAGTTTTGGCGAGTACCTGCCCCAGATTTCTCGTGCTTACTTGAGGAGGGAAGGGTAATTTAAATCCTTTTTTTTTCTTTTTTCTTTTTTTTTTTAATATTGAGAATATCATGGTATACTACAATGTAAAGATTTCTGCAATTTAAGTTTTTAAGTTTGGAGAAAACTGTAACGTCCCTCGGGAATTCATCCTTAAGTGTGGACACTGTTAAAATTTTGCATGTCCTTAGTTTAAACAAAGGAGGGGAATGAGCAGCTAGAAAAGGAGGGCTGGAAGAAATCTTCTGCATTTTTAACTTCTTAGGAAATTAATGTACAGGTCACATTTTGTCACTAGAAAAACCATGATGCAGTCCTTTTTGAAACCAAGGCAGTTTTTAATGGACACAGTAACAATACAAGAGGGTCTTTAGTTCTTGCTCCTGATAAATATTAGTTGACGCAAATTTGTCTTTCCCTTGCAAAAAAGCATCGCAGTTTCCCTTAAACAGTATTGCATCATTTCTTTGCAGCTTTCTCTTCCCCAGTCTGTATCATACACTTCCACAAGAATGGCTGGCAGATGGGCTAGAACTGGTGTCTGGGGCTATGCAGAGCAATTTGTTAAAGATCATAACTTTGCTAGCTTAATAATCCATATTTGTGTTCAATCCGATTGTTAACACTGATGTTTAGAACAGAGCATGGATTCCACTGGAAAGGAAAGACAATAACATTTGAAATAATAAAGACTACTTTTTTCCCCCTTTTTTTTTACTGTCCTCTGTAGCCATGGAAAATTTTGACCATTTGTGTGGTTCTTGGATAATTTATTAAAACATCTATTTCCCTTCCCCCCTCCCCCTTTTTTGTGGAAACTACAGCTGAGGAAGTGGAAAGACTGGCTGCAATGCGTTCAGATTCTCTCGTACCTGGAACTCACACACCTCCGATCAGAAGAAGAAGCAAATTTGCCACTCTTGGAAGGATTTTTAAGCCATGGAAATGGAGGAAGAAGAAGAGTGAAAAGTTTAAGCACACTTCTGCAGGTAATAGTCGCAGTCGGGTTGGTTCGTTGATCTTGAACAGTTTGCTCAAAGAGGCTAAGCATCAGTAATGCAGATCCAATTTATTTATGCTTTTAAGGTTGTTGTAACCTGGCTGGCAGAGATGCCTCAGATTCTAAAAGTTCTTTAATTTTGTTACTAGCTGTTTCTGAAAAAGTTTTCTTTGCGCTAAAACTAAAGAAGCAGCTTGCCAAAGCCACATTTTCAGGTTCTGATGTTACAGCGAGGAGGTAACACAGAAGAAATTTTGTTAAACTGATTTAGCAGATTAAGGGTAAAGGGAATGGCAGTATAAAAAGACAGAAATAGCGGAGGATGCAGCCACATTCAAGGTTTGTAAGTGCTAACAGAGGACCAAGAAAAACATATGACAGGAGTTGACATTTTGTTAAGTAACTTGCGCAACCATAAATTATTTGTTCCATTGGACAGTAACAAATGTGTCCTTCATTTTCTGAGAAAAACACATCTCTTTCCTTCCTCTGCCCCATCACTATTTAATGCTCTTAGTTTAGGACTTTAAAAAACAAAACCAAAGCAACAGCATGGAAAACTGCAAAAGCATGGATTTTATTGTAAATTGGTCCGAGTCAGAATTCCAGATCCAGGCTCTCATTTACTTGGTGGAAGTTTGTACCTGGCTTCTTGTAGTTGTTTTGGGTTTTTTTTTTAAGACTTTGTTATTTATTTAGAAGGCTTCTTTTCTTTTTTCCTCCATAATGACCAACAATTAGTGCATGTGTTTTGCAAGTCCTGAGTCCAGATTGACTGTGAGAAAGCATGAGTGTTCTGATTTCTAATTGTTCTTGGTAGACTAGAAAGAAAGCACTGAGGATCTTGCATCTTCAAGCACCAGCACAGGCTTGAGTTACAACCAGATTGCTCTCTGACCTGTTTACTGCGCAGTGGAAGCTTTCAGGGATGACTTGCGTTTACCTTCTGACACCCTACGCCTGTACTCGTGGAAATGGCCCATAATTGCACACAAAGTCTTATTTAGCTAAGAGCAAATTCTTGCATGAACACATGGTTAAATGCAGAAATAAGAGTTTTCAGGGTCCATACCTAATGGCACTCTTTACTGTATGGTGTTTAAGCTGCTCCCTGATTTGTCAGGCAAAGGCTAACGAATCGGAATAGATGGTATATTACTCTGAGTGATGATCTTATTTGTTGACTTGACAGTTGAGAAACTATTGTCACCAAAATGATATGTTTCAGCAAAACAAATGGCTTGTCTTTCATGTTCTATATCAGTCAAAACCATAGTGCAGTGTAGCAGGGTTTCTGTGAAAATCATAGAGGTCTTAAGCAGCTCTGGATACGTGGACACTTCAGTGGCAACTAGTTGGAAGTTAGTTCAAGTGTTCTAATAGCATAACCACAGCAGTACAGGACTTAGCATGGGTTGCAAAAGCCTCCGTACTATTTATTTGCCTGGTTTATCCAGCTCCAGGAGCTGGGACTGAGCTGCAAACTATGGTGGTTAGGCTGATTAGTTTGAAGCTAGGTCAAAAATGCCTGCAGAGTCTGCTGTGGACAATACAATAACTGTTATGTCGATTTGCCCCAATTACCAAAACATTTTGAAAGTACACAGTGATTAAAACCAGAGTTAAAACATATATTTCCTTTTCTCAGGGTATCTCAGCATATCTTCTCTCCTGATAAGAGGGACTTCTGTGTCTGGAGAACTAATTTAAAAACAGGGTCTCCAGTTTGCAGAAAGTGTTTGTTGATTGCAGTACTGCATTTGATCTGAGTTGAATCCAAAACCAATTTTTTTTTAAAATGTTCATTTCTAGTAAGCCAGCAGTATCCTGCAGCTGCTCAGCAAAATTGGTATTCTTGTCAGCTCCCCAGCTAATAGCTGCAGTAAAATTGACAAGGATGTCAAATGTGCTGAGCGCTCTGCAGGAGCCGCTGGGAGACATGTACTCCTGGACTGTACCAGGGCTAGGGACCCCGTGGTTTCCATCATACCCATCCTGGAGGAAGAGGAAGCCAGCAGCATCCTACCAGCCCCATCTCTGGAATTTAGCAGCGTTAGTTGAACCCAGGATGTGTAACACAAAAGATTTTGCACCCAGAAGACCAGCATTTTTTCACCAGAATTTCCAAGAGCTGTAGTCTAATACCTCCGGTCTTACTGAGAAAATTTCTTTAATTTTTATAATAAATTAAAGGACAAGTGTATGAGATGGCTTAATGAGAGCCAGCATGAAACTTTCTAATACAGGCTTATTTTCTTCTAGCGCACTGATAAATGTGACGCTTCAAAAAAAACCTCACATTAGCGTCCTACAGGCATGCACCCAAGCTTTCCCACCTGTATAGAACGTCACTAATTATTAAAAATAAATACTCATGCAAGTATTTTATTAGCCTCTTATTTACTGCAACAATAGATTCAATTATTTTAAATGTCAAAAGTAACATATCATCGAGATCAAAACCCATGGCCTTATCTGTTGAAACTTCCATTGAAATTAATGGGAATTTATTTCTGGGAGAAGAGTGGAAGAAAGAGAAGGACAGGCTGATGCTTAAGGGTGAAAGATTGCTTTTTTCAGATTTGCAGGTGCTAATGTCTTGTGTCCATATCTGTACTTACTAGACTAAAAACTCTGTGTTAAGGATTATTTGTTCAGAGATGAGCTGCTTTAAAATATACTTAGAGGCTGACTGGGCAAAAAGCCATCTAGGTAGTAAGAAAAGTTGTTTACTGATACCCAAGAGCTGCGTAAGATGAGAAGGAAAATCTGTACTTTCGGTTGATGGAGAAGCTGAACATTATGCTTAGGTATGGTTCCTCTCAGCATAGCAATGCTCACATTGGGGTATCTGAATATGTCAAGGCTTCCATCCTCCATCTTCATTACTGTATTGTCACTGACTAGCAGAAGGTTAAAAGCGTGTATATGTTTCATACACTTTATAGATTTGTAAGTTATCACCATGTGGTTTGATATCCCTATAAGACCATGTAGAAAGGTTTACAGTATGATACTGCTTGAATCAGCTTGCTGCTGATTTAGTCATGAAGCTGAAAGTCATGTTTGTTGAGCCAGATATCTAATGTCTTTGACCTGCAGTTGGTCTGTCTGTGGGCATCATCATGATCTGTTTGGTAGAGCAACAAGAGCAGGTAGGAAATGGAATAGTCTGCTGTTGCAACCTTAAATGTCAGATCAGCCCAGATCTCCCTTAGCAGCTGTTTATATCTGGGGTTTGGTTTGGTTTGAGAGACCTCTACTTCTATAAGGTACAGTATAAAGGAGGTTGTTCAGAGCATGTACTGGGAGCGACAGACGGGCTCAATCAGTGGACGGACTCAATCTCCAAGTGAACAGGAAGGGAGATTATACCATGTGATGGACACCAGTGTACACCAGCAGGGGCTAGAACCCAATTAATGCTCACAGTAATTCTGCTCCTGGGCAGAAAGGAAGTTCTTCCCAGCACAAAGTGTTTTTAAGTGTCAGACTTACAAATCCTTTTATCATGGAAGCACCTGATGGAAGTTCTTTGGTGGACACTGAAACGCCCATCAAACAACAGAAATGCTCTTGATGGTAAAGTTATGTAGGGAACTATATAAAGAAATTAAACTCGACTACAGTGTTATTCATGCTATAGTCAAAGGTGTTTTTTTTTTAAACTTACCCAAAATTTCATCTACACAGAAAGCATGAAAACCTTGATTTACCATAAGGGGCTGAGTGTCCCTGGCAGCGATGAGCAGTATGATAAAGCTAATAGTGAAAGCTTTGGGAGTACAGTGAGACTTCTACTTGGCAAGATTATATCACTTGATGGGACTGTTTCTTTTAAATGAGAAGGAGCAGTCTAACTTGTGGCAGAAGAAGCCAGGAGGAAGCAGTGAATTTTCCCTGCCTGGAGAAGTTTCCTTAGCTGGATGCAGCTGGGATGTCTCCAGCAGCCTACACAATGTTTTTAAAGCCACACCGGGCTTTCTTGTAATCAGTAAAGCAGATAGCAAGAAAGCGAGCTGGCTGTCTCCTCAGCCAGCCCTTTTTCATCACTTCTAATACCTTGATCTTGTTCTGCTTGCCTTGATACGAATTTGAAAACAGTTTCTAGGTGTGCTGTTTTTCTGTTGCACTGCTGTACACATGCTGGTAAAGTGTCATTTTTTGACTACGTTTTGGAGAAGAAAGTGCACTTTGTCTCCTGAAATAGAGGAGCTTGAGGGTAGATAGGATTCTGGGTTTGGCTGAAATAATATTGAAAGTTTTTTGGTCTTTTTTTATTTACTCTGTTCGTAGAGAGCCAACTGCTTGGTTCAGGCGTTATTGAGTTTCAACCAAGAAAGGCAATAATTGGTCTCTACAGAAGAAAGAAAAGGCATATCTCTTTCCGGGATGAATGCCTGTTTTCAGTTGCTTGTGCCTTTGCCAAATTAACCATCTGTACTGGAATCTTCCATACCAAGTATCAACCCATGTCTGATTTTTTTAGAACCTTTCAGAAAAAATTATTTTAGCTGTTTTCAGAAGTCTGAATAGAGATGTCTGGCTGTGCCATTTCATGTTTCTGATGACCTTTATTTTAAAGAATTGGTGCCTTCTTCTTCCCCCTGCCTTTGCTCTCTGAGTTGCAGTGCCTAGGCAGAGGCGAAGAGAAGGCATGCAGTTTGTACATGGAGGAAACAATGATTGGCCTGAGAAAAGGGAATGAGAGAAAGATGGGGAAGTAAGGGGTCTAGAGAGAGCTCAATACTTGTTAGGTGAGGCAAGGCATTCAGCAGTGTTTAGGATGGGTATCTGTGCGCCCCGTACAAAGAATAAAGAAAGTTCAGTGCCTGACGAAAGAACTTCATGGAAGCAGTAGAGAAAGAATTATCTAAGATAGTCAGTCAGCAATATGAGAGAGAATAAAGGAGGCCTGGTAAACTCAGCTTTTTGCTCCTCCTAGGTGCTTTAGGACCTCCCTTCATTCATGTCCTAGATCTCCCTCCTAGAAATAACCATTTAAAACTTCTTCGACAGGGCAGCGAGGATGGGTCAGTCCTCTGAGGCAGCAGGTCCCATGTCCAAAACCTAGTCGGTGAGCTAGCAGGCCACAGCTGTCCTATGACAGTGACTTTCCAGCCTTGTGCTTGGAGTGCTGTCCAGAGAAAAGGGAATTCCAGCTCCTGCTGCTTTGAATACTTGATGTGCTTCGTGTAAAACTGTAAACATTAGTGTTTAGGAACCCTTTCAGAGGTGGGACTGGGGAATTCCTGGGGACAGAGACTAGGACTGAACATAGTAGAACGGGATATAAGAAGAGCCAAGAGGCAAACTGGTATGAAGTAAGCTTGATCAGGTAAGTCGAGGAAGGTTGAGTTGGCAGATTAAGACTTTAAAGGCAAGCGGATAGGTGGACCTGCTGCCCAAGGGGTCCTTAGAGACCTTAGGGGTCTCTAATCCTTGTCCATACAGAGGATGACAGTCTTCTTTTGCTATCAGTGACTCTATTAACTGGAATAGCAAAAATGCGTGCATTGGATTTAAAGGTTGAAGCCTGATGATGTGGATAGTGCCACAAAATGCAACATCTGAGGTTTTTTTGGTTTGTCTTTTATGCCATGTGTACGTAATTCTTCTGTTTACTGTGACTCTTCCTCATACTCTTTAAAGACTAAAAATCAAGTGGGCTAGAACTAAAATCACTTTTGCAACCTTTAACTGCCCCAGTACCAGAGTCTATATTAAAATAGCCATTCCATTTATGCTCAAATATTTTTTTTTCACTTGTTAAGCCTTGGTGTTGTTCCAAACAGAGTATAAGAAGTGATCTATAAAAATTCATGTGTCAATCTGTTTTTATAAGTCGAGTCTCCTAGTCAACAGAGGGAATGTTTAAATTTAGCAACACTTACAGGCAAAGAGTTTAGATGTTTCTGATTAATAACAAGAAGAAAATAAAAAGAAGTGATAAATTTGTGCAATTAGAGGAACTGCTATTCATAAACCATCCCCAGATCATTTTATTTCTACTACTGATTATTTCTAACTACAATAGGTAAATATTTTGAACTTTGCTTTCCAGAATACTCCAAATGTTAGAAATTTGGTAACTTGTTGCCAGTGCTGCTCTTAAACATTACTACTGCCTTCTGTTTTTAAAATTATTGCGTCTTGCGGTTTTTTTTCATGTAAACTGTCTGACTAGCTGTTAAAATATTTGTATTATTCGTATTATGCATTTGCTTGATAATCCAAAGGGGAAGTGTAGCCTAAAGACCCTCTGCCTCTGATCCCTCATACCTTTCCTCCTCCTCTTCCTCCAGCACCCAATTGTCTCCTGCTCTGCCTTTACTATTAGGTAGGTGATCTGGGGGTGCAGGTTCCACATGAGAAATTTTGGGGGGTTTTTTCAAGTGTTTCTCAGGTTACAGGTGTCTATCCAAAAAGTTCCTTCTCTACATTTTCAGACTCTACTCTGAAAATAGTATTTTTGTTTGCATCTCTAGCTAGTAAGGATAACGATTGCATTTTGAAACACTTCATGGTTCCATTCTCTTCTCCTGAATTTTTGTCTAATAACAGCTGTCATTTTTCCATGTTTTGCAATCCTGTGTGAAAGAGGTATAATATTTGAGTTACAATGCCTTTGTACTTTCAAATCAGACTTTCTCTAGATCTGGATGTAGATTTCTGAGATAATTGTGGTGTGTTTTTCCTTTATCCTCTTTCTCTGATGGATACTTGCAAATGTAGTTCTGAACTGGTGTTGAGAAAGAGAGGTGGCCCATGGTAGTGTAGCTGAGTCTACAATTATGCTATTTGGTGTGCTGCAAAGTCCTGTTCTCATTCTTGACTAAATCTATTAATAAGACTGCGTAAAACTTCCCATAACCCTTTTGATGTGAGTTAGTAAGCAGCTAATACAGACTCCCGTCGCAGTCAGGTATTTTTTTGAGTGCTGGAGTTGCTCTTAGAGCATTAATGTACTGTTGAAAATCACAGATTGTTTCCAAGATTTGGAGAGCATGGAAAGAAATGGCAATGGATGGAAATCATAGTCCAGCTTCCAAAAGTGTTGTCTGATTTTGTGAAAGCCAAGCAATACAACCCTGTTTTGGAGGTACTCAGTAATTCTTTGTTCATTGTTTTGTGGGTTTTTTTGCGAGAGGGCAAACTGTCATTTTCTAAAGGAAAAATTGTCATTTTACAGGAACTTAGGCTGTTCACAAACATACATTGACTTAGGCAAATATTTTTATCTGAAGAAAATTCCAGAAAGTACACACAGCATATTTCAGTATTTCCTTGATGGATCTTAGAAGGTTTTTATTCAAATTTACATTTCTACTTCAAATTTGAACTAGATATTAACCAGGATAACTAAGAAGTTAAATTCCAAATATGAAATGGCCTGACACAGAGGAAAACATTTTTAATATGAGTTTGCTGAAATATTGCACCAGCTCCAGGACTGAAAAAATAATAAAAATACATTTTAAATTTTACTTTTGCATTGGTTCAAAATTTCACATTTTATACATTCTTTAATTTTGAAGAGGGAAAAAAAAATCACTATCTAGATCTAAATGCAGGTTGACCTCTTTGCGTGCCGTAGCATTTTTTTAGTGTCTTTTGAAAAGCTGGCCAGGAGTTTTGCAAAAATTTGTGCAAAACTATAGAAGATTTTTTTTTAATTTGATCTACTGTCTTTCTATAGAGTGAACAAAACTAGCCTGTGTATTTGCTTACTGCTGTGGAACCAAAGATCCACAGAGATTTTTAAACCCACTGGTCATTTTCAACCATGCAATTAGATTAAAAGCCCAAAGCTTACGGTAGGAGAAAACACTTCACGGCAAGGTCAAGCATGGGATGGCCCCTGCTTCTCAACTGCTTGAATTATATAAATGATCACCATTTTCAGATTTTGCATTTTAAAAAGAGTAAAAGAATTCAAATGCTTAGTTATCTTCAGAAGATGCAGATAACAACTTTTACACAGAAGGCAGTTGCAGCATTTGTCTATTTTTATACTTGAATTGCCAAGTGGAAGCTTCTTGTTCAAGAACAGGGGGCGGAGGGAGGGAGGGAGGAAGAGAGAGTGTTTATTCCACTATAGAGCAGCATCTTTCTGCTTCTTGAAATCTGCTGCGTAACGTATTTCCGGGCTTTAAGAAATGGACTTTGCTTAGCTGGACTGAAAATGCATTTGGAGACTGTTCTAACCCCTTGCCAGCTCTGCACACTGCATATTTGAGATGAGGCCCTTCAATGTGTCCCATCTCACCAAAAAGAAATGTTTCATGAGGCTGTTTGGGTTTTATGCTAATTACATTTCCAGCTGCTGTGAAGATTATATGAGGCCACCCAAACTGTAACACTGCGACATAATTCTACAACAATGCATTCCTATTAAAATAATATAATGATACAATTAATCTATTAGAGAATTTACAACACATTTTGAAGCTTGAATACATGCCGTGCACGCCCTGTTAATATCATAAGCTTCTGCATGTTGTGTGGATTAGAGAATAACATTAGTTGGAGATGTTTCAAGAAGTGTTTTACCAACAAATTAGCAATAATAGAATATTTGGTTTGAGGGAGAGAGAATCAGAGTGAATGAGAAGCAGCTCATTCTCCTGTAAAAAATTGTTGTATATCCTCAGCTGCTATTTCAATGACTAATGAATGTTCAGTCGTCATCAAACTAGGCTTTTACAGATTATTTTAGAATGTTTTCATTTAATAACAAAATATATCAAAGCTTCTTTCTATTTTTAGATTGCATTTGAAGCATGGAAATTAATTACCATCTCTCAGACTGTTGATCTTCATTCTTCAGGTTTTTAATGCCCTTTTTAAAGATGTGGGGGAAAATAGGAACATTTTGAAGGGAAATAGAGCTGCAAAGCATTTGGTCTATGGTAGGAACAAAGACGTAAAGACAGTGGACAGTTCCAAAGCCAGGTTATCCCCATGACCAAAAATCACTGCTGGTTCTTTCCCTTCCTTTCCTATGAGGAAAGGGATGAGGATAAAGCTGGCTGATCTCAGGGTGACAGAGCACTGGAACAGGTTGCTCAGGGAGGTCATGGAGTTTCCATCCTTGGAGATACTCAGAAGCTGCCTAGACACGGTCCTGGCCAACGTGCTCTAGGTGACTCGAGCAAGGGGGTTGGACTAGGTGACCTCCAGAGGTCCCTTCCAACCTCAACCATTCTGTGATATTACTTTTAAGAAACTCATACGCTCAGTCATTTTTATTCTTCCATCAAAGAAACAGTCGCTGAATATTACCGTGCAAATTTGTCATCAATAAATAGTCTGTATTACTCAGGGACATGCCCTGAGATTCTGAGCAGCCCGTCCTTGGCACAGCAGGTTTCCGGTTTTTCTGCACCCAAAATCTTCTTTGTAACTTCACCGGTTTCACCTTGGTTTTATTAGAGGTGAACCTGACCCTTCCGCTCCCACAGGAATGGAGTGGAAAACCTGCTGTGCTTTTCACATAGTACTGTTGGATAATTTCCAAAAGGGAAATTTGCTAGATGTCTTCACCACAAACTGCTGTTGAGGAAGTTTTATTCCTAGAATACTGTTTTACTCTTGCTCAGTGTTTCCCGCGGCAGAGTAAATGAAGCAGGAACCCCTGAGGCCTGAGTGGTAGTACATCGATTGACTGCTACTGTATCGGTGACCTAACTGACATCTGACCCAATTTTTGATTGGGAAATGGGTTCTTATGGTAATTTGAACATACAGGCCCGTGGCTCTAATCTGATAGCATTTTTTTAATGATACAGTAGCTGCCCAATATTTGGTTGTCAATGAACTGCAGTAAAAAGGCACACGCAGATAAATGAGGAGGGTATTGGCAGTAGGGATGAGAATCCTAGTGTCAGGGATCAGAAGGGATGGCAGTCACCTAGACAAAACCAGAGGTTTCGTGAGCACTTTCCAGGGCTGCTGGGGCTAATGAATGCTGGGGCAGGTGAATTGCCCTGCATGCAAAGGTTTAACAAGAAAAAAAAAGATTATGAATTGGGATACAAACATAGCTTGATAAAGAACAGTTTTTTCTTAGAAATCTTGGTCTAAGTTTCGTTTACTAGGGCTTGTTTATACATCGTAGCTTGAGAAAGTCACTCTCAGTTATTTAAACCATAAATATAAAACGGATTAGTTATATCATCATAAACCCTTGGGTAGATGTTTGTTTAGTTCATAAACTCATTCGTTTTATTTTAATTTCAGAATTTTTTATATTTTTTAATTTCAGAACTGAATTGGCCTTAACAAATTAAAATAAAACGAATGAGTTTATGAACTAAATAAACATCTACCCAAGGGTTTATGATCCACATACATGTATAATGTGGCATTACTGATCCTCCTTGGATTATTTAATTCAGATTACTTTCACTGCGTCTTGTAAGCAGCCAGACGAGCTGGTGTGCAGGAGAGAGTAGAACAGATAACTACCTTACCTGCAACAAGAGATGGGATCCAAAGGCTGTATTTGGTGAGAGTTTTACCTAGCTACTTCTGGACTGAATTTATGGACTAGGCCAAAGAAGCGTGCGGAAAGAGCATTTGATGAAGAAGATCAGAGCATTGGATGAAGAGATAAAACTGCTAACCCATGTCCCAATCTTGTCCCCTTAGGAGTCTACAGATAATTACACTCCAGATATAGCGAGACATAATTGCAGTTTCACCGGGTCGCATTTCTTTTTTTGGTCAATCTGTCAGTGTGTGGTGTTTTCTTCAGAACTGCAGCTCACGAAGGCAAGTAATTCAGAGAGAACCTTGGATCCCATTAATAAAAAAGATTTCTGCCGCGTGTGCCCACAGGAGACAGTCTTCGAAACCAAAAGCACAGGGGAAAAAATCTCAAATTCTAATTAGTGTTTAATGTTACTATTTTGAGGAACCTGATGGATTTTTTAAATGTTTATAGTTGATTTTACTGAAACCAAGTATATTTTCAGAGAAATATTTCAATTCTGTAATACAGAGTCTGTGTGAAGAAGACTGGAGATAGTTAAAAATAAGACTTATTTTGGTTTCCATTGATTTGTTTGGGCTAAAGATATAACACTGCCTATTGTTAACTGCATTTGAGTTGTTTGTTGTCAATAGGGTGTTCCTTTCATGATGGCAAGTTAAATTTGCCTTTCTGTGCCCCTTACACACTTTTAGAAAAAGGTAAACATAGACTAGATCTATGAGAGCTGAACATCATTTACTATTCCTTTCATTCTTGCTAGAGTGGCAGGTATATATTGCCAGGCTGGAAAATGGATTTTCTCAGATAGTTTCCTATTTTGTAACTGGATATGTGCATGCAGATGTTTTAAGGAGCAGACCTTAGTTAATCAGGCAATCACAAACAATTCTGCTTACCAAAAGAGGCAGTAAAAATCATCTTTTTGCTGTGGTGAATCATACTTTTTCAACTTAACCAACAGCATTATTTGCCTGTTTAAAAGAGAAATTACTAGGGAATTTACATTTGCCACTAGCTACTGCTTGACCCTGAACACAAAAATCTGTCACCTCTCCATGTCTTGCAGAAGGCTCTTAGTCTCTATGTGCTCTTCATTAATTCCTTAGTGAAAAGTAGCATGGGGCTGACAGCTGAAAGTGCATAGATAAGCAGTACTCTGTGTAAGGTCCAAACAACACCCAGAAATGCTGCTGCCTGAAGGTGACGTGTATTTAAGCTGAAAATAGTTCACAGTAGGTTTGATTTCCTTCCTGCTGAAGCTGATGAATTCTCTCCCTGTGTTCTTCACTGGGTGCAGGGTGCTTTGTAGGCAATTGCTGAATGCCAAAAGCCTTTGCTCATACCAACAGCCAACGAAGGCTTCTGCCAGCTGTATGCTCTCCCTTTAGAGGTGCTTTGTACCCAAAAGAAGATACTGAGACTTGGTGGGTGCTCGGCTGTTTGCAGTAGTAAGCTTTGTGTCCACAGGACGTAAACGCGTGCTCAGAATGCACCCTTGCCGCCCTTTTATTAAAGTTCTGCCTGAAAACAGTTTGAAGCCCATGAACTTTCTGTCACGGTTATCAAGAATCAATACTACATTTATGCTTGCGTGCTGGCATTTATATTTTCAAAAATATATATGTATCCCTAATAGCCTGTGTGCTTTATGAACCTGATCAAAAGCCCAGTAAAAATGATCATTGGACTCCCTCTGGTTTTCGTGTGCCTAGAATCAAGCCTATATTAAGTAGCTATACTAGCGCTCCTCACAACTTCCTGTCTAACGAGAAAAATGTGCTACAGGCAGATTAAACATCAGTTAAAAGATGTAGTTGGCTGTGAGTGAAATACTCAGATGGTATTTGGACTGAAGTTTAGATATGCCTGAGTGGTGGTGGTGGTGGTTTTTTTTCTCACCACCTAGATGTCCTTTTGGGCACATCATCTCTTCTGGAGGATTTTAGTTTATAGTTGTGGGGAGAAAAAAACAACCTATAGTTCCATCAGCAACAGAACTTATGAAAACTGATTGCACATGGCTTGTTCCCTTCTGGATCCTTTGGTATTTAATCGTGATGCTAGGAATGGTGCTTTGGATCTCTCTCCTCTACCCACCCTCCTACTTTCATTAAACTTTAGAAATGTGAAAGGTCTTCTTCCCCTACTCCAAATGTAGCTGAAGTTGGAAGCAGGTGGTAAAGCTATCAGCTGGGGAAGAGAGAGACAAGAGAGACACTGCTGCTTCTAGAAGAATGCAGGAGGTTTGGCTAGTACAGAAAAGGCTAACTTGGCTGTTGTAGTTTTAAACTGGGAGACGAGTTTGGGAGAGTGGCAATGTAGCTGATGTCCTTTTACAACTTCAGTCTTTACCCCCAAAATATCTGGAATACCTATCTTCAAATGTATATATGTAAGGAAAGCAAAGATCAGAACAATAAACTTCTGAGAAATTTGTTTATGGAAATAATTTAGGATTGTATGGTCATTGGAGGATCGTTGTGTGTTCCCACCCCTCCTTTGCCTTGAAAAGAAGCAGGTCAGGAGGACAGGATACTAACAGGTCCTAGGAAAGTCATGTCACCATAAGAGGAAGTGCTCCTGAAGGGAAACTGGAAGGAGCAGGAGAAGAACCCAAGGATTTCTGAGGTGGTCAGTCTCCTGGGATGAAACGTGACTTTGCTGGTTTGAGGAGCTCCCTTCGGAGAGGTTCTCAAAAGGCAAAAGCCAAGGGACGTAAAGCTACTCTCATATAGAAGAAAGTCTCAGATTAATCCATGGAGTTCTTGAAGGGGCCTTACTTGGAGGAAAGAAAGTAGAGATTAGTAAAATTTAACAAAAATTATACTTGTCTGTAACTAGGTGTATCACAGTTACAGTCTTTTTATGAGAATGGCTGAGAATGCAAGAAACTTTCTCTCCCCACTTTAAAATTGGAAAGAGCTTCCAGTCCTGGTAAGCCTTAGTTAGCTGCACTGCAAAGAGAACCAGTACTCCGTGCTTCATGGGATATAAGGGATATATGTCAAAGCAAGGAGGCAAGAGAAAAGGAAAGGCAGAGCTGTAGCAGCCGTTTCTGGAGGTGCAGTGACAATCCCGACTATGCTTACGCTTTTCCATGGAACTCATCAGTGCTCCTTGCAGGCTGATGGAGCTCTGTGCTTCCCCTTTGCCTGACTCTGGTTATAAATGAGTTGGGACATCGCTTCCCAAGCTTCCGGGTGTTTGATGGGATATAAATGCTAGTCCAGAGGCATTTCTGGGTTTTGGATCAGACCCCTTACAGCCTCAGAGAAGGGATAAAGTTTCCTTTCAGACAAATTAGTACAGGACTGTTGTGGGAGTTTCATGCATTGCTCATGAAGCATGGTGAGAGAGCACATAGCACACCAGGTGGAGCAGAGGCAAAACAGCCTATTCATTTCTTCTGATTTTGCAGCTGATCTTGAGATTTTTACAGAGGTTAGGCAGCTACATCCAGAACTGTTTATGTGATACCCCTCACTGATAAGTGAAAGTGTTTCCTTTGCCTTCTCATTAGCTTTTATAAGGGGTCAGGCTTTCGCTGTCCTCGTCCTCATTACATGGGATAATATTCCTGAAAGTCCAGGAAAATTATTATATTTTTATGGTTTTGTGATGTGTTTTTAAGAGCTTACACCCATGCCATTAGCGACGAAGAGCACAAAGTCAGTCAAGGTCTAAGATTCTGAATTCAACAAATAGATGTAATTGTGCAATATTTGATCCTAGTAAAGCATGGAGCTCGGTAATTGCTCTTTGGACCATGTCTCATTCAGCCTTTGAATTAATAGTATTGTAAATTTTGCATGAGTGCCTTAACTAGCTTGGAACAAACAACATCATAGGCCAAAAGAAGTATATTGATTGTAGAGTAAAAAAGTGGTCTACTTGTTTTTCACAAGACAGATGAATGCCCACCATAACCCCTCCCACTTGTAAATCTCCTCCTGCTGTACAGATGTTGTGTTCTCTGATGATGATCTGACAATTGAAAGATTCGGTAAATCTTTCCTGGCTTTTATTTACTCATGAACCGGAGGATAATTCTATAGCTGTATCTCTGTAATCTCATTGAGCTTTTGCTCCAGCTGCTTATTTCCTCTGGCTGGGAGTAATTCATGTAAGAAGGAGGTCTTAGACCACCAGCGTAGCCAGGAATGGGGTACTGTAGTGGTCTCAGTCCCTCCTAGAAAGGGAGCTCAATGGAGAATGGTTTTCTCCTGCCATAGTAGGATAATTCAGTGCAGTATTCACTGGCCTGTCTGTCAGGATCTGGTCCCAGTTGTGTCAAACTCTCAGCAGATGCATAGGAAGAGGTGAGATCTGAGCTCCTCCTATACAGGGTGCAATATTTCTGGCTGTATGTATGCATCAATGTACAGCATATAGCCCTGATGGATGTGCTGATAGGTTCACAGAACGGAACCGCTGACGTTTTCTCTTTAGGGCAAAAGTGAGGATGATTACATAAAATTCTTATATATTGGTTTGTAAATGAAAAGAATGCAATCAGTGACAGATTCTCTTAATTAGTGATGAATGTAAACTAGCCCTGCAGTCCCCACGCACGCTTATATGTATATACAGCTTCATAGCATAGGAGCATATCATGTTGGCGAGCACTAACGCAGGAGCTCAAGCACATGTGCTCTCACCCCTTGCAGTAACCCGTGCCTGTAGATGTGATGTTTACGGCCCAGAAAGCCTTTAGTTTGGAATGGCTATTTCTAAATATCGATGTTGGCTTTTTGCATCTGAAACCGTAAAGACATGCTGAAATGAGAGGCCAGTGACACTGTGGTGTTTCTGGCATTAATGTGCAGACAACATTCCTGTAGGCTAAAAAGCACTGCAAGTAGCTGACAAAACCAATCAAAATCTCCCTATTTGTTAGTCTAGCACATTAGTTCATTTTCTGATTTCACTGCAAGGGTTGTGAGACTGGCTAACCTTAACTGTTCTCATTGGAGTGACTGGATTTAGACCAATTCAGTCTCAGCTGTATGGTAGTGGCCCGTGTTCTGAACTCACACAGTTGAGATTTGAACTGGGACTACTTAATCGACAAATTTATTGCTAATTCACACTTTTCGTCAATAAATTTTGGTTAGGATTCTTGCATCTATTGAGAGGGAGTTAGTTGAACTCCTCTTGCCAAAAGTCATGAGTGCCCCACTACCTCCTGTCAGTTGGGAATTACTGACAGCATACTATGGGCTATTGTGCACACTGGAATCTGAACCTAGGTTTTCAGAAGACCTGAGCTCCTGCTGCCAGTAAAGCAGTTAGCAATTTTACAGTCTCTTCTTTGTCTTCTGGCACTGGATCATTTACTGAATTGAGCTGGCTCTGAAGTCTTCAAGGGAGTCTTATCATCTTCCTTTTGGGATCCTGATCATCAGAATGACCACTAAGGAAAAGAAATTTCATCTGACCAGGATCTGCTGGATTTTTCTGTTTGGATTACGTGCCTTGAGGGAGAGAATGGCTTTTGTGTGTGGTATCTGTTGTCTTGGTAACATGTTTTCATACAGGAAATAGAGTGTGTATTTGGGCCCCCTTGATACCCTGCACTGCAATAGGAGTTATGTTGGTCTGTTTTTTTTCCTTGCATTCCTAGAAAGGGGGACCGTAAAAGTGAGCACTGAGAGTACTTGATTTAAAAAGCTACGGAGGAAGATATCTGAGATGCTCTCCTTCTACACTAGTTGAAAATATGCCAAATCGCTGCACAGATAAGCTAACTGGAAGAACAGAAGAGGGGCTCTGAGGATTGTGCTATCTAATAAAATCCAGTAGTATCTCCAGAAGAGCAGTACTCTCTCTTAGCTAATATTAAAGCAAGCATAGTACTGGTATGCATATTATGAATAAGTTGGTGTGCATACTTGGTCTGAAATTCCCTGAAGACTGAGCTGAACCAAGGGGTGGCTACTGCAAGCACATGTGCTAAGCTGTGAGCAAAGTTAAGCAGTCTTTCTGCTGGCTGGAACTTCAAGCAGGTTCCAACAAAGATAGTTGAACTTCTCTCTTCTGCTAATTTCTGGGTCATCATTTGCTTAATTTTTTCTCTTTCACTTTTGCTTGAAAATGTGTTAATCCCAGTAGTCTCCGGACGATCTTTAGTCAGTCCCATTTGTAGTTGCTCATGTGAGAGTTTCCCAAAGTCTTCTGAAGTGGGAGTACCTCTGTGTAGATGAAGGAGCCTCAGGAGCCATCTCTTGTCCCATTCCTGACGCTGTGACATCCCCATAGTAGTCAAACCAACTGCTTACGTGGAAAAGTAATATGAGGAAACCGTTGAGGCAATTTTAGCTGTCTCTTAATGAAATGCAACAGCTGGAAACTAGGAAGAGCATGAGCATCATGGGACCAATCAGCCCTCTGTAGAGAAGCAGCAAGTGCTGTGTAAACCACAATCAGTAAGTCTCTGTATGAGAGCAGCTTTTACTGAGTGAGTAGCTAATACTGTGGTGGAATGCTTGAATCCAAACATCACTTTAATTTAATTTCACTAAGTATTAGGTCTAGGGAATAGAAATTAAGCAGTAGCTAAGATTTTAAAAATTAGAACCAATCCTGAGCCAATGTGAGTACAGAGACCTGTGTCGTCTTGCCATCTGCCTGAGATCATCTTAATGCCTTGAGATATCCTTTCAAGCCATGGGTACGCTGTATTTTATTAAAACTTGAGCTATTTTCCATTCTTTCAATACTATCTGCCTTGCCATCGCTGGCAATGTACCTCTGGAACATTTTTTTTCTCTTCTCTGTACTCCATATTATGGGAAAATTCTTACTGTACAAAGCAACTTCTTCAACACAGCACAGGTGGGGTCTCCAGCCCTTCCTGCTAGAGATGTCATACGCAGATATCGATGATATCATGTTCACTGCAGGAACAGAGAGAGGAGAAGACCTCACCCATGTCAGGAAAAGCATGTGCAAGAGACTCAAGGTGTTTCATTACGTGTTTTTCAGCACTTTTACATCAGGTAAAATGCCCATATAAGTACTGGATCTGTCCGCAGAGTAACTCCCGTGGTAAAGAAACTGTAAGAAACAACCAGCAGGTCCTGTGCTAAAGCTGTATTTGCAATCACTTGCCTTTGGCTGTTTCAAGCAGGCAAGTGAGCCAGCCCTACTAGCTTTTTATCAGGTTTTGCTCTGCTCTGTAGTCAAGTGGGAAGGCTTAAACTTGGCTTAAAGTCATGCTAGGCTAAGATGTCATGATTTCCTTACTGTTTCTTTTAGAAGAGCTATGTGTGATCTTTCCCATTTTTTTAAATAGGTAACACTGACCTCATCTGGATAAGACAAAGCAGCAAATAAATATTGATTTTTGCTTACATTAGATCAAATTCTACTTTGCTTTACACCTTCATTCCAAATACCTCCAGCCAAGTTATGCTTGCATTTGTGCCTAGGTATTTCCTGTTGCTTCCATCAGGTTGGGTGACGCAGGCATTGTAATGAGAAAGCCCAAATCGGCCCCGCACTGCACTGTTCTTTCAGTCTGTTTTAGTCTATTCAGTTACATGTCTTTTAACTGTGGAGCTGACTCCTAAATTGAAGCTGAACCTCCTGTGCTCAATGTTTAAAGATAAGAACAATGGGGCAGACTACAGAAGCTTGTACTGTGATACCTTATCACTGTACTTGGGTTTCCTGTAAACTTTGAGTGCTTATAAATGAGTAATAGGTAGAGGCTGAAGAGAGCAGGAAGACGAACAAGGCTTTCATAAGTATCTGATGTATATTTGTGTGATTATCACATACGCACGGATGCTCACATGTACTCACACTTACTTTCTTCTTTCCAGTTTTAAAAACCTAGTTAAAATCTGTGCATTGAAGACTTGTAGCTAATAACTTATGTTTTAGTGGCACATACTAGGTGTGAATTGATGTGAGCAATTACTCTGTGAGGTTAAATGCAGTTAAAAAACGTTTAGTCGCTCATCTTAGGGAGTGAGCCATCCAGAGCTCAAGGGCAATACATAGAGAGATATAGGTACATAAATAAAGATAGATATTGCATGGCTCAATGAGCTGGAAAAAGTTAGACAGGCATAAAACAGTGTATGTCCTAGTTATTAGCATCCATGTTTTATTTTAATTTGCTAATTTTTGCTATATAATTTAGAAGTCATCTCAGTTCTTGGCCATTTGCACAACAATTTTTGCTGTGGTTATGTAAACGTACATATATTTTATATTACTTTTAAATTGAATTTATGGATTGGATGCCACTGAGCAGGAGTAAAGGCAGTGGAGCACATCAGTAATAGTAGGTTTCTGTTATCAGCTTCTTCTAGGCTTGGAATGAGACATGAGAAATTATAGACTCTTTTCTTTCTTATTTGATTATTGCTGCTTAAAAAATAGACTATGAGAAGTCTCTAGCAGGTAGAAGGTTTTGCTAGATTTACAGGCTTCTAGTGCTATAGAAATAGCTATAATAATAATGACTAATAGATACAAAGTGAGTGTATAGTATCTTGGCCTTTTTAAGAAGGTGCCAAATTCGTCTCATCTCCTCTTATTTCAGTATGTGATTTCACAGGGTTGTGGAATCACATACTGAAATAAGTTGCTCTTTCCTGCTCTCCAGTATCGCAAAGCTCATTCAAGAGTTTTAGATGGACCATTCCTATTGAAATTAATTGCAATTAAAATGCTTAGTGGCCTGGAAGCTAGGAAATTTGAAAATCTTAACCACAATTCATGGTATTCTTTCTCTTTGCATATCTGGATGCAAAAGTGACCTATTCCCTGACATTGCAATGTTCAGTGATGGCCAGGACACTCCCAGGCATTGCTAAGAAATACTGGATGAAATGCAAGAGCAATGCAGAATAGTGCTCCATAGCTGAATTGGATTTTGAATAACTTCAGATCTTCCACAGGAACATTCAGGCATGTGAAACCACACCAACTGGATCTGATAGAATAGCTTGTCAGACTTGCACACAGTTTTAAGCTTAAGGAAGCTTCCTAACATTGGGGTAGTATGGTGGACATGGAAGAAATCCGTGGAAAAGATTCAGTGGAAAGAACAGGCAGATGCTGCCAGCACCAATCACAGATCTAGAAAGGAAACTCTCACACTGAATGGTGGTTTCCTGGGGAATGAAAATTCTCAAATTTTAGTGCGTCTCATATTTTGATGATATGTACTTGTTTACATGTCCCACTTCAGCTAGTATGTGATTTTTACAGAAGTGGGCCAGAAGCGAGTCTCTTTGTAGTGAAATTCTGACTATCCAAAACTGCTTCTGATGAGTCGAAGGAAGGAAATAAATTAACAAGTTGTCATTGCTTCAGTGAGCACAAAGATAGACAGGATTTCAGGAGCTACCATCCCTTTGGGAATTTTAGTATTTGGACAGCCTTCCTACCTGAAAATGGCAAGTCCCTAGAAATATACCTCTGACTGTATCTTTGTGGCATTAGTTTTTAGAGGTATGTAATGTAGGTATACTTAGATCAATTTCAGTGTTAACAAAGGGCTTTTCAAAATCTTGGACAGCTTCACCTATGACAGTTCTGGTCAAGTTATACTTGTACCAGGTATACCTGAACCTCAGTCAAATGTATTAAGGTGAGAAGAGGTAATGGTGATGCTCCATCAAAAATTCATCTTGTTTTTCCTGAGTTGAGTTTACCACAATAGTAGCAAAACAGCCTTCTGAGTTTCAGATATTTTAACAAGGATCTTACATTTCTCATGGCCTTCCCCTACACTATTCCACTTAACTATGGGTGAAAAAGAGGAAATACTGCCTTGTTTACGTCTCTGTTTCCCGCTTAAGAATGAAGAAATTGCTTTGGTGTACTGAGAGCAATATTTGACCCATAGTGGCTATAATGCCATCTGCTAATCAGAGGATTTGGCAAAATAATTGCAGTTCTCTGCTTAAAGTAGAAGATTCCGCCTAGTAGAATTGGGGATTCTTTTTCTGCTTTTGGGATATGGCTTGCATCGGGACAGACAAACTGTGCGTGTTCTTGTTTGGCACCGAAGAAACAACAGCTTAACAAAACAGGACTTGGGCTCAGGTATCTGAAAGACAAAACTCACAGTTCCTTAAAAGAAAAAAATATTTTTTTTTTCTCACCTGACATGTATCGTTCTCTGTACCTATCTCTCTCTACCTATCTGTGTAAGCACATGACTCATAACTTCTTGTCTGTTAACTGCATTATTTTAATATTAGTTCATAGTATTCCACAGCACAGCAGCTGTTGGGTTGTTTGAGGAGAGGGTATGATATGCAGCATTTTATGATGAACAGCTTGAGATCACAAACCACTTAACTTTCCATACCACAGAAAGATTACTGTGTATTTATAAAGATTAAGTTTGAATAATACTGTTAGCTACAAATGGGACTAGATCACTTGTTTGGATATAAATATTCCTTGAACTCTGGTGAAGTTCAGATCTAAATTTAGAATGATGAATTAGGTATAATTTTTTAGCTAGGTCTTGGGATGGGATTATACAAAAATGCTGGATAGTCAGCTCCCATGAAGTTATCATACCTGGCCAAATATTACTGGAACTTAACGATGCTTGTGTTACAACTATGCCCATCGTTCATTTCCACTGATGTATAGTCAGGATAATGCTGATATTGCAAAGAAAATTCTAGTCCTATTATCTTCTTTACTTGTGTGACTCATGACAGTGCAGAAGTGGTTTTGAACAAACCAGAAAAATATTCATAAACTCATATTGGGCATTAGCCATCTAAGCACATTTTTGCATAAAACCATAATCTGGGGACTGAAAACCTAACAGCAATACCAGGATCAGGAATCTGTAACACCTTCGCCTAAGCTTCTCGAAGCTGATGTGCTTTTGTATGTTAAAAGTGCTCCAGATCTTGTGTGGAGGAACCTTACAGAGGATATCCATGAAATACAGAGTCAAGAGCAGAATTTGCCTTTCTCTAAGAATAATTTAACTGGAGAAATTGTTAAAATCAGTGGATACTCCTCCCTATTGCTCTTCATTTTTAAGTAAAAGACCCCTATAGAAGCTTTGTGTTAAAAAAGCCATATATTTCGGATATCTTTTCTGTTTATAAGCCACTGTTCTGGGATACGGGACCTGGCTCAATTCACTATTTCTCCATAGAGTCCTGGTGAGACCTTGGACAAGCCACATTCAGTACCAACTGTCCCCACACAGGTGCTAGGGTTGAAACTGTAAAGGTGGGTGTTGAAATGTTCTGTGTTTGTATATTGGTCAATATTTTCCACTTTCCATATTTTTCAACGTTACTGTAGCTATTGAGCAGATGCTGCGTAATATTAGCTGTTTCTCAGATGAGAGTAGTTCAAAGCAGAGGTATTGGGAGAGGTCAGAGACATACATGGGGAAAAGCTGGAGAGTGAAGGAGAAGCATTTCTGTACTGAGGAATGACTTTTGATCTAATCTTATAAAAAGGCTGTAACGTTATTTTCGCACTACGCATGGCATAGGAACTTCCTTGACACTTAACTTTCACATTATTGACACAGAAAACAGTCTGCAAACTTGAAAGCGACAGTTGTGCACAAAATATGTTATCAATTGGCTGCCATTCCCCAGGCTATTTGCCCAATGTGATTGTGACCTGGAGGAAAAAGCCTAAGGTGATGTTTATGTTGTAAGTGGTACTGTGTACGGCAGGCAGGTCTCATACCAATATGCGGATAAAGAAGCTTCAGAGAGTCTCATAAAAGATTTCAGTTCTTCCCTGTTCTTGCCAGGTTTGTCACATCTGGTCTTTACAGGATGTGCCTCGGTTGGCAAGCAGCATCAGCCTCTGTGTTCTGTAGAAACGCTTGCTCTCAGTGTTTTATTTTAATAATCAGATTATTAATTGGCAGAAAGCATGTGGCTGGCCATATCAGAATATGGAATCTCCCGTTCCTTGTGGGAATGAATTTTGTATCTGCAGTCATTTTGCTGGACTACAGTAAATCCAGTAGCAGTAAAGTGAAATTAGAGTAAAGCAAGTACTTCAAAAAATGCTTACTGCCATTTAGTATTGTTTTCAAAGCTCCTGGCTCTGCTCTGCTACTTCTTCAGTACATCTGGTTGGACTCTTTGGGGACCTGTGAGTCGCTCCCTGAATCTGCCCATCTGTCATTACATTCTGCTGTGTAAAAGAACTGGAAAACGCCCAATATTGGGATTCCTCCATTCTGATTCCCCTTAGGAGGCTGGAGCATCAAACTGCTTTTTGCAATTACCACCTACGTCTGCCTTGTTTAACTCACCTGTATCGTTAAGCAACTTATAGTCAGCAAAGAATAAAGAGCACCTTGTGTCATAGAGCGCCCATCCTTCAGCCTGTTTTCCTGCTAGCATATTTTCCTGGTGCGGAACCACAGGTGTGTTACTGTACCATTAAAATTTAACATATCTTACTTTCATAATTATTAGTCTTGAAAAGCACCACTAAATTTAATTTTCAACTTATTTCAGTCATGCCTGCCTACCTGTTGGCATTTTCTTTTCATAAACATTTCCACATTCCAGTTTCACTCACGTGATTACCCATAAAGCACGATGCAAACTCGCTGGCTGCAGGATGTGCCCGTACTTTTATATGGGTAGAGATGTTTGAAGTTACATAAAGGGTCAGGGCTTACCAAATTTTGTCACCAGAGCCTTGTCATAGTCAAAAATCTGATTGTGCTTCCTCTTAAGCTACAGTCAGTTATTCTGAAGTGTAAATAAAAGGTGGTGCTCTCAAATAGATGTTTGCTCCCAAACTGGGGCTTTGTTCAGCAGAAGGTACACACACATGCACACCCCTTTTTCACTTCTGGAAGCTTTTCGCTGTGCATCCCAAAGGCTTTTCTCACAGGTATTCAATTACTTAGGTTTATAGCTGAAGTTTGATTCTGACCAAAATTGCAGCAAATGAGGACTTCTTTCAAAATTTTCTGCACTGTTGTACCTCGAAGTTGATTAAAGCTGTAGTGACTGAGAAGCTGGACTGGGAATCAGAAAACCCAGCTATGCTCGGAGCGGGGTTGCTAATGTGCTGCGTAACGCAGCGCACCTCTCCGTTTCTGCAGACCTGTGCGTGTGTGAAGTGCCTGGCTCAGACGGCAGCTTTAGCATATCACTTATCAGTGAGGTACCACGCTAGGGCTCCATGCATAAGGCTGCCGTTATCAGCTATCTATTCCTGGTTGCAGATCAGTGTGTCTGTCTACAAAGCAGGTTCCCGCTCCTCAGCCTTGTTGCCCTGAACGTTAATGTAAGCCTTCACTTGGCGATTTTAACCTGCTGTGCTACTAAAAGCAGCCAGATAACCTCTCCTATCACAACTGCAAAAAGCTGGTCAGGCTCTGGATAGGTCTGGCCTGGCCTGGAAACTTCTGCTGGTTTTTGACTGCAGCCTTTCCTTTTCGAACTGAAAAATTATCTCAAAATATGAGTTAGTATAAAAGGACTAAGATGTTTGGCATGACCGTATTCAGTGCTTCAGTCTACAACAGAAGGAGAGAAGCATGCAGGCTCTGGGAAGCTTGTCAGCAAAATCTCAGTTAACTTCCCCTCTCCCAATATTACTAATAAGGCAAATGAAAAGTTGAGCAGATTTCTTGTAACAGCCTAGTTATGCTATTTATTCTAAGGGGTCTATTTGCTACCTTTAAGGTAGTTTTAATGCCATGTTGAGACAATTATCTACCACCCACTTCCAGCTTTTCTTAAGCCTGCTGAGTCTTACAAACAAGGGGCCTATATTTGCTGTGAACCTATGACAGCAAAATAAACTGCCGGAGCATTCGCAGGTAGTCACAAAAGATAAATTAAAAAATCTGGATGAAATAAAGCCCACTGTTCGGTATGTTCATCACACACAAGACTTGACTTTCGGATTCTGACTTTCAGACTCTAGTCTCGTCTCACATCTAACAAGAATCAGACTCCGATTTTATTTTGACTTCAAGTTTGAGCCAGGCAATTGCCTCCCGTTTTATGGTTGGCAATAAGAGATAGTCATACAGAAAGTGACCAGGTGAAAGAGTAAAAGCACAGAAAGAACCACTACCTTTTTTTTCTTAGTGTTGATCTTAAGGAAGGAAGTTGTGGATTTACTGTAACTTGAGGCTTTCCTTTCTTTAAAAATAACATTAATGTCATAGGCATTGGCTGTGACGGCAGGGACTGGAATACCTACAGGAAAGTGACCTTTAGAAATGTAAGGTAAAAAAATAACATTTTGAAATGCCTTTATTCATTGTAATAACTCAGCTGCCTGACTGGCAAACTGGGTAAAGCTTGTGACTGGTTTTCCACAGGCACCTTGCCACTGTCCACCGCTTTACTCACCGCTTCTTTGGAAAATCCACTGCGTAGCAGCTATGTAATCTTCCTTTAATGTAAAATGCAAGCATATTAGGATTACAAATTTATAAACAGAAAAACTGCTCATGTTTTTCTGAAACTAACCTGAGAAAAACTTTTTCTTCGTTTCATGCTTAACCTAGCTAGGCTTAAAAAAATTACATTAAAAGCCTGTGAAAGCTTAGAGGTCCCCTGTGGAGCATTTTTCTAACCTTTCTACAGACTAGTGCGTTCGATACAGCCTTGTGCCAGCAAATGAGTTAACTGCATATTGCCTCTCCGTTTCAAAGTGGGCCAAGATTTTCCCTTTGGCTCTTGCTTTCTTCTCCTCTTTACATCCTCCTGTACATGTTTCCTCTTCCAATTTCTCTTTCCTCATTAGTCTTCAGACCTTCCACTACTTCCTTTTTCTGATCATCTTTCTTCAGCTGCTTTGCAAGGTGAGCCTTCTTTTCCCCCCTGAATTCTCCTTTGAGTCCACAAAAATGCTTGCAGATCTACTGTCTGTGATGCTGCAGAAAGCAGCAGCCCAGTGCCGGCGGGGATCCTGGCGTGAGGCTGGGTCACCCCCCTCTGCCCCCAGGGCATGTTTGAGCCCGTGCGTCTCACGGCTCAGCCCTGAATACCCAGGAGCACAGGTGAGTAAGAATACGATAACGTCCAGAGGAGTTAAGTTTAGAGAGTGGGAAACTAGAGTGCTTTAGACGTGCTCTTAGCAAGACAGTGTTTTGCCTGCTCCGTAGAAGGGCAAAGTGAATTCAAGATGACAGTTCTGTGCTACCACAGTACTTTCCCCTCATCCGCCGCTAACTCTTACATTTTAAGTTCAGAGGGCTGTGTGCAGCCCCCACAACTACCTTTCAATGCAGTAATGCACTCACCGCCCTGGGCAGTAAGGATAGGTAAATTCCACTCCCTTTAATCCCTCTGTAGCCCTCTTGAACCTCTCTTGGTAAATCCGTAGCTGTGATGGTGTCTATTATACCTAGACTAATAATATCCAGTTCCATTTCTTCTATACCTTTTTTTGTTTCAACTCACATTGAATCTGCAGTAAAAAACTGAAATACTGCAAAAGAAATAATACATCTCTTAATTCATTCTTACCAGTTCTGTTCTGGCTGTGGTTTTAGACCACACCATTGCAGAAGAGGTAGGTCTTCCCAAGGCACCGGAGACGCCTGTAGGTGTCTCTGACAGTTGTAATGATTATGTCACTGTTACCAAAATTATAGTTTCCAAAATTAGAGTTTCTGCAGCACCACAGAGCGTGAAAGTGGTGTCAAGAGCTGGCTCTGAATATAATACCATGGTGTTTTTCTTCACTCCCTGGAAGTTAAGCTGAAATGCGTTTTCTCTGCAGTGTTGTGATTTAGATTTTTAAGAATAGCTGGTGATTTTGAGCGCTGGTATTTTGGGAGACTGCTAATCAGAGTAACCTTTATAAGGCTCTGTGTAAATACTTAGTACTTTTCTGAAACTTGAGTCTTTTTAAGATGGTTTCAGCTGAGCATTAGAACCAAGAGGCACAGAATACGTTACATCTTTAAAAACAACTTGTATTTTAGTGTACGGAAAACAATGAAATGATCCTTGATTTTAGGTGGTAGCATTCATTGTACAAGCACACTGTGACAGTGCTATAATAGCAAATATTACAATGAGAAAGTCTTTCTGAGGGAATGCTTAGATATAGCCTATACCCAGAAAATTTAGCTGAAAATAAAGCTTTAAAAATGATTCCTAAATAGACCCACAAGGACATTGTATGTATTTTTCTCTCATTAAAATTAAACCTTTTCTGTTGTCTAAAATTATCTTTAATTAGGATTGCATAACCTAATAATAAAACTGCTGATGATTAAAACCAGCAGACATATTCAGCTCACGGCTTTAATTAGATTAAGCCTTTCATTGCCAGAAGTAAGAAATGGAGCGTTAGGCCTCTTTAGCATTTCATCTGGAGAATGATTTATAATTGTATTTAATACTGCGAGGCAAAAGTTTAAAGGCAAAAAAAAAAGCAATCTGCCAACATCTTTTTATGTAGTGCTTGCATAGCTATTTGTCATGTTTTAAAGATAGATTGCTTCAGGAAGGCATTTTGGAGGATTCTCACATGTATACACAGTCTCGTGAAAGTCTAGATCACTTTTAGAGTAGCTTTGTCAGTAGATACCTTCCTTTCAACCCTATTTATTTCTGGTCTCCTCAGGACCACTGGAAAACACTTGAAAAACAGTAAGCCTAGCAGTTTTTGTAGTCTGCCATCAAACTATGATCACTCATTCCAGTGGGTGAGATCACACATGCACCTTATGTTGAAATGCATTCCTACTCAATATATGATGCTATGTCACTAATAAGCAAATTTATCAGTCTTTTCAGGGCTGCAGAGACTGCAAGTTCTGCGTGCAAGCTTTGGAGGCGCAATATTACTGCCCTCCTGTATGCATTGAGTGCTAGCCATCATGATACAACAGCAGAGAAAATAATATTTTATTGAGCTTTATTGTAGCTGGTATGATTCACCTTCCAATTTTTTCTCTGAGACCCCCAAAAACATGAGTGCCAGCTCAACTCTGTTTTCTTAATAGCAGATTCCTGACATGGAGTGCAGAAAAGATTATTTGAATATATTTGCTTCACCATCATAACTGCAAGATGTAGGTAAGGTCGTCTTTCCTCTCTGAGCTGGGAGAGCTGCACCAAAACCCTACAGTAAAATTAGATCTGTTGCCTCCCTCTTCCAAGTGGCTCACATGTTGTTTCTTTCTCCTCACCAATAAAGCATAAATGTCTAGAGAAGAGGGCACAGCTGGACAGATGTGCTTCAGCGGTCACCAGCCAACAGGCAAGCATCTTGGGCAAAAATAACATCTTTGTATAAAAGTAGCCTTCAAGCTTTGCCACTTAAGACCCGTCCAACCTGGCCATTGAAGTACCAAGTTATTCTTGCTTTCTTCATTGCCCTCTCCGAGTTCTCCAAAATTTACTTTTAACTTGCATAGCTCAACCCAGAAGGTAAATGCTATGGCGTTTAACTAAAAGATGTACTTTATTAGTAGAATGTGAAACCCGGCTCCTGCGTCCCTCTCTTTATCCCAGAGAGCTTTTGGTAAAATGCTGGGAGATGTTCTCTCTTGAATTTTAACAAAAAAATTCTATTTACCTGGATTCCTTTGTTTCAAAAGAATAGAGTGATTGCATCAATTGTGTTGGCGTGAAATATATGACTCCACCCCATCAGAAAGTATAATAGTAAGTAATTCAAGACAGAATGGGTTTAAAGGTGATAATAAATTTAAGGCAATATTACTAATAGATATTAAAATAAGTTGAGGGGCTACAACTAATAGTTGGCAAGTTCAGCTGTTCCTCGTAAGCGAACAAAATTATAGGTGAAGCTGGACTCCCTTATTCTTGTTTCAGTGCACTCGGATTCTGATCCTGTTGAACTTAAGTCTAATGCTACTGAAGTGTTTCATTTAACCATGCCTGATAATACCCCCACAGTCAGTGAAATAATCGGTGCTGTCTTTCCAGGGAAAAGAAGTTTCTTTAAGGAATTAGAGCTTCTACTAGTTCAAAAGATGTCCTTGAGGAACAGAGTTCATGTGACTACACCTATTTAAAGGTTGCTCTGCTGGACTAATGAAATCTGTCATTATTCAGTTCCTTAAATTCAGCAGTGAATTACATTGTGGGGCCATTTGCCCTGAACAGTCATTCTCAGGCAGATACATGGCTTGGTCTTTTAAAATAAAAATGTTATGTAAAAGTAGTCCAGTCTTAAGGAAAAACAATCAATATTAGGACAATGCTCCACTTTATTGCTTGTCTCCTGGCTTCCTCTTAACCGAACCTTTCTAAGGTTCAGTTACAAACCCGTCTGAGCTAATGATTGTGATATGTGTGCTTATTTCCAGACAGAAAACTTAATATTTCTAATTAGAGACTTGCTTGCTAAGGTATTTCGAAATCAAATGTCTTTGATCATAGAGGCTTGTTAGACATTTTAAACTTTGTATTTATTTTTCATGAAATGATTTGTTCCTCATTTGAATTCTACTGGAGGAAGCAGAGAGGCCTGCCAAGATATTACAAATGTTAGAGCGTGTAAGAAAGACAGTAGTTTTCAGCTAGCTGAAAACTTGCAAACAAAACTTGTCATCAAGTAATAGGCTTATTTTTCCCCCTTAGATGTCTATTCATAAGAAAAACATAGTGCTTCAGTTTTCCCAGCAGACTTTGTGTGTTCTTTTTGTGCATTTAAAGATGACATTCATAGTGTTTTCAAAGTGATCTTGTTACTTTTGCTTACTGAAATCGGATTAATTTTGAAGACAACAAAGATATTTTGCCCTTAGAAGACTGAATATTGCCATCCCAAAGTTTCTGGGATTTGTAGAGAACTCATGTAGTTGGAGTACGTAGGAGTAGTAGGAGAAACAGGAGTTGTATTCCCATTTCCCAAGCAACGGAGCCCCTTGGGCAGGGGGATTGCTCAGTGTTTGAATTGTGGGTGCAGTCACCACATCTGCGGAGCTGAGGGGCGGCGCTGCTCCATCCTGTGGCATTAGCAGCCCCAGGGTGGTGAGGGACTTTGTCTACGGGTGGAGCATCCCACACGGAGGTGTGGTTCCCCTTCTCGCCTGCGGCAGAGCTGCAGTGTCACGCTGCGGAGGGCAGCTGGGGTTTGCCATGGATTTCCAATAGGAACGGTACCTGGCAGATGGGGTGCTGAGACTGCTCTAATAGTGGAGCTCTTTGATCTTCTGCAACAGAAGCTGCTGTAGAAATGCAAATGGTTTGTTAATTATAGTGCCTCACCTCATAGGGTAGGGGAATTGGGTTGGACTCAAGGCCAGAACTGGTAAAGCAATTGGGCACCTACTTCATCAGCCTGGCAAAGCAATTGTCCCTCCCTGTCCTCCAGTCTTCCTCAGCATTGTTATGGCATGTTTCCAGGGGCTGAGGGAGAGGAAAAGAGTCAAAGAACGAGAAAATAAAATCTTCCTGAAAAAGTACAAATTCAGCAAGGAGAGAACAGCGATTCTGCTTGGCTATGCTAGTCCGTCCTGGTATAAAAGGTATTAGCTCGCTTGGGATTTGGTAATGTTGTTTGGATACAATTAACCTTTGAGCCTGACTCATCCCCCTGCCAAATTCCAGAGCTACAGGATTTTGTGGTTTAAAGGAAATATTTTATTACAGCCATAAAGGCTGGCTTGAGGAAGTGTAATTCAGCAAGACGCCGAAAGAATTATATAAACTCACACAAACACACACAAAATATCACATCTCCGTCTTAGGAGGCATGGTTAAAAGGCTGCCAGTGTTGATGGTATAAAGAAGGCTAGCCGTGTACCACACCTTTGCGGTTAAGTTAGTGTGATGTGAAAAAGTCTTTCATAGTCTTTTTGCACCATTTTCCACTTCTGTGAAATAAGCAGATTCCTGCTTCTCCTCTCTCTATAAAAAATTTAAGAGTTACCAATAATCCACAGTGGATGAACATTCACTGCCAGCACTACTCTTTATATATTCCTGTGCATGATCCTGTAGCACACAACTCCATGTGAATATGGAATGGTAAGGCAAAGTTGGAAAGGGAGAAAACTACTATTGGCAAAACCGACCAGAAAGAAAATTGCCATATTTATATATTTACTTATTCATAGCTTCTAGAAAGCTAAATTATATCTTATTTTCCTTCACATGCTTTGTGGAAAGGCTAGGAAAACTTTCATGCATTATCAACCTATTTGCATTGCAAATGTGGTAAACCAATGAATTCCCGTCAAGGGCAAATTCATAAAAATTCAAGATTTCACCAAACAGGCTTAATTCCTTCTTTTTCTCCATGAAAATTCATATTCAGCTTTTATTTTAGAAAACTCCTAACAATATCTAAGCCAGCTCTGGTCTTTGCTTTTTTCCCAACTTCTGAAATCTGTTCTGGGCACTTACCATTCTGTGTCATGAAAGTCCTGCAGAAAACTTCCGTTGCAGCTGTTTTGAATATGCAGCCAAGTCCTACAACAGTTTTGTTTGGGGCTAAGTTCCTGGCCCATTACTGGGGTGAGTTGGTGGGTGCAGTGAGGTAGGTCTAGTGGCAGGGAGGGCAGATTTCCTCCTCGCGAGCTGCGAAGCGGGGTTACTCGCCGTCTACTGCCGAGGCAGTAGGGATGCTCCTGCACTTGGGGGCCTGGCAGAAGGCTTGCTGTGCGCTTCTCACATATGGCTGTGCGCTTCTCGTCGCATATGGAAATTCCTAGCAGAATATATTAGTATAACTGTATTAGCAAAGTATATTCGTTCATTCCCAGTGATTCAACCCCCGTCGCTGGGGTTCCTGCATCTTGAACTGCGTCAGTTGACGTCTGCTTTCACCACAAAGCCATAGGGAAGAGTTTATCCTGGGGGAATAGGAGCATGGCACCTACCTGCACACAGCTATGTTATGCTGCAGGATCAGTGCTTCTCTAAAAGAACATCTGGCTTTTGCACTTATTACAGAGTGAGGACTAGATTCTTTGTTTTTATTTTTCCCATGAACTTCACATCCTTTGTAGGGAAACCAGAAGAGCTGTGCCAAGTGTCACTAGTTTGCTACAGGATCCACTGTATTCTCTGAACTTGAACTTCTACTTCGCTACGTCAATAAGGGAAGTCATGCTGCTGAAGATTATATGTTTCAGAGGAGGGCAGGCATTAACAATTACTTGCAGTCACTGAAGATATTTTAGAAATTTTCACAAGAACAAGGACACTAACATTAGTCTTTGGATCAAGTTCCACCTTGGGCAATTATTTTAGCCTTCCCCTCTCATACCTTCCCTGTGCAATTTCAAATGATCATGGTTTTTTTGCATTCCCTCAAGAGCCACGGAGCTATGTTGCTAGCACATTGCAATTATTACTTCCCACCCCAGTACTGGCTGCACTTCGGGGGTGGCAGAGTAATCTGTTTATGTAGTCTAAGAACGTATTACTCTCTTTCTGATGAAAGATGTAATATCAAAAGTAATTTTAATGTGACAATTAATGCCTTTTTTACCTTGATTTGTTTGTCAGAGCCTGTGCCTACTGTTCATGTTAGTGTGATTGCTCTTCTTACAACATGCCGGGCCAAAATAAAGGGATGGAACAGAACACAGTCAAAAAGTCACTTGAAAAAAATTGTCTCTTCTTTGTAAAGGATGTTGAAAATCAAATACCACCATGGATTTTCCTTTCAGCTCTTGTGTCTGATCTTTGGTAAAAGTGACCTACAGTGGGAGGACTCCTGTTTCTTTTTGCGGAGAAGATGGAGATCATTATGCATGCATATTTGCATTTTCTCCTGTATTAAGAATGCAGATCTTATCTGTCCTCGAAGAAGCTTTTCCTGAGTAATTCAAATTATATCCTATCAAGAACAGTGTGGCAAAAAAAATCATGTCTTCCAAATCCATTCAAAAGTTTGTTCTTAATAGCATCAATTAAAACATGTAAGACTAATTAACTCTTTGGTGAAAGTTAACAGTTTTATAAAGTCCAGTAGCATTACATAATAAGTAGCATTTCAGTCCCTCAAAGGTTCATCAACAAAACTGGAGATAACCACACACATTTCTGATATTTCTGGAAAAAAGTAAAAATAACTGTATGGAAAGAATGTTCACCACTCTCTCTTTCTCAGGCCCTTTTATGTACCAGGAAGAAATCAAAATGGACAAGCTACAGCACTTGTTTAAAAAACCTCCCCTTTAAATTCTTCTTAAAAGTGTCAGTTTCCACCATTGTTTAGAGTAATTTAAGTAATGTAAAAATATATGCACTCAGCTGCATCAGTTTATGTCTATAATAAGCACATAAGCTCTAGTGAAATTGTATCTAACACTTCAGAACGTGTTAGTGAGAGCAGGATTTGGTTCTGTGTTTGTGGTAATTAGTTACCTAAATGGTGCTTTTGAAAAAGTCAGAACTCACTATAATATGTTGAGATGGAGGGAAGCCAGCTGGCATGTCCATATCTATCCACTGACTAAATAAATATGCAGTGTCATTAAATGATTCTCTGCAAACATAAAATCATAATTATCTCCAGCGCTTTGCCAAGACAGTAAACCTGTTGTGAATATGCCTCATTCTACTCTGCAGAATACTGGCTGAATATTTTCCTCTGGTGATACGTAACAGTCACACCTACCTAACTCCCCCTTGATGTATAAAGGACAAGATAAAAGGCCATTTGATCTCCACAATATGCAAGATAATGCTAAGTAGATTTTAAGTCCTTCAGGGTTGTGCTTCTTAAGCGTTACACAAGAGATGCTCGCAAGAAGAACCCCACTCAGTAATTGCTCACTGATTTTCATGCATTCGTATCCTCCACCGTGTTTAGCCCTTGGCTTTTTCTCAGATACAGCTTTCAAAATTCCTAACGTGTCATCCAAATTCCAAGCAAAAAAGTCTTTTTTTTAATTTTCTTTTTTTACCCTGAGTCTTTTTTTTTTGGGGGGGGGGTAGGTTTTCATTCTGTGTCATTTTATTTCTTGGCTTCCTGGATAATCGTGTATTTCTGTGGTCCATGTCAGTTTGCATAATTTTATAAATTATGGCAGACACCACAAAGCATTCTGGAAATGCTGCCCATATTCATGGGCACGTCTGGACTGCTTGGCCACGCTACTGTATTTCAAGCTTAGAAATACTATGGCACTGACATCTTCTCATTTGTGTTCAATCACTATCTTCTAATAAATAAACAACAAAACAGGAGAAAATTTGACAGTTGTGTCTCATTTCACCTACCCTCCTGCTACCATCCAGCAAATAAATTCCACTCCAAA